>NC_140583.1:440268506-441517922 GCF_964204655.1 Triturus cristatus
CACCAAGTAGTACAGCACCTGGTCGGGTAATGCCAGCCCACCCTCCACCACGGGTAGATGAAGAGTCATCGGGGACACCCTACTCCTATCCCCCGCCCAGACCAGTGTTGTCAGTAAGGAGTGTAATAGTTTAAACACTGACTGTGGCAGAGTGTCAAATGAGTGTTGAAGAGCGTACAGGAAGCGTGTCAAGAAGGCTATCTTCACCACTGCCACTCGTCCCATCAGGGAGAGCGGGAGTGTGTTGGAAAATTGCACTGATTTAGCTAGGCCCTCTGTCATACAGTCAATATTATATTGTTTTTGTTTCTGGGCTGAGTGTGCCACCTGTACCCCTAAATGATGTAAGTGGTCAGTCTACCAACACAACAGAAAAAATGTGAGTGTACTACGGTCCAGCACTGCCATCCCACCCAAATGAAACACAAGGGATTTGTTTGTATTGATCAGCATGCCTGAAATGCCCCCAAAACCTACCAGGTGCTCCAGCAACAATAGCAGTGACTCCCTTGGAGCTGGCAGGTAGAAGAGGGTGACGTCAACATAGAGGGAAATTAAATGGTTTCCACCTCCCACCTGTACACCCCATCCTAACATTTCCCTTTTGAGCATTATTGACAAAGGCTGAAGTGCCATCGCAAACAGCAGGGATGACAACGGGCACCCCTGCCGTGTACCTCTCCGGATCATCAGAGGCGACGAGCATGCTCTGCCGAGCTGGTCTCCGGTCACGGGCCCTGTGTAGGAGGACAGGTCCGATGCGATGGCACCAGACTTCAATAGCATTGTAAAAATCTCTTCACACATGGATGCTGGAAGCACGTCTTTTTCCAGGGCCTACAGGAGGAGTGATGCCACATCTGAGTTAAAGGTCTGATAGAATTTGGTAGTGAAGCTGTCACTGCCTGGCCTTTTCCCCGTTGGGAGGAACCTCAGAGCCCCCTGAATCTACTTTAACATGAGGGGAGCGTCTAGCTCCTGAATCTCCGCAGCTCCCAGGAGTGGGATAAATATACCCACCATTAGTCTGCCACCCGTTTACGGCCCAAACCCCAGTAGCTGCATAAACCCTTTTTCAGATGATCTCAAAACACCTCAAGTATGGCACTCTGGGTTCGTGCCACCTCTCCTCGTGATTAGTAAGGTATAGCATTGGGGAACGGGGCATTTCATGACAAATGATACAAATGATACAGTCCAAAAGCCACCCGATCGGTCATCCTCCCTATGAAGCAGTTGCCGGTAAGATCTCAAGGTGTAATGCTCAAGCCTATCATTAGTCTTTGTCACCTGCTTCAGTAACTCCACCAGTCTCCTGTTCACGGGGTTCCTCTGTTGTTGCCTCTGCATGGCTGCAAATGCCCTTTCCTTTTGGAGGAGTTCCGCTTGTAGTGTACATCACACTCCCAAGAAAGACCCACACATCTACCTCTCAGCACTGCTTCAGTACCACCCCACTCCATTGCTTGGCTCTGGGTGGTGGTCAAATTCGTATCAAGGTATTCAGTCAGAGATTCCACCATGGCTTCCTGGTCATGAAGGATCTTAGTAGCAAAACACCACAAATAGGGGGACCTAGGACTGCCCCTCCACTGGAATTGACATGCTAGTGGTGCATGGTCAGACAAGTATAGTGTCAGGTGTGACACTTGGGGACGGTTGCTGTACTACTAATAAACAATCCCATCTACTGCAAGTGTCATGCGTAGCTGAGTGGCAGGAATATTCCCAATGATTTGGATGATTGTCCCTTCAAATGTCACAAAATCCCAGTTGGGATGTTGAAATGTGCCTTTTAGTGTGCACACCTTCTCTGTCCACGGGTCCATAGACCAACAAAATAGAGATTGGCACTGAAGCTCGAATTCAAATAACAAGTCTATTAATCACTCATAAGTGGGACCACGTCCACACAGCACTCTCAAGTGCTGCCTGAGGTAGTACATTGAAGTCACAGAACACAGGCCTTACATACAGCTTTTTCTGCACTGGTAAGCATGTGGATACAAATAGAAGGTACAAGCCTAAACAGGAATAGTTACTGACAAACATTACCGACAAACATGGGCAGATGCGAGATCACTTAGACAGCAAAGTGGGAGGTGGGAGCAGGAGTGCTTATGGCAGCAGTAAATGATTGACAGTTGAGTCTGAGACCAGGTGTTCTGGCAGCTACAAACGCTTAACATGCACATTGGTTTTAAATGAGTCAGGAAGTCAACTAAAATAGACAGCACAGGCAGGGAAAAAGATGGGCAGCAGAGGATGGGAGAATTACAAAGCCAACAAAATGGATGCCACAACCAAGATGGCTTCAGCTTATGCTAACAAATATTTCAGATTTCCACAGACGACCCTTTTAGCATATGCTGAAGACATTTTCTTATGCTTTTGAGGGAATACGAAAAATATTGTTTACATCGATCTGCATCATTTCATTAATTTCTTGATCACTTGCTAATCGGGCATTTACATTCTTTAACATTTTGTTTAGTTGGTATACATGAGGTACAAGTAGAAACACAAAGGGAACAAAGCATCGGGCCGCATTGAATACATAGGCAACAAGTGAAAAGAATAGCAAGAAATATACATAGTTAGGCTGTCCTAGTTATACAAAGGCTGACAATAGTTTCCAACCCCATACACTAAACATGTTCCATAGCCATCCAGTCAAAGTCCAAGTCCCTGAATCCTGGTGGATTTCAGTGGCTATTTTGTGTATCTTGGAGATTGCATCAAAAACAGAAGGGGCGTGGTCAGGGATATAAACACAGCAGCTACTCCCGATGATGCGACATGCTCCACCATGGTCAGCCAAGATGACATCAAGGACCATCCTATTTTGGAGGGCCACAATTCTCGCAATTTGTAGTTCTTCTGTGATGTATCCAAGTGCCATTGCTGTCTGACTGGTTACAGCCTCTACAACACTTGTCAAGTGCCTGATCTTTCTGCTGTTTAAGGCCGCACCAACAAAGAAGAATAGTCCCAAATTAAAGTCAATATACTACTGTAGTGCAGTATCAGTTTGATCCACCTCATCATTATTTATTGTCCTCTTAAATCGGCTCTTAGAAATGTCATTATACAGTTTATAGTCTTTATGGTAGGATGCAGGTGCCACAAACAGAGGTGGAAGCAAAAAGGACACATAGCAGATGCCGGACCAACCAATAGGTAGATCATAACCTTTACTTCCGCAAATGAAATTTAGTATTGTGTGAGGTCAAAAAACCGCTATTGTTCATTCCAGTAATATTTAACACTAAAGTACAGTCACTTTTCCCACAGGTATACTGCCAATACTGCTCACACAGAGATCCGCTCGAGCTCTAGTAACAGCAATAGCAGGAGGCCCATTACCCTTGATGGTTCGAGTGTTGGGGAAAACATAGTGTGTGGAGGAATTTCCTCGACGATACTCCTCCATTTCCCATACAAATACTTTGGCTTGTGAGTCCCCTTCCTCATCAGGATAGCTGACTTTGTTCAACTGAGCGTTAAGTCTTCCTACATCAAAGTTAGTAATATTAGTGATATGAGAAGCCCACATTAGTGCAAACCAGACTCTGCAGGAGCCCTTATGTGAAAACGGCAAAGGAATAAAAGGCGTTCCTCCCTTTTTCTGATGAGCTGGCATCATTCCACATACCCAGCAGTTGGTGACGTTCGTAGCAATGTGTGTATGGTGCAACATCTGAATGAAAGTGTTATTGAGGTAGGACATTCTGTGCTTCTGCTCATGATAAGGAAGAGTGAAGTAGTGGTGTTCAATAGGGACAGGAGTAGTAGCAGTCAGTAGATTATGGACAGGAGCTACTTCCTCCACAATCCATGTTATTATGGCAAAAATAACAATAGTAAAAGTAAGTCCAGTAACAATTATTGTTCTTTTACTACAAACTCTTGCAGCAGTTGGTTTCTTCACCTTAGGCATATTCATTTCGTCGACAAACAACAAAACAGATGGTGCCCTAAGGTCCTGAGCAGGCATTGGTTTCTTCACTAACATTGAGACGAATAGTCACTAATAGACTACCCCACTTTGAAGTTAGTCTTTGACCACCCAGGACAGTGGCTCAAACAGCCTTTTTCAGCAACGAAGTGTCTTTCTTCCTGGGTCGCAGCTGATATCGAGATGTACCAGGAATCGTGTGGTCCGGGAAGACTTCCTCAGATCCATCAGGTGACGTGGCTTGTCCTTTCTTGGTGACCAGGATTTCGCGGTGATCTGCCAACGCAGCTGGGCTCACTAGGTCTTGCAACACTTGCCTGCAGTGTTGCATGGACCCAGTTTTGCCGGTTCGTCACTCGAACTGCAGTTCTGGTGGCCAGCAGCACCTGCTCAGGACCTCGCCATCTTGGTGCTAGGGAGCTGGTCCTCTGGAAGGACTTGATTATCACGTAATCACCAGGGCGCAAGCAGTGGCCCTCACCGTGCGACCTGTCTGGAAGAGTCTCCCGGACCTGTTGATAAATAGAAGACAAACTATCAATCAACTGAGACAAATAGTCATTCATTAATACATAAGGTACATCATGTATAGGGCGTGGCTTAGGAATCCCCCAAATATTCATTGGCCTTCCAAAAACCACCTTATACAGTGTGAGGCCAGATCGTGTGTGTGGTTTCGATCTAATGGATAGCAATGCTAAAAGCAGTACATCAGGCCATTTCAAAGATGTGGAAGCCTGCATTTTGGCCAATTTCAATTTAAGGGTAGAATTGTAAAGTTCCACTAGTCCTGCTGATTGTGAGTGAAAGGTAGCATGAAACTTTTGCTTAATTCCCAATCCTTTCATGAGATACTCAACAACTTGCCCTATAAAATGGAGTCAGTTGTCACTCCACAAAACTCGGCAAATGCTGAATCGGGGAAAGAACTCCTTTAGGAGCACCTTTGCTGTAGTAAGAGCTGTATTATCTTTCGTAGCGTATGCCTCCGCCCATTTACTAAAGGCACAAACCACTACCAAGACATACTTCAGGTTGTTACAGCGCTCAAGCTGGATGTAATCCATTTGCAGGACCTCAAAAGGTGCAGTAGGTATTGCAAACCCTCCTGTAGGAGTTCGTGTTCCCTTTCCAGGATTATACTGGAGACAGATCAAACAGGACTGGACTATTTTCTAAGCCGTTCTGACAATATCTGGATGATCCCAAACTTTCATAAGTTGCTTTGCTATTTAGGATGCTCCAACATGTGCCGGCCCATGTGCCATGTGAATCATAGGGTGTAAATAGGCTGTGGGTAACTTCCATTTGGTCATTTTTTTATTCCTCCAACAGCCCTCATCATTCAATGCTCCCTCCTTGGACCATTAGTCTAATTCATCAACAGAGGCAGATTGTTGCATGTCCAGCACCTATTGCCTGGCATCATGCCAACGTTCAGCCTGTGATTTAACTAAATACATAGATGTGGTACTTCACTGCATTGCAGTCTCTCGAGCTGTGAAATCCGCAAAGGCATTCCCTGCTCCTATTTTATCGGTCACTGTCTTGTGTACGCTACATTTAACAATTGCCACTTTCTTAGGATAGGTCAAGGCAGTAAGGAGATTATGTACTAATTCCCCATGCACTATTTGTGTCCCATGTGAAGTGAGAAAGCCTCTTTCTTTTCAAAGCTGTCCGAAGTTATGAGCCACGCCGAAGGCGTATTGGCTATCAGTGTAAATGTTAACAAGCAAATCTGTACTAAGCTCACATGCTCTTGTCAGTGCCATCAACTCAGCTGCTTGAGCTAACTTCTGTGGGATATGAGCTGTCTTAACTACTGTCTGAAGTGTTGTAATTGCATAAGCAGCAGATGTCGTGCCATCAGGCAACTTCAAGCAGGACCCATCAACCCACAACTCCCCATCAACACTAGAAAGAGGTGTATTTTTCAGGTCAACACAGCCCTTTGTGTGTTCTTCAGTAAGGGATATACAATCATGTAGCTCTTGTAGCTGGAAGTGTCAATAATGTAGCAGGACTCAAAGTCAAACATCTTTTCAACGTGATAGGAGGGGCCAAAAGTGTCAATTCATATCCTGTCAAGCGAGCACTAGTCAGATGCTGTGTCTTTGTTTGATTTAGCAAGGCATCGATTGAATGACGTACTAACACAAACAATCTATGTGACAAGACTATTCTCTCACTCCGACGTATGGACACAGCCGCTGCCGCTCGGAAACTACCAGGCAGTGACTGGGCAACTGGATCAAGGACAGCCAAAAAAGATGCACAAGAACGTTGTTTATCACCTTGTGTCTGTGTTAAAACCGAGAGGGCACAACCTATCCTCTCGTGTACATCGAGTGTGAAAGTCTTAGTGTAGTCTGGAGTTCCTAATACTGGTGCCGAACAAAGAGCTTGACATAGCTGTTGGAAGGCATTCTGTCATTCAGTAGTCCATGGGAGAGGCATCAGAGTGTTTTTAGTCAAAAGGGCCAACAAGGGTTTAATAAAGTACAAAAAACTAGGGATCCACTGCCCTACAGAAGGAAGTAAGGCCAATCAATACACAGACGTCCTTCTGAGTACGGGGCGCAGGAGTATCTAAAATGGTCTGAATGCGGTCTGGTGTGAGTGCACATCCCTCCTTAGACAGGAGGTGACCTAAATAGGTAACCTGCTGTCTACAAAATTGCAATTTCTTTCGAGAGACTTTGTGATGATGAGAGGCAAGAAATTATAATAATAACAGTGTTCCTTCTTTAAACTGTTCAGGGGTATCGGCAGCCAACAAGATGTCATCGACATATTGAATAAGAGCCATCCCTTTCGGCACAGGGAAAGACTCAAGCTGCCTTTTCAATGCCTGACTATAAATGCTAGGACTCTCTGTATATCCTTGTGGAGCTCTACAGAATCTGAATGATCTATTATTCAAAGTGAAGCCAAACAAATAACGGCTGTCAGGATGAATAGGTATTGAAAAAAATGCATTTTTCAAATCAATTACACTAAATGTAGTGGCAGTAGGCGGAACCATAGTAAGGAGTGTCGTAATGTCAGAGACTACCGGGTATTGGGGCACTACAATTTTGTTATCCTCTCGTAAATCAATAACGAATCTGTAAATTTTAGTATCAGTGTCTCGTTTCAAAATAGGAAGGATATGGCTATTACAAATGTTATAAGGAACGTCTTCCACAACCCGCACCTTGATCAAATCCTGAACAATGTGCGTCAATGCTTCTTCGCCTTCCTGAGATATTTTATATTGGGGCAATCGAGGCAATGAAGCACCTTCCTTCACTTGAATATGCACTGGTGGAATAACCATTTGTCCAACATCGGTATCTGATGTAGCCCATAAAGTACCAGGTAAAGATGCCAGAGCAATATCCTCTTTGAAAAGACGAAACCTCTTAACCATTAGATAGTTATCATTTAAGATAACACGCACACCTTCTGGGGAACAGCGTATTGTAGCATGAAAATATTTAGGCATATCAATGCCCATGATATTATCCGGCTTGGTAGGGGAAAGCAAAAATGGACATGCTGCAGTGAATTTATCAAGACTAAATGCAAGTGGCTGTGAAAGTGGGCTAGATGTAGGTGTCCCATCGAATCCTATCAATGTTATCATTGCGCCAGACAGGGGAGCCCTAGGAACCAATGTTTAGACAGAGCACTACGAGTAGCTCCTGTATCAACCAGAAACCGATCAGTAGAGCCCAAGACATTTGCATCAACATAAGGACCTTTCTGATCTACTGGGACCTCAACCGCTTCCTTACCCCATCCTAGGCATTCTTAGGCATAATCTGAATCCCCAGGACCATCAGCCGAATAATCAGACATTTGATATTGATTTCGTCTATCAAAGTTATTAGAATAATTTGGTCCGTGTTCAACTATCTCAAACTGGGGGCGAGGTCCTATTCCTCCCCTATTTCCTGAATTCCCTGGGCGTCCTCTCATACTTCCTCTACCCCGTTGATACTGCTGACTTCGCAAAAGGGGGCAATCAGAACGCCAATGTCCAATCTCTTTACAATAAGCACACTGATCAGAAGACAAAGTTAATCGAGAGAAAGGGGGTACACCAGGGGTATATACTACACGTCCACCTCTACCACCACTTCTGAATGGTGGACCATTTACTTGAGCCAAAATAACTTTTGTCTTTAAATCCTTTACCTTCTTATCCTCTACGCCTTTTGCTTCCAATTCCTGATGCTCATAATACTGGGCCATAGTCAAAAGGGAGACAGGGGAAGACGTAGTCCATGAACTCTCACTGGCCTTAAGGCGACTATTTATTTCTGGCAACATGTTAGAGACAAATCTGTCGACGAACAAATGCTTACCTGTGTCATCTGTCAATGACTGCCCACTAAAGTCATGAAATGTCTCTTCAAATCGTGTAAAGAAATCAGAAACGGACTCATCCGCTTTCTGTTTACAAGACGATAACGTAGTCCAATCTATTTTCTTAGGGGGTATGAGAGTTTTCAACTTAGTCACAATAGCTTTGGGAAGATCTAATATTTCCTGTTGTGGCTTCTGTGCAGGCTCTCTAGCCTCATCTATTTCTTCTAAATGCACCTAAGTATCACCATATGCTACATTATCATCTATTTTCCGAATTGTTCTCCACATATCAGGGGGCAAAATAAGTCCAAAAAGATATCAATATCTGGCAAGGTCATAGTGCAAGAGCTAATGGCTCCTTCCACTTCTTCATAGAAAGCAGCCGGATTTTTCCACGTATCAGGCAAAGCAGCCTTAAGAGCCATAACATCTGCTCTGCTCCAAGGAGTATAGACCCAATTATAAACAAAGTATCCCTTTGCATCATCTGAAGTTTTATCGGCACTTGTTCCCGCACGCTTCGGCGGAACATACAAAGGCGCAGCTTCACGCATTGGTTTTACAGTAACCACAGTATCACTACGGTCATTGTCTGTCCCCAAAACAACTTCTTTTTGCACTGGGGTCTGAACTGTTTGTACAGTTTTAACTGAACTAGCTGATTATTACTCCGCTTTTAAACATAGTGTATCATGTCTTAAATTAACTACTCGCCGAATTAGATCAGGTATATTTGACAAAAGGAAAGTTTCATCATTTAATTGTTCATAATCAGAATTAATATCATTGGGCTCTAAGTTTTTAGAAACGTTTCTAAAACCAAGTATTACCTCCCAGGTAAACTTCTCCGCATAATAGAACTGCTATAAATCCTTCCAGTGCTGAACCAGCGCCACAAGGTCTGGAGCAGAAGTAGTCCCACGAGCTTCTTTGTGAGCAGTGGATCTGATAGTGGCTTTTTCGTCAACAAAGTAGAGCTAGTCTCCCGCCCATCTTGCTTATCTAAGTCTTTATCGTCTGAGGAAAAATGTTCTTCTTCAGAAAGATCATTCTCAAGGGGAGTGGGAAATTTATACAGGGTGGGGGTCGATCTAACAAAATGGAGTCATCCTGAGGTTTATTAAGTATGGGATAAATGGGGCGCCTAATAGGGTACTGGCCAGTTACCTCTAAACAACGCTCCCTTGCCTCTTTTTACTTTTATTGCCTTCATCTCTTTATTTTTTAATTCTAACGCTTTTTGATATATTGTTTTTCGCTGTTCTTTTTCTGCTATAGCTTCTTCTTTCCTCACTCTCTCTTGTACTTCTTTCTCCCACATTCGTACACAATCAAACATATCTTGTCGACTTTTTCTCTTGAATAAACACGGTTCTACATATTGAATCTTTTTAAAGTCAAATGACCCATTCACTGGCCATTGTAGATCAGGATCCTTTTTTGTATATTTGTTCCAAAGTGTACTATACAGTATGGAAGAAATACTATATTTAACATACATATGTCTATTAGGTGTCCCCTCTGGGGGAGCTGGCTGACTTTTAAAATCCATATTGATACCACCAAGACAGCAACACAACTTACGGAGTGTGCTGGAAACAGGCATGCCACCAAGTTTTTGTAAAATATTACTTTTCCAAAATATTCAAAAGTAGAGAAAAATCTCCACATTACCTGGCTTTATATTTTTCAAAAAAAAAATCAAAACAAACAAAACCAGAATCTTGGCCAAGCAAACAAGAGCGCCGCTTCAGCGACCTTACCAAACGAAAGTCTCCAACCTCCAACTGCCAATCTCTTGGTCGACCTAATGGTCACTGCAAATTTTACGCCAAAGGATACCTCAGTCGGGACCGGCCAACACCTGGAGGGTCAAATCGAGACAACTGCAAAAATCACTTTGGCTGCAAAGACAAGGGTCTCCTCATGCAGGACGTCTCCTCAGCAATATTCCACTATTCCGTCAAGACCACTCCTTTGGATGACCGCGTCTCCGATGAGGACCCACGTGTCGGGAGCCAGCTGTGGAAATGTGCCTTTTAGTGTGCACACCAGTGCAGGGGTCACCCTTCTCTGTCCACGGGTCCATAGATCACCAAAATAAAGATTGACACTGAAGCTGGAATTCAAATAACAAGTTTATTAATCACTCATGAGTGGGACCAAGTCCACACAGCACTCTCAGGCCTATACAGGAATAGCTACCGACAAACATGGGCAGATGTGAGTTCACTTACTCAGCAAAGTGGGAGGGGGAGCAGGAGTGCTTATGGCAGCAGTAAATGATTGACAATTGAGTCTGAGACCAGGTGTTCTGGCAGCTTCAAACTCTAAACATGCACATTGAGTCAGGAAGTCAACTAAAATAGACAGCACAGGCAGGGAAAAAGACAAGCAGCAGAGGATGGGAGAATAACAAAGGTAACAAAATGGATTCCACAAACAAGATGGCTTCAGCGTATGCTAACAGAAAGTATTTCAGATTTCCACAGCGACATGACCTTCTCCAGCCCCGCTGTCATCTTAAGCTTAGTGGCCCATCTGGGAGGGCAGCGATCCATGTCCCCATTTGCCACACAATTAAAGTCACCAACCCAGAATGCGTCTAGCCCCGTTGCAGTTGTCATCATGTCAATCAGCATAAGATAAGAGGAGGCATCGTCTGTGTTTGGAGCACAGGAATTATCAATCATTTTATCTTCCCAATCTAGTGTACCCTGGGCTAGTATGTAGCGTCCTTCAATGTCCACCTCCATATAAGTCAGTGCAAAAGGGACTCCCGGGGCCATCCAGATTAACACCCCCTAGAGAATGAAGAATAAGTGGCATAGTGTGTCTGCCCCCTCCACTTTTTTGCAAGTTTTTTGGCTTCCGTCTCAATCAAGTGGGTCACTTGGAGACATGCCATGCCAACTCCATGGTGCTGAAGGAGGGATGAGACTCAATATCATTTAGTTCTTGTGCAGAGCCCCTAACAAACCAGAAAAGGAGGTTATAATTAGTACGGACAGTCATTGCGCATCAAAAATCATGGATCCCAAGTGTAGTGAAGCACATATGCACTGAGGAATATGACTCGTTACAACATGAGTCATCACAACGCGTGCCATTACAACGCGGTCGTTACAACCACCGCGTTACCACGCAAAGCCATTACTACGCAAGTCATTACATCGACTTGCAGTAGATGGCGCGCTGACATTAGAAATGTATAATTTACTATTCCAACTCCAGCCTACGTAACAATAGGGAAGGTGTTGGAATAGTAAACTATACTATTTCTAATGTTAGCACGCCACCTACCGCAAGTCGATGTAATGACTTGCGTAGTAATGGCATTGCGTGGTAACAACGCAGTCGGTGTAACAAACGCGTTGTAATGGCATTGTGATGTGATGCCCGCGTTGTAGTGTCTGTTTCCCGCACTGAGGACTAAACCCTGAGAAAAAAAGCATCTAACATTTTCCCTGTAATCCTCCTACCCCACCCAGGGCAAGCTACACAAACTCTGAACCACGTACATGCCCAGAGACAACGATGAACTGGATCTTGCAGTATAATAGTCCTACTATGTTCAGACCTCGTCTCCATCCTCTTTCCCCCCCAATTAAGAAGTTTCACTTCCCCGTTTCCTGTTATCAATCAATCAGCCAGGGGAATGGTAAAGCGCAACCACTCACCCAAATGGGTCTCAAGGCACTGAGGGGGGGCATGCAGCTCCTGGATGATTCCGGGGTTTTGTGGAAGAGCTAGGTCTTGAGGTCCTTCAAGAACTTGGGAGTGTAGGTGTCTGTTGTAGGTGGAGGGGTGGGGGAGTTCCATGCATTGGCCGCAAGGAGGGAGAAGGAGCGTCCTCCTCTTGTCTTTCTGATGCGTGGTACAGTCGCAAGGGAGATCTGGCCTGAGTGTAGGGATCTTTGGGGTGCGTGGAACGAGAGGCAGTGGTTCATGTAGGTGGGTCCGGTGTTGAGGAGGGCCTTGTGGGTGTGGGTGAGAAGCTTGAAAGTGATTCTCTTCTCTACGGGGAGCCTATCAAGTGTCCGTAGGTGTTGGCTGATGTGGCAGTGGCGCAGTAGGTGGAGGGCTAGTCTGGCGGTGGCGTTCTGGAGTTTGCGGATGAGGTTCTTACCGGCGTAGAGTGTGTTGCTGTTTTCCAGACTGCTGCTGATGAGGGAGTGGGTGATATATTTGTTCTGTGTTTGAGGGGTCTTTTGGAGTAGGCGGAGGGTGTGGAAGCAGGAAGAAGTGACGGTGTTGATGTGGCGGTCAATTTTGAGTTCAAAGTCCAGCATGATTCCGAGGTTGCGTGCATTGTACATGGGGAAGGGAGGGTTTCCGAGGGTGGGGGGCCACCAGGTGTGGTTCCAAGCATCTGGGTGGGGGCACATGACCATGATGAGGACTTCAATTTGTCCGTGATGAATTGTAGGCAGTTGTTCTTCATCCACCTGGTGACTGCTTCCATTCCTTCTTGAAAGTTGAGCGTGGAGATGTTGGGTTAGTTGGAGAGGGAGAGGATGAGTTGGGTGTCTGCGTACAATATGATGTTGAGTCTGTGTGATCTGACAATGGATGCAAGCTGGGCCATGTAGACGTTGGACAGGGTGGGGCTGATGGAGGATCCTTGGGGGACTCTTCAGGTGGTCAGTGTGGGTTCAGAGAGAAATGGGGGGAGTCCGACCCGCTACGTTCTGCCTGAGAGAAATGAGCGGATCCAGTCAAGGGCCTTGTTCCGGATTCCTGCATTGTGGAGTCTGTGGGCTACAATACAATGTGAGACTGTGTTGAAGGCAGCGGAGAGGTCCAGGAGGATGAGGGCCAAAGTCTCTCCTCTGTCGAGTAGGGAGCGGATGTAGTCCGTCGCAGCGAGTAGGGCAGTTTTGGTGCTGAAGCCTGATTGGGAGGAGTCGAGAATGTTGTTTTCTTCTGTGTAGGAGGTGAGTTGACTGTTGACGGCTTTTTCCAGGACTTTCACTGGATACGGGAGTAAGGAGATCGGTCTGAAGTTCTTGAGATTGGTGGGGTCCGCAGACTGTTTTTTCAGGAGGAGATTGATCTCTGTGTGTTTCCAGTTGTCGGGGAAGGAGGTGGTCTCGAAGGAGTGGTTGATGATTCGTTGCAGCTCGGGGGCGATGAGGTCTGTGGCTCTGTGGTCGATGTGGTTGGTGCAGAGGTCCGTGGGGGCGCCAGAGTGGGTGGTCTTAATAAACTTTAGGGTGTCTTCGATGCTGAGGGTGGTCCATCTGTCCACTTTTGGCTGTGTGGTGCAGGGAGCGGTGGGTACGGGTTCCTCGTGGGGGTTGTTGTCATGGAAGTTGTCATAGATGGTCTTGATTTTGTGATGGAAGAAGGCGCGGAGTCTGTTGCAAAGGTCCTGGGAGGATGGGATGTCGGTAATCTCACTTTTGGGTTGTGCAAACTTTTTGATGATGCCGAAAAGTCACTTGCTGTTGTGTGCGTGGGTGAATATTCTGTCCTGGAATGCTTTCTTCCTCGAGTGTCTGATGAGTTTGTGGTGGGCGATAGTGGCAGCTTTGAAGTTGTCGAGGTCTTCTGGGGTTCTGGAGTTCCTCCGTAGCTTTTCGAGACATCTGCAGATTCGTCTAGATTACCGGAGTTTGGTGGAGAACCAGCTGGCTTTTTTGGTGTGTAGGTTAGAAGTCTTCTTGATTGGTGCGATGGTGTTGGCGCAGTCGGTGATCCAGTTGTGTACTGTGCAGGCAAAGGTGTTGGGGTCGTCGTCTGTGGCAGTGGGGGCAGAGCTGCTGAGGGAGGCGGCGAGCTGGTCGTCGGATATCTTGTTCCAATTCCTGCGCTAGAGCTGGTGTGGACGTCTGCGGGAGATGGTTGCTTTGAAGGTGAATTGGATGCAGCGGTGGTCCATCCATGGGAGTTGGAAGGTGTGGCTGAAGGTGATGGAGTTTTCTGCTGTGAAGACGGGGTCATGGGTGTGTCTTGCTGAGTGTGTTCTTTTAGGTACAATCTGTTTGAGTCCTAAGTTGTGGAGGTTGTCCAGGAGGGAGGTGGAGTTGGGGGTCTTGGCGGTTGTCAAGGTGGAAGTTGAGGTTTCCCAGCAAGGTAGAGTCGGTAGAGGTGATGGCATGCGGGGTGATGATGTCGGTGATGGAGTCGGCGAATGGTGCATGAGGTCCGGGGTGTCTGTAGATGAGGGTGCCTTGGAGGGTGGTGGACGGGTTGGTCTGTATCTTGAAGTGGAGATGTTCCATCAGGTCTGTGGTGCTCAGGCAGAGGTTAGCTTTGTAGGCGATGCCTCCAGAGGGGCAATTGTGGTGGCCCTTCTGGGTGATTTTGTATCCTTCGGGGATGGCGATTGTGATTTCTGGCCCCGAGGCGGTGTTCGTCCAGGTTTCAGTAAGGAAGGCGACGTTGGGGTGGTGCTGTCGAGGTCCTAGATTCCCACGGCATGTCTGTAGAGGGAGCGGACATTGAGGAGGATGCATTGCAGTGTTTGGGGTGGGGTGGAGTTGTTGCTGGAGGGAGTAGGTGGGTCCTCGGTCTCAGCGAAGGATAAAGAGTGGTGACAGTGTTGGCAGGTGAAAAGTCTGTGAGTATCGAGATGAGAAGAGAGCTTGCAGTTGTTCTTAAGTTGTTAAGTGCCGTGGAGCTGTAGTGCTGGCGGGTCGGAGGACCAGGAATCCTGGCACTGGTCACGGTCGGTAACAGGGTAAGACGGGCTTGCCTTTGGTGCACGTTCAGTGCACTAGCACGGTGGCCGTGCAGCTGCCAGCATTAAGTAGGGTAGGGGTTACACTAGTAGGGCATCATGCAGAATCAACCTCCATGTCATTATACCTGTTGAGCCCATGGCTGGACATTGAGGCCTACAAGCATGATCCTAAGTCAGTGTAACGTCTTGCACCGCCACCACCAGAACCTATATTCTGGACCCAGTCCGGTCGATACTCCTGTGAGTTGCTTATATACCAGTATCCGGCACCACTTCCTCTACATTTAGCGTTTCACTTGGTGCTCCCTCATTGCTGGATGAGACCTTCTCTGGCATCGCCTCTATCGATGGTGCAGCAGAGTGCACCACAGCCATCATGCCATTCTCACAGATCACCACCTGGGCCCCAGCCGGGCTCTCCCACAGTGTCTTCTCCCGCAGTCGTTGTCTGTGATTATTGCTTTCACTCCTGGCTGTAAGCCAAGGCTCCTGCTATGCCAGAGTCTATCTCCCCATGGGATTCGCCATGTCAAGCCAAGACCAGGCCTCTTTAGGACTTTAAAAAAAGCGGGACTTCTCCACATACAGAACCTTCAGTTTTGCTGGATATAGGAGCATGTATTCGAATTCCAATCAGTCTAAGCTGTTTTTTTACTTCAAGAAATGTCTTGCGATGTTTTTGGACTTTAGGAGTATAGCCAGGGTATATGTAAAGATTCTGTCCCACGAACTGGGGAGAGGGGTTCTCCCTGGCTGCTGGTAATATGGCATCCCTATCTTTGTAGTTGAGCACTCGTGCAATGAGAGCCTTAGGCGGGGCTCCCAACCGCGGCACCAGAGCAATGCTTTATGGGCACACTCTATCACAAAGAAGGGGGAGAGCTCTGTTGGTTTCAGTCTCTCTTTAATCCAGGTATCCAGGAACTGTTCCATCACTTGTCCCTCTGCTCACTGCGGGAATCCCACAAGGCAGCACCTTCCCCTCAGAAGCTTCATCTCTTGCCTCAAGAACCTGAGTGACCTTTGTCATGCGTGTTACCTGTTTTGTAAGAAGGTTGACTTTTGTTTGTAGATTGGTTATGTTAATTCCCGCTGTCCTCACTTTTTTGGCCATTTTCAGCTGGTCCATTCTCAAGAGGTACACTTTGACATGACCCCCATAATCTGTCCCTCTAGCACCACTCTCAAATTCTTGAATTGCACCCAGGATGGTCGCTTGGGTGTGCTCACCTTGGTGTTCAGGTAAATGATCACTCAGGTCCTGATTTTGTCTAGTGCTTCACTGAACTACCTGATGCAGTGTGGTGTTTTGCATCATTGTATTGCGTTGGGCCTGTTTTGACTGCTTTTCCTTTCCCATGGCCCAGCTCTGTACGACAGCCACCCACTCAGGGAGAACGCAACCTTGGGCCAAAAGGAGTCTATATATGCAACTGTGGACTCAGCACTATCCTTCAGATTGCAAGCCTCAGTAGCAGTGCTGTAGCTAGGGGGGCATGGCTAACCGTTGATGCAGGAGGAAGCGGGCTGCAGAGCTCTGCTTGGAAAATCTCCCTTCTGCAAAGATTCTGTACCCTGTGCCAAAGTCGGCTGTAACGGTGGGGAAACTACCTCGCAGTAGTTCTCCACTGAATTGGAAGAACTCCGAGCGGGGGTTCGAGTGCTGTGAGCGGAGATCAGCCATAGGAGTCAAGAGGTCAAAATGGCGGCCACACTGCTAAATGACCGCTGAGGTGGCGAGAATGAGGTGAAGGGCAGAGAAGGTGGCGGAACGCTGCCCGCGACTCCTGCGCGTGAAGAGGACTCCGACCAACCCAGGGACAGACAGAGCCTGATGGAGACAACTGGAAGCGGCAGAGAGGAAGGACGATTCCGGCAGGCCGTGGAAAATCCAAGACAGTGTTCCAGCGCTGAGAAAGAAGGTAGGCCGAGGCGGGCGCCCAGCAAAACTGAGCTACCGAGGAGGGCGACCTGACAAGACCTGGGGAGTCCCCTGCGGCGGCAGAGCGAAGGAAGGTCTGAGAGGCCGGCAGAGGTGCTGCTGCAGCGGGAGAGGACTGCGAGGAGAGGCGTCACAGGCAGAGCCCGCGGCCCACTAAGTCAAGGAGAGGCGCCGCATCGGCCGAGGCCAGAGGAAGAGATGTCCTAGAGGAAGGAGGCAGCGGGGACTGAATCACAGGCACCAGGCACTGCACAATAGGGGGAACAAAGAGAGAAAGAAAGTAGGCTGAGGTGGGCACCCAGAGCAACGGAGCCACCTAGGAGGGAGACCTGAGGAGACTTTGGGACTCCCCTGTGGCGGCAGAGTGCACCAAGGTCTGAGAGGCCTGCGAGGCACTGCTGCACTGGGAGCGGGCTGCGAGGAGAGGCGCCACAGGCAGGGGCTGCAGCTCACTATGGCAGGGAGAGGAGCCGCTTCAGCCGAGACCAGAGGAAGGAGGAAGGAGACAGCGGGGACTGAATCGCAGGCACAAGGCACAGCAGAGTAAGGAAAGCAAAGATAAGGGACGCACAACAGAGACATGGGAGCCTCGGGTCTTGCAGAGGCGGAGAGTGGATCTTAGAACTCATATGTGGGGAGCCCAAAAGATCGACGGAACACCAAGAAGAGGGTGTAGAGGGGAACGAACTGAAGAGGCACCCAAGTGGGGATGGAGAAGCAAGGAGAACACTTTCGGAACTGCACCCCTATACCAGCAAACCCGGAAAACAGGGCCGGAGTATAGAGTCGAGACCAGACAGACTGGCCACAAAAGCCCCACAGGGGACACGAAGCACCACACTTGGCAGGAGCCAGAGAAACCTGAGAATAAGCAGGCCCCATTGCAGGAGGGAGAGCAATCGAACCTGGGGATGCTGCAGTATGCGGCTGAGCGATCTGTGGAAGCCTTAGAACTAGAAGGGGATACTGAGGCTCAGAAATTTGAGGCTGGAAGCGACGGGAGCATCCATAGGGTAGTCAGCAGCCACAGTTAACCAGGGAGGAGCCCAAAGAGCTGCCCATCAGAGTGACAAGAACACACTGGGACCGGCGAAGAATTACTGGCCCTCTGGCAGGGACCCACCTCAAAGAGATGAGTGATCGGCAGGATATATGGGGAAGGTGCCAAAACGCAGAGGTCACAGCACCCTCAGTATGGGGGTGAAGTGTCCAGACAGATGACAACAACGACAGTCTGGAATTGGGGAAACACACTTCCACCACACGACCTACCCTGACAGACATCATAAAAGCCATCACGGCCTCCTGGGAGACCCTAGAAACAAAGATAGATGCTATTGGGACGGACTTAAACCTACTGAAAGATGATCACTGCCGAATAACAGAGAGAGTAGTGACCACGGAAAAAACACTCTCCGATCTGCCATAGAAGTGACGGAACTACAGAAATCCCTCACGGACATTGAAGCCAAGGTACAGGTCCTAGAAATGAGAGCAGAAGACAGCAAAGGAGGTCTCGTTGGAACAACCTATGCATAGTGGGGATGCCAGAGAGGGAAGAGGGAATGGACATGGTGCAGTTCCTAGAAGACTGGATCAGGACAGAGGTAGCACCAGAAGGACTCTCACCATTTTATGCACTGGAGAGGACACACAGAGTTCCAGCAAAAATCCCCAAACCGGGAGACCCCCATGGCCCATAGTGGAATGACTTCTACACTTCAGAGATCGGGATCATATCCTTAAGCAAGCTGGCAAGAAGAGTGACCTCCAAGTGGGCAACAGTAGGGTGATGGTGCTCCCTGACTTCACCAGAGATGTGCAAAGACAAATGGCTTCATTTCTAGCGGTTAAAAAGAAGCTCAGACAGCTGCAAGTCCCATACTCAATGCTGTTTCTAGCATGACAGAGTGGTTGCCAAGACAGGAGTGCAGTTTTTTTGTACACCGCAATACCTGGGAATGGCTGAACTCTGGCTCAGAATGTGAAAGACGGGGAGTCTCCCCGGGGTCAGTGCAGAAGGGAAAAAGACACGGTACCAGATACAACGGGGGTGCCCTCTTCGACAGAAGCCAGAGCAGAACGGCACAAGGCTCTCCAGGCGGTGGCAGAACTCCAGCCAGCGGGGTCGGTCTAGCCTCAGATCGAATGGAAGTGGTTGTGAGACGGAACGCTCAGATGCCTCGCAGGCAACAAGCGCGGCCGAGGACTCCGAGATGGACATCCCGAAGATTACCCCCAAATCTGTGGATAAAATCATCTAAGGAGAGAAGGACGCAGACAAAACATGGATCTTGTTGGAACATAGATTCTTGATGGCAGAGCTGAGGGAAGGAGTGGGGGGATCACTTTGGGGGAAAGATGCTGGATGGAGAGCAAGATGGGGCCAAAGATCCAGACATGAAAGAGGGGGAGATCCGGTGAGCATAGTTCCTGGGCCCGGTTGGTAAGCTCCACACCCCGAAGTTACAAGGAACTTTACCTTCATTACTACTTGTTTGGATGGGATCTGAACTACCTTTACCTGTCCTGGGGAGGTGGAGTTGGGGGTTCTGTTGGGTTTGGGGGTTATTTACAGGGGCCAGGTGCGTCAGGGGTGGGGTAGTAGATGGGGAGCGGATAAGACCAATCCAATGGCATCCCCCATAGACCTTAAGTGCATCTCGTGGAACGTGCGAGGGACGCACACCATGGTGAACCGCCACAAGATACATGCATACTTAGTGAGGAGGGAGGCCCAAATTGCAATGTTGCAGGAGACACATATTACTGCGAAGGAAGGGGCGGCACTACAATGTAGATGGCGGGGGCAAGTATACTACACAAACTACTCAGCATTTGCTAAGGGAGTCCTAGAATGGATAAGAGCAAGAGTACCGTTCGAATGCACTAAACAAATACTAGACCCTGAAGGGAGATATGTGGTACCATTGGGCAAACTAGATGGGAAGGATATAAGGATAGGCAGCGTCTACGGACCAAACACTGATCAAATCCCGTTCCTATCCCACCTTTCCAGGACACTAGCGTCCGCTCTGACGGGTTCGGTGATACTAGGGGGGGAATATAACTGCATTGAAGATGTGATGTTGGACCGTTTCCACACGCCCCTACCAGGCTCACCCATACGCAGAGCAGCAGAAGCGTGCAGAAATTGGCAGCAACAATGGGGGCTGATAGACACCTGGAGGGCACAACACCCGGGTGATAGAGATTGCTCATTTTCTCGCCCCTACACGAACTACACGTTAGGCTAGATTCCATACCGTGTTCCCCAGACGTGCAGGCGCGTGAGTACCTGGCGAGGGCGATCTCGGACCACAACCCTATATTGGTGGGGTTGGTCTGGACTAGGAGTAGGTCAAAAATCCCAACCTGGCATCTTAGGCCGGAGGCGTTAGAGGACCAAGTATTTCAAGCAACAATACGTACAGCAATTGGGCAATACTTTGAGGAGAATGCCGGGACAGCTGAGAACCGCTTAGTGGAATGGAAAGCTTTCAAGGCTGTAATACGGGGTAGGTTGATATCTGAGGCAGTAGGGGTGAGGAAGGTGCTACTGAGGGACACCATAGCAGCATAGTAACGCCTCTGAGAACTAGAGAGGGAGAGACCAGAATGGAGAGACGAACAAGAAGACCTCTTGACAGCTAAAGAAACAGTAGCTGAACATGTAGAACTGCTACGCTGTTTTGATTACAAAAACTACATGGTGCGTGCCCACACAGAAAGGGATAATCTGGCTCGTAGAGGATCGGTTATCCTAGAAATGATAGATGAGCGGGGGTGGTCCGACATCGGCAGCAAGACATCAACGACATATTCCTGAGTTACTATGCCGGCCTATATGAAAGTAGGGTATTCCCCACAACTGATGAGATAGATGACTTCTTGGGAGATACTGAGCTGCCAGTAATATTGGAGGGAGAGGCGGAGTCACTAGGGAGGGAAATAGAGCTGGGAGAGGTGAGGAGCAGTATCAAGGCCATGGCCAGAAACAAAACACTTAAAACAGACGGGCTCCAAGTTGGATTTTATTCAGCATATGTTGACCTCTTGGGACCTCGGCTAGTGGAAACATGCAATCAGGCTAAGCAAATCGGAAGGCTCCCAGAGTCAACAAGGGAGGCAGTCATACCGATGTTGAAGCCATGGTAAACCACCCTCTGATAAAATGGCATACAGACCACTGTCTCTGTTGATTTATATGGATTATAAAAGTTTGAGTAAGATCCTCCCCATCCGCCTCCTGCCACACATAGTGGATCTCATACATCGGAGCCAGGCAGGATTTATACCCTCCAGGAACACATCGATGATTGTTTGCAGACTACTGCGTCTGCTCGAGGCCGGCTCCTAATGTAAGGAGGAAGCGGTCATCTTTGCTGTAGACCTAGAGAAGGCCTTTGATAGCCTTGAATGGCTTCATCTATTTCAGGTAATAAGAAGATTTGGGCTGGGTCCAGAATTTGTGGCATGGACTGCCTTGCTATATACTGAATCTACAGCTAGAGTCAGGACAGGTAAGCTTATATCGGAATGCGACAGAGTGGGGCAAGGAACACTGCAGGGGTGCCCTTTATCGCCCCTGCCGTTTGCCTTGGCAATGGAACCTCTGGCAGCCAAAGCTAGGAGGGGGTGCTTCTACCGTGGACTGGAGGAAGCAGGACAAATACATCACATAGCATTAAATGTCGAGGACTTACTACTATTCCTCAGAAATGAGAGAGAGGAACTTCAGGACACAAGGGAACTACTAGCGGCACGGGAGAGAGTGGCAGGCCTTAGGATAAATTAGGCAAAGTCATGCCTCTTCCCCGCCACAGAAGGTAGAGAAAAGCTACAGGAATTGGAGGAAGTCCTATGGGAGAATAGTTGCCTGCCATATTTAGGAGTCCAGATATATCACAACCAGGCGGACCTGCTAGAGGGCAATGTGGGGAGGGCATTGAGAGGAGTGAAAGCCAGTTTTGATTTCTGAGGGACCCTTCCCTTATCAATAGCAGGCAGAGTTGCCCTCCTCAAGATGGTGACCTTACCAAGACTATTATATTATTTTGGGGTGGTCCCAGAGTGGATCCCAGCAGGGATGTTCCGACAACTTCATGCATTGATGACGGCATTTTTGTGAGGAACGGGTGACGCAGAGTAGCACTCACAATACTAATGAGACCAAAGCAGTGGGAGGATTGGCAGTGCCAGATTTTGAGTATTATTATATCACGGCCCAGCTACAATAGCTTGTGAAATGGGCGATGAGCCGGGTGAGAGGGACGGCACAACAGCGCAATGGAGGACTTGTTCTAAGGGCCAGGTGGATGGTGGTAGCCGACAGCTGCAGCTCCAGCCACCAAAAACAGTGCCGCCCGGGAACCACCCCCAGCTACGCCACTGCTCAGTAGGTTTACTGGGCTGTGTTTACCGCAAGAGTCAAATCCTGAGGTCCCCTGTGGTCCCCCAGTGCCTCCACAAGTGTCTCCCCAAATCAGCGTGCAGTCCAGCAAAGGCAGCCCCCGAGTCCGGCCCTCCATAGGCCACGTTTTGCACCCAAGGTTGCGCCCAAGGCAATCCTGATTCCTACTGCTACTGCAGCCTCAGGGCTCCAGACGAGGCACCACCTGTTTCTCTCCCACTCAGTGCTTTTCAGTTCTCAGTTTAGGATAGGTGCCAACAACGAGAGAGGGAGTGTCAGGCGCTCCCAATGCAGCATGCAGCCGCTCAGCCCCAGCCACTGAGGGACACAAGGCAATTCTTTAGGCCCTCCTCTGTGAATCGTGTCTCCTAGGATGTAGGTTGTGCCGGTATGGTCTCAACAGTGGTCCCTGTGTTACTTGTGGTGTTGTAGGGTGTAGGAAGCTGGCTCTGTATATACTATACCAAAGTGAGGTATGGTGTGCACATAGTCCAGTGGAACCCAAAAGATAGGCAGAGGTAAAGTAGATAGCACCTCACTCTCCATTTGTGGTAGTGTGGTCGAACAGTAAGACTTTATCAGAGGACAGTGTTAAGCATTTATTCTACACACTTAGTCAGCAAATGAATTCACACACTCAAAGGCTGAACTTCAGACCAATTGTTTTTGCATAAAAATATTCTTTCAGTTATTTAATTTCCTAGAACCAAGCAAGTCTGGCACAGGTAAGTGATAAATACGTTGCAGGAAATATACAGTTGTAACACAGTTTGGATTGCAATTGTAAATGTACTTTAATTTGATTACAGTAGTGTTACTGGTAATGCAATACTTTTCAGATAGAGTACATATAATTTGTATGGGATTTTTAGCAGAATATCATGTAAATTACTTTTTAGATTACTTTTCGTAAACAGTGCTTTATACCTGGATACTGCACTGGGACAGTTTCTGTAAACATATAAGTAAAAGCGTTTTGGTTATTTAGTTACAGTTTTAAGGGATTTCTAAGATTTTCCAACTCCACACTTAGAAACTTTTCATTGAAAAACAGTCAATGTTATCCGATGGAGGAAAATAGTGTTATCAGTTCTAAGGTAGGTACTTTGTTGTGGGAGTTGGTATTCTGGGGTTAAACTCAGGGGTCCCTCAGGGTCAAGGATGCACTCTTGCTACACCCTCAGTGGCACTAGGGTGGCCAGGTTGGGTGGCTCCGGTTGGTGGCTGCTGATGAGCAGGCCACTGGGTTGTGGGAGCAAAGCTCCTGGAGTTAAGCTGAGGGCAAATGGCGGGTTAGGTCAGCATAAAATATGCATCCTCAGCGGCACTGGGCGGCCGGGTGCATAGTGTTTTTTTGGAGTTGGAAACCCTGCAGCTTTCAATGCGGAGTCTCCGGTTTCCAAAAGCACTGCAGGCTCGGGGACGAAGGTCTTCTGGGTGCGACCACCACTTGGAGAGGTAAGTTGGGATGTTGGGGGTTGGTTAGGTACCATCGGTTGGGCCACCCAATGCCATGGGGCATCGGGCGCAGGGGTGCCTTTAAGGGTCGAATCTTCTTACCAGCTCCTGGTCGCGGTTGGGGGGACCTTCCGGTTGGAGGCTGCAGGCATTGGCTGGAGGCTTGAGGCAGGTCAGAGGTTGCCAGATCTCAGGTCAGGATCGCTGGATCTAGGTGTTGGGTCACTCTAACTCGGTCCGTGGGAGTTGGGTGCACAGTGGTGTAAACTTGCGTATCCTTGCGGAGCTGGACTCTGTGGTTTGAACAAATCCAGTGTTCAGGGGAGACAGAGTCTTTGAGATTGAAGGCAGGCAGGTTCTCCGGGTTTCTTGAGGTTGCTGGCTGCAGCACACACTGGGATTTCGCTGGACCAGGTTCGAGGTGGGGACAGGCCGGTAGGACTTGGGTCAAGCCAGTGGGCATTCTCCTCTTGTTAGCTTCGGCATGGCTGTTGAGTCCTTCTTCTTCTTTTCTTTTTCTGGTTTCTTGTCTGAGGAAGTTAGGTTCAGGGGTGCCCCTAAATACTAGATTTAGGGGAGTTACAGTTAGGTAAAAGGTGGGGAACAATGGGTCCCTTCCCTGGGGTGGGTACACCCCCTATTATGCCACCCTCCAGTGGGAGAGGGCAAAAGCATTTCCCTAGTTGGCTGGGTCCCCCCATCTGCAAGATGGCAGGGACTGAGAGTTGTGCTTCACCTCACCTCCCCCACCTGAGAGGTGGAATTGGCAGAGGTGGGCACACCTCTCTTCCTCACTTGTTTTTCCCACCGGTTCTCCCGCCCAAAGTGGGGGTCAGAACCAGTGGGGATCAGTTGCTGAAAGCAGCAAGTGGCTTGGGGAAGCTCACAAAGGCGGTAAGCCATTGAAGCTTACCCTTTATGGACCCTGTCCATCCTAGGGGAGGAGGCTTGGCACTTAGTCCCAGGATGTGCATTGTTTCAGGCCCCTGAAAGCAGCAGGCTCTTAACCCAGGGGTCCAGAAACATGTTTGGTGGTGGCAGCTCAAAGCTGCCACTCAGCCTGAACACTAGTGGTGGTAATGTTTCAGGGGGCATCTCTAAGATGTCCTCTGAATGCATTTTTCATTAAATCCCACACTGGCATTAGTGTGGGTTTAATGTGCTGAGAAGTTAGATACCAAACATCTCAGTATTCAGTGCAGCCATTATGGTGCTGTGGAGTTTGTAATGACAGACTCCCAGCACCATATACTCTTAAAGGCAGCACTGCAATTACAATGTCTAAGAATTGACATAGATACTGTAGGGGTACAGGGCCCATGCACCTGTACCCTCACTACTGGTATAGGGCACCCAGCTAGAGGGGTGACTGATCTCTGCCAGGGCAGTGGGTTGTAAGCATGACACTCAGGGATGTGTGGCATGTCGACCCTTCACTATGTTCTGCATCAAGACACGCAGCCTGCAAAGGCAATGGGTGAGTGTAATGGTACAGGGCCTCTAAGGGTGGCACAATAAGTGCTGCAGCCCTTTGAAGTCTTCCCTGGTCACAGTGCCCTGGGTACTTGTGGTACCATTTACCAGGGGCTGACCTGTGGCCCGAGATGCCAATTGAGTTTTGTTTTTATTAGGGAAAGAACATAGGCCCTAGGCACCTGATTGGCAGGAGCCCAGGGCACACTCAAAGCACATCAGCAGTTCAGCAAAAAGCGGGGGCTACCATGCAGAAAGAGGGCCCTTTCTCACACAACCCCACCCCCCAATGAAAGAGGATGAGCCAAACCTTTCCCTAGAGAGTCTTCATTTTCTAAGTGGAAGAACCTGGAAAGTCCATCTGCATTGGCATGGGCAGTCCCAGATCTCTGTTCCACTACAAAGTCTAGGTCCCTGTAGGGGGATGGACCACCTCAACAGTTTGGGATCTTCACCTTTCATCTGCATTACCCATCTGAGAGGTCTGTGATCAGTTGGAATAAGGAAGTGAGTACCAAACAAGTATGGTCTCAGCTTCTTCAGGGAGCAAACCACGGCAAAGGCATCCCTCTCAATGGCACGCCAACGCTGCTACCTGGGGAGAAGCATTCTGCATATAAAAAGCAAAAGGTTGGTCTTGGCCTTCATCATTGGTCTGGGATAGGACCGCTTCTATCCCTAGCTCAGAGGCATCAGTCTGCACAATGAACTGCTTGGCACAGTCTGGAGCTTTGAGAATTGGTGCTGAGCACATTTCCTCTTTCAGGGTGTCAAAAGCCTTTTGACAGCTAACTATCCAGTTTACCTTTTTGGGCATCTACTTGGAGGTAAGTTCTGTGAGGGTAGCCACAATGGACCCATATCCCTTCACAAACCTCCTGTTGTACCCAGTCAAGCCAAGGAATGCCCTGACTTGGGTCTGGGTTGTTGGAGCTGCCCAGTCCAGTATATCTTGGGCTGTAAGGGTTGTACTTGGTCTCCACCAACAAGGTGGCCTAGGTACACCACAGTTCCCTGCCCTAACTAACATTTGGATACCTTGATAGTTAGGCCTGCAGTTTGCAGGGCATTTAAAACCTTCCCAAGGTGGATCAGGTGATCCTGCCAGGTGGAACTAAAGACAGCAATATCATCCAGATAAGCTGCACTAAAGGATTCCAATCCAGCAAGGACTTGATTCACCAACCTCTGGAAGGAGGCAGGGGCGTTCTTTAAAGCAAAGGGCATAACAGTAAATTGATGGCGTGGAGAATGCTGTCTTTTCCTTTGCTCCTGGAGCCATGCCAATCTGCCAGTACCCTGCAGTTAAGTCAAAGGTACTTGGAAATTTGGCTGCACCTAGTTTGTCTATCAGTTCATCTGCTCTTGGAATAGGGTGAGCATCTGTCTTGGTGACAGAGTTGAGCCCTCTATAGTCCACACAGAACCTCATTTCTCTCTTTCCACCCTGTGGATGAGGTTTGGGGACTAGAACTACTGGGCTGGTCCAGAGGGTTCAATAACCCCTAACTCAAGCATCTTGCTGACTTGCTCTGATGATTTCCTTGACTTGATCAGACTGGCCATAGAATTTGTGATTGGCAGGTGAACTGCCACAAGTGTCCAAATCATGGGTACACCAGTTTGTCTGACCAGGGGTCAAGGAAAAGAGCTTTGCATACTGCTGCAAGACTTGCTTGCAATCAGTCTGCTGTGGGGCAGAGAGGGTGTCTGAAAAGACAACTCCATCCACTGACCCATCTGTTGGGCTGTATGAGAGGAGGTCAGGGAGAGGTTCACTCTCTTTAGAAGAAAAGCAGAATTAACGGCGGACTTCAATGACTGCACCTCCTTACTATATTCCCGATTCGTATGAAATGGTTTTAAAAGTTAGTGACGGTGTGCAAGCAAACGCCCCAGCATCCGCCGTTAGTAGATGCCAAACTGCCAAGCAGAAAACTGAGAATTCGGAAAGGGTTTGGGGCGGTGCACCACCAATTGGCTCATCAATATATTACACCAAGTGGTCAGTAGTAGGTGGTTCAAAAAGTCTTTATTTTAAATTAAATTGATTGTCCAAACAAAGCCTCAGCCAACGCGTTTCGTTCACATTGAACTTCGTCAGGGCTGGAAGAATACAAAAAACATAACATAAATACACATAACATTTAAAACGTGCATTAAAAACACCATTTAAAAGTTGACACAAACTGAGAGAATACGCACAGGACAAATATTGAGTGTACCCTAGACAATTGGCATACAAATATTACTAAACACAACAATTTTTTTAGAAAACCACAATACGTGACAATACGAACTACAGCAATTGCATTGTTGTCACGGAAGGCGACAGTGTGCATCTGTGGTTCCGAAATAATAACGTTCTGAGTGACCCTTATTACATGTGAGTACAATTTAAACAGGAATACCCCTAACTTGAGCATAGTTACTATCGTTTTGAATCTGAAATATTGACTTTCTGAGAGACCCTTATTGTAAGTGAGTACAATTTGAGGTACCCCTAATTTGAGCGTGATTACCGTGGTTTTAAATCTGAATGCCCCATATTGTCATGTATAATTCACAGTATTTAATCAGAAATTTAGGGGAGGAGTTGGCGGGGGCATGTATGGACCTGTATAGTTAAAAAAATTTTTTGGTTTTCCCCATACTGTCAATGGGCTATCCCGTACAAAGGAAAAACAGGCTTGATTAGGGTAGAAAGGCAGGAAAGAAACTATGAAGCAGAACGTTCACTCTCTGTCTCCTGATCCTCATCAGTCACCATCAGCATGGTGATGTCAGCCATATCATGGAAAAACGTAAAGCTGTTCACAGGGATCACCCTTTTAGCTGTCCTGCTTGTGCCCAGGTCAACCAAGTAGGGTAAGGCCACTCCATCTGTCCTGGAGAGCCCTTGGTGCCACTGGCTCCAAAACTACACATTCTGCCCAGGTAGAAATTCTACCAGTGCAGCTTTTTGGTAATACCAGGGCTTCTGAAGGTCCTGGCTGGCCTCAAGATATTTGGATGCTTTTTCCATGTACTCAGCCATTCTGGATCTTAGGCGAGCACATAGTCCACAATATCTTGTTTGGGTTCTTGGAGAGGCTTCTCCCAACCCTCTTTTATAAGACAGAGTGGTCCCCTCACAGGATGGCCAAGCAGAAGTTCAAAGGGGGAAACCCCTACTCCCTTCTGAGGCACCTCTCTATAAAGAAAAGCAAGCATGATAAGAGGACATCCCATCTCCTTTTGAGTTTTTCAGGGAGCCCTATAATCATGCCCTTCAATGTCTTGTTGAATCTGTCAACAAGGCCATTGGTTTGTGTGTAATAGGGTGTAGTAAACATGTACTGCACTTCACACTCTTTCCACGTGTTAGGTAAGCAGACATGAAGTTGGAACCTCTATCTGAAACCACCTCCTTAGGAAACCCTACCCTGGTAAAGACGCTAATGAGGGCCTTGGCTACTGCAGGAGCTGTATTAGAACTACAAGGAATTGCCTCAGGATACCTAGTGGCATGATCCACTACCACTAGTATGACTTTGTTTCCTGATGCTGTGGGAGGTTCAAGTGGACCCACTATGTCCACACCTACCCTTTCAAAGGGAACCCCAACCACAGGTAGTGGTATCAAGGGGGCGTTTGGGTGTTCACCTGCTTTGCCACTGGCTTGACAGGTGATACAGGAACTGACAGTCCTTTACTTTCTGAGACATCTGGGGACAATAAAAGTGGCTAACTAGCCTTTCCCAGGTTTTGGTTTGGTCCAGAGGTCCAGCTAGGGGGGCGTCATGAGCTAAAAGTAGTAAGAAGTCCCTGTACTTCTGAGGCACTAGCACTCTCCTAGTGGCTCCAGGGTTGGGGTCTCTGGCCTCAGTGTACAGTAGTCCCTCCTCCCAATAAACTCTGTAGGTACCACTGACATCTCCCTTTTCCTGGGTAGCAGCTTGCTGCCTCAAGCTTTCAAGAGTTGGACAGTCCTGCTGTCGAAGGCACAACTCTTCCCTAGAGGGTCATCCTGGGCCCAAAAGTTCAACCTGGTAAGGGTCAAGTTCCATGGGCTCAGTTGCCTCTGGGGTGTCCAAGTCCTCACCATAAGGAGAGGGGTCCTGATCCTTTTGCTGTGCAGAAGTTGGTTTCCCGGTCTTCTTACCTTTCCTCTTGGAAGGTTGGGCCATACTTTCAGGCTCCAATACTTCTTTTACACCCTGTTTTCTGCTCTGTGCTCTTGTTTTTACACACACCATCTGAGGGATATCCAGCATTGCTGCATGGGTTTTCAAGTCAACCTCAGCCTATGCTGTTTCCAGGTCATCGCCAAGTAGACATGCAGCTGGAAGCTTTGGAGAGACCACTACCTGTTTCAGGCCAGTAACCCCCCTGCCCAGTCTAATGTCACCATAGCCATTGCATGGTTAGTGGTAACACTGTCAGCATTGGTGACTGGGTAAGTACACCCAATCAGGCAATGCTAGGGGGAAACCAGTGTATCTCTCAACATAGTGACACTGGCACTCGTATCCCTCAGTGCTTCTATCCTAGTTCTATTAATCCAAGGGTATTGCAAATATCTCTTTAAGTTGAGTGACCACACAGCTAAAGTGGCAAACTCAACTTCCCCTCCTGAAACAAGAACTGCTTCAGTGTGCAACCCAATTTTCTCTTTGCACACTGTTGATCCAATCTGGAGACTGGCTACACCAGGAGGAGCTGTACTAAAACTAGGGGGCTTCTTGTTAGGACAAGTAGTATCCCCAGTTAAGTGTCCCAACTTTCTACAGTTGTTACACCAGGCCTTTAAAGGATCAAAGTTATTTCCCCTGTATGTGTTAGTAGATTGGGGAGCGTTTTGGGACACACCCCCCTGAATAGGTTTTTGGGGCCTTTTTGAAGACTCAGGCTTTTTATTTTGGGGATTCTCACTACCTTTCCCCTGGGGAGGTTTTTGTAACACCATTCTTTTCGTCACCCCAGGTGGCTGTTTTTGTCACCCTTGTTTTGACCCAATGGTCTGCCTTCTTTCCCCATTCTTGGGGAGAAGTTAGACCTAGGCCTACCAAATGCTGATGTAACTTTTAATTAGTACAATTACTTAAAATATTTTCTTTCATAAACAAATTGTAAAGTCCATTGAAATCATGCACATTATGTCCAGTTAACCAACCATCTATTGTTTTAACTGAGTAGTCTACAAAGTCAATCCAGGATTGGTTTTGGGTTTTGTGAGCCCCCCTGACTCTAATTCTATATTACTCAGTTGTGAGTCCAAATCCCTCAATCAGAGTTCTCTTCATGAGGTCAGAAGACCCAGCATCTGCCCCAGAAAGGGCCAGGAGTCTGTCTCTGCAGTTACCAGAGAACAGTTCCCAAAGGAGTGCCCCCAAGTATGACTCCTTCACTTTTCACATTTCACAAGCCCTCTTAAAATCTGTGAACCATTTTGTGATATCATCACTCTCTTCATATGTAGGGACAATACCTTTGGGGGTTTAGGATCATAAGATTGCTCTTCATCCTTATTGAGTAAATTGCTGCTACCATTGATGGATGTTAGGCCCATCTCTGCTCTCTCTCTCTAGAGTCAGCACCAGCAACCTTGTCTCTATATCCAGTCTTTTGGTCAACCAAAATGCTGTCGTCCTCATTGAGGCTGTCCTCAATGTCCTCAGTGGTACCTGATCCTCCTGTGTGGGATCTAGGTCCTGAGAGGTTGATTCTTAGAGTCAGGGCCACTGGGGCCCTTCTCTCTCTATGAAATTGGGGGCTATGGGGGTGGTTGGTCTACCTGCTCATCCCCTCCCTCTTCTTCCTAACCTGATTGGTCTTCACCATTTTCAGATGGGTGGTCCTTAGCAAACCCAGCCAACAGCTCGTGGAGCTTGTGTTTGGTGGGATAGGACCCCATGGTTATATTTTAAATTTTACATAGGGACTTTACCTCCTTGAAAGACAAGTGAAGGTAAGGGGTGAGGTCAAGCTCCTGGACCTGGTCCTCTATGACATTGTGGTTATTTTCACTAACAGCTGGATTCTTGTTTTGAGACATTGGCAAAAAAGATTTCTAACCCCTCTAACCCTTGCTAAAGTGAATTTTTATTTTTCTAAAATTCTAAAGGGACTTAACCAAGGCCCTAATAAGACTTTTAGTAATTTTGCAAAATATGCCAATTTCAAAAATCAGAATTCCAAAGACAATTTAAGAGTTCTGTTGTGCGATCAGGTGGTAACCAAGTACTCCAACCATTGCAAAGTTGTATATTCCACCGCTGATCCACCAATGTAGGAAGCTGGCTCTGTATATACTATACCAAAGTGAGGTATAGTGAGCACAGAGTCGAGTGCAACCCAAAAGGTAGGCAGAGGTAAAGTATATAGCACCTCACTCTCTATTTCTGGTAGTGTGGTCGAGCAGTAAGGCTTTACCAGAGGACAGTGTTAAGCATTTGTTGTACACATTCAGTCAGCAAATAAATTCACACACTCAAACCAAGCAAGCCAGGTACAGGCAAGTGATAAATACTTTGCAGTAAATAAACAGTTGTAACACAGTTTGGATTTCAATTGTAAATGTACTTTGATTTGATTACAGTAGTGTTACTGGTAATGCAATACTTTTCGGAATACAGTACATATACTTTGTATAGGAGTTTTAGCAGAATATCATGTAAGTTACTTTTTAAATTACTTTTCTTACACAGTGCAGTATAACTGGATACTGCACTGGAACATTTCCTGTAAACAGGTAAGTAAAAGTGTTTTGGTTATTTAGTTACAGTTCTAAGGGATTTTCCAACTCCAAACTTAGAAACTTTTCATAGAAAAACAGTCAATGGAGGAAAATAGTGTTATCGGTTCAAAGGTAAGTACTTTGTTGTGGGAGTTGGTATTCTGGGGTTAGACTCAGGGGTCCCCCAGGGTCAAGGATGCACTCTTACTACACCCTCAGTGGCAATAGGGCGGGTGCAGAGTGCTGACGCCCAATGTTATCCAATGGGGGATAGTGGGCCACTGGTTGGTGGCTGCTGACAAACAGGCCACTGGGTTGTGAGAGCAAAGCTCCTGGACTTAAGGTCAGGGCAAATGGGGGTTTAGGCCAGCACAAAAGATGCACCCTCAGCGGCACTGGGGCGGACGGGTGCAGAGTGCTGTTTTGGCGTCGGAAGCCATGTAGCTTTCAATCGGGAGTCTACGGTTTGCAATAGCACTGCAGGCTCGGGGATGAAGGTATTATGGGTGCGACCACCACTTGGAAAGGTAAGTTGGGATGTTGGGGGTTGGTTAGGCACCATCGGTTGGGCCACCCAAGGCGTTGGGGCGTTGGGTGCAGGTGTGACTTTTAGGGTCGGATCTTCTTACCAGCTTCTGGTCGCGGTTGGGGGACTCTCTGGTTTGAGGCTGCAGGCGTCAGCTGGAGACTTTAGGCAGGTCAGGGGTCACCGGATCTTGGGTCAGAATTGCCAGGGAGACCTCCTCTTGGTGTTGGGTCACTCGAACTCGGGCTGTGGGTGTTAGGTGCAGATTGGTGCAAACTCGCGTATCACTGCGGAGCTGGAGTCTGTGGTTTGAACAAATCCGGTGTTTAAGGGAGACAGAGTCTTTGGGATTGAAGGCAGGCAGGTCCTCTGGGTTTCTCGAGGTTGCTGGCAGCAGGACACACCGGGATTTCGCTTGAGCAGGTTCGAGGTGGGGGCATGCCGACAGGGCTGGTGCCAAGTCAGTGGGCGTCCTCCTCTTGTTAGCTTCGGCATGGCTGTTCGGTCCTTCTTTTCTTTGTCTGGTTTCTTGTCTGAGGAAGCAAGGTTCAGGGGTGACTCTAAATACTAGATTAAGGGGTGTTACAGGTAGGTAAAAGGTTGGGACCAATGTGTCCCTTCCCTGGGGTTGGTATAACCCTAATATGCTACCCTACTTTGGGAGGGGGGCATAACCCTTCCCTGGTTGGCTGGGTCCCTTCATCTGCACGATGGCGGGGACAGAGTTGTGCTTCACCTTGCCTCCCCCAACTGAGGGGTGGAGTTGGCAGAGGTGGGCACACCTCTCTTCCTCACTTGTTTTTCACGTTGGTTCTCCCACCCAAAGTGGGGGTCAGAACCAGTGGGGTCCAGTTGCTGAAAGCAGCAAGTGGCCTGTGGAAGCTCACAAAGGCGGAAAGCCTTTGAAGCTTCCCCTTTGTGGATCCTGCCCATCCTGGGGAGAGGAGGCTTGGCACTATGTCCCAGGATGTGCATTGTTTCAGACCCCCAAGAGCAGCAGGCTCTCAACCCAGGGGTGCAGAAACCTGTCTGGTGGTGGCAGCTGAAAGCTGCCACTCCGCATGGACACTAGTGGCAGGTCATTTTTCAGGGGACATCTCTAAGATGCCCTCTGAATGCATTTTTCAATAAATCCCTCACTGGCATCATTGTGGGTTTAATGTGCTGAGAGTTTTGATATAAAACTTCTCAGTTTTCAGTGCAGCCATTATAGCGCTGTGATGTTCGTAATGTCAAACTCCTAGCACCATATACTCTTAATGGTAGCACTGCACTTACAATGTCTAAGAATGGACTTAGACACTGTAGGGGTACAGGGCTCATGCACCTGTACCCTCACCACTGGTATAGGGCACCCAGCTAGAGGGGTGACTGATCTATGCCAGGGCAGTGGGATGTAGGCATGGCGCACAGGAATGTGTGTCATGTCGACTCTTCACTTTGTTCTGCACCAAGACACGCAGCCTGCAAAGGCAGTTATAAGTGTAATGGTACAGGGCCTCTAAAGGTGGCACAATACGTGCTGCAGCCCTTTGAGGTCTTTCCTGGTCACAGTGCCCTGAGTACCTGTGGTACCATTTACCAGGGGCTGATCTGTGGCCAGAGATGCCAATTGGGTTATGTTATAAATGCAGGTTTAGGGAAAGAACATGGACCCTGGGCACCTGATTGGCAGGAGCCCAGGACACACCCAGTCAAAGCACATCAGCAGTTCTGCAAAATAGTGGGGGCTACCATGCAGAAAGAGGGCACTTTCTCACATAGGGCCCTGGCCCCATGCACCGACCGCAAAAGCAGCCCCCGCTGCCCGCCAACACCCTGGGAGCGCCTCACACATACTCAGTGGACCGCACCCAGGAGGCTCGATCCAAAGTCAAGATTCACCCAGCTCCTCCAGGAAGGAGGCTGGCCTAGCGGGTGCCGCGGCTCACGCACTCGGGATTCTCCTAGGCTCCCCTTTGGGGACCCGACCACAGAGAGGACGCTCCAACCGGTTCAGCTGACTCCGGTGAACATGTCGGCTGAGCTGTCCCTCTCGTTCAGCTGGTAGCACCGGTCCTGCAGGTCACCGGCCCCCTGGAGCTCCTCATCTTCACCGCCACAGCCCCAGTGCCACCATCATGTGAGCCTCTTGCATCAGCCAGGTTGCCGCCCCAATTTTCTTTATTTTAGTTTTTTATTTTTGGGTTCCTCAACGGTGCTGACAGAGGGTTCCTACAGGGCGCAGAGTGCAGCAAGCCGGCTGGTGCGCTACCCCCGACTTGATCAGTGCCCTCAGTTGTAAATTGATGTGCATCTTGTTTCCTGAGATGGTCACTTGTCGCGGTTATTAAAGGTCTTGCAAACATACTTCCCATCCTTTCAGGAATGCATCTGTGGCCATCACAAACTGAGGCTGTGAGTAGATGAATATCAGGCTTGATGATACATTCTTTTTCTGCATCCATCAGATCATAGGCAATTTCATATCTGGAGTGATCCCGATGACGTCTTCAAAGGATCCGTGAGTTTGAATACACTGTTTGCCCATATCCTTTTGCAATGGTCTCATGCAAAGGCAATAGTTTGGTGTCAGGGGAATGCGTGAGGACCTCATCCCCAGCAATCACTTGAACATCCGAACTGAGGAGTGCCATCTGTTTGAAAGGGAAGATGCCAAACTTGTCAGCTGCTGAATCCTTTCTTTCAGGAAAATGCCTTGACTTGCAAATTGCACCTAGAAATGCAATCTCTTTGAATAAAGGATTTTTCCTTGTTTAATTGTATTCCCAGATCCTTGAAAACTTGAAGATAGGCTCTTGTAGATTGAGCCACTGAGTGTAATGAAGAAGCCTTTATAAGCCTGTTATTCAGGTACGGGATGATCTGGCTACCATTTCTTCACAAGTAAGCTTCAACAGAGGCCATGCATTCTGTGAATATTCGACACGCAGACTTTATTCTAAAGGAAACATTGAACATGAAAATTGGGTAATGGCCACCGTAAATGTTTTCAGTGTTTTACAGGGAAATAAAAATATGTATCCTGTAGGTCAAAAGATGTCATGAAATCACCTGGACTTGTTAACTGGAGTATTTTCTAAGGTGTAATTAACGTGGACAATCTGCTCTTTTTACATTTTTTGAGCTGTCTTAAATCTAACACATGCACCCATTTGCCTGATTTTCTCTTGATAAGCAAAATATTTTAATATAAACCCCCTGTTTTGATGAGCCTAGGGGACATCCTCTATGGCTTCCTTGTGGAGGAGTGATGGAATTTCCTTTTTTAACAAAGATGTTGATGCAACCTCCTACAAGATAGATTTCAAGAAGATTTGTGAACAAATTCCTGGGTGTGACTATATTGAATTAGATCCAACCAAGCAATCTGAAGATATGGAATTCCAGCTGTTGTATTAACTAAAATGCCTTTCACTCCCAAAGTGAGGTGGAATGTTGGTGATGACTGTTGCTTGAAAGATGTAATAGGCACCCGATGATTCTTGTCCCTTACAGGAAGCTCCATACCTTTATTTGCAGGGGTTGTCTTGAATAAGCAGCAGCTACTGGAGATCTGTACTGCTGCTGTGAGTACTGTTGATGATAACAGTGCTTAAGCTGGTTAAATCATTTCTATCTAATAAGGTTCAATCAGTAGAGATAAGAGCTTTTTCATCTGATTAATTCAGACAACCGTTTGGGGTACCACAGGGCTCGTCATTAAGTCCTACACTTTTTAACCACTACGTCACCCCTCTGGCTAAAATTATTAGGGATTTCAGCTTTTCAGTTGTCCCTTACGCTGATGATACTCAGCTAGTAGTCTCACTCTCTAGTAATCGGAAGAAACTGCAGATCGATTTACCAATTGTACCAGTGGATGAGTTCCAACTGTTTAAAACTCAACGGTGGAAAAACAGAGGTTCTCCTGTCGGTTACAGATAGCTCCTTCTGGTCACCTAGATGGTGGCCATCTACTCTAGGCGATCTTCCAGCCCCAGTGAAGAAGGTGAAAAACGTAGGTTTTATCTTTGACGATAAACTGACTTTTAAAAATCAGATCAGTACTCTTACCTCTACAATTTTTTCATTCTAAAGATAATCCAAAGAATTCGCACGTTTATACCTCTAGATATCCAAACGACACTTGTGACAACAATAGCCCTGTCCAGACTGGATTATGGAAATGCTCTTTACGTGAATATCCAAACACAGTACTTACAAAAGTTACAGCGGCTCGAAAATGCCGCAGCTCGCTTGTTGCTGGATATCCCAACATATCGCCCATGGTTTAAGAACACTACACAGGCTCTGAGTCAGAAAAAGGATTACATTCAAATCCCAATGTCTAGCATATAAGGCACTGTACGGTGCCTTATAACTGGGCTTCTCACCTAATGGAATAATTGAGGTGTGTGTGGAGACACAGTGCTTTGAGAAGCTGGAGTAAATTGTGGTGGTGGAGGTGGTTTACCTCTTTTAGGGAACCTCTCACAATAATCAATCAACATTTGGTGAAGGTCGGTTACCAATGTTGTTGGGACCTTCTTTGTACGTTCTTGGTAATGGCAATGATAATCATATGTATCATAATGAAGTATTGGTCTACAAAGGCTTCATAAGATCTTGTTTTCACTTCAGGTCTACCTTGGAAAGAAAATTCTCCTTCCAAATGCTCATTGCCATCATCATCCTTCTACATAAAGCTATGATGAACTTTATGCGGGCCTTCTTCCTATTTCTCCACTTCTAATAGATGTGTCAGTGTCAAAGGTGAAACCTCACTTGAGGAAATCTGGTCTGGCCATATGGGATTTGAAATATCCTTTTCAGTTATGTATGTAGTTCCAGACTGTCTCACTGACGGGGTCTTCGACTGACCTGTCTTCGTCAATGATGCAATTTTACGTTTGAAGAACGTAGTAGGCACCATTGCAACTACAGTCACTGATGTTGTCATTGAGGGTGGTACTGTGCCTGTTGATGAGATAGTCATGGATGATCTCGTTGACACTGTCATCGTCATTGTGACTCTTGATGACACAGTGGTGGTGGTCATCATCATCATTGCTGTCATCAACAATGGGTTCTACATCAATACATGTTGCATTGATAACAAGTAAGTAAAAGCCTTTTTTTCCTTCTGCGGATTGCAGTCCCCTCACAGCTGGAGTTGAGAGTTGAGAATTACTTTTAATGAGGGTTTTAGCAGAAACAGGATAGAGAACAATCAATCTTTTTTGAGGCTCCTCAATCTCTGAGGCTGCACACTTTTCAGTGTCTTTCTGGTCTTTACTCTTGTGAACCTTTTAAGAAGTTTACAGATAGGAGTCTTTTTCCTCATGTCGTTCCCTCTAAGATTTTTTGTGAGGTGATGATGGTCTCTCCCCATCAACACCAGATAATGGATCTTCCATAGACTTCCTTTTCTGGAGCCAAAAGAGAAGTCTGAATTATCTATCTTTTAAGGTCTTGGCAGAAAAAGTAAAAAAATATTTGCAGCCTTTAGGTTTATGGTGAGAGTGAGGGAAATATAGCCATTCCATGTAAGGATCCTCAAAGAATGACGTGTTTTTCAGAGGAATTATAAGGTCTGAAAATATTCTTTTTAGAGCCTTCTGACATACGCTTTCTGCCAGTATTCAATAGCCAAGATGTTACCTTAGACTAGGTGACAGTTGAAGTACAATAGGAGGTCAGTTGTAACACTTAAGAACTGAGCAGAGCTCAGAGAGACTCCTTTCAAGACTTGTAAACAAGAAGCGGACGCTCCGAAATGCATAGAGTGACACTGCAAATAAATAATCAAGCTTAACAAAGTTTTTGGGCCACGGTGTGTTTTTTCATTGATTTGAAAAACGACGCTGTTTTGGATGTGTTGGGGGTCGCGACCCCGTATGTTTGTGTATGTATATATATATATATATAGGCAACACAGTCCTGCATGCGACAAGTCACCATCCGCATCACCTGTTATGCAGCATCCCTTATGGTGAGATGCTGCGTATCAGGTGGATTTGCAGCACGGACTTAGAATGTGAGGCTGCGCAAGAAGCAAGTAAGTGGCGGTTCTTGGCTAGGGGATATTCGCAGAGCGTGATTGACAGTGCTATTAACAAAACTAGAAGCCTGTCCAGAAGAGAGGCACTTACCCCTAGTGTGGAAATATGGATTTTTATGATCAGTTATGTCCCCTATCTTGGACCCCAACGGTTTCATGTATGAATCACAAGTACATGTATGTTTCCTCCAGTTCCAGTTATGAAGACGCAAACACATGTACGTCCACCATCAACATGTCCTCTTTCAGATCAGCCATGAATGGGCCGGATATTCCATTCCTAAGTACGAAAGGCCACCGGCTTTATATGGTTCACTTATGCCATTTTACAGTCCAGGCAAGTAGGCCCTGATTCTGTCATCAAGCTTTTCTTTCTTTCTGCCTCTGAAGCTCCAGTCTGAACCTGCATCTGTGACCATGAACTTTGTCTCATTCCCTGCGCGGCTCACGAAGCCTGACATCAGCCTGTTGCCTGCCAAAAACTGTATTTCACCTTCGACATTATCTGCTCCGCTCCCTGCCCAATGCATTCCTGTCTAGTAGTTTAAGTAAACATTCTTCCAGCTACCGAGCAAAGGCCCGGCTTCTCTGTCTTTATGCAAGTAATTCATAGCCTTATTATTATGGAAGATTTCTGCCCTCGCATCTAGTGTAGACACTTAGACGCTTGTACACGCACTAACAGTCAGTATAGTCAGTATAGAATAAGATTCTACTCTAAGAGACCTCTCTTTTGGATAACATAGTTCTTTAAACATAGGATGTTAGATATGATTTGGGATTAGGTTGACTTGACCCTCCAGACTTCTGTCGCCACATGTAGAGCTAAATGTCAAGTCCCCTTCACCCCCTAGTTGCACGTCAATCACGCGTCATGCTGCTGCGCACGCATTTCTGCCAAGTAATTCTGCTAACGTTGCGAAATTCTTTCATGGAACCACCCTATTATGACATCACACTTAATGACGTTCTTTAGTCCCACCCAGTTACACCTACTTTTTGCTACGTATGTATGTCTTATCTACACTATCAATTGTTACGCCTCTTGCATTTGCTTCACTGTAATGCCTATTGTATAAAAGTGATTAATTATCAATAATGTATGTACTTCACTTCCTGAACCTTCGTGGTGATGGAACTTGGAGCAACCGATTCGAATCGTCCATTGGAATAAAGCCCATTCCGAACCTCTAATACCACGGATTCTGCCTCTTATTTACTGAGCTATTTCTATTATGTTTCTGTATCAAATTAAGTCCCGGTAATTAAATTATTTACCACATGAATGGCGCCCGAATAGGGACACTTTCTCATCTCACGCGCCGGCGGTGCGTTGCAGGCCCGGTCTCCTGCCACAGCTGGACGGACAACAACGCGTACCAGCAGGATTTCCTGTATCTCCCTCCGGTCAAGCGGGGGCGACTGAGGCTGCGATCAACACCCAGACGAGGCGGTGAGAAGTGCGAAGTATCCCGACCAGAGCCTAGCTGAGAGAGCAAGATCCGAGGTATACAGAGGCCCACCAGGTTTCCGAAGCTCAGAAGTGTCCGAAGTTTTCGAGTCGAGTCCAGTCCGGTCCAGTTCAGTTCAGTTCCGTTCCGAGGCCTTCCGTTCCGAGCTACCCGGTGAGTACCATTACTGGGGAGGCGTTCTGACGTGCACATAGGTTGTGCCGGTCAAGACGGGTTTGGGTACACAAATCCGGTCTGCACTGTCTCAGCAGTGTATCTGTACTGTTTAGCAGTATATCTAGTATATCAAGTATATAAATTCAGAATAATCCAGATAATGCCGAGTATTATGTTTAGTGATTAAGTTTTCCTTAGATCGTCATCATCATTGTTTGCTCATTTAAATGTTAAATGTTAAATGTGTTAATACGTTCTGCATATTGTGGTATGAATGACTGTTCATTATCGTGTTTATTGTATTAAGTTTTGTTCAAGATCAAGTATCAGGTCAGTTCTCAATATGCCGCTCTTTTCGAAATTAAGACAGATCACAACTAGAAAAGGGGTACTCGAAGAAGCTGTTCCTATTCCTCCTAGGGACACTCCAGGGTACTTCATGTATCATAAACACGGCTTAGACGCTATATTATTTCTTGATTTATGGGTAGACTACACCAAGGAATTACCAGAAAGTCAGAGGTGGCCCGCAGCTGGGACCTGGGATGCAGAGTGCATCATGAAAGTAGAGGAAGAGTTATGGAAAAGGAAAGTCAGACAGTCACAGAAAGACGCCGTTGAGTTATGGCGTAAAGAATCTCATAGACGTGCAGAAAAAGCACTCCGACAGGATGAGAAAAATAAAGAGAATTCAAATAAAGTCCGAGAAAATCTATTAATTGAAGAAGGTACACGAGTAAAATCAGAACAAGTAGACAGACAAAGAAATGCCCTTATGAATGGTATGTATCCCCTCCTGGCCGAGGGATTACCTAAGGCTACTCCGGAAATACCAAAAGACTTGCCACCCCCATTGTTTCCAATAAAGGTACATCCTAAGGGGCATCCTAGAACCGCAGAAGATGTTTTTCTTTCCTCATATTTAGATGACGCAGCTCCCGAGTATGCTAACCCCGCCCCACATAGACCGTCGGCCGGGGAGGTGCAACGCCAAGATCCTGTATCTGTATCTCTACAGCGACCAATCCTGACACAAGTTCCGGCAAGCACATCTGTTTCTACATCTGTTCCTACAGCTACTTCTATAGCTGTGTCCACACCTATAGTTGCTGTATCGCGTTCAACGAATCCTTTCACGCCCGATACCCCAGACGGGGCTACGGGAGGTGCTACCAACATTTTTTCTACGCCACCCAGAGTAAATAAACTTACCTTTCAAGAATCAGCACATCCACGTACCCCCAAACTCATAAATGCCCGCACGCTTAAGGAACTTCTTATAGATTGTAGATATGACCCTGTGCCCGGCAAAGAGGACGAAATGATCATGGCATCATTACGTATCAGACGAGCCGCGGTGTATTTAGGGAAGTTACCAGGAATGACTGTGCATCTAGATAATATATATCATTTTGTCCAAACAGGGCGAGATTCTGAATGTATTAACAGAGCTATGGAATACCAGAAAGTGGAGATACAGGGGGAACTGTTACGTTTCCTCATAAATTGTGTGATCAGAAATCAAGACCGACCGGGGGTAGACCCGGAAGCAATGCAAACTCTTACCAGATGGAGCCAGAATATATCAGAAGGGAGACATGATAAGCAAAACTGTATAATAGCCATGTGCCGAAAGATCCGTAAAGAAATAGAACGTCTACACGAAGAGAGATTAGCGGTAGACCAGTTCGAACAAAACGAGGAGGAGGAAGGATCAGGACTGTCCACAGGACAGTCAGAAACCATAGCCTATGTAGGTAGAGGAAGATCTTGTAATAGTACTAGATGTTTTATTGACCCGATACGTCCGATATGTCCAGATAATAACAGGAATTTCCAAACACCTATAATAAATATAAGGTCCCCCGAGCATTCGTTCCAAGCCGCTGACAAATTACTCCGAGAACGAAGGGGTTATCATTTTCTCGATTCTATGGATGAACAAGAATTAGCCAGGTCAGCCGTTCATTGGATTGACAGTCCCGGAAAGTATGATGATGATACAGTAGCACACACATTTCTGAATCTCACCCCAGATGAACAGCGTTTAGCTGGGATTTATATGATTCAACAACTTCTTATACTATATAAAAGCCAACATTCAGATCCTGGTCCCTTACCTGATATATTGACTGAATTACTCACGAATAGATGGAGAGGTTCAGGTACTAAGCTAATTAAAGAAATACTAGAATCAAGAAAGCAGTACATTCTTTTTGTATGCCCAGAGCATGTCTCACTGCCCATCAAGGAAAGAACGACGTATTACATGGACAGACAGAATCCCTTACGAGAAGTACACCCAATAAAGGGCGAGGACAATCAGTTTAAACGTGTATTTGTATATACGCCCATATCGAAAATAGAATTGTTAGAGATGAAGAAAGTGGTACCCAGTCATGACAAAGACCCAGCGGGTTTCCACCGAGAAATTAAAGACATGTTACTCATGGGAGAGTATACCTATCCCGACATTATGACAATATTAAAGGTATTAATGCCTGCTGGCATTTATGAAAAACTCAAGGAAAAAGAGTGGGAGGTGGGAGACCAAAAGATAGACTGGACAGCATTAGAAAATGAAGAAAAGGCCCGAGGTCCAGGTTCGGGGCTTGGGGATAAAACTAAAGCACTACCAGGTTTACTAGTACAGGTACTGCCACGTTTATTAACTACGAAAAAGGAAGACTGGGGTGCAATCTCAGCCTGTAAACAAAAGCAAGATGAAGACACTAGTGATTTTTATGCCCGATTTGAAAAATGTTTTGGCATAAATAGTGGCATAAAAGCAAGTAGCGAATCATACCCACATCTGTTTGTGACAAAATTAGTTGAAAATTCCTTACCCCAAGTGAAGAATAGAGTATTAAAATTCGAGAGTACCTGGCAAGGTAACACCCCATCACAAATGTTACAAATGTTACAGTATCATCACAATAGAATTAGAGAGGAACAAGAACATGAACAAAGACGCATGAAAGACACGAAAATGAAAATGCTAGTCTCCCAGACAGTTCCAGCTGAAGGACATAAAAAGGGTACGACACATTCCGGTGATTCAGCAGGACCTGTAAAAGGGACATGCAACTATTGTAAACAACCAGGTCATTATATACACGATTGCCCAGTCCTGAAGCGTAATATCGCCACAGGTATTACAAAAGAAAGACCACGGCCACCTAGACAGGATCAGAATGAACAAGGAGCCCCGCAGCATGCACAGTCCATGCCAGCTCCACAACAGTCTATACAGTTTGTGCCAGCTGCACCAGCGCTGCCGGTTGCTGCCACACAAACCACGACACGACAGCTGTACCAGACCGCACAGTACGACTATCCTGATTATCAACGATACGCATGAACAAGCCTAGAGAGGGAAGTTGACTTACCCCTTATCGAGGTCCCGGTAGACCAAGAAGGACCTTATGTACATAGTGAATTATTAGGCCAAGATAGAAAATTTTTACTCGATACAGGGGCAAGTCGAACAACCATAAAACGTAGTGAAGTTCCAGGGGCACCCCTCTCAGGCTCACAGAATATTTCCCTTGGTTTTTCAGGAAAACCTATTGTTAATGAAGTATCACAGCCTCTTCCACTTACGATAGGACCCTTGACCAGAACTACAGATTTATTGCTTACTAAATCATGTCCAGAAAACTTGTTAGGTATAAAAACACTGAAAGCTCTAGGAGCTATAATATGTTGTTCTCCGGAAGGAGTAAGATTGTTTTTACGTGATTTCAAAGGTCACTATGTGTCTAGAGACATGGATCCCCGACTGCAGACTTTACCTACACATCTATGGGCACAAGGCCCTACTGATGTTGGTTGCATGAATATTACACCATATCGAGTTACACTAAAGGCAGGAGTGGTACTACCACGAATGCGACAATACAAGTTACCACCAGATGCTGTAGTGGCTTTACTACAAATCATTGACGAGCTCATTGCCCAAGGAGTGGTTGTGGAAACAGACTCCAATGTATGTAATTCACCGATAATTCCGATTCTTAAACGAACAGATCCAAAGGCCCCGCCAGTATATCGATTGGTTATTGATCTGCGCGAATTGAACAAATGCATTGTGCCACAATTCCCTGTGGTCCCAGATATCTCGTCATTACTGACAGCTATTGATTCTGAAGCAACATTCTTTACTGTAATTGATCTCAAGAATGCCTTTTTCAGCGTCCCTATAGATCCGGAAAGCCAATACTTGTTCGGATTTAGTTTAAATGGACGTAGCTTTAAATTCTCACGCGCACCTCAAGGATTTACAGAAAGCCCCAGCATCTATAGCCAAGCACTGAAACGAGAACTCGACAGTATCCACATGCCAGTGAACACTGCCCTGCTTCAATATGTCGATGATCTGCTGATCACCGCTAGAAGCGAACCTGAATGTGAGAAAGCATCACTGACAGTTTTACAATTTCTAGCCGAAAAGGGGCACAAGGTGTCCCCTTCTAAGCTGCAATTCTGTGTCCAGCGAGTTGTTTATCTTGGACACTCGCTGTCCAAGGAGGGAAGGCAGCTTACACCCGACCGCATTCAGTTAATAGCTAACATGCCAATACCCAAGACACAAAAGGAGGTGCGGGCTTTCATAGGCCTCACTTCATATTGTAGGCAGTGGATCCCTCAGTATGCATTTCTAGCAAAACCACTCATTCAATTGACAACACAGGAGGCAGCCACATCGACTGTTCTCCCTTGGACTCAGGAACATACACAAGCTTTTGAAAGCTTAAAGAAAGCTTTATGTCAAGCACCGGTTTTAGCAACACCATGTTACAATAAACAGTTTACACTTTTTGTTACAGAACGCGAAGGTACTGCCTTGTCAGTACTCACACAGGAACAGGCAGGATCCCACAAACCATGTGCTTATTTTTCTAGTACATTAGATCCCGTAGCTCAGGCTTTGCCTGCATGCCTAAAATCAGTGGCAGCAACAGCTTTAGCAATCAGACAAAGCGATGCCATAGTGTTAGGACATCCATTGACAGTTCAAGTACCACATGCAGTAGAGGTTCTCGTGAATCGAACGCAAACACAACACTTAACTATAGCACGACTTACAGGGTATGAATTAACATTGTTCCAGCCACATATAGAAATCAGACGTTGTAACACATTGAATCCTGCCACACTTTTACCCGTAATTGGAACAGACCCACTAGCTCATGACTGTATTGACGTTATTACAATCACGACGAAACCCAGACAAGACTTGACAGATGTCCCATTGTCAGACCCAGACCTGACGTTGTATGTAGATGGTTCATGTATGAGAACAAGTACAGGAGAGTTAGTGGCCGCTTACGCAGTCACAACAGACACTGAAATCATTGAAACAAATTGCATAAATACCTTGTCAGCTCAAGCCGCAGAGCTCGTCGCTCTGACACAAGCCTGTATTCAAGCCACAAATAAAAGAGTCAACATATACACTGATTCACGTTATGCATTCGGAGTTGTACATGACTTCGGCGTGCTGTGGCGAGAGAGAGGTTATTTAACTTCTCACGGTGCCCACATTCAGCACGGACCCCTCATTCATGCCTTATTAGATGCAATACATCTACCCACTGCAATATCAATTATGAAATGTAAAGCTCATACGAAAGTTACTGATATCATTTCTCAAGGCAATGATCTAGCTGACAGAACAGCTAAACAGACTGCTCAAACTCGAACATTCGACATGACAAAGACAATAGTCCCGACGCCAACACATTGTATGACGATTAAAGATCCCACTCTTGACGTAATTGACATACAGACGCATGCTACACCAGACGAAATAGGGAAATGGACTGAATTAGGAGGGATCCAAACGGATCAAGGATGGATGACGAAGGAAAAATCTGTGTGGTTCCTTCCTGATTCAATGGTCCAAGTCATTATTAACACTATACATAGTCCAGCACATCTAGGAGAAAAAGCTATGCTAGACAGCATTCAACACATTTGGTTCAACAAACATTTACGAGCAGCAGCTAAACAAAAAGTCCGTACCTGTATGATCTGTTGTCAGTTTAACCCAGGAAAAAGCGTTCCCGTAGAACAGGGTGGATTTCAGCCTCCTGATCACCCTTTTGAAGTCCTCCAGATGGATTATATCCAGATGGAACGATGTCGAGGATTCAAATATGTTCTCGTAGTTGTCTGTGCTCTTTCCCGTTGGACCGAGGCATACCCGGTTTCAGATTACACTGCCCCGACTACTGCCAAACAGTTAGTTCGAGAATTCTTCCCACGGTACGGTTTACCACGTGTTGTCTACTCAGATAACGGCCAGCCGTTCTCATCCGAACTAATGAAACACGTTTCACTTTTGTTAGGCTATCAGTGGAAATTCCACTGTGTCCGACACCCCGAGGCAGCAGGTCTCGTAGAAAGACATAATCAGATCCTGAAAATCAGATTGTCCAAGATATGCAGAGAGAAAGGTGTCGACTGGGTAGTAGCGTTACCAGTTGCACTCTTTTACATGAGAATGGTAGCACACTCTCGAACAGGTCTATCCCCGTATGAGGTGATCTTTGGCAGACCACCAAATATTTGGGGGACGCCTATACCACGTAAAATAACTGATATTGACTGTAATATGCTGACAGATTATTTGGCTTCCTTGATGTCTGCACTACAATCTTGTCGTTCACAGGTAGCTGCAGCTTTTCCTGACAACACTGAGGTGAAACCCCATGACATAGTTCCGGGGGATCTGGTCTTGGTGAGGAACTTTGATCGAAAGACTCAGCTGGATCCTAGGTGGAGGTCGCCGCAATTGGTCTTGCTTACCACAAGGACAGCCGTGAAGATCGAAGGCAGAAAAGGCTGGGTACATTCAAGTCATATCAAGAAATTTCATGGACTACCATCGGATGTGAATACCACACTTCGTGTGTCTTCACCCATTGACTCAAAACTTCCTTTTGTTGAATCAAGTAGTCACGAACAATATAAACTAAAACTCAGATCTAACCAGTCGGGAAATTTGATTGTTTAAGTCCTCTCCAAGGTGAAGCGGTTGAATTTGTCTCTGACATGTATCCCTTAGATCTGAATAGAGAAAACACCCGAAAAATGTGGAAACGACATGCATACTGTAAATCACTGCGTAGTCATTGCACAGTGACGTTATTAATTTTGTTTTTCTTAAGTCTTTTAATAATTACTGCAAGTATATTGTTGCACATATATTATCCTATTTCTAGACATGTTTATAATGTTACTGCTGAACATTCTTTTAGTGAATTACCTCCGCATGAGTTGTCTTATAGATTTGCGCTGCGCAATAATACGTTTATTAGTATGTTACATCATTCCCATCAGGTTAGCAATGCTACAAATTGTTGGATATGTGGCCGACTCCCTCCCTATCAGAATTATAAAGGAATTCTACCTCTCTTTCCATACCCGTTCACACACAACGGCTCCTGTGGAGCATGGTTTAGTTTAATTAATTCCCTAGATTCGAATTCTGCAGTTTATCAAGATAACTGGGTATGGGGAAATTTGAACTTAGTTTTACTTAAAGTCTGCTACCCTAACAAGGAGGGACTTCCCAAGAAAACAGCAACTGATCTAGAAAATGAAGTATATGGATTAGGTAATTTTACGCTTAATCTTATGATCCTAAATGTCGAATCCGAAGCTACTCCAATTTTGCCCGCTATGTCAATATTTCCAGTAAAAGGTGAATTATGTGTAAGAAAGAATGGTTCCATACATATGGGCCATAGTAGATGCACCACTGTAATAGAATTCAGTGATCAAGGCAAGTCGACATTTAGAGCTTCCCGCCATTCCTATTTCATATGTGGTCAGACGGCATATGTACGCCTACCTCTAGACTGGGATGGTACCTGTTACATTGGATTTCTTTTGCCACCTGTTTTCCTAGCTCCTCCTGATTATCACAGAAATACTCATTTAGTACACAATAGAGAAAGGAGAGATCTCCCAATTGTCGATTACACTGAAACAGCATGGGAAAAATACACAGATTTCAATAAAGGTCTCTTTCCCTATATAGGTACCGTTACTAATAGTAAGCTGATACGTAGATTAACTAGAACCCTTGAAGCAGTAGTGAATGAAACTATTTCCGCCTTAGGCAATTTAACAGAAGAACAGTCTGCTATGCGGATTGTTGTGCTTCAAAATCGTCTTGTCCTTGACGTCATCCTGGCCGATAGGGGCGGAGCTTGTAGGGTCATCGGATCAAGTTGTTGCATTTTCATACCAGAAAATTCGCCATCTGGATATAAAGCCATAACCCGCCTTCATAAGATTGTAAGCCAGATACACCAGAATCCAGGCACCTGGACTTGGTCCGGTTGGTTTTGGAGTGTATTATCTACCTTTGGATGGAAGGTCCTATCCTTCCTAGGTATTGGCTTTCTCATACTATTCAGTTGCTGTCTATGCCTACAATGTGGACCAGCGATCTGTGGTCTGTGTGCCACATCGTGTATTCCACCACCAAGATCTCGTTCGTCCCAGGAGAAAAAAGAAGAACAAATGATGCTATATGAACAGATCAATGGATTGATGAAGATTGATATCTCTTGATGGGCAAGTAGGGGACAAGGAGGGAATGTGGAAATATGGATTTTTATGATCAGTTATGTCCCCTATCTTGGACCCCAACGGTTTCATGTATGAATCACAAGTACATGTATGTTTCCTCCAGTTCCAGTTATGAAGACGCAAACACATGTACGTCCACCATCAACATGTCCTCTTTCAGATCAGCCATGAATGGGCCGGATATTCCATTCCTAAGTACGAAAGGCCACCGGCTTTATATGGTTCACTTATGCCATTTTACAGTCCAGGCAAGTAGGCCCTGATTCTGTCATCAAGCTTTTCTTTCTTTCTGCCTCTGAAGCTCCAGTCTGAACCTGCATCTGTGACCATGAACTTTGTCTCATTCCCTGCGCGGCTCACGAAGCCTGACATCAGCCTGTTGCCTGCCAAAAACTGTATTTCACCTTCGACATTATCTGCTCCGCTCCCTGCCCAATGCATTCCTGTCTAGTAGTTTAAGTAAACATTCTTCCAGCTACCGAGCAAAGGCCCGGCTTCTCTGTCTTTATGCAAGTAATTCATAGCCTTATTATTATGGAAGATTTCTGCCCTCGCATCTAGTGTAGACACTTAGACGCTTGTACACGCACTAACAGTCAGTATAGTCAGTATAGAATAAGATTCTACTCTAAGAGACCTCTCTTTTGGATAACATAGTTCTTTAAACATAGGATGTTAGATATGATTTGGGATTAGGTTGACTTGACCCTCCAGACTTCTGTCGCCACATGTAGAGCTAAATGTCAAGTCCCCTTCACCCCCTAGTTGCACGTCAATCACGCGTCATGCTGCTGCGCACGCATTTCTGCCAAGTAATTCTGCTAACGTTGCGAAATTCTTTCATGGAACCACCCTATTATGACATCACACTTAATGACGTTCTTTAGTCCCACCCAGTTACACCTACTTTTTGCTACGTATGTATGTCTTATCTACACTATCAATTGTTACGCCTCTTGCATTTGCTTCACTGTAATGCCTATTGTATAAAAGTGATTAATTATCAATAATGTATGTACTTCACTTCCTGAACCTTCGTGGTGATGGAACTTGGAGCAACCGATTCGAATCGTCCATTGGAATAAAGCCCATTCCGAACCTCTAATACCACGGATTCTGCCTCTTATTTACTGAGCTATTTCTATTATGTTTCTGTATCAAATTAAGTCCCGGTAATTAAATTATTTACCACACTAGAGTCAAGCAGACTTTGGAGAATGCAATGACCACCAATATTCAATCTAGGATCATTTTGACCTTTAATAGACAACACCAGGAACTTAGGAAGATATTTTACCGTAACTGGAATCTGGTACAGGGGGATCCAGTCATTGGCAGGTTGGTTCCTAAAAAACCAGCACTGACTTTTACAAAATCATCTTCCATGAGTAGTACCTTGGTGAGTAGCAGTCCTGAAGTGTCAGTTCCAACTACTTGGATGGCACAGAGCAAGGGATTCAGGAAGTGTCCTAGCTGCAAGGCTTGCAAATTTGGATGCAATAAAACTCAATACAAAAGCCCTTTCAAATCTGAACCCATCTTGATCAACAAGAAATTGACATGCAAAACCGAGTTTGCGGTGTATGTGCTGGAGTGTCCTCGTGGGTTAAGGTATGTTGGCAATACCAAGTTACTGGCCCACAAAAGGATACTCCAGCACATTAGGGCAATCACTGACAAGGATCAGGCCTATCCTGTCGCTCGGCATTTCGAGCAAAAACATGAGGGTAACCCGACATATCTACAATATTATGTAATAGATAAGGTGTTACCGCTTAAACGTGGAGGTAATCGTGAGGCAAAGTTGCGCCTCTTGGAAACACGTTATATTTTGGAGCTCGATACTAAAAATCCTGTAGGGTAAAATGCTAGCGAGGATTTTTATACCTGCCTATAAATTCTCTTTTTAACATTGATTGGTGAAATTTAATGTTGGCTCACATTATTAATTGTGTGTTAAAACAGCTGCTAAGTGTATATATTCTGGTTATCTTAAAAGGAAATACATTGTTCTGACATATCTCCTCATGTGTATTGTATGAATATGCAAAGAAGTTTTTGTTTAATTTTCACTTTATTTATTATCATTTTTTTTAAGTTTGCACTATTTTGCACATATTTAAAGATCGGCATGATATATCTCATTGCAGGGTAATTTATATGACGGACATTGACTTACAAAGGCCCACTTGGGCACAATTTTGCATGAATGCCAGCAGCATAAAAAGTTATACATTTTTAAAAAAAGAACTTTTTTACTACCGTGTAGAAAATGGTATAGGCGGTGAATTGACAACAGCTTTAAATCAAAATTATTTGTATGGCTGGAGAATTTCTTTTATTGTTCAATAATTAATTTGGCCAATTTATGAAAATGTCTCTGCCGCTCTATCCTGCCTCTTACACATTGTGTTTTAGGGGGAAGAAAATCTTTTAACATTTGTAAGCATATTTATCTATATATTTATTGGCTTATGTTTTGACAAAATGCGCATAAAGCTTTGCACAGAAAGTTGAATATGTGATGCTGCTAGCAGTAACTCTTCAGTTACCATGTATTTTGCACTCCATGTCGTCATTTCCTGACTTGAGCACTTTAAATGTCGTCTTTTTATTCTGCAACGCGTCATGTGATCAAGACCCGAGTGGGGGTCGAAACGCGTAATGGCGGACTTGCTGGGCACTAAATAAATCACTTGATTGGCACCAAGTATCTGGGGTCCGCTTTTCGTCATTTCTGTTCGAGTGAGGCAGCTGTTGGCAGCGAATTGCGCATATATATATATATATATATATATATTTAGATGCTCTGTTCGTACTGCGTACTCCTTCAGGCAAACAAACGGATATATATATATATATCCTGGTTTCGACCGATTCGAATGTTTACTAAGATCTAAGAGCCAATCAGAATCGCGCTCGCGCACGCCACCGTACGCGTACGGTAAGCGTACCGTAAGCGCACCGTAAGCTGGCTCAGATATATATATATTGATTTAAAGGCTATTTTCTCAGAATCTACTGAACAGATTTACACCAAACCTACAAAAGGCACTTCCTTGACCTGAGGACTACCTCTCTGCCAAATTTCTAGTAATTCTGTTCAGCCGTTCGGGCTGTAGCTGTGTCTAAAGGTCCTATGGAAAAATGCATGGGAAAAACGCGTTTTGGGACCCCCCTTTTATCTCAGCCCCCGCTTGACGAATCCCCCCGAGACTTTCAGGGTAGGAGCGGAGCGTAGCGCCCCACCTATTTTGAAATATTCGCGAGGATTCGTCGACCGGCGCCAAAGTTATTCAAAATAGAATGTTGCGGATTTCCTATGGAAACAGGGTCCTAACTATAACTACATATACATATATATATATATATATATTCATTCTTCTCCAAACAATGCCCATGCATCCAGAGACGCACTCCTCCAGCCGGTGATTAACATAATTTTTTACTTCAAAGGAACAGCCATTTTCCATTCCAATTGAGTGCACCTGCGGCAAGAAATATGTAGGCAAAACAATTAATAGATCAAAGCTTCGGATACTCCAGCACTTAAGCACAATCTCCAAAAGGACTTTACAACCGTGATCGCAAAGCATATCTAGAAGGAGCACAAAGGTGACAGAAGTGGGTTATGCTCTTTTGAAATCCAACTTATACCGGCGAACCCTAGAGATGGAAATCGCAAACTGTCCTTAAGGAGAGGTGAATAAAGATGGCTCATCATGATTGGAACTGAAACACCATGGGGCGTCAATACAGATGCTGCACTCTATGTTCACCTTTAAGATCTGATGGAACGAACAATCAGCTTGAGGGTGCTGCTCTGCATAAAAGTTTCATTCCATAATGGTTTTCTGCATATTATAATGGTTTTCTGGATTTGCATGTCCTTGAGGGGACTGATACAATGGCTCAGGATATGTAATTCTACTTGTAGCTGTTTGACATAAGTAGAGATATACCATCTCTTCCTCCTCTTTCTTCCGGTGTTCTCTTCTTGTTCCTCAGTTTTCCTTCCTCTGACATATTTCACTTTTTATTCTTATTCTCAGACTCTCTAGTCTTCTCTCCCTCCCTTTTCCCACCTTTTGTTTTTACTTGCTCTCTACTGATGTTTTGCCCTGCCTCTAAGAGGGATCTTAATTGAGTTATCACCTATGAAATGATTGATAAAGAATCAAAGTGCATGGACGTTTTTCATGGTGAATTCCATTTTAAACGTTAGGTGGCTTAAATTCTAGGTGTGATGATTGTATTTCAATATTAATTGTCTTGTCTTAAAGGATATTTTTAAGCCATTGTCAGGACATCACGCCGATCTCTTTGTTTTAATGATATCTGATAAGTAATGTACTTCTAATGTTTATATAAACCTGTCAGGCAATTTAAATTGAGCTCTAACCTTATGAACTATTGGGTTGAGCTCCAATTTATTTTTTAAACAAACTTTATTGGGTTTTGTAAAGGTTCCAGTTATCCATTATACAAGAATCTCAGTATAGTTTGGGCTTACAATTGAACTCCTGGGAACATAATTAAGGCAGTAATCAAACACGAGGGTTGCCGGTCAGTATAGCACTCTCAGCTGCTCCTTTGTTCTCCCACATTTCAGTTTACATACGTTGGATAGTTTTTGATTCTGGGACTTTTAGGCTCATCTTCAGTCCCGGCCTTAATCTCCCTTCCCACAACTTCCCCCCTCCCTCCAGGCCTGTCACTTGTACTCAGATCGCTAATTTGCGGTATCTCACCACTCCAGGCAGGGCTGCAGTATTTACTGGAGTAAATGGTTAGGAAATTTCGATCAGACAGGGCGGCAACGTGTTGTGCTTGCTAGTGAGTTCCATGGTTCTGAGATTCGCTCATACGCAGGCAGCTTTGTCTACTCCTACAGGGGGGTCATCTATGGAGTCATCCTCCTCATTATTCTCAGGGACCTTAAGCGCTACAACTAACGTTTCCCAAGCTCTTGCTGCCTCCAGTGCTTTCTCGCTTCCCGTTCTTTTTGCTATTTGCAGTCTAATCACACCTTCACATTCAGCCTACTTAAGGAGTTCTACTTTCCATTTTGCTATGCTAGGACCCTGCTTCGCTTTCCAATACATAGTGATGTCTCTTTTGGCCAGTAGTAGGCCCATTTCTAAGAACTTACTCAGGATTTTATTTTTGGATGTCTGAGGGAATCAGTGTAACTAACATGCAGCATTTCTGAGTCGTCTCTATTTCTCGGTCGGTGAGGTCATCACCTCCCCCCAGAAATTACTCAGGTGTGGGCAGTCCCAGAACAGATGCCTAAAATTTGCTCCTTCTGTATTGCTTCTCGAACAAGCCGCTGCTTGGGCCGGGAAATACTTGTTAATCTTTTCCGGGGTGAGGTATGCTCAATGTAGGATATAAAAATGCACTAACTGAAATCTGGTGTATCTGGTTTTCTTCCAAGCTCTCTCCACTAATTCCCCCCAGGTTTGTTCTGGGACAGTTTCTTCAAGGTCCGCCTCCCACTTGAGTCACAACTCCGATAAAGGCTGTAATGTTTCCCGAGATATGCGCTTGTATAAGCATTTAACCGCCTTGAACATACCTGCGGCTAAAACCACGTATTGGCAGCACAGTAACGTTTTTGGTTCGGTAAGTCCCTCTCCCCAATGTTTTCGTATGGCCCCAGTGAGGACAGAATACAACAGGAAATCCCCCCCAGGTAGGTCATACAGGGCCTGCAGGTCATTGAAGGGGATCATGGCCTCCTCCTCCTCATATAGGTCTCCTGTGATAGCCAACTCTTGTGTCGCCCATGTCGTCAATCTCTGCCAATTACCCCCATGCGGCAAGGATGCACACATAAGTAACAGGATTTCCGGGGCTCAGGGGCGTCTAATAATGGCCTGCAGCAAGCTCCTACTTCAGCACCGTCGTGTTGTGTCGAGCTCCGTGGTGAGGCTTGGGGTTTTAATAGGAAGCCGTAATATGATTTGGGATACCAGTCTTAAGGTCACAAACTCTTCCCTCCATTCTTCTTGCCCCGGGACAGTTCACAACCGATTGCGTGAGCCATTGGAATTGTGCCGCTAGATAATAGGCCTCAAACTCAGGCACTGCCATTCCTCCCTCCGCTCTGGGCTGCATGAGAACAACAAGCACCACTCTGCGTCTACCATTGCTCCATAGGAATCCCGTGATCATTGACCTGAGTTGGGCAAAGTACTTTGTTGCTATCCAGACCGGCAAGGTCCCAAAGTAATATAATAACCTCGGTAGGGCCACCATTATAAGCAGAGCTACTCGGCTGGCTACCGATAGCAGCAAGGAGCTCCAGAAGTCGAAGTTGCATTTTGCTCCTCTGATGGCCTTCCTATATTACCCTCTAGCATGTCCTCCTGAGTGTGGTATATTTGAGTACCCAGGTACAACAGGCACCTATCTTACCACCTCACCCCCTCTGTTTCCTGTGGGCCTATCCTGCCCGCTTTTGCATGGAACAGGCAAGACTTTGCCCAGTTCACCTTTAGCCCTGCAACCCTGCTGAGTCCCCGTAGCAATTCTTTCGCTCCCTGCAGCGCCTCCCTTGAATCCACCAGAAACAATATACGGTCATCGGCATAAACGGCAATGTGGTGGATCTGCCCATGAACGTTAAGACCCTGATAGGATTGCCCTAATCGAGTTTTCGCTGCTAGCGGCTCCCTCGCCAGGACAAACAGTAAGGGGGGAAGGGGGCACCCCTGTCTCGTTCCTCGTCCCAAGTTGCAGATATCTGATATTAGCCCAACAGTTTTAACTCCAGCAGTGGAGTCTGAATACAGGAGAGCTGTCCAGCCCACAAAGTTGTCTCCCAGCCCGAACTTCCGCATCACATGGAGCAAATAGGGCCATTCTAGGCTATCAAACACTTTTTCTATATCAATTGCACTTGCAAAAGGCGCCGAATATTTGTGTTTCTGGTGGCGATGAACCCGGATTGGTCTTTGTGTATTAGAGTGGTCATGTGAGGGAGTGAGTGAAAGGCCAATATCCTACTCAGTATTTTGTAGTCTAAGTTGAGCATCGAGAGCGGGCAATACACCGTTTTATGCCATGGTGACATCCCCGGTTTGAGCAGCAGTATGATGATCACCTCTAGTAGATACGGGCAGGTGTCCCACTTGTTTTGCGGCGTTGTAAAGATTTACTAGCCTGGGGGGCAACAAATTGATGTATGCTAGGTAAAATTCAATTGGTAGGCCATCTGTGCCTGGTGTTTTATTCATTGCCATATTCTTAATAGTCCCCCTCACTTCTCCAAACTCGAGTTCCCGCCCCAGTTATCTGCAACTTCCTCAGCCAGACCTGGTAGTTGCACATCTCGTATGAATTCATGCAACACCTCCTCCGCTGGGACCAACTTACTGTGGTATAGGTCTGTGTAATATGTTTAAAACGAATCATTAATTCCCTGTTGGTCATACCTCACTGCTCCATCTTGTTCCCTAAGTTCCAGGATCACTGTGCCTCTCCTGGCATGGTTAGCCAACCAAGCCAGAAAACCATCTGACTTGTCCCTCTCCGAGTGAGCACATGTTATGTATTTTTTGTTATCGAAGCAACGAAGGCGTTCCACCTGGACTGCCACTTCCTCTCTAGCCTCCAGGAGTTCCCTCTGCTTGTCTGCTTTTACAGGTCTATCTTTTTCTAGTTCTCTTAGGTGCTGGTCAGCCCTCTGTAGGTCCTGGAGTAGTACCTTTTGTGTACCCATCATCTCAGATTCGCTGCAGTGTTAGCATAGTCTTGGAAATAATGAACTATAGCTGTGTCTATCGCTGCATGGAACACCTGATCTTTCAGGGCCTCGGGTCTCAAGCGCCAGGTGGGGATTTTGGGTTGCGCGCAGGACCACTGCAAGCTTATCAACTCAGGATTGTGGTTGAATATCGTCCTAGTGAGATATTCACTGCTTTGAACCCCCCCATGCACATCAAGGGAGCACAGTATGTCATCCAATCCGACATGCAATTCGTGCAGGGCTGAGAAAAAGGAGTAATCCCGAGTCCCAGGGTGTTGTGCTCTCCACAAATCTATCACTCCCCACCTCTGTTGCCAGTTGCATCGTGCCTCTGCTAGTTGGTGGGCAGGTGCGTTAGGGAGCGGAGGGTGGGAATGGTAAACTGCAACATCTGATGTACAGTTAAAGTCACCTCCCAATAAAACTGAACCCATGACTGCAGTGGCCAGTTTCCCAGAAAGGTGTGAAAAGAAGGTTGGTTGGTCCAAATTAGGCACGTATATGCTACCCAGTACGAGATCCCTGCCATCTAGTCTCCCAGAGACTAACACATATCTGTCCACTGGGTCGATAACCTGGCTCGTGCACTGAAAAGGGACACCCGCCTGCACCAGACTAGGACTCCTCGTGCAAATGCAGAGTAGGTGGTGTAAAGAACAAGTTACTTACCTTTGGTAACGCTTTTTCTGGTGGATACAGTATCTGCCTGTGGATTCCTCACCTTGTGAATATCCCCTGCGCCAGCAACATTCGGAAACTTTTGTAGCAGTCCACGCCGATGAGGTCGAAGACGACGTCACAGAGGAAAGGCTCCGCTCGCGACTCCGCTGACGTCACCGGCTCCATAAGAAGACCTCGTCGGTGTGATGATGTCAGTTCCGCCCTTTTTTCCGTGCCTTCGAGGCACACGGACAGACTGACAGCAATATATACACCGTATACACAGTACATGATATGCAAAGCAACACACACAGTGTGGAGAATAAATAGCAAGGCACAAGAAATAACATAATGCCTTTGACAGTAATAAACACATTTGAAACACCATCAATAGAATTACAGGCATATAATTACATGTATAGAAAGATGGACAACGGGGAGGCGGGTGGGTCAGTGAGGAATCCACAGGCAGATACTGTATCCACCAGAAAAAGCATTAACGAAGGTAAGTAACTTGTTCTTCTGATGGATACATCTGCCAGTGGATTCCTCACCTTGTGAATAGATTCCACAGAAGTCCCCACTCCCGGAGGAGGGTGTCCACCCTTCTATACCAAAAAGTACTGAAGGACGGATCACGCAAAATGACCGACCCTCCTCACCTCGGTATCCAAGCAATAATGTTTTGCGAAGGTGTGGAGGGAGGCCCAAGTTGCCGCCCTACAAATGTCCTCCACAGGAACACCCCTAGACAAAGCAGACGTGGAAGACTTTGCTCTAGTGGAATGAGCTCTCAAACCCTCCGGAGGTTCCTTACCAGCCAGGGAGTAGCAAATCTTGATGCACAAGACAATCCACCTGGAAAGGGTGCGCTTGTGCACCGCTCGACCCTTCCTGCAGCCAGCAAAGCCCACGAAGAGCTGGTCATCAACCCTGAAGTCCTTTGTCCTGTCCAGGTAGAAGCTCACCGCCCTCTTAGGGTCCAAACGGTGAAGCCGCTCCTCCTCCTTGGAAGGGTGAGGGGGAGGATAGAAGGAAGGAAGGGTAATTGAGTTCTGTGGCTTTGGGTCTGATAGCGCCGGGACACTCTGCTTGAGTAGCTGAGCGCTTAACAAAACCCCGTTTAACATAACATAACATAACATAATGGACTGCCCCAGATGGAAAGGAGTTACCACCTTAGGCAAAAACGCAGCCCTGGTCCTGAGTACCATTCGTTCAGCATGCACAGTCAAGAATGGGGGTTTTGAACTAAGAGCTTGAAGCTCACTTACCCTCCTTGCCGAGGTGATTGCAATGAGGAATGCCGTCTTAAAGGACAACAGCCTCAAGGGACATTTGTGTAAGGGCTCGAAGGGAGAACCCATAAGATAAGTTAATACAAGGTTTAAGTCCCATTGAGGCATAATAAAGGGAGTTGGAGGAAACTTGTTTGTAAGGCCCTTTATAAAACGAAGAACAATAGGTGACTTGAATAATGACGGCTGATCCGGCAAACAAAGGAAAGCCGACAAAGCCGATAAGTATCCTTTCACAGTAGCCACAGCAAAGCCTTGCTGAGCCAGAGAAAGGGAAAACTGTAGAATGTTAGACAGACGAGCCTTCAAGGAATCAATGGACCTCTCTCCACACCAAAGCACAAATTTAGACCATCTATATGAGTATATAGGTTTGGTGGAGTGTCGCCTGGCCGATAAAATAACATCCACCACATCTGGCGGGAGAGAGAAAGAATTCAGGTTGCCCTGTTCAATCTCCAGGCATGAAGGTGTAAGCTCTGGAGGTGGGGGTGTAGAACCTGCCCCTCCGACTGCGAGAGGAGGTCTGCCCTCAGAGGGAGACGGAGCGGAGGGCACGAGGAGAGGTGGTGAAGATCTATATACCACACCCTTCTTGGCCAGTCCGGGGCGACCAAAATAACTTGGGCCCGGTCTTGGCGAATCTTCCTCAGAACCCGAGGAATCAAGGGTATGGGAGGAAATGCGTAAAGGAGCCGTGAGCCCCAACTCAACTGAAACGCGTCCCCCAACGCTCCCTGCATCGGATACTGGAGACTGCAGAATGACGGGCAGTGAGCATTCTCGTGAGTGGCGAACAGGTCCACCCGAGGAGTTCCCCACATCCGAAAGACATAACGAACTACCTCCGGATGAAGCCTCCACTCGTGGTCGGCAGAGAACTGCCGACTGAGACTGTCCGCACGCACGTTCAGAACCGCGGCCAGATGATTTGCCATCAGACAAATCTGATGGTCCTGAGCCCAGGACCATAGATGCAGGGCCTCTCTGCAGAGACAAAGAGACCCCACTCCTCCCTGTTTGTTTATATACCACATCGCGGTAGTGTTATCCATCAGGACTTGAACAGACTGACCGCGAAGGGAAGGGAGGAAGGCCTTGAGTGCCAAACGTATCGCCCGTAACTCCAGAAGGTTGATGTGAAGCAACCTTTCCTCTGGAGACCAAAGACCCTTGATCTCCAGATCCCCCAGATGAGCACCCCACCCTAAAGTGGATGCATCCGTTATCACCGTGGCCACCGATGGAGGTAGATGGAAGGGCTTTCCTTGGGACAGATTGCCCTCCACGCTCCACCAAGATAGTTCTGCTGCAGCTTCTCTGGAGATCCTCACAAACTCCCTGAGATCTCCTTTGTGCTGATACCACTGCTTGCGGACGCACCACTGGAGCGCCCTCATGTGCCAGCGTGCATGGTTGACCAACAGAATGCAGGAGGCGAACAGACCGAGCAGGCGAAGGACCTTTAGAACTGGAACGACCGCTCCGTTGTAAAATAAAGGAATCATTTCCTGTATGTCGAGAATCCTTTGAGGAGGAGGTAATGCTCGACAAACAGTAGTGTCCAGTACCGCACCTATGAACAGGTTGCGCTGAGAGGGCACCAGGTGAGATTTGGGCACGTTGATCAAAAATCCCAATTTGTACAACAGCCGAGTTGTATCCTGCAGATGACGCAGCACCTTCTCCGGCGACTCCGCCTTGATCAGCCAGTCGTCTAAATAAGGGAAAACCGAGACCCCCGACCTTCTGAGATGGGCTGCCACCACTACCATCACCTTCGTGAAGACTCGAGGTGCCGAAGTAAGACCAAACAGGAGGACAGCAAACTGATAATGTTGCGACCCTACCGTAAACCGGAGATACTTCCTGTGCGACTTCAGGATGGGGATGTGAAAATACGCATCCTGCAAGTCGAGCGACACCATCCAGTCCTCCTGATTCAGCGCTTGAAGAACCTGCGCAAGGGTGAGCATCTTGAACTTCTCCTGTTTCAGGTAAAAGTTTTAGGATTCTGAGGTCCAGTATCGGACGCAATCTGCCGTCCTTTTTGGGAATCAGGAAATAACGGGAGTAGCATCCCCGACCCCTCTCCTGCTCTGGAATCACCTCTATCGCACCTTTTTGAAACAGCTTCAGGACTTCCTCCTGTAGAAGAAGACGGTGGTCCTCCGAGCAAGCACCTTGACAAGGAGGGTAATTCAGAGGGAACTCCCGAAAGGGAAGGGCGTACCCATTTTCTACAAGATCCAGAACCCAGAGATCTGTAGTTACAGATTCCCAATCTTGTAGAAAATGGGCAAGCCGGCCCCCCACAGGACCAGCATGATCCGAAATGTCGAATCTAGGGCTGCTTTGCGGTGGTGGGAGGGGCTGAGGAAGAGGAAGAGGAGGAGGAGAGTTGACGGCCACATGAGCGACCCCTGATTCTTCCCCTGTATCCCTTGGACAAAGAACCTAGCTGTTGTTGCTGCTGCTGTTGCTGGGTCGGTCTATAAGGGCGAAAAGTCGCCCTTCCAAAGCCCCTATATCTTTTGAAAGATCCTCTCGGCTGGGATTGAAGACCCAACGACCTAGCCGTAGCCTTACTCTCCTTGAAGCGTTCGAGAGCAGCATCCGCCTTCTTACCAAACAAACCAGACCCATCAAAAGGCAAGTCCAATAAAGTCGACTGCACATCCGAAGAGAATTCAGAGGACTTTAGCCATGCACCCCTCCTGGTGGCGACAGAAGACCCCATGACTCTGGCAACTGAGTCTGCTGGGTCCAGTCCACTTTGAATGACTTGGCGTGCAGCCGCCTGGGCATCAGTCAGAACTTCATTGAAGCCGGCCCTATCCTCCTCCGATAGCTTTGGTGCCAACTTCTTCGCTGAGTCCATGAGCGCGTGGATATAGCGCCCCAACAAACACATCGCGTTTGTCGACTTAAGAGCCATACTGGCTGATGAAAAGACCTTTTTGGCCGATTGGTCTACCTTTTTGGCCTCTCTGTCCCCTGGAACCTGAGGAAAGGCCCCCTTTGACCTTCCCGAACAAGCCGCCTGAACTACCAAGCTCTCAGGCGATGGGTGCGAAGTTAAAAACTCAGGGTCCCCTGGAGCCGCTCTATATCTTCTTGCGACTGTCCTGGAGACTGCAGGAGCAGAAAAAGGCTTGCGCCATACCTCTAGTACAGGGTCCATAATGGCCTCATTAAAGGGCAACAAAGGCTCCGAGACTGCAGTAGGCGAATGCAGTACCTCAGTAAGAATGTTAGACCTGAACTCCGTGGTTGGTAACTGAAGGTCTAACAACTCCGCAGCTTTCCTGATGACCGCATGATACGGCGCTGCATCTTTAGAGGGCTCATCTGATGGTGGAGTGATTTCCCACTCTGGAGACAAATCCAGTCCACTTGCCTCCTTTAGCTCTTCAAACACTTCATCAGATTCAACTAACTCTCCCTCTTCAGCCTCTTCCAAAAGAAATCTTCTCTCATCCACCACTCTCTGTGCTTCCCTTCTGGAACGAATCCGCACCAGCGGCGTCAGCGGCGCCGTGTTCGAATCCGACGGCGCCGGCGTCGAACGCGGATCCGCAGGAGCAGCCAGCGTCGAACGAAGTCGAGTCGGTGCCGGTGAAGAGAGAAGCGGCGTCGATGTTCTCGGTGCCGGTAGCTGCCAAGACGGCGTCGCTGGAAAGAATGGCATGAATGGAGCTTGAGGATAGACCTGCGGCACTCCCAGATTAAAAGCCATCGGACCCATCTGACCCACAGGTGCACCAGAGGTATACATGGCCCTTGAAAACACCCCGTACATGGCATTTAGATAATGCGTGGGGTCCTGACCTGGACCAGGGAATGCAGGATACTGGTCAGGTATCACCGGACTCGGGCCTGCCGGCGCCGACGGTGGAACAAAGGGCGTCACAGTCTCACCCGGGGCTTGAAGATCCTCAACCGGGGCCGGAGACGGAGCCGGAGAATAAGCTGGAGCCGGAGATGGAACCGGCGTCGGGGATGACACCGGCACCGGAGATGTAGCCGGAGCCGGCAAAGTCACCAGAGAAGAAGGAGCTGGAGGTGAAGTCGGGATCTGGAGAAGGAGACACTGACTCTCTCCGACGTCGAGTAGGCGACTTCGACTTCGGAGCCGAACCTTTATCGGAGTGATGATGTGAAGAATGCCTCCTCTTCTTCTTATGCTTCTTACTTCTCGAAGCATGCCCCGAAGTCGATTTGGACGCCGACCTCGACCTCGACCTGGATCTAGACTTCCTTCTTCCTCTTTTTTCCTTCTTCTTCATCCGAGCGATGAAGTGCTTCGCCTCTCTTTCTTTAAGAGCCTTCGAGCTCATCTTGCGGCAGCTGGAACAACCATCCACATCGTGGTCGGATGAAAGACACAAAACACAATCTTCGTGTGGGTCGGTAATAGACATGTGCTTGCCACATTCTCGACAGGGCTTGAAACCCGAATTCCTTGTCGACATCTTCCCGAAGAAAGACAGATAAATCCAGAAAATACACAAAGTAACAAGTAAAGCTACTAATAACGATTCCCGAAATCCGTTGGTGTCGTCGGCGCGGAAAAAAGGGAACTGACGTCATCACGCCGACGAGGTCTTCTTATGGAGCCGGTGACGTCAGCGGAGTCGCGAGCGGAGCCGTTCCCGTGTGACGTCGTCTTCGACCTCATCGGCGTGGACTGCTACAAAAGTTTCCGAATGTTGCTGGCGCAGGGGATATTCACAAGGTGAGGAATCCACTGGCAGATGTATCCATCAGAAATGCTTGACACCTCCAGCGCCGTTGCAACGCCGCTCCTTCTTTCGCTATTATGTGGATTTCCTGAAGTAATGCAATCTGAATACCTCTACAAACCAAGTATGCGTGTATTTTATGATGCCATACTATTGAGTGCATTCCCCTCACATTCCAAGAAATACATTTCAAATCTAGTGGGGATCCCATTGCCTTGGGTAAAACTTGTGCTCACTAACCCCCCACCGCATTGCCTGGCCCCCCTTAACATTCCCCAAATCAAAGAAAACCCCCAACTCCCCCTCCCCAGAACAGGTACCGGAGAACTTGTTCCCATACAAACTCTGCTTAAGTACTCAATAATCCAGTAGCGGTTACAGGGGTGACCAACTTACAGTTCTGGGCCCAGATCCCCATCATGCCACCTCCCCATCAAATGCAAACAGTCCGCCTCGTACCAGCTATTTGCGGCCCTTGTTACCGTACATCTGGTTCTTTGAGAACTCCCTCGAGTACAAGTGTACAGCGTGTCCCTAACGTCCACAGTACAAAATGCCGCTGTCGGTTCATCACACAAAATCATCCGCTGTCTGGGGTGTGACCTTGGGCAAGTCTGTCTCCGAGGTTTCATTGTCACTGGGATCCGGTGAAGTTTCTGATCTTTCCACTGGCATTCCACTCTTACCTGAGGTAGGGCTGGAGCCTGTTTGGCTGTGCTTCGCCACGGACTGTAGCGCTTTAAGACGTTCCAGGCTGAGCTCTCTGGGAGATGGGGCTCTGGACCAAGTGTTACTGCTGTGAGGGCTCTATTGCGGTGATTTCGAAGAGGAACTACGTCGAGTCGCGGGCCTCCTCGGGTCCAGCGACTCCGAGGCATCTTGTGGTGTCTTGAAGAATCGAGGTCCCGCAGAATCCACCACTCTGAGCCGTGCAGGGAATAACATTGCATATGGTAATTGTAGTTGGCGTAATTTCTTTTTGACAACCAAGAAGGATGCTCTGTTCCACTGGACTTCCCTTGTGAAGTTTGGAAATATCATTATCGCACTATTTTCGATTTGCAACCCCTGCTTTTGGCGAGCTCGTTGTAGAATATAGTCTCTGTCCCTAAAATGTAGGAGACGCGCCACTATTGGTCTTGGCGGTGCTCTGGACCTCGGCGGTCTTGCTGGAACCCTGTGGGCTCTTTCCAGAGCATAGACGGGAGACAACCCTTCCGGAGCTACTTCTGCTCAGATCCAGTCTTCTAGGAAGGGGACCATATTCGCCACTTCCGCTTTTTCCGGCACTTCGATGACTAGGATATTGTTCCTGTGGGATCTGCCCTCATTACCAACACTTTGATTTTGGCTTCCAGGTCCTGTCACCATCTCTGAGAGCCCATCCAGTTCCTTCTCAGTAATTGTCACTTGGTCCTTGAACTTTCGATGGTCATGTTTTAAAAGGCTTAAATCCGTGCCTATCGTGTCTATTTTACCCTCCAGCACCTCTCCGAAGGACCTTATTGCTTGCATGATGTCGGACAGTGTTGGTCTTCTGGGGGTAGAGTCTTTCCACAGTTCCATCACTTCTTTATCATAATCTGTCTGGGTGCCAGGGCCTTCTACATTGAGCACTCTAAATCCTTTCTTCTTTTGTGTTCTCCCCATCTTTCTGGCCAATGACTGAGTTCTCCCCACCAGAACCAGGTACTTGCCGCAATGCTGGGGATATTATTGTTGAGTTACAACTGTCTATCTTTCATGACACAGCTTCTGAGATCCCAAGCAATTTGCGCCGTTGCTACCGCATTGATCACTTCAGGAGTCGGTCTCCTCGCTTGTGCGCGTGCAAGGTGGGTGTCGTGGGGTATTTTCAGTTCCAGTATGTTAGCAGTCCCTCAATTGACTGTAATCTGTTTTCTGGGGGTGACGTATTCTCCTGCAGGACCCTGGGCTTGAGTCTGCCCTGCGCATGCAGTCACCGCCCTCGTTACCTTGAGGCACCCCAGTCACTGCGCCCTAATGCAAATCTCCGTTGTGCTCTGGTTTTAGTTATGCATATGGCTCCTCAATGTTCTAAAGTCTTGCCATTGTTGGGGCATGTGCCCAATAGCAGCTGCGTATGACGTATTGTTGGGTGATCACTGTCGTGTTGATGGCTCTGTCGCGCTGGTGGTGCCCTGTTTGATAGCTTGGGGGCTAATGCATGTCAAACTTGGTGCCTCATACTCTCGGGCCCTGTTATTCCTGTGAAGTATCCAGTGCTATCCTATGGGACGAGGTGAGCTGCTCCCACGGGCTCCTGCCTGGCGGCTTGTGCCTATTTTGCGGAGCCTTCTGTTGCACAGGCGTCGTCCCAGCTCTCCTGCCAGGAGCCTGCCCACCTTCATGCGCAGGGCTTAGAGGATCCTTCTTGGGCAGTGCAGTCACACCTAAGCTGTCCCCGACCTCCCTGATGGTATTTAAGTAGCGTAAATATACACCGTGCATCTTTTCCACCTCCTTTTTACCTTAGACACATAAATCCCCTACCCTCACGAGTGACACTGACCTGCCATAGACACGTATTCTTCCACCAACTGGGTATGGTGAAGGGAATGCCCTAGCATACGGGCATATTATACAGAGAGAAGACCAACGCCTCCTTTTTCTTTTACTTACTCTCATGAGCCTCCGTGGGAGAACCCCAACCCAAGAAGAAGACCAGACGGACGAGAACACTACGGAAGACGACGAGAGAGATACAAAACCTGATGAATCAACAACCCCCTCTAGTTCCATAACTGAAATTGTGAATAAAAGTCGCCGACGGGCACACTATATACAGCCTCCTCGTCTGTTTATCTGGCCCGCCCTCCCACACCCATTTGTATGGAGTCCAACGTGCACTTAATAATTTCCCTAGAAGACCTCTGGGTGGGCGGAGCCCATAAGAGATGATGTTTGGCATCAAAATGTTTGCGCCTGACCTTGATGGTCTAGACGATGCGGCAGCAGCCGCGACCTCTGACGTAGATAATAATTCTACTATGTTACAGGACCGACAAGAGACCCGTGCCAGTCTTGCTATTGAACATTTGCCTTCAGCAACAGATGCTGCACTGCTGATTCCGGTGGCCGGCTGGCTTCCTAAAGTTGGAGACCTGGTCCGAGAGAAGTTGGAGAACAAAAAATAATTCGGTCCCTCTTATCGTGCACCTGTTCCAGTGCTTGGCCTAAAGGGTACTCGTACAGTCAGTTTACCACCACTTCCTGGTTGCAAAGACAACCGCTACATCTCCATTGACAATGTCAAGCTATAACATCTGGCTGATTCTGAATAGTGTGACGCCTGCTGTTTCTTGCCCCACAATTTCAAGGAATCCTGGGATGGCGCAACTTCCAATTCACCAAACGACACGGTCATCGAGATGGACCCTGTTGTTGACCATTTGCCTGTTCCTCAAGCTTCCTCCTGCAACGCGAAAGCTGAATACACATATCCCACAAGTGAGTCTTTCCATAGATTGTCCGAGAGTGCTTTACATCATGGCAGTTTTTCTAATGACTCGTCCTCCAACTCCTCAATCGGCCCTACAAAATTGACTATTTTTGTCTCCTGGTTTACGCAGACTTACTTAGTCCCTCCTTGGACATACATCTGGTTGGTGCTCATCCTGATTTTTCTCTTCATGTCAATTGGTTTTGTGACAGTGTTTTTCCTACTCATCAATGGTCACTACTTACCAGAACGCTCTGCTGTGAACTTGGTTGATGGTAATTTGGCCTGCAACTCCTCTTCCCACATCATGAAAAGTGACCAGACTCTTGTTAACATTTCAGCGTTCTGTGGAAATATGGATTTTTCTGGTCAGTTATGTCCCCTATCTTGGACCCCAACGGTTTCATGTATGAATCACAAGTACATGTATGTTCCCTCCAGTTCCAGTTATGAAGACGCAAACACATGTGCGTCCACCGTTAACATGTCCTCTTTCAGATCCGCCATGAATAGGCCGGATATTCCATTCCTAAGTATGAAAGGCCACCGGCTTTATATGGTTTACTAATGCCATTTTATAGTCCAGGCAAGTAGGCCCTGATTCTGTCATCAAGCTTTTCTTGCTTTCTGCCTCTGAAGCTCCAGTCTGAGCCTGCATCTGTGACCATGAACTTTGTCTCATTCCCTGCGCGGCTCACGAAGCCTGACATCAGCCTGTTGCCTGCCAAGAAACTGTATTTCACCTTCGAAATTATCTGCTCCACCCCCTGCCCAATGCATTCCTGTCTAGTAGTTTCAGTAAACATTCTTCCAGCTACCGAGCAAAGGCCCGGCTTCTCTGTCTTCATGCAAGTAATTCATAGCCCTGTTACTATGGAAGATTCCTGCCCTCGCATCTAGTGTAGACACTCAGACGCTTGTACACGCACTAACAGTCAGTATAGTCAGTATAGAATAAGATTCTACTCTAAGAGACCTCTCTTTTGGATAACATAGTTCTTTAAACATAGGATGTTAGATATGATTTGGGATTAGGTTGACTTGACCCTCCAGACTTCTGTCGCCACATGTAGAGCTAAATGTCAAGTCCCCTTCACCCCCTAGTTGCACGTCAATTACACGTCATGCTGCTGCGCGCGCATCTCTGCCAAGTATTTCTGCTGACATTGCGAAATTATTTCATAGGTCCACCCATATGTGACATCACAACCAATGACGTTTTCCTTGTTACACCCAATTACGCCTCTTTCAGCTACGCATGTGAAATGTTATCTTTGCTATCAATTGTTACGCCTCTTGCATTTACTTCACTGTAATGCCTATTGTATAAAAGTGAATAATTATCAATAATGTATGTACTTCACTTCCTGAACCTTCGTGGTGATGGAACTTGGAGCAACCGATTCGAATCATCCATTGGAATAAAGCCCATTCCGAACCTCTAATACCACGGATTCTGCCTCTTATTTACTGAGCTCTTTTTTATTATGTTTCTGTATCAAATTAAGTCCCGGTAATTAAATTATTTACCACATGAATGGCGCCCGAACAGGGACACTTTCTCATCTCACGCGCCGGCGGTGCGTTGCAGGCCCGGTCTCCTGCCACAGCTGGACGGACAACAACGCGTACCAGCAGGATTTCCTGTATCTCCCTCCGGTCAAGCGGGGGCGACTGAGGCTGCGATCAACACCCAGACGAGGCGGTGAGAAGTGCGAAGTATCCCGACCAGAGCCTAGCTGAGAGAGCAAGATCCGAGGTATACAGAGGCCCACCAGGTTTCCGATGTCCACCAGGTTTCCGAAGTTTTCGAGTCGAGTCCAGTCCGGTCCAGTTCAGTTCAGTTCCGTTCCGAGGCCTTCCGTTCCGAGCTACCCGGTGAGTACCATTACTGGGGAGGCGTTCTGGCGTGCACTTAAGTTGTGCCGGTCCAGACGGGTTTGGGTACACAAATCCGGTCTGCACTGTTTTAGCAGTGTATCTGTACTGTTTAGCAGTATATCTAGTATATCAAGTATATAAATTCAGAATAATTTCCGTTAATGTCGAGAATTATGTTTTATGATTAAGTTTCCTTAGATCGTTAACATCATTGTTTGCTCATTTAAATGTTAAATGTTAAATGTGTTAATACGTTCTGCATATTGTGGTATGAATGACTGTTCATTATCGTGTTTATTGTATTAAGTTTGTTCAAAATCAAGTATCAGATCAGTTCTCAAAATGCCGCTCTTTTCGAAATTAAGACAGATCACAACTAGAAAAGGGGTACTCGAAGAAGCTGTTCCTATTCCTCCTAGGGACACTCCAGGGTACTTCATGTATCATAAACACGGCTTAGACGCTATATTATTTCTTGATTTATGGGTAGACTACACTAAGGAATTACCAGAAAGTCAGAGGTGGCCCGCAGCTGGGACCTGGGATGCAGAGTGCATCGTGAAAGTAGAGGAAGAATTATGGAAAAAGAAAGCTAGACAATCACAGAAAGACGCCATCGAATTATGGCGTAAAGAATCGTATAGACGTACAGAAAAAGCACGTAGACAGGAAGAGAAGAGTAAAGAGATTTCAAATGAAGTCCGAGAAAATCTATTAATTGAAGAAGGTACACGAGTGAAATCAGAACAAGTAGACAGACAAAGACATGCCCTTATGAAGGGTATGTATCCCCTTCTGGCCGAGGGATTACCTAAGGCTACTGCGGGGATACCAAAAGACTTGCCACCCCCATTATTTCCAATAAAAGTACATCCCAAGGGGCATCCTAGAACCGCAGAAGATGTTTTTCTTTCCTCATATTTAGATGACGCAGCTCCCGAGTATGCTAACCCCGCCCCACATAGACCGTTGGCCGGGGAGGTTCAACGCCAAGATCCTGTATCCGTATCTCTACAGCACCAAATCCTGACACAAGTTCCGGCAAGCACATCTGTTTCCACATCTGTTCCTACAGCTACTTCTATAGCTGTGCCCACACCTATAGTTGCTGTATCACGTTCAACGAATCCTTTCACGCCCGATACCCCAGACGGGGCTACGGGAGGTGCTACCAATATTTTTTCTACGCCACCCAGAATGAATAAACTTACTTTTCAGGAGTCAGCACATCCACGTACCCCCAAACTCATAAATGCCCGTACGCTTAAGGAACTTCTAGTAGATTGTAGATATGACCCTGTGCCCGGCAAAGAGGACGAAATGATCATGGCATCATTACGTATCCGACGAGCCGCGGTGTATTTAGGGAAGTTACCAGGAATGACTATGCATCTAGATAATATATATCATTTTGTCCAAACAGGGCGAGATTCTGAATGTATTAACAGAGCTATGGAATACCAGAAAGTGGAAATACAGGGGGAACTGTTACGTTTCCTCATAAATTGTGTGATCAGAAATCAAGACCGACCGGGGGTAGACCCGGAAGCAATGCAAATTCTTACCAGATGGAGCCAGAATATATCAGAAGGGAGACATGATAAGCAAAACTGTATAATAGCCATGTGCCGAAAGATCCGTAAAGAAATAGAACGCCTACACGAAGAGAGATTAGCGGTAGACCAGTTCGAACAAAGTGAGGAGGAAGGATTAGGACTGCCCACAGGACAGTCAGAAACCATAGCCTATGTAGGTAGAGGAAGATCTTGTAATAGTACTAGATGTTTTACTGACCCGATACGTCCGATATGCCCAGATAATAACAGGAATTTCCAAACACCTATAATAAATATAAGGTCCCCCGAGCATTCGTTCCAAGCCACTGACAAATTACTCCGAGAACGAAGGGGTTATCATTTTCTCGATTCTATGGATGAACAAGAATTAGCCAGGTCAGCCGTTCATTGGATTGACAGTCCCGGAAAGTATGATGATGATACAGTAGCACACACATTTTTGAATCTCACCCCAGATGAACAGCGTTTAGCTGGGATTTATATGATTCAACAACTTCTTATAATATATAAAAGCCAACATTCAGATCCTGGTCCTTTACCTGATATATTGACTGAATTACTCACGAATAGATGGAGAGGTTCTGGTGCTAAGCTAATTAAAGAAATACTAGAATCAAGAAAGCAGTACATTCTTTTTGTATGTCCAGAACATGTCTCACTGCCCATCAAGGAAAGACCGATGTATTACATGGACAGACATAATCCCTTACGAGAAGTACACCCAATAAAGGGCGAGGACAATCAGTTTAAACGTGTATTTGTATATACGCCCATATCGAAAATAGAATTGTTAGAAATGAAGAAAGTGGTACCCAGTCATGACAAAGACCCAGCGGGTTTCCACCGAGAAATTAAAGACATGTTACTCATGGGAGAGTATACCTATCCCGACATTATGACAATATTAAAGGTATTGATGCCTGCTGGCATTTATGAAAAACTCAAGGAAAAAGAGTGGGAGGTGGGAGACCAAAAGATAGACTGGACAGCATTAGAAAATGAAGAAAAGGCCCGAGGTCCAGGTTCGGGGCTTGGGGACAAAACTAAAGCACTACCAGGTTTATTAGTACAGGTACTGCCACGTTTATTAACCACGAAAAAGGAAGACTGGGGTGCAATCTCAGCCTGTAAACAAAAGCAAGATGAAGATACTAGCGATTTCTATGCCCGATTCGAAAAATGTTTTGGTATAAATAGTGGCATAAAAGCAAGTAGCGAATCATACCCACATCTGTTTGTGACAAAATTAGTTGAAAATTCCTTGCCCCAAGTGAAGAATAGAGTATTAAAATTCGAGAGTACCTGGCAAGGTAACACCCCATCACAAATGTTACAAATGTTACAGTATCATCACAATAGAATTAGAGAGGAACAAGATCATGAACAAAGACGCATGAAAGACACGAAAATGAAAATGCTAGTCTCCCAGACAGTTCCAGCTGAAGGACATAAAAAGGGTACGACACATTCCGGTGATTCAGCAGGACCTGTAAAAGGGACATGCAACTATTGTAAACAACCAGGTCATTATATACACGATTGCCCAGTCCTAAAGCGTAATATCGCCACAGGTATTACAAAAGAAAGACCACGGCCACCTAGACAGGATCAGAATGAACAAGGAGCACCGCAGCATGCACAGGCCATGCCAGCTCCACAACAGTCTATACAGTTTGTGCCAGCCGCACCAGCGTTGCCTGCTGCTGCCACACAAACCACGACACGACAGCTGTACCAGACCGCACAGTATGACTATCCTGATTATCAACGATATGCATGAACCAGCCTAGAGAGGGAAGTTGACTTACCCCTTATCGAGGTCCCTGTAGACCAAGAAGGACCTTATGTACATAGTGTATTATTAGGCCAAGATAGAAAATTCCTACTAGATACAGGGGCAAGTCGAACAACTATAAAACGTAGTGAAGTTCCAGGGGCACCCCTCTCAGGCTCACAGAATATTTCCCTTGGTTTTTCAGGAAAACCTATTGTTAATGAAGTATCACAGCCTCTTCCACTTACGATAGGACCCTTGACCAGAACTACAGATTTATTGCTTACTAAATCATGTCCAGAAAACTTGTTAGGTATAAAAACACTGAAAGCTCTAGGAGCTATAATATGTTGTTCTCCGGAAGGAGTAAGATTGTTTTTACGTGATTTCAAAGGTCATTATGTGTCTCGAGACATGGATCCCCGACTGCAGACTTTACCTACACATCTATGGGCACAAGGCCCTACTGACGTTGGTTGCATGAATATTACACCATATCGAGTTACACTAAAGGCAGGAGTGGTACTACCACGAATGCGACAATACAAGTTACCCCCAGATGCTGTAGTGGCTTTACTACAAATCATTGACGAGCTCATTGCCCAAGGAGTGGTTGTAGAAACAGACTCCAATGTATGTAATTCACCGATAATTCCGATTCTTAAACGAACAGATCCAAAGGCCCCGCCAGTATATCGATTGGTTATTGATCTGCGCGAATTGAACAAATGCATTGTGCCACAATTCCCTGTGGTCCCAGATATCTCGTCATTACTGACAGCTATTGATTCCGAAGCAACATTCTTTACTGTAATTGATCTCAAAAATGCCTTTTTCAGCGTCCCTATAGATCCGGAAAGCCAATACTTGTTCGGATTTAGTTTAAATGGACGTAGCTTTAAATTCTCGCGCGCACCTCAAGGATTTACAGAAAGCCCCAGCATCTATAGCCAAGCACTGAAACGAGAACTCGACAGTATCCACATGCCAGTAAACACTGCCCTGCTTCAATATGTCGATGATCTGCTGATCACCGCTAGAAGCGAACCTGAATGTGAGAAAGCATCACTGATAGTTTTACAATTTCTAGCCAAAAAGGGGCACAAGGTGTCCCCTTCTAAGCTGCAATTCTGTGTCCAGCGAGTTATTTACCTTGGTCACTCGCTGTCCAAGGAGGGAAGGCAGCTTACACCCGACCGCATTCAGTTAATAGCTAACATGCCAATACCCAAGACACAAAAGGAGGTGCGGGCTTTTATAGGCCTCACTTCATATTGTAGGCAGTGGATCCCTCAGTATGCATTTCTAGCAAAACCACTCATTCAGTTGACAACACAGGAGGCAGCCACATCGACTGTTCTCCCTTGGACTCAGGAACATACACAAGCTTTTGAAAGCTTAAAGAAAGCTTTATGTCAAGCACCGGTTTTAGCAACACCATGTTACAATAAACAGTTTACACTTTTTGTTACAGAACGCGAAGGTACTGCCTTGTCAGTACTCACACAGGAACAAGCAGGATCACACAAACCGTGTGCTTATTTTTCTAGTACATTAGATCCCGTAGCTCAGGCTTTGCCTGCATGCCTAAAATCAGTGGCAGCGACAGCTTTAGCAATCAGACAAAGCGATGCCATAGTGTTAGGACATCCATTGACAGTACAAGTACCACATGCAGTAGAGGTTCTTGTGAATCGAACGCAAACACAACACTTGACTATAGCACGACTTACAGGGTATGAATTAACATTGTTCCAACCACATATAGAAATCAGACGTTGTAACACATTGAATCCTGCCACACTGTTACCAGTAAACGGAACAGACCCACTAGCTCATGACTGTATTGACGTTATTACAATCACGACGAAACCCAGACAAGACTTGACAGATGTCCCATTGTCAGATCCAGACCTGACATTGTATGTAGATGGTTCATGTATGAGAACAGGTACAGGAGAGTTAGTGGCCGCTTACGCAGTCACAACAGACACTGAAATCATTGAAACAAATTGCATAAATACCTTGTCCGCTCAAGCAGCAGAGCTCGTCGCTCTGACACAAGCCTGTATTCAAGCCGCAAATAAAAAAGTCAACATATACACTGATTCACGTTATGCATTCGGAGTTGTACATGACTTCGGCGTGCTGTGGCGAGAGAGAGGTTATTTAACTTCTCACGGTGCCCACATTCAGCACGGACCCCTCATTCATGCCTTATTAGATGCAATACATCTACCCACTGCAATATCAATTATGAAATGTAAAGCTCATACGAAAGTTACTGATATCATTTCTCAAGGCAATGATCTAGCTGACAGAACAGCTAAACAGACTGCTCAAACTCAAACATCCGACATGACAAAGACAATAGTCCCGACGCCAACACATTGTATGACGATTAAAGATCCCGCTCTTGACGTAATTGACATACAGACACATGCTACACCAGAGGAAATAAAGAAATGGACTGAATTAGGAGGGATTCAAACGGATCAAGGATGGATGACGAAGGAAAAATCTGTGTGGTTCCTTCCTGATTCAATGGTCCAAGTTATTATTAACACTGTACATAGTCCAGCACATCTAGGAGAAAAAGCTATGCTAGACAGCATCCAACACATCTGGTTCAACAAACATTTACGAGCAGCAGCTAAACAAAAGGTTCGTACCTGTATGATCTGTTGCCAGTTCAACCCAGGAAAAAGCGTTCCCATAGACCAGGGTGGATTTCAGCCTCCTGATCACCCTTTTGAAATCCTTCAGATGGATTATATCCAGATGGAACGATGTCGAGGATTCAAATATGTTCTCGTAGTTGTCTGTGCTCTTTCCCGTTGGACAGAGGCATACCCGGTTTCAGATTACACTGCCCCGACTACTGCCAAACAGTTAGTTCGAGAATTCTTCCCACGATACGGTTTACCACGTGCTGTCTACTCAGATAACGGCCAGCCGTTCTCATCCGAACTAATGAAACACGTTTCACTTTTGTTAGGCTATCAGTGGAAATTCCACTGTGTCCGACACCCCGAGGCAGCAGGTCTCGTGGAAAGACATAATCAGACCCTGAAAATTAGATTGTCCAAAATATGCAGGGAGAAAGGTGTCGACTGGGTAGTAGCATTACCAGTTGCACTCTTTTACATGAGAATGGTAGCACACTCTCGAACAGGGCTATCCCCGTATGAGGTGATCTTTGGCAGACCACCAAATATGTGGGGGACGCCTATACCACGTAAAATAACTGATATTGACTGTAATATGCTGACAGATTATTTGGCTTCCTTGATGTCTGCACTACAATCTTGTCGTTCACAGGTAGCTGCAGCCTTTCCTGACAACACTGAGGTGAAACCCCATGACGTAATTCCAGGGGATCTCGTTTTAGTGAGGAACTTTGATCGAAAGACTCAGCTGGATCCTAGGTGGAAGTCACCGAAATTGGTCTTGCTCACCACAAGGACAGCCGTGAAGATCGAGGGCAGAAAAGGCTGGGTACATTCAAGTCATATCAAGAAATTTCATGGACTACCATCGGACGTAAACACCACACCTTGTGTGTCTTCACCCATTGACTCAAAACTTCCTTTTGTTGAAACCAGTAGTCACGAACATTATAAACTAAAACTCAGATCTAACCCGTCGGGAAATTTGATTGTTTAAGTCCTCTCCAAGGTGAAGCGGTTGAATTTGTCCCTGACATGTATCCCTTAGATCTGAATAGAGAAAACACCCGAAAAATGTTGAAACGACATGCATACTGTAAATCACTGCGTAGTCATTGCACAGTGACGTTATTAATTTTGTTTTTCCTAAGTTTCTTAATAATTACTGCAAGTATATTGTTGCACATATATTATCCTATTTCTAGACATGTTTATAATGTTACTGCTGAACATTCTTTTAGTGACCTACCCCCGCATGAATTATCGTATAGATTTGCGCTGCGCAATAACACTTTTATTAGTATGTTACATCATTCCCATCAGGTTAGCAATGCTACAAATTGTTGGATATGTGGCCGACTCCCTCCCTATCAGAATTATAAAGGAATTCTACCTCTTTTTCCATACCCGTTCACACACAACGGCTCCTGTGGAGCATGGTTTAGTTTAATTAATTCCCTAGATTCAAATTCTGCAGTTTATCAAGACAACTGGGTATGGGGAAATTTGGACTTAGTTTTACTTAAAGTCTGCTACCCCAACAAGGAGGGACTTCCCAAGAGAACAGGAACTGATCTAGAAAACGAAGTATATGGATTAGGTAATTTTACGCTTAATCTTATGATCCTAAATGTCGAATCCGAAGCTACTCCAATTTTGCCCGCCATGTCAGTATTTCCAGTAAAAGGTGAATTATGTGTAAGAAAGAATGGTTCCATACATATGGGCCATAGTAAATGCACCACTGTAATAGAATTCAGTGATCAAGGCAAGTCGACATTTAGAGCTTCCCGCCATTCCTATTTTATATGTGGTCAGACGGCATATGTACGTTTGCCTCTAGATTGGGATGGTACCTGCTACATTGGATTTCTTTTGCCACCTGTTTTCCTAGCTCCTCCCGATTATCACAGAAATACTCATTTAGTACACAATAGAGAAAGGAGAGATCTCCCAATAGTCGATTACACTGAAACAGCATGGGAAAAATACACAGATTTCAATAAAGGTCTCTTTCCCTATATAGGTACCGTTACTAATAGTAAGCTGATACGTAGATTAACTAGAACCCTTGAAGCAGTAGTGAACGAAACTATTTCCGCCTTAGGCAATTTAACAGAAGAGCAGTCTGCTATGCGGATTGTTGTGCTTCAAAATCGTCTTGTCCTTGACGTCATCCTGGCCGATAGGGGCGGAGCTTGTAGGGTCATCGGATCAAGCTGTTGCATTTTCATACCAGAAAATTCGCCATCTGTATATAAAGCCATAACTCGCCTTCATAAGATTGTAAGCCAGATACACCAGAATCCAGGCACCTGGACTTGGTCCGGGTGGTTTTGGAGCGTGTTATCAGCCTGGGGATGGAGAGTTCTATCCTTCCTAGGTATTGGCCTTCTCATACTATTCAGTTGCTGTCTATGCCTGCAATGTGGACCAGCGATTTGTGGTCTGTGTGCCACATCGTGTATTCCACATCAAGATTTTCGTTCAAGATCCCGGAAGAAGAAAGAAGAACAAATGATGCTATATGAACAGATCAATGGATTGATGAAGATTGATATCTCTTGACGGGCAAGTAGGGGACAAGGAGGGAATGTGGAAATATGGATTTTTCTGGTCAGTTATGTCCCCTATCTTGGACCCCAACGGTTTCATGTATGAATCACAAGTACATGTATGTTCCCTCCAGTTCCAGTTATGAAGACGCAAACACATGTGCGTCCACCGTTAACATGTCCTCTTTCAGATCCGCCATGAATAGGCCGGATATTCCATTCCTAAGTATGAAAGGCCACCGGCTTTATATGGTTTACTAATGCCATTTTATAGTCCAGGCAAGTAGGCCCTGATTCTGTCATCAAGCTTTTCTTGCTTTCTGCCTCTGAAGCTCCAGTCTGAGCCTGCATCTGTGACCATGAACTTTGTCTCATTCCCTGCGCGGCTCACGAAGCCTGACATCAGCCTGTTGCCTGCCAAGAAACTGTATTTCACCTTCGAAATTATCTGCTCCACCCCCTGCCCAATGCATTCCTGTCTAGTAGTTTCAGTAAACATTCTTCCAGCTACCGAGCAAAGGCCCGGCTTCTCTGTCTTCATGCAAGAAATTCATAGCCCTGTTACTATGGAAGATTCCTGCCCTCGCATCTAGTGTAGACACTCAGACGCTTGTACACGCACTAACAGTCAGTATAGTCAGTATAGAATAAGATTCTACTCTAAGAGACCTCTCTTTTGGATAACATAGTTCTTTAAACATAGGATGTTAGATATGATTTGGGATTAGGTTGACTTGACCCTCCAGACTTCTGTCGCCACATGTAGAGCTTAATGTCAAGTCCCCTTCACCCCCTAGTTGCACGTCAATTACACGTCATGCTGCTGCGCGCGCATCTCTGCCAAGTATTTCTGCTGACATTGCGAAATTATTTCATAGGTCCACCCATATGTGACATCACAACCAATGACGTTTTCCTTGTTACACCCAATTACGCCTCTTTCAGCTACGCATGTGAAATGTTATCTTTGCTATCAATTGTTACGCCTCTTGCATTTACTTCACTGTAATGCCTATTGTATAAAAGTGAATAATTATCAATAATGTATGTACTTCACTTCCTGAACCTTCGTGGTGATGGAACTTGGAGCAACCGATTCGAATCATCCATTGGAATAAAGCCCATTCCGAACCTCTAATACCACGGATTCTGCCTCTTATTTACTGAGCTATTTTTTATTATGTTTCTGTATCAAATTAAGTCCCGGTAATTAAATTATTTACCACAGTTCCCTGTAGCTGATGGCATCGTCTGGGGTAATGTGGATTTCCAAGTACATGGGCCGACGGAGATCATCAACGTTCCATACGTTTTTCGTGTCTCCATGGGTGATGTGGTAACACAGGACATATGTTCAGATGATTGGGATGTGCATGCAGTACAAGCATAGTTTTCAGATTTAAAGTTTTATGCTGCTTTTAATGCTGAAGATTTATTTTTGAATTCTGCCAATTATGCAGAATTGTTCTGTTATCAACACTTTGGGCATCATTTCCCACATAAAACAAATACATTACGATATGTTGTTAATTACACACAGTGGGAACATTGTCCCACTCCATTGAAAGGGAGCTCGAAAACACTTAGAAGTAAATTTACATACTTCACAGACTTTGACAGGTCTGCTCCTGAGTCCTATTATTTTAAATTGAATATTTCTTCAACTCCCAAAGTCATGTTAACCCATACTAACTTAATTTATTCTTTTTCTTTCCAATATGAGCTGTCAGTAAGGGGTTATGATCATTGGAAGGCCACCATTGATTTGAAATCGATCTGGGGTTCAAAAATCTGGCAGGTGCCAGGCACTGAAGCCTTACATCGTGCCTGCCTCATATCAGCACATATTACTTTTTTTAAATGATACAGTGTACCAAACAACTGGTTTTGGCTTGGCCACTGAAAAGAAAATGAACGCCCCTGCCATTCCCTCTTTAGCTGAATATAAAAATTGGCGCTCATGCACAAATTACACCATTGATACATTACAACATTTATTTCAAAATAACACGTTTAATACGTCTGAACTGGACCCATTGGGTTGGTTAGTTTGGCAGACAAATTCTAATGCCTGCCAACTACGTTTTCACAATACTACCTTAGATTATATGCAAGACAAACCCGACCCAAGGTTTCCAGGTACCCATTCTGTAACAACCTATACCTTTGGTAAATTATGTCAACAGTGGTTGCAGCACTCTACACTATCGTCCGTTAAACAACACTTCTCTTTGTTGTCCAATGACAATGACCCAGGGTTCCAAGAACAAAGAGATTCATTTACGCAACTTACATTGAAATATGGAAACTTTCCCAAATTGAAGCTGCGTCTCGTGTGCGGGAAATTGACCAAGCAAACTTATAAAAGGTTCTTGCTGTTGCCATGGGATTATTTGAATGCCTCTGCTTTGTTTTTACTGTTCAATTTAACTGAGAATCAGCAGTTTATGTCCATGAAAGATACAATATACACTCTCCTACATATACAAAAAATAGACCCTTTGCCCTTTTCTGTTGCGGAAACTGATTCTGCTGTTTGGCTAATTCATGGGGTTATATCTTTGCCTTTATCACTGTTTCAATTCAGCTCTTGCATGAAACATTACCCGCTAGGCCGCTTTGAACCCCTGGGTAGCGCTTTTCTGCATGAACTGTGGCCTTTACCTTTAACCTACCGATGTTTGCAAGAAGAAAAAGTATTCCTTACAGGGGAGGACTGTGATTCTACAGTAGGTCATTCCCTTGTTTGCAAAAACATAAAGTTGCACGGAGCATGTAATATGTCAGCTCCGAACCTTGCATGTGTATTAAAAGGTAATCAAGTTCCCGCAATAATTCCCACGTTCACTCTGCTTACGAACAGTAGTTATCTCATTCTAAATACCCAAGAATGCTGCGGCTTGCTGGCTGGCATACCATACATGGTAACGGTTTCACAGCGCGTAATTTTATGTAAAAATGTTTCCTCCCTCGCGTGGGCAGCTCGATAGCTCAATTTGGCCTTCAATACCAACTTTGAAAGCAGATTTCAACAAGTTGAGCAGATTAAAGGCTCTTTTAACCCAACAAGAAGTCGCCCTTGCTTCCACACGAGAAACCTTCAGCCTGCAGGTGTCTAGCTCTGCTAGCGAAATTCAAACGCTTTTAAACACTAACCTCCCACAGCATTTTGGGGAGTTAATACACCGCATATTTAATGCGTCTGTTACAAGAGGCCTTGCACATTTTTTTAAAGCTGTCGCCTCTGGCCATGTGACTTCTTTTCAGACAACAGTTGGTGTTATACCTGCATTCATTCATTCTATCTTTTCCAGCGCCTTTGGCGGATTCTTTTTAATACTGGATTAGCTGCTGGAATCCTGCTTCTACTGTATCTGCTGAGCAATGGCTGCTCCTCTTATAGTGCTGCAGAGACCGGGCTGACTGCAATTGCTCTGTGACCGTATGCTTTGATGCTTCGGTACACTACCTCTGGCAACTCTCAGTGTGTCTTATGGGTTGTCCTTCCGCTTTGCGTCTTTCACTTGCGTGCAACCAGTCTTTTGGTGTCTACAATGTCCGTTTACTTGGGCATTGGCTTTATGCCTCTCCAATACGACATGTTCAAACCCAGATTTTGACCAGCTAATGGGTCCTTTAGTGGCCCATGAGTAGGACTGTTCTGGGATTGGCCTTATGGTGAGTGCGGCTGCACTTGGAGTCTTGGCTCAATGCGATATCTGTGAGGCAGCGCAGAATCTCCTACTTCACAGTTACATCGAATATCACGCAAGTTGTCCGGAGATGCTAATGGAGGCACCTGAGTATGAAGATCACACTTGTTCCTTTGATTTGTTAAACTGGATGGCATCGCTTTTTTCTACCAGCGACAATGATGTACTTCTGGAGGGTGTTGCACTTTTTTGCACCTACATTCTGATGGATTAAAATTCACCAATTCTTGGATTTTTAACTCTGCTCGCACTTTTTGAACTCTGTTTTCGTACTAGGTCTACATACGATCGAATTACCAGGGGGAGGGTGTAGTATAGATCGTGGGTCCATTGTCGACATCTGCTAAGTTAGCATGAGTTCCCTGACATGAGGCTGCTTTTGCGCACAACACTGCATGCATATATTTCGTAAGACTCTGTGCCTTTTTCACATGAGAACTGTCTGCTTTTCGCATTCTCTGCCGTGCTCTGAGGTTTAGTCTGCACACGATGTACAAGTTCGATCAACAAAGCCCCTTGTTATTCTGTTCTGGTCATTCCCTCTCACCTAGACATAACATGACACACACAGCTACACTACTGGAAATGGTATGCTTTAATATTGCAAGCTAAGCATGTTGTTCACACTTGGAGAGACACCTTTCCGGGGAGAAGAGCTGTGCTTGTCCTGAGATGTAAACCTTTCATCTAGACTTTGAGGTATGGGGTCTGCTGACAAAGCCCAGACGTTTTCTTTTTTACAATAAACTATTTCCTACAACGAGGAAGGTGGTTAGGTCTTCTAGTTCTTTTACACTGTCTTTATAAAATGATATCCCGTTTTTATTCTATGGAATTGTAACAATGCTGGCTATATTGTGTTTATGCATTTTGCTGCTAGTAATGGCGTGTGTACTGTACCATGAAGCGCGATAGCTAAATACAGCGTCTCTGATTATTCTCATTGTGACACGTATGAGTGAGTGCGCAAAAGAGTGACTGGCTCCCGCGATTCCCAAGAGAGAGTGACATGTTCTGGGTTGTCTAATCATTGGTAGCTTTGCTGTTAGTCGGAGAACGAATGAGACACTATAGCTAGTCGGTTTGGGATTTTGGGTACTAATGTGGTAGGTTGGTACACCCCTATTCACTGAGGTCCTGTTTTCCTGCGCATAGTTCTGTATATGTGCAGAATCCCTACAACACTTACACCCTCGCAGTGCACTGCTTATGAAATCACACATAACATCACTCATGTCATGGTCAGTGACATCACTTATGACATCATGCTCATTTCTGACCTTTATTTTGCCTCTTTCATAAACCCTAGGAGGAGGGCCCATGCACCCCCTACTTTTTAGAATTCCTCATGCCCCCAGGACCTGGCCCACCTGGGGGCTAAACATTACAGAAGCGTGGGAGGCGGCACTTCTTTCTTTTTTTTTCTTTTTCTGTGGGAGCCGCTGATCCTGCACGACTTTGGATGAATCTTGTTTTTGTTTTTAAATGCTTTTTTGCCCAAGGTGGTTCCCTGCAGGACCCCTCCAAGAGGCCTATGGGGTCATTACTACCCACCACCTTCTCTTTTCTTAACCTTTTTCTTGGGACTCTGTTGACGCAGAGTCCCAAGATGGCTGCCAACACTTCCTACTTGAAGTGTTGGCAGCCAAATCACATTCAGCACAAGGACTTTGGGATACATGGAATAGCCGCGTGTTAGGAAATGATCGGGTAGTGCCTTCCACATCGCCATGGTAAGGATATAAGTCCCATGAGGCCTTGATCGTAGGAGTGGCTATATACATCGGCTGACGCACGCTTGCAGGTGTGTGTAATTCTTGTTTCCGGTTGCTCTCTCTCGGCTGAGAGAGACCCGTGGCTGCTGGAAGCAGCTCCGTGTTGTTTGGTTCTTCGCGCTTTGAGAAGCGCAGTTCTCTGAATTCTGAAGGACAATCACCTGGAAGAAGAGTCCCGGGTGAGTAGAAACGGGATTCCGGTACTTGATTTCGTGGGCGTGCAGCGGCGAAGTTTCCCGCTGTCACGCCATTCTAACTTGTGCAGTTGGCATTTCTTAGCCCAGCGGAGGCGTAGCCAATTCGGGTTACCACAGCGGAATGCGGTGGTGAGTCATAACCACGCATTACCGATTCTGTGTTGCACAAAGGAGAGTTATTTCTTTAACATTTCCTTTACCGTCATTTTGTGCTTGTCGTGGTTTAGCCAAGGAACAGTAACCAAGTAAATATTGTTGGTTACAGCTATTGGTTGGATTGATCTTTTCTGTTGCATGGAACAAAAGAAGATACAGATTTTTCTTTGAGTTGCTAATGACTTTACCTCTGTAAACTGGTATTTGGAAAAATAGAATATCTCTTCTTTGATTCTCTGTGGATTAAGACTCTGTTATATCCCAGCACCTTTTTTTGTTTTCTTTTGCTTCATATTGGACGTCTTCTCAAATTACTAGGGTGTGAAATGAACCGGTATGTACTGTGTTTGCATGAAGAAATATGGTTTGATGAGGTGTTGTTTTCTGAGGTGAATTAATCTGTGGAATTCTGCCTTGTAGATATTTGATCATGACGGGAGAGAGATTCCCAGTCGCCTAAAGTATGAGAGGGACTGCCGTCCAAGAAGCAAGGTAGAGTGGAGTAAATAGCAAGACCATATGAGAGTAGTTTTTCATGTGTTCATTGATTTATGTTATTGTACTTTGTTTTGCAGGTTCCTTTTCCCCGCTGTTCCTTTCCTACCCTTCCCTCACCTGATCGCCCTAACACTCTGTGGTTATATCCGGAGTTGGGGATGTCGGGAGGTGGATCCTTTATTGCTTCACCTGGATTCTGCAGAGTTATTATCTCGGAGAAAAGAGATTTCTGACACCATGTCCCTATATATACCAATTTACATTCCCTTTAATATCTAAAAAAACTACTAAATGGATTTATACCAAATAAAAAACAAGCATTTGCAATGCAATAGGTCTCGCATTTGTGAGAGTTAGAGCTATCGGTGTAGTAAATGATAATGTCTTTAACCCAAGTGCTTTTGTTTGGAGTGTTGTCGATTTATCTGGTGTGGAGTGGAATTATGTGGGTGGGATGGAAATTGTTAGTTGTGGAATTGTGTGGGGTGGTGAATAGATAGGGGTGAGAGGTGCAGAGAATTTATAGACAGGAAAGCAGACAGAGATAGGTAATTTGAACACAGAGTGGCAAATGAACTCCAAATAAAGGAGCGGAAAGAGTGTGTGAGAAAAAGAGGAAGAAGAGGGAGTGCCTATATACGTAGACGACACCGTAAGAAGAGGAGGAGAGCGTGGGATTGAGGGACAAAAACACTGAAAATGCACAGGGAAGATATTGTGCTCAACAACCTTAAGTGAACCACATGAGAGAGGCGGCAAGAGAGCGTGAGAGAGCGAGAGAGAGTGATGAGATATGGCATGAGAGAGAGAGCGAGAGATGGATGTTTGGGATGGGCACCCGAGGGGTGGGCGAAAGGTGGGCTAGTGCACAGCCTGAGGAGGTACAGGAAGGCAGCATGTGTAAGGAGGCAGTATGAAAAGGAGATAGGGAGTGAGGAATGGGGGGGAGGGGGCAGTGGGATTGCTGGATGAAAAGGGGTAGTGGCATTGTGAGGGAGAGATAAGAAGGGCAGTGGGTGTGTTGTGGAAAGATGATAGGGTTGGTGGAAGTGCAAGGGAGAGATGGGTTGTATTGGAATTTTTTGTAGTGGAATTGTGTGTTATGGGATTGTGTGGTGTGGAGTTCTGTAGTGGAAATATGTTGAATGGTGTGCTGTAGAAGTGTGTGGAAAGTAATTAAATAGTATTAAGTGACCTGCTCTTCCCCCGCAGCTCTGCTGGCAAGTGCCCAGGTAGGTGTTGAGGCCCTCCTCCACCTGGAGGCTCCTGCCTGCGCCTCATCCCTTGTGGTTCAGTGGGAGAGTCTTGCTCTTCTGCTGGCCGCTGTTGTCTTTGTTTGTCTTTGTGCCATCTAGCTGTTTATTTCTCTGTAGCCGTGTCTGTCTTGTGCCAATTTGCCATTTTACTGTGTTTTTTTCTGTCTCTCTTGCACTCGTATCTGTCTTTGTTCCCCTTCTGTTTTTTTCTGTCCCTCTTGTGCCTGTGTCTGCCTTGTGCCTGTTTTCTGCCTCTGTGCCCTCCCCGCAGCTGCTGCCCCTGCGGCCCCTCACCCTGCCAGGCCCCGCTTCCCGCCTCCCAGCTGCACTTCCCTCCCCCTCCCCCACTTAATGGTGGCCGCTGCGAGGGAGTGCGAGCAAGACCCTTGACCTCCTGGTCAGAGACCTGCTCTTCCCCCGCAGCCCCACTGTCAAGTGCTCAGGTAGTTGTTGAGGCCCTCCTCCAGCCGCAGGCTCCTGCCTGCGCCTCATCCCTGGTGGCCCAGTTGGAGAGCCTTGCTCTTCTGCTGGCAGCTGTTGTCTCTGTTCTTCTTTGTGCCACCTAGCTGTTTATTTCTCTGTGTCCATGTCTATCTTGTGCCACTTTGCCGTTTTACTGTGTTTTTTTCTGTCTCTCTTGCGCCCGTGTCTGTCTTTGTGCCTTCGTTTACTCCTCTATCTCTCTTGTGCCTGTTTTCTTTCTCTATGCCCTCCTCGCCGCTGCTGCCCCAGAGGCCCCTCCCCCCTGCCAGTTCCTGCTTTGCGCCTCCCAGCTGCGCTTCCCTACCCTTCTTAAAGGTGGCAGCTGCGCAGTCATGCCAAAGGCAAGCTCGGCTGCGCCCGGCTGAGACCCGGTCACATCCAGTTCTCCTGCCTACACTGCTGACACCCGTTCACCATCAACAGCCCCCTCATGACCGATGAACCCGCGCTGGACTCCCGCCCCACCAAAGCCCTGATGTGTATCCTCTTCAACGTGCGCTCCCTCCACAGACACGCCATGGAAATCTTGGACATGCTCGACACCCTCTCGCCAGACGTCGCCTTCTTGACAGAAACATGGACCAATGCCACCTCCGCCCCCGACAACGCCACTGCCATACCCGACGGATACAAGATCCAAAGAAAAGACCACCCTTACACACAAGAGCTCCATCGGACTCTCCACCTCCAACACAAGTCAAGTCAAGTCAAGTCAAGTCATGGGTATTTATATCCCGCACATATCACTCTTGCGAGTCTCATGGCGCTTGCAGTCTACTGAAGCAGAAGGGAAAAAGGGACCCATGGCTCTTATCCAAACAGCCAGGTCTTCAATCTTTTTCGGAAACAGTTGTGGTCTGAAATGCTGGGAAGTTCAAATGGCATTTTATTCCAGGATGCAGGAGCCAGAAATGAGAAAGCACGTCCACCCTGTCGAACAGTGTGGATTTTGAGAGGGGTGAGCAGAGCAACGTCACTTGAGCGCAGTGCCCTAGATGGTTTATACCATCGTAGTTTTTGCACCCAATATTTAGGACCCCTGTCATACATTTATTTGTGTGTAAGACACAAGGTCTTAAAAAGGGTGCGTTTTCTCACTGGGAGCCAGTGGAGAGCTTTAAGACAGGGTGCCGACGGTGATCTATAAGGGCGGTCGAGGACCAGCCTTGCAGCGGTGTTCTGGAGAACCTGAAGTCTATCAAGGAGATCAGAATTGATAGATAACAGTAGGGCGTTGCCATAATCCATTCTGTTAATTATAAGACCTTGTATTAGAGGTCTACGGGCTTCAAGGGGGAGCCATTTGAAGACTTTCCGAAGGCTCCGCATAACACCGAAGCAGGTGCCAATGATATGATTCACATGCCCCTTCATGGACAGACAACTGTCCAAGTGGACTCCTAGGATCCGGACCAAATTTTTATGGGGGGGGGGACATGGGCCAAGCCTGGATCGCCACCAATCCTGCGACCAGTGGTTGGACGCTTTACCAAAAAGCATGATCTCAGACTTGGTCCCATTTAACTGAAGATGGTTCAATGTCATCCATTTGTCCACATGGGTCAAACAGTCCTTAAAACGCTTCTTGGTTTCGCTGGGGTCAGGGCCCAGCGTGACCAGAATCTGGGTATCATCTGCGTAGGACAGGACGTCGCAGCCATAGGTTCTGATCACAGCAGCAAGGGGGGCCATGTAGATATTAAAAAGAGTAGGGCTCAAAATAGAGCCCTGAGGCACACCCATAGTTACAGATCGTTCCCTGGAGGAGATGTTACCCATCTGGACAATAGTTTTTCGGTCCTTCAAGTAGCTGATGAACCATTTCAAGGCCTGCCCCCTGACACCAATCTCCCAGAGACGTCGTTCAAGGATATGATGGGAGATGGTGTCGAAGGCAGCCGACAGGTCAAGCAGCACGAGGATCGCGGACTGGTGTTTGTCCAGTGCTAATCTGATGTTGTCGGTAACCTCTACCAGAGCGGTCTCAGTGCTGTGAGCTGCGCGGAAACCCGATTGCGAGGGATCCAAGAGCCCGTGGCTTTCGAGGTGGCACACCAACTGTTTATTAACCAATGACTCAAATATTTTCCCGAAGTAGGGTAAGAGAGAAATTGGCCGGTAGTTCAGGAGTATCTCCGGGTCTGCCGAAGGCTTCTTCAGGATTGGTCTAATTCTGGCGGTCTTCCAGCATAGGGGAAACTCAGATTCCGCCAAGGATTTGTTAAATAGACTGACCAGCCCTGGTAGGACTGTAGGGGCCATCATTGGAAAATATTTTGAAGGGAAAAGGTCCGCGGGAGAGCCAGATTTTATTTTGTTCATGACCATGGTGACGGACTTCAGGTCACATTCCAACCCAGCCCCAGAACCACGCTGTGCGGGACCCTCATCTACAGACCCCCCCAGACCTCGCACCTCTTTCGCCACCACCTTTGCTGACCTCGTCGCACCCCATGCCATCACTTCCACGGACTACATTCTCATCGGAGACCTGAACATCCACCTCGACAACCGCAGCGACCCTGATTCCACCACCCTCCTCGACAACCTCGACTGAAGCAGCTCGTCACCACCCCACCCACAGAGCCGGACACACCCTCAACCCCATCTTCGCAGGAGGGACAAGCATCCACTTCATCCACACCACGCAACCCCTCTGAACAGACCAACACTGCGTACACTTCACCTTCAACACCACCACCGCACACAAACCCGCACCAGGCCCGCTACAAAGGAACTGGAGCAAGATCACAGAGGAACACCTCAACACCACCCTCCTCCACGACCCCCCCCTCCGCCAAGACCGACGCCAACTCCGCAGCCAAAGAACTACACCGCTGGATCGCCGGCTGCGCTGACAAGCTCGCACCCCTCTGCCACCCCATCAATCAACGCCCCCTGAAGGCCACCTGGCTCACCACCAACCTCCAAGAAGCTCAGGCGCTCCTGCAGATGCCTTGAGAAATTCTGGCGGCACCAAACCACCGAAGACCAAAACAACTACAGGAACGCCGTGAATGAATACCACCAGCGTCTAAGAGCCACCAAGCGGACCTTTATCAAGAACAAAATCCACATCAACACAAGTAACGTAAAAGAACTATTCAACATCATATAGCAGTTCACCAAACTCCCCAGCGAAGCCACAACGTCACACCATCTAAGGACCTCTGCAACAAGCTCAGCTCCTACTTCCACCTGAAAATCAAGGCCCTCTACGACAACTACAGCGAACAGACTCCCGACACCACCCCCCTTCTCGACCACCGACAACCAGCCGACCATCACCACTTGGAAACCTGCCAACACTGAAGACACCGCCACGACCATGAAGAAAACCCACTCAGGAGCCCCCACGGACCCTTGCCCACCGCACATCTACCACAGAGCCACCGCCATAGCACCCGAACTAGGCCGGACCATCAATGCCTCCCTCGAATCCGGCATCTTCCCCGACGACTGGAAGCACGCAGAGGTCCAGCCTCTCCTCAAGAAACTCTCGGGCAACCCAACGGACCTGAAAAACTACCGGCCCATCTCTCTCCTTCCCTTTGCAGCCAAAGTCACTGAGAGATTCATCAACGCCCAGCTGACCACCTTCATCAAAGAGAACGCCATCCTTGACCCATCCCAGTCCCGATTTCACAGCAACCACAGCACCGAGACAACCCTCCTCACCGCCACCGATGACATCCGCATGCTACTCGACCAGGGCCACACTGCAGCCTTTATCCTAGTAGACCTCTTCACAGCCTTTGACACCGTCTCACACTGCACTCTCGCAGCCAGACTCCACAACGCCGGTATACGGGAAACCGCCCTCGACTGGATCCACTCCTTTCTCTCTGGCAGAACCCAAAAGATCAGACTCACTCCATTCCTCTCCGATTCTACCGAGATCAACTGTGGAGTACCCCAAGGATCCTCGCTCAGCCCCACGCTCTTCAGCATCTACATAGCCCCCCTCACCACCATCCTCAGACAGCATGGTCTCAGCATAGTATCTTATGCCGAAGACACCCAGCTCATCCTCTCTCTCATGAAGAACCACGAAGATACCAGACTCAGCTTCCAAGAAGGAATGAAAGACGTTGCATCCTGGATGAGCGACAGCTGCCTAAAACTGAACTCTGAGAAGACAGAGGTCCTCGTCCTTGGACCCTACCCCACTGCGGGGGACAACTCCTGATGACCACCTGCCCTCGGAAACCCACCCACTCCGACTGACCATACCCAGAAACTCAACATCATTCTAGACTCCTCCCTCACCTTGACCCGCCAGATCAACGTCATCACCTCCACCTGCTTCAACTCACTCTGTATACTCCGCAAGACCTTCAAGTGGATTCCATCCAGAACACCACAGCCAGACTCGTCCTCGGAACCCCACGACATGAACACATGACCCAGCACCTAAGAGACCTGCACTGGCTCCCCATCGAAAAGAGAGTAAACTTCAAGCTACTCACCCACACCTACAACTCCTTCCACAACATCAGACCCAATACCTCAATGAAAGAGGTTCCTTCCACTTACCCAAAAGGAACCTCCAATCTGCCGACCATGCCCTGGCAGAGGCCCCATGCATCCGCAGAACCAGAGCAGGTGGGAGAGCCTTCTCCTACGTCACAGCGAAGACTTGGAACAAACTCCCAGCCAACATCAGACGCTCCCCCATTCTGCACACCTTCAGGAAGAGCCTCAAGACCTGGCACTTCATCTTCGACTGATCCGGAGCTGCACCTCCCCCCGCCCCTAGCACCTTGAGACCCTCACGGGGGAGTAGCGCGCTTTATAAACCCCGATTGATGAAAAATTCAATGCATACACAATATGCAAATATACTTCTTTTTGGTATATACAGACATGCAAAGGGGAGGCAGGTGGGACAGTGAGGAATCCATAGGTAGACACTGTATCCTCCAGAAAAAGCATTACCAAAGGTAAGTAACTTTTTCTTCTGACAGATACATCCGACAGATACATCTACGTCTGGATTCCTCACCTTTTGAATAGAATCCCTAAGAAGTCTAACACTTGGTGGTGGGTGCCTGTCTGCCTATACCAAAAATCTTGCAATACAGAACATGCAAAGTGACTGTCCCTCCTCACTTCGGAGTCTAATCAATAGTGCATTGCAAAAGTGTGGAGGGAGGCCCAAGTTGCTGCTTTACAAATGTCAACCACAGGGACACCTGTAGCTAAAGCAGAAGTAGAAGACTAAGCTCTAGTGGAATGAGCTCTAGTACCTTCAGGTGGTTCTTTGTTAGCCATGGCATAGCAGATCTTTATGCATAGGGTGTTCCATCTAGGTGATGCTCTTTTATTCACTGCTTTCCATTTTATTTTGCTCACATAGCCAATGAACAGCTTATCATACAGCTGGAGATCACAAGTTCTGTTCATATAAAAGCTCAGAGCCCTTTTAGGGTCTAATCGATTAAGCCTTTTCTCCTCTTTAGATGGATGTGGAGGAGGATAGAAAGTAGGAATGGTGATAGACTGGCCCAGTAGAAGGGAGTAACCACATGCATGAAAGCAGCCCTGGTTCAAAATACCAACTTATCTGCATAGAAAGTCGTAAAGGGAGGTTTCACACTTGATTCCTGTAATTCACTAACACGTCTAGCAGACGTTATGGCAACCAGAAAAGTTGTCTTAAAAGTAAGAAGTCTCAAAGGACAACTAAGTAAAGATTCAAATGGAGAACACATAAGGTAAGTTAATACCAAATTAAGATCCCACTGAGGCATTATGAACGGAGTGGGAGGTTATTTTAGTAAGTCTGTTTATAAACCTTAATACTACAGGGGTCTTAAACAGGGATGGTTGATCAGGTAAACAAAGGAATGGCGAAAGGACAGACAAATATCCCTTAACTGTTGCAAATGCACAACCTTGTTGCCCTAGGGAAAGAGGAAAATGTAAAATATCAGACAAATGGGCCTTTAAGGGGTCAATAAAACTTTCTTCTCACCAGTTTACAAACTTAGACCATCTGCCAGCATAAACAGACTTGGTGGAGTGTCTTCTGGCTGATAAAATAACATCTACCACATCGGGGGAGAGAGAGAAAGAGCCATGTAGGTGCAGGCTCTGGAGGTGAGGGTGTAGAACCTGCCCCTGTGACTGTGAGAGGAGGTCTGCCCTGTGAGGGAGACGGAGCAGGGGGCACACAGAGATGAAGAAGGTCTATGTACCATACCCATTGCAGCCAATCCAAGTCTATTAATATGACTTGGACCTAGTCTTGGCAAATCTTCCTCAGAACCTGAGGAATCAAGGGTATGGGGGAAATGCGTAAAACAGCTGGGAGGCCAAGTTTAATTGAAACATGTCCCCCAGTGCTCCCTGAATACAATACTGGAGGCTGCAGAATGATGGCCAGACCGTGTTCTCGTGAGTGGCAAAAAGGTGTTTCTGAGCAGTCTCCCATATCCAGAAAATGTGCTAAACCACTTCTAGACGGAGGCATCACTTGTGATAGTCTGAAAAATGCAGACTGAAAATGTCTGCAAGCCCTTTTAGAACCCCATCCAAGTGATTTGCCATGATGCAAATCTGATGGTCCTGAGTCCAGGAAGAGAGTCGTAGAGCTTCTCTGCAAAGAGGATACAACCCTACTCCGCCCTGTTTGTTTATGTACCAAATCTCGGTAGTATGGTCTAGTAATACTTGAAAGGACTGACCAAAAATGCAGACTGAAAATGTCTGCAAGCACTTTTAGAACCCCGACCAAGTGATTTGCCATGATGCAAATCTGATGGTCCTGAGTCCAGGACGAGAGTCGTAGAGCTTCCCTGCAAAGAGGATACAACCTTACTCCTCCCTGTTTATGTACCACATCTCAGTAGTATGGTCTAGTAATACTTGAAAGGACTGACCACAAATGGAGGGGAGGAAGGCTTTGAGAGACAGACTTATTGGCTGCAATTCCAAAAGAATCATGTGCAATAATCATTCTTCTGGAGACCAAAGACCTGTGATCTTTAGATCCCCAGATGAGTTCACCATCCTAGAGTGGAGGCATCTGTTATCACAGTGACCACCGGAGGTGGAGGGCAAAATGGCTCCCTTGAGACAGATTGCAAGACAAATCCCACCACTGAAGTTCCACTGCACTTTCTCTAAAGTTCCTGACTGACTCTTTGAGATCCTCGTCGTGTTGAAACCACTGCCTGTGGAGGCACCACTGGAGGCCCCCCTATATGCTAGCATGCATGGGTGACCAACAGAATTCAGGAAGCTATCAGACCTAACAGGCACACAACCTTCAGGACTGGAACCATAGCTCCATTCCGAAACATCAGACCCATACCCTAAATGTTCTGAATCCTCTAAGGAGGAGAGGACGTTTGATTCTCCATAGTGTCCGATACTGCCCCTGTGAACAAGGTGCGCTGAGAGGGCTCTAGGTGGGACTTAGACTTGTTAATGGAAAAGCTCAGGTTGAACAACAACTGAGCTGGGAACTGCAAGTGATGCAACACCAACTCTGAAGACTTGGCTGTGATCAGCCAATCATCCAGGTAAGGGAATACTGGAATTTCCCACCTGTGCTGCGGCCACCACAAAAACCTTAATTAAGACTCGAGGTGCGGAAGTAAGCCCAAAAGGAAGGAACGCAAACTGGTAATGTTGAGACCCCACCATGAAATAAATACTTCCTGTGCCATTGCAAAATGGAGATGTGAAAGTATGCATCCTGCAAATTGATCAAAAACATGAAGTCTTCCTTTTCCAGCACAAGAAGCACCTGTGCCAGGGTCAGCATTTTAAATTTTTCCTGCTTGAGGAACCAGTTCAAAATCCTGAGATCTAGGATCAGATGTAAATGATCATCCTTTTTGGGAATCAGAAATACCAGGAATAGTAATTCTGCTGTGGAACCAACTCTACTGCACCCTTTTTAACGTAGGGATTAGACCTCCTGTTAAAGGAGGAGAAGATGGTCTTCTGTACATAAACCTTGTTGGAGAGGAAAGGTAGGGGAATTCCTGGAAGTTTAGGGCATACCCATTTTCTACAATATTCAAAACCCACTGATTCAATGTCCTCACACCTGCAAAGCATGCTCCAAAATGGCAAAACTAGGGATGCTTCCTGCGATGTTGGCCAGGGAGGAAGAAGAGGAGGAGGAAGATGGGCTGCTCCTCGTTTCCTACCTCTGCCCTAGCCTCAATAATCCCTATAGAGGGGATTGGATGACTGCTGTTGATGCTTGTATTGGTGTCTTCCACAAAAGGAGAAATTCTAGCCAAACCCCCGGAACCTCCAAAACTGCCTGTATTCTTTGGGCTGCGATTAAAAGCCCAAAGATTGTGCTGTCGCCTGCATGTCCTTGAATCTCTCCAAGGCAGAATCTGCTTTGGTGCCAGTCTCAACCAATCAAATGGCAAATCCATCAGGGTAGCTTGCACATCCAATGAGAACCCAGACCCTCTCAGCAATGCATGCCTCCTTGTAGTGACTGAAGTCTCGAGGGCTTTGCCACCAAATCAGCCATATCCAGACCTAATGGAATAACCTACTAATCAGAAGCCTAACTGTTGTTCAGCAGTTCTATAAAGTGCCCCTGAACATCCTCCAGTAATTTTGGGACCACTGTTTAGGCTGATTCCATGAGAGCATCAATGTTCCATCCCAACAAACAAGTTGCGTTGGTTGACTTTAAAGCCATGCTACCAGAGGAAAACACCTGTTTTGCAGACTGTTGCATTTTTTTTGATTCTCTGTCCGCTGGGGGTGTTGGAAAAGACCCAGGGTTAACATTGAAGAACAGGAACCCTGTACCACCAAATTCTCCGGTGAAGGTTGAGTGGATAAAAATAGCAGTACTTCTGTCAGCAAATTAGATTTAACTTCAGTTGAAGTGAAAGACAATTCCAACATATCAGCCACCTTCCTAATCATTGAATGGTATGAAGTGACCTCAGATGGAGGAATGCGTTTTGGAGACAACAGTTCTTATTCTGAGGAGGAGTCTAATTCACTTGCCACTTCCAAACCCTCAAATAATGGATCAAGTAACACTCTTTCTCCCTCTTCCTGTTCAGGGTCTCTTTCCCCCCAAAAATACTACTCCTCTTCAACAAGCCTCTGTGCCTCCCGGCCTGATCTGTGTCCCAGCTTAAACGGTGGAGTCAGTGAAACGAGTACCGGCATTGGTGATGTTGGTAGCAGCACTGGTGACTTCGGCACCAGTGGAGAAGAGGCTAGTGGTACTGTAGTTGAATCATGTGATGCCATTGCGGATCCAGCCGACGTCAGAGAGGGCACAACTGGCGCCAGTGACTCATGCTGAACTTTGACTGGTAAATGAGTCGCCTTCCTCAGCGCTGGTGGAGGCCAAGATACCCGGGCCATGAGCGTCAATGGCAGGAACGGCACCTGCTGATATTGTACCAGAAAACCTCCCAAAGAATGGGACATGCAGACCCATACTGTACATAGCATTTAGGAAATTCAAAGTGTCGGACCCTGGAGCCGGGAAAGTTGGATACTCCTGCTCCTGTTGAGGGGGTGGAGGTGGAGCAGGAAGAAAAACTGGATCTACCTTAGGCTCCAGATCAGGACATCCAGACGAAGTCGGAGGATACCTTGGACTTAATGGCGGCGCCGGAAGGGCTACTGGAGACTGGACTAAAGACACCTCACCTCTAGTTTCATGTGAGTGCGTATGTGGAAACACCAGCCTTGGAGACTCCTCTCTCAAAGATTGTGCCAGGAACTACGATGTTGCTTCTTCTTGTGTATCCTCTTTGATTACTTCGAGGAATGGGGAGAAGGCGAGATTTCCCACATCCTCTTTTCTCCCTTCTTATCTTGGCCTCGAAGAGCTTTGCCTTTCTCTCCTTCAGGGCTTTGGGTTCATCTTTTGGCATAATGAACAGGCATCAACATCGTGGTCTAAAGTAAGACACCTAAAGCAGTCTTCATGAGGATCAGTACTCAACACCTGATCCTAAACATTCTCTGCAGAGCTTGAACCCAGACTTTCTTGGATGAGGCATTTTTTCTGCAACAACGTTGCGATTCCATGCAAAATATTGTCACAAAGCTCCAAACACTATGAAGACCCTAGGAAAAATGTTTGTAGAGAAGCCCATGTTGCTGCCGGACAGATATCCAGGACCGGAACGCCATGTACTAACGCAGTGGTCGCAGACATGGTTCTGGTGGAATGAGCACGCAAACCTTCAGGGGTTAGCATCTTGGCCAATGTGCAGCAGATCTTAGTGCAGAGCATGATCTATTGGGAGATGGTCTGCTTCTGCAAGGTCTTTCCCTTCTTCGCTCGGACATTCTCAATGAAGAGTTGGTTGTCCACCCAGAACTCTTTTCGTGCATTCAAGGTAGAATGACAACACTCTTTTTGGGTCCAGTCGGTGAAGTCGGTCCTTTTTCTTAGAGGGATGTGGCGGAGCGTAAAAGGTAAGCAGGGTGATGGACTGGTATACATGAAAATGAGTGACAAATGTCGGCAGAAAGGAAACTCTAGCATGAAGGACCAGTTTCTCTGAGTAGATGTTCAGGTAAGGAGGCTTGGATGACAAAGTCTAAAGCTCACTAACCCTCTGGGAAGATTTTAATGCCACAAGGAAGGCTGTCTTGATGGTAAGGAGCCTGAGAGGACAATTGTATAATGGCTCAAATGGAGCGCACATCAGAAAAATTAAGACCGGTTTAAGGTCCCACTGAGGCATGATGAAGGGCGAAGGTGGAAACGTGTTGCAAATCTTTCAAGAACCTATTTACAACAGGGAATTTGAAGAGGGATGGTTGATCAGGCAACCGCAGAAAGGCTGAGATGGCAGAAAGATAGCCCTTTAGGGTACCTGGAACAGAGGGTGGCGTGCAAAAAGAACTATGGATTTAACCAAGATCTGTGGCTGGGGGTGAATGTTTGATTGGTTCAGCATCCCATCCATCATCTGCTCTTTTTGCATAGAACTGAGCTCTGTTAGGCAAGAGAAAGGATAAAGAGAATGTCTTGAGAGAGGAGAGCAGAAAGAGATTCAACCGTTTCTCTGCACACCATGCTACAACCTGCCCAAACAGCAGGCTTATACAATCTTGGTGGAAAGACACCTTGCTGCCAAGATAACAGTGCAGACTTCAGGCGGAAGGTCAAAAGCTGTTGACTATCGTTGTTCAATCTCCCAGCATGAGGGCAGAGGGTTAACAGGTTCAGGTGGAGAACCCTCCTCTGCTGCTGTAACAGAAGAGCCTCCTAAAGGGGCAGCCTGATCGTAGGGCAGATGGACATGCTCAACAGCACGGGATATCAAACTCTCCAAGCCCAGTCCAGAGCCACAAGGATGACTTAGGCCCGATTGTTCCTGATCTTCTAGAGAACTCTGGGCAGGAGCGCTATAGGCGGAAAGGTGTCCAGGATGCCTGAGTTTCACTCAAGATGAACCGCATTGGAAATTCCAACATGCATTACTGCTGGCACTGTGCGTTCAGATCAAACAGATCTAACCAAAGGCTCTCCCCACTGCTAAGAGAGACCTTGCACCACCTCCAGATGGAGAGGTCATTCATGATCCACTAGGCATTTTTGGCTGAGTTCATCCACCCTGGCGTTCAGAGAATGTGCAAGGTATTGAAGCACCAGGGATATACCCAGATGATCGAGACATGTCCAGTGATGCAGGGCCTCTTGACAGAGGGTCCATGACCCCACCCCTCCCTGTTTGTTGCAGACTAAAATAGTGGTGATATTGTTCATTAACATCTGCACTAGCCTTTCCTTGATGAGGGGTAGAAAGGCTTTCAATGCCACCCGTATCGCCTGGAGTAGGCTGATGTGGGGTCCGAATTCCACCAGAGACCAGAATTCTTTGACATCCACCTCTCCCAGATGGCCGCCCCATCCCAGGAGTGATGCATCTGTTACCATTGTCTGATCAGGTTGGGTAAGGGCGCCTGCCGCTGACCCAATCACAGTTTGTCAGCCACCACTGCTGACCTTTGCAGTTCCTTCGGAGATCTGGGCCATGTCGGAGAGATTCCCCCAGTGCTGCGCCCACTGGAACTTTAGCTCCCTCCACAGAGCCAGCATATGCCAGGGGGCATGTGTCACAAGCAGGATGCAGGAGCCGATGTAGCCCAACAGCTTCAAAGTCAGTCTCACTGAAATCCAGGATAGAAGCTGAAACATCGTTATTGTATCCTGAATATCTTAAGACTCGCCACTCAGGAGGACAGGTCCGAAACTGCAAAGTGTCCAGAACAGCTCAGATGAAAGGGAGCCTCTGAGAAGGACTCGGGTGTGACTTCGGCACGTTGATCGTGAACTTTAGCCAATGCAGGAGGTCTGCAGTAGTCTGGAGGTGGTAGAAAACAGCCTCAGGCAAGCCCACATTTAACAGCCAGTCATTGAGATAGGAAAAGACTGTCACCCCTGATCTCCGCAGACGAGCAGCAACCACCACCATCACCTTGCTGAACACCCAAGGGGCGCTAGTGAGGCTAAAATAAACCATAGTGAACTTAAAGTGCTCCTGGCCCACCGTGAACCGCAGGCTGCACCTGTGGGCAGGCAGGATGGGAATGTGGAAGTTTGAGTTCCACAAGTCCATTGCTACCATTCAGTCTCCCAGGTCCAGGGCAGACAGGAGTGTGAGCCCTTTGAACTTCTCCTTCTTGAGCTAGAAATTGGGAGGGTGCAGGTCTAGGATAGGACGAAGGCCTCTGTCCTTCTTGTGTACCAGAAAGTAGCGGGAATAGCAACCAATACCTACTTCTGGCGTTGGCACCCTCTCTATGGCTCCCTTGGCCTGGAGTGCCGTCACTTCCTGGCGGAGCAAGGCAAGATGGTCCTCTATTAGTCTTAAGTGGGTGGCATGGGTGGAGGGGTGGTCAGAAAGGGGATATAGTAGCCCCTTCAGACAATCTGAAGAACCCAGTGGCCTGATGTTATAGAACTCCAGTGGTGCAGGTGATGGCATATCCAGCCTCTCACTGGGTGCCCATGGTGGTAAGAGGGCAGACTAAAAGGGTTTGGAGGCTCCAGCTGCCAGGAGAGTGGTGGACTGGCATGACCTCTGGCTGCCTGACCAAAGGAGTCTGTGGGTTCCGTGTCCTTGGCCATGCAGAGGATGGAAAGCTTGCACTTCAAGGTGGCTGGGCAGGTAATGACAGGACTGGAAGCCCCTTCTGTGGCAACGAAAGAAGCAAAAGATGGACTGGGGTTGGCGAGAGGCCATGAAAAGGCCTAAAGACCTGGCCAAAGCGCTGCTGCCCTTGGAGCACTCCAGCACTGAGTCTGCCTTGTCTCCAAAGAGACGGGAGTCATTAAAGGGCATGTTCATAAGAGACGTTAGGACATCCCAGGAAAAGCCAATGTTCTCAGCAAGGCGTGGCACTGTAAGACCATCTACGAAGAAACTGCTCTTCCCAGCCAGTCGGTCGTGTCCAGCCCATATTGAATCGTGAACTTTGTTGCATCTCTCCAGTCAGACATAGCATGGGAGAGAATGGCCCAGGCTCCTCCGGAACCATGGACGCACCTGTGCAACCGAATCCCACAGGGCATGGGAGTAATGGTCCAAAAGGCATGCGGTGTTCACAGACCGTAGTGTCAGGCTGGTGGAAGACATTTTCTTTCCCAAGGTGTCCAGCTTCTTTGATTCCCTATCCAGTGGAGTGGTAGGGAATGCTTGGCAATTTACATGGGAGGTGTTGGCTTGGACTTCCAAGTTCTCCAGGGTAGGGTGCTGCATGAGGAAGTTGGGGTCCACTGGGGAAGGCAGTGGTGGCGGGCAATCGTACTGTTCATATGAGCCCCTGTGCAGGGTTTAAACCAAATCCCCAGCAAGACGTCCATGAGGACTTCATTAAATGGGAGAAGTGGTTCTGATGAGGTAACTCCTGGCTAAAGCACCTCCGTCAAGATATTAGTCATGATTGCCACTGAGGGTAGGCTTAGGTCCTGGACCTCGGCTGGCCTTCTCACCACTATAGCAAATGAAGCCCCCTCCTTCATAGCTACGGTAGGAGAAGAAAGCCTACCAGTATCTGAAGAAGTGTCCAGTCCGCTGGCATTCGCCAATTTCTCACAGCACTCCATGTTGGAGTCTAGGGGCTGGTATTCTTTAGGGTCCAACGACCCCTCCCAATCCTACCTGAGTCCAATACCATAAGAATAGGGCTCCGGCTCCTGCCTGGAAGGCATGGATCCAGTCTTCGTCCGACAGCGCCCCTCTGGCTCCCTGTCAGAGTTTGGCATGAGAATGGGGACAATGGCCACACCAGCATCAGGACCGGTGCTGGGGAAGGTCAAGGTGGTACAACCAACACCAGTCTGGATCTATCTGTAGATCCAAAGCTCTGGAATGGAGCCGGGGCAGAACTGCTGGCGGAGAACCAGTAGGGCCTCTCCTGAACCTGTGGGGCCCAAAGGCATGCCAATAGAAACAGGTCACGCAAATATGAAGTGCATGGCCTCACATAACTCACAACATTGGGCAGGCTCCGAGAAACTCGGGGAGGCACGGAGCCAGCCCAAGCTCAACAACAAAGCCAGGCCTCGAATGACAGTGCTCTCTAGTTGGATGACAGATGGGGAGAAATCGACTTCTTACTCTTTTTGTGCTTCTGGGACTTACCCCAAGATGACTTGAAATGCAACAAGGATCTTGGGCTGCATTACCGACCCCAGAACCTTCCTCTCGACTGGGATCAAGACTGTCACAGCATCGCACATAAGGCGGCAAGGAGCTTGGGGTGCATGGCGTGGCAGTCAAAGGAGGTCTTCGTGTTGTGTTCGTGCTTGAGGCACCAGAGGCAAACAAGGTGCAGGCACATCACAGATATCTGCCGGTGACAGATGCTGCAGAGTTTAAAGCCAGCCTTCCTAGTTGAAATCCTGCCACACTAGGAGACAAATCTTAAAAACGAGTTTGACAAAAAGTCGAAAAAGGTTAGTCAAAAATTTACTGGGGGTAGCCCTCTGTGCTTACTGATGTGGAAAGAAAAGAACTGACATCAGCGAGCTGGGGTTGTGCCTATACAGGCACCGCACATGTCACTTCCAGTGTGAACAACACCAAGCAGACCAGGAGTACTGGTCACGAAAAAGTTCTGGATCCAGTATAACGCCTGGAGCTAATACGTAGGTAAGGAATCTGCGGCAAGAAATCTCTATTAGATAAAAAAAATTACTTTTTTTTTATTTTGATAATTAATATTTTCAAAAATTAAGAATTGTATTAAGCTACATGTAACAATGTGAACTATATATGTATATTTAAGATTACAAATTTCATTTCATTTACATAAAATACATATGGGAAATGTATTATGCAATGAAGTATGTGAAAGAATGTTTTTTTCCTATTGTTTAAAAATAAAGTTTTATGTAAAAATTAAAAACATATGTATGTGTGTTAAGTCATTTCGAAATTTAGTAAACTATACAAGTTCATTAATAAAATGTCAGAACACAACCACTACAAACCAATCAACACTACAAAACAGACAACCACTAAATAACATCTATCTATTTATCCTATCCTTCTCTACAACACATTGATTAAATGGCACATTTACAATACACCGCACCCAGTTAAACTAAACTCTTCTTGGGAACACATTAAAATTAAATATATAATACATATTAATCCCACCTGAATGTACAGCATATTGGGGGAAGGGGTCAAAGATAGTATATCCACTGCAATCAAAATTAATTTGATGAAGTTGTTAGACACTGAAGGTGTCAGATTTACTATATGCATTCCAATCTGAAACACTTTGAGGAACGTTTTGGACACTAAATGGGTCCAAATTACTACTCCCTCATCAATCTAATATGTTTTGGGGAAGTGCTGGATACTGAAAGGGCAACAATTACGAGGAGTAAGAACTATTTGAAAGATTTTAGCCTCAACTTCCCTTTTCATATGCAACAATACTTGAGGAGGGTTACCTTATTTTTCTGGATCCTTTTACTATCAACTAGACAGAATGTTGTGCTGCCACTATCTCACTTGAGTGTAGGATTGTCCACCCGGGTAAATCGTTGAAAATCACTGTGGCCTTATGGGATATACTTTAGGGTCTTCACCCACAGGTACTACACCAATGGCTTGCTTCATCATCGGACCCTCGCCCCGCTCACCTAGTGTAGTGGGATGGGTTCAACATATTTCTAGGTGGAGTTCTTTGGCTATGTGGTTTTAGGGATTGTGAGACGAAATTAAAGTTGCCTGCCAGATCCTACTACTTTTTTAATGGTTGGTCCATTGGCAAGGTTAAAAACAGTGTGATGGCATAGGGAAGTAGTGACCCAATACATCTGAGGCGGACATGCTTCAGCCATTAAAATCGCCTGTGCAGGTCGGTCTGCTTTCTTCGGGGCCAAAAAAAAATAAGGTAACCCTCCTCAAGTATTGTTGGACACTGAAAGGTTCAGAATTACTCTTCCCACTCCAAACTAGACCACTTTGAGTAAAAAGTGTTGGAGACTAAAGGGGTTTAAATTACTATTCACAATCCAATCTAAATAATTTTCAGAAAGGTATTAGAAACTTAAGGGGTCAGAATGAATAGTTACACTCCAAACTAAATCACCTTGGGGAATCGGTTTGACATTTAGGGGTACAAAACTACTACTTCCATTCCAAAACAAACTATTTGGGGAAAGGTTTCACAAATTCAGACAAAGTAATTCCCTATAATAAAGCATTCTCTAAAAAATGAAACTTACTACAACAATATTTACAATATCACCCCAAAATAAAGAAAATGTAATATTTAAAACACACTCGTGATTTTAGTACCGACGAGACGAGGAGAAGATGGCAGCCGCCAGCTAAGCGGCCGCTTGCCTCCAGAGGCACCTACGTCCCGGGCCTAAATGTGTAGGCGAAGCTGAGACCCGCAATCTGTACAACTTGTGCTCCTGCGACCCCGTTTCTTTTCGCGGCTATTTTTTCTTAGATTTACTTCCTTTGGGAACGTGGTGGATGTATGCTCACCCCATCTCTCCGGCAGTTACAGCAACAACAACTTGAGGTACAGGGGGCCAGGAGGAGGGGGGGCCCTTTTGGTGCAGTTTCACCAGAGAAACGCTCACAATAGAGAACGGTAAGCCTGACCTAACCTCTTTTCACACGCAGCAAAACTGGGCGGAGCAGGTACTGGGGTGTGAGGAGGGGGGGGCATTCCTAGTCCCAGCACAGCACCTGTTAATAACACGTCCCCCAAAACAAAACGCGCAAGGAGAGGCAGGAAGCGCGGTGGAGCAACGCAGTGGTTGGCAAAGGTGAAATCTGACGGTAAAAATATCAAGCTGCCCTTGGAGGGGAAACTTGTCACACACAATAGTACAACCCAGGGGAAGGGAAGCATCACCCCGGTCACAGCAACGAATATTAGCGGTTCACCCTTTCAGCGCTGCGAAATTAAGGGCAGAAGCATCAAAGCAGGCAGAGCCAAGAGTAACCCTTTAGATTTGAAAATAAGGATTACCCCCTCTTTGAGGTTTTACTTTAAAGTTCAACCACTGGTGCTGGGTGTGGTCAAACAGGGGGGAGGCCCTCAGAAAGAGTTCCGCAGGGCAGTTGGAGTGAAGGCCATCCTCTGAGACGATGGCGGTGGCTGGTAGACCCCTCCCTGTTACACTAACTTTACCTGTGACTATATCTGTAATCCCGGGACCAGTTTTAACTATGGCTTTGGATGAAAGCAATGTTTTCACAGGAGGGGAAACCTCTGCCAGCCAAAGTGTGGCAGCCAGTGGCAGCGCAGAGGGGGGAAAAATTTCTGAGGATCACGGAATCTTAAGTCTTCAGTGGCATCTCTTGAGGCTCTTTTCTCTACGCCAGAGCTTTCCAAAGTGTGTGTCGCGACACGATACTGTGTCGCCTCCAATCCGTCTGCCGCCAGATTAGGGTGAATGCTCCTGCCTTCAGTGGCGCAGTACAGCGTAGGAAGGAGAAGCGTGCAGTGACCACGGAGCCGCCTCTGCTCCCCAGGTAAATTTTCCAACTTTTAAAACTCTGTTTACACCCCAGGCGATCGTTCTTGTTTAGTTCCAATGTTATATGCATTCTGGGAGTTTGAGTTGTATAGCGTTGGGGGATGTCTGCTGCTGTTAACATGCTAGTGCCTCCCTCCACCCTAGGCCCAGCAGGCGCCAGTCTCGCCTGCCAAGCGCCAGCCTCAGCCGACCGGGGGCACTGGCTGCTGCGAACAGAATTCCTGCTCCTTGTCGGAAGACCTGGCAGTGGCAGATTCCGAGCAGTATCCAAAGGAGTCTCTGCTTGGCGCACTGGTTCAAGGCGCTGCATCTTATTACTTAGAAAACTCAGGCGTTAGCAGAGAGGCGGGGACTCTGTCCAGCCTCAGTTCCATGGGCTTTTTATTTTATGACCTCCGCATTTATTTACGAAACGTTACATATAATTGTATTTCTGTCTATTTTGTTGAATTTATTTCTCAGTAGTTGCATTTATTAGATCACAACCAACTGCTCCTTGTAACGCACAAACAGCAGAGGCAATGCTTTTCCAGGGGCGGCTCTCGCGAGAAGTTCCTGAGAGAAGAGTAATAACAAAAGGGTGCCACAGAGATATGGGGGGTGAGAGAAAGAGTGAGAGATAGAGAGGGAGAGAGCAAGCGAGAGAGAGAGGGGAAAGACAGAGAGAGAGCGAGAGAGAGAGAAGGAGGGATGGAGAGAGGGAGATAGACTGAAGGATGGACAGAGACAGAGAGAGAGAAAGAGAGAGACGATGGATAGAGAGGGGAGAGAGAGAGAGAGACAGAAAGATGGAGAGAGAGGAGAAAGGGAGAGAGAGAGAAGGAGAGAAAGGAGAAAGGGAGAGAGAGAGAAGGAGAGAAAGAGAGAGAGAGGAGGGGAAAGAGGGAGAGAGACTGAAGGATGGAGAAAGAGAGAGGGAGGGAAAGAGAGAAAGAGAGAGGAGGAAGAGAAAGGGAGAGAGAGAGAGAGTGATAGTAAGGCACAGTGAAGCAAGGATGATGTGCATTTTGGCACGCTGCCCTGAGGAAAGCGGTCCCACCTGAGTTCAATGCGCAGAGACCAGCTGATAAGTTGAACAATTGTTTTACCACTCACAATTCTACCTTCCTGAACGGATTTTTGTATAACTCATATTCAGTAAGGCAACAGGCGGACTTTGTGCATGGTTGGAAGGGTTGGCAGTCCATGCAACCGCCCTTTTTGTGCCGTAAATCACTGGGGCATGTGGCAATGTGTGCATGATTATACTCTTGTTTCAGGCACAAAACCTAACCTTGCTTACACCCAGTTTTGCCAGTCACTGTCTTTGTTAGAACAGATTCACAATTGCTTTATTAACCTTTCTGCTTTCTCAAATTTGCTTAAAAATGCACTATTTGCCCATTATTATATTTAAATTTGCTAGGGAGGATAACCCTCCCAAACTCCCCTTAGGTGGTTCGGGCACGCTCGCCTGGAAGAAGCTGAGGCGTAGGAGGGAGAAGGGGGGTCTTGCTCTCCCTGACCTGCAGTATTACGCATGGGCGTTTCAGTTGTCCCACTCAATAATGTTCCTGAAAACTCCAGACCATACGGGTGTTCGCCGCTATGCTGAAGGATGTGGGTTTGTCACAGGAGGGATTTCTTTTCAAATATGGAGAACAGAAGTTCTTTAAAAAGGTCAGGCTTTGTGTTGTTTGTGTAAAATGAAACCGTATTGTGGGGTCAGAGTGATGTGGCCCACGACGCTGATACCTCCTGATTTTGCTCCTCTGCAACGCCAAGTGTTTTTGTATGTATGTCATATGCTCCTGTCATTCTAGCGGCCGGCCGGAAGGTTGTAGGCCCATACCTGTATACTCTTGAGATTGCAATAAACGGTTTCAAAAAAAAAAAAAAAAAAAAAGTTAGGCTGAAAGATCTGCTGGGGATGGGTCACGCGTGGGCTAGAATCAAACAGCGTATCGGTCTCAACTATTTTTCTAGTCAGGTCCCCCTGTGGGACTCCCCAGGGATGCCAGATTGCCTGAAAGACAAACTAGCTACACCACCCAGAGCAGCAGGATTAAAGGTGTAGGGGGACCTGCCGTTCGATGGGTCACTTACATCATGGTCATCATTACATAACAGGTTGGGAGAGGGCATGTCCAGGTTCAAATATCTACAGCTGCAGAGTTGAGCCCAGAACCTGAAAAACCCATAGGTATAGGAAACTTTCTTGAGGAGCAGTTAGTGATAAGACCGATAAGACCGGTGGGGAAAAGAGAGGTTTTTTGCCTTTATTGGTCTATAGTGGAAGCTTTTGATGGAGACTTTAAATTAGTGAAAGAATTGTGGGGGGCCTCAATGCCAAATGAACAGTGGGAAGACCTGTGGCAAACTTCCTTTCACATCCGGTTTGCTGCTGTAAAACCAGCTGAGCTTAGGAGGAACCACCTATTTACCACCCACAGGGCCTACCTATCTCCATTAAGACTGTCTAAAATATCGAAGGGACCTCCGGTTAGCTGTAAGAAATGTGATTGTCAAAGTGCTTCTGACATCCATATGTTTGAGGACTGCCCAGCGATAACAGAATATTGGGAAAAAGTAGGGGCAACCATTGCTGACATTTTGGGATTTGCAGTCCAAATTACTCTAGCTTTGATCATTTTTGACATATCTAGTGAGATAACGGGCCCTGCTAGGGGGTTCCTTTTCTATGCTATTTTGCTGGCTAGGAGAGAAATCTGTAAGAGATGGGTTGAAGTTGTACCCCCTACACAGAGTGGCTGTCCTCTTTATCAAAACATCTAAGATGGATATGGATAGATTGTATAATAGCAAGAAGAAAGCTCGATGGGACTGATATGTTAGTTTTTGGGGATTATAATGAAGGGGCTTAAGTTGCTACGTAAAAAAATATGGATACTATGATTATGCCTCTCGGAAACTCTTCGACTGTGTTGGGCCCCCCACCAGTTCCATCTTCCTGTAGGCCAACATCAACAGTCATCAACTATACTTAACTGGAGGAGAGGGCGACCACCCCTTCCCTACATGGGGTCAGTGACTGTTTTAGGGCTGTTGTGTACCGGGTGGCGGGGCGCAGCCTCCTGGTCCTCTCTCGATAGCCTACGTCTCCTTAACACCGAGCAACGGTAGCAACGCCCTATTTTGTCAACTGAGGTCTGATGCGAATGAGAATTAAAAAAAAACGTTTTAAAACACACTAAAATGTCAGATATTGTTTTAAAACTAATAATGTACACACATTTTCTGAAAACATTGTACTTTACAATACACAGCTAAATTTCAATAAAATAAACAAAATATAAAACAAATACATAAATTAATGAAAAAATAGTTAAACAATACAAATTCAATAACAATGTTTAAAATTCTAAAAAAGGAAGATGGCGGGTTGACTCCGCTACAGAGGGTGCCTCCCGCTGACATCGCAGCTCTTGGCCCTTGGCGCTCCCCGCTACCCCATGGTCATTTTCTCGAGCGTACAAATTACTTGGCTACCAACGATGCTTACAGTACACGGATAACAGTGTTAACTAATGGAGACTACGGCGGTTACCTTGAGATCCCAATATCCCGATGTGTTGGCTGAGCTAAAAAACAATCTACAATTGCATCTATGCGAACAGAGCAGCGCAGTGGCTCCGGATCGAGTCACTCCCTTCTTCTGTTCTGAGGTCTACTCTCTGGGCCCTTGGCTACAGGCGGACCCTGGTAATATTCTATAACGCAATGGCTCCACATTGAACCGCTGCCTTGAAAGGACGCTGACACATCAGGGATTCAGCAGCAGCAACAACGATGGCAGTTTTAAGCTCCTTTCTGGTTAGGGGGATCGTCAACGCCAGCAGCGACACGGCAAGTGATTCAGCTGTTGCCTCGAATGCGGCTGCTCTCTCCCAGCTAGGAAAACTGATTCTACGCCTGCTGTGTTCAGGCAGGGCCGGTGGGTTGCTCCAGTCCTGCAGCTCAGAATCATCCATTCCGGGCCTTGAGATGGCTGATGCTCTAATCTCTGCAGTGCAGGATGGCTGGGGGGAAAAGGGCGATCCCCTGGCTTGTTCTGCTACAAGTACAGCATTTTCAGCTTTCAGACAACAGGGGAGTGGCTCTCCCTCAGCATATTTGAATACTATAGAAGCAATTTTAGATACTGGGAGAGAAAGAGAAGGAGAGAGCTACTTAGAACAAACGCAACCTGGTGGCTCAGAAACAGTTGGTTGTAGCTCTCCTGTACCGTCTGTCATTCATCCTGTTTCGTCCACACAATTACAGCCTCACTCATAGTCTTGTACCAGCAGTCTAAGCAACATTATGCCCTACAATGTGGACCCTAGCCTTCAAAATGACACTATTCCTGGCTTGGAGTGCCAACTACAATTCAGTTCATTAAGTAGCAATCCTGGGATAAAGGCACCCGCAGGCTCTGGGCATATCCACCTTGTCAATCCTATTTCAGACACTCAAGCCTGTGCCCAGCTGGGGTCTGCAGCTCAGCAGATGGATGCAATTGATGATGCTGGTGAGACTGATGATATCTCAGTATTGAATACACTAAATGTACGCACCCCGGAGGGAGGTGGAGGGGGGGAGAAATGTTTGAAGGCGAAAGGTCCCAAAAGCTCTAGAGGGGATAAAGGAAGCAAAGGCCGCAGTGGCATTAAACTCCCACTTACTACAACAGTAGGGCAACTCAAGGACTTTGCCCCAAGCGTCACAAAGGCTGGTCCCAGTTTTAGTCTTCTACGCAAAAGGGTGGCATCAAAGGGAGAGGTGAAAGACATCATCTCTCAACTCTCTAACTCTGGCAATATGGAGGCTGTGGCATCTTTGGCACCTGCGGCAGTAGAGGGGGAAAACCCATTATCACTTTCTCACTCTTGCCAGAACACTGTGGCCTTGCTAACGCCCCAACTGGGCTGCTCTGAAGGGAACCCAGGCAGAGATCCTGAAGCACCCGGTTCTGCATCTGTCCCTCCTACATCAACAGAGCACACTGATCCTATGGAAGGGACATCTACTGGCGACCTGCAATCTCTCAAGCATGATGAGCCTTCCTTGTCTACAATCTTGCAGGCACTATCTATCCAGCGAGCCGAGGCTCAGGAATATTATCTCCAAACTCAAGTTGATAGCAGGGAGATTAAACAGGCATTGACGGACATCACTACTAAGGCTGCCTCACTGTCCTCTGAAGTTACAGACCTGCAAGAGCTGGTCGCAGCAGTCGAAGAAGCAAACACCTTCACCTCAAGAGTAGCTAAAACGTGTGAAACTCAGATGGCATTCCTGCAGTCTAAAGTCGAGGATCTCAATAGCCGCCAACAACGGCATAATCGAAGGATCCTCAGTATACCAGAAGGGAGGGAAGGCTCTGACCCACGAGCGTACATTGCAATATATTTCAGCAAGCATTCCCAGATCTGGCAGATTGGAATATGGACTCACAAGTCCAACGGGCGCATCGATTGCCACTCACCATTTCACAAAGGAATCAAGCTAAGTCATCTCCCCCACACCTAATTCTGGTATTCCTGGGCAATTTCTTGCTACGTCAAGCAATCTATTTCAAAGCCCGAACTTCCACCCCTGTTAAACTAGATACGATCTCTATGTTTGTGCTTTCAGACTTGTGCAAATCCACAATGGACAAGCGGTGGAAGCTTCGTCACTTAATCGATCCCTTTAAGGCAGTCTGCTCACAAGTTTTTTTGCAGGAACCAGCCCACCTGAAGATCATTAAAAATGGACATTCGCATTTTTTCTATACTGTACATGATGCTAGACAAGCACTCTCAAAATGGCAGTCTGAATCTGTTGGTTAAATGTAAACAGAAGGGCAGGCATGTAAAAGGAGCACAGAGCTGCTCTCTTTTACTCTTTTTCTTAGTGACCTCCTTTCTCCAATATCTCTGAAATATTTTTCTTTTTTTCGCTTAAGGCACTTAAGCTTTTATTTCCCTACACACTGGTAGAGGGCATGGGGGGAGGGTGGGTGCTGCAGATCGCAGGTGGTTGGGGAGGATGCTCTCCTCTGGCTGTCAGTCAGCAACAGCAGGAAAGGGGATGATTCCTTTCTGCAGGCACTGGGGGGAGGGTTCAGCAGGGGTAGGGTGGGGGTTGTATCATCGGCTAGTGGCTTTTCATCATGCTGTCGGAAGGTTGGGGTGGGGGTTGGAGGGAGTTAAGTAGCCAAACAACAGTTAAAAATGTAATCGCAGAACACAATGCGCTAGAGGATGGAATCAGGAGGGAGGCATCTGAACTAAAACTATGCAATGTCTGACTTAAAACTTATGTGCTAGAAAGTCGCAGGGCTGAATCAAGCTTGAAAATGGCGACTAATTGGGTAGGAACTTCACGTATTTAAAGCACATTTACTGGGCCTAACCGAGACTCACCTTGCATACAAGGATAGATCAGTGCTGAGACAACTTGGGTTCGACACACTAAAATGTACCTCACAAGTAGTCTCTATCCGTGGGGTTGCTATATTGAAATCCAGGAATTTAGTTGTCACTGTTTTACGCACATTAGCCGATTTTAAGGGAAGATTGGCGATAGCTTATTTACTGATATCTGGACCTAAGGCTATGATTTGTGTAGTGTATGGCCCTAATACGGACTGTCCCGACGTCTTTGACTATTTAAGCTCTGAATTATTGGGATGGACTGGGGACTTGATAATCATGGGCGACTTTAACTGTATTATGGGTAATAAAATAGATACTACCAATAGTAAAATATGGGCCAGGATGGTCAGGACCAGGCCAGCTTTGTTGGAACTGCTGCATATACATCAGCTTGATGATGCCTGGAGGACACTGTTTCTAACGTTGCCAGGGTATACGTTCTACTCCTACCCACACAAACAGTACTTCCGTATTTACATAATTTTTATTAAGAGGTCACTATTGGAAAATGCACTTATAGAGGTCTGCCCCAAAATGACATCTGACCACAATCCAGTAATGCTAACCCTGCAGAAACAGCTTGGGGCCAGGGAGGATCCCCGGGTTTTTTCATTTCCTAAACATTTATTCAGCAATACTGAGTATCAGGCACATATTAGAAGAGCGTTGAGGGAGTATTTAAGTAATAATCTGGGTACCGCTTCGATTTCAACGGTATGGGATTGCATGAAAGCCTTTGTCAGAGGGGCGACTCTCCAGTTCATCTTAGCACAAAACTTAGAGGAAAACTGAGGCAGCAGAACAGGATCCTCTGGACTATTTAGACTTGGAACACCAGCACGTAAAGGCAATTGTAGCAAGGGATCCAGCGGAGCAGTTAATACATCTTCGACTCTTTTAAGTCCGATCCAAAGTCAACAGAGGGTTAATAGACAAAACTGCCACCAATTATCACAAGCATAAAACCTTGCAGTACGAATACGGAGAAAGGGTAGGGTGCTTGCTTGCTATCCAGATCACCAATCAAAAGGCTAGGTCCAACATTAAATTGAGCTAAGGAGATGGCGGTCTGTCTTACACTCAGCCACAGGACATAGTTGAACAGTTTTGATAATTTTATGCCAACCTATATTGCGAGTCACCCTCATTTAATAAATGTACTTTTCTTGAGTATTTGCAGGAGAGTCATTTGCCACATCTTGACTCTCTGGATGCTATAGAACTACAAAAAGAGATGGAGCTAGTTGAGGATGCAAGTAAGTCTCCATCCTCAGGAAAGGCGGTTGTCAAGGACACTATCCCGCTCAAATTTTATAAACCTTTCAGGGATATTTTAGCATCTGTTTTCAGTTGATTATTGATATTACTAATGGGGGATGTGCTCCTGCCTCATGGAGTGCTACTAATATTGTGGTATTCCCTAAGAAGGGGAAGCCAATTGATGATAGAGGTTCCTATCTTCCAATATCCCTAATCAATGCCGATGCCAATTTTTTTTCTAAAATCCTGGCTTCACGCCTGGCTCCTCGTATCCATAAGCTAGTCTCGGAGCAGCAGCATGGCTTCGTCCCTGGCAGAGACACAATGGCTCATATCAATACAGCTGTTGCTGCATCCGATGTCTCCAGCAAAGTCAACAGACAGACAGGGTTGGTTATGATTAACCCTTAAAAGGCGTTTGACAGAGTTGCCTGGGAAGCACTCTGGCTTACCATGTCAACATTTGGCTTCGGTTCCAGGTTTATCCCCTCTGTGCAGAAGCTGTACAAAAAAACAGTACCAACAATTAAATTTAATAGCATGACATCCGCCCTCCTCACTGTTCAACGGGGCACACGGCAGGGGAGTCCACTTCCCCCTTATTGTTTGCTCTTTATATCGATCTTTTTATAAGGCATTTGCTGTAGAATGGAGGGATCTCCCCAGTGTGTCTCAACAGTGTGGAACTTAAGGTAACTGCGTACGCAGATGATATCGCTGTCTTCTCTGCCAAACATGGAGACACTATAGCCGATATTACGCAAGAGGCCGAGCTCTTTGGCTCTTTTTCCGGTATAAGCTAAATTTAGCTAAGACTCAGACAATTCAGACAATTCTAAACTTCCAACCTGAAACGCTGACTCTCGCATCAGGGACTACGAAAACAGCTACCTATCTAGGCGTATGTCTCAGCAGTCAAGTTGATGACATTGTATCTTTGAACTACAAGCTGCTTCTTAAAACAGTCTCGGCTAAATTGCGCAGTTGGCATCGGCTCCCTCTTAGTATATATGGGAGGTGCAACATAATAAGAATGAATGTCCTTCCTAAATTCTTATATTTATATCCCTTAATACCTTTGCGGGTTCCATGGTCATTTTTTAAGTGTTTAGACAGTGTCATAGGCAGCCTCATTTGGGGGTACAGACGCACCAGGAGTGTCCTTTCTTATTAAATTACTCTATTCACAAGGGAGTTTTAAGCTCCCAGACGCCAGGCTCTACTACTGGGCTGCATTCGTTGGTCGGATCCGGTACTTGCTTAACGGGTTGGATGTTGGTCCGGCATTGTTGTCCTATCAGCTAGCCTGCAGACCGTCTGTTGGGTTCATGTTATACAAGACTTCTGATCCTAACTACTTTAAGCGAGTTAGGTTTAAGGTAGTTAGAGACATCACTAGGATCTGGCAAGACATTTGTAAGAAACACTCTTTGCCCTCGTTGCATCAATATACGGTGCTATGGGGCAACCCTGTGCTGCCCGATATATTTCAGGATAAGAGGATGGCAACGCAAGGGCATTACCCGCTTAGGAAAATTGTGCACTGGACGTGGTTTCTGCTCTTTCGTTGCATTAAAAGATGAGTTTGGGCTTCTGCAAAGTACTTTTCTTTTTTTTTTTTACAAATAAGGGACTTTCTGTTAAGAGGTCAAAGGCTATTAGTAATGCCAAACCCATTGGAAATATTGTCTGGAATATATATGAGCTCTGGCCGAGGTATTATCGGTGCAGCCTACCAGAAACTTCTGGCAGCAGCTGGTGCAGACAGCTTACAGATAGCTAATAAACTAAGTTGGGTTCTTAAGGTGGACATAACGGTTGAGGAAATAAAGGAGTCAATGGGTACATTAGACTGAGTAGTAACATCTGTAAATCTGGAACTACAACATCACCGGACAGTCTTTATGTTGTGTTATACGCCGGAAATTATCTCCAAGCGGGCTACATCTCGATCTTCTGCTAAGTCATTCTGCCCAAAATGTCAACTTTTTGCTGCAGACTTAAGGCACATGTTTATTGACTGTCCTAGGCTTAATAGATTCTGGAGGGAGGTCTCCTGCATTCTCATCCCACATCTCGGCCGGAACTTTCAGTTTACTGAAAAGGAAATTATCTTGGGGATTAAATGTGAAGCAGCTAGTTATGTGAGTCTGCTAGCTACTATCATTATAGCATGTTCCCGTTTATATATTGCTAGAGCCTGGATTAATAATGTCATTCCAAACGTCAATGAAGTCTAGATCTTACTCGGAAAGGTGTATGAGATGGAACTTGCTCTGGCTAAGGCCAGAGGGCCTCGCTCTAAGCTTAAAAAAACTTTTCATGGTTCTCTCCTAGATTATCATTTTTATCTCAAATCTAAATCTCAATTCAAAAATTGCTGTTGTCTTCCACATGTCGGTCTTGATTGTTTTCCTCTCATGCCTGTTTTTTTCTCTTTTGGCTACAAATGAGTTATTGACTGATTAGGAATTATGTTAACATTTCTAACATTAGTATGAAACTTATGTCTTACTCATCTTTGCTTCTTCTTTTGATTTGTACTGTATCGTGCTATACGAATGGCTAAATATTAAAAAATAAAAAATAAAACAATGTTTAAAATTTGAAATATAAGAATTGTTATTGAAAAGAATTAGCATATAACATTTAATATAAATATTATATATATATATTTAGTTATATATTTAAAAATACACTAACTAGCCAACATTAAATTATATCTCTACATAACAAAACAAATTTAAAAATATTAATAAAAAAATAATTCCAATATAGGAATGCATATATATTATACAAAAAGACATATACAATGGAAAATATAGAAACAAAAGTAAAATTAAAAGAATCTTGTTGAAAAAATCATTAAAAAAATTAAAAACCTCTCCACCCTTTCCCTCTATAAACTCTACATCCCACATCCGGCTTCAAAAAATTATTTTAAAAAATGTAACTTTCTGTAAACAATTAATATTTATTTATATTTTAAAAAAAGTTTGTTTAATTAAAACATTCAATTAAAAAAACATAACCCACTAAAAACAATACAATACAAATAAAATTCGATGAAAACAAACATAACAAAAACATTGAAAAAAACTGTATTTCTTAGAACGATATTTTGCCGATTTTGGTTGCTAGGGATTTACTGGAGCTGTCCTCAGTACCAGTGCACAGATGCGGTGGACAGCTTCAACACATCCTGGCATCAGAGGCAGGGGCGGCTGGTGGATTTTGAAAGTGGTGTGGCAAAAAATGGTATTGTAGTATAACGAGCGGGCCCGAACTGCAAAAGGAGGGTGCGTGGGAGTTTTCCCCCTGCAAGAAAATTTCTCAAAAAATTGATTCATGTGGTGGCTTTTACACCACATATTTACTGCAAATTGTTGCAAACATGAGGTCCAAATATAGCATTTTAAAGCACAAGTGAGAAGAAATCATTAGAAACGTATCAAAAATGTGCCCAATCCTCTAACTGGCCTGCTTGCAAAATGACCCCCAAGCCAAGCACACACAACCAATGGAAACAGGCCCTCTCAGTGTTTTCTACCTGTAACACATCTCTGCCTCTTCACTGTATTGGTTAATGAAGTCATCAAGGCTCACACCATTGGTAACACCGTACATTGGAAATACTTTAAAAATTAGATGGCGAAATGAGACTAAGCACACATATACATTTCAGAGTGGGTAAAACTGCATGTGAGCCTTATACGAGGAACTCCTAAAGTGCCCTTTGAGAGAGGTCGGAGCAGGCGAGTGACCCTGGTGAAGGTGCGATAGAGGGGGACTGGGGTGGGTGCAGCACTTCCCTACTACAGAGACCCGAGAAACTGATATGTTGATGATAAGAACTGTAGTGTGTAATAATGATTGACATGGATATTAAAGTACTTCCTTTCTTACAAAGATAAGCACTGGGATGGACATTCACTTCTTTTTATCTGCTTGTTGGTTGTGGAGCTCTGAGCTTGAGCACCCCAGCACTACCTCCTTGCAACTGCTCACACTCCCAAGTTATTAGAGCTGTAGTAGGACGGGCCTCCAGACCGAGAGACAGGCAAGCTCAACACCCACGGGTGAGGCCCAGTAGCCCCTGCCTGCCCTTTGACCCCCTCCAAAGAGGATTCCGTTGGTCAATATGTCTATTCATGTACACCACCTCTCTCCCAATGGTCACTGGTCCTAATGATGTACACTGTCTCTCTCTGCTGGACAATATCCATAGTCATGTTCACCATCTCTATTTGATGGTCACAATTGCTCATACATCACCAATAGACACTTTCTCACCATTTGATACCATCCCTCAAGATGTATCTATGTTCACATCCCAGCTGGACACTATAGCACATACGGCAAAAAAGGTCAACAAAGGAAGGGCCAATGGACTTATGCGATTTTGCGGCTGCTGCGTTTTCTGCATAATTATGTATTTGACACATATGCTACATAACCCATGATCTGCTGCCTAATTTAAAGATTTTAATAACAAACAAGTATTTCTAGCTCAAACGGGTCACAAATTACAAAAAACGTGGCAACATGTTTCTGCGCAGTGGAAGACCCGATGCTAAGGTTGACTGGTCATCTTTCTGTTGCTTATTGCTGTATTTAGGTGTCAGACTGGTGTTAATGAAGTGAAACATTTAACTAGAGTGTGTTAACATTTGCAAAAATAACAAAATAATGAGAAGACAGCCTTTTCTTGTCGCATAATTTAGTAAACCCTCCCGCATAATTCCAGTGGCCATCACATCGGTGTCCACTATTACCTGCCCATGGTCACAGTTGATCGCTAAGTTGCTTCTCCTGCCTACTTAGTCATCGGGCACCGACCACCAGCCACTAATAGACAGCCCAGCCATTGCCTAGTACCGGTGTGGTCTGTGGAAGAAGAGTTGTGTTGATGTCCACAGTTTAATGCCTGGCCTCTCTGTGGAGAGATTCCCTTTAGCAGTGTGCTAAAATCTGAATTTGTCATACATTGTTGTGTTACCAGCAGCTGGGTTCCATCTCACACAGGCGCTTGATCTGTTTTGCAAAGAATGTTTGTTTTCACAGAATAACACTAGCTGGGAGCAACGAGTGACGCCTGAGAGGCGCTGAGAGCAGCTGAGCGCCTGCCTTGGGCAGAGACGGTCTGCATTTGATCCTAGATTTATGCAATCCGGGCGCCTAATCAGGTGAGGGGCAGAGGTCACCGGCCCAGCATGACCTATACAGAAGTTTCATGATGCACCAGTCAGAAGGGCTTCTGTTCTCACTGGCCACGGGCCTGTTAATGTGAACTGAAGCAGCACTAATGAAGACGTGGTTGTAGGGGGTCAAAGAGGACAGGGAGGGCGCGCAACTGCAGCGGAGGTGGGGACAGGACTGGAGGGAGAATTAAAATGACAAAAACAAATGACTTAATTATTTCTATCTATTGAGGATCAAAGGAGCGCAGTTGCCCAGTCCCTGCCACTCTGCCCCTTTCCGGTGAAGTCAATGATTAATCAGTGGGCAGGGCATTGTTTTATCACAGACACATGCCCTCCTTCTAAAGTACACACTGTCAAGTCTCCCCTCACCTCCCACTCCGTGGGGTGCCTCTCCCCCAATGCCTCCTCCTTCACCTGACCTTCCGTGGCCCATAATCCACTGCACACACCCCCCGCCTAAACACAGGGCGCTTTGCTGGGACAGATAGGCACTAATTCTAGTTCCCAAAGCAGGACCGGCTAAGACCAAAAATACACCAAAATACACACTGCTAAAAAAGAAGCTCCTCGAGGCCCGGGCCTGTCCGACCTCCCGCCAGAGCCACAAGAGCAGGGCTCAATTACCAGGAGCACAGCGACGCCACAGACAGAGGTTTGGTGAGGGATAGGTGGGTGTGGTAAAAAGTGCTCCCTTGATTTTACATTTGCAACAAGGTCTCCGCTAACCTGAGATGGATGTTAAAGTCGGAGGCTAAAGAGAGGGCACCAGATTCCCCGAAGAGTTTTTTGGTAAAGGGGTGTTTGGGGGGAGGGGCGGGCAGAGAGAGACAAACTGCAGGGATTGGGCTGCTCTAATACTAGTCAAGTGACCACAATGTCGAAGTGAAGATGCTAAGTTTAGCATCATTGAGTGAAACTTTCCTGTGTGTGTCTCCCTTCTTAGACCTGGAGTTTTGCATGTCGAATCCCTCTCCCACACACACACACACACTTGAAAGTGAAACTACAAGTCCCAGAATGCTTAGCGATGCTAGCTAAAAACCCAGGATCGACCAATGGCCTCACACAAGACAGTGTGACAGTTGGCAGCACAGTCTTTTTAAGATGGCTCGCACCAAGTCAATGTCTAACGCTCTCACTTTACTTTAAAATCACACAGATGTCCGCACAATCACACGTCACCAGGTTGCCAATTAGTTCTATGTAAACTGAACGCCATTTTCCACTGCCAGACAATTGACAATTGACAATTGATAGCATTCTGTGAGTCACGATTTTAGCTTGTTTCAAAATGAGCTAAAAGTACTAACAAAAACCACAACACAGTGGTGTGTATAAAAAGTTCAGTGGGACATATATGGAGGTGCGCGTAGAGAGAGAGAGAAGGCGAACGCACGTGAGCCCTCGATACCACGCTCCCAGCCCATCGCTCACAACCATCAATCATCTCAGACAACATATCTGCAAAATCCCGCTGTGCCCATGAGCGCCCCGCTATGTGAGGTCTCTGCTAACGTCGCAGTCATGGGCGCATGGACTTACCGTGGCAGACAGAACAGTTTTTAGGCACCAGCAGCAGCTTGATCAAAGGGCCAGCTCAGGAGGGGGCGCAGGGAAGGTCAGCGCCGCATGCGGGGTGCCCTACGGGGCAGCGGCCTATTGAGAATCCCAGGCAGAGAAGCCGCCGGCCTCACTGCTGCCGGCAGGGCCGGCCTTTTGTGACATTTGCAGCGACTAGTTCTAAACTAGTTCCAGGCTGAATGCCCTCCTCAACCCAGAACTAAATTTCAGGAAAGCTTGAGCCATGCGCTCTCATAGATGGTTTTCTAATCAGAAAAACACAAGGCCAGCTCTTGCATACCTCAATCCTACGAGATCGATATGTTGTTCTCTCACTCGGACTCCGAGTGACTCGTGACTGCAGAAGACAGCGTTGCAATGTGACACAGGCAAACAAACTGGAAAATGCTGAATTGACCCCTCCCCCCTCTCCCAGACCCCAGCACCCAAATAACTTCAATAAACAATAACTGTTACTGGGTCTCTCTCGAGGAAGAGGCAGAGGCCACTGCTTGCCCCCACTACCTTCCCGAAGCCGGACTGGCCTGCCCGCAGCCATTGGAATTAATGGGGAGCCTCTGACTCCTTCCTGGGCTTTATGAATAACGCCCAAATTAAAATCTGAATTCTGGCAGAGTTACACAGATCCTGCTTACCTGTATGTCCTCACTGCCCTGTTTTCTAGCCCCAGGACGAAGAAATCTTCCCCCAGCCAATAGCATGCGCAGCATAGCCAAGAGCCATCATCCCCCACCCCCTCAAAGAAAGACCCGGATTTGCCCATGTTTGTTCACCGGGCAGCCAGCACAATTTATTGCTAGCGGCTCGGTGTTCCAGCTCACATTTTTTTTAATCCCCCAAGGGTGGCAGGGCGGCGCCCATCTCGCCCATGAACACCAGCCTCTCCTGATCAGAGGCAGGAAATCCTTCTGGTGCAAGCACCAGAGGGATTTCCTTTTTGTACTTTTAGCCTTTGCTGCTGGGGGGGAAGTGCTTCCCCGGCAACTCAGGATGGTCTTTTTTCTCTAAAATAACAATCGAAGGGTCATGCACTCTGACGCCATTACAGAGGAAGTGAAATGAGCTGATTGGCTCATTTACTTTCACTTAGATTGGTGCTCAGGGCCTATTTGGACAGAGAAGGTATCATTGGAAACGGGAGAATCCCCCCTTTCTAATGGTACCATTTCCTAGTTGATCCCTACTTGGAGCTTGCCGGAGGAGTGCGCTCTCAAAACAGCACTAAACCCACTAGATACCAGGGAAAACGAGTGAGGTGGGAGCAGCCGCTCTAGCAATTGGCTTGTGCTCCCCCCTCACCCAGGCCCAACAGACTTTCCGCCAAGCCTTGACCATCAATGTGCCCTAATATAGGGGCAATAGGCCCACTAGACCTCCGGGTATTTTTCATATACATTTGAGAGGTGGGGGAGCTATTTCACACATCAGGCCAAGCTCTCACCCCCCTAAAAAGACAGACACAGTCTTTCTGCCCATTGGGCTGATTCTGGCCGATTGTGCTTCCCATTCTACCTCCCGGGGAATATATAAGGAGTTGGAGTAGGCTTTCCATATACCAGGCCAAGCCCCCACTCCAACCATAAAAAATACAAAACAGTGTTTCTGCCCCCTTGGGGACTAATCTGGGAGGTTTTACTCACCATTGTGCCCGCAAAGAGGCAGTAAGCCCACTAGACTCCAAGGACTTTTTGTATGCACGTATCAGGTGGTGTGGCCGGCCAGTCCATATATCAGGCCATGCCTCCACATCCTAAATAATATCTTAAATGGTATTTCACCTATTGTGGATAATTTGGGGGATTTTACTTCCAAATCTGGCCCGGGGGCGGCAGAAAGCTCACTATACCCCAAGGACCATATTATATCGTCGGTTGACCTAGCTCCTAAGAACATAAACAGACTTTCTGCCCCCATGGGGTTTATGTGGGGGGGTTGCATCCAATATCCTCCCAGAGGGCAGAAAGCCCATTAGACACAGGGATTTATTTTGTTGCTTCTAAATAAATAAAAAATAAAAAACATGGGTGGGAAAGCTCACCAAGGCACTGCGCCGTGCTCCCACCCCAGAATAAGTGCACTAGTCTTTTTACCCATGGCCAGTGGTGAATTCAGGCTGTTCATCCAAAATCTACCCCCACAGAATAGAAAGGTCACTAAACACTCGGGTAAGAACATTCCCATTGGGTCTTGCTCCCTTCCCAGAATAGGTGCATCAGTCTTTCCGCCCCTCTGAGGGGGTGGATTGAGAGAGTTTTACCAAAATCTTCTGCAGAGGACAGAAAGGCCACTAGCCACCAAGGGAAAAATCTTCCCAAAAATGGGCTGGTGATGGCTATTCCAGGCATTGTGGAGTGTTCTAACCCCAGAATAGGTACATCAGTAATTCTGTCCCCATAGGGGTGCATTGGGGAAGTTTCCCAAAATCTGCTCCTGGGTAAAAGAAAGGCCACTGGATGCCAGATAAGTCAACATCGCACTATAACAAATAAAAGTCATGGGGACATACTATGGCATTGAGTCAAAACTCCCAGCCCAGAATAGGCAATAAGGTCTTTCTGCCCTCTTGGGACTAAAGCATTCTCATTCTTATTCCACATTGGGAAATTTTGATTCTTTTGGATTTTTTTCTTTTACATATGGGTAGCAGAGTAGGGCTTAGTACCAATATTGTCTTATTTCTATGGTGAATAAATGCATTTTTCAGGCTCAGGTCAGCTGCCACCCGGGAAACCCACCAAACACAGGCATTTCTGAAAACTAGACACCTGAGGCAATCCAAAATGTTGTGCCTCTCATGGATCACACAAAACCTTCTTACCCACAATGCTCTGTAAATCTCAAACTTTGACTAAAATTCTATTTTTTTAAATATACTTTTGTGATGTAAACTTCCAGGACACAATACGGATCCATAAATTCCTACCACCCAGCACTCCCCACTTGTCCTGATAAAAACTCTACCCTACTTCTGTGGCTGGACCTAGTACTTGTGATAGAAAACGTCCCAAAAGGCAATGAGGAGAAATTTGCATTAGGGGTAGCTTCGGTATTTGGGCCCGGGCTTGGTGGCCACTCAGGGAGACCTATAAAGCCTACTAAACTCAGACATGTCTGAAACCTAGACTTCCAGGAGAGTCGAGGGTGCATTGTGTGGATTCCAAACTTTTCTTACCCACAATGCCCTGCAAAATTCAAACTTTGAACAAAATTACCAAGTTTCCATGCAGTTCTGTATCGTTAACCTCCAGAAACAACAGGAATCTACAAAAGTCCAACCACCCAGCGTTTCCCCACTTGTCCCGATAAAATGCTACCCCACTTGTATGAGGGGGCCTAGTGTGCTCGACAGGCACAAATTAAACCTTGGTAAACAGTCACTCTGCCGAACTCCCATTGACCCTTGTTTTATGGGTGCCTCTTGTGGCCACTAGGCCAAGCCACACAGGTGGGGTAGCATTTTATCGGAAAAGTGGAAAAAACTGGTTGGTCAGAATTTTGTGGATCCCTGCATAGTCTGGAAGTTTAGGTCACAGAAATGCAAGGACAATAAGCACTTTTAGGCAAAGTTTGAGGTGTTTCAGGGCATTGTGGGTAGGAAAACCTTGTGGGATCCATGCACGGCACACCACTCTGGACTCCCCCAGTTGTCTAGTTTTCAGAAATATCTGGGTTTAGTAGGTTTCCCTGGGAGGCTGTTGAGCCCAGGGTCAAACACCACAGCTTCCAGAACTTTCAACACAGAAATGATGAAAATGTGTCACTTTTGAGGGGGAAAATGTGGTGCGTCCATTGTACATATTGGACGCTTTCCAGTGGGAGGCACTAAGCCTACCCACATAAGTGAGGCACCATTTGTATCGCGAGAAATGGGGGAATGCTAGGTGGTAGTACATTTGTGGCTCCTTCCAGATTCCAGAACTTTCCATCACAGAAATGTGAGGAAAAGGTGTTTTTTTAGTCAAAGTATGAGGTTTACAAGCGCTTCTGGGGAGGAAGACCTGATAAGAGTCACAGAAGTCTCCCCATCCTGGATTTCCACAGGTGCAGATTTTCTAGGATTCCCTAGGTGCTCATTGAGCTCCAGCCCAAAATCCACAGTTACCCACATTGGAAAAAAGGAATGCGTTACTTACCTGTAACTGCAGTTATCCAGTATTGGTATCTTTCATAGATTCACATGCCTGAATCATTCCCAGTCATCGAGATGGGAGTCCCCGGTATATAAATAAAGTAATGTCCCATTAGACATATATAGTAATAGGCCAAGGGCCTCACATTAGTAACATCTCCATGTCCTTTTGTAAAAAGGATCAAACTCTAGAGAAGAGCCAATCAGCTATCACCACCCTCTGGAACCCACCTGGAAGGAGCTCTAGTCCCTCAGATTTTCTGAAGCACAGTGCTAAGAAGGTTATCACTGAGAGAACTAGGAAAGCCCTTCAGGGGAGCTGGGTGGGTTGCATGTGAATCTATGAAAGATACCAATACTGGATAACTGCAGTTTCAGGTAAGTAACGCATTCCTTATCCAGTATTAGGGCATCTTTCATAGATTCACATGCCTGAATCAGAGTAGTAAGCAATGACAAGCACCTTTCGGATGGTACAGCAGATAAAAATTCACCAGATAATAACATATCAATGTAATACATAGAAAGTACCAAAGGTCAATCAAAGAAACCATTAAGGAATACAATACAGAAATGTGCGTATAAAAGAAAGGATGGTGGGATGACAAAAGGGCTCACCTCTAGTGAAATAGATGACGCAACACCGCCTGTCCCACTTCAGCATCCTTCATGAGTTCCGTCTCCAAGCAGTAATGCTTGGTAAATGTGTGCGGCATCTTCCATGTTGCCACTCTGCAAATGTCTGTGATAGGGACACCCGCAAAGAGTGCCATGGAAGTAGACATCGCCCTGGTGGAATGGGCTCGAACCGTGGAACGCAAGGGGTGGCCTGCTTGCTGCTGACAGAGAGTAATAGCTCCAGAAATCCAACAAGAGATACTTTGTTTATTTAGTGGAAGACCCTTCCTAGGTCGACTGTAAGCCACAAAGAGTTGGTTGGATTTGCGGAACGATTTTGTCCTGTGAAGGTAGAATTTAAGGCAGCGTTTAAGGTCTAGAGAGTGTAGAGCTCTTTCTGCCGCTGTTTGAGGATTCAGAAAAAAGGTCCGTAAGACTATAGGTTCATTAAGGTGAAAGTCGGACAGTACTTTGGGCACAAACTTAGGATTAGACCGCAGTATGACCTTGAAGAAAAGGGTCTTGAACTGAGAATGCATGGATCTCACTTACACGCCTGGCAGAGGTAAGGGCTAGAAAGAGTGCCATCTTCCAAGAAAGATACTTAAGATCAGCTCTGTGTATCGGCTCAAAAGGGTGTTTCATAAGCTGCGCAAGAACTGTGTTGAGCTGCCAAGTGGAAGGCAGAGACTTCACTGGAGGAAAAGTCCTGAATAGGCCTTTGAGAAATTGTTTAATCAACCTACTAGACCAAACAGAAGGGCCTGCAGAACATCTTCTGAAACGGGATATTGCTGCTAGATGAACTTTAATAGAGGCGTGAGCAAGACCTGAAGTTGCCAGATGGAGTAGGTAAGGCAGTATTTGTTCTGGGGAAGACGAAAGAGGGTGTATTTTCGCTGATTTACACCAGATGCAGAACCTCTTCCATTTTAAGGTATATGTCTTATTAGTACTGTCGGCTCGAGCCCGAGCCAGAACCGCCCTGCAGTCTGGAGGAATGTCTAGGCTATGAAACTCTCGGAACTCAGGAGCTAAGCCGATAACTTGAGAGATGCTGGATCCGGATGCAGGACTTGTTCCCGGTTCATTGTGAGGAGAGAGGGAAACGGTTTCAAACAGATTGGCGGTTCCAGAGAAAGAAGATGGAGCTCCATGAACCAATGCTGACGCAGCCACGCCAGAGCTATTCGGATTAGCGTGCAGGGTTCTGTCTTCATTTTCCTGAGGACCCTGGGAATCAGGGGAATCGGTGGAAAAGCGTATGCAAAGACATTGAACCATGCGATCGAAAACGCATTCCCTAGAGATCCTCGTTGGGGATGCCAGCTTGCGAAGTTTTGGCATTTGGCGTTCTGCTTGATAGCAAATAGGCCCAAGAGAGGAGTACCCAATTGGGAGACTAAGTGGTCGAGAGTCCGCTGGTTCAACTCCCATTCGTGGCATGTTGTTTGTTGCCCGCTTAGAGAATCGGCCAGTACGTTGTCTGTTCCTGGAACATATTCCGCTCGAAGAGAAATGTCATGATGGAGTAACCAGTTCCATATTTTTTGAGATTCGTGAGATAGTGTCAGTGAACGAGTCCCTCCCTGCTTGTTCAGGTAATGCATCGTCGTAGTATTGTCCGTCCGGACGAGCACTAGAGAACCTTTGATCCTGGGAAGGAACGCCAGGAGAGCCAGATAGACAGCTCGTAGCTCGGGGAGGTTTATGTGAAGCTTACGTTTGGCAGGAGACCACTTCCAGCTGATTCGAAGTTCTTGGAGGAAAGCTCCCCAACCCTCCAGGGACGCATCCGTTGTGATAACCAGTGGAGAAGCTTGGAGCAAGAAAGGCAGGCCTTGAGAAAGATTCCGTGGACGAGTCCACCACTGCAGAGCAGTGACCATCTGAGGGGTCACTTGAATGACATTGTCGAAGGATCCTTCGGATTGCATCCATTGAGCCGACAGTGCTTCTTGGAGAGGGCGCATGTGGAGGCGACAGTAAGGAACAAGCAGAATACAGGATGACATCATTCTGAGAAGGGATTTGATAAGGCGTACTGAGAGAGACTTTATGTGATTTGCCAAGTTTGTTCTGTCGCTCTTGTGATGGGAAAGCCTTTTTCAGGGTTGTGTCGAGAGTAGCCCCCAGAAAGGCTATCCGCTGAGAAGGCTGGAGAACGGACTTGTCCTGATTGAGAGAGTCCTAGGTGACTGAAAAGCTGCAGACAGGCGTCGGAAGACCTGGTCGCGCCGTCCAGAGAAGGTGCCTTGACGAGCCAGTAGTCGAGGTAGGGAAAAACCTGATGGTGTTGCTGCCTGAGATATGCAGCCACTGGAGAGAGGCATTTCGTAAAAATGTGCGGAGCTGACTTGAGTCCGAAGGGCAGGACTCGGAAATGGTAATGTCTGCCTGCCACGGCGAACCTCAGGAATTTCTTGTGGTTTCTGTGGATAGGCACATGAAAATAGGCATCCTGAAGATCCAAAAACACCATGTAGTCATTTGCGTTGAGAAGTTGCAGCACTTCTTGGATGGTAACCATGCGAAAAAACTGTTTCTTTAAAAATGTATTGAGACTTCTCAAGTCCAGGATTGGTCTCCATTTCTTCTCCTTTCTGCGCACAAGGAAAAAACAGGAGTAAACCCATTCCCCCGTTGACAAACAGGAACCCTTTCTATAGCTCCCTTCTGGAGCATGAGTGAAAGCTCCAGGAGTAACAGGCGTAGATTTTTGTGAAGCATAGGTTGAGGAGGAGTCTGGGGAGGTGTGTGAGTGAACTTCAGCAAATGTCCAAATTGTATTATTTGAAGAACCCAGCGGTCCGTTGTTATGTGTTTGCAATTGCTTAAGAAGTGGGAAATCCTTCCTCCAACTTTGAAGGGTGGAGAGGAGATGGAGACCGGCGGTAGAGAAAAGTCATTGCCCCCGAGCAGCGTCCTTCTGTCATCCTCCTTTTCCTCGAAAGGAGGTTTTAGTGTAAGAGAATTGCTGTTGTTGACGTTGTTGGTACTGTGGCCGATATTGTTAGTTGGAGGAGGGATAGGAAGTGTTGGTAGCCTCCTCTGGTGGAAGACTGACCTCTACCCCATGAGCCACGAAAAGGGTTTTTTTAAAATTGAAAGGTACCCAAAGCAGTAGCCGTGTCGGTATCCTTTTTTATACCCTGAAGAGTCTCATCAATATGCGGGCCAAAGAGAAGTTGACCATCGTAGGGCATGTCCAGAATTTTTGTCTGGACCTCCGGCCGGTATAAAGTTGCCCTCAGCCAACCCTGGCATCATAGGACCGCAGCGCCAGCTAGTTGATGAAAACCAGTAGAGGCAATATCCATCGCACAATTGATGATCTCGGAAGCCGAACGTTCGCCCTCCAGCAAGATCTTCTTTGCTTCTTCCCTCGAGTCGTCCGGCAAGGCTCCCAAGTATGGAGCAATGTCCGCCCACATCTGCCTGTTATAGCGCCCCAATTACGCTAAGGAATTTGACGCACGCACTGTCAATGCAGACATGGAAGAAAAACGTTTTCCAATGTTGTTAAGTCGCCTGCCTTCTTTGTCAGGAGGAGTGGACAGTGGGGCAGAAGGGTTTCTAGATTTTCTTTGAGCAGCCTGAGTGATGACAGAATCAGGCTTTGGATGTCTGGTAAGGCAGGTTGGAGCAATGTCCGGCGCTCTGTATTTCTTGTCTAGCTGAGGTAACACTGGGGGAATCGAAGATGGATTTTGCATTATCTGTACACCCTGATCCCAGATGTAGTCTATAATAGGGACTGATCGTACAGACTTTTTGAAAGGTTCTTTAAAGTCATACAGGAAACAGTCCTGTTGGTGAGAAGGCATAGGGAGCTGGAAGCGCTGTGCGGCTCTTTCCAAGACATTATGAAAACCCCCGATATCCTCAGGAGGCGAATCAGCTTGAGTATTCACCGGGGACGCTGGACAAGGGATAACATAATCATCCCACTCATCATGAGTCGATTGAGAATCATGGAGTTCACACTCCTCTTGTTGCTCGTCATCCTCATCATCTGTGGAAGTCGGAGGCGGTAGCATGACAGGCACAGACTGTGGAGGAAGAGGTGGCGGCTGCAGCCTCGAGGGACAACCAGAGCTGGAGATGTAGCAGAAGTAGGAAATCTCTGCTTGTAGTCAGCAACCTTGGACTCTGGTGTTGTCCACGAGCCCGTCGTCGGTGTAGTCGTCGACGGTAAGCACCAACTGGCAGAATTGAAGGAAACGTCGACAAAGCTCCCGTCGACGGAGCAGTTGTCGACGGTGTCGTCGGCATCGGAAACGTCGTCGACGATGTCGTCGTCGATGGAGCCCTTGTCGACAGTGTCGACGTCGACGGAGTCCTCGTCGACGGTGTCGTTTTCATCGTCGACAGGGTAGACTTCGACGAAACACTCTTCGTTGACGTAGGCGTTGAAGCGTTCGTCGGCGATCGTAGCGTCGATGCTGGCTTGGACGACGACGATGATTTTTTTATTTTAATCGTCGACGACACAGGTTTAGCAGCCGTCGACAAAGAAGTCGTCGTCATCGACGTGGACGAGGCAGGTGGAGATGGTCGTCGTCGACGAGGTGGAACCAGGATTTTTAAAGGTGTGTGGAACCTTCTGTAGAGAAACCTTTGTTGGGAAAGCCTTAAGCGACGTCTCTGAAGACTTTTTGTGCGTCTTCTTTTGAGGGGGCTGCGACGAAGGTCCCGGAGAAGCAACTCTGGGCCTTTTGTGAGAGGATTTTTAAGATGTAGAGCAGCCTTCACTCTCCTCAGACGACAGGACGACAGGTCGTTATATTTAAGCCTCTGCAGCCAAATTAGAAGGTGTCCCTCCAGATCTTTAAGGGTCTTTGAAGAAAAGGTATGACATACCTTACAGTCCTTTGAGGAGTGGTCCGGGTAATGACAATAGAGGCAGTCTTTGTGTTGGTCATCAATATGAAGACTTTTTTAACAAAAGGAAGCACAGGACCTAAAAAGGCCTTTCTTAGGAGTATCTGCCATGACGATATGGAGAACTGCACGCAGAAGAAGGAATCCTGAAGAAATAAATCACTGGAAATCCAGAAAACACGGAAAACTGAGCAGAGCTCAGGGGAGACTCCCTTAGCACGACGTGCGGTAGGAAATCTGAGGGACTAGAGCTCCTTCCAGGTGGGTTCCAGAGGGTGGTGATAGCGGATTGGCTCTTCTCTAGAGTTTAGTCCTTTTTACAAAAGGACATGGAGATGTTACTAATGTGAGGCCCTTGGTCTATTACTATATATGTCTAATGGGACATTACTTTATTTATGTACCGGGGTCTCGACGACGGGGAATGATTCAGGCATGTGAATCTATGAAAGATACCCTAATACTGGATAATGTTAATTTTAAGTGGAGACTAGGGGAAATGGTACGTGGTAGGAAATGTGTGGTTCTACACAGACTTAAGAACTGTCCATCATAAAAATAAGTTTTTTTAGCCGAGGTTTGCAAGGGCTTCTGGGTAAGAAAACTTGCTAAGAGCCAGGCAAGTCACCTCACCCTAGATTTTGCCCAATGTCTAGTTTACAAAAATGTGTAGGTTTGCTATGTTTCCCTAGGTGCTGGCTGATCGAGCACCCAAAATGTACAACTACCCACGTTGCAACCAAAGGGTCCCTTTTCAGTGGAAAACTTTGATGAGTCTGTGTTGTTGGTTATGGGCCTTTCCTGTGGGCTACAATTTTTATCCGAAGACTTAGGGAAATGCTAGATGATAGCAAATAGTGATAGTGATAGAATTTATAGAGAGCTCAGCTACTCAAAGAGTGTCCCGGTGCTATCAAGGAGTGTTCCAGCACTATCTGTGGCTCCCTGTAGATTCTAGAACAATACATGACAGAAGTGCGAGGATAATATGATTTTTAGTCAAAGTGTGAGGCTTGCAATGGCGTGCTGGAAAGAAAACTTGGTGAGAGTCATGGAAATCAACCCATCATGAATTTGGCCAGGTGTCTACTTTTAAAAAATGCGCAGGTTTGCTAGGTTTCCCTTGGTGTTAACTTAAGCTGGGCTCAAAATCAACAGATAGCCACATAGCACAGAAAAAAAGGGTACGGTTTCAGAGGGAAAAGTTATGTGTCCATGTTGCATTTTGGGGACTTTCCTGTCCTGGCACTAGACCTACCCAAACAAGTGAGGTACCATTTTTATTTGGAGATTTGGGGGAAATGCTGGGTGATATGAAATCTGTGACAAAATGTGTATTTTTAGCAAACATTTGTTCGCAAAGGCTTGTGGGTAGGAACCCTGGTGAGAGTCATACAAGTCATCCTAACCTGGATTCCTCCATGTGTCCACTTTTCAAAAAGGTGCAGGTTTAATAAGTTTCCCTAGGTGCCTTCTATGCTCAGGCCCGAAACCCACAGCTACCCACATTTAATAAAAGGGTCCGTTTTCAGTGGAAACATGTGAGGTGTCCATGTTGTGTGGGCCCTTTCCTGTCGCGGGCAACGAGGGACCCGCAGGAGGTAGTGCGCAGAAGGGGGGACAAACGATCTCCCATGTCACTACCCCGGTGGGTCGATGCGGCCTCTGGTGCGCAGGCACAGGTTTCATGGATAACAACGCGGGATGCACAGGACAGGCGCGCAGGGCAGCAGCAAGGGAACATTGATTTAGGCGAACTACTACCTACTTGCAGGGAACGAGCGGGATTGAGTAGGCTGGAGTCCGCGGAGGACGGCCCATTGCTATTGGACTATGATGATGAGAGTGTTGAAGACGGGGAGATCGGAGAAGAGGCGGGGGGGCAAGCTGGGGGATGTCAATAATGACATGTCTAGTCTTTTACAGAAGAGTTGGGACAGTCGGCGCAAAGTGGAGAGCGTGGCAGCCCCCCCTCACAACTGGTTAGGTGGCGGGATCCGGTCAGGACGCAGACCTTGATGCCAGGTAAGGCAAGGGAGCGCACGCAGGGGGATGGAGGCTGGTGGGGCACAGCGAAAAGGGGGAGGACACCAGGTATTGCACTGGGAAGTAGGGTGTCAGTGGGTACGGATGCTCGGGGGGAGGAGGAGGTGCAACTGAGGATGGGATGCATACATGAAGGACACAGGGGTAGGGACCGAGTCGCCGCGCAAGGGGGGGGGGGGGGGGGAGTGCGAGCGCAGACAGCGGCAACCAGCTCTGCAGAGGAGAAGGCGGGAGGAATAGATGCGGGTAGCAAAGAGAAAGACGGGATGGCCAAGGAATGGACTAAGGAGAGTCACGACATTCAGAAAAAAAGGTGACCATGCATGGGGATTACCGAGCCCTTGGGGGTCCAACTTATGTTGACCACCAAAGAGAAGGTCTGGAAGGGCGAATTTGTGGACATGCTAAGGCTACTGTATAGGGAGCTTACAGCAAAAGAGGGGTCCAAGGAAGAGGAGTTGGAGCTTGCCAAGAGACCGCGGGTGGCCATGAACATAGAGAATTGGTCGGCGGCATTTCTGATTTCCGCCAGTGTTTACTGTGAAAAGTACCCTGACAGGTCCGTCGCATTGTTTAAATACATGGACGTGATTAGACGGGCACAAGTGACGTACGTGGGGTATGCTTGGTCCCATTACGACGAGTAGTTAAGGGCGAGGCTGGCCTGGGATACAGAGGCTAAGTGGGGGAGATAGATGCGGACCTCTATCAACAGACTATGGGGGGGCGAAGTTCAGGAAGACGATATACACGGCTAGCGGCCTACCTCTCGTCCTGCGCCCCTTTCAGAACCGCCCCACCCGAGGAGGGATGGGGACCACAGGAAACAGCTCAGGGGGCACAGTGGGAGCATACTGGGACTTCAACAAAGGCGTGCGCCAGACAGTATTGCAAGTTTCGGCACGAATGCTCGAAGTGTGCCGGTAAACACACCGTCGTGCAATGCTGGGGGGACAGGGGCTAGTGGGCAAGGACAGCAGTCTCTCCCGACCACACAGCATACAGAAGGGGGTAGAGGGGGACGGGGAGGACAAGGGGCTGTGGGCAAAGTCTCGTACGCCCATTAAACAGAGCTGTCTGGAGGAATTTTTAGCGTCTTATCCACGGAACGAGGACGCAGAGCTTTTGCGGCGGGGTTTTCTGGAGGGTTTCTGGCTGGGCTATGAGGGTCCGAGGGCCGCAAGATGGGCTGAGATTTGAAGTCCGCAAAAACGCACGGTCCAGTAGTGCAGGCGAAATTGTTAAAAGAAGTGCAGGAGGGGCGTATGGCAGGTCTGTTCACGGGTAGCATTCGGGACATGATTATTTCCCCAATTGGCATGGTACCAAAGAAGGAACCGGGGCAATACAGGTTGATATAACACCTGTCGTGGCCGGAAGGGGCGTAGGTGAATGATTTCATAGCGGCCAAGCTGTCTTCAGTGTCTTACTCCTCGGTAGATATCGCACGACATCTAGTTGCCATGGTAGGCGAGGGTGCCCTCATGGCAAAATGTGACATAAAGTTGGCCTTTAGGTTGCTACCAGTACACCCTGAGGATTATCAATTGTTGGGCATACAGTTTGAGGGGTCCATTTTTGTGGACAAGGCACTGCCAGTGGTCTGTTCTATATCCTGTGCCTTATTTGAGCGCTTTAGTACATTCCTGCAGTAGGTTTTCTCATGGCAAACTGGTAAAGAGTCAGTGACACACTACCTGGATGATTTTTTTCTGGTGGCACTGCCTGGTTCTGCGGACTGTCAGCGGCAGCTGGCAAGTTTTAAAGAGCTCATGGGCTACCTCAGTGTGCCCTTGGTGCCAGAGAAGACACAAGGTCCCATTACGGTGTTGTCCTTCCTTGGTATTGAACTGGATTCGGGGGCGATGGAATCCCGATTGCCGCTGGACAAAAAATTGCACATTCTGATGTTGCTTGACGGTTTGCTGGCCAAAAAGAAGGTGACGGTCAGAGAGGTTCAGATCTTGCTAGGACACCTAAACTTTGCGTGCAGGGTGGTGAGATCGGGGCAAACTTTCTGCAGGAGGCTGGGGATGTCTTTGGTGGGTCTGACTATGCCTCACCATCATATGCGCCAGTCAGCCGGCACCAAGGAGGACTTGCGCATGTGGCGCACCTTCCTGGACCATTTCAACGGTATCTCTATGGCGACCCAGGAAGAATGGGAATGGGATGTCATGATCTAGTCGGACGCAGCGGGGGCAGGAGGCTTTGGACTCTACTGGCAAGGGAGGTGGTGCGCAGAAGAATGGCTACCACACTGAAGGAATGGGGGGAGGAGTATTGCCTTTCTAGAGCTCTTTCCACTGGTAGTGGCCGTGACAGTATGGGCGTGGGAATTGCGCACAAGAAAGTGATCTTTAAAGTGGACAATATGGCAGTAGTTCAGGTGGTGAACAGCCAGGGACGCTCAGGTGCTCAAGTTGTTTCGTTTTTTTGTGCTGAGATGTTTGGAGCATGATATCTTGTTTCAGGCCAGACATGTGCCGGGAGTGGACAATGACACCGCGGACGCTTTGTCTCATTCACAGTGGCAGAGGTTCCATGGGCTAGTCACGGAAGAGGACAAGGGCAGGACGCTGGTTACAGCAGAGATGTGGTATGTAGGTGACAAAGGGTCATACAGTGGGTAAAAGGGTCCCTGGCACCATCTACGTGGAAGGCATACGCGCAGGCCTGGAAGGAATTTCTTGATACTGGCCATTTTGTGACACCAGCCACCATTTCGGTGGGGTGTCACGACAGCTGGTTGGAGACCAGGCAGGGAAAGAGAATTTTGTCCCGCCCTCCCGTTCCGTTTTTCTCTGTTTTTTCCAGGGAGATGGAGGGTCTTTTCAGCTTTTGGGTTTAGGACTATGGGCATTTTCCTTTTTAATTGGTTGGTTTTGTTGGGAACAGGTGCATCGGGTGGGGAAACATGTACATTTGGTTGTCGCTTGAAGCAGGTGCTGGTGGTGTGTATGGTTTATTGTTTCAGGTGGGCGTTTTTCCTGGGTAATAGTTGGTAGACATGTTTACAGTTACAGTTTATGAGTTGGAAAATGTCACACTGGGAGCACGCAGGAAGGGGAAGTAGCATAGGAAGGTTACATAGATAGTTACAAGTTTACTGGGGCAGCAAGGAGGACAGATTTGGGGGTTTAGAAACGGTTGCAAAGGGGAAAACTTTAGGGGAAGGGGTGGGGGTTAAGGCAGGAGGAACATATTTAGTGAGGTTTAGTTTTGTACTGCACAGACCAAGAAAACTGATTGTAAGATGCACCTGTCTTCAATAAAGCAGCCTTTTTCACACCTAACAAGCTGGTTGGTGGTCTGTGCTGTACCCCCCCTTTTGGCCCCAAACCATACAAACATTCCCCAGCGGATGTTTGACACAGATAATGGAACCTCTCTGATTTATATCTCTCTATAGAAAATTACAATACTAAAAATTAATTACAATTGAAAAATTAGCACATTGTGTAAGCAGTTACAAGAGATGCATAGCAAGAAAAAGTTGACCTAAACGATCTGTAGCTCAAAAACGATCTGCCTTGTTATCACACTGAGTGATCTGTAGACAAAATGAGACTCACCGTAATGGGCTTTGGAGTTTGTCATGAATGTCATCAGCGTATATGCTGAGAACCCTGCAGCTGGGCACCTCTATTGCCATGGAAACCACAGAACGAGAGATGTCAAAAAATGATGTGATGGGCGGGGCTTTCATTTTGGTAGTGTGCCGGTCTAGGAAGGCTAAAAATCTTTATTCAGAGATCTCAAAAGGGTGTGTGTTGAAGCCACACATTATGCCCGGTCTGCGGGTGTCTCGCAAATCAAGAGTAGATCAACAATAAAGGGCTAAAGTCCATGCATGCATGGGAACAATTGTTTAAAACAGCATGATTCAAGGACTATATAGTGACACAGTAATACACATAATAGCGGCTCTGCCCACGGAGCATGAGCAATCAATACATTGGCTTATTGTGAAGCCATGCTGTGATTGGCCACTTCTGCCATTGCTAGGCAGGGATGATCAGCTAGCCACTTGCCCTCTTTCTCGTGGAGAGGGGGTAGAGATAGTCAGACCACACCCTCACCTCATGCTGCTGTGGGCAAGGCGAGCTCGAGTCACGGAGATCCAGAGAAGTGGAGTGGACACTACTTTGGTGGCTTCGAGTGAAGTCTCGATTAACAGCCAGACATTTTCTAAGCAAGTAGGTCGGTGGCACAATAATGCATTTCAGAGTGTCTGTCTATATGGCTGTCTGTCAGTTTGACCACCTGGATTTCTTTTAGCTGGTCTATATGTCTGCCTGTCCATTTACTAGTCCGTCTGACTGCCTGCCTTTCTGCATGTTATCCATCCAGCCTTTCTCTGTCATCTCCTTCACAACCCCCGGCAACCCCCCCCCCTCCCCCCCCCAAAAGGACCCAGCCACAGGAGTGAGTTTCTAAGGTTATACTGGAAAAGTGAAAGTCCAGTCGGAAGCCGGTCGCATTCTGCAAACAGGGGTTGGAGCTATTGAGCACGTGCAGGACTTGTTTAAAATGTGATGCATTCAGACAGCATAATTGTAAATTGTTAGTTAGACCATTGCTATCATGAAATGACGTTCTCAGCGCTGGTCCAATTGAGAACGTGCATAACTAAATGAAACTGTAATACAATCAGACACCGTGATTGTAAAATATATGTCGGCCATTGCCATCATGAATTGAAGTTTTCAGTGCTGCAAGGGGCAAACGTTGGTGGCCAGGCATATGTACATGCAATCATAATGGGCAACAGTAAGCAGCAAAAGCATGCAAATGATTGCGTGGAGCCACATGATTGCATAGAGCACACACAAAGTAGAATGTGATGGTGTAGGAATTAGTATAATAGGTAGCAGAGAAAAATACAAAACCGTGCGGGCATGCATAAGCTGAAGTAGTTGAAATGCTTAGAAATAATCACCAACAAGACAGGGCATATAGTCAAAATAATATCATGATGAAGGCACATTCAATTCTGTTGTTAAATTGGAGACAAGAGATGAAGTAAAAACATGATTAGTTCAAATAGTTTTTTGCAGATGTAGAGTGCATTTCACTGAAGAAAAAAAGTTGCAAAACAAACTACATAAGAAATTTGTTAATCCAGTGATACAGTAGCATGTCTAATAGGGCAACGCCCAAATAAATAGCCTTAAGGTGCAACACGAGGTAAACAAAATGCAGAACTAATTACATGCAAAACCTATCAATCCAGTGAGACAATGGCAAGTTTAGAAGGCAAGGCCCCCAAGAGGGCGGTCAGCTTCTACTTGGACAGAACCAAGGACTGCAGGTTGCATGATCAACTCTTCATTGTTTATGTGGGCAAGATAAAGGGCAAGGCTGTCCACAAGAGAACACTGTACAGGTGAATCATTCTGTGTATCAAGATCTGTAACGCCTTGACAAAGAAGGATCCTTCTGAAGGTATTCACACTCATTCTACCAGAGCTAAGTTTTCTTCTTCAGCTTTGACTAGAAATGTCCCTGTGGTAGACATCTGCAAGGCAGCAACTTGGGTCTCCCTCCACAGTTTGGCAAATCACCATTGCTTGGATTTGGAGGTGAGGTGGGATGGTCATTTTGCTCATTCTGTGCTGCAGGATTTTTTGGTGCAGGCAGGCACCCTCTGCCGGGAGTGGGACTGCTTGGGGATTCAATTCAAAAGGTAAGGAATCCACAGGCAGATGTATCCATCAGAACATGTTACTTACCTTCAGTAATGCTTTTTCTGGTGAATAAAGTAATTGCCTGTGGATTGCTCATTGACCCACTCACCTCTCCGTTGCCTGTCTACTTATACCAAAAAATACTTAATGTGTATTATGGGATTTATTGTTGGAACCATGTGATACTTGGCACTAGGAAATGTCTATGATCAAGAATTTCCAAGTTTGGTTGTATTTGTATACCGTGTATACTTGTAAAAATGTGTCAGTTCACCTGTTCGCCTCGAAGGCACGGACAAAATGGGAGGAACTGACATCAGCACGCTGACGAGTTCTTCTTATGGCTCTGATGACGTCATGTGGAGTCACATGCGGCACAGTTCTATTGTGATGTCCTCGACGATGTGGAAGAGATGAGAAGAAAGGTTTTTGTGGAATGCTGCGCATTGGGGTAATTGAGAAGGTGAGGAATCCACAGGCAGATACTGTATCCACCACAAAAAGCGTTAACGAAGGTAAGTAAGCTCTTAATTAAGGTTCTTATTGTGAGAGTAGCAAAGGGTGAGGATGTTCTTTCCCCCAAATTACACAAAGCTTTTTTGACTTTGGTTACACTATTTCTTTTTTGTTGCTCCTGTGAGAGAGATCTTATCCTGTATTTCCTTATAAAAAATGGGTACTGTGGGCCTGATTCACAAACTGCACTTTGTAGTATGTTTTGAAGTAATACAAGACGTACTACAAAGTGGTATTCACAAACTATGTGTGGAGTTTATGCCTTCATAATAGCCTATATTTATGTGTGTGGACTTCTCCGTCCATAACTGCGGAGTGTGTGCACAAATCAGTACATGTTTTAGTAGTGCAGGGAGGGGCGAGGAGGGCTTTAGGGAGGGACATCATCCACCTCCACAAGAGTAAGCAAATTGCTATACTCCGAGAGTGGAGACATGTTACTTACAGTTTTGTAGTAAATTTACGGTTGGAGTTTGTGAATACCAAAAAGTAGTAACCTACTACAAAGTGTAAACTTACCAGTGACAGCTGGTGACATAAGAAAGTGGTGGGTGTAAAAGTAGTGGGTGAGTGCACTGTTAGGAGCAAGCGCAGCCCTACTGGCATAAGGGGGGTTTTAGGGGGTTCTACCCCCAAGAAAAGTTAGAAAAAAGAGTGGCAAATGGTGTATTTTCAAGGATATTTGAGAGAGAAGGTTTATAAAGCAATTGTGAAAGTGTAGTTATAACATCAATAAAGACATTTCATATGATAACGTAGGTAGCTGCTTATTCAGTATAACCACAGAACTTCATAACATACTTTGAGATAACAATGCTGAGTACCTCACAGAGTTGTTTACAGCAGTCAGTATCAGGTATTGGCACCAAACTGAAGGATAATCATTTTATCAACTATAAGAATAAAAGGCTAAGTCGACCTTACCTGAAAGCAAAAACAAAAATGTCACAAAAGAAACAATGCATGCACATAATGCATTCCAACTGATGTCATTGTAATCCATCTTGCCTTTGACTGCTATTTAGAAAGATTCGCACATTTTCTGTAAGTCAGTGGTGCCAACCAAAGGAAGGCATGTTGCTTAGCCAGGTTCGACAACAAGATTGCAAATTTGTGTTGTTTAATTTCTTTAATGCGTTTCGTAATGACAAGAGCAAAACATAATGTAAGAAGCAATAGTTGATGTACTCATCCGTGCTTGGAGTCCAAGTATGGATGAGTACATCAAATATTGCTACTTTGGAAATGTTATGACTTGCACAAGCCCTCCTTGACACCCATTGTTAGACTGTGTATCCTGGCAAGGCCTCTTAAGGACACGGGCAGCCAGGTGCAAGATCGACTGAAGAAGGAGTAGGCCCTATAAACAGGAGAAGATGGGCTGTTTCAGGGCTGGTAAGCAGGTTTGCACGTCTGTGCATAGATACACGTGTGTGTGTGTGTGCGCACATACTCGCCTGGAATATTGAACAAGTATACACGTCTGTGCAAATGTGTGTGCGCGTGTCTGCATACACACCCATATGTATGTCTTGGTAAACAAGCTTCTGTATGCCATGCATGAAAGCGCTCATTAGTGCTAAGGTTGGCGGGGTTGGCAGAGTAACATTACACGGAATTCAGCGGAGTTGAAAATAAACTCCGTAAAAATTCTGCTCCGTTGCTCTGCTCCACCCTAATTAAAAAAATGGAAACCTCACACACCTTTGGTAAAACAACAAGCAACTCTACCTTTACATGCTAAAGAGCATATAGTTATCTCACAAAAGTGAAATTGGAAATATAGCAAGCAGTGAGAGAGGTGATGATTTTGGGGTCCCCCCTAACCTAGAGAGGACCAAGCAGATGCCTTGAACACAAAGAGCACATCATGCTCAACGATAAGATGGTGGTCCCATCCTCCTAGAAGCAGAGTTATGGGCAAAAATACAATCCCAACCAAATGGCCCACAAAGCACCATTGAGAAGACCTGAGATGCAGAATTAAAGCCGAACGGAAGGACAGCAAACTCAATCAATCAATCAATCGCATTTATAAAGCGCGCTACTCACCCATCAAGGGTCTCAAGGCGCTGGGAGGGGGAGGAGGGTCAGTGCTCGAAGAGCCAGGTCTTGAGCTGCCTTCTGAAGGAGAGGTGGTCAGGTATGGCGCGAAGGTGGCTGGGCAGAGAGTTCCAGGTCTTCGCTGCTAGAAAAGAGAAGGATCTTCCTCCGGCGGTGGCTTTGCGGATGCGGGGTACGGCTGCCAGGGCCTGTCCGGTGGAGCGCAGAGTGCGCGGGGGAGTGTAGAAGGAGACGCGGTTGTTGATAAGTTTGGGTCCGAGGTTGTGAAGGGCTTTGTGTGCGTGGGTGAGTAGTCGGAAGGTGATCCGCTTGTTGACGGGTAGCCAATGGAGTTTTTTCAGGTGTCCGGAGATGTGGTGGTGGCGAGGGATGTCCAGGATGAGTCTTGCGGCAGCGTTCTGGATCCGTTGGAGTTTCCTCTGCAGCTTGGTGGTGATGCCGGCGTACAGGGTGTTCCCGTAGTCCAAGCGGCTGGTGACGAGGGCGTGGGTGACGGTCTTCCTGGTGTCGGTGGGGATCCAGCGGAAGATCTTGCGGAGCATGCGGAGGGTGTTGAAACATGCCGGGGTCACCGAGTTCACCTGTCTGGTCATGGTGACGGAAGAGTCCAGGATGAAGCCGAGGTTGCGCGCGTGGTCGGTGGGTTGGGGAGTGCTGCCTAGGGCGGGGGGCCACCAGGAGTCATCCCATGCGGTGGGAGTGGGGCCGAGGATGAGGACCTCCGTTTTGTCTGTGTTCAGTTTCAGACGGCTGTCTGTCATCCAGTTCGCCACTTCCTTCATTCCTTCATGTAGTCTGGTCCTAGCTGATGTGGGGTTGTTAGTGAGGGATAAGATGAGCTGGGTGTCGTCGGCTTATGATATAAGGTCGAGTCCGTGTTTGCGTGCGATGTTCGCCAGGGGGGTCATGTAGACGTTGAAGAGAGTGGGGCTGAGGGAGGATCCTTGAGGTACGCCGCAGATGATCTCCGTGGCTGTGGATCTGAAGGGGGGGAAGGCGGACTCTCTGAGTCCTTCCGGAGAGGAAGGAGACGATCCATTCCAGGGCCTTGCTTCTGATGCCGGCGTTGCTGAGGCGGCGTATCAGGGTGCGGTGGCAGACCGTGTCGAAGGCTGCAGAGAGGTCCAGGAGTATGAGGGCCACGGTCTCTCCCTTGTCGGTCAGGGCTCTGATGTCATCCGTTGCTGCGATCATGGCGGTTTCGGTGCTGTGGTTGGCCCTGAAACCGAACTGTGTGGGGTGGAAGGAGTCGTTGGTTTCCAGGGCGTTGGTGAGTTGAGCGTTGACGATTTTCTCAATCACTTTGGCGGGGAACGGCAGGAGAGAGATGGGCCGGAAGTTTTTGAGTTCGGTGGGGTCTGCTGTAGGTTTCTTTAAGAGGGCGTTGAGCTCTGCGTGTTTCCAGCTCTGCGGGAAGGTGGCGGCGGTGAGGGAGGCGTTGATGACGTCCCGGAGGTGCGGTGCGATGATGTCGTCGGCCTTGTTGTAGATGTGGTGCGGGCAGGGGTCCGATGGGGATCCGGAGTAGATCGAGTTCATTATGCGGGTGGTCTCCTCGGTGGTGGTAGGGTTCCAGGTGAGGATGGTGGTGGTGTCGGTGGCGGGTTCCGGAGGGGGGCTCGTGTCGGCGGTCGGGAAGCTGTTGTATATGTCGGTGATCTTGTGGTGGAAGAAGGTTGCGAGGGAGTCGCAGAGGTCCTGTGAGGGAGGGATGGAGTTGTTTTCTGCTTCCGGGTTGGAGAGTTCTTTGACGATGCCAAATAGTTCCTTGCTGTTGTGGGCGTTGTTGTCAAGTCTGTTCCGGTAGGCTGTTTTTCGTGCGGCGCGGAGGTGTTGGTGGTGTTGGCGGGTGGCGTCCTTGAGAGCTGACATGTTCTCTTCGGTCTGGTTAAGGCGCCACGTCTTCTCGCGGGCGCGGCATTCTTTCTTGGAGTTCTTGAGGTCGGGGGTGAACCAGGAGTTTTTCTTGTGGTTGGTGGTGCTGGCTTGAGTCTTCAGGGGAGCCAGGAGGTTGGCGCAGTCGGAGATCCAGTTTGTGAGGTTGTTGGCGGCTACGTTGGGGTCGGTGGTGCTGGTGGGTTGGTTCTGGGAGAGGGTTGATGAGAGCTGTTCCGTGGTGATACGATTCCAGTGTCTTCTTGGTGGTTGCTGGGTGTGGTGGGGCACGGTGGTCTTCTTGAAGATGAAGTGGACGCAGCTGTGGTCCGACCAGGTGAGTTCGGTGGTGTGGCTGAAGGTGATGTGTTTGCTGGAGGAGAAGATGGGGTCGAGCGTGTGTCCGGCGTCGTGGGTGGGGGTGTTGACTAGCTGATGCAGTCCCAGGTTGGCGAGGTTGTCCAGTAAGTCGGTGGTGTTGTTGTCTGTGAGGTTCTCCAGGTGAAAGTTGAGGTCTCCTAGGAGGATGTAGTCGGTGGATGAGAGTGCGTGAGGGTTGACGAATTCTGCGATGTCTTCGCTGAACTTGGTGCGAGGTCCTGGTGGTCTGTACATGAGGGTGCCTCTGAGGGTGGTTTTGGGGTCGCTGTGGATCATGAAGTGGAGGTGTTCGGCGTCGGGGAGTGAGTTGTCGGTGTCGGTCGAGATGGGGATGGAGTTTTTGTGTGCGATGGCAATGCTTCCTCCGATGCGGTTGGTGCAGTCTTTCCGGATGATTTTGTAGCCGTCGGGGATGGCTATGGCGATGTCGGGTGCCGAGGAGGGATTCATCCAGGTCTCGGTGAGGAAGGCGATGTCCGGGTTCATAGAGTTGATGAGGTTCCACAGTTCGATGGCGTGCCTGTGGATGGATCAGGTGTTGACCAGGATGCAGTGGAGGTTGTTTCCGGGGGAGTAGTTCTTGGCGGGAGCGGAGTGGGTTCGGAGGCAGGTGAAGCGGCAGTTGCTGCAGGTGAAGGGTCCGTGGGTACGTTTCGGGGTGGCGCAGTAGCAGCCCGGCGTGCGGCCGGGGTTGAGGTTGGCGAGGAAGGCGGAGTCGTAGGTCAGGCGGGGGGCGCGGGGGCCAGAGGTTCGGGTGCTGGGCGCGGTCCAGGCGCGGACGGGCGCAGACGGGCTTGCCTTAGGCGCGCCTTCGGCGCGCCAGCGGCGCGCCCGCTGCGCGGCCTCGCAGCGGCCGCCATATAAGGGGTAGCCGGGGAGGCGGGGACAGCTGGGAGGCGGGAGGAGGGCGGGTAGGGGGGAAAAAGAGCGGGAAAAGCAGCGAAGGGCCTCGGGGAGGCGAGGAGGCCCGAAAAAGCAGAAAAGTACCTAGAAGGGGTACAAAAGCCGGAAAAGCGAGAAAAAACGACAAAAAGCGGCGGAAGGACGGAGGGGGACGGCGGGGGCACGAGGGGCAGCAGGCACTCAGGGATACAAAAAGCAAGGGGAGCGCGATCACAACGGGGAAAGCAGGCACTCAGGGATACAGAAGGCAAGGGGAGCGCGATCACACGGGGAAAGCAGGCACTATGGGATACAAAAACCAAAAGGGGACGCGATCATACACAGGGGAAAAAGGCAGACAGTCGGCACAACAACAGAGCAGAAGGCAGGCACAGAGGATCTGGTGGCGCCGCGAGGGCAGGGGAGCGACCTACCCTGGGGTCAAAGGTCAAACTGATAGTGTTGAGACACCACCGTAAAACAGAGATAATTCCAATGCAACTTCAGGATGGTAATGTGAAAATACACATCCTGTAAATCGATCAACATTTTTCAGTCTTCCTTCTGCAGCGCAAGAAGAACCTGAGCCAGGGTCAACATTTTGAATTTCTCCTGTTTGAGGTAAAAATTCAAAACCCTGAAGTCGAGGTTCGTGCTCAAGTGACCGCCCTTTCTGGAAATCAGGAAGTATCAGGATTAACTTGCTTGACCCCTTTCCTGCTCCAGAACCACCTCAATTGCACCCTTTTACAGCAATGACAGAACCTCCTGTTGGTGAAACAGAAGATGCTCTTCTGAGCAAAAGCTCTGACAGAGAGGGAAAGAAGGGAGGAACTCCAGGAAGGGTAGGGCATACCCATTCTCTATGATGTTCAACACCTAGAGATCTGTAGTAACAGACCTCCAACGTTGTAGGAAATGGGGCACCCGTCCTCTCATGGGACAAGCATGATCTAGGATGGTGGAGCTAGAGCTGCTCCCCTGCCACACCAGCTGGACATCAGGCGAGATTCCCGAACCATGCAACCATACGTGTCTCCTAGTAGTCACAGACGATCATATAGCCCTGGCTACTGAATCGGCCATGTCCAGATCAGACTCTACCACTTGACGTGCAGCAGCTTGGGCATCCAACAACACCTCTGAGAAATGCCCTCGAAACTCCTCTGGCAACTTTGGGACAACCTCCCAGGCTGAGTCCATGAGTTCATGAACCTAGCAACCCAAAAGGCATGTGGCATTTGTGGACTTGAAGGTCAATCCCCCCGAAGAGAACACCTTCGCCGATAGCTCCAAGCGTTTTGATTACTTATCTGCAGGCATAGATGGGAAAGAACCTGCAGACAGTCTCGAACACGAAGCCTGGACCAACAAGATTTCCAGAAGAGGATGGGTGTACAGGAAAGCTGGCTCCAGCTTATGATTTGCTTCATTATGGAGGGAGATTCTGCCACCGTCTTTTGAAATGTGGAGGGGCAGACTCTATGCAATATACAATTTAGAATATAGTCTGTATGCCCTAAAAGGGCCCCATAAGTGCAGGCTTAGCATCAAAATATGGGGGACAGTCTCAGACTTTTTGAAATAAGTATGATATAGCAAGATGGTTACATTCTGTGTATTAAATGCAAGATCTGGCCGGACGTAATGTTTGGTGATTAGATATGTATAGTATAATGGTGCATTAGTTGAATGAATTATAATTGATTTGTGGCTGATATATCTTATAATAATTCTCAAGTTCTCGGTTTATGTTTTTTCCTCTCTTATTTGTTAAGTACTGTAAAGATATGTATATTGTGATCCCTCCTAAATTTATTGGATTTTTGTCCTCTGTGTGTGAACAAAGCTTCTGTAAATTGAATGATTATGGCGTGCTAAAATAAAATAAAACATTTTTTAAAAAATGCGACAGATCTGATCCCAGAGCCGGGAAAGCAGGATACGGAGAGATCTCATCCCTACAATGACATCTGGGAGTCAGGAACACCGACTTCAGAGTTACATCCTCCAAAGAGCGACGCCGAGAACCAAGGCACCACTTCTTCATGTGTTTCTTGAAGACCTCGAAGTGTGTGGAATCGGTGACTTCAAGCGGGTCCTTGACCTCCTGCGACCTCTCTTCTGTTTCTTCGACTTGGCCATGAATAGTTTGGCCTCCCTCACCTTCAGCACTTTTGGATTCATCTTCTTGCATGAAGTGAATGTCCTGACATCATGGTCAGATGACAGACACCACAAACAATCTTCATGTGGGTCAGTGATGGACATCTGGCCCCAACATTCCCTGCAAGGCTTGAAACCCGACTTCCTCGGAGTTGCCATCTTTGTACAGCAACAAAGTCGCAACAACAGCAACAAAGAAACTCCCAGAAACGGGGAGCCTGGGAAAAAAAACCTGAAGCATGCGGAAAAAAGGGAACTGACGAGCACCCTGACGAGGTCTTCTTATGGCTCCGAAGATGTCACGCAGAGTTGGGTGCGGAGCCATTCCATTGTGACGTCCTCATCGCCGTTGGAGAGTTGAGGAGAAAAGTTTCAGTGGAATGATGCGCATTGGGGCAATTCAAAAGGTGAGGAATCCACAGGCAGATGTATCCATCAGAAAGCTTCAACTAGTTCTTACAACGTAAAAGGGCTTCTAATTTCTACCATGTAAGTTGTCAACAACCTGGATGGGCTGAATTGCCCAAATACTTCTGCACCCACCACAGATGTAGCAAATCTATCCACTTGACAGACCTGCAACTGCGAGACAACAAAGACCACCAAATCACACACCCTTTTAACCTATGCTTTAGTTACTTTCTACCTTTTTCATAGAAACCTAAACATTTTATGGTTTTATTACCACTTACAAACATCCCTTCCATTTTGAGCGACCAAAAGAGCCCAATTCAATAGCACTCCCTAAATATGCACCTTGAACAAATTCAGCCGTTGAAGAATTGATGATGACCAGAGTAGCTGATAATCCAAAGGAACCCAACTCAACAGTGCCCCATAAATATGCGCACTTACCAGAATCAGAAATTATTGAGGAATTGATTATGCCCATGAGAGCAGTTCCATACCAGCTAGGCATGTTAATCTTCAGTTTCCATAAGTAACACATCTCTCCTACTTTTAACAAGCATTTCCAATGCAATCGGTCTCGACTTTAGGACCTTATATGTATTAAGCTATGCAGCACATTAGCCTGAGAGCTGAAACATCTACTATTCTTTAACATGGAGGGAAAGTAAGCACCAAACTGCGTGACACACCAGGTATGGGAACACATGAAGAGAAATATTGCCTTTCAGCAGGAAAAGGTATAGTCCAAAGCTCTGTTTTTTAATATAAAATCAGGAACTACCGTGGTCACATCACTGAATATACCAGATTTGAAAAAAATATTATTGTCCACGGGTGCTCTTGGAAGACAATTTCTATGGACTGGAATCTAGAGAATGCTAAAGTGATTCTGGTATTTTACTGACCTCTGCTGGTCATTTTCTATCAAGAAAGTTAAATAGAGGCAGTTGAACAAACATAGCAATTCTGGTATTTTACTGACCTCTACTGGTCGTTTTCTATCAATAGGCATTTGCCAGAAAAATTTAAAAAATGACAGTCCCTCAGTAGAAAGCAATTCTGGTATTTTACTGACCTCTGCTGGTCGTTTGCTATCAAGACAGTTAAATAGAGGCAGTTGAACAAACATAGCAATTCTGATATTTTACTGACCTCTACTGGTCGTTTTCTATCAAGACAGTTAATTAGAGGCAGTTGAATAGAAGAAAAAGTCGCTAAGAGGAAGAAAACATGTCTTAGGGCTGATCTCCAGAGCCCTCAAAGTACATACACAAGTCCTAGGGCTAATCTCCAGAACCCACAATGTAGATGCACAAATAAGTATATACAAGAGGTTTTGAATGCTTGACCTAAAAAGCATTCTTACTGTGACCCGATATCACAGAATTTACAAAACATCCATGTAAATATTCTTTTTATTCTTTCTCATGGGAGGGGAAAATAATTAAAGAGAAGTGAAGGCAATAGTCGAGTAGCACAAACATACATAAGCATACCTTAACCATCCTTATGGTGAACATTGGATTTGAAGTATCCAAAGAGGGAATTAAATAAAAAACCTGCAGAAAAAGCTATCACTCGAAATCTGTTATTCATCAAACAATGAAAGAAAGTGTGATCGTCCGTAAGGAGTCCCACCTCTTTGACTTTTTAATCACATACCAGCTCCTGAAATTTGACGAAAATCTCAAACGTTGCCAGTTCCGAACATGTAATGCCATCATCACAAACACACCATAAGCAAAGGTAGTTTGGAATGCACACACATCCTTGGTATACCCCATATACTAAAGCATCAACTGATCATTAAAATTAACACAAGTGTTAATAGTACACAGCAAATTCGGTTTCAGGATTAGTGATTATGCTTAAACATTCATTGACATTCAAATAGAGCCAGTAGGTCACAGAGACTCACGATTTGCAGAGAAGATAGAACACTATTCCGCTAACAGGCCTTTGAGCTTTTCTCCACAATTCCACTCTAGACTGGTCGCTTAATCTTGTTAATATTTACAATACTGAACTCCTTTCTCGCAAAACCACCCTTACCACACAATAATACGGAATAGGTATTATATTTCTTTAATATTGTTTGTCTACAAATATTTTAATTTTTCAGTTTAATATAGCGGTTTCTAAAATAATGAATGCCTAGTTTATCTGTAAGTCTAGACTTACATTACACGACTTTCGCCTAAATAGATCGTAATTCACGCACAATAATAACAAATAGTGAAGATTTCTCATTACTTAGCATAACGTCTTTTCACTTTTCAATATTCATCTGGACGAATTTCTAAGGCTCATTTAAACATCGTCGATAGATTCCTCTAAAAAGAAGAAATGTGTTTGTGCTTCAACCAGTTTACAGCAGAGTTCAACAAACAACTCATGCCAGATCCCAGTTAGGGAGTAAAAATGTGATGGGTTGCTAGTCTACGTATTAGTCTGAGGAAGAATGACTGAAGTCACGGAATACACTGCATTTTATTATTTTAAATGCGTTTGTTTACAAGTTATGTGATTATGTCGCGCATTTGGCAATTCAGAGCATGGTTTCTAAGTGCAGATATATGTAAGTACAAACACACAACAAAATAATGCTTTAAAAAGTATTCTTACTTGCCACCAATAAGAACTTGTGATAGCCGGTTGTTCACTTGGTTATCAGTTTTATGACGAAACTGCAAATTTAAAATAAAAAAAACATTACTAGTTTATAATGTGAAAACATAGCATATTTTACCCAATCCAGTTGGGACTAGCATTGATGATTCAATGTCACTTTCAAGAGCAAGCTCACATACAATGAAGAAATGTAATAGACGTCAGTTCACAAAGGTACCAAGGGTAGTGGCATCAGGGACTTCTTAAGGATTATGGGAGCCTGGGGTCAATTGTATTTTGGGGGCCCCTTTTCGGAACAGTTTTGAATTTATGACCCAATTTCAGCTCCTTCATGCCCTCTTTGGCCAGGTCACTGACAGTGTGTCAGGCACAGTTGATCAAATTCTAAAGTTGTTACATCTTATATTCATGAATAGTGATGCGCGTTTTCAATATTGTAACACAGTAGCAGCTCACTAATACTACAAATATTCTCTGTGATACCCTCCCATCTTTTATATACGAGGTCCTATTTTGAACTTTATTTATGGATGTTGCATTAAAAAACCACTGCTTCACTGCAGAATGTCTGTAATAGACTTTCACAAATCAGTCACATCAAAAATGAATGAAAGAGAAACAGTATTTAAAGTAATCTGTTGAAGAATTATCCAAGGTCATCCGCTCAAGCCTCTGCAGAACAGAGCTAGCACTATCAGAGGGCCCACTGAAAGGCTAGGGCTCTGGGCCAGAGTCCACTTTCCCCATGCCTTAAAACGTATCTGAGTGGCATCATGTGCCCATTGACTTCAATGCTATCACAGAAGTTACCCCTTTTCAGATATTTTGCCCCCATTAACCGCATGTTTGCGGCTGAGGGCATAGAAAAAAGGATAAGGAGTGGAAACAAAATAAGAAACAAGTCGCTCTTACAACCCTGTTTTCTTTCTGTTTCTGTCATTGCCTTCCTGGCTCCTGAAACCAAGAATAACAAGGACGGGTCCCAAGATAATGAAGGTAATGATAATGATACTTCTCTTGTATACAGTACTTAAACTGCTGCACAACTTAACACAGCTTTCTCATCACATCTGGTGATAATGTTGGAGAACATCTTGGCTTGAAATATCTTGTGATAGTCAGTAAGGGGCAAATCCTGCAATGAAAATATTTGCGCCTGTGCTGGAGCACACGGGGTACATTAAATGCATCATGGGTGGGCACAGTAGCCAAACATATACTGAGGAAGCAGAATACCCTAACTATAAAGAACAACTTCAGTACCATATTATCTCAGACTACCTACTTATTCAATTGCAACTATCACCAACTCCTGAATGTGAAGTTCTCCTCATCAAATCACTTCAGGACGTTTCTTTATATTAACAAGACTGATGCTGGTGCTACCAGCAAATCATTACCTTACAAGGAAGAGTGAGGACTATGAATGAAAGAAAGAGAAGAGTAGGTAATTTGTGCATGGTTATTAGGTACCCCGTTTTAGCCATTTTCAGTGAGCCAGGAATCTAGGGGTGATAAGCTCATTGTGGTTCAAATAACACTTGTGTAATTAGTACTTTCTACAAAACATGTGGTGTTCATAACGTCTGAAGGTTAGACGGGGTTGGCCATTACTGTTAAAACCTTTCACTTTTGATGGGTGTTTAGCTAGCATGAAATTTGGGCTTTATTTGCCACCAGGATTGTAGTTAGACATAGATCTTGAATGCTGCTGTTAATGGATTCAGATGTTCCATATTATCGTCTGGCATTGTTCTTTAAGTCTATAAAGGGAGCCAAGACCAGAGTTGTTCTGTCAGTAATTGGGTACTAATGAGTAATGCTTAAATCAGGCTTGGAAAAGAGAGGGTGTGTTTTTAAATATGAAGCACAAGTGGCGACACCATTAGGCTGTCTAAGCTTTTTATGGCTGGATGTGAAAAGCAAGTTCAACATGAGTCCACCAATGCGAGTGAGGTCATGAAAATCAGGTGCACCCGAGCAGCTAGTCCAGAAGCGATGTTAAAGTGGGGAGTGGCAGTTGAGCAGGAAAGTGCAAATCACGCTTTCAAATGATGTTGGTGTGACAGTGGAGTGAGCTAATTTGCCTTTTCTTTTTAATTACTTGTGAGCTTGAGGTATTTCCTTCAAAAAGGTTTTGATATAGTATCCGGGAAATACATTTGTTCATTTGCAGCAGCAAAATGCTTATGTATAAAAGTGGTGAAGGTGATTGTTGATAAAAAGAACAATGCATTCAAACTTTTGTATATTGTTACATTATGCCTATTTACAATCTGAAGCACCATGAGGCAAGGCTATTTTCCTAGTATTGCAGATTTGTTGATAAAGTTCCAATGCGGCCATTAACCCCTTCCATGCTCATGACGAGCTCAGCTCGTCATGAGTCACAGTGGAGCTGTGCTCATGGCGAGCTGAACTCATCATAACGGCCGTGGCCCACCCACGCGCGATAAATTCCCCACTGTGCGAGATAATTAATCAGTGGGCGGGGTCGTGACGAGCTCAGCTCGTCATGAGCACAACTCCATTGTGAGTCATGACGAGCTGAGCTCATCACGAGCACAGCGGCGCAGCGGCCCCCCCCCCGCACCGTGGGGGAATTACGTCCGCAGGGAAGGGGTTAAAACTACGGCTGAACATCAGCAATTTTGCTTCTGGGCATAGCTAATGCCAGACAAAAGATACATACTGGTTTCAGTGGCATGGCTTACAATGTACGTCTACCCCTCTAACGTGACAGAAGGTTTGGATTCTATCAAAGACATGGAGGCGAAGATTATGTCTGATCTTTACTGGAAATCTCTCTCTCTCTATATATATATATATATATATTCACAGAAAAAACAAAGGTTACAGGGACATTACAGTTAGGAAAATAGAATTTAAAAAACAATAGAATTTCACTGAAAAAACATGAATGATGTCACTGACCAGGTCATGAGTGATGCAATCTGTGAGGTCATATGCAGTGTATTGCAGGGGCATAAGTTATAGTTCAGTTCAGCCAAGTATAACTGCTGAATTGTTCTGGTTTTGTACAAGTGAAGTGTCACCCTAACTATAACGTCCCTGTGACCTTTGGGTTTTTTTCAGTGAATTTGTAAGGTTTTTTAAATTCTATTTCCAAACTACAATGTCCCTGTAACCTGTTTTTTTTCCTGTCTATTTCCTAACTATAACATCCCTGTAAGCTTTGTTTTTTTCTGTGAATTTCTATGGTTTTTTACATTGTAATTTTATTAGTATAACAATCTGGTAATCGTTGTTTTTTTTAACTAAATTACTATAGTTTGTTAAATTATATATATATATATATATAGCTTCTCGATCCCGATAAAGATGAAGGCTGTCACGTAGGGCGGTCCATGCAGGGGTAATCGGCAGCCCCTAAATATAACGCAGCAAACGATTTCGAATATGAAATCACACGGACACCCAGGAGATTTGCAGTTCAGATTGATTTAATGACTGCAAACACAACGCGTTTCGGCTTTCGCCTTGTTCACGCTCATAGCGACATTTTTTGCATAAAGTTAAATACATTTCAAAAATGTGTAGACACAGACAACAGACTGTTGACTTCAGCAGTAGTGAAAATAATGATCATAGTGGCGGCCATTTTAACACTGTCAAATTCATACATAGACCAGCTGAATGAAAATAAAGTAACAGTATTTACAATGTATTATAGTGCTTGCCTGCTGCCCAAGTGGGCAAATTAACCCAGATAAATGCCAAGGTTTACAAATGTATCATTCCATGTTATGGAGATAATAATCGATAATATAAGGACCTATATGCCTAAAGTTAACTACACTTTAAGGTCTGGGAACATAGACAACAGACTATTGATTTCAGCAGTAGTAAAACTAATAGCCAAAATGGCGGCCATTTAAACACTGTAAAATTCATATATGGCCCAACTGAATGAAAATATTTGAAAATATTTGCATACTGTTTAACTATAGCCCAAGTGGGCAAAATGGCGTAGATAAATGCCCAAGCTTGCAAAGACTCATTCCATGATATAATAATATAAGGACTTATGTACATCCGATAGCGGACCCTATCTAATCATGAAAAATATGCCAAAATAAATACATTGGATAATTAATCTATAAATATCTAAGCCAAAAATCATGTCTTGCAAAAGCTCTAACAATAAGCCCAAGTGGGCCAATAATTAACAAATTATAAATCAGAAAGGCCACAAATAATAACAAAATACTTAATGACATCAGTGGTCTGTTCAGGCCTGTAGTGCCACTCCCTGAAAAATACAATAAAATCTGTGTAAGCGTTAAAACACCCATGCCAACAGATAACACTCAATGTTGCACAATTGAACGGTTAATCACATATCAGGTATGTAAATGTACTGACAACTCTTCACTTGTTGCCCACTGTAGCGTTATTTGGCACTACTAATACCAGCAGGCTCTTGGTGAGCCAACGCCCACTGGGGCAGGTGTTAATGATTTAAAAGAAGTCGGTGCTCCATGCAGTGTGTAATGAAGCCTCTGAAGAAATGCTCGATGAGCATGAAACGCGTCAGGCACAGAATTTAACTTGGACTTTGTTTCATTGCTTTGTGCTGTTTCCTGCATATTAAATACGAAGATTTTCTACCTGCAAGTTGGCTCTTCTAAATGGGGTGCTTTTTTGTGACTTGGAAATTAAAACGGCTGAATCCCGGTCGTTGAAGAGCCCTGCCACAGAGAAGTGGACCGAGCTGTTGTCACTGGGCAAGCAGCATAATGGGCAGGAAGATCGTAATGCAGGTTTTTATCATGCAGCGCAAAGGCTTTGTGACAGTTTCCAGACCCACAGTGGTATTTATTTTTCAAAACTGTCATTGCACAGGAGCAGCCCACTGTAGCGTTATTTGGCACTACTAACACCAGCAGGCTCTTGGTGAGCCAACGCCCACTGGGGCAGGTGTTAATGATTTAAAAGAAGTCGGTGCTCCATGCAGTGTGTAATGAAGCCTCTGAAGAAATGCTCGATGAGCATGAAACGCGTCAGGCACAGAATTTAACTTGGACTTTGTTTCATTGCTTTGTGCTGTTTCCTGCATATTAAATACGAAGATTTTCTACCTGCAAGTTGGCTCTTCTAAATGGGGTGCTTTTTTGTGACTTGGAAATTAAAACGGCTGAATCCCGGTCGTTGAAGAGCCCTGCCACAGAGAAGTGGACCGAGCTGTTGTCACTGGGCAAGCAGCATAATGGGCAGGAAGATCGTAATGCAGGTTTTTATCATGCAGCGCAAAGGCTTTGTGACAGTTTCCAGACCCACAGTGGTATTTATTTTTCAAAACTGTCATTGCACAGGAGCAGCCCACTGTAGCGTTATTTGGCACTACTAATACCAGCAGGCTCTTGGTGAGCCAACGCCCACTGGGGCAGGTGTTAATGATTTAAAAGAAGTCGGTGCTCCATGCAGTGTGTAATGAAGCCTCTGAAGAAATGCTCGATGAGCATGAAACGCGTCAGGCACAGAATTTAACTTGGACTTTGTTTCATTGCTTTGTGCTGTTTCCTGCATATTAAATACGAAGATTTTCTACCTGCAAGTTGCCTCTTCTAAATGGGGTGCTTTTTTGTGACTTGGATATATATATATATATATATATATATATATATATATATATATATATAATCCACAAAATGACTCCTTCCAAAGTTTAAGCCCCCGTAGGAGGGGTGGCGCGGTCGGGCGGAGAAAACCGGCAATAATATAAATCCAGACGGAGTTCCAACCGTGCTCTCGGAGTAAATAATACCAGGGAAACGAAAGGCCACCTTGACACAGGTAGGTTTATTCACATCATAAACCTGCTGCATATTTAATTGATGTTATATTTTATAATGATAATGGATTATGTATGTATCTATTATGGGAGCAACTGTAAATTAGACAATATTGTATAACATGTCCTTCATCTATCTGCACTGGTTAATCATTAGCAACTTATTTCCTTTAACTAAGATGAATTCTAAGAGATATAGGGTCACATATTTGATGGTTAAGGAATAGTTCAGTATAGTGTTATCAGAAACAGATAACACAAAAAACTGTCTATATGAATATGCTGCTAATATTACAATTTTATTTAAGAAAGCTAGCAACCAATAGAAAAATAATATTTCAGCACATGCACTTTATCATGCACTTTTGGCACTTTTGCAAGCACACCGTCACTTTAGGAAGAATATACATGCGTCCTTTGCACAAAAACTATCAATGAAAATATCTTTGGATAAATGGTATAAATCTGGTCGCAACATAGGGGTAGTATAGTCACCCATGCATTGACTAATGAATGCATATTTGAAATCCTGTTTTTCAGTTTGAGTACTTATAGTTACATGCTTGAGTGCTCTAAGTGATGGAGACACAGCGAATATGGTGGTCCACAATAGGGATATTTAGGGGTAGACAATGTTATTTTTATTAGCCATAAACATGTAGAATAAGGATGTTTTTATTGAAATCATGTTTTGATATGATATGATTTTAAAGGCCATTATTAGATAAATTGGGATTTAACCAGTCAATTTTATTATAAATATGGTCTTGTGAATATACAAATGAAAATCAGCATTTATGCTCAAAAACTTTGTATTTAAAATGTCTTCTATGTCTATGGCTTAAGTAATTGCACTAGCACTTTAAAAGCTGTAGCACTGTCTGAGGACGTGTCATGTGATCAAGGCCGTTTCACGGCCGAAACGCGTCATGGCGGACAAGTTGGTGGCAATAAAGTAAACAAAAATTTGCACTTATCGTTGGGTCGACGCTCGTTATTTCTGGTGGCAAAGCAGAAGCGGATACGAGTTTTTCTTCATATATGGTCCAGTAGAAGGCTAATGGTAGCCGAAACGCGTAGGCCGTCCTCATTTTTGCACAATTAGCACAATGGTGTCAAAATAAATTAATTTTGAAACTTACCCTGCTGTGGTGCCGTGACTTTCGCTGAAAAACAGAGGAGGCGAGGGAATCCAAGGTGTATATATATATATATATATGTATATATATATATATATATATATATATATATATATATATATATATATCTATAAAAGCAATCTCCAACTTGTGAAAGTCTCGAAGTAAAATGAAGCTTTCAAGCAGGAAACGGACACCCATTCATTAGTGCTGTTGCTGTTTATTTAGTGCAAAATGCCGCCATGACGTGTTTCGGGCTCAATCGCCCTTGATCACATGACATGCCATTCCCCATTTTTCCCTTTTTAAAGTGCCAGTGCAAGTAAACGACCATGAAGACAGACTATCCGCCTGTCTTCTTATATACCATTTAACCACATAATGCAGATAAAAACATAGAATGAGGTTATCTTGTCGCTGATTGTAAAAATGCAAACACATTAAATCACTGTGTAAATACAGTAAATTGATCATTGTCCCTATCACAGCAATATCAAGTCCCTTTAAAATGTAAATTTCATTTTAAAATCAAATATAACAATAGTTAGTAAAACCTTATTGTATATATATTCACAAAGAAGGTTGCCCCAAAGGAAAGCGCCTCCGGCAGATAGGTGTGACAATCTTTTAATGAGCACAACTTGCACGCTGACAGCAGCAAATAGTCCAGGCCAGACGCGTTTCGGGAACCAGGTTCCCTTCTTCAATGGTTGTGATGCGTGAAAGCAAAGACAGTGTTTTTTTCACACTTTTCAATACTGAGACCACGCCCATATGGGCGTAACCAAACTAATGGAATTCTGGTTCTCGTAGTGTGGGAACTTTTTCCTCAAGTGAGTCTATCTTTGATTCAAGATTAAAAACAAATGTTTTTGTCCAAGTGGATAGATGCGCATAATGCTTACACAGCTCGCTCCGCTTTTCAGTTGTGACTTGTTGTGTACTGCCTCGCCAAAAGCGCTGGCATCGTCATGACACCAACGCGGACCTTCTTGACTGGCGGTGGGCTTCATTCCGCGGCTGGGCTCAGCCGCTAATAATCCACAAAGAAGGTTGCCCCAAAGGAAAGCGCCTCCGGCAGATAGGTGTAACAATCTTTTAATGAGCACAACTTACAAGCTGACAGCAGCCGAATGACAACATCAGCATATAGTCCAGGCCAGACGCGTTTCGGGAACCAGGTTCCCTTCTTCAATGGCTTGTGATGCGTGAAAGCAAAGACAGCATTTTTTCTCACACTCTTCAATACAGAGACCACGCCCATATGGGCGTAACCAAACTAAGGGGGGATCCAAGGAAATATATATATATATATATATATATATATATATATATATATATATATATATATATATATTGTCTACTGGTGGTCGCCAGTAGATAGTTATAGTTAGGACCCTCTTACCATAGGAAATCCGCAACATTCTATTTTGAATAACTTTGGCGCCGGTCGACGAATCCTCGCGAAATTTTTAAAATAGGTGGGGCGTTGAGCTCCGCTCCTACTCTGAAAGTCTCGGGGGGATTCGTCAAGCGGGGGCTGAGATAAAAGGGGGGTCCCAAAACGCGTTTTTCCCATGCATTTTTCCATAGGACCTTTAGACAGAGCTACAGCCCTAACGGCTGAACAGAATTTAAAGAAATTTGGCAGAGAGGTAGTCCTCAGGTCAAGGAAGTGCCTTTTGTAGGTTTGGTGTAAATCTGTTCAGTAGATTCTGAGAAAATAGCCTTTAAATCAATATATATATCTGAGCCAGCTTACGGTGCGCTTACGGTGCGCTTACCGTACGCGTACGGTGACGTGCGCGAGCGCGATTCTGATTGGCTCTTAGATCTTAGTAAACATTCGAATCGGTCGAAACCAGGAAGCGGCGGCCGCCATTTTGTGTGTTTTACTCAGGAAAAAAAGGGTGATAACTTGAAAAGGGGGCAAGGAATAGAGTTACAGAGCCCATAACATTTAAAAGGGGGTCAAAGAAGGACAGAAAAGTACGAAAAAAACATTTATTAATTTTAAAAAAAAATCGCGAGGTACGCGTACGGTAAGCTCAACGTACGCGTACGGTATAAAAAAAATAAAAAAAGAAATGAAATGCAGATTTAAGTGTTTAGATATTAGAGGGCTCTAAAAAGAGCCGTTGTGTTTATGAAGTGATTTTTTATTGGTACCTACAAGTAAGTACCGATGCAGAGTCTAAGGTTCAAGAGGAAGACTCTGTTCCCTTCATCATTGAAGTGCACACCATCTCCTCTATAAATGTCTTGCATGTCGTAACGCAAGTTGTTGTGGTAAATGGAACCCATACCATAGTCTCGGAGGAAAGCAGAAACAGATTTGTTGACGTGCTTTCTTGCTTTGTCAATCTGTGGACAGAAATGATTGGACCAGTTCCATTTTTGCCTTTGGCATATGTTAGAAAACACAAAGGCAGTTTTAGGGAAAAGTGAAAACAGTTGTGCAAAGGTCTCCTTCATAAGCATTTCCAGACCTACCCCAGTCAAAGTGCCTAGGTCATTGCCACCACAGTGCACTATTATGAGGTCAGGGTGTTGGATTTGCATGAAGGATTTCACCAATGGCATCAATTGGTGCCACTTTAACCCTCTCTGACCAATCCATTTAATGTCTACATTTGGCAAAGCAAGGTCTCTCACCATACCTGTTTTCTCTGCATACTTTTCACTCCAGAAGACATAGCTGTGCCCTACAATCCACACTGTGAACATCTTCAAAGGAGAACTGGATGCACTCAGGAGGTGTAATTCAGTAGAATGGTAAAAAGAAATGAAAGACAGTTTGGAAATGGAGGCATACATATTTTTTTTTTTTAAACTGATTGGCTGTTTCATACCATTCTAGAATAAAAACTAGGCTGTATGTGTAAATTTATAGAAGCATGTTTTGTATTGGTACAGAAAAATGTGTTACCAAAGAACAGTACTATGGATTTGCTGTTAGGTTTGAAAAGTCAAGCACTCCTGCTCTTTGGAAAGGAAACATTGTTTGGTGAACTTCTGACCTAACTCTGCACAGCAGTGTTTCAAGAGCTGTTGCTATGGTAGCAGGCAGAAGTCAAGTTGGGGGAAGGGTACTAGGCAGAAGTCAAGTTGGGGGAAGGGTACTTTTGGAAAAGGGTTGGTTTTCAACCAATAGAAATGTGTGATTACATTTGAAAAAAAGGGGGAAGCACTGAGATTTGAAACTTACATGTATATGTGTGGAAAAAGAGAGGGAAAGTTTGCCATTATCTGGTTCTGCTGAGAGGAGAGAGGTGTACAGAACAGAGATCCTGGCTCTGATAATCTGCTGTTTGAGTGCCACATTTCTTTCACAACTAACTAATTTTAAAGGTGAGTTTAGAGTTTGAGAGGGGATGTATATGGTAAATTAAGAAATTAATAATAGAAATGGAATTCGTTTTGTTGAAGTTGTGTTTATCATTTTCTGTTTTGGGAGAAATTTAAATGTGAGGAACATGTAAAATAATATGGACTATGTTTTCACGATAAATTAAGGTGTACTGGTATAAATAAGGAATACTTTAACGGTTTGAGGTTGCACTCAGTAATGCAAATACATTCAGCATCAGTAAGGCTGGTTGCCCTTGCTGGAGTGTAGTCAGTCACCCAGGCTACACATGTTGTTGGTCTCAGAAAGCTGTTTGGTATTGCTCTGGTGATTTTACATTTGCATTAGATGGAAAGGGGGAGGTATTTTTTTCTGCAGAAGCAGACTCTTAGCACACAGCCAGCTGCATATCCTGTGGAATCATGCATAGTATTCACAACCGAGTGGGGTTTGAGGTTTCAGTCAGTAATGCAAATACATTCAGCATCACTAAGGCTGGTTGCCCTTGCTGGAGTGTAGTCAGTCACCCAGGTTACACATGTTGCTGGTCTGAAAATGTTGTTTGGACATGTTGTTTTTTAAGAATCTGAAAAGTGGATTCATAATGTGTCAGACTGTAAAAGTACTTATCACTTGCCAAAAAAAAGAGTAGTAAGTGTGCTTTGAAATTGGCAAAGAAATTTCGTTTTTTGACTAATATGAAAACATGACTCTGTGTGCAAATAGGAATTACAGGCAGAGATTTATTGCGTATTGCTCTGGTGATTTTACATTTGCATTAGTAGGAAAGGGGGAGCTATTTTTTTATGCAGAAGCAGACTCTTAGCACACAGCCAGCTGCTTATGCTGTGGAATCATGCACAGTATTCACAACCGAGTGGGGTTTGAGGTTGCAGTCAGTAATGCAAATACATTCAGCATCACTAAGGCTGGTTGCTCTGGCTGGAGTGTACTCAGTCACCCAGGTTACACATGTTGCTGGTCTGAAAATGTTGTTTGGACATGTGCTTTTTTTAAGAATCTGAAAAGTGGATTTAAAATTTGTCAGACTGTAAAAGTATTTATCACTTGCCTAAAAAAAGAGTAGTAAGTGTGGTTTCAAATTGGCAAAGAAATTACGTTTTCAGACTAATATGAAAACATGACTCTGTGTGCAAATAGGAATTATAGGCAGAGATTTATTGCGTATTGCTCTGGTGATTTTACATTTGCATTAGATGTAAAGGGGGAGCATTTTTTTTATGCAGAAGCAGACTCTTAGCACACACCCAGCTGCTTATCCTGTGGAATCATGCACAGTATTCACAACCGAGTGGGGTTTGAGGTTGCACTTAGTAATGCAAATACATTCAACATCACTAAGGCTGGTTGCCCTTGCTGGAGTGTAGTCAGTCACCCAGGTTACACATGTTGCTGGTCTGAAAAAGCAGTTTGGACATGTGCTTTTTTAAGAATCTGAAAAGTGGATTTAAAATGTGTCAGACTGTAAAAGTATTTATCACTTGCCAAAAAAAAGAGTAGTAAGTGTGGTTTCAAATTGGTAAAGAAATTACGTTTTCAGACTAATATGAAAACATGACTCTGTGTGGAAAGAGGAATTACAGGCAGAGATTTATTGCGTTATGCTCTGGTGATTTAACATTTGCATTAGATGTTAAGGGGGAGCTATTTTTTTGTGCAGAAGCAGACTCTTAGCACACAGCCAGCTGCTTATCCTGTGGAATCATGCCAGTATTCACAACCGAGTGGGGTTTGAGGTTGCAGTCAGTAATGCAAATACATTCAACATCACTAAGGCTGGTTGCCCTTGCTGGAGTGTACTCAGTCACCCAGGTTACACATGTTGCTGGTCTCAGAAAGCTGTTTGGTATTGCTCTGGTGATTTTACATTTGCATTAGATGGAAAGGGGGAGCTATTTTTTTGTGCAGAAGCAGACTCTTAGCACACAACCAGCTGCTTATCCTATGGAATCATGCACAGTATTCACAACCGAGTGGGGTTTGAGGTTGCACTTAGTAATGCAAATACATTTAGCATCACTAAGGCTGGTTGCCCTTGCTGGAGTGTAGTCAGTCACCCAGGTTACACATGGTGCTGGTCTCAAAAAGCAGTTTGGACATGTGCTTTTATCAGAATCTGAAAAGTGGATTCAAAATGTGTCAGACTGTAATCAGTCACCCAGGTTACACATGGTGCTGGTCTCAAAAAGCAGTTTGGACATGTGCTTTTATCAGAATCTGAAAAGTGGATTCAAAATGTGTCAGACTGTAAAAGTACTTATTACTTGCCAAAAAAGTAGTAGAATGTGTGCTTTCCAATTGGCAAAGAAATTTCGTTTTTTGCCTTATTTCAAAGCATGACTCTGTGTGCACACAGGAATTGTTTTTAGATATTTAATTTGTGAATGTGTTATTGTGATTTTCACTTCTAGGAAAGGGGTACTTAGTATTTTAAGATTTGAAAAGATCATAAAAAATGTAGTAATATATTTAAATATAAAAAAGGAATTTTTTTAAAGTTTTTTTCAGGTATTGCTGAAGAGCAGTGAACAAAATTTAAGATGCCTACAAAATCCAGAGTAACGAAAAACCACAAAAAAAACTATATTTGAAGACAACTGGAGGACCTAAGTTAGTTGGAGATGCTCATGTTGGGAAAAAGAGAAAGTCTTCTGGTAAGCAGACAAAAGATTTTTTAAAGAACATCTTCAAAAAAAGGAAAAATTTACAAAATGTCTGTACTGGAAAGAATGTTTTCAATAGAAAAGAACAGGAAAAAATTGAGAATTTAGTTAATGCAAATATACCTTCTGCAATAACAAAGATTAACTTAAACAGAAAAACAGCGTTTAAAGAGATACGTAGAAAAATGTTTCAGAGAAGAGTTATGTCCAATTTGATAAAGGATGTGAAGAAATATAAGAAAAAGGCAAAATATTACAAGAGAAAAAAAGAAATTGAAGCCATTGCAGCAAAGGCATTAGAATTAAAAAGGAAACTATTCATTTTAATTTTGAATAGGATGCGTACATTAGATAAAATGGTTAATGTACTGAAATCACAAAGCAAAAGGAAAAGAGTAGTGAAAAGAACAAACTTTTGTAAAGTGTTTTTAGGAAAATGGATGCATAGTTCAAGTAGTGAACCTTTTTTTAATGAAGAGAGTTATTTTCAAAGTAATAGTTTGCTGCATGCAGTTGACACCAGAGGTCGTGCTTATGAAGTGAAAAATGGTTGCATAATGGAGAAGGAGATAATGGTTCCAAGAGATGAGGTACAAGTGATGGCGGATGAGGCTATGGGGAGACGTCCTAAAGCCCCAGTGTACATTTGGAATTGTAGTAGTATTTGCACTGTGCGTCAGGAATCTATTGATACATTTCGTGAGTTTCTAAGAGAATATAGTAAAAAAAGTGTAAAACAGAAGATTAAGGTGCTTCAAAGTCTAGATCCATGCAGAGTGAGAGAGAATACTGGTTTGCAGGGTCATTCTCTGGCTTGTCTATCTAGAAAAGTGTGTAATAGTGTTTTCCATCATTTTAGGATGCTGGCTGTTCATCATACTGAAATGAGAAAGTTTGTGAGACGGTTGTATTTTGCTAAAAGTCCAGCAATAAAGTTAGATGAATTGAATAGGTCTCTGTTCCGTGGATCGGTATCAGATGTAGAGAAGGTTGTTGATGAAATTCAGTTTTGTTACTTTGGTCCTGAACAAGACAGTGCAGAAAAGGACACAGTAAATGAGGAAGAAGTGGAAGAGAATGTAGAACCCTCTGTAAGTAAAACATTTAATGATCACATAACAAAATTTGCAATAATCTCTAATGAAAGACCAAATATAACTTGTATTTGTTGCCGCAGAACTCATTATAGAAAACAAACCAGGAATGTTGATCTCTATAGAAAGAGTGAAAATGAAGATAATTATAAGTGGAAGGATTTTGCCACATATATATTTCTTGAAAATTGTTTTGAATTGGGTGAAGATCAGCGTATTTGTAAATACTGTTACAACAAGTTAGAGGAAAATAGAATGCCAACCAGAGCTGTACATAATAATTTAGAATTGGATGCTATTCCTGCCGAACTTTCTGAATTAAATACATATGAGTCTATACTTATTCAATGTGTTCATCCGTTCCAGACCATAGTACGTATGGAGCCCAAAACTGGTAAATTACCTCCTTCAGATTTACTGAGAGGTTTAAAAGGAAGAGTGGTGTATTTGCCCTTGGATTTGAAAAAAAATATGGAAACTATTGATGCAGATACTTTGGAAACTGAACCATTAGTTATTCTGGTTAATGGTGTACCTACAAAGAATAAGAAGATTTGGCAGGAGCTGGTAGATGTACGGAAAGTACAAAGAGCAAATTTGTATTTGAAAAGGAATAACAAATGGTATGAATCAATTTATATAGAAGAAGAAGAAGAAGATTTACAAGAAGACACAGAAACACCAACTGGACAAATTGAAAAAGTGGACAAGTCAAAGGAAGAAGAAATTTATGAACATTTTAGCATACATCCTCTACATTCAAAAGAAGTTTTGGGAGACAATATTGATCTGTTTCAGATGAAGAAAGCAAAAGGAACTCCCGTGAGTGTATGGGAGGAGAGCTTGGAAGCTCGATGTTTTCCCCAGCTGTTTCCTAAAGGAAAAGGAGGACAATACGATGAACGTCCAGAACAGATTCCAGCTTCTGAGTATCGGACTACAAGACTATATGCAGAAGATCCCAGATTTCGACAAAGTATTCCTTATTTGTTCCATCTTTTATTTGAAAGCGACTTGTCTGCACTATCTTATGCAGTAAATCACATTTTAAAAAGTGGAGTACATTTACAAAATGTGTCTGCTAAGGATTTTATGGAGAAAGTGCAGCACCGAGATGATCATTTGGAAACACAACTGATCAATCTGATGGCTTGTCAGCGTGGGACAAATGAATATTGGTACCGACGCCATGGTGAATTAAATGCATGTTACGGAATTTAGGAACACCAACATGGTTCCTTACCCTAAGCTGTGCTGAGTACGCTTGGGATGATTTACTGGATTTTCTACGAGAGGCAAATTCAAACATTAAAAACATTGAATACAAGACAGCAGGAGAACTGTGCTCATTGGATCCGGTTAATGTTTGCAGATATTTCAATCATAGATTTGAGGCTATGATGTCCTTCATCTGCAATAAAAAAAATCCACCCCTTGGAGAAGTAGTGGATTTCTTTTGGAGAAAAGAGTACCAGGCAAGAGGTGCTCCTCATATTCATATGCTGTTGTGGATCAAGGATGCCCCAAAGTTTGGAACAGATACTGATGAAGCAGTGTTATCTTACATTGAAGAATATGCAACATGTGCTATACCAAAAAGCACAGAAGAGAAAAAGTTAAAGGAGCAAGTTTTACGTTTCCAAAGTCATCGGTGTGGAAAATACTGTCGACGGAAATACAAGAGCAAAGATAAATACTACACTAAATGTCGATTTGGATTTCCTAGACCTGTTCTTTCAAATGGAAGAGTAAACAGTTTTATGTCATCTGTGAGACATACTATCACAAGAAAATCACCTAAGAATACCTACAACCTTAAAAGAAAAGAAGAATCAAAAAATATAAATGACTACAACCCAGTCATTTTATCCATGTGGAATGCTAACATGGATATACAGTATGTAGCTGACAATTCCATTGCTGTTGCTCGATATGTAACGTCTTACATTACTAAATCTGAAAAAACTGAATTGAAAGAAATGTGGGAAGAGATTTCTCACGAGAAGACTGTCAGTAAGAAGCTGTACAGTTTCAGTTTAAAGATGTTATCGCATTGAGAAATTGGATCCTACGAATGTTCAGATAGGTTATCTTCTGCTCGAAATCAAGAAGAATAATTTGGGCAAGTTTAGGCCTTGCAGCAATGAGAAATCGAGTTTTGAAATCTATTGGAGAAATTGAATATTTGGCCGAGAATGACCCAGAAAGTACAGATATTTTGAAATCAAACATGTTGGACACATATTATCCCAAGAGAAGTCATCATCTGGAGAACATGTGTCTCTATGAAGTGCTGCAGAACTACATTTATTCACGGAAAGCCGCAGAAGACATCAACAATGGAAAATATAAAGTCATTGGTGAGGAAGGATGTTTGGTGAAGCAAACAAAAGGAAGTTTGATAAATCACAGGAAGCTGAGTTGCGACACTACTGACAAAAAGGAATTTTACTACTTGGCTCTTTTACAGCTGTTTAAACCATGGCGTACAGAGGATGAACTACTGGGAGAATTTCAAAGCTATGAAGAATCTTTTAATGCTTGCAAAGACAGCATACAATGCAGTACATTCTCAACTTATCTGCAAATGTTAAATGAAGAAATTGAACAGGAAACTACAATTGCAGCTGAAGTAGCTAGAGACAGTTCTCAAGACAGCCAAAGTTGAGGAACACTCAGTCAAGATCCCCTAGGACAACCAATCGTTGAAAATGAAGCATCAATAGCCATGAATGAAGTGGAAACGGCTATGAATCAAGCTCAAGAAGAATTTATAGACTTACAAAATTTGGAAAGACAACTGAATGAAGAGCAGCAACAAATTTATGAAGAGATCAGAAGCAAAATTGATCACGGATTTCTACATGAAAAAAAAGAGTGCTCATGCACATCATTTCATCCAATCAGGATGTATGTAAGCGGACAAGCTGGAACTGGAAAAAGTTTCTTAATAAAAGTCATCAGAAGCTACCTACAGCAAAAAACGGATTCTACTTTGTCTTGTGTGGTTACTGCTCCAACTGGGTTAGCAGCATATAACATAAAAGGAATCACCTTACATCGTTTGCTAATGTTACCAGTGGAGCATGAGAACAAAATACAATACAACAAGCTAACTGGAGAAGCATGCTTGGAAGTTTCAAGAGTATTGAAGAAGATGCAAGTTCTCATTATTGATGAGGTGAGCATGGTATCAAACTTAATGCTTGCCTTTGTGCATTTAAGAATGCAGCAAATTCTAAGGACAGACTATGACGTGTTATTTGGTGGAAAACATGTCATAGTTTTTGGGGATCTTCTACAACTTACTCCAGTTAAAGGACAACCAGTGTTTAATACTGTGACACATGAAGACACAAAGAAGTCATTGGGAAGCATCGGTATTGCAAATATTTGGTCCTTCTTTGAGTACAAGGAACTTACTACTAATATGAGGCAAGCAAGCGATGAAGAATATGGAAGTATTCTGAAAGATATCAGAATTGGACTACTCACAGAAGTTGGCAAAAAAGCATTACAGAGTCGGCTGCTACATAATTTATTTCCAAAGGAAGAAATAGTTGCAGAGAAGATATACAAGAACATTGCAGAAAAGAAAAGTGTCATCTGCTTAATGCCAACTCTACGTGAATGCTCAATATTCAATGAGGAGCTTTTAAAATTGGAAAAGGAAGATATTAGGAAATTGGAAGCAGTGGACAAAATTGAGGATGGAAGAATTACTATCACATTAACAGGCACACTGAAAAATAAATTGGATTCACTAGAGAAGAACATTTCCAAAACAGCTGGATTAGAAAAAAATCTATATGTTTGCATGAACTGTAGAGTATTTTTAAGGATAAATTTGGATGTTGAAAAAGGTTTAGTTAATGGAGCTATGGGAAGAGTTGTGGGTTTTATTAATTATCAGAAAAAAGATGGAATTGAATGTTTAAAAATAAAATTTGATCAGATTGAAGAAGTTAAAGACATTTGTCGTTGTTCAGTTCGTTTCATGCTTGTGAAAGACTTATATGTACGTAGGAAGCAGTTTCCGTTTTCTCTAGCATATGCTGTAACTATTCACAAGTCTCAAGGATTGACTGTAGATTGTGCTTTTGTGAACATTGGTTCAACTGTGTTCAAAGAAGGTATGGCTTATGTAGCTTTGTCACGAGTGAAAACATTATCTGGTTTATTCATGATAGACTTTGATGACTCAAAAGTTAGTGCTGATACAAATTGTGTAAAGGAGTATAATAGATTAAGAAGAACCTATGCTCCTCATTTAGGTCAGTATCCTGTGTTGGAGAAACGTGTAGTTTCTCGTAAAAGGAGAAATGAGAATATCTGTAATGAAGATGTAGAGAGGAGGAAAAAAAAGAGGAGTGATGTAATTGCAAGCAAAAAGAAAAAGGAAAATGTTCAAGAGGTTGTAGGTTGTCATTTTGAAAATAGCTCTGGTGTCAACTGCTACGCTAATGTAGTGCTGAATGTTGCATTTTATCTGGAAAGTGTGCAAGAGCAGATAATAGTAAATCAGAGAAAAAGATTCTGTTCTGAGTTGAGTCTCCTTTTTCAAAAGCTGAGTAATGATAAAACTCAAATAGAAAGTGCTACTGAAATTAGAAAACTTTTAGATGTATGTTCAGGACGAACACAGTTTTCTCAAAATGTACAGCAAAACGCACAGGAATTCTTGATGTTTTTTCTTCAGGTACTGGAAGAAGAAGGGGTTCCCATTGAAAATATGTTTGGTGTCTCTTATAAATGGGAACATAGTTGTGAAAACTGTTACAATATATGTGGCTCTAATGTTGATTCTGAAAGGTTTATTTATTTAACATTGCCAGAAAGTAAAACAGTCACTTTTGCTAAATAAGTTAAAGATGCTAATCATAGCATGGAATGCGGTGAGTGTCAATCTGAAATGTTTTCAACGTTAATTTTAAAGGAATACGGACAGTATGTAATTTTAATGATGCAACGATGTAAAGCTGATGGTTCAAAATTGGATACTTTAATAAAGAAGTTTACAGGACAGCAATTATCAATTTCAGGAAAAACGTTTGTAACAGTTGCAATAATTTTCCATGAAGGACCTACTGTTACTTCTGGACATTAAACAGTTTATCTTAAATGTGAAAAAGGCTGGACACTGTGTAATGATTCAAAATTGATTTTCAAGCAACGTTTGCCTTTTGATTTAGCAAATTCCTATCTAATCTTCCTGAAACCAAAATTTTAGAGAGACTTGGCAAGATCTGTACAAAACAATTTTACCATTTTTTTGGATAAGCATTGGAATTTTCAAAAAAAAAGATTTTTCAAATTATCATTTGGCCTAAGGGAAAGGTAACCAATTGTAATGTGGACTTTTTTAATTTTTAATGAAACTTTCGAAAACCAAAAATTTAGAGAAAATCGGTAACATCTGCACAATTTAAATTTTGGAATGTTATTGGATTACCATTGGAAATTTATTCAAAAAAAAAAATTTTTTAATTACTATTTGGCCATGAGGAAAGGTAAACAATTGTATTGTGGACTTATTTAATTATTAATTAATCTTTCGGAAACCAAAATGTTACAGAGAATCGGTGAGATCTGTACAATTTAAATTTTGGAATTTTATTGGAATAACATTGGAAATTTAATCAAAAAAGAATTTTAAAATTACTATTTGGCCTAAAGGAAATGGAACCAGATGTATTGTGGAGTTATTTGAGATATATTTTTGTGATTATACTTCTGAAACAAAAATGTCAGACGGTATTTTAAAGAAATAAGTATTGATATTAGATGATATTTTTTTAGAATATTATGGATTTCTATAATGTTATGTTTAAGTGAGAAGAGATTCTGGGCTTTTTTAAAACAATCTTTGAGATTGTTATTTGCCCGCTGTTAAATGATGAATGCAATTGCTTTCACAATTTATAGTGAAATGCAATATATTCTGAAAACAGCAAAAAAAAGGCAAACATTTTTTTATGGAAAATATGTAAATATGTGTACTGTATTATAAAATGTTTTATTAAATATTAATACTTTTTTCTTTTTTTTCAGATTGAGATAGAAAATTTTCGCAAACTTGAACCATTTTTAAAACAATAAAAATTAAATTTTAATTAATAAATAATTTTTTGAGTGGGTATGGTAAGTCAAAAATTTCATGGTCCCTTTTTTCCACTTCTCCACAATCACATTTTCAGTTTATCATTGTAGTCTCTCAAGGACCTTGTAATGTGATAATTGATTTTTAGTGTTTTTAAAAAAAAAAAAAAAAATTACGCGTACCGTACGCGTACGGTAAAAAAAAAATAAAAAAAAGTTTTAAAAAATATATTAAAAAAAGTTAAAAGGTAAGGTTGGCTCTTAAAAGAGCCGTTGTGTTCATGCAGGGACAGAGGAAAGAAAGAATGGGAATATTAGTCGGTACGACAAATGTGCTGATCTATTAAATTGTTCACTAGGGCAACACTGGTCTCCCTATGACAAATTAGATCATGACAAGTGGCGCACCGAATTAAAACCCTCGCAAACCGATGGTTGGTTTCCAGAGGATGAGAAAAAGGAGATGCTCCCCCACAGATGAAGGGCTCAGCTGACCTACCGAAGATGGACTCGGCCCTGCCGATGATGGACCAGGCTGAGCTGCTGTGGATGTGCTTGGTTGACTTACTGAAGGGTTACCTTCAGTATGTCGAGCATGTGTCCTACCGTGTACATCTTGAAGGTGTCTCAACTTGGTGTGATTCCCGAAGGAATACTTCTTGTTGGGATTCCCTCTTGAAAGTACACGGCCACAAAGCTTACAAGTCACTAAGGGTGCATTTACCTTTTTATTGTCCTCTGGAAAAGAAAAATACTCCCATATGAAAGAGCTCTTTTGTTTCCTCCTTCTCTGCCTCAAGGTAGTGCTGCTAGCCTCACTCTCAGAAGAGTTCTGCTGTTCTGCCATCGTATCACAAAGACAACTCAGCTCCTTCTCCTAAGGGATCACAAGCAGAAATGAGGGGAATGGGTGTGGTGTAGGAGAGTTCTAGAACTGAAAGTAGTTTCAACCAATCAAAAGTTGTGTTTCTTGATCACATGACCCACCGTGCGCGTACGTTACGCTTACGGAGCGCTTACGGCAAAAGTACGCATGCGCGTAAAAAAGACATGCGCACGCGCGCATGCGCAAAACAGGCACGCCCCTTTACTTCCGCGTTACATGTGCGTGCAGCGTACGCGTTACGCGCTGCGCGCGCGTGACGTACGTCTACGCAAATTGCGTAAATGAATGCAAACAGCGTAGAAATCTAACATTATAAAAGCAAGACGTGTGCTTACCGTACGAGCACGTTAAAAAAATAATAAAAAAAAAACAGGGGAAAAAAAAACCACTATGTTATACTAATAAATCTTACCTGTTTAGTTTAAAAAAATGGAAAAAATAAAAAATATATTGTAGAATTTTTAAAATTTAACCATAGTCTTTAAAAAAGGATAGAAAATTAAAATAAAAATATGTTAAAAAAAAAGAATTAGCATTTAAAAAACCTTGCAAATTCACTGAAAAAACCATGGGTTTCACACACGTTATAGTTAGGAATTAGCATTTAAAAAACCTTAGAAATTCAATGAAAAAAACCAAAGGTTTCACACATGTTATAGTTAGCTGGACATTTCACTCGTAAAAAACCAATGAAATTCCCCCGTTATAGTTAGTTCAGCTAACTATAACTCGCGCGCCCGCAATGCACTACTGATGACGTCACATATTACATCACTCATGACATGGTCACTGACATCACTCATGACATCACTGATGACATCTCAAATGACATCACTGATGACATCACTGATGACATCATCCAGTGAATTTGTGTTTTTCTGAAAATTAAAAAAGTTTAATATATATACATCTCAAGGTCAATGGAAGAATAAATGGGTATATAAGTGTCTAAATGGATGCTTTGTTATTGAAAAATTTATTGTGTAACTGACTGATTAAGTGTATCATAGTGAATACATGGCTTACTGAGTAATGTTTAAATATGAAAATATCTGTATCAGTCTCTCACTTTGTGTATAAGTGGCTGCATGGGTTGGTGATTAGCTTCATGGGTGTCTATATAGGTTATTAGTTGTTTTTTTGAGTATCAGTCTGAGTGTCTGTATGGTTCGGTGGGGGGTATTACGTAGTGCATAGGTGCATGAATGAGTGATTCACTCTTTGTATGTGTTGAAGACAGCATGTGTGCAGGACTGTATGGGTTGATGAGTGTGTGTATGGGTGTGTTAGTGAGTGAATGACTGTCTCAATACTGTCTTTATGAGTAACTACATATCTATTAAACTAGTATATGTGACTATTGGTGTATATAAGTGAGTATATGTGAGAGTGAGAGATTGAAAGAGTTCCTGTATGAATAAGTATGTGTTTCTATAAGTGATTGTTTTAAAGACTAAGTATGTGTAAGTTTCTGTAGAAGTAAGTGTGGTGGTGTGTGTATAACTGTATATGCAAGTAAATGTATGTTTGATTCTTTATTAGCATCAGTGACAATGTGTGTAAGTACCTCTATGGATGAGTGGCATTGTGTAACAGGATGTATAGGTGTATGAGTACATATGATGAGTGAGTACATGTATGAGTGACTGTATAGGACTGTTGGTGAATGAGTGGATGTGTATGTGGATCTTAGAATTACTGAAGATGTTGTTGTAACTGGTATTGGTATGTCCATTGTTTTGAAATTTTTAGTCTCTATTTTTGAATGTGTGTATCAAAGGTTATATTAGGGGAAGAGGAGGTCTGCCACTCTGTCACAAGGATGATGTCATCAGTGATGTCATCAGTGATGTCATTTGAGATGTCATCAGTGATGTCATGAGTGATGTCAGTGACCATGTCATGAGTGATGTAATATGTGACGTCATCAGTAGTGCATTGCGGGCGCGCGAGTTATAGTTAGCTGAACTAACTATAACGGGGGAATTTCATTGTTTTTTTACGAGTGAAATGTCCAGCTAACTATAACATGTGTGAAACCTTTGGTTTTTTCATTGAATATATATATATATAAATCCAAACGGAGTTCCAACCGTGCTCTCGGAGTAAATAATACCAGGGAAACGAAAGGTCACCTTGACACAGGTAGGTTTATTCACATCATAAACCTGCTGCAACGCGTTTCACCCGCGAACGGGCTTATTCACACAGCGTTATTCACACTCTTGCAACAATACATACTGTTCCGTTTGAAAAAGTCAAAAACATAAACAGAGGACTTGTAAAATGTATGCAAGTTGCCGAGTTGCGCCAAATCCGGCGCCATTTTGTAATGCATTTTCACTAATGTTAAACATAATGCAGAATTTGTCTTTTAACATTCTTTGCACCGTGCATGAATATGTCACAGTTATAACGGAAATCAAAAGACATTGTAAGGCGAAAACTCTCATTAAAGCAGAGTTGTAGCATACATTTCAAATATCAATTCTTAATAGCTTGTGAGCATAAAACCGTATTTCAACCTCATGTAATATTGGCAGAGTGCCGTTCGTGGTAAGAGACCTCTGGTTCAGAAATTAATTCTACTCCCGTTAGGCAACCTTCTTCACAATGTAACTTTATGTGGGCATGTGATGGTAACATCAGTCAAATACCTGCGCCTATTCGTGGCAAGGATCATCTGATCCTACTCATGTTGGTCCACTGTCTTTTGTATAAAACTTTATGTAACCGTGTGAGTTATAATATTGTGCCTTCGGTTTCTTTGATCTACGCCTGAACAAGGCAACAGCAGTTTATATGCTATCTGTTTACGCCACGATATAAGCAATGTCATATTCCTAAGGTGATCCCCTTATTATTTACAAACCATGACACATTGCTCTAATAAGCAAGAAAAAAGGGCTCAAGATGAACCACGATAATATCGATACCTTCCAAGATCTTGTAGGTAATGATTTACTTAAATTCAGGCAAAAAAATTGGCCCAAAAAATTGAGGACTTTTGGGTACAATTTATCATATGCCCAAAAAAAAAAATCGATGGAAGAATTGGCCAAAGATGAAAACATTATAGTGAGACCCGCAGACAAAGGGGGCAACATTGTAATTTTGACCAAAGCAATGTACATCACAGAGGCTTTAAGACAACTTAGTGATGAAACCACATACACTCCGTCTAGTCGGGCAGAATATCACAACAGCATTACCAATATCTGGGAGAAGTTAACTGAATGGAAAGACAAAGGGCTGATTGAATGGGAGGAATATTGTTTCCTCAAAAAAGATTTCCCTATATTGCCAGTAATGTACTTACTCCCAAAAATTCACAAAAATAGGTAGAATCCACCAGGGAGACCTATCATCTCTTCCAGAGGCTGCGTGTTAGAAAATATCTCACGATATGTAGATCATTTTTTGAGGGACTTTGTACATACCCTACCCTCATATGTCAGAGATACTAAGGATTTCCTGAGCAAAATAGAAAGATTCAAGTGGGAAAAAGATTACATCTTAGTCACTCTAGATGTAAACTCATTATATACTGTGATTGACCACGACCAAGGCCTAGAGGCATGTGCTAGATTTCTTAAACGCAGGAACATCCGTTTTCTGGGGCATACTGCAATGATTCACGGCATGATCAAGTTCTGCTTATGCAATAACTTTTTTATGTTTAATAATGAGATGTACAAGCAAACATTGGGGACCGCGATGGGTACCTGCTTTGCGCCAAGCTTCGCCAACCTCTTTATGGGAGCATGGGAAGAGGACATTCACATAAGTTCTACTCTTCGAGAATACCTTGACCAAGGTTACACTTTGGTTAAGGTATATCGATGACATTTTCTTCATTTGGCAGGGAGATGAGGATGAGCTGAGACTCTTCATTGAGGCCCTCAACCATAACAATAAACATCTTACTTTTACGAGTACTGTCAGTCACAAAGAGGTCATCTATCTAGACACCCAGGTAAGAGTAGTGAACAACAAACTACAGACCATTCTTTTCCGTAAGAGTACAGCAGGAAACACTTTACTCCACGCAATGAGCAGTTACCCAGATAATTTAAAATGGAGTATACCGTATGGGGAACTACTCAGAGTGAAAAGAAACTGCAGCAATCTGAATGATTACCAAAATGAAGAAAGAATAATGGTAAAAAGATTCAGAGAAAGGGGGTACCCACAGTGGGTACTCAAAAGGGCAATGGACAAGATTTCTAAAGTTGAGAGGAGTACGCTCTTAGAGGACTAAACAAAAGAACCCTTAAGTGATGACGATGATTTCAATACTGCACGAATGATCTTAACATTTAATGGCAACTCTGAAACCATAAGAAAAATCTTGGTACAAAACTGGAAACTTCTGAAGAGTGACTCCATAATAGGGGAGAGCATTCCAGATAGACCAAGTATTACTTATAGGAGGGGCCGTACTTTTAGAGACTTGCTGGTACATAGTGACTTAACAACCAGTACAGACATAAGAAGCATTAACTTGCAAGGTTTCTTTCCCTGTGGGCACTGCAAGGCGTGTGCCAACAGTCGCATGGTTAAAGAATTTTGGAACACCAGCACCAACACAATGGTTAGTATTAACCAGTTCTTAACATGTAACAGCACATTCGTCATTTATGTCCTGGAATGCCCATGTAAGCTGAGATACGTGGGCAGCACAACACATATGGCGAAGAAACGAATATTGAAACATATGAGGGCGATTACGAATAAAGACAAGCAATATCCCATCGCCCGTCACTTTGAAATATTCCATTTTTCGGACTGTAAAAAACTCTCCTATTATGGGATAGAGCAAATTCTACTGAACAAACGAGGTAGAAACCGCACCCTGCGACTGAGACAAAAAGAATCGCGACATATCATTGGGATGTGCACTAAGTTCCCCAATGGACACAATATGGATGAGGAAATGTCGATACATTTACAATCAGAATGATTAGTTATAAACACTGAACCAGAACCAAACCCCCCCCCACCCCACTTTTTCCGTACAATCTGCTTACATCCTTTCAGGTTCTTTTCCAGACGCAATACCTTATTATTAAGCGTTTTGTATTGTTGAAATTATTGCTTCATAATATTTGGAATAATTCACAAATGTATATTGACGATATCCTTTTGCTTTCCTCTTACTCCATTCTCTTTTGTTCTTCTCTTTACAGGAGGAAAGGAAGGGACCATGGATCACAAGGGCCAACGAGGTCCCTACCCTTTTCTTCATTTAACTTCCAGGTGTTATGACAACTATCAAGTAACTCATTGAAGTTCGAAGTCTTGAGTATATATTAACAAACTTTTGCCTTAATGATGTATTTAATAGGCACGCCAGAAGACTTCTTATTTTGTCTGTTGATATTTAACAAACAAAGATGTTTCTTCTCCCTCTCCCTCTCCCATATAAACTCTACTTTTTATATCTTTTATATCCTTTTCACTAATGGGTGTTCTTTAGGGGGTTAGTGTAAACAGGTTATACACGTGCCACATATATAGTTCCGATACAGATACTGGACTTTTATGATTGAGAGCATTAATTCCACATAGTTTATTTAACATGATGGTTGAAGCCTCTTCTAGTTCAAAGGAGATAGACATGTATGTTTTAATTGCCACTACATGGCGAGGTACTATCTATATAATTGAATAACACGAAAACAGATGTCATGCTCTCTTTGCCACTATCTGGCGAGATTTTGATTGAGTAACAAAATGTTGGAGCACTGATATAAAACATTGAGCCCTTTTTTCTTGCTTATTAGAGCAATGTGTCATATGGTTTGTAAATAATAAGGGGATCACCTTAGGAATAGGACATTGCTTATATCGTGGCGTAAACAGATAGCATATAAACTGCTGTTGCCTTGTTCAGGCGTAGATCAAAGAAACCGAAGGCACAATATTATAACTCACACGGTTACATAAAGTTTTATACAAAAGACAGTGGACCAACATGAGTAGGATCAGATGATCCTTGCCACGAATAGGCGCAGGTATTTGACTGATGTTACCATCACATGCCCACATAAAGTAACATTGTGAAGAAGGTTGCCTAACGCGAGTAGAATTAATTTCTGAACCAGAGGTCTCTTACCACGAACGGCACTCTGCCAATATTACATGAGGTTGAAATACGGTTTTATGCTCACAAGCTATTAAGAATTGATATTTGAAATGTATGCTACAACTCTGCTTCAATGAGAGTTTTCGCCTTACAATGTCTTTTGATTTCCGTTATAACTGTGACATATTCATGCACGGTGCAAAGAATGTTAAAAGACAAATTCTGCATTATGTTTAACATTAGTGAAAATGCATTACAAAATGGCGCCGGATTTGGCGCAACTCGGCAACTTGCATACATTTTACAAGTCCTCTGTTTATGTTTTTGACTTTTTCAAACGGAACAGTATGTATTGTGGCATGAATGTGAATAACGCTGTGTGAACAAGCCCGTTCGCGGGTGAAACGCGTTGCAGCAGGTTTATGATGTGAATAAACCTACCTGTGTCAAGGTGACCTTTCGTTTCCCTGGTATTATTTACTCCGAGAGCACGAGCACGGTTGGAACTCCGTTTGGATATATATATATATATATATATATATATATATATATATATATATATATATTCATCCAAAAGTTCCCACATTTGAAAGTGCACTCAGAAACCAGGCAGACCCAGCCGTTACTTGCAAGATCTTTATTTCATTTCCAAACCGGCAGAATCCTTGGAAATATCGTCCAGCCCTACGCGTTTCGAAGCTTGATGCCTCTTGTTCACGGGCGAATGAGAACAGCGGAAAAAGAGCACCTCCTATCATGGTCTTTATGCCTCCTTCCTGATGGATTAGTTCCCCAAGCCTCCTGGGACTTGTAGTGCTCTTCTTAAATGTACCCGCTATGGGTTTCCGCTGGCCATCCATATTCATGAAAATAAAACCCTCAGTGGGTCCCAGTTCTATAGCCGGTTCTGTTACTGAACACCTGATTCTCTGTCAAACGATTGCCGTGAATCAGCAATCACAGTCCATACTTCATTTTGATGGCGGTGCACATTTCCCGACCTGGGCAGGCCGTAGTAAATTCATCCAAAAGTTCCCACATTTGAAAGTGCACTCAGAAACCAGGCAGACCCAGCCGTTACTTGCAAGATCTTTATTTCATTTCCAAACCGGCAGAATCCTTGGAAATATCGTCCAGCCCTACGCGTTTCGCAGCTTGATGCCTCTTGTTCACGGGCGAATGAGAACAGCGGAAAAAGAGCACCTCCTATCATGGTCTTTATGCCTCCTTCCTGATGGATTAGTTCCCCAAGCCTCCTGGGACTTGTAGTGCTCTTCTTAAATGTACCCGCTATGGGTTTCCGCTGGCCATCCATATTCATGAAAATAAAACCCTCAGTGGGTCCCAGTTCTATAGCCGGTTCTGTTACTGAACACCTGATTCTCTGTCAAACGATTCTGCCGGTTTGGAAATGAAATAAAGATCTTGCAAGTAACGGCTGGGTCTGCCTGGTTTCTGAGTGCACTTTCAAATGTGGGAACTTTTGGATGAATATATATATATATATATATATATATTTTCCTTGGATCCCCCCTTAGTTTGGTTACGCCCATATGGGCGTGGTCTCTGTATTGAAAAGTGTGAGAAAAAATGCTGTCTTTGCTTTCACGCATCACAAGCCATTGAAGAAGGGAACCTGGTTCCCGAAACGCGTCTGGCCTGGACTATATGCTGATGTTGTCATTCGGCTGCTGTCAGCTTGCAAGTTGTGCTCATTAAAAGATTGTTACACCCATCTGCCGGAGGCGCTTTCCTTTGGGGCAACCTTCTTTGTGGATTATTAGCGGCTGAGCCCAGCCGCGGAATGAAGCCCACCGCCAGTCAAGAAGGTCCGCGTTGGTGTCATGACGATGCCAGCGCTTTTGGCGAGGCAGTACACAACAAGTCTCAACTGAAAAGTGGAGCGAGCAGTGTAAGCATTATGCCCATCTATCCACTTGGACAAAAACATTTGTTTTTAATCTTGAATCAAAGATAGACTCACTTGAGGAAAAAGTTCCCACACTACGAGAACCAGAATTACATTAGTTTGGTTACGCCCATATGGGCGTGGTCTCAGTATAGAAAAGTGTAAAAAAAACACTGTCTTTGCTTTCACGCATCACAGCCATTGATGAAGGGAACCTGGTTCCCGAAACGCGTCTGGCCTGGACTATTTGCTGATGTTGTCATTCTGCTGCTGTCAGCGTGCAAGTTGTGCTCATTAAAAGATTGTCACACCTATCTGCCGGAGGCGCTTTCCTTTGGGGCAACCTTCTTTGTGAATATATATACAATAAGGTTTTACTAACTATTGTTATATTTGATTTTAAAATGAAATGTACATTTTAAAGGGACTTGATATTGTTGTGATAGGGACAATGATCAATTTACTGTATTTACACAGTGATTTAATGTGTTTGTATTTTTACAATCAGCGACAAAATAACCTCATTCTATGTTTTTATCTGCATTATGTGGTTAAATGGTATATAAGAAGACAGGCGGATAGTCTGTCTTCATGGTCGTTTACTTGCACTGGCACTTTAAAAAGGGAAAAATGGGGAATGGCATGTCATGTGATCAAGGGCGATTGAGCCCGAAACGCTTCATGGCGGCATTTTGCACTAAATAAACAGCAACAGCACTAATGAATGGGTGTCCGTTTCCTGCTTGAAAGCTTCATTTTACTTCGAGACTTTCACAAGTTGGAGATTGCTTATATATATATATATATATATATATATATATATATATATATATATATATATATACACACCTTGGATTCCCTCGCCTCCTCTGTTTTTCAGCGAAAGTCATGGCATCACAGCAGGGTAAGTTTCAAAATTAATTTATTTTGACACCATTGTGCTAATTGTGCAAAAATTAGGACGGCCTACGCGTTTCGGCTACCATTAGCCTTCTACTGGACCATATATGAAGAAAAACTCGTATCCGCTTCTGCTTTTCCACCAGAAATAACGAGCGTCGACCCAACGATAAGTGCAAATTTTTGTTTACTTTATTGCCACCAACTTGTCCGCCATGACGCGTTTCGGCCGTGAAACGGCCTTGATCACATGACACGTCCTCAGACAGTGCTACAGCTTTTAAAGTGCTAGTGCAATTACTTAAGCCATAGACATAGAAGACATTTTAAATACAAAGTTTTTGAGCATAAATGCTGATTTTCATTTGTATATTCACAAGACCATATTTATAATAAAATTGACTGGTTAAATCCCAATTTATCTAATAATGGCCTTTAAAATCATATCATATCAAGACATGATTTCAATAAAAACATCCTTATTCTACATGTTTATGGCTAATAAAAATAACATTGTGTCTACCCCTAAATATCCCTATTGTGGACCACCATATTCGCTGTGTCTCCATCACTTAGAGCACTCAAGCATGTAACTATAAGTACTCAAACTGAAAAACAGGATTTCAAATATGCATTCATTAGTCAATGCATGGGTGACTATACTACCCCTATGTTGCGACCAGATTTATACCATTTATCCAAAGATATTTTCATTGATAGTTTTTGTGCAAACAACGCATGTATATTCTTCCTAAAGTGACGGTGTGCTTGCAAAAGTGCCAAAAGTGCATGATAAAGTGCATGTGCTGAAATATTATTTTTCTATTGGTTGCTAGCTTTCTTAAATAAAATAGTAATATTAGCAGCATATTCATATAGACAGTTTTTTGTGTTATCTGTTTCTGATAACACTATACTGAACTATTCCTTAACCATCAAATATGTGACCCTATATCTCTTAGAATTCATCTTAGTTAAAGGAAATAAGGTGCTAATGATTAACCAGTGCAGATAGATGAAGGACATGTTATACAATATTGTCTAATTTACAGTTGCTCCCATAATAGATACATACATAATCCATTATCATTATAAAATATAACATCAATTAAATATGATCCATAAAATAACTGTTAAATTGCAATAAATACATATAAAATATCCTAAAATACATAAAACTAGTTCAAACAATGTACTTGACATGAGAATTATTTCTGCTATTCACGGATTCAGCTCTATAGATGTTATATATATTGTTTGTTGCATGCTGGTGACTGATATGAACATACTTAAAACTAATATACAATATTGATTCTACGATTTCACTTTTACGGTCCTTTGGTTCTGACACCTGCACCACATAGGACTCAACTATACCACTACTATGTTCGGTATATTATACAATACTACAAGATGGTAATATAGCATTATCTCATAAAAAGGTGTATAAATCCTCGCTCGTGTTGAGACCTCCTGAATATTTGCAATCGAACTGTAATATGTAATTAGTTTCTAAGCATCTCAGCTTCGACTCAGGATTCCCTCCTCTCTTCTGTGGCGGAACTGATTCTATGATAAAGTATTTTAAATATCTTAGATTACTATTGTGGCATAATTTAAAATGTCTTGCCACAGAATAGTTGGCGTCATTATTAGAGATGGCCCTGATATGCTAGAGAATTTTCTTATGTAGAGGTAACTTGGGGCTTCCTATGTACTTAAGATGGCAACTGCACTTTAATATATATACTGCATACTCAATTTTGCAGTTCAGCTGTTGTTTGATATCCTGTACTTTATTACTCAAAGCAGTTATATATGTGGACGTATTAATTCCATACTGGCACGCCTTGCATGTGGAGTACTTAAAAAATCCTCTTCGTGCCGCTAACCACATGCCCCTGCTTTGATCTTCCGGGCTACTCTTCACCAGCATATGGCCCATACTTTTAGTTTTCCGAAATGTAATCATTGGGATAGATGGTAATGACTTGCCTATCACTGGGTCATCTCTTACCATAGGCCAATTGCGCCTAACTATTGATCTTATCTGGTTTTCCTGCCTGGAAAAGGATAAAATGAGTTGTATATGTTCTTGGGTTTCACTGCAATTTTTGTCTGTCCTTGCAATATTAGGTCTCAATAGAAGGTCTTCTCTTGCCTATTTCTGACCTGTAACCCCTAGCTAGAAATCGAGCCCGACTTTCTGCTTGCTTTTTATAGGTTTCTTGGTCACTGCTGCAAATGCGTCTAATACAAAGCATCTCCCCGTACGGAATACTCTTAATTAGATGCGGGGGATATGCACTTGAAGCATGAAGCAGTGTATTCCCTGCTGTTGGTTTTCTAAATAGTGTAGTGGTCAGACAATTTTCAATCACCTCAATCTGTACATCTAAAAATGTCACCATGTTCCTGCTTAAAGTTGAGATCAAATGTAAATGAATGTCATTTTTGTTGATTTGTTCAATAAAGATTGCGGCACTCTTTTCGTCTCCATTCCATACAATAAATAGGTCATCTATAAAGCGCAACCATGTTACTATATTTGCAGCATACGTTTCCACATATTGTTGCATGAGGACCAACTCCTCCAATCAGCCCATGAACAAACATGCACAGCTGGGAGAGAAGCTGGCCCCCATTGCAACTCCTTGTATTTGCTGATATATTTGGCTGTTAAATAGAAACAAATAATTTTCTAAGCAAAACAACAACATGGTAATGAGCATTTTAGTGTGCTGTGCGTATTTAATAGGCCTATTCGATAAAAAATACTCTACAGCTCGCATTCCATCCCTATTTCTGATGCACGTATACAAAGACGATACATCCAGAGCAATGAGTAAATATTCTGACCTCCATTGTAAATTTCTAATCCTATTTAAAAAGTCCCCTGTATCTTGTACATAAGATTTCAATATCTTTACAAACTCTTGCAGAAAAAAGTCAATATATATTGAAGCGTTCTCCATTGGGCCATTGCAGGCCACCATTATTGGCCTGCCCGGTGGCTTGTCAACGTTCTTATGAATTTTTTGAATGAAATATAGCATCGGGATGGTCGGATGCTCTTTTTTAAGATATTTTAATTCTTCCTAACTTAGGAGACGTGCGCTTTTCTATGCAAGTAGCTGAGGATAAAAGAGTTCTCAGGTATTTTTGAATTTCAATGGAGAGCTCTTCCTGTAACAATCTTTGTCGTTCAATTGGCTATGTGCTTCCTCTAGGTATTCCTTTAACGGCCATAAAACAATGTTCCCACCTTTATCGGAATTTCGAATTACTATTTTATTTTCTTAATTTTGTGATAAGCTGATGGTACTGTCTCTCTTGAATAGAGATTTTTCTTTGTTTGGTTGGCGATGATATTCAGCTTTTTTACTTGAGCCGCAATCTGTTCATTGAACACGTCAATGGAATCTCTGGCCATAATCAGTACAAACCTAGATTTCAACTGAAAGGGAGTGGCAGGTCTAGCACATGTCACCAGTGCCCCTTGTTGATCCGGCATCATCTTTGTCATGTCATGAGGAATCCCCTCAGGGCTTGAAATCACTGCCATTCCTCTTTCCAAATCTTGTAAATCTTGTAATATCCCAAAGTCTGAGACTGGTAAACCGGGGGGACTAATATCACCATCGGACTGAGTGAAATCACCCGCATCAAGTTGCTTGCTTTTAAGCTGATGGAATTTGCTTAGTTTAAGTTCCTAATGAACTTATATATGTCCACCCTTGTCTGAGTATAATTAAAATTTGATTCTGGGCAATAAGACAAACCTAAGGCTAAAATCTGTTGTTCTGCTAAAGTCAAGTTTTTATTTGATAAGTTGATGATCGTTTTAGCTTCTTGGGTTTGCAATGTGCCTGGATTTGAGGGTTTGAGATTGTGTGGGTCACTTTCTACTTGCGTGTCCCTCTCCCTCCACCCCGTTTCTTCACTCCTGTTCCTCCGGGCCTGCCTTCTCCCCCTTCTCCTCCGGGTATTCCTGTTTTGGCTGCCCCATTGTTGCGAGATCTCAGTGTCTCTCCGGCTCCATTTTAAAATGTCGAATTCTTCCCCCGGGGTCAGTTTGATATTACATGCCTCAGATCTTGGTCTGCTATTCTCTGCTTCCGATTCACTCTCCAGGGCAGAGCTGAGATCTGATAGTGATGTTGATTCTATAGTTTGTTGCCCTCTTGCGGTTTGATTGTAACTCTGCATGCGTTTGCTAGCAGTTACCGTTCTCATATTATCATATCGTCTTGCAAACGTAAATATTTGGCCATTTTCCTAGTCCTCACAATCCCTCTTAAATTTATACGTTTTTCTTATATTTATTTTATCCTCTTCTTTTTGCAGTTGCGTTACCATTTCCTCATGTAGTTTTTTTTTGCTTTGGGGATCACCTTGCAATTTGATTTCGTTTTCAAGTGCTTCAATTTTGGTCTGCAGCTCACTTCGGTCGATTTCTACATATTTTACAAGTAACACTGACCTTCGAGATAACTCCAAGTTGCATTCTGCCCACTCTGTCATCATGAGGGGGTTGGGTGCCTCACAGCTGGGAGCAATCATGATGTGGAGTCCCCTAGGTACTCGTCCAACGTCCAAGTACCTTTGCAATGACCTCGCCTCCCACCACTTGGACTGCTCTTAGCGTTTTAGTTTTTCCAGCACTCGATAATTATCTTTCAACCCCTTCATCTTGCCGCTCGGTTCCTCATCAGTATCCTTGCTGGCACCTCGCGGTTCCGAGGGAGAGTCAGAGAACATCTCCTCTGCAGCTAACTCGCAGTCTCTGAGTGTGTCTGCGGACATGGTGGCTAATATATATGTATTTTCCTTTATTGCGCTTCCTATGCGCTCTCCTCCTCGACCGGTGTGTAAGGGAGCACCAGGATTACACACCTCCCAACCTGTTTGCTGCAATTAGTTGGGTGCCTTGTGTGCCCACTAGACGACTGTGTAGCTCCTTCCTCCAGATGATAACTCCTCCGAGTTCCCCACTGAAAGTACGGAATCACCACACTAAATCCACCGCACTCGTCTGCACGCTTCAACTTCGTTGCTTACAGGGGCTCCGTCGTTTCCGTTTTCCGGATGTGAAGAATGCCCCAGGGGTCCCCGCCTGCGCCACACCACGAGCCCGCGATGTTACTGCCAGGACAGAGCTTCTGGGACCAAGACTTGCCTACTACAGAGCCAGCGTGCCGGGAGGGGGTCCACAAACCAAAGGAAGTCAGCCCAGTACATATGAAGCAAACTGGTATCGGCTTCTGCTTTGCCACCAGATATAACGAGCGTGGACCCAACGATAAGGGCAAATTTTTGTTTACTTTATTGCCTCCAACTTGTCTGCCACGACGCGTTTCGGCCGTGAAGCGGTCCTGATCACATGACATGTCCTCAGACAGTGCTACCGCTTTTAAAGTGCTAGTGCAATCAATTATGCCATAGACAAAGAAGACATTTTACATACAAAGTTTTTGAGTATAAATGCTGATTTTTATTTGTATATTCACAAGACCTATATATATATTATAACAAGTATTATAACTCTATTATTTTTTGATTCCAAGTCTATTGTTTTTGTTCTGATCACATGGTCAAATCTAACCTCCGGATTCATTGTAATCCCCAAAAATTATTTTAGGGGTATAGGACGTTTGTAATTACATTATACTATTAGGCTGAATATATTTAAAACTATTTTAATGTTTCTTTCAATTTCCTACTGAAATGAGATATTTTATCATTGTGCAAATCTATGCAGCGGAATTGATGGAGTCGCCCATAATAAAACTAAAAGCTTAGTTGTTTATTCGTTCTGGTTCAACCACACCCAAAGTTTGGGAAAACTACACCCAAAACAGTCACTTTGGTCCTAGCTGTTGGTGCAGAAAGGTGGAAAGTTCATTTGTGCCATATGTTATGGCAGAAGTGAATGTGCCAGCTCTTTCCTTTGCATGAGAGGAAGAAGGAGTAATAGAGGAAGAAGTTATTTACCTCAGTAAAGAGAGTGATGTGTGGAACTGGTTTGTTGTACTTTCTGGAGAAAAGAAAGCCACTGCCAGATACATTGAATGTAAGGTGTGGGAAACAGATTTCCAGAGGTATTAAAAGAAAGTACAGTTATGGCACATCATCCATGTGGAAGCACATCAAGAGCAACCATGAGCATGCATATTTAAGAATGGTGATTGAGAGCGCAACATCCTCTACTGATGTAAGAGCATCGTCATCTATGCTCGAGTAACCTTCTGAAATATTAACATTCAACCAACCTGCACTGAGCTCAAACAAATGGTCTTTCATTGTTCCAAGTGGCAAGAGCTCGCACTGAAAGAAAATGATGACATTATCACAATGTTGGAGAAGGTGAAGAGACACCATGGAATTTTTTTTTCTTTGTTTTGCCACATCATCCTTCTTGAAGGACATGAATACGAACCGTAAATGCTTATGTTACAGTTCTAAAGGAGACCATAGGATTATCAAGTGACGGAGGAGCAGGAACATGTACCTCAGCCAACCGTCTGTGAACATTAAAACTACATCAACCTGCGCTGAAGTTCAAACAGTGGTTGTTAAAGTCACAGGATGTTGTCATTTAAAGGTACAAGGATATTATCATCATGTTCAAGAAACAGAAGCGTCGCCATTCATTTTTTTCTTCTTTTCTTACTGTTTTAAAACAGTAGATTCTTTTAATATGCAACTCTTTTGCATACAATTTCACCGTTTTCACTTTTACTCTGCTATATAGTTCATTTTATGGCAAAAACAAATACAAAAAAAGGTTATAAAAAAACACATTTTCCATAAAGAGTTGTGTTCATGTTCTTATTATTCTCTGGCTATATCAGTGTTTTAATAAGTGTGTGCATGGGTTTCTTACTGTACATGTTAGTGTGTGTCTGGGTGTGTTAATCTATGAATACATATCTGATTTGGACTGTCAGTGTGTTACTGTTTGCCTGCGTAGGTATGTAGACGCATACACACAAACACAACGGCTCTTCTCAGAGCCACCCTACTCCCAAACACTTCAAAAACATTTATTGAAATCTTTTAAAAATCATTTTTGATTTTTCAGATCCCTTGCAGATCTACAAACCAAAAGCACACATTCAGTACAAAAGAGCACATTTAATTTTTATGTAGCAGGTTGTGAGTGGAACTCATAGTGGGTGTACCAGCCTCTAAATGGGTATAACTGTGGCTGTGATATTATCTATATGGGTTTGTGAATGGGTTTGACAGTGTCTGTATCTGGTTGTGAATGGGTGTAACAGTGTGTCTTTGGTATATGAATGTCTGTATGGGTTTGGCAATCAGTGTGACAGTGACTGTATTGGTTTGTGAAGGGTGTCACAGTGTCTCTATGGGTATGTGAGTGGGTGTGAATGAGTCTGTATGGGGTTGTGAAAGGGTGTAACAGTGTCTGAATGGGGTTGTGAATGGGTGTGACCGTGACTGTAAGGGTTTGTGAATGCTTGTGAGAGAAATAGAGAGTATAAAAAAATATGTAATTTTCCCCCAGCCAAGTTACACAGGGTATCACGCTGAGCCCCGCGAGGGATCCGCAGAGTTCACAAACAATCCCAAAAAATATGGGAATGAACATAGGGAAAATATATTTTGGGACCCCCCTTTTACTTGGCCTCCAATTCAGCAGTTATAGTTATCTGAGGTAACTATAACTTACACTCCCACAATGCACTGCTTTGACCTCAAATATTATATCACTCATGACATGGACAGTGACATCACTGATGACTACACTGAGCATAAGTGTTTATGAGTGTTAAACATATATACTAACCAAATACAAAAGTTATATTAGTATACTAGGTGCACTACTACTTAGTAATACTACTTCTAACATATATTATGTGAGTAACTGCATCCTTGTGTGTATGGGAGTGTATGTGGCTGTATGGGTGTATAAGCGGGTGTGTGAGTAGCTGTGTGGGTGAGTGAGATATGCTGTCTGAGTGGCTGTATTGGTGAGTGAGTGGGTGTGTGTGTCAGTGGCTGTATGGGCAAGTGGGTGTGTCAGTGGCTGTATGGGCAAGTGGGTGTGTCAGTGGCTCTATGAGTAGGTAAGTTGGTGTGTAGTGACTGTATGGGTGGGTGAGTGGGTGTATGAATAGTTGTATGAGTGAGTGACTCACTGTGTAAGTGGCTGAATGGGTGAGTGAGTGGCTGTTTGAGTGGTTGTTTTGTTAAGTGAGTTGGTGTTCAAGTGGCTGTATTGGAGAGTGTCAGTGAATGGCTGTACGGATGACTGAGCGGATGTGTGATTGTATGGATGTGTGAATGAGTATGTAAGTGGTTGTATGGGTGTGTGAGTGTTTCTATGGGTGAGTGAGTGGTTGGGTTTAGAGGCTATTTGTGTGAGTGAGTGGGTGTGTGAGTGCTTCTATGGAGGAGTGAGTGGGTTTATGAGTGCTAGTATGGGTCTCTGAATGGGTATGTGAGTGGTTGTGTGGGTATGTGAGTGGGCGTTCTAGAGGTTGTATGGGATGTGGTGGGCATGAGAGTGGTTCTGGGGATGATGTCATGAGTGATATAATTTGAGATGACATCAATGATGTCACTGAACATGTCATGAGTGCTGTAATATGTGAGGCCATAAGCAGTGCATTGCGGGGGCATAAGTTATAGTTAGCTCAGGTAACTATAACTGCTGAATTTCACTGGTTTTGTATGAGTGACGTCAGAACCCAACTACAATGACCCTATCACCTATTGTTTTTTCAGTTATTTATAAGGTTTTTTATATTCTACTCCGTAACTATAACAGTCCTGTAACCTTTGTTTTTTTTCAGAGAATGTAAAAAAATTAAATTTCTATTTCCTAACTATAAAGTCCCTGTAACCTTTGGGCTTTGAGTGAATTTCTTTGCCTTTTTATAACTAATAGTCATGTTTGCAGAGTGGTGGAGGAAGGGGGCGGGCCTCCAACCAGCCCTCAGGAATCCTGCTGTGTGGGACTTACTGGAGCTAACAGGAGGGCTTCTGGACCCCCAAGAACCCTAGGCATTCAAAAGGACTTTATACCCAACCAGCAGTGTGTCAGGAGGTGCTTTTGCAGAGTGGTGGAGAAAGGGTGCAGGGTCTTCGGCAACTTGTCGATCTTTTTTTATTGTTATTTTTGATTCATTCAAGGAGTGGGGGCAAGTGTCCCCCCTACCCTGGGCCTATTTTGGCCCTGGGGACCACAACCCACGGGGCCAGGCCTATTTTGAGAAATAGGCCTATTGGTGGAGAGAGGGGCAGTGACCTATAAACACCCCTCAGCAATTCCGTTGTGTGGGACCTACTGCAGGTAACAAGAGGGTTTGTTGGCCTCCGAGGACCCTTTGAAGCCAAGGGGACTTCATCCCCCAACCAGCAGTGCGCCAGGAGGCTCATTTGCACATTGGTGGAGAAAGAGGTGTGGCCTCAGAAGTTATCTCAGCAATGTGCTCTATACGACTTACTGGAGGTAACAGGAGGGCTTGTTGGCCCCCATGGACCCTTAGTATCCAAGGTGACTTCATCCCCCAACCCAAAGTGCATCAGGAGGCGCATTTATAGAGTGGTGGAGAAAGAGGCCTGGGCCTCTGGCAAATTGTATTGATATTTTTTCTTCATTCAAGGAGGGGGACTGTGTGGGACCCCCCCTTCCCTCGGCCTATTTTGGCCCCGGGGAACCCATCCCTAAGGACCAGTCCGTTTTCAATAGGGGAGGGGGGAATCACACAGCCCAGGGGACTCCATCCTCCGGGGCCTAGCCTTTTCTTTTTTTAAAGTACAGGTGAGGGGGTTGCCCTCACAGGCCAATTTTGTCCCCAGGGATCCCATTCCCCGGGGCCCGGCCTTTTAATTCTTTTTTTAATTAATTTGGAGGCCATGTTCCCCCCCTCTGCCATTTTCAGCTCTGGGGATCCCATCCACAGGGGCCTGGCCTCTGTTTTTGGTGCCCTGGTCCCACCCAGGGTGCCCTGTCACTTTGTTGGAGACCATGGGTGGAGCCTGAAGGCCCCCACGATCCTTCCCAGTTTCCCACATCCTGCAGGAGCTGGCCTTGCTTTTGGACAGAGGGAGCTGCTGAACATGCAGCTCCCCCTGTCCAAAAGCAATTCTGCACTTTCAGGACGCGAAAGCATTAAAAATGTTGAAAGCGGAGCAGCATTTGCTATGGCTTGGCAGGAGTGGTAAAGCTCCCGCCAAGCCATAGCAAACTGCAATGTTCCAGTGCTGGGTCCCTCAGGACATTTCAGGAGCCGGTCCTGGGGGTAGGTGGTTCCCAGTGCCATCTATGGCTAATTATAACTTATGCCCCCGCGATGCACTGCTTATGACCTCACGTATTACATCACTCATGACATGGTCAGTGACATCACATCTCAAATAACTTCACTGTTGACATCTGAAATAATGTCACTGATGACATCATCCAGAGACTGTGAGTCTTTTTTAAATGTTATTGAACATAACCACTCACATATCCACTCACACCCCCATGCAACATCTACTACACCCATTCACACACTCAAACAACTAGTCACATACCCATTCACAAACCCAGACACATCCTCTTACACCCACTCATGCATAAAGCCACATACACAAACACACACGCATACAGACACTCATACAACCAGTCACTCACCCATACAAATTCTCTCTCTCTGACACCCACTCACTTACCCATATAGCCACTCACATGCCAATTCACACACCCATACACCCACTCCAGTACCCTGACACTACCAAATAGATACTCATGCGCCTGTTCATTCACCCATACAGCCACTCATGCACTCCCTCATTCACCATTTACAGCCTCTCACACATTTGTTCACTCACCCATACAGCCACTCATGCACCCTCTCATTCACCATTTACAGCCAATTACACACCCACTCATTCACCCATACAACCACTCACACAGCCACTAACTTACTCTTACTGCCACAGAAACAGCTACTTGCTCAGTCATACAAAACCTGACAACTACTCACTTATCTATACAGTCTCTCACATATTCTCATCCATACACCACTTATACACCCATACAGACACTCACACAGCCACTTAGTAACCTATTTAGCTACTCACACACCCACTTATTCACCCATAAAGCACACACACACCCACTCACACACAGAGATACAGTTACACAGACACTTACTTAATCTATGTTTTAAAATAGAATCTCTCATTGGTAGTACACAAAGTAAACTAATTTAACTTTCGTGATACCTTAGTATATATGTTTAAGACTCAGAAATGTTTACAAAAGACAACCACTAAATGACGTGATCAGTAATGCCATTTGAGATGTCATAAGTGATGTCACTTACCATGTCATGAGTGATGTAATATGTGAGGTCATAAGCAGTGCATTGCGGGGGCATAAGTTATAGTTAGCTCAGGTAACTATACCTGCTGAATTTCTATGGTTTTGTACGAGTGAAATCTGAGCCTAACGTCCCTTCAACCTTTGCTTTTTTCAGTGAATTTCTAAGGTTTTTTAAATTCCATTTCCTAACTATAATGTCCATGTAACCTTTGTTTTTTCAGTGAATTTTCAAGGTTTTTAAAATTCCATTTTATAACTATAATGCCCATGTAACCTTTGTTTTTTCAATGAATCTCTACATTTTGTAATGTAATTTCCAAACTGTACCCTGTAATCTCTCAGAGTGAGTGTGTGAGTGAGTGCATGAATATCTCAGAGGGTGTGTGAGTGAGTGTGTGTAAGTGTCTCACTGGGTATGTGAGTGTCTTACTTGGTCTGTGAATGGGTCCATGAGTGCCTGAGTGGGTTCTGCTCATTTTCTGCCTTTTATCTGCTCACTTATGGCCAGCTTGTTGCTGACCTTTATTGTACCTCTTTCTACTAGGCTTGAGCGGAGCTTGCGGCATTACTGAAAAATCCTGCAGAGTTCCGTAAGAACTGCTGATAGTAGTTAGGACCCAAGAAGCCCTCCTGTTACCACCAGTAAGTCCCCAACACTGAGATTGCTGAGACCTTGTCGGAGACCCCCCCCCCTTTCTCAACCACTCTGCAAACGTGCCTTCTGGCGCATTACTGGTTGAGAAATGAAGTCCCCTTGGCTGCTGAGGGTCCATGGGGGCCAAACCCCCCTACTGTTGCCACTAGTAAGTCCCCCACAGCGGTACTGCCGAGACTATGGAGGTAACACTCCCTTTCTCAACCACTCTTCAAACGCACCTCTTGGCGCACTACTGGTTGGGGGATGAAGTCCCCTAGGCTGCTGAGGATTCTTGGGGGCAAAGACACCTTACTGTTGCCACTGGTAAGTCCCCCACTGTGGGACTGCTGAGACCTCGTTGGAGGCCCCACCCCTTTCTCAACCACTTTGCAAATGCGCCTCTTGGTGCACTACTGGTTAAGGGATGAAGTCCCCTTGGCTGCTGAGTTTTGTTGGGGACCTCTTCTTCTGATATCTATTGTGCCTCTATCTGATGATTTCTGACCTTTATTTTGCCTTTTTCTGATCATTATTTTGTCTCGGCTCGTTTCTGGTCTCCGTTTGGCTCTTTCTGCTCATTTTTGCCTTTATATTGCCTGTCTGCTCGCTTGTGATCTCAATTTTGCTCATTTCTGACTTTGCCTCTTGCTGCCCATTTCTGTCCTTTATGTTACCTCTGTCTGCTCATTTCTGACCTTTATTCTGATTTTTGCTGCTCGTTTCTGACCTCTATTCTTCCTCTTTCTGCTAGTTTCTCACCTGTTTTTGCCTCTTTCTGCTCATTTCACCCCTTTATTTTGCCTCTTTCCGTTCATTGCGGACTTTTATGCTGCCTATTTCTGCTACTTTCTCACCTTTATTTTGCCTCTTTCTGCTCATTGGTGTCCTTTATTCTGCCTTTTTCTGCTCGTTTCTCACCATCATCTTGCCTTTTTCTGCTGATTGCTGACCTTTATTCTGCCTCTTTCTGCTCGTTTCTGACCTATATTCTGTATCGTTCTCCTTGTTTCTGACCTCTATTTCGCCTTTTTCTCTTTTCCCCTGTTACTGCAGTGGAGCCTCAAAGCACTGCAGTCCTAGATAGCTCCCCGCCTTCTGCGGGAGCCGGCATTGCTCTTGCATGCAGGGAGCTGCTGGAAATGCAGATCAATGCGTGTGGGAGCAATGTTTCCATCTGTTTCCCTGCACACATATTTGAGTGCAGACGAAAACTCTGCTTTCTGCAAGCAGGGGCTGTTTGACAGCACCCGCTTGCAGAAAATGCGGAGTTATGTTTGCTTTTGCATGGTGAAGCAAAAGCTAATAGTTATCTACAGAGGGTGGGCACCTTTGGAGGTAGCAGGAGCAGGCTCTGGAGGTAGCAGTTACCAGGGCCATCCATGGCTCCATGAGGGGGGCTGCGTAGCCTCCTTTCATTGTAGTACTTAACCCTGGGGGGGTGGTGGTCCCCGGGATTGATGAGGGGCATGCCCCCTTACTTTGAATTAATTGCCCCAGAGAAGTGGGAGCCCTTGGGGCTGCGGGGAGCCGCCCAGGCCCTCCTGCATTGGTTTAGTCTGATTTACCCTATGGTGGTGGTAGTCTCCGGGACACCAGCACAGATACATATTTCTAAGTGCCCCAGGGATGTGATGGTCCCCAAGACTGCCGGGGGGCTGCACAGGCCTCGCATCATTCATTTATAGAGATTTTCCCTGGGGAGGTGGCAGTCCCCAGGGAGCTTGGATGCCACATACATTAAAAGCAGTGCCCCAGACCTGGCTGACCCAGGGGTTGAACATTACACAAGTGCAGGAGGCCGTGCTTCTTTTTTTCTTTTGTTTACTTTTTTGCCGGAAGCTGTGGATCCAGAGCGACTTCTGCCAGAAAATAAAAATGCTATTTTTGCCCCAGCCTGGACCCCTCCAAGAGGCCTATCCTTTCCCCTTCTTATTTTTTTACTTTTATTTGGGGACTCAGCTGACACCGAGTCCCAAGATGGCTGCCAACACTTCCTGCTTGAAGTGTTGGCAGCCAACCACTATTCAGCATGTTTGCTCCTCGGAGGATCCGCGCCTCTATATATATATGTATACAGAAATGTACCTTCCCTTTAATATCTCAAACACTACTAAAGGCATTTACACCATATAACAAAAAGGGTTCTTTCTGGACCAAGAGCTACCTTTCTGCCAAATTTGGTGTAATTCCGTCCAGCGGTTCAGGCTGTAGTCGCAACTAAATTCTCTATGGAAATTTACATGGGAAAAACACATTTTATGATCCCCCCCTTTTTCTCATCCGCCGCTTGACAGATCGTCCCGAAACTTTCCATGCACAACAAGAATCGCTGGCATTTTTGTGAAGATTATTGAACCAGAACCAGAGATAAAATATTGAGGAGGAATTAGTCATGTAAGATGAAACGTTACTCCCTAGGGAGAGAAAGTTTCATTGTCAACATCAAGTGCTTTAAAATCCGAAACTTTTCTTTAAATGATAATACACAGACGGTTAGTCAATTTTGCCGATAATTGTTTTAACAAAAGGAATTCATTGTGAGGCCCAGAAATCATAAAGTCAAATAGTACTTTTATATCCCACACACTACACACCAGAAAAAGTTCACTTACTGGTTCTCCTTTCATTAAGACATGATCGGCAGAAATAGCAGAACGTTAAGAGTTGATTGTCCTGTAGGCTTTCCCAAGCACAAAAACTGTAAGAAAAGTTGACAACATCTACCAGAGATGGAGATATGGGATTAATCTCTTTATTCACACAACAGCTAACCCAGGAAGCCCAGGCATATTTATAAACCGATTGAGTGGAAGGAGCCCAGTAATCGTTGATAATGGACACTTTCTCTGACAAAAGGCCTGGGACATTCAAAGATGACCTGAAATCCTTCAAATTATAAGATGATCTCTCCTGAGTATCAGGTCATGAGCTTGATCCTAGACATTCAAAAGTAATTGTGGAAAGGTAGGAATAAGTCTTAGAAAATCCACAGAGAGGGCCAAAAGGGAGTCATCACCAATGTGGCTTGGTCTCTTCTGACATGAAGAAGGGTTCAGATAATCATGACGAAAGGAGGAAAGACATATGTGTAGAGAAAACCCCAGTGTTGTAGGAAAGCATTCAGAGCCTCTGCTTCTGGATATGGTTTCCAGATGAAGAAGTGAGGAAGCTTGTAGTTTAGGCAGGAGACAAAAATGTATTTGCAGAGGTTCCCACAGATGGATAATCTTGCTGAAGCCATTGGGATGAAGGGATCAATCACTGCTGTCAACAAGGAACATGGATCCCCAATCTTTAACAGAAATGGAGAGACCTGGAATATATTCTCATGTGAGGAAAATTCATCTTTCTGGGTAACACTGCCAGAAATCATTGGCGAGATCTTCCAGCCATTTGGATTTTACCCCTCCTATACCCCTCATAATTTGTTTATGTTGAATACTGTAGAGACACTGCCGAACCATTTGCCATCTTGGAATGGGCAGTTGAATTAATAGCCATACATCTTGGCTGTGCATATTAAGAGAAAAATTCTTTCATCACCCCCTGCGGTTGGGTTACTTCCGGGAGTGGTCCTGCTGTCGTTGCCAACACACACTGCTTTTTGGTTGGTGTCCTCCCATTCTATGGTGCCAGCTTTCCTCACGTTAACACCATCCTCCCCCCACCATCAATTCATATCCATGGGTCAATAGTCACCTTTCTCACAATGGTTCTGATTCCTGATCCCTCTGGCTCCAACGCTTCCATCATCAACTACCCAACCAACCTATCGAAAAATGCAGCCAAGAATTATAAGCATCACTTTCTCAGGGCCTGGCCCGAAACCTTAATCTCTGATGTCTATTTTTCCACTATCAACGGTACCAGAGTTAATTACCTTATTTTCTACACCAGGAAAAGAGCTTGCTGGCGAAAAGTCTTCTACTCTATGCTCCGAATAACAAGCTCTAGAAAAACACATCATGGTATCAAGCTCACAACAGCCCCTTCGTCCTCACTCAACGCTAATACCACCATCACCCTCTATAACAATGGTATCATCCTAATCCAAGCGTCAAATGTCAATCTATTTAAGATAACCTACATCTTCCTGTCACTCAAAAACGCGGCTTCCTCGAAACCCAATGTCACCCAGACTCACCGTCACATTTCTCAGGACCCGACGAGTCCACTCCCCACTACGTTAGGAAGCCCATTTCCCCATCTCCATCTAAATCACACCTCACCACCTGCTCACCACAGAGGTGTCCCATCCCAGGTTGCTGCGCCCCAACTATCTAATCCCAAAGCACATATAGCCAGTCCGAACATATCTGTCCCCCGACTAGAGAGTACCCATGATATCCATCTTGCCTTGCCTCCAATTATTGAGTCATCTTCCCCCAGCCCTCCCCCGGTGTCTCATAGGAGGCTGGACTCCAAGCAAATGCCCGCCACCGATCATGATCGGTCAACGTCAATCAATCTGAGGAGTCCTTGTCCTAACCCTCAGCCTAACGATCACTCACCCCTCACTAAGACACCTACCTCACTTTCAAAAGCACCTGGATCTCAGCCAGACTCATAGGACCATCTTCCTCCACAGGATCTCCCGCCCACCACCTCGGACCCTGTAGGTAGACACCGAGACCTCTCTTTACTGATAGATTCCCTTTCACAACACCTCCCCTCGCTAAACACCCAAACTTGGCGGCGCACCTTGATGAGATTTCTCTCCAGTTGCACCTCTTAACGTCTGAGCTACATGGCTTGAAAGCCCTATCAATTGACCTTTTCCCCATGCTAAGATATTTCCTCACCGCTGCAAACCTGTGTAATGCTCCATCTTGCGATAGCAATTCAAGGGTCAAGCCTTTACCTTCCTCCATCGGGAAATTCATTCCCCTACCTAATGACACCTCCCGCCCTAGAAGATATGAGACCTACCTTGCGTCCTCAGATCTACAGGACCTGCTCAACTCCTACCCCAATTGGTCCAACCCCAACACGAGCCCGCCAAGACAAATACAATCCATCCTTTCTAACCCAAATAGAGGACCGCCTATCAATACCAGAGGCAGCAATAAGATCAACCTCACTCGAGTGAATATCACTCCACAAAGACACTACGAATTAAATGTGTACTTCTAAATTGCAGATCAGCCAGTAAACACGCCACTGATATCTTCGATCTCATACAACACTTGGACTTAGACATTATCATCCTCACTGAAACTTGGTTAAATCCCGCTTCCACTCCGCCTGTCGACATCCTAGTACCTCCCACTCATGATATAATTAGGTTAGACAGAGCTGGGAAACTGGGCGGGGGCTTAGCCTGTATTCATAGAAACACACTTTCGATCTCTCCCGTTGAGTCCTCTGTGCCCTCCTCCTGTGAATATCTCTGTCTCAACATCGCAAGTAAGAACCTACCGGTCTGCAAACTTCACACTTTCTACCACCCCCAGGAGACAACCTCCCCTTCATTGAGCAAATATTTGAAATCATTTCTAGCAATGCTGACTCAGCTGTGTCCCAAATCTTCCTTGGTGACTTTAATCTGCACTGGGCTAACTCCATAGACCCTGCAGTTTCAAGCCTTAAAGCCTTTCTAAGTGATCAGGATCTGACCCAGCATTGTGACCAACCAACCCATAATAAAGGAAAAATTCTTGACCTCATTATTTCAAAAGGGCAGACCGTCACCTTGGACTCTATTACCCCATGTGACTGGTCAGACCACCACTGCATCCTTTTTTTTATCAACAAGGAGGTACAGGTGTGGAAGGCCCAACCAACGAAATCAAAGATATGGAAAAGGGACCTCAGACTAATAAACCCTGTTGAGCTAGCCGCCCACTGTACATCTGCCCTCTCCTCTCAAGCGGACCTGACTGAGGTGCAGTTACTCACTGACTCCTACAATGTGACCATCTCCAACATCATGAATGACATTGCTCCACTCAAACATAAAAATGCCTCAACAAAAATATCCAAACCGTGGTATAATGATAACCTAAACACGGAACGTCGCAACCTTAGGGCAGTTGAACGCTCCTGGAGATCAAATCCCTCCTCGCACCAACTTAAACTCCTAAGAGACGCTAGGAGCCTTTACTACAAACAAATCAGGAATGCCAAGTCTAACTATTTCAGACACCAATTAGATCAAGCGGCAAACCGTCCCAAGAAATTTTTCGAATTGGTCAAACAGCAATCAATTGTAGGTCCAAACCTATCGGAACCTGGAAGCAGTCCACCCTCCTTTGACGATCTTGCTTCTTTCTTCATTGAGAAATCAAAACTTATATCCTCTGACCTCGCTGCTAAGAAGGTTGTACTGCTCTCCTCCAGGGCAGCCTCTCCACCTGACCTCTCTGAAAAGCTCAACTCTACCCCCCTGATCCCTAAGAACAATGCGGCCTGGGACAGCTTTACCCCACTCAGTGAACAAGACATCAAAAAGATTCTCCTGAATATCAACCCTTCCAACCACTTCAGTGACCCGTTTCCCCCATCCATTTTCAAGGAAATCAAGAATGCACTCATCCCTACCTGGACAAGGATTGTAAATGCGTCTCTTTCACAAGGCACAATCCCTGATTGCCTAAAAGCTGCTCAAGTATCCCCTATACTAAAAAAACCTAACGCTGAAAGGACAGACCTCAATAATTTCCGACCTATCTCCAACATACCCACCCTTGCGAAACTCCTTGAAAAATGCGTTCAGTCCCAACTCTGTGCTCACATTGAGAACTACCAGCTCTTAGACCAACATCAATCCGGCTTTCGGACGGGGCACAGCACTGAATCTGCCCTCATTCATGTTATCGATGACATTCTAAAGATTCTCGATCAAAACAAATCCTGCCTCCTGAACCTCCTTGACCTTTCCTCTGCTTTTTACACGGTCAATCATGACAACCTCTTAGCCATTCTGCAAAACAGGATGGGTTTTGTTGATCAGGTGCTATAGTGGTTCTCGTCCTTCCTCCATCACAGATCGCAAAGAGTCAAGGCAAATACTCTCTCTCCCAGCCCTCGCCTGTTCTCATGGGGATCCACAAAGGATCTGCTTTATCTCCTATCCTCTTCAACCTTTTCTTGGAACCATTAGCTAACTCACTTAACTCCATGGATATTCATTTCCACATGTATGCCGACGACACGCAACTCTACTTGAAAATCTCATCCCCGGAAAACCTCATATCACTCAACACCACCCTAACGTATACTCAAAACTGGTTAACTGAGAACCATCTCCTGCTCAACACCTCAAAAACAGAATTCTTGCTCGTCTCCCCTCAGAATTACACCCCCAATCTTGACCTCTGGTTGAGCCACCTCGCTGCTTTCAACTGCACTCCGCTCATCGTAAACTCAGCCAAATCTCTAGGAGTCACTATGGACAAGAACCTGAATATGAAAAATCATATCAGCAATACATGTAAAGGCGCAAACCACTTGATAAGAACCGAGGCTAGATTACGGTAGTGCTGCCCTCTGTGGCCTGCCCAAATACACCCTGGCTCCGCTAAGGGCTTCACTGAATGCTGCTGCTAGACTGGTTACAGGCTCCAAATGCAATGCACGCATATCGCCAGTCCTAAAAACTCTAAATTGGCTCCCCTATGAAGCACGAATCCAGCTAAAAATTGCCACTATGACGCACAAAGCTATCCACTTCAAGACGCCCAGGTACCTGGCACAAAAACTTGAACTATCTTGTGGTGCAAGAGCCTCCAGAAGCGCCACTACCTTACTCTTGAAACCACCTATCCTTAACAAAAAGAGAACCTGTCACGGAGCCTTTTCTGGCGCGGCTCCAAAGATATGGAACTCTCTTCCTCCAGAAATACGCAGAATCTCCAGAACAACGGTGTTCAAACTGGAAGTCAAAAGATTCCTGATGAATAAACTCCTTCAGTAATTGGGCTAGCCCCTTGGCCCGTTGTCATTGTTCCTTCTTCCATTGTTTCAACATTTACTACTACACTTTTATTTATTTTTTGTGACATACTGTGTCCCTCTGTCATTACACTGTACCTTGTTTAACATAACTTCCATTTGAATTTTCGTGCACCTTATGATCATTTGTGTTTTTAACTTGTTGTTACATTATTATCCTTCCAGTTCTAGTTTGATTGTAAAGCGCTCTGATATCCCTTGGGATCTTTTTCGCGCTATATAAAACTTAATAAATAAATAAATAAATAAATAAACCAGAGAAGGATAAAACTATTTGCTTTCGAAGGAGGAAGACTTTTTACAGTGAAAGAAATTGCAAGCAGTTCTGAACAATTTATATGATACTGAGATTCGTCCATTCGACCATTTTTTTCCTGTCACAATATTTCCGCATCTTGCTCCCCAACCTGTTCTTCTGGTGTCAGATTCTAAAGAGATATCTGGGGCCTGGCCAAAAATGGATCTGCTATTCCAGGCTTCAATGTATGAAAGCCAACACTCCAAATCCTCCTGAGCCTCAACGGAAAGAGAAACTAACACTGAGTAAGGGAGGCCTCTGCGAAAATGACAACCCTTTAGACGGTGAAGCGCTTGATAATAAAGAGCGACAGGAAACATTGCTTGAATGGATGCTGAAAGAAGGCCCACAATCCTTGCAAACCTGCAGAGGGAAAATGTGTTTAACCTTACTACAGAGCATATCTCTTTCTAGATCAGCTTGATCTTTTTTTGAGAAGGGAAGCGTTGGGCCTGCGTTCCTGGTAATGGTATTGTTGACAAGTTTAGCCAAGCATAGTATTGCCTATGATGCCCCCATTTAAAACAGGTGCATTTACTAATGGTTGTTTACTGTGTGTAAATGATTGTTTAATGGAGTTGTGTGCTCATTGCCAATGCTTTTATTGCTCAATAGGGCGTGGCTCCAAGGGCATGGTCTTGGGCTTGGAGTATTTAAGCCACGCCCATTTCAGAAAACACTGCTTGCTCTTAGTCTTCCTTTTTTAAACACTTGCATGCTTGTAGCTCTCACAATCCTGAGGTTCCAGTGCCTGCATCTTGCATCGGCCTTCAGGTTTTCTCAGTCTAAACTGCATTTGGGGATGAGGACACTCTACATTTGTAGATACAGCGGAAAGAAAAACAATTGAAAGGCAGTAACACGCTGCATGAGCACAAAGATGCATATTGCAAGTTTCCTTGGTTACGCCTACCATATACAGTAGTGGCCATTTTAGGATTAATAAACCATTCTCTCCTGCAGTGTGAGAATTATTTAAGGACTCATGCAAGAATTGCTAGCATTGTATGTTTACATGTTGTGTTTGAGTGTGTAAAAGCATGTTCATCGTGCTAACTTTCTAAGACAGTCAGCCTTTGTCTAATACAGTATGAGTATTGTGTTATATTTCGGTATATCTAAAAAAAAAACAGCAACCAGTCATTACAAGGTGCTAGGAAAGATGCATATGCAGAGTTCCTCAGAAGTTAATGAGGGAATTTATTGTACGCCGAGCTGGTGCATAGCCTCTGATCACACTTACCCTTGTAGAGCATATCTCATCTTGTGATTTATATTGCTGTATGCACACGCTGTAAATAAACAGCGAAGCGGATATATAAAGAGCTTACTGTGATGTAACAGTGAGTGAAACCTTGATGAAACATGTGAGTGCAACAGAAGATACTCACATCCTGTTGTTTTCTTGAGATACTAATGTCTGTATTAACCCTATGATCAACCAATCAGTCGTCGCAGTTGGACCTTACAGGCATCATCTACATTCAGGAATGCACCATCCATGTTCACATAGATAGGTGAAGGAAACTTGAGAGACATTACAGGGTTGATGTTCACTGTTTATTAGTCTATTAACACTTGCACTTATTTGCAGAAATCCCATTACGAAGTGCCCAGTTTCAGTCTAGGGAGAGAGAGAACATACAAAACGGGCAGGAGGATTACTACAGGCATACCCAATATTTATATACGCACTTAGTTGTCTAATGTGTTTTTTAACCCATTTAGGATATTTGCAAGTCAGTCCTTCTACTTGCAGAAGGTGTCCAAAAATTAGTGCCCAGGGAGCGCTGTTGGATGATTTGCATAGATCCACCATCTCGCTCATCCAATCCTCTTTCCCCTGACACTGCCCAGTGCTCGCCATGTACACTTAGTGGAGAGCGCTTTGACATTCAGGACAGTTTGGAACTAGCAAACGGAGTAGTTTTTTTTCTCTGTGGGACAAACAGGATAGTGACAGAAAAACAGCTGATTTTCTAGAATCCATGATGAATCCTAAAAAACTGAGTTGTTTGAGAAGGGGGGGATCAGAATCAAAAACTTTTGACTTATCACAGGTCCAAAGTTTTAGAGGGAGACCGCCCAGATTGTCTGTGTTTGTATTACTTTTTGGGATGTGACCATCAATAACATATCGTCCAAGAAGACTACAAGTTGCACTTCATGAAGTCATGACACAGCTCTAACTAGTTTTAGAAGTTTGGAAAAACAATGTGGTGCTGATAAAAGGCCAAAGGGTAAAGAAAGGAACTGGAATCTTCAACTTTGCCAAATTAATTGAAAGTAATGCGAATGTGACCAGTGAATGGGAATGAAGAGATAAGCATCATTGTGGTATATCTTTACCATCCAACAGTCTTTTTGAAGGGAATCCCATAGAAAATGAATTCCTTCCATTTTGAAATGTCTGTACACTAAAAAACTGTTCAGAGATCACAGATTTATTTCCGGACGAAAGCCCTTGTCTGCTTTCTTTACCAGAAAGAGGTTGCTAAGAAAACTGTGGGAATAGATTGAAAACTCCTGAATTGCCCCTTTGGATAACAATTCCTGAATTTCTTGTGAGATTAGTTTGGTTTGCTTTCTAGAACACTGAAAACTATTTGTCGAGGAGGCATCAACTGAATGGGAGGGGACTAAAACTCTATCTGATATCCTTGAATTGTTAGTAAAACTCATTGGCCTGATGCAATTAGTCTCCAATTGTTGAGAAAGAGAGAGAGTGAGTTTGCCATTCATTTTTCTCAGGGAAAAAGATTTAAAACAATATGACCTACCTGTATTGGCATGGGATCTATCGCTGTCTCATTGAAATCAACCTCTGTTGTTTTGTCCCCTATGTGGGTAGAAAGAAGTGTTTCCTGCTTTGTTGTTGAATCCAGGAGTATGCCCACCTCTGGGTGTAGAAAAGGAAGGTTGATAGGAGCTCTGCTGATAATTGTTGGAGAAGCAAGATCTTCTTCATCAGCCTTTTTGAGAAACAAGAGGCACAAAAACGTTCTTTATGTTTTGTTGAGCTTTGTTTTGTGACGTAAAGGTTTGAATGTGTGAAAGAAATTTTGTTGAAAGAATGGTCACCAGAGAGATGCCTTCGGCTTTTGGTCCCAGTTCTTTGTCTGCATCTCACCCAGCTTAGGATCAATCTTCATGAAGATGGTTTTCCTCCTCCCCGATGACCACACAGCATCAGCATTACTCAGGAGACAAATTACCCGCTGACTCCAACCTCTAAGAACTGGTAGATTAACAGGCGCTCCAGTGAGTGCTCCATCTTCCCAAATTTCTGTAATTTGTGTCAAGGGATCTAGGACATTCAAAAGTTTGTCCTGAAATTGTCGAAGAGCTTTCTCATTTACTTTCTTGGATTCCTTTCCCTTTTTTGAAAGGAAAGTTACCATAGCTGGGTCTATATCCGGGGTAGATGATAAATTGTGAGGGAGAAGGGGACACTCCACACTGAGATTATTAAGACTTGATTTATCCATTGGTCATCTAATCTCTATGGGATTGGAAGGAGGATATGGGGGTAGAAGGGGTCCACTCTCCTGACCTGGGAAGTGATATCACATCAGGATCAAAATAAGGAGAACCTACAGAGTCAAAGAGGGATTCCGAAGGATTATCAGAGGTATTCTTTGGACCCTGAGGAACATTTGGGTCTCCAACATCGTCATCTGTATCATTTGGATTAATTGAATAAGAATGATCAGAATGTTTAAGGAAGGGAATCATCTGGAAAATAAACTTTTCTCATTTTTGAAGGGGGCAATCAGAATTGGAAATAGAAGTAGATAGTACCTGGGGCCGAGACTCTGCAGTCGTTCTTTTCTATGAGGTACCTAATTTGTGCTTAATAAAATGCGAATGGCGGCCCAAAGTAGTTTGGGGTTCATTTGTTAGATAAGGAGGTAAATACTAGGCCTGGGCGGTAAATTCCATTCTGCTCACGGAATTTGGGTAATTTTGCGTTCCGCGGACACCGCGTAATTGCCCAAAATTCTGCATTCCGCGGCTTTGTGGAATATTTTGCTTGTTCGCGTTCTCAAAATACGTGTTCACGAGATATTTTCCCCCCCCCGAGCATGCAAACAGCGTTCGCGAACAGGAAAAAAGCATCGCGAACAAGCAATTACGTGTGTTCGTGGAATTTCTGCATGCTCGCGGAGATTTTTTACCGTTTCGTGGAGCTTTGCGTAGCACGAATACGCAAATTCCGCTCACCCCTAGTAAATATCTAATTAACTTGTTACATGAATTGACAATGGATTTACTTTACACCTGCTGTGTCGACTGCATTGACGCTGAAACACTGGACTAGATGACGTCCAATACCATAACTAGGTCTTCACTGGCAGACTTGCCCAGAAGGCCTATCTTGGCCCTCCTCTTCTACTGAGGAGTTGGAGTCATAAGGCTCTGAATTCAATGAGGGCTTTCTAATGGTTAATCTTTTCAGACCACTTTTATTTGTGCCCTCCATATAACACGTAAGCAGTGGGCAATCAATTAGGGAAATAAATATAATAAATCAATATAAGTGCTGCAAAGTCATCCCGTGCCCTGGGCACCCCCCAACTTTTTGCTGACTGGTACTGGTGGTAACGGACTCTGACAGACCCTGGGCTCTGCCTAACCAGGCCCAAGCCCAGTGCTATGCTGAAAACAACTAGAACACAGTGAAAACACCTACATACACTAAGGTACACTAAAGGTTGGGGTACCCCTGTGATTGGCATGACCTACCCCTTAGGGCCCTAGTGCATAATAGTCCCTAGTATATAATAGAGCATGGTAGTTTAGAGGCCAGCAGCCCATTCTGCCCTTGCATGTGTGTACTGCTGAAGCCTGAGGTCAGTTTAAAAAGTGGCTCTGTGCTACTGGACTCCTTTTAAAAAGTACATTGTGCCCAAACTAGACTTTGTGTTTGGGGCACTTATAACTGGTCAACCTACAATGTTTAGGCATATTAGGTACCCCCAGGGTCTTCCCTAAGTGACCCAGGGGTGAGGGGTCAGGTATCTATAAGGTGGACCCTTATAAAATGAGTTTTATATGCCTTGTAAAGTGAAATTGCACATTCCACTCCCCAAATTGTGAGAAGGTGCTGCCCAAAATCGACTTTGGTGGTAGGAGCACTGTGGAGGGAGGATCTGCAATATTTTCACATATTCAGAACCCCTAAAGTCTCCCCTAGGTGTTCCTGAGGTGGGAATCCTGTAGATATATGTAGCGTACTTATAAAATATGTTTTTATAAGCCCTGGTGCTGGAAATATGGCCCAAGTCACTTTTCCCATTGCAAATCTCAATGCAAAGGTTAACATTGGAATAGGTTTAGTTAATAACTGGAGAAAGAAAAGCTATAACACTAGGATTAAAGGACTTTATTGTAAAATGTACAGACAAGAAGTTATGACTTTTTTTGTCTGTAAGCCACAATTCAACCCTGTACTGCTCTGCCCTGATTGGTCAGAGATAAGTGGATGAGCCTGGCTGCTTTGAAGAGGTGATAAATGACCCCGGGGTTAGGAAGCCTCTCAGGGAGGAGAAGTTGCTTGGCATAGGAATGCCGGAGCAGGGGGAGGAGTCGTAACCCATGGACTTCAAGCGAAGGGGAGGACCCCTGGTCACCTCCAGCCAGATGCTAGGATTAAGGAAGGAATGAGCAGATGCAAGGGGGAGAGGCTGTAGAGATTAGCCATCCTAGGTGTGTGTTTGGCCAGCTCTTCTCTACCGGCTGAAAATTCTGACATATTGAATTTTGGAAGAATAGTGGTTTCTGGGTTAGCATTTTGCCACACTCTGCAGGAAGTGGTCAGACCTTTGGGTGGAACCCTGCAGCACATTGGACAGGAGTGCCCTCCTGCTTGACCCCAGAGAACACTGAATAAGTATCTGAGAGGGGCGGTGCCTCTCAGATCTGCTGCTTGAAACTTAAGAGAATCAGAAGGGTCTGCGCTGAAGGGTTTGATGTGCATTTCCAAAGCCCTGGACTCTGAATAATGCGTTTTTTTGCACCATTTGAAACTACAGCCCTGTGGATCAAACCCGCTTCAAAAAGGACTAAAGAATGGACTCTCTGCAAGCTACAGGTTAACAGAGCGTACCTGGACCAGCACCTCAAAGAATCCCCAGCCTGGAGTACTACCAGTGGATTTATAAGGGCTTTGTCCAAGTGGATGGAGGGAATTGAAGTATCACACTTTCAAGGACCCTCTTGGAGATTCCAGAACCTTGGGTTGTGTGTTGGATACTTTGGGACCCGCAAGAAGAACTTAAGGAAGGAGTTCTAACTGGACCCAGTCCGCTGGAGGACGCTGCACAAGACTGCGGAGAGATCCTCCAGAACAATTGCTAAAGATGAATGTATTCCTGTCAGAGGCAAAGAAATTACCAAAAGAGGCACTGTTGGTTTCTAAGCACTAGAAAGTGACTAATCTTTAAAAATTCAGATCTCTGGTTCCCTACAGTGGATTTGTTTTGTTTTGGTGTCATTTAAAAGATAAAAGTATTTCATATTTGTGTTGAATTTTAATTTTGTGCTGTGTCTTAATTATTTACTGAATTGGTGTTTTTAAATACTTTACATCCCTGTCTTTGAAGTTAAGCCTGCCTGCTTCCAGCCACGTTACCAAGGGTTGAGCATAGGAATAATGTTCTCCGACATATTCTGAGCCCTATACTGTGTTAGTGGCCTTATTGCCAGTGGCACACCTACATTTGCCCCTCCCATTAATCCACTTTCCAACAATGAGTAAATATATTTGATGAATTAGGGAAATAAATATAAGTAAATAAATTAGAAATTTTGTTAAGAAAAAAATTGTTTTTAATTAATGATTAAATGTAGGCGAGTAAGCCTAAATTAAATGACAAAATGTAGAAGTTTGGAAAAAAGGGTAATTAAAATATGAGAAAATCCCTGTGTAAACTAAGGTTGTGGCAAAATAGAGGAAGAAACCTGTTCACTGCCAGTTTGTCCATTCAAGGAAATGTTAACATGAGCGAATGAGAGAAAGGTCAGGGCCGTCAGTGATGATTAATTATGGGTTGCACTGAGGTCTAGAAATGAAATACCGGCGAGCTGTGCACCCGGGATCTGTCGTGCCTGAGGTAAACAGCTAATTTTGACAGGTGCCTGCTGAGGGAAGAATGCAGAAGCCTGAACGGTCGCACGTGTAGGATGAGAAGACACTGATTTATACCAGAGGCAATCCAACACTAACTAGGCAGATCACATTTAAATTAATCAAATTATTGGGAATTATGCATGAACAAATCAAGAGATAACACATATACTTATCTCTGCTAGAGCAGCAAAGAAGAGATTAGTTGTTACTCGGTAGAAATAATTATATCAAAGACTTTACCCTGATTAATCGTGTATACATGACATCATAATAAACAAACAAATTGTATCAAAAAAGGGGGGTTCCAAGGGAAATATATTTACCGACCCTCCGGTTTCTAATCCCTTAATACCTTATATGAAACACCAGCAAAGAAACCTAGGGTCAAAAACAACGAGCACTACAAAATTCAGTAAGAATACTCAGAAAATTAGGAAGCAAGTGAACATTATCATTTTTGAAAAATCCCATCAGCCACCAAGAGTAGCAAGCATCATCATTTGGGATTCCTTCAGTCGTGCAACACCCTCCAAAACGTGAGGGCTGCATCTTATAGGAGCAACCATATCTTTTAGATATTGATAAGGTTTTTACTCAAGAGTTCATATCTTGTTGAGAATCCACATGATGTAGCTAACATGTGTTTAAATGGAGGTGATGATGAAAGCAGTGCAAGTGAACCATAAATGGTGAGTGCCAATATTAAGATCATCTAACTTGCCGGAACAGACATTTTATTAATAACTGACCAGGTGATGAGATTAAGAACAAGTGTAGAAGCAGTTTGACAAAATAACTCCTAAAGTCCAAAAGGAGGTCTACATGTTTCAGCCTTTAGATTTAATGACAATCAGGCTTTCGTCAGGACCAAAATGAACTTATGCTACTGCTGTAACAATCGTGTAGTCCAAAAGTAAAACACACCAGTGATGAAATATACAAAACCTACTTGAGTAAGGGTTTTCATAGACTCCCAAATAGTTTTGGAGTCGTTTTCAAATCCTAAAAATAATAATAATAAAAATTATAGTAATAATGTTCACAAATAGTTTTCACAACAAAAAACATTTTCAGTTGATGCTCAAGCGACTATTTGATAGACGCTTAATCAGCTCTATAATAATTATATTATAATTTACACATTATGGCAATAATCGATATAAAATTTGATACGCTTTCCCGTAAAAGTACGAGAGCCCTCCTCACCTCACCTGGCATCCGCTCAGATAAATGAGGCCCCGCTCTGTGTGAAAACAAATCGGTATAACATATTTTTTCTCAATACGCTATCCACACTGAACACTAAAACCATATCGCGCATATTCACATCTCAAAATCATGGCTCTAACCTGTTCATCCTTCAATGAGTTTATAACACAATTTGTCTGTGAGATAATATAGACAAAAGGAAATAATATAGACAAAAGGAAGAAAAGAAGAGGAGCCGACTGTGACTCATCTCTATTTACATAAACTGTGTTGGTTATGTGAGTGTTCCATTAAATTATCATGCCCATAGTTGAAAATCTGGAATTAAATGTTCACTCGTGACACAAATAATACTAGCCGCTAGTGCTAACAAGTAACTTCTTTCTGCAATGCATTTCGTCTAAAGATTGAGAAAGGAATAGACTCATATACGTCTATTCTATGGGGCATCCGCTGTTTCCTCGACATGTGAGGTAAACAGTAAGCGGATACCGAAGCAAGTTAAACATTGACTTACAAAGAAGCATTTGCAGGCCATATAAATAACAGCTGTGTCGGGCGGAAACCAAAGACTAGACTATTTGTAAATACTGGATTTGGCAACTGAAAAGAAAAGTAATAGGCAAAAATAGACTAAAGGCAGAGGCATGCTTAGGTACCGTGCTCTATAATATCTTACAGATAAAATGGTGATGGTAATTGGCTAAGTGTCAACAACACTAACCTGTCCGTCGGTACCTCCGGCTGTATCGAGCTGGATGGGAAGGTACCAGCGTGTAATGCTTCCGCGTTTAAACGCGTGTGTGCCGATGTGCGTCAGAGAGGCTTCATGGGAATTGTAGTAGTACGCTTCCTCACTGATTTATCTAGACAATCCCGAACTATAATCATAGAAAAACGCCGCCCTTATATTAAAAGTGATTTTGGTGACAGCCAACTTAATTTTCACAATTTTGGAACTTAAGCGAATCAAATGACAAAAAGGAGAAGATTATATGCACGGAAATACGCGCTTATCTCCAGTACTTATGATGAATAGTCTGCTATACAAATGTCGATGTAACTGACATACAAAACTTTTTTTGAAAAATTATCAATTTATACAAAGTATGAGACAATAAACTCCTGGACAGATGTATTTCTCTAACCAAGGTTATTGAGCAGAATTGGCTGGATTGTGAAAATATTCCCGTATAAACTGGACATAGAATTGTATACAACCAACCTAGTAAGATACAGCCTAAGGCTCTATAATGAGTAGTTGTGTCATATGTGTGTGTGTGGACATGTCTCACACTAGTTCAGAGACTGGTCCACGGAATATCATCGTTCAAACCATGTGTGTCACTTCGAAGCTTGAAAATCCATTGTTGTTCCTTTTTAAACAAGAATCGCGTAATATCACTGACATGCACGGGATAAAAGGTTGTTCTAACACCGTCCACTTTAATTCATCTGCCTTATGCTGATGTGCGAGAAAGTGATGTGTAAGCTTTGTTGCCTGTTTTCTACACCGAATGGTGCTCTTATGCTCGTTAATACGCAGCTTCACTTTGCGTTTCGTCATACCAACATAACTCAGTGAGCATGGACATGTGATCAAATATATCATTCTTTCAGAGTTACAATTAGTGTGTTTCTTAATTATGCATGGTTTCACTGTTCCTATATCTACTTGTTTAGTAGGTTGAGTTTGTGGGCATGCTGTACAAGAACCACAAGGAAAATGTCCTTGCACCATTGGTAAATCCCACAATGTATTGATTCTCGTTGGTGTAAAAGTCTTAGGTCTGGTATGTACAAGACTATCTCGTAGATTTGTTCCTCTTTTATATGAAAAGAGGGGAACTGATAGGGTGTCAGTCCCTATATTCAGGATACGCCAGTGTTTGCGTATACTCTTCTGTACCTTATTTGTAAGTGTGCAAAAAGTATGTACAAAGGTAAGTCTGGTAAGTGAGGGTTTGTTAACCGGCGGTTCCAGGAGAGCTTCGCGGTTATTATTGAGAGCTCTCTTCCATGCCTTTCTCACTAAATGAGGAGGGTATTGACGCTCTTTTAGTTGTACAGAGAGATTCTTCGCATGTTTTTGGAAAGTACTTGTGTCTGAGCAGTTTCTCCGAACCCGCAGAAACTGGCCAACTGGCAAGTTTTCTCGTAGTGCTCTGGGATGATGACTTTCGAAAGTCAAAAGAGAATTTCTGGCCATAGGCTTCTTATATAATTCACTGGCTAGAAATCCTTGTGAAGGCTAAATGCAAATGTCCAAAAAGGGCAACTTCTCTTTGCTGTATTCTAGCGTGAATTTAAGAAAAGGGTTTTGATGGTTCAACCACTCCTGAAATTCAGTGACTTCTGGAACGGTACCTCTGAAAATGACAAAAATGTCATCTACATAACGTTTCCACACCATTATTCGATCTCGGAATGGATTTTCAAGGGTGAGTACGTGATTTTGTTAAAAGACATGGACATAGAGATTGGCTAGCGGAGCAAAAATACTGCCCATTGAGGTACCTGAGACTTGGAGATACAAATTGTCTTCAAATCTAAAAAAAAATTTGGTCGTGGCCAATCTAGCACATTCCAGAATGAACGGGATTGGTGTGATCATGTTTGGATCTTGAGGTGTGAGTTCCAATAGTTCTCATATCACATCTAGAGTTTCTCTTTGAGGAATCGCTGTATATAATGATTCTATGTCAAATGACACGAGAAGATCTAAATCCATGTCAAACGGTGTATCTGACAGCATTCTCAGGACATCTTTGGTGTCTTGCAAATAGGTTGGCGTAGTTCTCACTAATGGTTTTAAAAAGAAGTCTACAAAAGTGGACAGTGTTTTCAGCAATGAGACAATCCCTGATATAATAGGGCGGCCTGGTGGAGGTCTTTGTGCCTTGTGAATTTTAGGCAAAGTATAGAAATGCGGCATGACTGAATATCTTGTTGTCAGAAAGTCAGCCTCATTGGATGTGATCCACCCTTCTGCTTTAGCTTCCTCAACTAAGAGTTGGATTTCATTAGTCAGTCTGGGAGTCGGATCAAGTGGGAGCAAACGGTAAGCACATGTATTGCTCAGTTGGCGAAGACACTCCTCTCGGTAGACCACTGTATCTTGAATTACAATTGCTCCCCCCTTATCCGCAGGTTTAATTGTAAAGTTGATATCGTTTGCTAACACTATGAGAGCTTTTTTCTCTCTCAGGGGTAGGTTATGATAGTGTTTTGGCTGAGTGGCACAAAGATTTGTCATATCTTCTATAACAGCCTTCTCAAAGGTCAGGACCTGATCAGGTATCTGGTGATGGGGCGGATTATAGTTGGAAGGTTGTTTTAAACCTGTGTTCACAGATAGTAATTCTGTCGAATTTACATCTTTGTTTTTAAAGAAGAAATGTAATAGAATTTTCCTAAAAAAATGTGCCAATTCACATCTAATTAGGAACGGATCCCCTGTGTTCGTAGGTACAAAACCAAGCCCTCGATTAAGGACCGAATACTCATCTTGATTAAGGGATCGTGTGCTAAGATTTACCACTAGGTCACTATATTAAAAGTCACTTTTAATATAAGGGCGGCGTTTTGCTATGATTATAGTTCAGGATTGTCTAGATAAATCCGTGAGGAAGCGTACTATTACAATTCCTATGAAGCCTCACTGACGCACTATGGTGACGTCACGTCGGCACACACGCATTTAAACGCGGAAGCATTACGCACCGGTACCTTTCCATCCAGCTCGATACAGCCGGAGGTACCGACGGACAGGTTAGTGTTGTTGACACTTAGCCAATTACCATCACCATTTTATCTGTAAGATATTATAGAGCACGGTTCCTAAGCGTGCCTCTGCCTTTAGTCTATTTTTGCCTATTACTTTTCTTTTCGGTTGCCAAATCAGTATTTAGAAATAGTCTAGTCTTTGGTTTCCGCCCGACACAGCCGTTATTTATATGGCCTGCAAATGCTTTTTTGTAAGTCAATGTTTAACTTGCTTCGGTATCCGCTTACTGTTTACCTCACATGTCGAGGAAACAGCGGATGCCCCATAGAATAGACGTATATGAGTCTATTCCTTTCTCAATCTTTAGACGAAATGCATTGCAGAAAGAAGTTACTTGTTAGCACTATCAGCTAGTATTATTTGTGTCACGAGTGAACATTTAATTCCAGATTTTCAACTATGGGCATGATAATTTAATGGAACACTCACATAACCAACACAGTTTATGTAAATAGAGATGAGTCACAGTCGGCTTCTCTTCTTTTTGTCTATATTATTTCCTTTTGTCTATATTATCTCACAGACAAATTGTGTTATAAACTCATTGAAGGATGAACAGGTTAGAGCCATGATTTTGAGATGTGAATATGCGCGATATGGTTTTAGTGTTCAGTGTGGATAGCGTATTGAGAAAAAATATGTTATACCCATTTGTTTTCACACAGAGCGGGCCTCATTTATCTGAGCGGATGCCAGGTGAGGTGAGGAGGGCTCCCGTACTTTTACGGGTAAGCGTATCAAATTTTATATCGATTATTGGCATAATGTGTAAATTATTCCTTATTGCCCTATAAGAGCTGATTAAGCGTCTATCAAATAGAGTCGCTTGAGCTTCAACTGAAAATGTTTTTTGTTGTGAAAGCTATTTGTGAACATTATTATTATAATTTTTATTATTATTATTTTTAGGATTTGAAAACAACTCCAAAACTATTTGGGAGTCTATGAAAGCCCTAACTCAAGTAGGTTTTGTATATTTCATCACTGGTGTGTTTTACTTTTGGACTACACGATTGTTACAGCAGTAGCATAAGTTCATTTTGGTCTTGACGAAAGCCTGATTGTCATTAAATCTAAAGGCTGAAACATGTAGACCTCCTTTTGGACTTTAGCAGCTATTTTGTCAAACTGTTTCTACACTTGTTCTTGATCTCATCACCTGGTCAGTTATTAATAAAATGTCTGTTCCGGCCAGTTAGATGATCTTAATATTGGCACTCACCATTTATGGTTCACTTGCACTGCTTTCATCATCACCACCATTTAAACACGTTAGCTACATCATGTGGATTCTCAACAAGATATGAACACTTGAGTAAAAACCTCATCTATGTCTAAAAGATATGGTTGCTCATATAAGATGCAGCCCTCCCGTTTTGGAGGGTGTTGCACGACTGAATGAATCCCAAATGATGATGCTTGCTACTCTTGGTGGCTGATGGGATTTATCAAAAATGATAATGTTCACTTGCGTCCTAATTTTCTGAGTATTCTTACTGAATTTTGTAGTGCTCATTGTTTTTGACCCTAGGTTTCTTTGCTGGTGTTTCATACATGACATCATAACCTATCTAGTCTGCTAACCTTTGCAAATTATTGTATTGTATTTCTTCCATATTGTGTTATATATCTATGTTTTTCTTTGCTCCTAGAGATTTCCAGTAAAGAAGATCAGTGATAATCAAGCCACTGGTCTTGAAATAGAATACACATTGAACATACCTAATTATTAGACATACATGTATGGGATAAATATAGAATTTGGGAGCAAAGAAGAGGACTGTTTTTGAGGGCATGCTTGAACTCTGGAATGGTGAAAGGCAATACAGATTTCAGAAGATGGGACATGCCACAGGAAGGGCCTGAACAATTGAAAAGGCGAAAACCCCAATGAAGTGTAGGACGATTTGTTTAAGATGAGATGGCAATTGTAAATAGAACACATTGTGATGTTTGGGATTTGATGTACAAGGAGCTGAGCAAGGTACGGGGTGATGTGCTACTTAATGTTCTGAATACCAGAGTAAGAAGGGGCTGTATATATGTGCATAGTTCACCTTGCATTGTTCACCTTGCATTAATGAGTTGTCAACTAAAGGAGTTGAGTGTGGGCTGAGTTTGGATGCAGGTAGGAATGTAGGTTGTGGGGTCCTACAACACTACTCTTGAATTTGGGATATTGTGATTGAGGCTGATTATAAAAATCCATAGATTGGCAACTTACTTTAGGGTCGATGGAAGATGGGACTGGAGTAAAGATAAAACAGTGTTTTATGGACTATTTGAAAAGGAAGAAAATTACAGAACATGGATTGATGTGTACTCTTTAGGATTAAGCAATGTGAAATGTATTTCAAAGTTCTTCTGATAATTGAGCACAAACTTCTACATTCACACTGTTTTTCCTGACATCTAAATGTATATCCTATCAACCTGTTGGAGGAAAATCTATTAATAAAGTAAGACAACACAATTTTACACAATAATATTGTTTTAATTTATCAATCAAATGGGAAAATGAGCCAATCTCACACAGAGACCAAAGTCTGAATTTCACAGTTCTGGATTACATGCAGTAGTATATATACTGAAAAAGCACCAAAAATACATGGGCTATGAATTCCTACATGACACAAATAGCAAGCTGGGCAGATAAGATATTGGCAAAATACAAATATTTCCGAGAATTGTGTACATGTCCATGTTTAGCAGAAGCCTCCTCTTTTGGGTTTTTCTGTTAGTTCTCAGAATAAGGGTGAGGTAACAGAAAAACATTTTTGTCTTTCCGCATAGTGAGTGAATATTTCTTGTTTGATGTGTTTAGGGCCCAGCCCAGCCTATCTGACTTTAACATATTCTCAACAGGCTTGGGCTAAGGCGGAATTCACCATTGTTTAGACCCGGAACTCAATTCTCCATGCAAAAACATTGTCATCGTTTTACAACATGCTATTATTACCTGAAAAATGAGACATGTCAAGAACAATATCAAAAGAAAAGGCGACAAGGCCTTAAAAAACCCCAGCATCCAGGATGGCACCCATTCAAACCAGACCTCGAGCCACCTGGTAGGGGCACTCATTTTCTCGACCATATTCTTGTGTAGATTATCCAATGTCTGAATGGCCTCAGTCAATAACCTATTAGCCACATTGTTGGCCGGCACATAAGTACACAGTAGGCCGACCCAATCTTCTTACACACCTCTCCTTCCATTTCCGTCATTAAGTTCGGTATATATCTATGCTGCTTTACCATCAGTCTGAGGGCCTGGAGTTCTTCCTTGATGGTATTAAAGACATCTTCAGTTGCATTGATTGTCTTCTTGAACTTCCAGCGTGTCAATTGCAGCCAGAGGGCAGTTGCTTTTGCCTGAACAAATGGTAGGATGCTCCCAAAAAAATAGCTGGGCATCGTTGAATCGTCTGTATTCCTGTGGGAGTTCTTTCCAAACTGCAGTACCGTGGAATTCCGCAGTTCTTTTTGTCCGGTGCTAATGAAGAAAGATCGTTGGATAGCCCACAGAATGGTCAAGTAACTGGGAGATGTTCACACCTGGTATCACCAGGGAGGGGGTGCACTAGAGCTTAGAATAGCAGTAGTAGTGCACCGAGAAGGAAAAACAAACAAAAAATACACAAGTATTGTCTATTGTTAGAATGATAGAGGGAGGTTTTACTCCGGTTGCTTCTCCCATCTCTTTTTCCTGCTAAGTGTCCGAAGTTATGGATGGCATGGTCGAAGGTAGGTGGACATCTGTCAGATAAATCCATGGTTTGTGGCCTTGGACTTTCACCGCTGTAATCGTGCTTTCAGCCACAGAGAAGGGTCCATTAAATCTGCTATCCTTCCACTTTCGCCCAAAATTTCGGATGTAAACTAATGTTCCCAATGGCAATGGAGTCTGTTGGTGATCGACAGAAGGTGCTTGGGCGCACATGTCAGCTGTACGTGTGACCTGGTTGGAGAAGAACTTTGCAATCTTTGTTAACTCAGACATATATACATTCATTGCAGTTTGTACAACTTCAGATGAACTTCAACTTACGCCTTGTTGATGGCACAAATGTGCTCATTTTTTTGCCTGTCAAAATTCGATGAGAAGTCAAATGATGATCTAATCCTGGGGTGTTTCTCAAGGCAAACAGTGCTAGTGGGAGAAAGTAAAACCATTTATTTTTCAATGTCAGACATAGTTTACTTATTTTTTTCTTGAGGAGGCCATTAAGGCACTCCACAATACCATTGCCTTTGGATGCTAAGCTGAAGACAGTTTGTGCATTATTCCCAACAAAGTGGTGAGATGGGAGAAGATATTATTGAGAAAGTGGGTGCCATTGTCGGATCTGATCCAATCAGGAATGCCTCACCTGAGCATATCCCCTTGGATCTGAAAATTAGCAGCAGACTTGTCATCACAGTGGACGCAAGGTCCTGCTTTGTTCCACCTATAAAATGGGCAGACTACAACTAGGAGGTAGCGATAATTATTACATCTGTCAATCACATCAATGGGGTCAATGTGCAGTTCCTTAAACATTCCTTGTGGTCAGGGTATTGTGAAAGCTATTACTTTAACAGTGGGACTTGGTAAATACTGCTGGCATACCATACAGTTGTGTATGTACATTGTAATCATCTCATGTAGGTTGTAGACAAACCAATCCTGGCGTATTTCAAGGGCATATTGTCTTCAGCAGTATGTGAAAGAAGATGTAACTGGTTTACAGCTATCAGTAACGATGCTTGGGACACAACAAGCTTTCCTGTAGATATTGGTCTATATATCAAATCTGTTCCTTTCTCTGTGCATCCTCCGGCTTCCTCCACTGTTCCTCATGCTCTGGGGCACTTTCTTGTATCTCTCTACGGTGCAGGTAATCTGTCTCAGTGTAATGTCTTGATGCATCCAAAGGGTTCTTTGGTGTTGATCTGTCACTAGCTACCAAAAGTGTGGTGTGTGTGTCACTATGGGGGTGTTCTGATGCATCTTTGCCTGCTCAATCAGCCAGGGTGTTTCCGCAGGATACACAATCCTGTGCACTAGTGTGGGCTGCTCACTTCATCACTGCGAGTGCATGTGGCAGTGTTAAGGCTTGTACCAAGTCCTCCAAGAGGACAGTATATGACTGGAATTTATTAGACTTTAGGAATCTCAGTCTGTACCGCCGCATGATGCTAGAGTGCACTGTTGTGGTAACATAGACTGAATCAGAGCATACTGTTATTGTTTTTCCTTCCCCTTGTTTGAGGATAACCACTAAAGCTACTAATTCAGCTGCCTGGGCTGAATACTGAGGTGGAAAAGTTATCTGATCTGTTAGCTGTAGAGTGTCTGAATAGTCATGCTGCATTGCTCTGACAACTGCAGCACCTCATGCCTTACTTCTGCACCCTGGTTTAGTGTGCGAGATCCATCGACAAATTATACAATGCTACCCGTAATGGGGTATTCTATTGCTTGGCTACACTCATCTGGAGTGTATGTGGCACAGTCATGGACATCATTGTCTGTGTCTGAAATGGGGAGTGCATAGAAGGTAGCAGGTTTGACTGTGTGACACTGAACTACATTCAGGAATTGCAACGATAATATTATTTCATAGCTGGATACTCTCTGTGTTGTCAGTTTAGTTTTAGCTTTCTAAATTATTGCAAACACTGCATGTTCAGTATACAGTATCAGGGGTGAACACATGACAATGGGGGCACTTTTCTCGACTGCAAAGGCTGTAGATAGCCCTTGTTCACAAGGGTTATGGCCTTTCATGACAGAATCAAGTAGGCCACTAAAATTTGCAATTGGCTTCTGGCCTAAAGGATACTTTTGGGTGAGAACAGCCGTCATCACCTGGCCATTACAGTGGCAAAAAGGGAAAATCTTTATTTTAGTCTGGTGTTACCAACACTGGTGGGTTTGTTATCTCTGTTTTTAACTAGCTAAATGTTTGTTTCATCTCTTTAGTCCATGTTATCCTGTCTACGTGTTTTAGCCTGTTTGATAGTTGCAAGCAGTGGGGGATATTAAACCACTGTATTAAAAAACCCATTGTCTGACATAATTACATAAGTCCAGGAACTTCTGCATTACTTTCACAGTCTCAGACTCTGTGATCTGTCAGATGACTGCTGCTCTTTTGGGTGTACCTGGGTGGCCAGAGGCTGACATCAGTTGTCCCAAGTATTGGACTTTTTCCTGACAGCAATTTGTCCCTGTCCATCTTGTATCCTTGTTGTTTCTATACTGTTCTTCTGTCAGATTACAGATCAGTAGGTTTTCGACATACTGCAACACTTTGCTATCACATTGAAAATGGGTGAGGTCATTCTCGGCGGTCCTATTAAAGGCACTAGGGGACTAGCAGTACCCTTGAGGTAATCAATAATGGAGATACTGAGAACTGCGATAGGAAAATGTGTTCAAATAGTCATTGTCTAGATGCAGGGGAATGCTAAAGAATGTATTCTTTAAGTCTATAACTGAAAAGTACTTAGCATCTCGGGGTACATTGGTAAGGATGACAAAAAGGTCGGGCCTACAGTGAATTCTGGTATCACTATCTCATTAAGGGGGTGCAGTTCTGGTTGCCCTTGGCCTTCTTGAGGGGGTTAATTGGGTGCTGCACGGGGATACACCAGGGTATATGACTCCCTGCTCCACCAGGGCCTGTATAACGGATGCAATGCCCTCCTCACCTTCTTTAGATAGAGGGTATTGTCTCACTCTTGTCAGTATTGCTCCTTCCTTGAGGGTTATTCTAAATAGTACTGCTGTGTGGATGAGGCATACATCATGGGGGCCCTTTGTCCAGAAATTAGAGGGTACTTGCAGAAAGTCATGGTCATTGATAGGGCTGGAGAAATTTCTTGGTACTACAGGCTTGTCTCCAGTGTGGTGTGTAGGGGTATACTGTCTTGGAAAAAAATCCCTGTTCTTCTGGGGTCATCAACAAACAGCTGGTCATCTCCCACATGCATGTTGGGATCATGAAAGAGGACGCATGCCCACATTGCACAGGTGTGGTCACTTGCCATCAGAGTCCTATAGGCAGGAGACACTTCCTGAGCCTCTGTTTCCAGAATGAAGTTTTTGTCTAATGCTAAAGAATAGGGGCCCTATTGTCGAAAGAGAAAGTTATTATGTAGTTCAACTAATTTCCCTGTCAATTCTGGTGTATCTGAAAGTGTACACTGCTCTAGTGAAGGAGAAAGGGTCTGAGGGTCGAGCCTGGTTACAACCTAAGAGGTGTGTGACCATAGTCATGATGTGTGTACAACATATTCTTGGTGTTGAACATATCATTGATCCATTCTCTTCAAAGTGAATATTCATGTTTAATTTTGAGACAAGATCACGTCCTAGCAAGTTAGCTGGGGCATTTGGGGAGAATAAGAAACAGCTGTCAACATATCTCCCCTTTATTTCCATCTCCACAGGTTTAGTGAAAGGAACCCTCATCACAATCTGGGAGAACCCTTGTGTGTCCACTGATAAATTTGACAATGGGAGCCCCTTCGTACGCATACAAGACCTAGTGGCACCAGTGTCGCTAGGAAAGGTGTACTCCTTGTCATTTATGGCTACTATCTCAGTGGGTTTCTGTTCTGGACTGTGGGTCACCGATAAGACTGGACATATGAGACTACTTTGCAGGCACCTTCATTGGGCATATTCTCCCATGTAATTTTACAGGAATTGGTTCCCTCCCCTGACAATTACCCCTCCTTGTGAGTTCCGGTGCTGCAAGGTGGACTGCACTGTCTGTTGTGGCCCACACTGCATATGAGGCACGGGTTGCTGTAACTGGTACAGTGGAATCTGTGGTTGAGGCAGAATTTACATTTGGGGCTGCAGGAGGTATATCACCTGGGGACTCATGGGAGGTTGTGCCACAATGCCACCATGTGGTGCCATTTGTTGGCCATATGTCGCCCTTGTCTGGCTGTTAAGTTAATCTTCCTTTTTGAACCTACAATCTCTAATAAATGTCCTGGCAACTTGTAATAGTGGCATGTCTGTCTACTCTGGAATGTGTTTAGTCTATTTCCCCAAAATCTTCCATGCCCTCCTCCTCTTACATTAATACTGTTATTGCTTCAATAGGCATACTGGTTGGGTGGTACAAGGGTGCCCAAAGAGGGCATACCCAGGGACATTGCAGCTAGCTTGGTGGTGGCATTGGCAATTCCTCCCTCTGATTTCTTGGTCAACTTCTGCTGGACCAATTTGGCTGTTGCTTTTTCTTTTTTGTTGTTCTCACTTTTTCCTTTTCCTGTCTCTTCTTACAGACACGTCATATGTGTGCCTGTATCTCTGTCCATGGTTTGGCATGTAAGGCCACTGTATTATCTAGTTTGTCCTGCACTTCAGCTGGCAGACTCTTTTTCACTATGTTATAAAACAGTATTGCATTCTGTCACATCACATCTCAACTCTCCCCTACTTCTTGTGTCCATTTTTCCTTCATTCCGGGGTGGAATTGAGCTGGATCCTTATTTGGCTGCATTGTGTGTGTCATAAGAGACCCAATGTCTGGCCTGTCTGGATACGTTTTTCTCAATTGTTTCCAAACTATTTCCCTTAGTCTGTGAAAGGGTGCCCCATCACCTTTCCAGTTGGTCAAAGTCACATCTTCTACTCCTGTCTTTGTGAACAGTGTGTCCGTGTCATCCCCTATAAGAAAACTTAGTACGCTCCTAATTTCCCCTATTGCAAGAGTAATCCCTGTGGTATATGTTCCTAAAGCCACTATTCATTTCCAAGCCCCTTCAGCGAGTGGTGGCAAATGTTTTTTAAAGATTTTCTTTGTTCATGTGGGGCCATGGTATATACTGAGGCACCCCTGGGCCTTCAAATATCAAAGGCAATTGTGTCAGGACTGCAGTCCTATGGCCAGTAGGGTGACGAGAGTCATACTAATGAGCACACCTCAGCCACACTCAGACGTCCTTGCATATAAGGATTGTCCCAGTAAGGAGCCCCTATGCCCTGAGAAATGCATTTTTCCGCATTTGCCACCATATCTCAGGGTTCAGAGGAACCCTCTTGCAGCCATGGTGTCATCTGTGATTTCAATCCTTCTGTCCAACCCGCTAGGTTGTCAGTAAAACTGACAAGATTACGGCAACTATTCTAATGTTGGGTTACAATTTCATTGGCCGTCAAATCATTGCCGGACACACAGAGTACATGTGCCAGATCTTTCCTCAGTGTCATCTTTCCTGCTATGCCAAACTTTTCCTTTCTTTCAAATGGGCGTGATTGTGCACCATCCAATGCTAACCTCTTCAGTTCTTGTTACCCTCTTTATAAAGCTTGCCCGCCTTATTGCTTTCTTCTCCCTCACAGGCATACTGTGACTGTTCACAGTTACGTTCCTCAAGAAGGGACATTCTGTTTATATGTTCAGTGATGCCAACTAATACCTCCTCTGATCCCACGTAGGATTTATCTGATACCATATCTTCTTCTTCTAGAATGCTATGTGTAATGTAATGTAAGGCATACTTGTATAGCGCATCTGCCACCCCAAGGGTATGTGTAAGGACAATGTCCTCTAGTCGTCTTTGTTCTATCATATGAGGTCCATTTGGGGCCCTCCACTATCCCAGGGGGCCTTCTTGCCTTTCCTGAAACACTCTTGGGTCTGTCTCTCAATCCTCCTGCATTTTGACCAAGTTGCCCACATTATGCGCCTCTGCTCCTGATACCTGAACCTCCGGCACCCTGTAGGAGGAGGTTCTGGTGTGAAAGCTACCCTTCTTGTCTCATTAGGTCGAGCATTCGAGACTTCTTGTATATAATTTAGTATATACTTTAGTATATACTTATATGTGTATATACTTTGTGGGCTCTGGAGATCATGGACTTGTCTGCTTCCACTCAGGGACTTTTTTTTCTGTTCAACTGCCTCTATTTAACTGTCTTGATAGAAAACTACCAGCAGAGGTCAGTAAAATACCAGACTTGCTTTCTGCTGAGGGACTTTCTTTTTTTTCTTTTTCTCGCAACTGCCTCTATTTGACTTTCTTGATGGAAAACGACCAGCAAAGGTCAGTAAAATACCAGAATCACTTTAGCATTCTCTAGATCCAGTCCATAGAAATTATCTTCCATGAGCACCCGTAGACAATAATATTTTTTTCAAATCTTGGATTTTCAGTGATAAGACCACCGAAGGCCCGGCTTTTATAGTAAAAACAGATCTTTGGACTATACAATTTCCCGCTGAAAGACAATATTTCTCTCTATGTGCTTCCATACCTGGCGTGTCACGCAGTTTGGAACTTACTTTCCCTACATGTTCAAGAACAGTATATGATTCAGCACCCAGGCTAATGTGCTGCATAGCTAAATACATATAAGGTCCCAAAGGCGAGACCGATTGGATTGCAAATGCTTGTTTTTACTGTTGGGACTCGTTATTTCAGAAAATCTCTCTGTTTTCTAGCACAACCCCATTCTCTGTGTGTTCCTTGACCATTCATTAACTGCAACCCCATCTTTCCTAGTGGGGGAAATCTCATCCTCCAAATTAAGTGTAAATGTGGCGTGTACCATCCCTACATATTTAGTATTGCCCCAGCCATCATCTCCTGTGGTGCACTAGCCATTCTAGGAAATGGAGATATATGAACATATTCTCCATGCTTAGAAGAATATTCTAATGGTGGGCTATACTCCGGGTCGGTATATCCGGCAGCAAGGGGGACGTGAAGAGGTGGGTAGTAAGTGCAGTGCGCCAGGTTGCAAATCTTGGTAGAGAGGTGGAAGAGACTAAGGGGTGATCTGAGACTTTATCTTTGACTCTCTCATATTTGTTCCACAAAAGACCTTCCACAGGTCTAGTGTGGTCTTCCTTTTCTCTAGTTTATTCCCTTGAATTTGCTTTGTAGGAAGGTAGCCATATGTTCTACCTTTGTAATATCAAATGTGCCCACTTTGGGCCAGGCATATGCAGGTTTTAATGTTGCTTTATGCCATTACCTACAATATTTCTTCATCCTGCCCTTGTCTCCTGAGAACACCTTAACCATGTGTTCTAAAGGAGACCCTATGTCTTTTTAGTGAACTTGATGTTATGTACTATAGTTTACACTGTAAGTGGACTCCTATTTACTTCATTTGATATTTCCAAACTTCACATAAACCTTAATTTGATTGTGGAGGTGAACAGCAGGTATATGTATCCATAGACCACTTCCCTCACTACTCCTGGGGGATTGGTCAGTTCTTTTTAGAGGCCTTCTAGAGGATGCCTTACTCTTTTGAAAGCAATTGTAGGTTTTAGAACAAATTCCTCTATTCTCAGTATGCAAAGGTCTTGTTCGCAGTTACCTGAAAGGTAGTTAATTATATTCCTATTTAGGGTACCTGATAATTCCTCTTCGGTCCGTAACCCCTCACAAAATTAGTTTACGCCCCAGTCTATTCTGTTTGATAATTCTCCTAGCCTCTAATCGTAAGGCTCTATTTTGGATGGTTCTTTTTTAATTGTCTGGCAGGGGTACTTTTGTTGAGTCGATGTAAGTTGTATGAAGGCCTAGAGGTCATAAAGTAATAATACCTAGGTGTTCAAAAATGTCTAACATTAAGGGGTATATTCAGTGGTATTGGTGTTACTGGTCTGCTAAGGTCAGTTCCTTTAGAGAGGGAGAGAGAGAGAGCGAGAGAGAGCAAGACAGCCTGACCATTATAAAAATTATTAAGTAATTTAAGGGTTTATTGTAATTGATTAGTTAATATTTAGATTTAATTATTATTAAAATTAGGGATATTAACCTAATTCAGTCAAATACTTCAAACCTTCATGTATAACATTGCAACGTATCGCTCATAAGAACAGGAAATCTAATACTTATTCCTAAATTATTCACTAAATAGCATAATCGTATGTATTACCATTATTATGTGGCCACATTTCTATCTTCTACATACATATACATATACAGCAATACTACATTTCATACTAAACCAACCAAAAGACTACAGCATCAATTCTAAATTGCATACTAGGGCAAACAAAACATTACTGGTCACTTCCCTATGGATTCGTAGACAGGACAACTTTTCACTATTTTGACGAACATACACTGATTACTCAGCCTCAAACCCTGTTCTGCCTTGACCACCTTCAACTATGTAGTTGAGTTCCTAGTATCTTCCGTTCTTACTACCAGGATCTTGTGTCAAAACACAATCATGCATGCGAACAATAAAATCATATATTATTGTAAAATTGTTAATGTCTTTACATATAAAAAGTAATAGACCTTGCACTGTTCCCACCTTGAAAAAGAAACGCCAAACACCCGAGTCCTACCTGCCCCTTAGAAATGCAGAGACTGTTACTAAACAGTGGCGTTTCTTTTACCTTTTAGAGGTGGGCAAGTCAATTCTTAGGGGACAGGCAGTATTCTGGGCTGGCAGTGGTTGAAGTCAAGCAGAGGTCCAGGCTGGTCAGGCCAATATGTTGGGGGGAAATCTATTAACAAAGTAAGACAGAACAATTTTACACAATGATATGGTTTTAATCAATCAACCCATTGGGAAGAACAGGCAGTCTCAAACAGAGACCAAAGGCTGAAGTTCAAAGTTCTGGATTACACAATCAGTAGTATATATACTGAAAAAGCCAGCAAAAAAGCACAGGTTTCGATTTCCTACATGATGCAAATAGCAAGCTGGGCAGATAAGCTATTGACAAAACACATACATATTTCCAATAATTGTGCACGTGTCCATGTTTAGCAGAAGCCCCCTCCTTTGGGTTTTTCTTTTAGTTCTCAGAATAAGGGTGAGATAACATAGAAAACATTTTTGTTTGTCTGCATAGCGAGTAATTATCTCCTGTTTCACGTCATTTGGCCCAGCCTTTCTGACTTGAACATATTCTCAACAGGCTTGCACTAAGGCAGAATCCTCCTTTGTTTACACCCTGTACTCAATGCTCCATGACAATGCAAATAGTTTCTACTGTCGGCCTCTAGTTGTGCTGCTTTATCAAATAGAAATGTGGTGGCCTTTTCGTAATGTCTATACTAATTATTGATGTCCTGTCAAGTTAAAATCTGCAAAGAAATAGCATCTTTTTATGTGTTTCAGTGCAGCTAAATTGACCATGTATTTATGCATGTATGTATTTATGTATGTTTCCTAACACTGACGTGCACTGTGACCTATGTATTTTTGTGGAACCCACAGTTATCTTTTTCAGAACATTAATTTATTAGGCCTAGGCCGGTTCACTACTTACACAGGATTAAAACTAGCTCTCACCTGAAATGTTTGTATTGGGGTTCAGGATTGTTTGTGTCCATAAAATGTATTCCTATTATTTCCCTACATCAAACTAAATACTCAGCCAAACACTTTCTGCTGAATTTGCCTGCAGTCAAAACATTTAACTATGAAGACGGGACCTTCTCTGGACCTTCTTCATTGAGGGAGAGAAACAGTGGCATTCTATGCTGGTATCCTTCCATAAAGAACCAACTTAGCCACTTTTGGGACAGAAAAGTCCTCTGCATGGTAAAAGACACATACCCCTGTCCTGATTGCCCAACTGCATTGTTGTCTGGATCTCTAATGCTGATTTTTTTTGTCATAGGTGAATACAAATCATGCATGTGAGCCATGACATAGGCCCGTCTCACAGATTGCGCTTTGGTTGGACCATGAGGGGTGCCCGAAGCTCTACCTTCATAGTGGTGGAAGGATACTACTGCCTTCGCCAGAAGTTAAACAGCATGAGCACATGGTGGCAGCATACCCTGTAGAGATCAGTAGTAGTGAGCAGGACCATTTTACCCTGTGTCACTGGAGTGAGGCGTACAAGATCATTTACCTTCTTAGATGTTCCACTGCTCTGTGCTTAACTCACTCTTGGCCTAGATCAGGTAGATGTGGAGTGCTGTATTAGTTGTATGTGTACCTGGAAAGGGTACAGTACAAGGATGGAGCAGTACTGTGCAGTGAATGTAATTGGTGTATGCATGCCTGAGAGGAATACATTACATGAGAGATGTAATACTGTACAGAGCGTGCACAGGGACATAATGTGTTGTGTATATGTGTGCTTGAGTGAAGAACTATACATTTATTTATTGATATAACACAGGCACTCATCCCCTAGGGGATATCGCAGTGCTAGAAAGCTCCAGGTCTTTTAAATTGTGAGGACTGAAAATAAGAATTAAGGTCTAGAGGTACCGTTTTTCCAGTGGGCCACTGCCAAATAAGAAGAGAACTAGTTGCATGTTCTTACTTTTTTAATCCGTTTGAACTCAGGTCATGCACCGGATTAGAAGATTTGTATGGCACAGCTTGCAGCTGGCTCTTTAACCTATTGTCAGTGAATGTAGGCTTGCTAGGGAAGCTGATGCCTAGCTGTATCTGTGCATGTTGCCGATCAACTTGGCTGCAGGGTTCAGAATCACATGAAGTCTGGTGAAAAGATATTCTGTTATACCCACATGAAGGATGATGTGTAATGCGCATATATAGTGTGTGTGTGTTGACAGTGTGTGTGTTTGTGAATAAGACAACCTAGTTAAAGATAGAAAAGCTTCAGTGCTGACCAGTGTATGTCAATGGAACATGTGTACGGAATGCATGTGTACATGTAAGGATACAATCCATGGAGGTCGCAGTGCTGGACCTAAAGTGTGCTGTGAAAGTACACTGAGTGAGTGTGCCTGGAAAGGAAACAGTAGGCGGTGAAGGTGGCAGCCACGTGCTTCACCATTCTGAAATGGTTGAAAAAAATCATCTGGATGCTCACCAGCCATACCCAGAAAACCGTAGTCCAGGCACTTGTGACCTCCAGACTGGATTACAGGAACATCCTCTATCTGGGGGCTAATAAGGATGTAATACGGAAGCTACAGGTGGTTCAAAATTCAGCTGCAAGATTGCTTTGTCAGATTCCTAAAACATCTTCCACCTCTAGCACCCTGAGAGATCTGCATTGGCTTAGGGTTGAAAGCCGCACCAAGTTTAATGCCTTGGTATATGTGTTCAAGATCAAGGCTGGCACTGCTCCTCAATGTCTGCGAAGTCTGGTTCATCTCTATCTACCCTCCCATTTGTTACGCTCCACTACCCAGGAAAAACGTACAGTTCCCAGAGTCAAACTTACGAGGATGGGAGGTCGCTCGTTTGCTCACTTGGGTCCTTCTCTATGGAACTCTCTCCCCATTGAGCTTCGCAGTGAAACAATATATGCAAATGGGAAACTCTGAGACCAGGATTGGGAGCCAAGGCCTGCTAGTCTCCCTGCTGGGTGAGGGAATATTACCCAGGGAAACCAGACTACCTGCCCTAGAGCCTAGACCACCAGCACCTGCCTGCTTGTCAAGACCAGTGTCCCCAGTGAGGAAAAGGATAGTGTTGGATGGAGTGCAGTCCAGAAGGGAGCCCTACCGTGAAGACTCCTTGTGCAACGTGCGAGGATTCAGCTATGCACTAATTGGGCCGTAGCCCATTCACAAGACTGTTTTCGGTGATCCTCATATGCCAGGAGAGGGCCCCCATAAAATGTGCCTAGTAAAGGCAGTGTGTGGAGGGGGCAGAGCCCACACTGCCTCGTCGCAGTGACCTCATATGCCAGAGGGTGCCACCGGTGGCGGAGTTGTATACCCAACATCTTGTGAAAGCATGAGCGGTGACCGTGTAATTCAGGAGCAGCTGCCATGGTGTGGCCGATTGCACTTGAAGAGCCTATGTTGCATTCGGAAGGTGCCATGGCAAACCTGTATGCTGAGGGAGGGGCTGCCGGGACCAAATCATTTAAAGACTTTGGGTTGTCACCTTGGACTGAAGTGAAGCTGTGACTGGTGGGACTAGCTGCACCACAGGATCTGTCCAGATTGATCACAGTGGGCCAGGACGATACAGAGAAAGACTAAGACGAAGCTAGCCTGGCTGATGACGGCTGATTAGCCAGAAACCGGTCCCAGGATGCTCGTTTCCGGTCCAGGGAAGACATGGCTTGGCAGTTCGGGCTGGACTGTTCCCATGAGGCACAGGGTCAGACTGATTTGCATATGGCCATGGCTGAACTGGGGTGGCGGAGTGAGCTAAAGAATGATGATGGATTAAACCCAGATCAGTTGACTGGGGGTGAGTGCTTGCAATGTTCAACACTCCGTCCATCATCCCCTTTGGTTTTGGTGTGTATCGCAAGCAGCCTGACTTCTCCAAGCAAGATTGGATTTCGCGAGTGCCTATTCTGAGGGCACCTGCTGTAACGCCAAATGCTTCTGTGATGCAGGAGCGGTTAAGACTTGAACTAGGGTCGTTGGGGTCCCTGAAGGAACACACTGCTAAAGGTGCTGTGACCATAGACACATCTGACTGAAATCTTAGAGTCAAAAGGGAACTCTTCAGTACGGCCTAATAGTTTGCACAACCTGATGTGAGTGGGGATTAACCCTGGGCATGTTATATGAAGGAGGGTGAGGCATGGATTTGTCTGATGGCCTTTAGCGCTCTGGCCTCAAGGGGGGATTTAGTTGTTGCATTTGAGTGTCGAATCTATTTGCATGTGTAGAGTTTTTCTTATAACCACAAGTATTTGGCTGGACATTGATTAATCGTTCATACTGTTTGCATTTTGAATTACGAGTCATGTTCACTCCCCCCAAGGGGCCTTGACTGCTGGACCACAGCTACCAATGAGAGTCAAGGGAAGACATCAATCAATCAATCAATGGCATGTAAAGAGCGACTACTCACCTATAGAGATTTCAAAGCGCTGGGGTTGGGGGGAGCTGCAGAATCATCATCAAATGGACTGTGGTTAAGTCGAAGAGTCAGGTCTTGAGGTCCTTCCTGAATTGAGGCAGTGGCGGTGACTGCTTTAGGTGGAGAGAAGGGTACTGGGCCCAGTTGAGCAGGATCCATAACAGGTCGGGCCCCGGGACATCAGGAGTGAAAGGCCCCAACAACCAGGTTTGGGACCAGTAGCCCCGGCATACCCGGTGGCCCTCCTAAAGGGGTTCTGACAGCCGCCTTTAGGAAATCAATTCAACCTGGGCTGTTTATTCAGCCATCCTTTTATGTTTCATCATGTACTTGCTATTTTTCCTTCCGCACATTCTAAATTATTATGACCATTGCACCAGGAGTGTGTGTGACGTGCTGTAAGGCCAGTTTCTCAAAACCACACGTTACGTGTGAGCGTTTGATATCTGAATGAGTTCTGTTATTTTGCTTACGTTATTCGGAAGGTATGCAACCTGACATTCACTTTCTGGAAGAAACTTATCTGTGCCAAATGCAGAGTGATTTAATTGAACATCAGCACCAGTCAAGAAATTCAATTTTATGTTTTCACGTTTGGAAAAAAAACCCAGTTATTTTGCATATCAAGTGTCTCACACTCAAACTTGTTAACAGGAACGTTTTGTTTCAGAACTGTACCTTCTTAGTAGCTCTCTCAAGCCCACATCTATTTTGAAAAGGTCATATTTTTATTGTCTCTTTGACCCCAGCTTCTCAAAAGCGTCTTCCCTGCCAAATTCAAAGTTGAAAAAGCTCAATTTTCAAAAACATCTTCATAGGCTACATATTCTGGTAAAGCCAATCCTTCATCACTTAGAGGTAACACCAGTGTAGCTGCAATATACACCTTCGAACCAATATTGTGTTATGTGGTACTGTCGAGTGGAATTATATGGCATGGTGTGCAGTGGAAATATGTGGATAGTAATTATGTGGTATTGAGTGTATTGGAAATAAGTGGAGTGGCATTGTGTGTTAAGAGTATAATTATGTGGAATGGTGGTAATTGTATGCGAATGAAGTGAGATTTCTATAGCGCAAACTTAGCTACATACTCTAAATACGCCTGTTTGGCAGACTGAGGGGGTTCACTAGACTTATTACTGTCTCACAAGGGTAGCTTTTAGGTATGTTTTCTATAGCAACGCCCCACAGTTAGAAAGCAGTGATTTATTAACACAGAACCAAGTTCCCATAGCTAGCACTGAATGTGAAATGCTCAGCTTCTTTATTGCCCATCTTTTAATAAATTGTGGATTTATTTAAAGCACTGATTACATATTGAAGAACAGTTCCGGAGAGAAAGACAGAGGAGGTATTTTGGCATGTTCACCCTGGAAGCACTTAATAAACCTAAACACCGATTTAAAACAGTGATGGCCACGAAAATATTACCAGCAGTAACTTATGCGAGTATAGCGTTAAATAGCAAGGATGAAAAACTTCTAGACTAGCGGCAAATTAAGACGTATAACAAAAAGTCTTTAGTCTACCTCAGAATGCATCGCCGGCTCAGGTCCGATTGGAATTCGGACTTATCCAACAGGAGACAGGGAGAAAATACGATGCAATTAAAACCTGGTACAAACTTTGGCAGAATCGATCCAATGTTCTACAGGCTGCCCTGTGGAGAGCCAAGGAAGACGATCCATGTTCAAGTTACGGCAAAATCTTGAAAACTGCACTGCGAGAAACCAATATAACAGATCTCTGGGCTCAGAACCCCTCCTTCCATATCTTTCGCAGAGTGGCAAACAAAGCGGCCAAGCTTCACTCATTATTAGAAGGCAAAAATACATTAGCTTAACTGTTCTTTGCCTGGATGGTTCTGCAATCCTATAAATCAATACGGCCGGCAAAATACCTAAGTATAACATATTCATCTCATCTGAAACGAAAGCTAATGGCGATCAGAGTTTTGGTATTACTGAGTTTGGCCGATCAACCTGCATGGAAGTATAATGGCTCCAACAGGTAGCTTATGTGGCACCGCATGGCAAGACCTCATTTACTTCATCTGTGTCTGGCCCTTCTTAACATTTATCTGGGTTTTGATACTAAAAAAGCTTTTAACGATAGGGGTATTCAAACTTGCAAATCGACCATCATTAAAGGATTTGGTAAAACAGACCCTTTTTGAGCTATAAGTTGATTAATTTTTATTACTTTACGAAAAGATCAAATGGCCGAAGGAGACAAATACTGTCAGTCCAGTGATTCGCCAACCATACTGAAATTCTAAGCCGCTGTATAAAGGCTTTTAATGCTAACATTTGATGAAATCAAAAACCAAAGGAAATGATGGACGGAGTGTTGAACATTGCAAGCACTCTCCCCAGTCAACTGATGTGGGTTTAATCCATCACCGTTCTTTAGCCCACTCTGCCACCCCAGTTCAGACATGGCCATATGCAAATGAGTCTGACCCTGTGCCTCATGGGAACAGTCCAGCCCGAACTGCCAAGCCATGTCTTCCCTAGACCGGAAACAAGCTTCCTAGGACCGGTTTCTGGCATTTCAGCCGTCTTCAGCCAGGCTTGCATGAATCCAGTGGCAAAGTCAGCAAGGGACTCACGTCTGAGCATACCCTGCCAACTTATGGCGAACAAAGCAAAAACCAAAGGAAATGATGGACGGAGTGTTGAACATTGCAAGCACTCACCCCCAGTCAACTGATCTGGGTTTAATCCATCACCGTTCTTTAGCCCACTCTGCCACCCCAGTTCAGACATGGCCATATGCAAATCAGTCTGACCCTGTGCCTCATGGGAACAGTCTAGCCCGAACTGCCAAGCCATGTCTTCCCTGGACCGGAAACAAGCTTCCTAGGACCGGTTTCTGGCATTTCAGCCGTCTTCAGCCAGGCTTGCTTGAATCCAGTGGCAAAGTGAGCAAGGGACTCACGTCTGAGCATACCCTGCCAACTTATGGCGAACAAAGCAAAAACCAAAGGAAATGATGGACGGAGTGTTGAACATTGCAAGCACTCACCCCCAGTCAACTGATCTGGGTTTAATCCATCACCGTTCTTTAGCCCACTCTGCCACCGTCGACAATTTTATGATATATAATCATACTTTGTTTATAATTTGTTTACATAAGAATTTCGTTTTTTTTTTTTTTTTTAGGCAAAATAGTTACGTCTTTTATTCATTTTGAATGTCTGTAAATTGTCGGACCTCTTTTCTATCAGGCTATACTTATGTTTTTTATTAACTTTAACAATAAAAGTATTGAATTGAATTAATTTAAAACACTATCCTGACAAATGGTATGTCATGTATCTGAATTCTAAATAAATGTGTGTGTTTAATGTAGAAGTTAGCTGGGGCATCTTAAAGATCACAAGGTGTAGTATGTAGCACAGAAATGATGAACAGGACCAGGCTAAACTGGATTACTGAAACTAAGATGTGATGGGGGGCTATGAACTGGGCTATACACCAAAACGCACAGCTGGTTTACACCTTATTACTGTTTCACGCACATTGAAATTAAGTGATTTGCCCAGTATCACACGATATTCCTGGCTAAGTGGCAAAGCAGTGATTGGACGGAAGATCTCCAGGTTCCCATCTTCGGCTTAAGACACTAGTCTGTGTCTCCTATTCAAAGCAACTTTCCCACTTTACGAAATTCGGGAGATCCGGTGACTGCAGCGAATTAGCAAGTTTTCTTCCAGTTCAGGAAAATGAGTACATTTCAAGTTGTATCTCACACACAAGGCCCTATAAAATGAGCGTCCTCACGTCAGAACCTAGTTCTGGCGAGGGCTACAACCTCCTCTCTATGAGGAGGGAGCTCAGGGATGTTTTTCAATGTGGGCACATGGGTTATCCTAAAAACCCTATGTGAGCCTGGCGTGTGGGATAAAAAAGTGCAGTGCTGAATGAGTGTGTGTGAATTTAAACAGCCTACTGAGGTAGCGGTGAGCTTTATTCAGCTCCCCTATGGCAGGATTAAAAACAATAAGCTGTGTAATGAGCCTATCCAGATTCGAAATGGCTACATTAGTGAGATCAACATGTTTCAGCCTTAATGACCTATAAAAGTGTCGAGGCTTTCATCCGGATCGTATTTGGCAACTACTGCTTAAATAAGTGCAAAATAGTGCAAATCAAAATAACAATGAAAATAACAATCTTGTCTTAATACTGAACCGGATACTTTTCGTGTTCAGTCAAATCCACCGAGTGAACCTGTAATTGAGATAAACAAAAATAGTGTATCTGTAACCGTTACACATCAGGACTAACATATATAAGCCCAACCATATTAGGCAAGGCTAAGTCACTGATATTTTGTCACTAGTGTTCATTTTAGTAGCACTTACCTATTTAGGTTAGAAAAGTTACCACATCTGTCTGGTACTACTAGTACAAGTTACAAAACGCCAACCTGATAAAAGGAAAGGGGTGGCATAAGAGAAAGAGTACATAATCTAGAAAAATCTTATAGTATGAGTCAGTTAGATGTAAGCAGTGTGGTGTCAGTGTAGACCAGTGTCACAATATGAACATTATAAACAACATGTGACTGCTGTAGGCTCTTTTAATTCACACACACGTTTTCAGCACTGCACTTATTTGTCCCACACGCCACGCTCACATAGGGTTTTTAGGATAACCCATGTGCCCACATTGAAAAACATCCCTGAACTCCCTCATCGTAGAGAGGAGGTTGTAGTCCGCACCAGAACTAGGTTCTGACGCGAGGAGGCACCCCTATGATGAAGCATGACACCATTGGTGTGTGAGGGGAATCGTCCTGTAAAAGGGATATTTCCCTGTTCTCTCCCTTACTGAGAAATAGTGTCTCTCCCGTGCACATCTTTATCTATCTGACATTGCCTGGACCTGTGGGTTTCTTTGTGTGTTCAATGTTAATAGTGGGGAGAGTACCCACCGTGGTCCTAAAACCTCCTCTAGGCCCCCCCTTTTGTGTGTGATAGCCTATAAGATTAACGCCAATATATAATGCAGTGTATAACATTGTATGCCTAGCAGAGACAGCTGTTTCTCTGTGCATAGTGTTCTTGAGCTGGGAATTTGAGGGACACATCAGCATGATTAAACAAATGAGATAAAGTACCATTTTCCACATTTCACATCCAATCCTGTCATTGGGGATACAGGGCTGCTGCTCGTATTTTATATACTGTGTTTGTTGTGAAGCGATTGTCTGCCCAAAGCTTATCAAACAACTGCATTATGCACAACATGTGATTGAACTGACAAAAGAGGTAGACACTACATTTGCCTTGTATTGTTACTCTTTTCTAAAATATACCTTTTATCTGATGGCATGGAATGTTTAAGCAGCTGCTGTTGTGAAATAGAAAAAAAGCTGCAGTATTTTTTGTTTTATAACTTTATTTATTTGCATTTATCATTATGTACAAACAAGGGCCAAGTGTAAGCACTTGACAGTATGAGCATCGTTAGGTTAGATCTTCATACAAGGCCTCAAAACTACATAGCTAACAGAAATAAAGAAGAAAGAGAAAATAGAGACCAATGACAACACAAGTGGCATCAAACACTGGCAAACAGTCGCTGGAAGGTACACATAAGGCGGTCATACTCTACTTCCCAGTGGGGTCACCAACGAGATGAGACCGATCTAAACCCTGTGATAGTTCCCTACAGGGGCATATGAGTGGTGTTGACATCCATTCTTTCCTGTGCTGACCGAGCCAGACCGGGCACACACCGAGTAGTCGACATGCAAGGGGGGCTTAAAGTAGATTATCTTGGCTGTCCTGGCTGGCAGAGTTGGCAAGTGGGTGTGATTCACTGGGGCCTTCCCTAGCCTTTAAGTAATCACGTGGGGTTCCCAGATATCTTTAAGGCGAGATTTGGGTGCCATTATGTCCCAGTAGTGAGAGTTTATCGTTGCAGTACGCAGCATCAAGGAGCCAGTCCTGCTCCCTAGGGATGCGGTGACCACCTCATACCATAACCACTCTTCGTTTTGCTAGGATCAAGAGTAGGGCCACCAGTTTACTTCTTGTGGGAGGCACCTCTTTCACATATCCAATGAGACCCACCAAAGGCATATCCGTAATGTGGAAATCCGTCATGGCTTGAATGGCCTGGAACACTGCAGACCAATATCTCAATACTCTTGGGCACATCCATGCTAAATGAAGAAAATCTGCTCCTGGGGCTCCACATCTGGGGCAACTCTGTGTCTAACAGCCCAATCTTGGCTAGGGTGACGGGCTGGTGTGACCTAAAGTATTCTTCCTCCAGGATTTTCAATTTCTGTGTAAGTGTGTAAAATTGGGAGCGGATTGACTTCAGAATACCAGCCTGCATGGAAAGGCATGCTCCCGTAACACAGCTTTACATGCTTCCCATATGATGCAGGGTGAGGAGTCAGTAGTGGTGTTTGTTGTAAAATAGGATATTATTTAAGCTCTAATTTCTTCTTTGACCCATTATCCCAGAGAGCGCCACTGGGCAGGCGCGAGGTGAAACCGCTCACGGCTAGTTTAGGGATGGTGAATTCTCGCAGGACTGGTACGTGGTACAAAAGCGTGTGTGCCAAGTGAGTTGCTTTGGCGTCCCAGAGTTTAATTTCCTGCGAGATGAGCCAGTAATCAATTCGGGACCACAAACAATGTGAAGCGGTGAAACAGGTGCCTTCACGTTGTCCCTGGCGGGACCACCTCCATCCAGGAGGCCATGATCTGACATGAGTTTGTTGATACTATCCACGGCCCTAAGGTGTGGTCGCCGCGCAAAGCCCAACCTGTCCTGGCTATCATCTAGCACGACACTGAAGTCTCCACCTCAGATCTGCACCCCATGACCAGCCGTTGCAGGGACAAAATATCGAATCAAAAATATTGATTTACACAAATATCGAATCAAAAATATCGTGAGTCAGAAATATCAACAGACAAGAATATTGAACTTAGGTAAGTAACATCGATGTTTAAAATTTCGAATTCAATTAGTTGTTAAAAATATTATTTTTTTATTAATGGTATTTATTTTGGTATATATTTTTTTATGTATGTGATTTATGTTTTTTTGTATAAGATTTGTTTGTATTTTTAATATACGTGTTACATTTTTTGTAGGTATTAATATTTTTTATTTGAATTTTGCGTTTTTAGTTCCATTGTGGGTTCATAGGCGAACAGGGTGGGAGGTAATTTAATTATATTAAATGTATTGAATATTTTTTATTTATTATTTGTTTACTTGAGATGTCATAGTGTTAAATAAGTAAAGTATTTTATTATTAATTAATAATTGGTTATTAATTTTAATTAGTTAATTGGTAATTAATGATGGTAATTGTGTAATTAATTTTAGGTGTGTGCTGTGGTGTTTATAGGTGTAAAGGGTGGTAAGTAATTTATTTTTACTTGATGAATTAATAATTAGATGTTAATTAATTGGTAATAAATTATGGCAATTGTATAATTAATTTTAGGTGTGTGTTGTGGCGTTTATAGGAGTAAGAGTTGGTAAGTATTTTGAGTTTAATTAATTATGTAGTTGTTAATGTTAATTATTTGATATTTATTTTGTGTAATTTTATATTTTTGTGTGTGTTGTTTTTACTTTCAAAGGGGTAAAAGGTGGGTATTAACCCCTTCAGCGCGGCGTGGATTTCCGCGCTGTACTAAAGGTTCTGTGCGTGGGCGGCGCCATGACAGAGCGGTTCCATCATGCGCACAGCGCAACAGACGCGCATGACGGAACCGCTCCGTCCTGCGCATCGAAAGGGTTAAATACATTTTTAAATATTTAGTTATTAGTTGTTAATAGTAATAGTTTTTCTTTTGAAAATAATATTTAATTGTGTTTTATTATTTTATAGTTTAAGTTAGGTGTGTGATGTGGATATTATAGTGTTGAAACGTGTACTCAATGAATGATTATTCTGTTTTTATTAATAAGAATTTTTTAATTGATTATTAATTATGTTAATTATGGAAATAAATGTAATTAAAAATGTTGAAGGGCATTGGGGTGGGGGAGGTGTGGTTTGTGGAAACAAATGTCTACAGTGGGGCAAGACACTTTTCTTACTTTAGAGGTTGGGGGCCAAACCAGGTACTCTGCCATGAAAGCCATTTTGATTGCTAATTTTGGACTGATGCCGAAAAATACCTCCAGAGGTTCAGGGACCCCGCACAGGGGGCCTCCAGTCATCGGTAGCCGCGGGTCCCAGTAGGAGGCAGTAATGAACAGGGGACACACGCCGCCCACGTGGGATGTTGCCACGTGGTGGCCGAGAATCCGCCGACTCTGACCCCCCACTCTCCAGCAGTGTCAGCAGGCCAGGAAGGTCTGTGCGCTCCTCTTCGCTTGGTGGGTTCGAAAGCTCGAAGCAAGTCACTGGTGCTGCAGTATGTTGGTCTGGAACGAGGTTATTTGTTGTTTGGGTGTTGGAGGGTGATGATGGTGCAGGATTATGGCGGATTTATCTATCCGGTCAGCAGAGCCCCTGTATCGAGCTGCCATTTTGCAGCTCGGCCAAGCTCCGGCCCCAAAGAAAGAAGCAGTATTTAACCACAGATAATTATCTGCTTTCAAGTTTGTAGATATAAATGTACAAATGGGATCTCTTCTCCCAAGGCATCATTTTGGGAACATTGCACTTCCGGGGGAGAGGAGGTCCCGTTTGCATGTTTATATCTAGAAATTGTGGATATGAACTTTTTTTTCTATTTGACAACAGAAAACCCATTGCTATCAAAAAACAAGGTAAGGTTAAAGTACGTATTGTGCACATCAAAAAGAAAATGCTGAAACTAATCAACTGTCGAAAGAGTCTAATGGACTGGCTCTTTACAATAAAGAGATCTTATAATGCGATTTAGCAATTTCAGAAGTCTCCACAGTTATTGGGCCGTACAAATTGTGAACATCCAAAATCTGCACAGGGTGTCTGCGAACAGGATTGACAGATTGGGCTAGATTTTTAATAATCTGTCTGTTGAGCGAGTAAAAATAAATTGATTTGTGCTTGTTGGCAATTCTTATGCTATTTATAATATAACTTTTTGCATTTTTTGCTTATCAGCTTAGGAATTAGTGCTGGTAACAGCCTCATTCTTTACTTCTTTGAGTAATACATCTGTGCTGGTCATAAACTAGCAGATGCGCTGTGTAACTGAAGTACTAAAAAGTAATTATGTACCATTTTTGTGTAGCATGGGGGGTTTGGGTAGGGTTTTATCAAACAAAAGGATAGTAATTATCTATTGTGTGGCAGTTTTAATTTTTTTCTTCTGAACGATAAGCCTTTATTGTATTTTATTTGTGTTTTAAACGTTATGGGCTTTGACCAGAAATAAACTTGATTGGATTACCTCGGGCAGATGAAATGCTGAGCCTAGGTTCTGTGCCTGTAAAACAATGAAGCGCACTGCTGAAATCAACCCAAGAAGTATCACGGTGCAGAACTGATGAAAACAGCTTGTTTTGATGCGCTGCGTACACTGCTGCAATCTTCGTCATTGTGGCGCTTGAAATAAAATGTGTTAATGCTAACCCATCTTTGTGGCACTTATTTGATCAGCCTTAAAAGGGCCGCGGCCGCTCTTGGAAGGCAATTAGCGGACTGCTGCAGGTGGGATTGAACCCACTGAGCATCCATGCTTTCACAAAGACAATAGTAGAAATGAAAGGTTATGGCTGGACATGGTCCTTCACAGCTGAAAGTATGCAGGAGTATCTCTTTATATGTGTTGTTGCTGTTATTTTTGTTATTAGTATTACTGTTGGTGATTCGTCTTATATTGATTCAATGGAGCAAATTTAAAAACTAAAAGGAGGTAGGAACTAGGAAGTGAACTCACGGAAGGAGCTGGTCACTTCCGGTCCTCCCTTTTCCAGCCGCTAGTCCTGAAACTGACATACCACTTGAACATTATGTGATCCTGGGCTGTCCTACATTACATTACCTACCACATCTGGAAGCGCTTACAAACAGGCGAACCCAGAGTCTTTACAAAATGTGCAGGCATTTCTGTTTACAAAATAACATGATGTGTGCAGTCACCACGGTCTTCTGTAAACTTCAGGGACCGTGACGCCAGGCCCTGCGTTTCAAAAGCAGGAGGCAGTTGCAGCCAAAACAGACCTTGGTCTTTGAATGCACAGCAAATGTGGCAAGATGAGAGCAAGATTTACAGCCCTGTTTACAACAGAGCTCTGTAATCCACCAGCACCGGTCTCCAGTGCTCCATCTTAAAGAAATAAATAGTGCTCACAAGCTCTGTGTAATAACACATGTAACAGGGGAAGTCCCTGAAATTAGGCAGAGTTTTTAAGCCCATATCCTGAATACAGCATGTCTCAGAGAGACAGCGCAAACGCTACCTAGGAAACCTAAAAATGGAACTGATCTGTTGAAATTAAACTGATAGTGGTTGAAGCCGTATGCTGTTGTATTGCCTTGGGATAGCTAGCAAGAGATGTGTATGCATGTGTGGGTGGACAGGAGTAGGAGAGGTAGGTTTCAGAGTGCATGTGCCCATATTTGTTCACTCTGCATCCTTTGAGATATGTTCATTGGCTTTGGTGTTCAGGGGTTGGATTGGAATGTTTATCTGCTTCAGAAACATATGCACACATGCCACATCTTCCATAAAGAGGCAGATAGACACACATTGTGAAAGAGATGGGGTTTTTTGTTTTTAAAATAATTTTTTTTAAAGCTTTATTTATTTAATTTCATTAGGGTTTAACCCCTTCGCCGCGGCGGGAATTCCGCCGCGGCGCTGGGAGGTGCGGGGGGGCAGCGCGGTGGCGCTGTGCTCATGACGGAGCCGCTCCGTCATGGGCCACGGTTGAGCTGTGCTCATGACGGAACGGTTCCGTCATGACTCCGCCCAGTTGCGTTGTCCCCCCCGCACAGGCGGGGAAACAGCGCCGCGTGGGCGGAGCGGCCGCCAACGGGCGTGGCATGACGGAACCGTTCCGTCATGAGCACACGGCAACCGTGGCTCATGACGGAGCGGTTCCGTCATGAGCGGGGAAGGGGTTAAACATAGAAACATCAACATTTGCGCCACAAATTCTTTACAGGCATATTGCGATCATACTGCACTCACCCATACAAACCAGCGGTAAAAAGGCAAAAGACAAATATAAAAAGAGAGGCATGATCACACCCTTCCACTCCCAAAAAAAGTGATATCAAGTGATGCAGCATAACGTCAACAGCACCATGAAACATTATAGGAACGGTCTGAGGGGAATGTTTATAAATTGGGCCTGGCATCTACGATAGTGAGACCTGAACGGACTCACTATTTACCCCACCGCAGTCTCCTCTTCCAGCATCAACAATATCATCAGGGGAATCAGTTGAGTAGGCATGCAAACGTAAATATGAAAGTTCAGCATAGATATCCATTTGCTCTTTAGAGTAGACGAGATCAGCAAGTCCCTCCTTAAATTAGGTTGCCCTTCCCCAAACCCAGAGACAGGCGACTACTTATTTCCTGAAATGAGTCTCAAGGACGCCAGCATATCCTAAGAGCGCCAAAAGCAGGGTCAGTGTCAGGGCTTGTCCTATCATGAGGGAGACTGCAGCACCCACCTCGCACAAGAAGACCTGCACATGTCCGCAGCACCATGCCAAGTGAGGGAAATCAGCCAGACCATATCTCTACAGCCGAGCCAGAGTTTAATACATACGATGAAGGCATTTATAATGGCTAGTGAGGAGCCTACTGCTTGGCGCTACCTGCCACATCTGGGCACAACAGTATTTCCACTGCGCATTCATGAGTACATCCCAGATATCTGCCTCCCGCTGCACTCGAGCTGACTTCGAGCACCAGAATGTTCCAGCTGTGCGGTACACTAGAGGAGAGATACTGGATGCTGTGGAGAATCAGCTTGAAGCATCATATGTAGGGTGTGAAGAGTAGAAGGATCAGGTGGAAAATCAGCTGTGACTGATTTAACATTATGCCTAAATGTTTCCACTGCAAAAGCAGGGGTCTCATCTATAAAATCTGACTGAGAGGGGAATGGACTTTCCCAGTATAGATCTCCACACTGTTGGAAGCCACGTAGTTTGAGCTGAAGCCTACACAAAGACTCATGAGTAACCAGTAGTAGTGGATGATAAAAGAGGGGTATCAAAGAGGAATGGAGGAGCGTCTTGCCCATTTTACAGCCTAGCTTCCCTCACATTTTTAAAGTACAGTCGACCGTTGAGTCAGAGAAGGTAGGGGCATCCAATGAGGTGCCCAAAAAAGCGGACGGTGGGATCGGACCATGTAACTCTGCTCTGGTGGGGAAGAAAGGGGCTTGTTCCAATGGATGGCATGGTGAGCCGGAGCACAAATAGTACAGCTCCAGATCAGGGGCTTCAAAGCCCCTTTACAAAAAGGGCAAGTTCAGAACATCCCACTGTAAGTGGGGCTGTTTCCCCGCCCATGCTAAATTCATCATTTGGGTGTTCAACGCTTGGAAAAAAGAGCCAGACAATGGTACGGGTATGTTTAAGAAGAGATACAAGTATTCCACTTTCATCAGAGTGATACGGACCACTATTAACAACGAGAGAGAAATCCATTGAGTTATAAAGTCAAATCACTCTCTCTCTATCCCGGAAGGTCACAATCCGCAGATATTTGAGGTCTATCTGGCACCACTCTAGGGGAAAGTCTGGGGTGAAGAGATTTGTAGCTGGAGTCCGTGACAAAATCATCGATTTCTCCCAATTTATCTGAACACCCGATAGTCCATCAAACCATACAAATTCTTGAAGTAAAGTGTTTAGGCTTAGGTGGGGATGAGCGTATGAACTGGGTTATATCGTCTGCATATCAAGAGACCAAAAGATGCCGACTAGCGTATCGCAGAGCATACTCCGATGGTGTTGACGCAACTTGGCGGCCAAGGGCTCCACAGCAAAATCAAAAAGGAAAGGGGACAGCAGAAACCCTTGACACGTACCTCACGTGATCATGAAGGGAGTGGATATTGCCCCTTTGACGTGAACCCTAGCGACGGGATTGGAGTAAAGAAGCATAACCGAGGACAGAACAGGTCTAGGTATGTCCATCCACCACAGAACTGCCATTAAGAAGTCCCACTCAACAGAGTCAAGAGCTTTTGCAGCATCTAGGAAGACTGCCACCACGTCCAATTCAGAGTCTCTATACTGCAAACTAAGTACGGAGATTATTATACTTGGAATAATGCCCAACTAATCTGAGCAAACCAAAAACATCAAAACACTCGCCCCTAGACTGTGGAACTCCTTCCCCTTGGAGATAGGGTCATGCTCTGGCCTTCTGCAATTCAGGAGGTCCCTCAAAACATAGTTATTTGCACAATCCTACAACTGACTTCTCCATAGGTAATGGGCAAAGCCTACTACAGCGCCATGAAACCAATCAGTGTGTGTGCGCTTTACAAATCATTCTTAACATTCACATGAGGAGAGATAAGTAATTGACAAGTCATTTAGCTAAGATTTTAACATTGCAGTTAATAAGAGAAAGGCGCCTATAGAACCTACACTGGTCAGGTTTGCCAGGTTTAAGTAGTGTTCTTATCAGTGCTTCACGCATTGTGGGAGCTGACCATCCTGCTTTGCCTTGCGAAACACCACCAGCAGCAGTGGTGGCAAAAGGTCCACATAGACCATATGGACATCAGCCGGGAGGCCATCAGGCCCCAGTGACCTACCAGCCTATAATTGTTGAATCAGTTTCCAAATTCATCTACAGTAAGATCCTGAGCCAGGAACTTGCGTTGGGCGGCATTTAGCCAGCCCAAAGCCACATCGTCTAGATAGGAGTCTACATTAACAGGATACCTATCTGAGAGGTGTAAAGGGAGCTATAGAAAGATGAAAATAAAGGCTGTCCTGTGTGTCCATGTGCATCTGTCCATACTCCCTTAATATTATTGGGGCAATTGTCTCCTTGTTATCGTGGCTAATCCGTGCCCTGGTCTTTCTCCCTCTCAATATGCTCTAGCTGTGGCATACTGTGAGAAGTTGGCCTGGTATATGCTGTTCACTAGTTCTAGTGACCACCTTGTACCATGCCAAGCAACCCTTATGGTGTGGTTGTAAGTCAACCTTTTTGGACTAGCTGCCCTAGTGGTAGCGTAGGCTAAGCAGTCTTTGAGGCTAAACTCGTGATGCGTGTTAAGCAAGCTGTTTTACCAATAGTAACCCCCTTTTATACCAATGAAAGGACACCACACAGATATATATTCAAAATATATATGTATTTATTTCTCAAAGTAACCCCTAGTCTCTTTATGAGCACAGGAGCACAAATCGTCAAACAAGATTATCACAGAATACACAGAAGTTGCACTTTATATGGATAGGCCCTGGTGGCCACTCGAACCATATACTAAAATAGTGGTATAAGTACCACGAACAGAAAAGGGAAAAGGCCTAGGGCCTCTAGAATCGCTGGGCCTACAAGGAGCTAACGTCAGTTAGTGACCAGGAGGTCCACGGGTAGCGTGTGCAGAGCAAATAGTCACACGCGTGCTCCCATAGGTTTCAATGGGTGCGTAAAAAGTACAAAGTTACTGCAAAAGGAATCTTCCGGATGACCTAGGAACTTAAGATTTGGAACACAGGCACTAGAGATGTAATACTACACTTGGGCACAGGTGTGCCAGCTTTACCTCACCCACAGGAAGCGGGTGCATAGGCCTCGAAGTGCGTCGGGTTTCTTCTATCTGTTCCGTGGGGCCTGTAGACAAAAGTGCTGCAGGCGGTCGGTCGGGAAGAGATGCAGTGGATCCAAGAGTGGATCGGAGATGTTGAAGACCTGTAAGCAGAGGGGACAGTGTTCACAGTCACTAGCCAGTGACCAGCGTGGCACCAGGTGGGTACCAGGCGATGTCGGGTGCAAACAGGTGATGAGGGGTAGCTTGTCTCCGCAGCCACGTGGTCCCTGAAGGTCGACGACGTCCAGGAGTCGGCTCACGAGCTGTCCCACGCAGGCTCTCGCTGTCGGCGGTGTCGGCGACTTGATCGAAGCAAACAAGCCTTGGCAAAAGCAATTGTTGTAGGCAAGGAGTTTAAGCTGTTGGTTCTGACCAGCAAGGTCAGAGGGATTGCTCCTTTGGAGGGGAGCAAGAGCCAGTCTGGAGCAACCAGACCAGCGGTGTTTGTCGTAGATTTCGTCGCCAAGATGGCCACTAGCCAGCGGGCCAGCAACCGGTTAGGCACGTCGAGTGGCAAAATGCAGAAGGGCCCCACGCAGATCGTGGAGATGCTGGAGGGCTCACCTTTGGTGCAGATGCTGCTCGAGGGTTGGGCTTCTCAGGACCCAAAGCACAACTTGGAGGGAGCCTCGGTTGTTGCACTGGTCAGCTTGTCGTAGTCGTTTCAAGATGGCTGGCTCCACGTGTCTCGGTGCCTCCACGGGTCTCCTCTTTGCAGGGACTGTGGATCGGGCGGTGAGAGGTCTGGAGGTCCAGGTCTTGTCAGTCTCTGGGCTCGGGCTCCGGCGGGAGGCGGCGGCAAAGCAGACGGTGATTCGCTGGATGGTGCTTGCGTTAGCAAGGTGGTCACTCCCTGACCACAGGGGAGATTTTCTTCAGTCTTCTGTGCAGCAGAATGTCGAAGTTCCCGTCTTCTTCTTAGTTTCAAGTTGATTCCAGGATGTCTGAAGTCTTAGGACACAGCTCCTACCTTTATTCGGATTCTAGGGGCCGGACTACCTGCTAGGTCCCTCCCTATGGGTGGGACCAGGAAGGGGGGTGGTTACACCCCCAATCCTTTGTCCAGCTCGCCCCAGGCCCGGGACTGGTGTGCCCCAGGACCGGTTTGAACTGGCATATGCCCCGAGGCTCCTTGTGAGCCACAGGCATGTCTGGTTTCTTTCAAGCCCTACCTGACCAATACACAAAATCCTGTCTGGGGTGGTGCACGCACCTCCCCTGGCAGGAAACCCTTTGTCCACACCTCCCAAGCTGGAAGGACTCCCAGCAGCAGGAGGGCAGACTTGTGTCTGTGGTGGCAGCATCCATTTTGTGGAGCTGAGGCTATGTCTGATTTTACCCGGGTTTCAGGTACTGTACATGTCGTGTCCCTCTAGAAGGGTGGAATGCTAACCCCGTCGCCAGAATTGGCGAGGGGTTAGTATTCCAATTCGTATGACACCTTACTCGACATGTTTTGATAAAGCCAAACCAAAGATAGCATTTAACCGCGAGGTTCATAATGCACTTAAGAGTATATGGTATGACGATATCTGGAAACAGTAGAAGGAAGTTGTTCCGACCACTGCAGACAGGCTCAGCTCATGCCAGAGCACCATCTCACATGGAACCAAGCACTCTGCCTTCAGGATTGTTAAGGCCTGCCATAGGAGTGACTTATAGGTTACCAGGTGTCCCATTCAAGGTTAGGTATAGGTATACTACACCTAAGTAAGAGGTGATTACACCAACTTACCCCAGCTGAGTGATCAGCCAGTTGTGTCAAATTGTTAGGCCAAGCCTGGGGTGGCATAATACATGCTGCAGCCCTTGGCAGGCCTTGGGTACACCAATGCCCTGGGTACCTAGTGTACACTGGTACAGGGGCTGACAGGGTGATCCAACCAATTGGGTATGTACCTAGGGTACATGGAGTCCATTTTAAAGAGAGAACAGCCAGGCTGAGATCCTGAATAGCAGGATCTCAGGCCAACTAAGTCGAAAAACCAGCTAGACACTAGGCAAAAATTTGGGGGTAACCATAGTCAGATATCCACCTTCCTACACAACCCCCCCCCAAACGAAGGGAGATAAGGCTGACCTTGACCAGGTAAGCCTATATTGCCCAAGTGGCCATATAAGGAGGAACCAGCACTGGCATGGTTACCCCCTGTCTCATGGTCCACTAAGCAATCCCTCACCCTAAGGGTATCAGAGGGTCTCCACCATAGGGAATCTCTACCTTTGGAGTGTCTTGGCAAAGTAAAAGGCTGGTGTTGAGATGGAGTACTGAAGTGAGTGTCCTGAAAGTGAGGCCTCAGCTTCCTCCAATCCCCCTCCACCATGGATGCCTTTCTTTCCTTAACTGAGTTGCACTGTGCTCTCAGGGTCAGCCTCTGGCTACCTAAAGCTGGAGGCTGGGTCCCTTTTGTGGGCTCACTGGAGGGACAGGTCAGGTCTGGGGCCCTAAGGTCCCATGTTTGCCTGTACCCAACAGAATCCCTCTGGGGGAGGTCCCTAACTACCTGTAAAGGAGATCCCTCAGGAATGTGTTTACCCATCACCTGACTAGGGCTACTAGCCAGGCAATCCTCATTCTTTTGATGGGGGGGTTCTTGTGGACAGGGGCCCTCTTGGGGTCCACTGGCCTCCCTGACCTCTGCAGCCCTGGGCTGACTGAGGCAGGGTAGAGAGAGGCAGGCTACCTGCACCAGACTGGGTCCCACCTTGGAAGGGGCCACTGACATCAGAGGCTCTGCCAGGCCAGGCCTGGCTACCTCTGGGGCAGTTCCTTCACAAGGGGTGAGGTCAGCTCCCTGAGGAGGCTGACTTTTTCCTAATGTCTGGGGAGAGGGAGACTTTTCTTCCTCCCCACTACTCTCTGTTTGTGTGGAGTGATCCATAGTTTCAGGCTTCACTACACCTATGTCAGTCTGAGTATAGGCTGAGACCATTACAGCCTTGCCAACCTTTTCAGGGGGGCACTCAGTTTGTGTTTGAGCTGTGACTGTCACAGCTCTGCCAGTCTCTACAGGGAAGTCTGTCTGTGCCTGGGCTGTGGCTACCACTGCCCTTCCAACCTTTCCAGGGAGGAAATCTATTTGGACAGGGGTTGTGAATGGCACAACCCCACTACCCTCTTGTGAAAGGCCTACCATTTTAGAATGGGTGTCTTGTTCAACTCCAGCCCAAGCTGAGAGTTCTAAGTCATTCCCCAGTAAGCAGTCTACAGGCAAGGTTGGGGACACTGCCACCCTTTTAGGGCCAGTGACACCTCCCCAGCTGAGACATACCTCTGCCATGGGATGACTGTTCTGTTTGCCATCAATGTTGGTCACCTGGTAGGAGAAACCAGGCAAAAGCTGCTCAGAGGGAACTAGCCAATGGGCCACCATTGTGATGCTAGCTCCAGTGTCTCTGTAGGCCTCAGCTTTTGTACCATTGATGTAGGGCTCCTGTCTGTACCTACCCAAAGTGTTGGGACAGGCAGTGAAGTTGGCAAACCCCATGCCACCATCACAGACAAGAGTATCTGCTGCAGGGGAATTGGCTAAGCCAGGGTCCCCCTGTGTTCCCCAAGTAAACCCACCCAAATTTTTGGGGGCACTCCCACCACCTGGGGGATTACTGCTGACAGTAATAGGTGGTGTGACAGGAGTAATTGGAGGAACAGTTTTGTTTTTAGCCCTTGGGCAACCGCTGTCAGTTTTCCAATGCCCAGGAGTTTTACACTCATGGCAGTAGGGCTTTTTAGCTGTGGTAGAGGAGGGAGCTTGGGACCCACCACCCTGTGTGGAGTTTTGGGGCCCTGAGGAAGGTTTCTCTTTTTCTTTATCCCCACCCTTCTCTTGAGGCTTGGTGGTATCTTTCTTTTGGTCACCGCCCTGGTTTTTAGGCCTGATCCTGGTCCTGACCCATTTATCTGCCCTCTTTCCCAATTCTTGGGGAGAGGTCAAATCTGAGTCTACCAGGTGTTGATGGAGAAGCTGGTTTTGACAATTACTTAAAATCTGCTCTCTCATCATCAAATTGTACAATCCTGTATAATCAGACACCTTACTTCCCAGCAACCAACCCTCCAAAGCCTTAGTGGCACATTCCACATATTCAGACCAGTCCTGAGTCTGTGTCTTCTGGGTGTCTCTGAACATTAACCTGTACTGTTCAGTGGTTAAGCCTAACCCATCAACTAGGACACTCTTCAGGACTCTGTAATTTCTGACATCCTCTTCTCTAACAGTGAGGAGTCTATCTCTGCCTCTCCCCTCAAAGGAGAGCCATAAGATTGCTGCCCACTGGTCTTCAGGAACCTGCTGCACTTTGCAGGCTCTCTCAAGAGCAGTCATCCATTTGTGGATGTCATCCCCACTTTTGTAGGGGGGCACAATCTTGGACAGGTTCCTATTGTCAAAGACCCTATCTTTGTCCCTAGGGACAATGCTGCCACCAGTGGGTATAGACCCACTCTCTTTATGCTGTCTAGCCTTGCTAAGTTTCTCTTCCATCAGGGCTACTTCTAGCTCCTGCTTCCTGATCCTCAGCTGGGCCTCTTGCATCTTGGCCTCATGTTCCCTCCTCTGAGGGGTGGTCATCCTTCTCCTGGAGTGACCTTGAGAGCCTCTAGAGCCATGGGAAGCATTGGAGTCACCTGAGCGATTCCTTTGCCTTCCAAGCCCTGTGTTAAGTCCACTGGGGAGATCCAGTGGGTTGAACCCACTGTCAGTCCCCAATAGCCTTGGTTTAGCTGGGCCAAGTATAATACTTGGCACTGGGCTAGTTCTCCCTTCATCCTCACTACTGTCAGTATCCTTTTCACTCTCATCCTCTGTGGTAGGCATCCCATCTAAGGGGTGACTATTGGGAAGGGGTACTTCAGTGGCATCTTTAGAAGGGGGGCCTCCTGTTCCTGTCCCTAAGGGGGCTAACTGGGAAGCTTTCTAGAGTGCTCTCTGATTCTCATCATTCTGTAAGAGCTCTCTGAGCTCAGCAGAGTTTGGGTTCTTGGGCTGTTTAAGGCCTCTAAGAGTTGCCAAATGCCTGAGCTCATTCTGATTAAGGGTAGCAAAGCTGGATGGTGCCCTCTGGGGGTCACTCTCAACAGAGATGGGTACAGTGGACCCCTCTGCCCCGGCCATTGCTCTTAAGTGTGGGTGGATGTGTTGCAATCTACCTACACTTGGGTTTACCTACTAAACCTATCTAGTAGTTGTAGTCAGGGTGTGCTACTCCCTTTGCTCTACAACAACTAAGTTCAGTAGAACTTAAGTATATCTAATCTTGTTTTATATGTACCTACAGGTACCTATGTGATCTTTCAATTGGTAACCAAGAGATTACAATGGTAAAACACAGCAAGCTCAAATCCCACCGCTGCTCACCAATGTGAGAAGTTGGCCTGGTATATGCTGTTCACTAGTTCTAGTGACCACCTTGTACCATGCCAAGCAACCCTTATGGTGTGGTTGTAAGTCAACCTTTTTGGACTAGCTGCCCTAGTGGTAGCGTAGGCTAAGCAGTCTTTGAGGCTAAACTCGTGATGCGTGTTAAGCAAGCTGTTTTACCAATAGTAACCCCCTTTTATACCAATGAAAGGACACCACACAGATATATATTCAAAATATATATGTATTTATTTCTCAAAGTAACCCCTAGTCTCTTTATGAGCACAGGAGCACAAATCGTCAAACAAGATTATCACAGAATACACAGAAGTTGCACTTTATATGGATAGGCCCTGGTGGCCACTCGAACCATATACTAAAATAGTGGTATAAGTACCACGAACAGAAAAGGGAAAAGGCCTAGGGCCTCTAGAATCGCTGGGCCTACAAGGAGCTAACGTCAGTTAGTGACCAGGAGGTCCACGGGTAGCGTGTGCAGAGCAAATAGTCACACGCGTGCTCCCATAGGTTTCAATGGGTGCGTAAAAAGTACAAAGTTACTGCAAAAGGAATCTTCCGGATGACCTAGGAACTTAAGATTTGGAACACAGGCACTAGAGATGTAATACTACACTTGGGCACAGGTGTGCCAGCTTTACCTCACCCACAGGAAGCGGGTGCATAGGCCTCGAAGTGCGTCGGGTTTCTTCTATCTGTTCCGTGGGGCCTGTAGACAAAAGTGCTGCAGGCGGTCGGTCGGGAAGAGATGCAGTGGATCCAAGAGTGGATCGGAGATGTTGAAGACCTGTAAGCAGAGGGGACAGTGTTCACAGTCACTAGCCAGTGACCAGCGTGGCACCAGGTGGGTACCAGGCGATGTCGGGTGCAAACAGGTGATGAGGGGTAGCTTGTCTCCGCAGCCACGTGGTCCCTGAAGGTCGACGACGTCCAGGAGTCGGCTCACGAGCTGTCCCACGCAGGCTCTCGCTGTCGGCGGTGTCGGCGACTTGATCGAAGCAAACAAGCCTTGGCAAAAGCAATTGTTGTAGGCAAGGAGTTTAAGCTGTTGGTTCTGACCAGCAAGGTCAGAGGGATTGCTCCTTTGGAGGGGAGCAAGAGCCAGTCTGGAGCAACCAGACCAGCGGTGTTTGTCGTAGATTTCGTCGCCAAGATGGCCACTAGCCAGCGGGCCAGCAACCGGTTAGGCACGTCGAGTGGCAAAATGCAGAAGGGCCCCACGCAGATCGTGGAGATGCTGGAGGGCTCACCTTTGGTGCAGATGCTGCTCGAGGGTTGGGCTTCTCAGGACCCAAAGCACAACTTGGAGGGAGCCTCGGTTGTTGCACTGGTCAGCTTGTCGTAGTCGTTTCAAGATGGCTGGCTCCACGTGTCTCGGTGCCTCCACGGGTCTCCTCTTTGCAGGGACTGTGGATCGGGCGGTGAGAGGTCTGGAGGTCCAGGTCTTGTCAGTCTCTGGGCTCGGGCTCCGGCGGGAGGCGGCGGCAAAGCAGACGGTGATTCGCTGGATGGTGCTTGCGTTAGTAAGGTGGTCACTCCCTGACCACAGGGGAGATTTTCTTCAGTCTTCTGTGCAGCAGAATGTCGAAGTTCCCGTCTTCTTCTTAGTTTCAAGTTGATTCCAGGATGTCTGAAGTCTTAGGACACAGCTCCTACCTTTATTCGGATTCTAGGGGCCGGACTACCTGCTAGGTCCCTCCCTATGGGTGGGACCAGGAAGGGGGGTGGTTACACCCCCAATCCTTTGTCCAGCTCGCCCCAGGCCCGGGACTGGTGTGCCCCAGGACCGGTTTGAACTGGCATATGCCCCGAGGCTCCTTGTGAGCCACAGGCATGTCTGGTTTCTTTCAAGCCCTACCTGACCAATACACAAAATCCTGTCTGGGGTGGTGCACGCACCTCCCCTGGCAGGAAACCCTTTGTCCACACCTCCCAAGCTGGAAGGACTCCCAGCAGCAGGAGGGCAGACTTGTGTCTGTGGTGGCAGCATCCATTTTGTGGAGCTGAGGCTATGTCTGATTTTACCCGGGTTTCAGGTACTGTACATGTCGTGTCCCTCTAGAAGGGTGGAATGCTAACCCCGTCGCCAGAATTGGCGAGGGGTTAGTATTCCAATTCGTATGACACCTTACTCGACATGTTTTGATAAAGCCAAACCAAAGATAGCATTTAACCGCGAGGTTCATAATGCACTTAAGAGTATATGGTATGACGATATCTGGAAACAGTAGAAGGAAGTTGTTCCGACCACTGCAGACAGGCTCAGCTCATGCCAGAGCACCATCTCACATGGAACCAAGCACTCTGCCTTCAGGATTGTTAAGGCCTGCCATAGGAGTGACTTATAGGTTACCAGGTGTCCCATTCAAGGTTAGGTATAGGTATACTACACCTAAGTAAGAGGTGATTACACCAACTTACCCCAGCTGAGTGATCAGCCAGTTGTGTCAAATTGTTAGGCCAAGCCTGGGGTGGCATAATACATGCTGCAGCCCTTGGCAGGCCTTGGGTACACCAATGCCCTGGGTACCTAGTGTACACTGGTACAGGGGCTGACAGGGTGATCCAACCAATTGGGTATGTACCTAGGGTACATGGAGTCCATTTTAAAGAGAGAACAGCCAGGCTGAGATCCTGAATAGCAGGATCTCAGGCCAACTAAGTCGAAAAACCAGCTAGACACTAGGCAAAAATTTGGGGGTAACCATAGTCAGATATCCACCTTCCTACACATACTTACCCTGGAAAAGACATTACCTATTGGCTACTTTGTGGGATTCTGAGAGGACTGTCCTAATCTGCTGGTCCACAAGGGGGTAGGTCACACCTCCTGCCAGGGCTTCCAGCTGTTTGAGTTCACCCTCCAAGTGGGAGAGGTGAATTTGCAGAGAACCTAACACTCTCCCACTTTTAGCTAGGCTCATACCCCGGACCGCAGTCTTGAATGCCTCCCATACAGTGCAGATTGATGGTATTGAGTCTAAATTCCTAGCGAAGAAATCCTTGATTTCAAGTCAAAGCTCCTCTGGGAACTGCTTATCTAGTAAGGACCACCGGGAAAAGTGCCAGTTTATGCTGAGAGGAGTCTGGGTTGGTATGCATAGGAAAAGTAGAATGGGAGAGTGGTCCAAATATGTACGTGCAAGATGCAGCTATCATGCAGCCTGGAGTGAAATGTGCCTTCCTTTACCAGCAGATGCCATAGCCTCCAAATGTGAAGTAGGTTGGTGTCTTCAATAATAGCTTGCAGATGGTGAGAGGCAACACTGCAATAAGTGGACTATACATGAGAGCAACCAATACCTGCAGACAGGACTGTATTTAAATTGCATCCCCATAATAACATCGGCCCTATGGAAGTGATATGACCTCACAAGCCATCGAAGATCTTGGGATCATCTGTTTTTAGCCCATAGCAATTAACAATGTTGATGTCATGGGGCAGCAACTTCCCCCACATAATCGTGTAGCGACCCTAGGTGTCATGTAAGAAACCCTGTGATATGTACAGTACTCCTGTGCTTATGAGAGTAACTATCCCAAGTGTGTATGGTGAGTAGGTAGAAAATATTCTGTGCACAGCCCATCTGTCTGCAAAACTGGTGCCAGTGCCCAGGTGTGTATCTCGCAACAGACCAATGTGAATGTCATGTCTATCAAGGTACGGTATATGCTTATGCTTACGGGGGTCACCCAATCCTCTTGTATTCCATGTAATGCATTTGTAAGGCGTTTACGAGGGATAGCCGGGAGCAGCCAATGCATTGGTCATGCAATGTGGGGAAAGGAAAGGACTTGGTATATTATGTATGAGAATGCATGTGGGCTAAGACAGCATTATTGGTTTACAACACTGCAGGAGCCCAATTCCGTCAGAAAGATTCTGTCTCCCCAACATAACCTGTAAAACAACAACAATAAAAGTATTACATCAGACATCTCTCATATAGCATAAAGGGAGATAGAGGAGGGGCAAAAAACCATCCTTGAAGTATGGGGTGCAGCCAGAGACCCTGCGGGGTTCATCCTCGACAGTATCAGGAAAAATGTGTACAAACTTCTGTGAACACAGAGCATATGTTTCACAGCATGGGTAATCTAGAGAGAAAAAAAACAGGGAACAGTATAAAAAAAAGTGTTAAAATCATGGGGACCAGTAGTGATTCTGTGGTAAGGTCTCATCTCATGGGGTCTCACTCGGGGACAAGTAGGCCCAGATCAGCATCCAGCAAGGCCTGTCGGAATCATGCAGACAATCACGTGGCCTCATGGCCTTTGGAGATATGTCTGATGATGTAGTCCGACACTTGCTATGGGTTGGTAAAGATGTGGTCTTTGCCATTAACGGTGACCTTAAGGCATGCCGGGTAAAGCGTGGCTTGTGGAATTACAGCTTGGTGGAACGTTTGGTTGACAGGAATAAACTTACGGTGGGCCTCCTGCACGGCACTCCTTAAGTCTGGAAACAAAAAAATCACATTCCAGTCAAAGTTCAGCAAATTTTGTTTTCCTTTTTCCTGTCAACTGGACAGCAGTGTCTCGATCCCAAAAGTTGAGTAAACGGGCAACAATGGGGCGTGCTGGTGCACCCACGGGTGGTCGAGCGGATAAGGTGCAGTGGGCCTGCTCTACTCTGAGGATGGATGAGTAGGGGTCAGCACCAAACAGAGAAATACACATTTTTAACACATGTCTACTGTTTCCCTGTATTGGCTAATTCTGGCACACTGAATATGCAAAGCTTATTGTAGCAGGGATCTCGCTTCTAAGTCCTTGTTTCTTGCCGCAGTTACTTTAAACACCTTCTGCATTTTAAGTAGCGTATCCCCGTGAGCTGCCATAGGGTCCTCAACCACAGATATGCGTTGTTCCACCTCCTGTAGTCAACCGTCATGCTTTTCCAGTTTACGGGTAATAGTATCCATCCTACCACTCGTGGAGTCCATTCTGGGTTCAATGTAGGTTAGACTTTGTTGCATTCCTTTAAGAAGTGCTCGCATGTCAGTTGGTTCGAGGGGCTCAGTGTGACGAGGGTCAGCAGTCTCCAGCATCTCCAACCCAACGTCCACCATCTTGGAAATACGGCAATTGTAGAAAGGGTGCTTAGACTGTCGTTCATCAGATTTGCCTATGATGCCAATAGAGCCGAGGCCCGTAGCATCATCACAGAAGGTTATGTTGTTTAAAATACAGAGGGGCAGTGTCCGCCAGCTACAGAGGATGTCTTGTGTGGCAGAAAGCAGTCCCAGCTAGGTCCTGCTTCACCTACATACATGTGCATAATTCAGCGGAGCACGAGCAGACCTGGTCCTCACTGAGTTAGGGAACCCTATTAACTCCTTTGTAGCAACTTTCACAGAATATAAGTCCCAATGACAGGCAGACCATGCATACAGGCTTGTCCATAGTGAGAACAAGTCCGGTCCGTCTCAGTCGCACCCAGACCATTGCCAGTACCAAATGTCCACTTTCTGCCAGCATTAGCCCAGTCTGTATGGCAATGTCCATATCAAGCACGGGGTTGCAAGGGGCAATGGAGAAAAGCGGGCTGGATCAAGGGCAGCCATCCTTATCACTGAATTGCTGCCTAGAGTAGTCTGACCCCTGTATATCACACAAGGCCACAAAGCAAGTATTCAGCCTCCTGAGTGCCAACAGGCGCAATAATGTTAGAGAAAGAAAAGGGGGAGGCAATCTAGATCTCACAGCATGTGACGGGCTCCCGCCCAGGCAGTCAATCTGTTCCTTCCACATCGATGAAAGTGGGGGGCAGCAATTAGGGCCAGCACCACAGGCGACCCACTCACCTTGCAATCAGACGCAGTTCCGGGCACTGGCCAGAGCACAGTCTTTTTATTGCAGCATCTCCTTATCAGAGCCCCCGCAACACGGGCCAGATGCCCCAGGCGTGGCTGGGACTAAGACCGCAGAAACCCGCCAGGCATGATCCGTAGGTTCCGCAGTGCCCGACTTAGTGAGAAGCCTCACACGCAAAGGTCACTCCTCGCAATTGTGCCTAGGCCCGCTAAGGCCAAAAAGCACACATATGAACACCGCCGAGCCTCCGATTCAAGCCAAAGCCCCCCAGTCCCCACCTGATAGACGAGCCACGGAAAAAGATCCCAGAGCACAGCAGCCGCCATGCAGGTCCGGATGGAGAAGACCCTGGGAGCCGCTAAGGTCTGCAGGAATGTAAGTGCACTCAAGGGCACAGACAGGCAGCTTCTGGCTCTCCAGGCAGTTCCAAGCTGTCGATGATTAAATTTCTGGTGCCGTAGCTATCGATGATGATGACGGATTATGTCCCCGGACTGCCAAAGCCTCACACAGGTGCGGCCATCTTGCACATCAGCACTCTGGTAACCTGTGAAAGACATGTGTTTAAGTGTGTGTGTGTGTGAGACAGAGAGAGGACAGAGCGAGAGAGAGAGTGGCACAGAGAAAGAGCAGGTTGACAATGATTCCGAAGATAAAACCTAATTTCGACCCAAATCCTGTATCTTCCTGAAGACTACCCCACATAGAACAATATTTTTCATCCAGTGAGTTTGCTAGATCGATATTCCTAATAAGTGTCTTAAATAAAGTATTCTGACCAATAAGTAATCCATCATGATACACGTAACCCACTGAAATAGCTGATCTATATGAATTCGCTGGATTATAAGAAAGTCCTTCTCTAAACATTTCGGTTAAAAGACAAATCACCTGTAGCATAGATGCTGGACTGAGATCCAAATACCCCTCAGATCACCAACAAACCAGTCTATACACCTTTGTTGTACAAGGCACCCATGACCTTTTGAGGAGGTCTGAAGCTAATCCTAGTGTCTGCCAGTGTTGGAGTTTGCCCTATCTGCAGGGTCATCCCCAGACTTTTGGCCTTCCTCCTCCTGTTTTTGCTTAGTTTGTTTTTGTTGGTCTTAGGACTGTGCACTTTAAAACTGCTAACCAGTGCTAAAGTGCTTGTGCTCTCTTCTAAACCATGTTAGATTGGCTTACACCCAAATTGCATATTTAATTTACTTGTATGACCCAAGTGGAGTGGCACTACCTGTGCCCAGGGCCTGTAAATTAAATGCTATCATTGAGCCTGCAGCACTGATGGTGCCACCCACTAAAGTAGCATGTTAAACATGTCTCAGGCCTGTCATTTATAAGCCTGCGTGTTTAGTTTAAACTGCCATTTCGGCCTGGCAAAGTAAACTTTTTTAGTGAATCTAAAAAAACGAAGATTGACTAGTGCCAACAACCACAACAGTGAGCACATAGGCTAGACTTGAAATCAAATCCTTCTAAGCTAATAATGCATATACAGCAAAACTGTTAGGAGTGCTAATAAGCACAGTTTATTTCTAACATGTCTAATTTATAAGCAAAATAATACATGTGTTTGAAATATCTCACAAACCTTGCGTCACTTTTATTACACAGTTGTTACATAACACAAACAAAGTTTCAAGCTTCAAGCACGATTTTTTTATATGACCCAATGCATTTTGGGTGTGAGCACCCTTCATCAGGGGTAGCAGACATCAACAAGATTGACTTGAAAAGCAATGCTATAATTACTCATGCATAAAGTAAATAAAGGAACAGTTTGTAAAAGGGTTGCCCACTGTTTGGTAATACAAATTACTGAATGTGGGGAAAGACAGAGGTATATTCAACTGAATTTATGGGAAAAATAACATGGCTCAAAAGCATTTGGAATTTTAAAAAATGCCTCAGAAGCAGTAAAACACCAAGCTTCGCTGCCTAAAATGCAGAGTGTGAGACGAGATGAGTGTACACGCGAGGTGACCATTATGATTAAAACTCAAATTAATGTGGGAAAGCCTGAAGATAAATGATAATGCACAGGAGAAAACAAACAGACAATATGCCACCTCCACTGTGTGATCCAAGTGCCCTGCATCACCAATTGTGCAGAAACTACCGTGTCCATCATGCATCATGAATGCTGCAATGGGAGCAGTCCACTTACACACTGTGCACTATGGGAAGCAGATAAACAATTTACTTCGAAACCTCAGTGCGACCGTGAAGACTGTTACAGACAGCAAGACTCCTGTCACGATACAATAATACATGGTCAAAATCACCATCCATGCAGGGGGGACATGCTCCATCTCTTGCCCTGTGTAGGTCTACTATTAAAATACATACCTGGGGAAAGTCATCAATAGCATATTTCCCAGGTATTCAAAATGCTGCTGATCACTTCTATTGACCACCAGGACCCAAGGTAACCAAAACCAACCTGGTGTGTAAAATGATGATATTGAATTAAACGTTATGCGTACATATGTGCCAGTGAACCAAAATGAAACCTGAATGAACAGTGGCCAATTACCTAGGTAAGACTGAAAGGAGCCACCGTGTATGTCAAGTTACCACGTTGATGCGAATCCAGTAAACGCCTTTCACATCTGTTTTTAAAGAACTGCAAACCATCCATTTACCACGTCTACATGTTATATCCGAACACATACTGTGGGCTGATCTCAGCATGCATTATAATGCTGATGGTGTCAAAATAATGCAACATAATCTGAACAACTTACAAGTCGCCAAGTTATAAAAGTAGACAAACTTGCTATTGCATCGAAACGTATTGTAGGCTAATCGTGATAAACATAACGCACATGGCTGTCAAATAGTGTAGAAACAATGAGACATGGCAAGTAATGAAACCCAGTTAGGTTAAAATGGGTCATCAAGCTCATATGTGCATTTAATGAAGATAACGATGCATCAAAACATTCATTAACCTCACAGGATGTGTATAGGTAACATCATAGAAGCTACTAAATGTAGAAAATATGCAACTTGTTAAAGTAATGAAATATTGGTAAAAAATACAGCGGATGTTTGAGAGGGCCTGACCAATTTCATTAGGGAATATGTTTGAAAACACTAAAAATGCATAATGTGAAAAACACGGCATGATGCATCAAAACCGCCATTAACCCCTTCAGTGCCCATGACGAGCTGGACTCGTCATGGGCCGCGGTGGCGCTGTGCCCATGACGAGTCCAGCTCGTCATAGACCCCGCCCGCTAATGCAACGGCCGGCACTGGGCGGGGAAAGGGGCGGGCACTGAAGGGGTTAACACAGAAATGTGTTGTGTGGAAAAAAGGACAATCGGTCTGTGTGTGACTGAATAAAAGCAACAACACCAATATGATATGAATAAATGTGTGTGATGCTGTGAGCTAGTATGGAGCTGGTAGCGTGTAAGGCACCCTTCACCTGTGCAGAACACATTGTGATAACTGATTCTAAATTCTGTCCATTAAAACAAAGTCCCAAAGACAATCCTGAGTTTAAAGGAAACATACCATTTCCAGTTTATCATTGAGACCATTGATCTTCTCCATGACAGTGAAGTGGAGTGATGTTGTGATTGTCCAATGCACCACCAGACTTTTTTTGGCATCAATCAATCAGTCAAAGATGTGTTTATTTAGACCAATGGCCTTTAACCAGTACAGCATTAAAATATGGTAGCAAATACATATAAAATAGTAATTTCCATCTAGTAAAACCATTAATAAGTTGTTCAGATAAAACCTATATTTCAATAAAAGCGGTATACAATTTTTAAAAATACACCACACCTCTACTTGTTTTCAATAAGCACTGCATTAACTGCCCTCAAATCTACCAATAGCACATGCTATATCTAAGAAACGCATCTCAGTTAAAAGTTCTGTGGCATGCCCTCGAGTCATAATTCCATATTTCAAGAGTATTGGGCGTAACCATTGTCTCCGCTGTTGTCTGAGTTTTAAGCAATCCAACAAAATATGCAACATACCACATTTGGTGTTCAATCCACAAACACAATTCCCTCCTATGCCAATCATTTTTGCTTTTGCCGTGTTACTTATCTTACAGGGGTGGAGACCAATTCTCACTATCAACACTTCATTTCTTAACAGCGGACTTGTTAAAGTGTCCACGTATGGGTAACTCACTTTATAGTGCCACGCATTTCACATAAAATCTACAGATTTTTTATCTCTTAGATATTGGTAGTCATTTTCATAGGACAATTCTCTGCCTAACGCTTTAAGCTCACTCTTGGAAATATCAATATGTAAGGACTGCAGAAGCTGCTGACCTTTCATAGCCGTGCAGACGGCGGCCAGGTTAGCCCTAGTCCTTCTTGCCCATTTTAATTCACTGTGCACAATTTCATTCTTGCACAACTGAGGCATTTTTTGTCCATCTTCCCAGTAAGTTTCCCTCAAAATCATATTAGGGCTTTTGCGGCCAACATATTCCATGAGATCATATCAGTTTCCAATCTTATTGCTTGAATCATAGCAGAACTTGGAAGTGACAGTAAATACTTAAAACATTTTCCCTCCTCAGCATCCCACCTGTCTTTTCCGCTAATACATAGCAATTCAGTTCCATATAGCAGTTGCGTAGGGATCACTGCTTCATAGGCTTTTAGCACCGGTCTCCATGACATATCACCAAATAACTTTTTCAGCCCACTCACCGAGGCGATAGCCTTAGTCTTTAGGGCCTCTAGGTGGATATTCCATTTCAGAGACCACGCAAACCAAATTCCAAGGTACTTGTATTCAGTAACTACTTCCAGTCTTGAATTCCTGTTCCTATTCCTGAACATACTCTTGTGTTCTATCATTTGAATATTCACCCCTCTTTCTGTCTTGCCCACATAAATTAAGCCACAGGGGCCTTTGATGGTGTATATCACATTTTGGGAGTTGCAACCTGAAGAGTCATGTTATTTGATACATTTGCCAGTTTTGGGGTATGACTATGTGCTTCCAATTTTCGCATTACTGCAATGGATACAGTTGTGGAAATTCTGCATGCCTTTATGGTTAGTAGCATAAGAACGCCCGGTGGAAGAGAGAATCTCTTTCAAATTTTTTAACGTAAATGTGCAAAAAATAGATTTATATCTAAAGAGTCCTCTGAAATCAGGTTCTGTCTGATGGAGGTCCTAGCGTTTACAAATGCTGCATTTGACCGCTGCTGATTTAGTGGAAACCTTAGAGACAAAAACGTCTTGTGCAGGTTTACCATCAGTGGCGGCTGGTGGAATTTCAAAATGGTAAGGCGCAAGAGCAATGAAAGTAATATAAGACACTAGTGAAGAGAGCGAGTTTGGTGCTTATAGGTGGGATTCAGTGGGGGTCACCCCGAGAAATCTTTTTTTTTATTGGTATATTTTGGTGCACGTACAGGAAATCTTGCATGAGCAATAAGGATTTGAAAGAGTGTCTCTAGTAGTAGGCTGATAGTAGGTATTATATATTAAGAGTTGAGGGCCTGGAAAAACACTAAGTCTGGATTAAAAATGTCAGTGATTGAGATTGGCAATGGAAGTTTATTACTACCCAAAACTCAAGAGTGGGCAGACGGGCCTGGAAATGGGTTTCCACATGCACTCTAACCACTGTATAAATAGATGTGGATTTATTGTGGATGGAGAATAGGGAGTATGTGAAAAGAACTGGTGATTATTTGCCACTGAAGAGGCTGGAGATGACACTCCTAATTCCTGGATAGCACTCCAGGAATTAACTTGAGTGGAGGGAGGACTTGGTTAGCGGAGTGGATGGGTGAATGTGGGACACATCAACTAACCTCAAACCTCTAAACATGAAAATTTGTATTTTTGTAACCAAGAATTGACATTACTGTTGCTAACTGAGTATATACCCATTTTATGGTCTTGAAGCTGTTCTCCCAAAAAATCTATGGATATTGTAAACTCCTGATCAGAAGACATCGCGCTGTACCCATGCGTCCAGTAACCATGATTCAGGAAAGGGTTTAGCACATGTGGCGCAGAAGCACTGGGCAGTTTTTGTGCACCGCTCACATAAAACAATGCGTACAATGCACACCCAGATTTTGACCTTGTTTGGAAAGCCAGTGTTACCAGGAATCGCGGTGGAGAAGTGGAATGCAGAGAAGTTACAAATATAGAATTCCACAGTTCACATTAGAGAATGAATGCATGCTGTGTGCTTTCCATTAGTTGGAAACGACGTCAAGAAAATGAAAGCAAGCCACCAGAAAATGCAATGAACATACATTTGTATATTGACACGCTGACAGATTATCTGCAGATAGACAATGTGCCGGTTTACAGTGTGAGCATAACTGATTGTACATTACCCCAGCACAGTAGTAAAGGGTGAATAGCTCCAGGACTCCCCCCACCCCCCATCCTCTGGTTATCTGTAGTTTTATAAACACTGCTGGCTGCAGCGGTTAACAGGGGCTAATAGTTTAGCACCGTTACTACGTTGAGAATGCTTAACAGTTTTTGATGCAATAACCTTCCATCACCATCAGTGACAACACACTACAGCAGCCAAGCCTGTCTTTATGTGAACCACACGTTGTAGTGTCTAAATTAACACCCTGGCATTACTGACGGATTTATTGAACGCGCTTTGACAACGTATCGCAGTATTAGATGGAATAGCAAAGGGGGCCGGGACAGGTCAGGACTGAGGGGCACTGACAGAGCTGGCCCAGCTCAGCTCAGCTGGGAGTGAGTCTCACTGTGGGAATAGCAGAGACTGCAGCTGACCGGATTAGATGGATGCGTTGTCTCAGGCGTGTGAACACCTGTACTATGAGAGGAGCAAATGATTGTCAGAACCGAGGTACTCACGCAGAGCTCTGACTGAGTCCCAGTGCAGGAACAGCGGGGGTGTTACACGACAGGCTAGTGGCGCATTCAGTGTACTCGTTGAATCATCTCTGTTGAGACTGTGTAAACTAAACTTACTTGCCGTGAGGTAGCTGTGTGCAGGTTTACTAACAGGAAGTTGCACAAACAGACCTGCTGCCAGTTGCGGCCGGCATGACGGGCGGGTGGGGAGGTGTAAATGGGGTCATCGCGGGGGGGGATGCGGGAGGGGTTTAATTAAGAAAAATAATAATAAAACTTACCGTCCTGCGCCACCTCAGCTTCTGCCTTCTGGATGGGTCCCGACTCCCGCCATCCTGCGTTTTTCAATTCCGGAATTTCTGGCTGCAGCTCTCATAGTCATCAACCTCCCTCCCTCCCTCCCCTCCGCCAATCACAATGCTGCAATGGCAGTGTTGTGACTGGTGAACCGCAGCACAGAGCGCCCCAGCCGGCCCATTTTCTCTATGTAGGCTGCTTTAGCAGCCTACAAAGAGAAAAAGGGAGAGTGGGCGGTCCTGCTCGAGGGCGGGGGGGGGAAAGGGGGAGTAGCTTGCCCACTGTTGTGGGTATTGACTGTTTGGTCAGCCCCAGGGCCGACCAAACAGTCAGTACCCACAACAGTGGGTAAGCCACTCCCACCTGCCCTCGAGCAGGACCGCCTACCCCTAACCAGACACTTCTGCTTTCTTGCCGTGCGAGAAGCAGAAACATAAAATGGTAATTATTACCATTCATGTTTCTGCCTTCTTGCACTGCGAGAAAGCAGTGGGGCGACACCCACATGCCCCAATTGGGGAGCTGCCACTGTTTACCAACTGTGGCATGTTGAAGTAATGTTGCACGATTCACGGTGGCTAGGTGTTGTAAAGCAGTATCGAGAATTTTCTCAGGATAACCTCTCTGTTTGAATTGGGATTTGGGGTTTGAGCAAGCAAAGACTGGTCAAATTGCTGGATCAGATGTTAATCTCTTTATTCAAATTAATTATGAAAAGGGTAGGTGTTGTTTCAGTGATGGAGATTGGAATCTACTGAAATGTAAAGTGTTATTCCTGTCAGTTTGTTTCTTGTAAACACGAGTAGACAAGTTTGAAGGAGAAAATTCGAGATGGACATCTAGTAATATGCGTATCACTGGTTGCGATGGTGAATTGAACCAGAGAATTGTGGCTGTTCAATATATATCCTTGTTCCAAAAGTAATATAGATCCTTTCCAGATAGAAAGATGTGACCTATTTATCACAGATATATAACAACATTTTTCTGCCAAACCTGAGATTAAAAAATGAATTGGTTCTCAAATTTGGGCGTGATGATGTTGGCATAGCGTGAGGCGCCGGAAAAGCCCATTGATGTGCCAGTACTTTGTAAGTATACAACATAGATGGCATCTTGATAATCTGTGAAGGATCAAGATGTCCAAGTTACTTGCCTTTGGTAATGTAATATCTGGCAGAGACATGGCCTATCCGCAGATTCCTTAACTACGAATTCTCCCTAGGCACAGGACAGGATTCGGAGATTTTTTTCAGCAGTAACGCTGCACGCCGGGGGACGGCGTTGTACGGCTCCGTGATGTCATCGTCTCCAGACATGTCGTCAGTGGAGCCATACAAGTCCCCTCGGGCACACGGACGTCAGTTTCTTCTGTGAAACTTTCCACATCAGAACTCGAGCCACCTTAGAAACTGGCTGAGGAAACAGTGTGCCAAAAAAAGATTAAAATCTTTTTACATTATTCATAAATAAACACCAAATGGTAAACAAATACCAGCAAAAGAGTTTAGAGTAAAAACTCCACATTAAACTATGAAGCCTAGGCTACTTGAACCCTGTACTCCGTTGCGTAACTAGCCTTGCAAGGGAAGAAACACACCTCCCCCACATATCACACACTAATGGACGTGAAAGATATGAACATACCAAGACAAGACCCATAACACAACCACAAGTTGATTGACAATTCACACCATTGTGTGAGACAATGAACACTTGGTGTATAAACCGGTGTTGAAAAAGGGTATAACCTTTACCTCATGAGTCTTTCACAGAGAGAGGAGGATGGGCAGGGCATTAAGCAATCTGTGGCTCGACTGTGTCTCTACCAGATATTACATTACAGAAGGTAAGTAACTTGTACATCTGATAGAGACATCTACATCTGCAAACTAACCCTACAAAGTTCTCAAAGAGAACTAGCTGGCCATGACTAACAACCAAGCAAACGTGTGGAATTAACAGAAAAAGAACTTAGTTCTTAACACTCACGGTCAGCACCACAGGCCATATGAATAAATGAAAAAAACAGTCATGCAGGCACGAGAGAATCCAGCCACAATAGGCAGGGATAAAATCCCAAACCAACATCTAACAGCAGTTTGACAGTATTCTTTAACCCTTAAAGGGGTAAAGAATTCCTGGACCAACAGGAAACAAATATGAGATAAGAACTGTCCTGACAAAACCCAGAAAAAAGGACTGCCAGATCTCACCCCAATATAACCAAGATAAAAGAATAATCAACTCAAGATCTGGGAATACAATCCATGCGTAAAAAAAAAAGAGATGAACAATAGTCCATCACCGATACAAGAACCTCGTTTGGACAAAATTATTATCCAAAGGATATCTGAAGCATTGCAAAAGATGACAAGACAAAGCTGATACTGATTTTAATCCTGTCATAGCCAATGATGCTGCTGTCCAGAACTATATAAAGTCCTATAGAGATCACACTCAATAATACATACACATATATATACATACACCTTGTATGAAAGGAGATATATGTATATGTATCCGGGATAACACATCAGAGACTTCAAGTGGGCAGAAAAACCTAGTCCTGCTTGCTAGTGTTGACTCCCAGACCCAGAGGAGCTTAAAAGCACGCACTCGCAAGGCCTTCAAACTTGTGTCTCTGCAGTCAAAACACAAGTCCGAGTCATAGACACTCTCGAAGCACCAAAAACAAGGGAGAATAAATAAGTAACTGCACCTTAGGATTCTTAGACAGAATTGGCAGGATTCGAACTCTTGGCCTTTGAAATTCTGTGCCAACAGAGCACAAGACTCACCATTGAGCTATAGCTCCTTCCATAACTAAGTATGTGAAACACAGTAGAACATTTTGTCATGTATACTTCGTATATACAAAAAGCCAAACTGATTTGAGAGGTTCAACAAAAATACACAAAGCTGTGAAAAAAGGGTACTATGCCACCAAAACAAAACCGTAGGTGACTTTGCCATAAGAAAATCATATAGATCGGACATATATCTGTATATCATATATACTCTGCAAGAAACAACAGTCATGATCCCTCACAACTGAGATAATAGGTACATCCTCACCAGAAGGGACGTAATGTCGATCTGGCAGAACCACATATGCCAAAAACATCAATTTTTTTTTAATGGTCACCTTGCACCTTTACTCACTTCGGTTCATGCTCTGCATCTTAGGCAGCAGAGCTTGGTATTTTACTGCATCTGAGGCACTTTTTTAATTTCCAAATGCTTTCAAGCCATGGTATTTTTCCCACAAGGTTAGTTGATTATGCACCTCTGTCTTCCCCTACATTCATTAGTTTGTATCACCAAATGGTGGGTAACCTTTCCACAAACCGTTGCCTTATCTTCTGAATATTGTGCATGAGTGGTTATAGTTATGCTCTTCAAGTGAATCAAAGTGACATAACAAAGTCCCCACAGTGTGAGGGGCCCCAGAGCTCCAGGGGGCTCCCTCAGCACAGTACCTTGGTCTGAGAGCTCCTAAGTGAGTCTGTAGGAGGGGGCCTTCCATGTACTTTGCAGGGGGGCCGCCTGCAGTTTCCTTACATCAATGGTGAATTGTGATGTCATTTTATTTTCAGGTACCCCTGAGCAAGGGTGCTCATACCCAAACTGCACTGGGTTATTTCAACTAAATCGCGCAAGAAGCTAAACAACTTTGTTTGTGTTATTTAACAACTGTGAAATAAACGTGGCCCAACATTTGTGAGATATTTCAATTGCATGTATTGTTTTGATTCTGAATTAGACATGGTTAGAAATAAACTGCTTTTTAGCACCCCTTAAAGTTTTGTTCAATTTTTGCTGTCTATGTATTATTAATTTCGGAGGATTAGGGTTCAAGTCCAGCTATGGGCTCACTGTTGTGTTTTCTGGTACTTGTAAACCGTCGTTTTTCTAGATTCCCTCAACTTTTGACGAACACAGGCAGGTTCTCTTCAAGAACGGCACACGTTCTGTGATTACTTGGCTCAATAATGTTGAGTTGTGTACCAAGAGGGCACTGTACTTAATTTCTTTTCAAAGTGAACCTTTTGCCAGGCTCAAAACTTTCCTTTTAATACATGTACGTCAAACCTTAGGTAGGCCCTGGGCAGTCCCATGGGCAGGGTATTTGTAAAAGTTGGTCACGTTTCGAATTTTATATATCCTGGTAGTAAAAAACTCTTACATTTGTTTTTTTTGTTCCTGCAAGGCCTACCTCTCCCATAGGAAAACAATGGATTAACCCAATTGCTCTTTGTAAGTTTAATTTCCAAATGGGAACAGATAACCCCTTCATGTCTGGTGTCTTTGGAATCACAACTTAAAATCCTAACTTGTGGTAAAGTCTGGTCTGAAAATGCCATTTTATTGCCTTAGGCATTTGGTACCTGCATCCTGTAACCATGTCACATGGCTGGCTGTAGCAAACAGTTGGGCTTTGTATATTCCTCCTAGGAAACCACACACAATGGGGAACTTAGGTGTGACTAGATGGGCCATCACTGGCAGGATGGGGAAGCTGGGCCCAGCTCCACTTACACTTGAATAGGCTGTGTCCTGTCTCCACACAGAGAGCTGCATACCCCTTGTAGTTAGTCTGGGGCCAGGAAGGCAGCGCATCTGTGCACTTCAAAGGCATGCCTCTAAAAGCTTCTCCCCACTACAAAGGCACAACTGTGTATAAATACTAGATCTTAGACAATAACTCTTCAGTTGTGGAGAAGTGTGGCTCAATGATTAGAGCAGCAGACCCTGATGCAGAGGTCTAGCCCGGGACCAGGGTTCAATTCCCCGCCTCGGCGGGTCTTGGGCTCAAAAATTCCACGGACCTGATAATTCTCGCCTTGATGCCTATTCCAATCATGGAGTCCCACTCTGCAACTCTGGGCAATAGCTTGCTTAATCTCCACAACGGCCCCCACAACGCTAAGGATGCCTGGCCTCCACCTTGGGGGTGCCCAGGAGTGGACGCCTCACAGGGAAAGCCAGGATAGGTTCCACAGCGGTATTCGTACAAGCGCCTTGAGACCCTTGCGGGTGAGTAGTGCGCTATACAAGTATCAAATTTACATTTTACATTTCAGTATACTTCTGGACCTGTGGATACTCTGCTAGGAAGTACTGCTGTGCCACTGTGCTGGACAGCCACTGTGCTGGACTGCTACTCTGAAGGAAGTGTTATTGTGACCTTCAACTTCATGTTAAACCCAGGACCCCAGATAGACTCCAAGGGCTATATTGCTGGCCTCCTGATATGAAATTATGAAAAAAATAAACTAGCTGCTCATTTAAATGCTGTTAATCCTTTAACAGACAGGAACCAAGATACTGAATACTTTGATCAAATCATTTAATAATTTCATTATTTTAAAGATTTTTGTTTTATCCACAAAAGTATTTTGCTGCGGGACAAAGGACAACACTACACACTTCTCACTATTTACAAAGCCTATACAAATAACACTGTACACAATTAAACAGAAATGAATTAGGACAAGAATAAACATTACACAGAAAAGAATATGAATGACCTTCAACATCAACATACAATAACGAATATATACAATTATACACTACTACCAGTCATGAGCAAAAAATCAGCACGAGGAGCCCATAAGCTATAATTATTAAGGGCTACCATCCAACGGGGATTTAATTTATGAGCAACATGATTTAACCAAATTTCTTCAGTTGCTTTTATAATTCTAAAGCTTAGTCCCCCGTTGGTCAAAAATGCCCACGCGTTTTGAAGCCCTTAGGAGTCAAAGGCTTCTCCTCAGGGCTGTGGCTGGGTTTCTGTGGAACCAAAAAGAAAAAAGATAGCTTTGTTTAGACCGTTAGTCAAGAAGCCCCTTTTCTTTGGTTCAGATGATTAAACCTCTCCCCATTTACCTTCGGGTTTATTCGGAGGGATAATTTGCTGACTTGATGACTGGATGTTTGGAATTGATGTAGTCTCCAATTATGTGCAAACAGAGACCTTTATTTAGTGCTCATTTGGGGAAGAACGTACATGGCTCATTCATTACATGCGGATAAAGAGGATTTACTTGTTGGCAAATGCGCAACCCGCCTCGCAGACCGCTACTTCATGCTCACGCGGTGTGCCTTCATGTATGTAAATTAATTATCAAATCTAAAAAAACATACATTTTCAACAGTACGCTTGTCTAAATACCACATTTGCGGTATTGTACTAGAAATGTGAAATACTCACGATTGTTTAAAAATGAATTGTGCAAACAAAGAAGGCAAAGCGGCGGGCGATGTCTGCAGCCGACTCGGTCTTTTCAATATTGAGGCTCCTCGCTTCGTGAGCCGATTTCTCTATGTGTAAAACGAAAAGCGCGTCAGGCAATTATTTATAAAAAAAAAGCCATACTCGAAAACTCGATCGTTTTCAGGAACTGACTTTCTTTCCAGCTCCAAATGGCAGTTCAAGGCGCGCTCTGTCCGTGACTGCAACGGTGATGTAGCTTTACATAATGGATTCGGATCGCAGGGAATGGACTTACAGTTTATTACTACTCTGCTTCAGAGGTATATTACAAAGACTCATGGTTCTTGTAGTGCCCACATCTCTGCCTAATGTAAAACATCCTATCAGACCTACTTTGAAGCCTGACTCCACTCATTTATTCGCCCAGTAGGCGCACTTGGTAACTGTAATAAACAGTGTTACCCTTTCGATAGAAGGAATCATTCAAACTAGCCACCATTTGTGCTAAATGTGCGAGATCTCGGACATTTCATTTAATCCAGACAGCGCACTGTTAAACTTTAAAATGAGGTAAGTCTCTTTCTGCAGGAGGATTCTTTCTATGTCGCCACCCCTTGGTGATTGTTTAATCGCTAGCAAGACCGTCCATTTAATATCCCTGTCACTGAGGTTAGCCTGTAAAAAATTATTTACAAGTGGCGCAGTCATTACTTTGGTGCAAATTCGCGATCTATGCTGCACAATTCGTAGCGGATCTCTTGGTTAGTTTTACCAATATATAGCTTGCCACACGGACAGGTGATCTCATATATAACATTCTTTGATTTACAATTTGATAAAGTTTTATGTGTCCATTTAATGGTGTTATGTTCAAAGACCGTACCTTCACATGTGGTCTCGCAGGACACACATGTCCCACATTTGTGGTGTCCTTCAATTGGTTTGAGGTTCCACTGGGTGCGGAGGTCTTGTTTTTTGGGGATTAAGGTGCAATCTGCTCTCACCAGATGTTGCCCTAAACTCTGATCTTTCTTCATCGCGAAGAGGGGTCGTTTCAAAGAGCAATCAAGTTCTTGTAGTAAATGCACATTTTTTAGAATCATTTGCCGAAACTGATTAGTGTGTGGCCCAAAAGTGGAGACACACACTATTTGAGAAATTGGTTGTTTGTCCTTCTTAGAAAGAAGGCACTACCTAGGAGTGAACCAGGCGCGTTTTTTTGCTCGTTTCAGTAAACGCTTTGGGTAGCCCCTTGCTTCTTGTTGTTCACACAAAACAGTGGGGAGTGGACATCAAAGTCTTCTTTTCGATACCAATTTCTCCTAATTCTTAAAAGCTGCCCAAACAGGAGATTGTCCCGCAGATTTCTTGGATGTGAGCTCTTATAATGGAGAATCGTATTTCTGTCCGTTGGTTTACGGTGCAGTGTTGACCTCTTGATCTGAGCATCAGGGACAAAAAAGGCTCACCAGCCTTCTGCATCAGCACCTGGACCCAGCAGTAGCGAGTTCATGCCCCTAAGTGGCACTGAAATCAAGCTTTTGGGCTCTTTGCTAATGTGAACGGGCCTGTTCGCTCCGAGACCCCGACACAAGCACTGCAAATCGTCATGAAGCTCCCTCAGCTCGAGTGTTAACACTGTATCATCGACCACCACTAGGATGCTCTAGCACCCCCCTCCAGTGAAACCGGCCGGTGAACAGTACTCCTGGCACGAACTTAAGAAGGTAAAACCTCAGTGGTCCTTACCCTAGTGACTGTATCCAACCTGCGCTTCAGCATGACAGGCCTGAAATTGTGACTTTGACCATTCCAGCACGAACAGATATCCTGAGTTGGCAGTTTGTGCTTTTTGGTGCTATATTCACAAAATTATTGAGAAATTCATATTTCTGGTACTACTGATTAGATTGTTGTTGTTTTGGTCTTGTTTTCTTTATTAAATTATGCCCTATTTTTCTAAACAGGTGTGGCATCCTTTTGGGTGGTTTATTTACTGTTTGAAGTTTTGCACAAATACCTTAAACATTGCCTTCAAGTTAAACCTGACTGCTCTGTGCCAGGCTTCCTGTTAATTTGGGGTTTGTTTATGCCTGACTCGGACATGGAATGTGCTTTTTTTTCTCTCTCCCTCTCGCCTTACTTTCAACAACATTTGTGGAATCATAAGAAAAGGTAGAAATACTTAAAGATAGCTGCTGCTCCAAGGTTACAAGATGTACACACTCCTTTTGCATCTGGGCCTAGTATTTCAGCAGTCCTCCTGTTTGCAAACAGGTCTACAGTAAATGTACCCCATCTCCTTTATAACATTTTTAATATTCTCCTGTTCAGCATCCGATTACTTGAATCCCTCAGGAACCTTGATTTCCAGTCCACTATATTCTTAATTCACAGACAGTGGAGAGCCTAAACCATACTACTCCTGTCGAAACAAAAAAAATAGTTACTTACCTGTACACTATGGTTCTCCAGTATTGATATATTTCATAGATTCACATGCTTTGTATCTTCCACGTCGTCATGGTGGGAGTCTCATGGTAAAAGAATAACCATAGCAGTAAAAGAAAAACTGCATAGAAAACCCGTAGGGAAGTATATAGTTTGGTAACATATCACCATTATTATTTGGTCCAAACACCAACCAATCAGCTGCCAGCCCTAAGATCATAATCCCCAGCAGAGCCACCATACCTCAGATTTCCAACCAGCCCATAGAGTGAGCCAGGAATAAATCTAGAGATAAAAAGTGGTCTATTCGCTAAACAACGGGGAGGCGGGCAGGCCGCATGTGAATCTATGAAAGATATCAATACTGGAGAACCATAGTGTACAGGTAAGTAACTCGTTTTTTCTCCAGTATTATGTCATTCATAGATTCACATGCTTTGAATCAGAATAGTCAGCAGTGAATAACCCGAAGCAGCGTTGGTAGGATAGACCCCTTTTTCTTTTGTGTAGGGCTCTGTCTCCTACTATTAGACATCGTAATGAGTTATGCTGCTCCAAAACAAAGTTATGCATACCAATGCTTATCACCATGTTAATATATTATATGAAACAAGATATAACAGACAATCAAATCAAAATACATATATATAGTATATATATAAAGAATAAGAGAGTACCTCAGTGAAACAGGTGCCGTAGAACTGCTTGTCCAACTGCGGTGTCCGCTTTCCACGCTGTGTCCAGACAATAATGTCTGGTAAACGTGTGCGCAATTGTCCATGTCACCGCTCTGCAAATATCCGGAAGCGATACTCCCGCGAACAATGTGGTCGCCGTTAATCAATCAATAAATCAATCAATCATGTCATTTGTAAAGCGCACTACACACCCGGTGGGTTTCAAGGCACTGGGGGGGGGGGGGGGGGGGAGGGGAAGGAAGTTACTGGTCGAAGAGCCAGGTCTTGAGTTGTCTCCTGAAGGTCAGCAGGTCTTCGGTTAGATGTAGGTGGATGGGGAGGGTGTTCCAGGTCTTGGCGGCGTGATGGGAGAAGGATCTGCCTCCGGAAGTAGTTCTCCGAATGCGTGGGACCGTGGCTAGGGCGTGGTCAGCGGAGCGGAGTTTCCTGTTGGGTACGTAGAAGGAGTGTCGGCTGTTGAGGTATGCTGGACCGGTTTTGTGGAGTGCTTTGTGTGCGTGGATCAGGAGCTTGAAGGAGATTCTCTTGTCGACAGGGAGCCAGTGCAGGTTCCTCAGGTGGGGGGTGATGTGGTCGCGGCGCGGGACGTCGAGGATCAGGCGTGCAGAGGTATTCTGGATTCTCTGTAGTCTGCTAATGAGTTTGGCCGAGGTCCCGGCGTAGAGGGCGTTTCCGTAGTCGAGCCTGCTGCTGACCAGGGCTTGGGTGACCGTTTTCCTCGTGTTTGTCGGGATCCATCTGAAGATCTTGCGGAGCATGCAGAGGGTGTTGAAACAGGTGGAGGAGACTGCGTTGACTTGTTTGGTCATGGAGAGTTTTGAGTCGAGGATGACTCCCAGGTTGCGTGCGTGGTCGGTGGGGGCCGGGATGGACCCCAGTAATGTGGGCCACCAAGAGTCGTCCCATGCGGAGGGGTTGGACCCGAGGATGAGGATTTCTGTCTTGTCTGTGTTCAGTTTGAGGCAGCTGTCCTCCATCCAGTCGGCGACAGCCTTCATTCCCTGATGGAGGTTGGATTTGGCGGTGAGGGGGTCCTTGGTGAGGGAGAGGATCAGTTGCGTGTCGTCGGCGTAGGAGATTATGTTGAGGTCGTGATGTCGGGCGATGCGTGCTGGTGGTGCCATGTAGACGTTGAACAGAGTCAGGCTGAGGGAGGATCCTTGTGGGACGCCGCAGATGATCTTGAAGGCCATCTTTCTTGTGGAATGTGTGTGAACTCTAGCGCGCAAAGGCTTTCCTGCCTTCTCATGACAGAGTGATGGCCGAGGCTATCCATCTTGATATGGAAGATCTTGATAAAGCTAAGCCTTTCCTGGGCCCCGCAAAGGCAATAAGCAACTGGTCTGTTTTCCGAAATGATTTTGTCTGGTCAATATAAAATTTGAGACATCTTCTGATGTCCAAAGTGTGGAGCGATTTCTCTGAAATATGTAGGTAATACAATGGGTTCGTTGAGATGGAACACCGTAGGGACTTTGGGAATACATTTTGGGTTTGTCCTGAGAATGTCTCTGATTTAAATTGAAGAAAAGGATCAGAGACAGAGAACGCCTGTATCTCACCGACTCTTCTGGCGGAAGTGAGGGCGAGTAATAATGCCACTTTCCAAGAGACGAACTGTATGTCAGCCTTGTGAATCGGTTCGAACGGAGGCTTCATGAGACATGACAACATTACATTAAGCTGCCACGAATGGATGGTTGCTTAACAGGAGGAAACACTCTGAACAGCCCTTTTAGGAATTCCTTTATAATCCTTTGCAACCAAAACGATGGATGATTCAGCATTCTACGATACCTCGATATAGCTGCAAGATGTACTTTTATTGAAGCATGGGATAACCCAGCTTTGGCCAGGTGAAACAGGTATGGTAGAATTTGCTCCGGCGAGGAATGAAAAGGATGCAGATGTTGATCAGAACACCAATGGCAAAATCTTTTCCATTTTGCTATATAAGTTTTATTGGTCGATAGTGCTCGAGAGTTTGCTAATATATCCTTGCAGTCCTGAGGGATGTCTAAGGAATAAAATTCGTGCTCATGAGGATCCAGGCTGACAAGTTCAGAGAGGTTAGTTGCGGATGAAGAACTTGCCCCGCTCTCATAGAGATTAGGTCTTGTATCAATGGAAACTGTACTCTGGGAGTTACCGACAGCTGAAGGAGTTCCGAGAACCAGAACTGTCTCGGCCAAGCTGGGGCTACTAAGATCAGATGGCACGGTTCCGCTCTCATTTTTCGTAGTATCCTTGGAATGAGAAGAAACGGGGGAAATGCGTATGCAAACATCCCCATCCAATAAATGTGTAGTGCCTTTCCCCACGTGCCCTTCTAAGGGAACCGGCTTGCAAAATGTTTGCATTTCTTGTTGTGCTGATTTGCAAATAAGTCCAGAGTTGGTGTACCCCATAGCCTGAATATCCTCAATAGCTGGGTTTGATTTAGCTCCCATTCGTGACAGATTGAAGCCGATCTGCTTAGACGGTCTTCTCTCGTGTTTTGTACTCCAGGGACATGCTGTACCTCTAAGGAAATGTTGTGTCGTAGCATCCACTTCCAAATCTCCTGGGCTTGCGCTGAGAGATTGTTTGACTTTGTGCTCCCTTGTTTAAGTAAGTAAAACATTGTTGTCGTACTGTCTGTCTTGACTAAAACAGGTGAATTTCGAATTCTTAGTAGGAAGGCTTGCAGTCCCAAGACCACTGCTCTTAACTCGAGCATGTTGATGTGCAATTGGGTTTCCTGCATTGACCAATGACCTTGTATTTCCAGTTCCTGAAGATGCGCTCCCCATCCGTTTAACGAGGCATCTGTTGTCATTACATAGCTTGGAGATTGGGGTTCGAACAGCAGACCTTGTGATAAGTTGTCCCTGATGCCCCACCATGACAGAGCTTTTCTGATCTGAGGGTTGATTGTAATTCGAGCCTCGAAGGATCCTTGGGCTTGAACCCATTGTTTGTCGAGTAGCTCTTGCAGCAGCCGCATGCGAAGTTGACAATTGAGGACTAATGGAATGCAAGAAGATATCATTCCCAGCAATGATTTGTAGATCCTCACTGAAGCGAACCTTTTTGTTTTTAATCGTGCTGTCAGTTCTATTATCTTTTGCGTGCGCTCCTTCGAGGGGTACGCTTTTGCTTCCTCAGTTCGTAATTTGGCTCCTAGGAACTGGAGTGACTGCGCTGGTACCAGGGAAGACTTCTCCATGTTGATTCGCAATCCTAATTTCTGGAATAGAACCATGCAGCTTTCTAGGGCTTGTTGTGCTTCCTGGAACGATGCCCCTTTTATAAGCCAGTCATCCAGATAGGGATATATCTGGTGGCCTTGCTGTCTCAAATGCACCGCGACCGGCACCATGCATTTTGTGAACACCCTTGGCGCGGATCTGAGGCCGAAGGGTAACACCTTGAATTGGTAGTGGCGCCCCGCCACTGTGAATTGTAGATACTGCCTGTGTTTGATGTGAATTGGTATGTGAAAATAGGCATCTAAGAGATCTAACGATGCCATGTAATCACCTCTGCGTAACATTAGGAGAATCTCTTGCAGCGACAGCATATGAAACAAAGTCTTTTTGATATATTCGTTCAGGCCTCTCAGATCCATTACCTGCCTCCATTTGGAGGACTGCTTCTTCCGTTCAAGGAAAAAATGAGAGTAGAATCCTTTCCTTCGCTGAAGAGATGGAACCTCCTCTATAGCTCCTTTCACGGTGAGAGCCAAAATTTCCGCCTTGAGAGCCGAGAGATGATTCTGGTTTCTGTGAATGGGAGGTTGTGCTGGAGGTTTTTGTATAAACTCTAGGGTGTGACCATGATGTATAATGTCCAACACCCATCTGTCCAATGTTATTGACAGCCACTGATGCCAAAAGCGAGAAAGGTAATGGATCTGATTGGGGGGTGACGTGGTGGACGGCGCCTGAACGTCGTCACTGTCTCCTATTGGAACCCTGTGCCCTTCCTCTCGTGGCAGGCTTTCTCCCAGACTGCTGCTAAGAGGTGTTAGAGGAGTGAAAGAGCTGATTATTACTGTATTGACAGTATCCCTGTTGATAAGGTTGATACCTGTTAGATTGAAAGGAAGCTCTCTGATTGAACCGACCTCTTGCTCCTCTTCCACAAAAAGTTTGAAAATGTCCTTGCTGCAGAGAGCCTAAGGCTTTTGCAGTATCCGTGTCTGCTTTTATTCCTTGTAATGTCTCATCAATATGCTTTCCGAAAAGGTTCTCGCCATCAAAAGGCATATCCACTATATTTGCCTGCACTTCGGGCCTGAAAGATGTAGCCTTCAGCCACCCCTGTCGTCGAAGCGATACCGCTCCAGCCATTTGCCTAAATCCAATCGACGAAATGTCTATGGCTATGTCGATGGACTGGGAGGCAGCCCTAACTCCATTTTTCAGAATTACAGCTGCCTCTTCCTTCTTGACATCCGGCAGATGAGCTAGAAGCGTGTAGGAGAGTAGGGTCTGCTTTCTATGTTCACCCCCACTTTTTGCTTTTGCTTTACTGGTTTTCGACTCAGATGTGGCTGTGGGCCTGCTAATCAGACCCACAGCCCTGCTGTTCTCTCTCTAAATTAATACTATGTACTTTAGGTGCATAACCCATTTGGATAGGATCACCTTATTGGCCACTGTACAGTGTACCCTAGGTACCCAGGGCATAGGTGTACCCTAGGCCTACCAGGGGCTGCAGCATGTATTATGCCACCCCTGGCCTGGCCTTCCATTATGACACAACTGGCTGATCACTCAGCTGGGGCAAGGTTGTGTAATCACTCCTTGCTTAGGTGTAGTATTCCTACACCTATCCTACATATAGACACATGTGTACCTATCAGCCACTCCTATGGCAGGCCTTAACAATCCTGGAGGCAGAGTGCTTGGTAACATGTGAGATGGTGCTCTAGCATGAGCTGAGCCTGTCTGCAGCTTTCGGAACCATGTCCTTATAGCTGTTCTATGATATAGCCTACCATATACTCTTAAAGTGCCTTATAATCTTAAACGGTTATGGTAACTATGGTTTGGCTTTATCAAAACATGTCGTGTAAGGTGTCTAACACTTTGGAATAATACCCCCATCCCATTTCTGGGGATGAGGATATTATCCCTCCCTTCTAGAGGGAGAAGACATGTTGTAACCTACTTACCCGGTTAAAAGTTAACCAGAGCCCCAGCATCACAAAATGGATGCTGCTGCCACGACACAAGTCTGACCTCCTGCTGCTGGGAGTGATCCCGGCAAGGGAGGCTGGGACAATAGGTTTCCTGCCTTGGGAGGTGCGAGCACCACCCCAGACAGGCCTTACTGTATTGGGGCAGGGAGGGATGAAAGAAACGAGACACTGCCTGGGGCACACAAGGTGCTCCATGCATAGTCCAGTTCAAACCGGTGCTGGGGCACACCAGCCCCAGTCCTGGCGCGAAACTGGACAAAGGGAAGGGGGTGTAACCACCCCCCTCCCAGGTCCCACCAATAAGGCGTGACCTAGCAGGTAACCCAGCCCCCCAGATTTGGATAAGAGTGGTAGCTGGGCCCCAGGAGATTAGATTATCCTGAACCTGCAACTTGAACAGAAACTCTGGACCTTCGACATTCGACGAAGAAGAAGACTGAAGAATCTCCCTTGTGGCCAAGGAGTGGCTACCCTGTGTAAACAGGCACCATCAAGAGACTACCCTTTGCTTTGCTGTAGTTCTACGAGGGACCGACTGCAGAGCCCGACCAGAGCCTTGACTTCCAGACTTCTCCGACCCTGATCCACAGCCGAGCTGAGATCCGTGGAGGCGACGAGAGACGTGGGACCGGCTATCTGAGAAAAGTGGCGAGTATCTTCCAGCGCAGCTTCTGAGGCACCCTCGAAGTTGTGCACCGAGGATTGAGAAGCCCCAACCCCAAGCACCATCTGCACCGAAGATCAGCCCCCCACACTCCACGAGTCCTCCGTGGGGCCCTTCTGCATTTTCCTGCTTGCCGCGTCTGTCCGGTTGCTTGCCCGTTGGCTAGCAGCCTTTGTGACGACACACCTTGAAATCTTCACTGCTGGTTTGGCTCCTCCAGACTGGCTCCCGCTTCCTTGTAGAAGAGAAGCACCCCAGACCTTCCTGGTCTGCACCAGAAGCAAGTCCTCCGTTCTTCGTGGGTTCCGCTTGCCAAGGCTTGGTGAGTCCTAGTTCGACTTCGACGCCGCCGACAGTAAGAGCCTTCGTGGGACAGCTCGCCTCCTGGTCCTGGTCGTCCTCTACGCCTCCTGGTACCCGTGGCTGCAGCAACAAGCTTCACCATTCACCTGCAATCTTCACGACATCGCCTGGTTCCTTCCTGCTTCCACGTGGTCACTGGCTAGTGACCATGACTCTGTCCCTTCTGCTTGCAGGTACCCTTCCTTCTTGATCCCGGCCTTGGGATCCACCGGACACTCTGCACTGACTGCCTGTCAGCAACTTTCCTTCAGGCATCCATAGAAGTCCACGACGAAACCCGACGCAAGTTCACACCTATGCACCCGCAGCCCGTGGGCTAGGTAACTTGGGTACTTTGGTGCTCACAAGGGCAGTGACTATCCTAGGGTCTAGTTTCCGAGTCTCGACTCTAGCTGCTTCAGAAGTGTCCTTAAACTGCTTAATTCAGAACTGTACTATTTCTATCGACTATACGCATTACGCGTGAGTGTTTCCACTCTGCACCTGAATCCCGTGGGCCTCCCACTTCCTAACCTTTGGTAGTATAGTGTAGCCCCAGCGATTCCCTAGGCCTAGGCCTATTCTATTTCCGTGACAGTGGTCCTTATACCACTTACTTAGTATATGGTTTGAGTGGCCCCTAGGGCCTGTGATCGTGGGCGGTCGGCGGGCTGGAAAAGCAGGCAAGGAGGCCGGATATAGTGGTTAATGTTGAGCTTTTATTGCACACAAAGCAGTTGAAAGGGGGGGGAACGAAGAGTTCAAAACAACAGAAATGCCTCCAGCCGGACAAATGGCGATGCGTTGGTTCGCAGTCGTCCTCCCTGGGTCGTTGGTGTTGACACTTCGGGAACGTCACGTCGGAGGGGGAAGCACAGGCTCGGCAACCCACAGGTGTCTCCTCGGAGGGCAATAAGAGAAAGGAAAAGGGAGCCGTTAGTCCTGCTGAGACTCTATGCCGTAACCACAACCAGGGGTGAGATAGAAGAGAAAACGACCGTGAGGGTGATGGGAAGAGAAGGGTCGGAGGTGGGTTGGAAAAGGCACAGAGGTGTTCGGAATGGGGGTCGTGAAGGCTGTATTTACAGGGTGCAGTGCTGTATACTATCTACACAGGTTATTCGGTGAATAGGGTGTGTCTCGAGTAGAGGGAGTATTTACACTGGTGTTGACATATTTACACAGAACGCCTAGCGTGCTGAAAGGAGGGAAACAGGTACTCGCGCGCTCCGCCGTAACTCTCCTCCGAGTTACGGCCACTCTTCAGCCACCTCCGTAGGGCTCCACCAATCTTCGGACCACTCTTCGGGTTCGCCGCCTTCTTCTTCTTCCTTCTCCACGTCTCGAGTCGAGACCTCCTGCCACGATGTTCCGACGACTGCTGGTTCTCCTCTTCCGTCTTTTATCGATCGGGTTTCCGGCAGGGAGGAGGGACTGCCGGGGTCGAGGGGTAGTCCTTCCGGTCTGCTGTTTCTCCGGATAGGTTCCTGTAACAGAGAGAGGGGCGGGGTCGCCGTTGTCACGGACGCTGCAGACACAGTTCCGTATGGCATAGACCGGAAGGGAGAACGTTGGAGGGGGTTCATGCCAGGAGGGGGCCGTAAGGGTCTTGTGCAGACGGGTACTTCCTCACAGGGCCTAACTGTATTACTTACCTGTGTGACTTAATGTATGCTTGAATAAGACTGTGTTGTACTTACCTCGAATCTCATAAAGAGTGCTGAGGGTTTTACTAGAATAAATACACTTTATTGTATATATATATCTGTTGTGGTGTCCTTTCATTTGGTATTCAAGGGATTATATATGGTATCACAGCTGGCTTCACATGCCATTCAGAGTTTAGCCTAAGACAGCTCTTGTCCATGCTACCACTAGGATAGCTGGTCTAAAGGCTGACTTTACAACCAATCACCGTAAGGGTTGTTTGGACTGATATAGGGTGTACACTAGAACTAGTGACATCATACATCAGGCCAACTTCTCACATTGGTGAGCAGCGGTTGGGATCTGAGCTTGCTGTTGTAATACCATTGTAATCTTGAGATACTAAATTGAAAGATCACACAGATATTGTTTAGGTACATATAACATAGATTATAATACTTAAGTCCTACTGGACTTAGTTGTTGTAGGTTGAAGGGAGTAACACACCCTGACTACAACTACTAGAGAGGTTTAGTAGAAACAACTAGTGTAGGTAGGTGCACACACCACACCCTCACTAGATCATGTCTCTGGGAGGAGATCAAGGAGATGCTCTCTCAGGAGGGGCAGATCTGAAAAAGATCCCCTCTAGATATGATACCCTAACTTTTCAGGAGATGAGACAATTGTGTACCTCCAGAAAGTTAAAACAGGGTGCAAACCCTACCCTCCTTCAGCTAGTACAGCTCCTAGAGGAATATGATACTCTTAGGGCCTCACAGGCTAGTACCCTAGGTACAAAGGAGGGTCTAGCCACCACAGATGAGTCAGATGGGACTTCAGAAGAGGAGGTAGACAGCCAGGTCAGAGTTAGGAGACTTAGCCAGGCTAACCTAAGCTTACATGGGAGTTTACATGGGGTCCCCCCATACAGACCCCCAAGTGGGCTTAACCAGAGAATCAGGAGAGACAGATCCCCTTCAAGGGAATCCATCCACTCCCATGTCTCTAGCATCTCTAATGCCTCTTCTCGCAGGGGAATGACTTCCCGCTGAGAAAAGAGCATGAAGCCAGAATGAGGGAAGCTAATCTAAGGATTGAGAGGGAAGAACTTGCCCTTGCCAAGGAGAAGCTTGCTCTGGCTAGAGAGCAAAAGTTAAGTGAGTTAGAACCCACTGGTGGCAGCAATATCCCTAAGGATAGAGACAGGCACTATGATAATAGAAACCTGAGCAAGATTGTCCCTCCCTACAAGTGTAGGGATGACATCCACAAATGGATAACTGCTTTGGAGAGGGCTTGCAAAGTACAGCAGGTACCCCAAAGTCAGTGGGCAGCTATCTTGTGGCTCTCCTTCTCTGAGAAAGGCAGAGACAAGCTCCTCACAGTTAGTGATGAGGATGCAGATAATTACACTGTCCTGAAGAGTGCTCTAATTGATGGGTTTGGCCTAACCACTGAACAATACAGGTTGTTGTTCAGGGATACCCAGAAGACACAGACTCAGGACTGGACTGACTTTGTAGATTGTGCCACTAAGGCTCTGGAAGGCTGGCTAGTGGGAAGTAAGGTTAAGGACTATACAGGATTGTATAATTTGATCATGAGAGAACAAATCCTTAACAACTGTCAAAACCAGCTACTGCATCAACACCTGATTGATTCTGATCTGACTTCTCCCCAAGTATTGGGAAAGAAGGCAGATAGATGGGTCAGGACTAGAGTTAAGCAGAAAAACCAGAACCAGGGCGGTGATCAGAAAAAGGCAGACCAGAAGGGTAATGATCAGAAACAAAAAGACCAGAAGTCTTCACCAGGCCCCCAAAAGGCTCAGGGGGAGGGTGGTTCCAAAAAGGATAAAAAGAAAGATGGCCAAAAGAAACCCTGGTGCAACTATTGTAAGTCCAACTCACATTGGTTTAGTGAGTGCACCAAAAAGGATAAGCCCCCAGCCACCATTGCCCCTAAGGCAACTGTACCCCCTAGTTCAGCTGTAAGTGGTGGTTCCCAGCAAAAGGGTGTAGTAGGGTTAACCCTGGGAACTGAGGAGGATTCTGGCCTAGTCAGAATACCTACTCAGGCTGTTCTGATCTGTGATGGGGACTTAGCTTTGTCCTCTACTGTAGGCCCCAGTAGCCTGGGCAAGTACAGACAGACTCCTTTTATCAACCAAAGAATGGCTCAGGCCTACAGGGACACTGGGGCTAGTGTCACAATGGTGACACCTGCCTTTGTGGACCCTGGACAGCTCATACTAGGTAAGAATTACCTAGTGACCAACGCTAACAATGCCACTACCTCCCATAGTGTGGCTATTGTTAACTTCTCCTGGGGAGGGGTAACTGGCCTCAAGAAAGTTGTTGTTAGTTCAGACCTTTCTGTAGAGTGTTTACTGGGCAATGATCTTGAAACTTCAGTTTGGTCTGAAGTGGAGTATAGGACCCATGCAGAAATGCTGGGGATAGATGTCCTTGCTGTGACCAGGTCACAGGCCAAAAAGTGCACCACTGAACAAGTGCTGGATCCTGAAACTATGGACCAGTCACACCCCAAGAGAAAGAGCAGTAGGGTAAAGGCTGTGCCTTCCCCCCTGCCTCAGGCACTGGATCAGCCCTCACAGGAGGATGATTCTGAGAGCCCTGAAGGAACTGTCCTAGAAGAGCTGGAACCTGATCAGGTTGAGTTTCTTGGGACAGGGGGACCTTCAAGGGCAGATCTGAGGCAGGCTCAATTAGACTGCCCCTCTCTTGAAACCCTCAGACAGCAGGCTGCTGCTGAGGCTGCAGGGAATGCTCAAGGTACCCATAGAGTGTATTGGGATGAAGGGCTGCTGTATTCAGAGGCTAGAGACCCCAAGCCTGGTGCATCCAGGAGGTTGGTCATACCACTGAAGTTCAGAGGCTTCCTTCTTACCTTGGCCCATGATATTCCCCTTGCAGGACACTTAGGCCAGAACAAGACTTGGGACAGGCTTGTCCCTCACTTTCACTGGCCCCATGTGTCAAAAGATACCAAGGAGTTTTGTCGCTCCTGTGTCACCTGCCAAGCCAGTGGCAAATCAGGTGGCACCACAAAGGCCCCCCTCATACCACTACCTGTGGTGGGGGTTCCCTTTGAAAGAGTGGGCATAGATATTGTAGGACCAATGGACCCACAAACAGCATCTGGGCACAGATTTATACTGGTGATAGTGGACCATGCCACCAGGTATCCAGAAGCTATTCCCCTGAGGACCACAACAGCTCCTGTTGTGGCAAGGGCCCTGCTTGGAGTATTCTCCAGAGTGGGCTTTCCAAAGGAGGTAATTTCTGACAGAGGTGCCAACTTGCTTACCAGCCAGGGCAGAAAGTGTGGGTGTTGGAGCCAGTGGCCCCAGCAGCACTCCAAGACAAATGGTCTGGACCCCACACTATTGTTGAGAAAAAGGGAGAAGTCACCTACTTGGTGGACCTTGGGACTCCCAGAAGCCCCCACAGTGTGCTTCATGTCAACAGATTGAAGGCATATGTTGACAGGGCAGACATGGGCTTACTCATGGCTACAGATGAGGGGCAGGAGGAAGAGAGTGACCCTCTCCCAGACCTGTTGACTCAGAACCCTGATGATGGCTCAGTTGATGGTGTGGTCTTTTCTGACAGCCTCACTGTCCATCAGCAACAGGACTGCAGACAAGTTCTGCAATCCTACAGACATATGTTCTCTCTGACCCCAAGTCAGACAAACTGGTGCACCCACGAGGTGGACACTGGTGACAGTCTGCCTGTGATGAGTAAAATCTACAGGCAACCTGACCATGTCAGGGACTGCATAAAAGTTGAGGTACAAAAGATATTGGAGCTGAGAGTCATTGAACCTTCAGAGAGCCCTTGGGCTAGTCCTGTAGTTCTTGTGCCAAAATCTCACACCCAAGATGGTAAGAGAGAGATGAGGTTTTGCGTGGATTACAGAGGTCTCAATGCTGTCACTAGGACAGTTGCCCACCCAATACCTAGGGCAGATGAGCTCATTGACAGACTGGCAGCTGCTAAGTTTTTGAGCACATTTGACCTGACAGCAGGCAACTGGCAAATCAGACTAGCTGAGAATGCAAAGGCCAAAACTGCTTTCTCGACCCCAGGAGGACATTATCAATTTGTGGTAATGCCCTTTGGTTTGAAGAATGCACCTGCCACTTTCCAAAGGTTGGTGAATCAAGTCCTTACTGGATTGGATGATTACTGTGCAGCTTATCTTGATGATATTGCTGTCTTTAGCTCCACCTGGGAGGATCACCTGGTCCACCTGAGGAATGTTTTAGAGGCCCTGCAAAAGGCAGGCCTCACTATCAAGGCCACTAAGTGCCAGATAGGGCAGAGCAAGGTTGTATACCTTGGCCACCTAGTTGGTGGGGGTCAGGTTCAACCACTGGAGAGCAAGATCCAGATCATAAAGGACTGGACTCCTCCAACTACCCAGACTCAGGTCAGAGCTTTCTTGGGCCTGACTGGGTACTACAGAAAGTTTGTTAAGAACTATGGGTCCATTGTGACACCACTTAATGACTTGACCTCCAAGAAAATGCCAAAGAAAGTTCAGTGGACAGTGAGCTGTCAAAAAGCATTTGATGACCTGAAGCAGGCCATGTGCAGTGCACCTATTCTGAAAAGTCCAGACTACTCCAAAGAGTTTATTGTCCAGACAGATGCTTCTGAGTTGGGTGTGGGAGCTGTTCTTTCACAACTTAATATAGATGGTCAAGACCAGTCCATTGCTTTTATAAGTAGAAGGCTGACCCCTAGAGAGAAACGTTGGTCAGCTATTGAGAGGGAGGCCTTTGCTGTGGTTTGGGCCCTGAAGAAGCTGAGGCCATACTTGTTTGGCACTCACTTCAAGATTCAGACCGACCATAAGCCCCTCTTGTGGCTAAATCAGATGAAGGGTGAAAATCCCAAACTTCTTAGGTGGTCCATTTCCCTACAGGGGATGGACTTCACAGTGGAACATAGACCTGGGACTGACCATGCCAATGCAGATGGACTCTCCAGATATTTCCACTTAGAACATGAAGACTCAACTGGTCAAGGTTAGTTTAATGTCCCTAAGTTTGGGGGGGGGGATTGTGTAGGAGAGTAGGGTCTGCTTTCTATGTTCACCCCCACTTTTTGCTTTTGCTTTACTGGTTTTCGACTTAGATGTGGCTGTGGGCCTGCTAATCATACCCACAGCCCAGCTGTTCTCTCTATAAATTCACTATGCACTTTAGGTGCATAACCCATTTGGATAGGATCACCTTATTGGCCCCTGTACAGTGTACCCTAGGTACCCAGGGCATAGGTGTACCCTAGGCCTACCAGGGGCTGCAGCATGTATTATGCCACCCCTGGCCTGGCCTTCCATTATGACACAACTGGCTGATCACTCAGCTGGGGCAAGGTTGTGTAATCACTCCTTGCTTAGGTGTAGTATTCCTACACCTATCCTACATATAGACACATGTGTACCTATCAGCCACTCCTATGGCAGGCCTTAACAATCCTGGAGGCAGAGTGCTTGGTAACATGTGAGATGGTGTTCTAGCATGAGCTGAGCCTGTCTGCAGCTTTCGGAACCATGTCCTTATAGCTGTTCTATGATATAGCCTACCATATACTCTTAAAGTGCCTTATAATCTTAAACGGTTATGGTAACTATGGTTTGGCTTTATCAAAACATGTCGTGTAAGGTGTCTAACACTTTGGAATAATACCCCCATCCCATTTCTGGGGATGAGGATATTATCCCTCCCTTCTAGAGGGAGAAGACATGTTGTAACCTACTTACCCGGTTAAAAGTTAACCAGAGCCCCAGCATCACAAAATGGATGCTGCTGCCACGACACAAGTCTGACCTCCTGCTGCTGGGAGTGATACCGGCAAGGAAGGTTGGGACAATAGGTTTCCTGCCTTGGGAGGTGCGAGCACCACCCCAGACAGGCCTTAGTGTATTGGGGCAGGGAGGGATGAAAGAAACGAGACACTGCCTGGGGCACACAAGGTGCTCCATGCATAGTCCAGTTCGAACATGTGCTGGGGCACACCAGCCCCAGTCCTGGCGCGAAACTGGACAAAGGGAAGGGGGTGTAACCACCCCCCTCCCAGGTCCCACCCATAAGGCGTGACCTAGCAGGTAACCCAGCCCCCCAGATTTGGATAAGAGTGGTAGCTGGGCCCCAGGAGATTAGATTATCCTGAACCTGCAACTTGAACAGAAACGCTGGACCTTCGACATTCGACAAAAGAAGAAGACTGAAGAATCTCCCTTGTGGCCAAGGAGTGGCTACCCTGTGTAAACAGGCACCACCAAGAGACTACCCTTTGCTTTGCTGAAGTTCTACGAGGGACCGACTGCAGAGCCCGACCAGAGCCTTGACTTCCAGACTTCTCCGACCCTGATCCACATCCACAGCCGAGCTGAGATCCGTGGAGGCGACGAGAGACGTGGGACCGGCTACCTGGGAAAAGTGGCGAGTATCTTCCAGCGCAGCTTCTGAGGCACCCTCGAAGTTGTGCACCGGGGATTGAGAAGCCCCGACCCCAAGCACCATCTGCACCGAAGATCAGCCCCCCACACTCCACGAGTCCTGCGTGGGGCCCTTCTGCATTTCCCTGCTTGCCGCGTCTGTCCGGTTGCTTGCCCGTTGGCTAGCAGCCTTTGTGATGACACACCTTGAAATCTTCACTGCTGGTTTGGCTCCTCCAGACTGTCTCCCGCTTCCTTGTAGAAGAGAATCACCCCAGACCTTTCTGGTCTGCACCAGAAGCAAGTCCTCCGTTCTTCGTGGGTTCCGCTTGCCAAGGCTTGGTGAGTCCTAGTTCGACTTCGACGGCGCCGACAGTAAGAGCCTTCGTGGGACAGCTCGCCTCCTGGTCCTTGTCGTCCTCGACGCCTCCTGGTACCCGTGGCTGCAGCGACAAGCTTCACCCTTCACCTGCAATCTTCACGACATCGCCTGGTTCCTTCCTGGTTCCACGTGGTCACTGGCTAGTGACCTTGACTCTGTCCCTTCTGCTTGCAGGTACCCTTCCTTCTTGATCCCGGCCTTGGGATCCACCGGACACTCTGCACTGACTGCCTGTCAGCAACTTTCCTTCAGGCATCCATAGAAGTCCACGACGAAACCCGACGCAAGTTCACACCTATGCACCCGCAGCCCGTGGGCTAGGTAACGTGGGTACTTCGGTGCTCACAAGGGTAGTGACTATCCTAGGGTCTAGTTTCCGAGTCTCGACTTTCTAGCTATACCAGAAGTGTCCTTAAACTGCTTAATTCAGAACTGTACTATTTCTATCGACTATACGCATTACGCGTGAGTGTTTCCACTCTGCACCTGAATCCCGTGGGCCTCCCACTTCCTAACCTTTGGTAGTATAGTGTAGCACCAGCGATTCCCTAGGCCTAGGCCTATTCTATTTCCGTGACAGTGGTCCTTATACCACTTACTTAGTATATGGTTTGCGTGGCCCCTAGGGCTTAACTGTATTACTTACCTGTGTGACTTAATGTATGCTTGAATAAGACTGTGTTGTACTTACCTCGAATCTCATAAAGAGTGCTGAGGGTTTGACTAGAATAAATACACTTTATTTTATATATATATCTGTTGTGGTGTCCTTTCATTTGGTATTCAAGGGATTATATATGGTATCACAGCTGGCTTCACATGCCATTCAGAGTTTAGCCTAAGACTGCTCTTGTCCATGCTACCACTAGGATAGCTGGTCTATAAGGTTGACTTTACAACCAATCACCATAAGGGTTGTTTGGACTGATATAGGGTGTACACTAGAACCAGTGACATCATACATCAGGCCAACTTGTCACAAAGCGGAGCAATGTCCGACCACATCTGTCAGTTGTAACGACTGACCAGCGCCAATGCATTTGTAGCTTTGATCGGGGACACTGCCAAAACTGCAAAAGGCTTCCCTGCGCCATCCATCTTTTTTCCCTCTTTGTCAGGAGGAGCTGATAATGTAGAGACTGGGTTCTTGGAGCGTCTTAGTGCTGCTTGCATCACTACTGATTCGGGTCGAGGGTGACCGATCAGGCATGCTGGAGATGTTTCGTGGGCACGATACGTCTTATCGATCCTGGGATCTGATACTGCAACCGAGGCAGGATTTTGCATAATCTTCAGCCCTTCATTCCATATGTGAACAATAATTGGAATTGTCCTTAACGATTTTCTGGAAGTTTCTTTAAAATCGTATAGAAAGCATTCATTTTCCTTCACCGGCATAGGAAGCTCGAATCTTTTGGAGGCTTTCTCCATTAGATCATGGAAGCCACCAATGTCTTCCGGTGGGGAGTTTGCCGGAGGTGGCGCCGGACCCAGCGAAGGAATGACATATTGATCCCACTCATCAACTCCAGGGTCGTCTTGTATTAACTCTCCTTCCTCTGGCTGATCCTCTGGTTCGCTTTCCGCAAAGTCATCCCTAATTGTTATTACCTTACCGTAGGAGTCTGAACCGGCTGCTGTAGCACACTTGTGGTGTTAGCGGCAGAAGTATTGGAATCTGGGAAACTTCGATAATAGTCGTTGATCATATGTCTCAAGTCGGAGACTAGGGAAATAGGCATAGATATCGTGTCTCCTCTGATATTATCGTCCTCCTCCTCATCATATTCATAGGCTTCCTGGAATGATACGTACCTTTTGGATCCTTGAACTTGCCGAACCTTAAATGACAGTTCTTCCTGAACCTCCTGAATGTCCTTGTCATCTGTCTCCTGACTTTTAATTTGGAGTTGCGAAGGACTATAAGCCACTCCGTAAGGTCCTTCATCTTGTGGTAAATATTTCGTTACCGGTACTATTTTTTATGCGGTAAAGTCTATAAGAATAACTCAGTAAATATAAGAGGCAGAATCCGTGGTATTAGAGGTTTTAAAAGGGCTTTATTCCAATATAAAGGAAGACAATTCGAATTGTGGGCCTTCTGTTCCATCACCACGAAAGTTCAGGAAGGAAGGGCGCATATATTATTGACAGGTAGGCAGTTTTATAGAAAATACATTACAGTGAAACAGATGCAAGAGGCGTAACAGCTGATAAAAGGTGCATACGTAACTAATAGAGGGCGTAATTCAAGAAACGTCACTAAACATGATGTCACAAGTGGGTGGATCCATAAAAGAATCCTGCAATGTCAGCAGAAATGTTTGGCAGAGATGCGCACGCAGCCGCATGACGTGTGATTGACGTGCAACTAGAGAGTGAAGGGGACTTGACATTTAGTTCTACGTGTGGAGACAGAAGTCTGGGGTTATGTCAACCTAATCCCAAATCATATCTAATATCCTATGTTTAAAGAACTGTGTTATCCAAAAAGAGAGGCCTCTTAGGATAGAATCTTATTCTATACTGACTATACTGACTGTTAGTGCGTGTACAAGCGTCTAAGTGTCTACACTAGATGCGAGGGGGTAGGAATATTCCATGGTAACGGGGCTATGAATTACTTGCATGAGGACAGCGAGGCCTTGCCCCTTTGCATGGTAGCTGGAGGAATGTTTACCTAAACTACTAGACAAGAATGCATCGGATGAGGAGCGAAGGAGATAATCTCGAAGGTGAAATACAGTTTTTGGCAGGCAATAGGCTGGATCAGGCACCGTTAGCCGCACAAGGAGTAAGGCAAAGTTCATGGTCACAGATGCAGGCTCAGACTGGAGCTTTCAGAGGCAGAAGGCAGGAAAAGGCTTGATGACAGAATTCGGGCCTACTCGCCTGAGTCTGTAAAATGTGGAAAGTGAACCATATAAAGTCGGTGGCCTTTCATACTTAGGAATGGAATATCTGACCCATTCATGGCGGATCTGAAAGAGGACATGTTGACGGTGGACGCACATATATTTGCGTCTTTAGAACTGGAGCAGGAGGGAACATACATGTACTTATAGCATGTACATGGAGCCGTTGGGGTCTACGATAGGGGACATAACTGATCACAAAATTCATATTTCCTCATTCCCTCCTTGTCCCCTTCGGACCCTTAGGAGATATCGATCTTCATCAATCCATCGATCTGTTCATATAGCATCATTTGTTCTTCTTTCTTCTTCCGAGATTTTGAACGAAAATTTGGATGTGGGATACACGAGGTGGCACACAGACCACAAATCGCTGGCCCACATTGTAGACATAAGCAGCAACTGAATAGTATGAGAAAGCCAATACCTAGGAAGGATAGGATTCTCCATCCCCAGGCTGACAACACGCCCCAGAACCAACCGGACCAAGTCCAGGTGCCTGGACTCTGGTGTATCTGGCTTACAATCTTATGAAGGCGAGTTATGGCCTTATATACTGACGGCGAATTTTCTGGTATGAAAATGCAGCAACTTGATCCGATGACCCTACAAGCTCCGCCCCTATCGGCCAGGATGACGTCAAGGACAAGACGATTTTGAAGCACAACAATCCGCATAGCAGACTGCTCTTCTGTTAAATTGCCTAAGGCGGAAATAGTTTCGTTCACTACTGCTTCAAGGGTTCTGGTTAATCTACGTATCAGCTTACTATTAGTGACTGTACCTATATAGGGAAAGAATCCTTTATTGAAATCTGTGTATTTTTCCCATGCTGTTTCAGTGTAATCGACAATTGGGAGATCTCTCTGCTGTCTATTGTGTACTAAATGAGTATTTCTATGATAATCAGGAGGAGCTAGGAAAACGGGTGGCAGAAGGAATGCTATGTAACAGGTACCATCCCAATCTAAAGGTAGACATATATATGCGGTCTGGCCACATATGAAGTAGGAATGATGGGAAGCTCTAAATGTAGACTTGCCTTGATCACTGAATTTTATTACAGTGGTGCATTTACTGTGACCCATGTGTATGGAACCATTCTTTCTTATACATAATTCTCCTTTTACTGGGAATACTGACATGGCGGGCAAGATTGGTGTAGCTTCAGATTCAACGTTCAGGATCATGAGGTTAAGTGTAAAATTACCTAATCCATATACTTCATTTTCTAGATCAGTTCCTGTTCTTTTGGGAAGTCCCTCCTTGTTAGGGTAGCAGACTTTAAGTAAAACCAGGTTCAGGTTTCCCCATACCCAGTTGTCTTGATAAACTGCGGAATTTGAATCTAGGGAATTAATCAAACTAAACCATGCTCCACAAGAGCCATTGTGTGTGAACGGATATGGAAAGAGGGGCAAAACTCCCTTATAGTTCTGATAGGGAGGGAGTCGGCCACATATCCAACAATTTGTGGCATTGCTGGTTTGATGGGAATGATGTAACATACTAATGAATGTGTTGTTGCGCAGCGCAAATCTATAGGACAACTCATGCGGAGGAAATTCACTAAAAGAATGTTCTGCAGTTATATTGTAAGCATGTTTAAGAATAGGGTAATACATATGCAATAGTATGCTAAAAATAATGATCAGAAGACTTAGAAAAAACAGAATTAATAATGTTACTGTACAGTGACTACGAAGTGATTTACAATACGCATGCCTTTTGAGCTGCATCTGATGATTTCTTTCTCTATTCCGGTCTAGAGGATACATGTCAGAGACAAATTCAACCGATTCACCTTGGAGAGGACTTAAACAATCAAATTGTCTGACTTATTAGACCTCAATTTTAGTTTATAAATTTCTGAGTTCGATTGTTCAACCAAGGGGAGCTTTGAGTCTGTCTTTGAGGGAATACAGGGTTGTGTATCTACACTGGGTGGTAGTCCATAAAATTTCTTGATATGACTCGAGTGCAACCACCCTTTGCGACCCTCAATCTTCACGGCAGTCCTTGTGGTGAGTAGAACCAACTTCGGTGACTTCCACCTAGGATCCAGTTGGGTCTTCCGGTCAAAGTTCCTGACCAGCACCAGGTCACCAGGAACCACGTCATGGGGCTTCACCTCAGTATTATCGGGAAAAGCTGCGGATACCTGTGAACGACAAGATTGTAGTGCAGACATCAAGGAAGCCAGGTAATCTGTCAGCATATTACAGTCAACGTCAGTGATTTTACGAGGGATAGGCGTCCCCCACATATTTGGTGGTCTACCGAAGATCACCTCATACGGAGATAGCCCTGTTCGAGAATGTGCTACCATTCTCATGTAAAAGAGCGCAACTGGTAAGGCTACTATCCAATCGACTCCTTTTTCTCTACATATTTTGGACAATCTAATTTTCAAAGTTTGATTATGGCGTTCTACGAGACCTGCTGCCTCGGGATGTCGGACACAGTGAAATTTCCATTGATAGCCTAATAGAAGGGAAACGTGTTTCATTAGTTCGGATGAGAACGGCTGGCCGTTATCTGAGTAGACAACACGTGGTAAACCGTACCGTGGGAAGAATTCTCGAACTAACTGTTTGGCAGTAGTCGGGGCAGTGTAATCTGAAACCGGGTATGCTTCTGTCCAACGGGAAAGAGCACAGACAACTACAAGAACATATTTGAATCCTCGACATCGTTCCATCTGGATATAATCCATCTGGAGGACTTCAAAAGCATGATCGGGAGTTTGAAATCCACCCTGTTCTACGGGGATGCTTTTACCTGGATTAAACTGACAACATATCATACAGGTACGAACTTTTTGTTTTGCTGCGGCTCGCAAGTGCTTGTTGAACCAAATGTGTTGAATACTGTCTAGCATAGCTTTTTCTCCTAGGTGCGCTGGACTATGTATTGTGTTAATGATGACTTGGACCATTGAGTCGGGAAGAAACCATATAGATTTTTCCTTCGTCATCCATCCTTGATCCGTTTGGATCCCTCCTAATTCAGTCCATTTCTTTATTTCTTCTGGTGTAGCATGTGTCTGTATGTCAATTACATCAAGGGCGGGATCCTTAACTGTCATGCAATGTGTTGGTGTCGGAACTATTGTCTTTGTCATGTCAGTTGTGTGAGTCTGATTTTGAGCAGTCTGTTTAGCTGTTCTGTCAGCTAGGTCATTACCCTGAGAAATAATATCGGTAACTTTTGTATGGGCTTTGCATTTCATAATCGATATTGCAATAGGTAGATGAATCGCATCTAATAGGGTTTGAATGAGGGGTCCGTGCTGGATGTGGGCACCGTGAGAAGTTAAATAACCTCTCTCTCGCCACAGTACGCCGAAGTCATGGACGACTCCGAATGCATAACGTGAATCTGTGTATATGTTGACTTTCTTATTTTTGGCTTGAATACAGGCTTGTGTCAGAGCGATGAGCTCTGCTGCTTGAGCTGACAAAGTGTTAATACGATTTGTTTCAATGACTTCAGTGTCTGTTGTGACTGCGTAAGCGGCCACTAACTCTCCTGTACTTGTTCTCATACATGACCCATCTACATACAATGTCAAGTCTGGATCTGACAAAGGGATATCTGTCAAGTCTTGTCTGGGTTTCGTCGTGATAGTAATAATTTCTACACAATCATGTGCCAATGGATCTGTTCCGCCTACTGGTAACAGTGTGGCAGGATTTAATGTATTACAACGTCTGATTTCTATGTGTGGCTGAAACAATGTCAGTTCGTAACCGGTGAGTCTCGCTATAGTCAAGTGTTGTGTTTGTGTGCGATTCAAAAGAACCTCTACTGCATGTGGTACTTGTACTGTCAATTGATGTCCTAACACTATGGCATCGCTTTGTCTGATTGCTAAAGCTGTTGCTGCCACCGATTTCAGGCACGCAGGAAGAGCCTGAGCTACTGGATCTAATGTACTAGAGAAATAAGCACATGGTTTGTGTGATCCTGCTTGTTCCTGAGTGAGTACTGACAAAGCAGTACCTTCGCGTTCTGTAACGAAGAGTGTAAACTGTTTATTGTAACATGGTGTTGCTAGGACAGGTGCTTGACATAAAGCTTTCTTTAAACTTTCAAAGGCGTGTGTATGTTCTTGAGTCCAAGGGAGGACAGTCGATGTGGCTGCCTCCTGTGTTGTCAACTGGATGAGTGGTTTTGCTAGGAATGCATATTGAGGGATCCACTGTCTACAGTATGAAGTGAGGCCTATAAAAGCCCGTACCTCCTTTTGTGTCTTGGGTGATGGCATGTTGGCGATTAACTGGATGCGGTCGGGTGTAAGCTGCCTTCCCTCCTTGGACAGCGAGTGCCCAAGGTAAACAACTCGCTGGACACAGAATTGCAGCTTAGAAGGGGACACCTTGTGCCCCTTGTCAGCCAAAAATTTTAAAACCGTCAGTGACGCTTTTTCACATTCATGTTCGCTTCGGGCGGTGATCAGCAGATCATCGACATATTGAAGCAAGGCAGTGTCAACTGGCATGTGGATACTGTCAAGTTCTCGTTTCAGTGCTTGGCTATAGATGCTGGGGCTTTCTGTAAATCCTTGAGGTGCGCGTGTGAATTTAAAACTTCGTCCATTTAAACTGAATCCGAACAAATATTGACTTTCCGGATCGATTGGGACACTAAAGAAAGCATTCTTGAGATCAATTACAGTGAAGAACGTTGCTTCTGAGTCAATAGCTGTGAGTAATGAAGAGATATCTGGGACCACAGGGTATTGTGGCACAATACATTTATTTAATTCGCGCAGATCAATAACTAATCGATATACTGGTGAAGCTTTTGGATCCGTTCTTTTAAGAATCGGAATTATCGGAGAATTACATACATTGGAGTCAGTTTCGACAACCACTCCTTGTGCAATGAGCTCGTCAATGATTTGCAGTAAAGCCACAACAGCATCGGGTGGTAATTTGTATTGTCGTATTCGTGGTAGTATTACTCCTGTTTTTAGTGTGACACGATATGGTGTAATATTCATGCAACCAACATCAGTGGGGCCTTGTGCCCATAAATGTGTAGGTAAATTCTGCAGTCGGTGATCCATGTCTCTGGATACATAGTGACCTTTAAAGTCACGTAAAAATAGTCGTACTCCTTCCGGAGAACAACATATTATAGCTCCTAGAGCTTTCAATGTTTTTATGCCTAACAAGTTTTCTGGACATGATTTAGTAAGCAATAAATCTGTAGTACGTGTCAATGGACCGACTGTAAGTGGAAGAGGTTGTGTTACGTCATTAATTATGGGTTTTCCTGAGAATCCAAGGGAAATATTCTGTGAGCCTGAGAGGGGTGCCCCTGGAACTTCACTGCGTCTTATAGTCGTTCTGCTTGCCCCTGTATCAAGTAAAAACTTTCTGTCTTCCCCTAGTAGTTCACTATGTACATAAGGTCCCTCTTGGTCTACAGGAACCTCAATAAGGGGTAAGCCAACTTCCCTCTCTAGGCTATCTCATGAGTATCGCTGATAATCGGGATAATCTGCTTGTGCATACTGATACATCTGTTGTGTCGTTGCTTGTGTTGCAGCAATAGGCTGCGCTTGTGGTGGTGCTACGGTCTGTTGTGGAGCTCCCTGTTGCGGTGCTAATTGTTGCGGAGCTAACCTAGGTTGTGCATGCTGAGGTATTTGTTGTTGGTTCTGATCCTGTCTAGGTGGACGTGGTCTCTCATGTGTTCTACCTGTAGCAATATTATGTTTCAGGACTGGACAATCGTGTATATAATGACCTAGTTGTTTACAATAGTTGCATGTCCCTTTCGTAGGACCTGCGGGATCAACCTTTTGATGACTATTAGCTGGGACTGACTGTGCAACAAGCATTTTCATTTTTGTATCTTTCATACGTCTTTGTTCGTGTTCTTGTTCTTCCTTTATTCTGTTGTGGTGATATTGTAACATCTGTAACATCTGTGATGGGGTATTACCTTGCCAGGTACTTTCAAATTTCAATACTCTATTCTTAACTTGTATCAGAGAATTTTCAACTAATTTTGTCACGAACAGATGTGGATATGACTCACTACTGGCTTTTATACCACTATTTATACCAAAACATTTTTCAAATCGGGAATAGAAATCACTAGTGTCTTCATCTGGTTTTTGTTTACAGGCTGAGATTGCACCCCAGTCTTCCTTTTTCGTAGTTAATAAACGTGGCAGTACCTGTACTAGTAGTCCTGCTAGTGCTGTAGTCTTTTCCCCAAGCCCTGCTCCTGCAGCTCGGGCCTTTTCTTCGTTTTCCAATGCTGTCCAGTCTATCTTTTGGTCTCCCACCTCCCATTCTTTTTCTTTGAGTTTTTCATAAACACCGGCGGGTAATAGGACTTTTAATATTTTCATAATGTCGGGGTAGGTATACTCTCCCATGAGTAACATGTCCTTTATTTCACGGTGGAAACCTGCTGGGTCCTTATCATGGCTGGGTACTACTTTCTTCATTTCTAATAATTCTAGTTTAGTTATAGGCGTGTACACAAACACGCGTGTAAAATTATCACCGGCACCTCTAATTGGGTGCACTTCGCGTAACGGGTTCTGTCTATCTATGTGATACATTTTTCTTCCCATGATGGGAACTGGAACGTGTTCTGGGCATACGAAATTTAAATATTGGTTTCGGGATTCTAGAATTTCCTTAATCAAATCAGTACCTGACCCTCTCCATATATTCGTGAGTAGTTCTGTCAATATGTCAGGTAAGGGTCCTGGATCGGAGTGTTGGTTTTTATATAATATAAGGAGGTGTTGAATCATGTATATACTAGCTAAACGCTGTTCATATGGGTCTAGATTCAGAAACGTGTGTGTAAGTACATCATCATTGTATTCGCCGGGACTGTCAGCCCATTGTACGGCTGACCTGGCTAATTCTTGTTCGTCCATGGAATCGAGCATATGGTACCCTCTTCGATCTCGGAGTAATTTATCAGCGGCTTGGAATAGGTGTTCGGGGGATTTTGTTTTTATCATAGGGTTTGGAAAATGTCTATTATATTCTGGACGTATTGGACGTACCGGATCATAAAAACCTCTGGTATTATTATGGGGTTTTCCTCTACTTACATAAGCTATCGTTTCTACTTGCTCTGACTCTTGCTCCTCCTCCTCTCTGTTTAGGTCAGCGGCGTCTACCTCTAATCTTTCTTCGTGTATTCGTTCTACTTCTTTGCGGATCTTTCGGTACATAGCTACTATACATAACTGTTTATCATGTCTCCCTTCTGATATATTCTGGCCCCAAGTGACAAGTTTTTGCATTTCTTCCGGATTTATCCCAGGCCGGTCTTGATTTCTGATTACACAGTTTATGAGGAAACGTAACAGTTGTCCCTGTACCTCCTGTAGCACCGTCTGGGGTGCTGGACGTAAAAGGATTAGTTGAAGGTGAGACAGAGATTGTAGATGCGGGAAAAACTGTAGAGACGGACGGGCCTGTTGGAACTTGTGTAGGAGTTTGTAGTTGCGGGGATACAGACGTATGCGCTTGGTGTTGAACACCATCGGCAAGCGATGTGGGTGGTACGGCATTAGCATACTCGGGAGCTGCGTCATCTAAATAGGAGGAAAGAAAAACGTCCTTTGCTGTTTTGGTATGTGATTTGGGATGTGCTTTTATCGGAAACAATGGAGGTGGCAAGTCTTTTGGTATTTCCTGAGTAGCCTTAGGTAACCCTTCGGCCAGAAGTGGATACATACCATTCATAAGAGTGTTTCATTGTCTATCTACTTGTTCTGAGTTTACTCGGGTACCTTCCTCAAGTAATAGATTTTCTCGAGTTTTATTTGAATTCTCTCTACCTTTCTCTTCCTGTCTGTGTGCTTTTTCTGTACGTCTGTATGATTCTTTACGCCATAATTCAATGGCATCTTTCTGTGACTGTCTGGCTTTCTTTTTCCATAATTCTTCTTCTACTCTCATGATGCAATCTGCATCCCAGGTCCCAGCTGCGGGCCATCTCTGACTCTCTGGTAATTCTTTGGTGTAGTCCACCCATAATTCAAGAAATAATACGGCATCTAGACCATGCTTATGATACATAAAGTATCCTGGAGTGTCCCTAGGTGGAATGGGAACAGCTTCTTCGAGTACCCCTTTTCTAGTTTTGATCTGTCTTAGTTTCGAAAAGAGCGGCATTTTTAGACCTTATTACTAGAACACACTTTATACAAGAAAACACAATAATGAACAGTCATTCACACCACAATATATAGAACGTATTTAAAACATTTAACGCTTAACAGTTTTACGAACAATGATAACTAATAGAAAACTAGTTACTGACATTATACTGACACTAGATGATACTTATTTATATGCAAAACATACTATATATACTGCTAAACAGTACAGATACACTGCTGAAACAGTGCAGTGAAGGGGACTTGACATTTAGTTCTACGTGTGGAGACAGAAGTCTGGGGTTATGTCAACCTAATCCCAAATCATATCTAATATCCTATGTTTAAAGAACTGTGTTATCCAAAAAGAGAGGCCTCTTAGGATAGAATCTTATTCTATACTGACTATACTGACTGTTAGTGCGTGTACAAGCGTCTAAGTGTCTACACTAGATGCGAGGGGGTAGGAATATTCCATGGTAACGGGGCTATGAATTACTTGCATGAGGACAGCGAGGCCTTGCCCCTTTGCATGGTAGCTGGAGGAATGTTTACCTAAACTACTAGACAAGAATGCATCGGATGAGGAGCGAAGGAGATAATCTCGAAGGTGAAATACAGTTTTTGGCAGGCAATAGGCTGGATCAGGCACCGTTAGCCGCACAAGGAGTAAGGCAAAGTTCATGGTCACAGATGCAGGCTCAGACTGGAGCTTTCAGAGGCAGAAGGCAGGAAAAGGCTTGATGACAGAATTCGGGCCTACTCGCCTGAGTCTGTAAAATGTGGAAAGTGAACCATATAAAGTCGGTGGCCTTTCATACTTAGGAATGGAATATCTGACCCATTCATGGCGGATCTGAAAGAGGACATGTTGACGGTGGACGCACATATATTTGCGTCTTCAGAACTGGAGCAGGAGGGAACATACATGTACTTATAGCATGTACATGGAGCCATTGGGGTCTACGATAGGGGACATAACTGATCACAAAATTCATATTTCCTCAATCTTCTGACTCCTGTAAATTCAGTAGTGTGGAAGGTGGAAGCAGCAAGATTTTTGTCCAAGTCGTAAAATCTGTTGTTTTCTTGTCCGTCGACCAGCCCGTCGACGGTGGGAATCTTTTTATTGTGACAGATCTTGTCATTGGAGATTTTAAAGTTGTCGACGATGGCACGCTCGGTGTCCTCGTCGACGGTGTCCTCGTCGACGCTATTTTCGTCGTCGACGATGCGGTCGTTGTCGAGACGGTCGTCGTCGATGACGTAGTCGGCACTGAGGTCGTCGACGTCTTCATCGGTGTCGAGACTGAAGACACCTTGATCTTCGTCGACGGGAGCGACGACGGAAATCTTTCCTCAGAAGATTTTTTGAGAGGTGTATGAGGCAAAGACGACGATGAGTCTTTGGCCTTTGGCTTCTCTGTTTTCTGTTTCTTCACCTCAACTTGCTCCTCAGACAACTCCCTCTTATGTTTAGAAGAGGGGTGTCCTTTAGTTCCCCCTTCAGAGTCAGAGTCTGAGGCAGTCTTCTTCTTTTGAAGCCATAATAATAATCGCGCTTCTCGGTCTTTTAAGGTTTTTGCTGAGAAGGTGCAACAGTACTTGCACTCCTTAGCGACGTGCTTAGGGTGAAGGCAGTAAAGGCATTCCTTGTGAGGGTCCTCAGAGTATAATCTGGCCTTCCCACAGGATTTGCAAGATCTGAAAAGCCTCTTCTTAGAACTTTCAGACATGGTGAAGTAAGAGAGGAAAAACAATACCTCAATCCAAGAACTGTAGGAGGGTCAAAAGTTCACCAAGTAACAAGAGTTGAGCAGAGCTCAGGGAGACTCCTCACACAACGGTGGTTGGCAATCTAAGGTATGGTGGCTCTGCTGGGGATTGTGATCTCAGGGCTGGCAGCTGATTGGTTGGTGTTTGGACCAAATAATAATGGTGATATGTTACCAAACTATATACTTCCCTATGGGTTTTCTATGCAGTTTTTCTTTTACTGCTATGGTTATTCTTTTACCATGAGACTCCCACCATGTAGACGGGGAAGATACAAAGCATGTGAATCTATGAAAGATTCAATACTGGAGAACTGCCAGATCTCCTTTGCCAGATCCGCCAGGGCCAAAAACCTGTTTACCTATGCTACTGCTGATACATTGTCCATCTTTAACAAAATACAACAATTTGCTGGATCTTTTGCTGAGCAGCTCCTTATTGTAACTGATCCCACTATAAGCACCAGAAACAGATATGCATTATCCTCTCTGCCTCTGACCATTTTCCACCTGTTCTTAATGTTCCACGTCTCACTCACCAGCCTTCCATGCTGGCGTCACATTCTATCACTACCTATGGGAAATCTTCAAAGATGGAATTACCATGCCAAGCCTCAATATACATTAACCACCTGTTACAGACTCCTTTATTTAATTCTATATTCTAGGAATACTTTAAACTCATCCTTAAATGTTATTCTTTCAGTTGATGGAGGGCCCTGTAATTGGGAGGTGCTGGGGAAAAATGAAAATTGCTTGAATCAATGCTGACAAGCCCAGAAGTATTTCTGATGTAAATAGATCCTCTTTGCTAACTTCACCAGTATGATTTCCCTGTGAATCTTTCTCACCTTTCTTCATCGACAACTTCAACACTCAATCAGAGGTCCATATCAGAAGGATTTCAATTACTGTTTCAGACTCAAGCTCGATTTGTTTCTCTTGAAAACAAATACCATAATCCTTTATGATGCAAACCACTAACTCTGTTCCTCAGACTGCTCTGTCGTCACTGCCATGATGCGAATATCCTCTTAATGTACAATAAGTCTAACCCTTCCTGCTCTCCACCATACTACCAGAGGTCTCATTACCTTCGTAAAACACCATATGTCAACATTAACCAGAATGCCAGACAAGTAAGCCTCCAAGTTCTCCGTAGCCATCAAAACCTTAGGCGATTCCGGTGTTCCTGTCAAATAAGTGTCTTTCACATCTAGTCTTGTGAAACCAATAGTTGTTCCTAAAGGCATCCCTCAACAGGTGGATCCCCTCTATCATGAAATGTCTATAAAGCATCCAATTATGTAGATGTCTTGGACTACTAAGAAAACATTGCTTTAAAAAAACACTTGAAGCATTTGTCACTAATTCTATTGCTCTGTTCTATACAATGTGGTTACTTCCTGACTCACCATAGTTTCCTGTTCTGCACTAAATTCCAAAATTCTGGGTTCCTGATTCTAAGCAGGATGACTAACAAACTCTATTCTGTAGCCCTGAACAGCTTCCAAAACCCATGGATCCCACATTCTCTCCTCCCAACAGTCTACAAATTGGGCCAACCTGTCACCCATCATTAAAGAGGAAGATAAACAGTCTTTGTTTAAACATACTTGAGCCTCCTTTAGCTCTCCTTTCCCCCCTCAGGTGAAACCAGCGCAATTCCTTTGGCATTGTGGCAAGAATCTGTAAGATCCTTGTTGTCCATTAAATGGTCTAATGCTCTTGCAAACTAAGCATGTGTGATGCCCTGGCCATGGCCAGTAAACCAGTCCTGCATTCTACTGCCCCACCAAAAACGCTGTCTCTTTACACTATTTAATAGCTCTTTCAGCCTTCTGCATGAAAATTAACATTTAAACATACTGGGACATATCATTTACAAACTCTTCACCAAACAGCATGCCATTACAAGTTGCACCACCCTTCTTTGTTAGTCAGTTCAACCAATTTGTGATCAATCATCATTTTAAGAGTGTTATGTCTCTCCATGCATAAAGCAGAATTTGCCATGCAGAATAGATACACTTTCCTCTGGACCCATTGACGCAGTTCTTCAACATCAACAGTAGAATTGCTCAGAAATGCCTTTTCGGTCATATCAAATATCTTTGTCCATGGGCCTAATATATCCAGAACTCTATCCTGACATCATTTCAGTCCCTTATCTAGGCCCTTTCTTGGATCCATATCAAACTAATCTAGAAAAAATTAATCTTTTTAGGATCCATTCTGGGTTAAAAGACACTTTAATAAACCAAGTCAGTCTAGGACACTGACACCACATAAACGCACAAAGCTTCTTTTGCATCTGCTTCTGAACCCCATGCTCAACATAATGACCTACATGATGGTACTGTGCCTATTGTGGGGAGAGAGGATGGTCTAATAATACCAGATCAAACAGTTACCCACCATATGGATCTTTGAGGCGATTTTCCTCTTTCCCTTTGCTTGTCTTGTCAAATTACCTTTTCTTTGAGTTTGCCCAAACAACAACTCAATTCAACATCTCTACTGCTTGTTCAGATATGAAATGCCGCTGCTTTGTGACCGCTATTTTGGCCATTACAGCCTTTACCTCATTTCTGTAATGATTCATATCCTTACTTACTTTAAACACACTATCATGGCTCTTCCATTTTCAGCCTGACATTTTCCTCTCAAGTAGATGCTTTCTCTTTTGAGTAGCCTTTTTGACTAGTTTCAAATAATCACCCCTAGTCTCAGATTCTACTACTGTCAAAAACTCTGTTCCACTGTATGCTTACCAATATGCATATAGATGGGTCAATTAATAAGAATTATTTTCTCCACACAACCAGCTGTTCTTTTACCCATGGTATCAGCCAAAGTTACAAAACCCTTAGCAACCATAGACAGTCATTTTTCTGCAATAACTACATCATTTTTAAATTTGTTCTACATGCCACATTCCATATTTCTAAATATTAAAGACTGGCCTATTAATAAACGAAAATCCCTGAAACTTACATCCACCTCAGGCCAGTCTAAACATGAGACGGACGGAATGCCGGTCCTAATGCTGGTATACCGTTATAAGAGCTTTGTAAAAATAAATGTCCAAAACATGGTTGTGTTGTGCAATGGATAACTTTCATGTTTTCCAAGCAACAAAGATGGCTGGGTTACGCTGCCCCCATGGCATGAATGACGGCTGACTAGGTAAAATTCGAAATCATTCATGGCGCGAAGAAAAGAAACCCTGCTATGCAGATTTAGTACTAGCATGAGGCAGGGCAAAGCCTGTCTTGCGAATCCAAACAAACACGGGCAGGTCAAAGCCCGCCTCACGGTCACGGACTTCAAATAACTCCAGGAGCGTATGTGCATGAAGCTCAAGCTTTAAATCAAGCTTGTTGCAGCCGCATGCACATCCTGTATTGATTACCTGACTCTATGAAAGGATTTAAGAAGGCCAGAATTACAGTACTATGGGGCACATGCATTAAGCATTTTACCGGTCACAAACGCCCCGTTTGAGTCTGGAAAAATGCCTTTTCCGATGCATGTACCTTTTTGCATACGCAATACAGGTAAACTCAATTTTTTGCAATTACCTAAATTGCGAAAGCATTTAGGGAACCGCAATTTGCGATTCCCTATTTGAGATGCATGTAGCGTTTCCTAAATGCAACTTTGCATTTAGGAAACGCTAATTACCATCAACTTCAAGTTGATGGTAATTTGTGCATGCATTAAAAAATGCACAAAAAATGAATTTTTCAATGCGCTATGTAGCGCACACATGCCCTTAGGGCATGTGTATGCTACACATGTGCATACTTACCTTTTTGGGGGGTGCCTCAAGGGAGCCTTAGGCCTTCAGGCACCCTTGGATTTGCATTAGCAAATTCCGATTACCAAATTGCGATTACGCAAATTGCGACTGAATTTCAATTAATTCCTATGGGCCTGTAGGCCCATAGGAATGAATGGGACTGTATTCCCTAATAGCGATTCGCAATTAGCAAATCGATATTCGGGAATGCCAAGGATTCTCAAGATGATTTGCAAATCCTTCATGCATAGGCATTTGCGATACCAAATAGCAAATCCTTAAAATTCACTATTTGGTAATCGCAAATGATTACCTTGATGTATGTGCCCCTATACCCTGTAATCAGAGCAAACGTAAGTGCCCGGAATCACTTAACAGGACATATCTTGTCTAGTTAAAATAATAAACACATCAATATTTAGGGCTACATAAATATCAATTGACACGACGGTATCTTAGCAAGAATATTTTCCCAATCTTAATGCAAACAAATAACTTTCACCGAAAACACATTCAAATACATTCCATCTAGATGATATTCAAATCCAGATCCCACATTCAATCATCTTCCCTCATGCATAGTACTTACATGTGCATGAGCAGCAAAAAAGTAGGAAGACGGCTACAGGTTCTGAGGCTTTATATAGGTTCTAGAGTGTTGGAATGTTTAAGTGTTCTGAAGTTTTATACGTTTTGCTCAAATGTGAATTGGTAATAAAGGAGGATTGCCTAAAACTTTTCTACAAGTGTTGCCTTAAAATCTAAAATACTGACAATTGAACATGCACTACAAAATGCCATAGAAACGTGTCAAAGTCTCATTTTGGGGCAACAGGTTGCCACTCGATGACTGCCTTTTACCCCCCGAAAGTCTTTTACAGTGACCCAGATAGATTTACCAGATCAGCTTGGTAATAAAGAACAGTTATTTCCAGCTGATGATGTTTACATCTATTCTCCAGTTACTCTACCCTAACCGTTAAAAGAATGAAGCCCTTCTGAAAGTCCAAGATTTCATCATGCTACCTAGGATGGCAAATCCTCTTTGGTAGAAGCCCCTAATCTCTGAAACACCCCTACATTCGGATGAAGGACTCGATCCATACTCAAGTCCCTTTAATAAAAAAATAAACATGTATTTGTTTGATAATAAGGAACATCGAATTTCATACAGGTTGTACCAAAATCCTACAGCCACAATTTGCATGTGACTGGAATTGAACAATCTCCAAATTAGTGTTTTTTTTAATGAAGAACAACAAGGACGCGAGAGAAACAGGAAGGAGAGCGGCCAGGCAGGGTAGGTGGCAGAAACACAGGTAAGTGCCTTCTTTATATCTTTTTAAAGCATTTGGGAGGGGGGAGCTGGGGGAGCTAACTCCACTCCGCCATGGAGGCAGAGTTTTTGCCTACTCCACATTTGCCATGGAGCACGGAGTAGGCAAATCTCCGCAAACTCCGCCGGGGGAGAGGAGTTACCCGCCCAGGGTTAGTAACAATTACAAAAAATTAATGTCTATGATATTCTCCCATGTTCATTTATTGTGATTTTTGTAACAATGTGTGTGATCTTTGTGAAACTTTGATGTGGCTCTCTAGTTAGAGTTATTTTATCTTGAAATAATCCATGTTTTTATTATATGCACCCTTTATATGACTTTTTAAATTGATTTTACAGAATAAACATTCATATATTGGATTTTTGCAAACGGTCAGCACTCTTTGGTGATATTGATATGCTTGGATGAATGGTGTATGATTTATTTTCGGTTTGTCCAAATAGACACAAAGGGAATTGTTGTTTTTGGTTATTTGTCAATTTGACGTCCTGTCCCTTTGTGTAAGGTGGACCCCTCTCTTGTTGTTTGAGTTTGAGGAATGCAAAAGGCTCTGATCCCTGAACCTAGATAAATGATACTAGAGGTGAAAGGAAGACATAGATGAAATAGTAACCCACAAGATGGTGTTTTCATTTGTACAGGGTAGCACATGGGATACTGTAAGGACATGCCTGTTTTTGCATGATCCAACCCACACGTTTGCACTGAGGCTGCTGGTATTTTAACTCTGGAAGTTTACTGTGTCCTACCAATCAAGCCTCAGTGCCACTTCTCTGACCTTAAAAAGATATATGTCTAATTGGTTTCCCCACAATTGGCATAAGATAAATTACTAATAAGGCCCTAGTATGTGGTATTATTAGTACCTAAAGTCTGTAAGTTAAGTTTCTCTCATGGACTGCAGCACTTATTGTGCCACTGCAAGTGTGACAAAGCAAACAAATGACTCCCGGTCCACCATTGTGGACTGGCAGAGCAGTTTTAAACTGACAACTCAATTTTGCCATCTAAACCATTGCCAAAGCCTAGACCTTCCTTTTTCGGTCAAGCCTAAACAGCGCTTGCGCTGTTAGACGATCTGTTCTCTACACTTTGTGGGGTCTGACTCTTCTCACGCTTTGGAATGGCTTGAGCTTGTGTCATTTAAAAATCGTAGCCTGCAAATGGCTATTTGTGGGTGCATGTCTCACCTTTTCTGAAAAGTGGACTCCCATGGAGTATTGCCGTGGGCGCGAGCAGCGACGCGCATGCAGTCTTTACATTCAATGCTGACCTAGGAGCGCAGCCGATGAGTGCTTGTTATTCTTGTTGGCAGATCTTTCCATCTCCTCTCTTTGATTTCTCCTGTTGGCTCTTTCTTTGCCTCTCTGATTCTGTCCTCTTTTCATGACGGGGTAATGCAAAGCAGCCAACACTAGACCTGTTACAGGTAAAGTATGTTTTAGTCTGCTGCGAGTCTTGCTGTTACCGAGATCCTGCCCATGCCCCGGGTAGCGCCATTTGATCCCTCCAAGACCTTGTTTTTTTTGTAGTTTTATATAGTGCAAACCGGACCTGAAGGTACTGGAGCGCTTTACCTGAGCGGCACCTACATGAGAAGGGGTTGGAGCCCAAGTCTGGCATGTGACATATGCTATGACATATGCCACAGCGTGTCACATTTTTGGGATATGTTGTTTCTGGTATAAAAGTGCTAGTGGGTTATTTTAAAGACATATCTTTCATCTAGGTTGAATTAAGAACAACATATTTAAAATCTACAAAAACATAAATTTATGCTTATTTGGTGGGTCTTGAACCATTGCCCTTACATTTGATTATACTTTGTACTTACCACTACACCACTCAATAGCTTAATCACATCCTGTGACTCAACATTTTATGAGACTGTGCACAAAACAGAAGTCAATTTTCTATTTCCATGCTGTTTTGCTTTTCCATGCCACAAATCCACACTTGAAAGGGCATCTTTCATTTGGGTAAAATAGAAGAAAAAAGGAAAAGAATATAAAAATTACATTTCCCCAGCTGGGGCTTGAACCCTTGTCAAACAGTACTCATAGCCCCTGTTAGCTACCACTATACCGTCTTTTTAGGTGCAAACTTTTTTTTTGCCCAAAGCTTTTTTGTCATGGAAAAAGGGTGCTGGTCCTTCTTCTATTATCATACTGTTTTGCTTTTACATGCCACAAATTCACATTTGATTTTCATGTGATATGAACAAATAGCCCTTCCTTTCTTTCACTCTGGCACTTGCCCCATGCATTTATTTTTCTTCTACAATCATCTTCAAAGTCTCATTCCACAAATTGAGGGATTTCTTTCACAGCAGACCTTGCCCCCCTTCCACATGCCACACAGCATGTCACAAATGTCTGACATGCAGTGCCTCAATTAAAGAGGCCATAAATCGCCCAGACACTGCTAGGGGTGATTTGCAAAGGGAAATCTTTCCTTTGGGTAAAATAGAAAAAAAATGGAAAAGAATATAAAAATCGAATTTCCCCAGCTGGGGTCTGAACCCTTTTCAAAAAGCACTCATAGCCCCTGTTAGCCACCACTGTTCCACCTGTTGTGCTGAAAAAATCTTTTGTCCCAAAGCCATTTTGTCAAGGAACGAGTGTGCTTTTCTCTCTTCTATTTCTATGCCATTTTGTTTTTACATGCCAAAAATTCTAGGTCAGTACCGGAGGCTCCAATTAGGGTTCTCTTTTCTTTACTACTAATTTCAGCAGCTAATCACAATAAAGTAAAACACAAACTACATTACCCATGTTTTCCTGTACCTCCCATGTCACATGCTCCAATTATATATGAGCTACCCATATAACTGTAGAAGTCACCATTTTGTGTCCTCTTTCTTTGCTGCTTCGCAGCTAGATAAGTACAGTTTGATTATTTATGCTTGTATTGACGTAATTATAGATATCAATTATATCTATTGCTTAGAATGTTTAATTTCTATATGCTTGTTCTACCATAACTATAGGTATTTCATACCTCTATTTGCTGCAAATGTCATGCTTTCTACGCATTGCGGTTCTATGAGGGCAGTCATGGTGAGGTGACCAATAACCCACTGCGTGTGCTACAGCGTTGGGACTCCACCTTCATTTTTTTAACATTTATGGCGGTCGGACTCAGATGCTGCTTGCTGCCTTAGTGGAGCTCGAGCAAGGAGCGGACAGCGCATGTCTCGCTGATGGGTGCAGTCTTGTTTTACTTGCGAAAAAGGACCACACAACGCGCATGCGCAGAAATCGAACGCGACGCTCGAGGATATTGATCAGAGCCTTCGCTGGCTTTTTCTACACATCACATGACCTGGCACTGTGTGTGGTGGCAAGGATGAATGCTCCCCCTACGCCCTGTCTCACAAGTGTGTGCAGGGTTGTATACATTTGCATAGGCTTTGTCTAGAGTGGGTTTTTCGTCCAGGCAGCTCCCTCCACATATAAATTAAGGCACAATCCTTGGCCTGTCAGGGTTTTTTTCCACCCCCCCCTTACTCTCTCAACTCCCAGTAAATTGAGTGTGCATACAGAGAGAATAGCACAATGGGAGTGCAATGAGGTGGAAGCAGACTACTACCATGAAGAAGGTGATGACCAGCTAGAGCTGGATTTGGTGGATGCACTGGACTGCAGTGTACAGCAATCCATGAATAAGGCCCTGGTACGGGCGCTCGGTCCCTTCACAGGGCAGCTGCATGAGTTTGCACGACAACAAGGCTGGCAACCCCAACTTCCTCCAGCCAACAATGAGGTGGGCCCATCAACAAAGCACAAGGTCAAAAGTAAATCACAGCTAGAGGTACATGGAGAGACTTTTGAAAAGCTAAGGCGCAAGAGAGAGACTAAACACAATTATAGCGCCAATCCACAGGGAGAGTCCTCTCAGTCTCATAGCCCACAGTATGCAGAGGCCCTAGACTCAGACTGTTCTTCCCACACTGAGGACAGGGATGAGGGTGAGAAGGTAGGATCTAGTAAGAAGAAACGGGCTCCAGTCCAGACCCCTCGGGTGTTCCAATTCAAGCCTACCGAAAGAATTCACCCCAGGGCGTCCGATTAGGTCCCCCTCAGAGGTTGCGGAATACCTTCAAACCCATCTACGGCGGAGCTTTGCTAAAGAGGTATGTGGATCACTCATGTCGGATGTGCCAAGATATACTACTTGACATGACAGGACCCTTGAATAAGATCCTAGAGTTAGCATGACACGCCAAAGAGTCCAACTCCCCAGTGAGTACTGACGATCTGATTAGCTGGGCTCAGCGAGCAGACTGCTTGTAGGGAACATCAACTGCACCATCTCTATGGAGCGCCAGAGATCTATCCTGATGACAATAGAGCCGAACGTCAATGAACTATCCAATTTGGAAGCCGGCCCAAAGGCTGACAGCCTATTATTAGGGGGCTCCTTCGTTAAGGAACTGTACAGATTTTGTGCCACCTACTCGACTAGAGACAAGGCCCAAATGTTGCTTAAAAGAGTATTCCGGAGAGGCCTTTTTGTCAGGGCCAGGCGCTATGGAGGACGTGCGCTGGGCCGTGGAACCTACCAAAGGTCTCAACAAGGCTACCATGCCCTCTGCAAAGGTAGTTGGTATGGAGACCAACCAGAACCCACCTTTATCCGGCGGACAACAAAATGCAATCCAGGACACAGTATATATCGGTAAGAGTGTTGCAGGGATTCTGCTCATGCACAGAACTATGCACAGGAAACCAGAACCTCAGTGAATTGTAGTGTACCAAAAACTCTCCTCAGTACCCAGAACCCCTAACCGACTAGCATCAGTGTCTCATTTGTTCTCCGTACTACAGTGAAGCTACCAATGATTAGACAACCCAGAACAAGCGACTTAGGTTACTCTCAGCAATGGTGGGAATCAAGAACACGCTTTCGTTTTTATTCTCATATCAGTCCACAACATGAGTAATCAGAGACTCGGAAAAGTTTAAAATGTTTATTTTTAACTACGTGCTGTAGGATGCAGTATTTTGGCTAACATAAGCAGGCAAATGATTAGAAATAAAAAAAATCAGCATTGTTACAATTCCATAAAACACAAAGGGAGAAATCATATTATAATGATAGTCGAAACAGGTCCTATAGCACCTTGTGTACCACCCTCCCCTGGCTAGAAGCTAGTTTTATAATAATAGACGGTATCTAGGTTTGAATAGGAAACTCCATACCTCCAAGATCAGCTTAGGTGAATCACATCACAGAATCAGCAACGCTCTTTGTAGATGGAAAGGTTTTCTCCAAGTGCCAGTATCATGCATGCAATGCAATATTAAAGGCACCCGAGTTTCAGATATTTGCAGCCGTGTGCTTGTTGTGTCTAGAGCGTGGGCCGATCAACCTGAATTCAACAGCATACATTGTTATTTGACATTGAAGGCTTCTGCACACAGTGTTCAGACTAAGATTGCGGTGTAAGTCTAGGGATGTGAAAAACAGACCGTTCTCATGTGAAGAAAAAGCAAGCAAGCTGTTTTACTTATAATAACAGTTACGTGTAGTGTCGTGTGCAAAAGCGGCAAAGTGGCAAGATGGCGTTTAACTTCTAAAACGCTTATGCTAACATAGCAATGTGTGCAGGCAAAACCCTGTCTTAACTACAAGTTATTCCATTCTCAGAAGGGATATTGGGGCGGAAGAGTGGCGCTATTCATAGACATCTGGAAACACATATCCATGAACCCATGTGCACGGGAGACCATTCAGGCCTTCAAACTGGAATCTTACGAATCTCTAACTTGGTCTGGCCCTCTAAGACAAATGTATTTTTCCCAAACATAGTAAGTTTTTATAGACTCAGAAATTCAAAATCTCTTAGCCAAAGGGGCAATATGCCTGTCAACTCCACACCCCAAAGGGTTTGTGAGCCCCATCTTTCTGTTGTTTGAATAGCAGTGCGAAGGTCACCAGTTAGTCCTAAACCTCAAAGATTTCAATGTCTGGATAATGTACAGCCATTTCAAAATGGAAGGAATTTACTTGCTAATAGATATTCTACAAGAAAGCGATTGGATGGTCCATGTGGTCCTAAAGGATGCCTAACTCTCTGTCCCCATATTCCCACCTCACAGATGGTTTCTACAGCTCAGATGGCGAGGACAGTGCATGGAATTCAAATCCCTTCCATTCAGCCTCTCACCGGCCCGTGGTATTTCACCAAATTGAGGAGACCAGGTATAGACGCACTGAGGGTAGGAGGAGTATGTCTAATTGTGTATCTAGACTACCTCATAGACTCAAGACTCATCTATCATAGACTATACAACTTCTTCAGAGTCTGGGATTCCTGATCAACTCCCAGAAGTCAGTCCTGTCACCAGTCCAGCAAATGGAATTTCTGGGTTTCCAGATAGATTCATGCCGAGTACATTTTCTCCATCCAATCCAAAAGATTTGCAACATCAAGAAGGAATTGAGGTCTGTGTTGTGCAAACAGACTGTATCGTTGAGGTAGATTGCCAGAATCGTGGGACTCCTGGCCCCATCGATACAAGCCATATTTCAAGGCCTCCTCCATTATAGAGCCCTTCAGAGATTAAAAATCCAACACTTACGGAAGGGTATCTTCTACACAGAACAAATCCCACTGATGGGCAAAGCCAGGACAGAGATAACATGGTGGCTGGACCACATGGTATCCCGGAACGGTCAAGCCATTTTTGGCACCTCGCCAGAAATAGGTATAGAATCGGATGCCAGTCCATGGGGTTGGGGAGCGCGGTGCTGGACGATGTCGACAGGAGCTCAGTTTTCACATAAATTGCCTGGAACTCCTGGTGGGCTCTTTAGTTATCAATCAATCAATCAATCAATCAATCAATCAATCAATCAATCAGTTCATTTATAAAGCGCACTACTTACCCGTGAGGGTTTCAAGGCGCTGAGGTGGGGTTGGGGGGTTGGTGCTGCTGCTACTGGTCGAAGAGCCAGGTCTTGAGTCGTCTCCTGAAGGTCAGCAGGTCTTCGGTTTGTCGTAGGTTGAGGGGGAGGGTGTTCCAGGCCTTGGCGGCGCGGTGGGAGAAGGACCTGCCTCCGGATGTGGTTCTACGGATGCGTGGGACCGTGGCCAGGGCGTGGTCAGCGGAGCGGAGTTTCCTGTTGGGTACGTAGAAGGAGAGTCGACAGTTGAGATAGGCTGGGCCGGTTTTGTGGAGTGCCTTGCGTGCGTGGACCAGGAGCTTGAAGGAGATTCTTCCGTAGACGGGGAGCCAGTGCAGGTTCCTCAGGTGGGGGGTGATGTGGTCGTGGCAAGGGACGTCGAGGGCTAGGCGTGCAGAGGCATTCTGGATTCTTTGCAGTCTGTTGATGAGCTTGGACGAGGCTCCGGCGTAGAGGGCGTTTCCGTAGTCGAGTCTGCTGCTGACTAGGGCCTGGGTGACTGTTTTCCTCGTGTCTGTCGGGATCCATCTGTAGATCTTGCGGAGCATACGAAGGGTGTTGAAGCAGGTGGAGGAGACTGCGTTGACTTGTTTTGTCATGGTGAGTTTTGAGTCAAGGATGACTCCCAGGTTGCGTGCGTGGTTGGTAGGAGCCGGGGGTTTCCCCAGTGATGCGGGCCACAAAGAGTTGTCCCATGCTGAGGGGTTGGGCCCGAGGATGAGGATCTCCGTCTTGTCTGAGTTCAGCTTAAGTCGGCTTTCCTTCATCCAGTCGGCGACGGCCTTCATTCCCTGGTGGAGGTTGGATGTGGTGGGGAGGGGGTCCTTGGTGAGGGAGAGGATCAGCTGCGTGTCGTCGGCGTAGGAGATTATGTTGAGGTCGTGTTGTCGGGCGATGCGTGCGAGTGGTGCCATGTAGACGTTCGAACAGCATCGGGCTGAGGGAGGATCCCTGTGGGACGCCGCAGATGATCTTGGAGGCTACAGACTCTCTGAGTTCTGCCGGAGTGGAAGGAGGTGGTCCAGTCCAGGGCCTGGTCTTGAATTCCTGCGTCGTGGAGGCGCATGTGTAGTGTGCGGTGGCAGACGGTGTCGAAGGTGGCGGAGAGGACCAGGAGGATGAGGGCCGCCGTCTCGCTGTTGTCTAGCAGGGTCCTGATGTCGTCTGTGGCGGCGATGAGGGCGATCTCGGTGCTGTGGTTGCTGCGGAATCCTGATTGGGAGGGGTCCAGGATGCTGTTGTCTTCAAGGTGATGGGTGAGCTGGATGTTAACTATCTTCTCGATGACCTTTGCTGGGAACGGAAGCTGGGAGATAGGCAGGAATTTCTTGAGGTCGCGAGGATCCGCCTTGGGTTTCTTCAGTAGGGCGTTGATCTCAGCGTGCTTCCAGCTCTCAGGGAAGGTAGCGGTCTCAAAGGAGAGGTTGATGATGTTGTGCAGGTGGGGTGCGATGGAACTGCCGGCTTTGTTGAAGATGTGGTGTGGGAGAGGGTCAAACGGGGATCCAGAGTGGATTGTGCCCATGGTCTTGATTGTGTCCTCGATGCTCACGTTGGCCCAGGTTGTCAGGGAGTAGTGGTCGGTGGGGTGCGGTGGGTCCAGTGTGTCGAGGCCTGTAGGCGTCATCCGGGGGTTGAAACTGTCTTGTATGTCGGTGATCTTTCGGTGAAAGAAGGTGGCGAGGGAGTCACACAGGGCTTGCGATGGCGGGATGTCGTTGGCGCTGGAGCTGGGGTTGGAGAGTTCCTTCACGATGTTGAAGAGCACCTTGCTGTTCTGTGCGTTGTTGTCAAGGCGGTCTTTGAAGGAGGTCCTTTTGGCGGTCCTGATGAGGTGATGGTGGTTGCGGATGGCGTCTTTGTTGGCAGCACGGCTGTCCGGCGTCTTGTCGCTGTGCCATTTGTTCTCCAATTTCCGGCAGGTGCGCTTTGTTGCTAGGAGTTCCAGGGTGAACTAGCTGGCTCTTTTGCTGGTGTCTCTGTTGGTGGGCTTTTTTAGCGGGGCTAAGGTGTTGGCGCAGTCGTCCATCCAGCGTCTGAGGGTGCGTGCACCATCGTCAGGGTTGGTGGGGTCGGTCGGTGGGTTGAGTGCAAGGTTTGTCTGTAGTTGTTCTTCAGTGACTTTGCCGCAGCAGCGGCGGGGGATCTGTAGGGTGCGGTGGTGTGTGAGGGGTTTTCGGAAGGAGAAGTGGATGCAGTGGTGGTCTGTCCAGGTAAGTTCGGAGGCGTGGCTGAAGGCGACGTGGGGGCTTGAGGAGAAGATGGCATCAAGCATGTGACCGGCGATGTGGGTCGGCGTCGTGACGAGCTGTTTTAGTCAGAGGTTGGCGAGGTTGGCGATCAGGGTGGAGGAGTTGTTGTCGTTGTTGTTGTTCTCCAGATGATAGTTCAGGTCTCTGAGGAGGATGTAGTCGGTGGAGGTCAGCGCGTGGGAGTTGATGAGGTCGGCGATGGAGTCGCACAATTGTGGTCGGGGTCCTGACGGTCTGTAGACGAGGGTGGGGGATCTCTCTCTATTTCAGGAAACGACCAGAAGAACAGCTGAGAGGTGCACTCTACTTTGGAACTCTTTCCCTTGTGAGGAGCTATATATGACTTGTTGACTCGCTGGAATTTTGAGCCCACTGCAGAGTTTAGCCGCAGGCTGTGGTTGGTGATATACATCCCTGTTGGATCAACTGGAAGTTTAAATTCCACATTTGGGCTGCATAGATCTTTGGTGACTTTTACCCTGTTTCCCTTTGGAATTTTCTGTTCTTATGGACTATCTAAAAAACAAAGAGGCCACAAAATGGTGACTTTTACAGTTATATGGGTAGCTCATATATGATTATTGGAGAATGTGACATGGGAGGTACAGGGAAACATGGATAATGTGGTTTGTGTTTTACTTTATTGCGATTAGCTGCTGAAATTAGTAGTAAAGAAATGAGAGGCATAATCCTCGCCTCCGTGTCCTTAATAGAATTGAAAATTCTTGACGCTAGAAAATGTTTAATCCACACTTGCTTTTCATGCTTTATAAATATCTCTTCAACTCTGAGACCAGCCCCATAAATATATGTTTCTCACAAACTCTTTCTGTATAACTTCTGCTACAATTTCATATGTATTTTGCGTGCTTCTAAAACAACCACCTTTCCTCTCTTTCACTGTGCCACCAGCCCCCACCTTTTCAGTTTTACAATGCTTTTGCTTTTATGTTTCGAGACTGTTAGCCACAAAATAGCTATTCATTTTTTTCTTTGTGTTCTATAGAATATAATTGCTAAATATTTTCAATTATGGAAGAAAAGCGCATTTGAAACATTCCATTGGTCAGTCTAGAACCCAGGATAACAACCAAGAAGCATCTTCGATCCTGTATTTAGTCTAAAGGATGTTGCATCCAATAACATAACTGCAGTACCTTTTCTATTATTATGGTAATTCATTTATAGTCCTTCCTCTAATGCCATGTGACATCCCTGTTTAGCTCCAGTTATGTTCGGAGGTTGTTTTCCAATATATTGTCATACCGTGGAATAATCTACCTCATCAAATATCCACTTCTACCTGCTTAAGCAGTGAAAATTGGCACTTTTCATATTCAGGTTGTGTCACTCATCCTGGGAGAATTTCTGACAGAAACAGGATTCTGACGTAGCCACTCCACATTTTGCCATTAAGACAAGGTAAGCGGAAGCATGGGCCTGGATCAGGGGCTGTGGCGTCCTAACGATTACTATCCAAAACCTTCCAAATCACCACGTAGTTTCTGTGTAATATGTCAATGACCTAAATGTGATCCTCACAAAGACACTTTGTCAAACAAAAGCTAAAATGTGCTGATGAGTGCTTAATTTAAGTCTGTGGCATGAGGTAGGGCATAAAGCCACTCTCTTTTTGGTGAAAGGGAAAATATTTTTAATTGGGCTTTGACCCAGAGAGGAAGGTGAAAAACCAAGGAAGGAAGAGAAAGCCAGGAAATAGTGAGAAAGAGATAAAGCAAAAATGAAATGGAACTTGCAAGAGCGGGATAAAGAAGCAAGAAGTGTATGTTGGTAGATGAAACAGACATGACTTACAGTCGGCAAAATCACTATAGGATGAAGAAAAGCTTTGGCATTCTAGTTGCTTAGCAAGTATGCCTACATAAACATACACAACTGATAAGACATGGGTGCTCAGTCAGCGTAATTATGTATGACTACCGAACCCAATTGGCGTTTACTTCAGATGCTTGATGATGATACATGGTGATGTACAGAAAAGCCTAAGGAGAGCACTAGCAGTGCACAATTTGTTAAATACTGAGTGCTGGTATCTGCAACTTTTATGAGAAGCCGTGGGCCATGCAATTAATAGTGCATGTAATACCCAAAGCTGGTACTCTTAAGACTCATGATGCACCTTTACTCCACTGATAGACATACCTGCCCATTTATTTTACTCTTGCCTATCCTGCTTCCCCCCTTTGTGATGTGATGTTTTTCTTATCTTTTTCTTTCTCCATCTTTCCCCTTTTTTCCCCTCTTTTGCCCTCTTGAAACTACAGATGCGGAAAAATAAGTGCTGGTCTCCAAAAATAAGTGCTAATGCCCCACATCGGCAACCAATGGCTCAATTTAAGCACTGACTGGTAGAAGGAGAATCTAACTTCGGGTATTAAACAGCTATCATGGGGCAATGAACGATTGAGGAAAAGCAACTTTCAAAAAGCAAGTGCTCTGTAGTATACTGCCCACACATAGAACTTTATGTTAGCTTATATTGTTAAGGATGACGCACTACAGTAGGTTGGCACGGTATCTTATGATGACACACTTTGTAGTTCATAGGCATGGATTTGCTAATCATTTACATTCATGACAAAATGTGCAAATAACACACAATATAGAAATGATTGCACAAATTGGTATTTTGCTACCACTTGGATTCTACATACTATTTGACTAGTTAAATCTAGCTTGGCCATTTATATATACCATGAGTTATGATTCTGGTCAACGTATTTATGTGATTGTTTACATGTTTACATGGTACATTCATGTTGGAGCTTGTAATACTAAAGCAGCGCATAAAGATTCACACAAATCCTGCCTTGTTTAGAAATACAATTTCTGAACATCAACTCTTTTGTAATACATGGAACATAAACAAGATTCACAGCTTGTTGTTTTCTTTGGTTAGAGTTGAAATACTAAAAGTGCAAACGAGGCCTTGAGCTTCAGCCGAAATTCACAGGGGAGTGGGATGTTAAGAAACACAGTGTTAGACAGTGGTTTGCACCCTGTCCATGTAGAGACCCTCACTCTAGTCAGGGTAGGGTTATTATACAGCTAAGATAACCCCTGCTCACCCCCTTGGTAGTTTGGCGCGATCAGTCAGACATATCAGAGGCAATTGTAAAGCATTTGTACATACAAACACAGTGAAAACACTTAACAACAGGACACCACATCAGTTTAAAAAAATAACCAATATTTATCTGAATAAAACGCCGAAAATCCGGCATATACAACTAAAGATATCACTTTTAAAAGGTTTAAAATAGTTCAGTCCTTAGGAAAATATGGATGAGTCACTCTAAGCACAAAGTACCTGGGATGGGCTAAAATCAAAGCCGAAAACAGGCGCTGGGGCGGTGAAGCGCCATAAAAGCAAAGTGTTGCATTGCTTCCTTACTATCAGGGGAGGTGATGCATTGATTCCTTACTGTCAGGGAGGTGATGTGTCGAACTCCGGATACACAGCCTTGGTTTCTTACTGCTGGGCCACATCGATGAAGAACTTGGCTTATATATATGATGCATTGAAAATAAGGAAACGCTGTGTCGATGCGGAGGAGCAGGCAGCAGCCCCGAAGCAGGTGATGAATCAATTTCTTCAGCCGCACAGCAGGACCCTAGTCGGAGCATGCACCACGGAAGTCGGGAAACACGGTGTTTGGGACCCGGGTTGCAGCGATCCTTCAGCTGCCAAGTAGGCACTGCATCTATTCTTTGGCCACAAGTCGGTGATGTGCTGTTTTTTCAACCGCACAGCGGTACTGCATTGGAAAAACAGCTGTTGAGTCGACGCATGGATTTTCTGGGTTCTTAGCAGCCACACCACTTCCAATTTACCAAAAACCTGAAATTGTGTCCCTTGTCCGGTCAGAACTCCCAGCAGAGGAGTTCAGGGGCTGCAAATGAAGTCTGATGGACCTGAGACTTCTTAACAGGAGGCATGTACGTATAAGCCTTTGAAGAACCTTGGAAAGCAGGATGTAAAAAGCAAAGGCCAGTCCTTTCACTCCCAGGACAGAAGCAGCCAACAGAATGTCAGTTCCTCCCACAGCATACAGCTCTTCTTCCTGGAAGAATGTCCTCTTAGTCCAGAAGTGTTCTGAAGTTATGGTGTCACAGCTCCAGTACTTATACCAGTTTCAACCTTTGAAGTAGGCAAACTTCAAAGGAAAGTCTTTGTAGTATACAGGACCCTGCCTTACTCTGACCTGGCTCCAGACACTCTACATTTGATGGAGACTTCTTTGTGTGAGGAAAGGCACAGCCCTATTCAGGGGTCAGTGACAGCTCCTTACACCACTCTAGCTCAGGAAGACCCATCAGCCTGGTGATGGGTCATCAGCATATGCAGGGCACACCTTAACTCCCTTTGTGTGACTGTCTCTAGTGAATGCACAAACAGCCCAACTGTCACCCTTCCTCAGACATGGATTCCACAGACATGAAGAGTCACAGAATGGTAAAGCATGAAAATGCCCACTTTCTAAAAGTGGCATTTTCAAACACGCAATTTAAAAACCAATTTCACTAAAATATGTATTTTTAACTTGTTAGTTTAGGGACCCCAAACTCCAAATCTTCATCTATTCCCGAAGGGAAGTTACACCTGTAAGAGGTTAGAAGGCAGCTCCAATGGTGACCTATGTGAGAGATAGTCCTTGCAATAGTGAAAAAAAAATTAGCAGTATTTCACTATCAGGACATGTAAAACATTTCAGTCCATGTCCTACCTTTCATCTACACTGCACCCTGCTCATTGGGCTACCTCGGGCCCACCCTAGGGGTGTCCTACATATAGTAAAAGTGAATGTTTGGTTCTGTCAAGTGGGTACACTTGCCAGGTCGACATGGCAGTTCTAAATGGCACACATTGCCACTGCAGTGGCGGGTCTGAGACATGGTTGCAGGCCTACTCATGTTGGTGGCACAATCAGTGCTGCAGGCCCACTGGTAGCATTTGATTTACAGGCCCTGGGCACACATAGCGCACTTTAATAGCAACTTACCAGTAGTCAAATATGCCGATCACGGATAACCAATTACAGATACAATTTAACAAAGGAAGCCCTTGCACTTTAGCACTGGTCAGAAGTGGTAAAATGCCCAGAGTCCTAAAACCAGCAAAAACGGAGTCAGAAAAACACTGGAGGAAGGCAAAAGGTTAGGGGATAACCCTGCAAATAGGGCAGGTCCCACGCACAGTGACTATGGATATCGAATTAATTTACAAACACGCATTTATTCATGATAAAGAAACATGAAAAAATCCTGAAAAGGTGTGAATCATTTCTTGATATATGTGGATTCAAAAATAGACAGTGTAAAAAATGTGGTTACTGGTTGACCGCGATGGAGTGACCACATCTGGCGGTGGAGGTCACCTTTTCTACCCAGAAACCAATATTTCTGCCCTCCTAAAGATGACAAATTAAATTTTAGGTGTACAGACCAGCCTGCCCACACTAGAGGTGTGGCCAAGCGTCTGGGGAGTGATCGCCTCCTGCATAGCTAATTTCCCCCTTTACCAGTGCAAGTGCACCTGGGGCAAGTGGAGAGCTCTTTCCTCCTCAGGGGGACAGCCCAGATGCAGATCAAAGGAGGTGCAGCCTTTAAAGCTCACTGCTCTGATGTGCTAATTCACTAGTCTGCTGGGGAGGAGGGAGGTGTCACCTCCTTCCTGCCGAGCCTTTGTTTCTGACTCCTGACAGTGATCACACTACCTGTCAGGAGGTCAGAATACTGTCTTGGCTGCAGCAGGCACAGGGAAGCTCGGACTGGTCAGCCAAAGCACAGTAAAGCTGGGGGTAACCTCTTAAGTGCCACCTGGATGCATGCCACATCACCCAGGGCACAAGAATCATGGCCGGGGTGAGATGACCCGTTATTTGATACCAAACATGACTTATTCTAGTGATACCATAACGGATCGGCCAATCTAGAGTGTCCAATTGGGAGCCCATGTTATCCTATTGACCGCTAACACATATAGTAGTTTCCAATGGGGAAAGCTAACATTAAGGACTAATAGGCTTGCACTTATTTAATATAATGCACCCTGATGCCTAGGCTGAGGGGTCCTAAGTTAAGGAGTGTCTTAGATACAGTAAAGGCAGTGTAGGTGACTGTGTCACACATGGTGAGGGCACAGTAGAGTTTGTGCAGTTTGGACTGCTTCGCAATGGCAGGCCTGCTGTCCGAAGTTTGCATAGGTCACCCAGGGTGGCCAAAAAAAATGTGCTAAAGCCCTGAGGACTCCTTTACCACCGATGCCCCCAAGTAACACTGGTACCATATGCTAGAAACTTATAAGGTGGCAAAATGTTAGCAAATTTGGGATTACCAAGTGGAAGATAGCAGTTTTAGGAGTGAGGACAGGCACTGAGGTATAGGCAGCTGAATCCTGTGAACTATCAGAGTGATAACAATCAGCATTTTGAGAAATGAGGGGGGTGACCATACAGAAGGGGCCACTTCCCTACACTACCATTATAGCCTGAGTGTGGCAGTTTAAATATTGTAATTTGACCTATCAAAGTAACCCCTTTTCACCGGTCAGAACTTTCTTTTTAAATATTAACATGTCATGCCTATGTAGGCGTTGATTCCCATAAAGCAGGATGCATTGAATTTAAAAGTAGGATATTTCAAAATGTATTGGCAGATTTCCTAAAAGTGCACACACTATAATGCAACAAGACAAGTTGCTGTGCTGTGATCCAAGAATGGAAAAGAGCAAAACAGAGCCACATTACAAATATATGGCGCACGTCAGATCTCTACCTATGCTGGTGTACTAGCGACAATGCAGGCAGCCTTGCGCCAAGATGCAAGGGTGCAAATATTATGGGCAGTTATTGTTTTTCTACAGGAAGGCATACTTCCCAGCACAAAAACAATACTTAGAGGCATATCCCTTTTAATATGTGTGCTGTAGAATAAAGCACAAATGCAAAGAGGAAGTAGCAAAGCAAAATTAAGCTATTTCTCCCTGTTACTCCGCTCTCAGCTAGGTGTACAATTTTCACATTAAATCAGGTTTACTACCTTCAGTAAATCATGAATGCATTAAAATACAAGGGTGAGTTTATGGGAATGCCCATGGACCACCCAGTTATCGCCAATCCGACTCAGTGTAAACAACGTGATTCACTTTTTGTTTTGTTACAGAGCCAAACTGGTCTTCGATTGGCTTTCTTACTCTCAAATAGCATTTTGAATTGTGGCTGCTCCAAAAAGTGGCACAACCAATTAATCAATCAATCAGGTGTATGTTAAGCGCAACTACTCACCCGTAAGGGTCTCAAGTCGCTGGGGGGGTCGCCGGATCCAGTTCATCAAGCAGGGGGTCTGTCGAAAGCCAGGTTTTGAGGTTTCTTGCGAAGATGGGGAGCAATGTTGCCTGTCTTAGGTGGAGCGGAAGGTCATTCAAGGCTCTGGCTGCGAAGAAGTAGAAGGAGCGGCCTCCCGGTCTGGTCTTTCTGGTGTGGGGGACCACGGCGTAGGAGAGCTGGGCTGATTGTAGGTTCCTTTGGGGTGCGTGGAATTTGAGTCAGCTGTTCAGGTCTGCTGGTCCGGTGTCGTGGAGGGCCTTGTGAGCATGGGTTAGCATCTTGAAGGTGACTCTAGCTTCGATGGGGATCCTGTGGAGTGTGTGCAGGTGCTGGGAGATGTGGCAGTGTCTTGGCAGGTTGAGGACCAGTCTTGCAGCGGCATTTTGAATGTTCTGTAGCTTGCGGGTGCGGTTTTTGTTTATTCTGGCATAAAGTGCGTTGCCATAGTCGAGCCTGCTGGTGACCAGGGCGTGAGTGACGGTCTTTCTATGTTTGAGGGGGGTCCATTTGAAGGTCTTACGTAGGAGGCGGAGGGTGTGGAAGCAGGAGGACGAGAAGGAGTTGATCTGAGTCCAGGATGATTCCCAGGATGCGTGCGTGGTCCGTGGAGGGGCTTCCGAGGGCCGGGGGTCACCAGGTGTCCTTCCAGGTGTCGGGGTTTGGTCTCATGATGAGTACTTCCGTTTTGTTGGTGTTTAGTTGTAGGCAGCTGTTTTTCATCCATTTGGCGATGGCTTTCATGCCTTCTCAAAATTTGTGTCTGGCGGTGTTGAGTTCGTTGGATAGGGATAGGATGAGTTGGGTGTCGTCTGTGTATGACACACTGTTGAGTGCGTAGGTTCCGACGATGGGGGCGAGTAGAGCCATGTAGACGTAGAAGAGCGTAGGGCTGAGGGAGTACCCCAGTGGGACTCTGCAGTTGGGAGGTGTAGGGTGCGAGAGGAAAGGTGGGAGTCTGACCCGCTGCATTCTGCCGGAGAGGATGGAGCGGATCTAGTTGAGGGTGTTGTCTTGAATCCCTGCGTTGTGGAGTCTGCGTATTAGGGTGCAGTGAGAGACTGTGTCGAACGCCGCTGAAAGGTTGAGGAGGACAAGGGCTGCTGTTTCTCCTTTGTCCATTAGGGTGCGGATGTCTTCTGTTGCAACGAGGAGGGTGATTTCTGTACTGTGGTTTTTTCCAAAGCCGGATTGGGAGGAGTTGAGGATGTTGTGTTCTTCGATGAATGTGGCGAGTTGGCTGTTGATGGCTTTCTCAATGACTTTCGCTGGGAACGGGAGCAGGGAGATGGGTCTGTAGGTTTTGAGGTCGGTAGGGTCCGCCGAGGGTTTCTTCAGGAGGGGGTTGATCTCGGCGTGTTTCCAGTCGTCTGGGAACGAGGCGGTTGCCAGGGAGCGGTTGAGGGTGTGGCAGAGCATGGGTGCGATGGTGTCGGCGGCTCTGTTGAAAATGTGGTGGGGGTAGGGGTGCGTGGGGGGAACAGAGTGAATTGACTTCCTCGTCTTCAGTGTGTCTTCGGTGGTGAGGGCTGTCCAGTTGTCGATCCCTGGCTTCAGAGTGTCGGGGTAGTTGGTGAGGGTTCAGTGTGTTGGTTGTCTTTGTCGAAGTTGTCGTAGATGCTCTTGATTTTGTGGTGGAAAAAGGTGCTGAGTTTGTTGCAGGGGTCTTGTGAGGTGAGGGATCTCGGTGGACTCGCTGGTGGGTTGGGCGAACTCCTTGATGATGTTGAAGAGTTCTTTGCTGTTGTGTGCATGAGTGGATGTTCTGTCTTCAATTGCTTTCTTCCTTGTTTTTTGGATGAATTGGTGGTGGGCGTTGGTGGCAGCTCTGAAGTTGTTGTGGGCTTCTGTGGATTTGGTGTTCCTCCAGGCCTTTTCGAGGCGGCGGCAAGTGCGTCTGGACTCTCTAAGTTCGGTGGTAAACCATCTAGCCTTCTTGGCGTGGGTGTTGTTGTTTTTCTTGAGGGGGGCTATGGTGTTGGCGCTGTCGGAGGTCCATCTGTGCAGGGTTCGGGCTGCATTGTTGGGGTCATCGTTTTCCGCGATGGTTGGGGGGGAGTTGCTGAGTGATGAGGTTAGCTGGTCGTCTGTGATTTTGGTCCAGTTTCTTTGTGGGAGCAGGTGCTGGTGTCTGTGGATGGTGGGTGTTCTGAAGGTGAAGTGGACACATCGATGGTCAGTCCATGGTAGTTCGGTGGTGTGGCTGAAGGTGATGGAGTTTCCTCTTGTGAAGAGGGGGTTGAGGGTGTTTCCTGCTGAGTGTGTGTGTTCGGTCACGATCTGGCGGAGTTCAATGTTGTGGAGGTTGTCCAGGAGGGATGTGGTGCTGGGGTCCAGTTGGTTATCGAGGTGGAAGTTGAGGTCTCCCAGTAGGGTGTAGTTGGTGGACGCGATGGCATGCGGGGAGATGATGTCCGTGATGGAGTTGGCGAAAAGTCCGCGGGGTCCAGGGGGTTGGTAGATGAGGGTTCCTTGGAGAGTGGAGGTAGGACTGGCCAGTATCTTGAAGTGAAAGTGTTTCATCAGGTCTGTGGGCTCGTCGGGGAGTGTGTTCAGGCGGAGGGTGGATTTGTGGACGATGGTGATTCCTCCTCCCGGGCGGGTGGGGTGGTCCTTCCTAGAGATCTTGTATCCTTGGGCAATGGCGATGGCGATGTCCGGTCCCGAGGTGGTGTTGGTCCAGGTTTCGGTAAAGAATGCTACGTCCGGGGTGGTGCTGTCGAGGAGGTCCCAGATTTCGGTGGCATGTTTGTGGAGGGATCAGATGTTGAGGAGGATGCATTGCAGGGTATTCGGTTTGGTTGTGTTCTTGCGGGCTCGTTGTGCTGGGTGCGTGGTCTTGGTGGTGCTGCAGGTGTGCCGCCAGCGGTGACAGCTGAAGGCTCCATGGGTGTCAGCTGGTGATGCTAGCTTGCAGTTGTTGTTGCGGCCTGGGTTGAACCACAATGCAAAATGTTAGTAAGTCTGAGCCAAAACTTCTAAGTGCCGTCCCTGGGGTTATGGGACACTTGGGTGTGTCTAACTGGACTTCTGCTGCAATCTCTGAAAAGTTGGGACATAGAATGGTTTTGAACTTCCAGCCAAAGGAGAACTGAGACCAACCATCTGAGCCAATCCCACAAGAGTGCGGCTTCACTGGGTTGAAGAAAAAGGTGTCTCGTTCAAGGAGCTTCTCTGCAGCAGCAAATTTGTATCAGCTGGTCCTTTATAAGAAGGTATCCAGGCTAGTGGAACTCATCATCAGATACAACCATTAGCCTTGTCCGATGGACAATTCTGACCTCTGAGAAAAGGGACTTAGGGCCTGATTATGAGTTTGGCAGTGAGATGGACCGCCAAACCCACGGTGGCGGTGCAGTAACTGCCACACCAGTGGTCCAACTGCCGTATTACAAGTGCAGCAGTCAGACCGTCACAGGACCGCTACAACCATCAAGGTTCGCGATCCCTGGCAGTGGATTGGTGGTCTGAGGGGTGCAATAAGCTGGAAGTACCCCTGCAGCACCACCAAGCACATTACTAGTTTCCTCACTTCCAACCTTTTCATGGCGGTGAGCCCTCCATAAAAAGGGTGGTGGTGAGGAAACGTAGGGGGCCTTACAGGGCCCCTTGTTCCCTCAGGGCCATGGGATGCATGCAGGGGGGCACATAGTGTGCCTCCCTGTCTGCATACACCACCTTTCCTGCACGGCATGGACTTTAAAGTCCATGCCGTGCAGGAACGGGCCTTTGTGTTCACACTGCAAGACCTTTTTAATAGGCACCACGTGGGAACGCTAAAGGACCACCCGCCAGACTACAAGATAACTCTCAATCTGGCAGGTGGCCAGCGGAGAGGCATGGCAGTGTGAGAGGGTGCGGTGGCATGGCGGCCGGCTCTCACACCACCAAACTCATAATCAGGCCCTAAGTCCAAATGTATAAATCTTGACACGCCTAGCAAAAGTACTTACTTGCACACAAAATTCTAACATCTCCCACCCAGACCTTTCCCCTCCAAAACCAATAGCTTCAGCAGGACCTCCTCCTAAAAACTATCTGGCTTCCAGAAAACTTCCTCTGGTATGGCCTGCAACATTGCAGCTCTCATGGATCTCCACTTCCATTTCTAAGTCCTAAGGTGAAACCTTCAACCTGAATTAACCTGTTTGGTGTATCTGACTGCATTCCATCTCAGTTGGCCTCAAAGTGCACCTAAGTCTAGGTCCCCCATGAACAGTGAATTAGACACCTATTCTTGTGGTTATTAGTGTGTTGTGTTTTAAACTTTTAAGTGTTTGGTACTAACTGATCCACTCAACCGCCAATTGGAAGTAAAAAGCAATACAGTACTGCATGTGCGATTGTAAAAGGTTGTATGCAGGATGGAAAATTCCATCCAAGCTGTACAAAAACGCTGTCTCTAGTAGACTGCACGGCTCAGCTGGCAGAATTATTATTACTGTGTACAGTGATACAATGAATATCTTCACTACTGGGGTCAGAATGGGTTTAAGGACTCAAAAAGTGGCACAATTAAGCACAAAATGCTATGGGAACAGGTAGTAGAATTGAAATACGAACTACCTAGAGCTCACGTGATACACACACTGAGACATCAGCGTCATGTCATTCATGTTGAAGGGAATTCATTGGCTAATGAAGCCGCAAAAGGAGCTGTACGTACGGCTTCCATAGCTGCAATCACTCGCTCAAAAATGAGAATAGATGGAGACATTATGGTTGCTGTCATTGCTACACGCAATAACTCGGCTGTACTGAAAAAAATTCCACTCTAGTACTCCTACAAGTTATATGGAAACAACGTTCCATTTGCTCAGATTCCCGTGGTGGTGGATAGAGCAATACCAAAAGTGGATCGCAGATTAGCCTTAATATTAGATGCACATGAGGATTTGGGGTCTGCACACGCAGGAGTTACGGCAACAGTTTATTTAATGAAACAGCACTATTGGTGGCCAGGGTTAACAAAACAGACCAAAGACTTTGTCTTAAAGTGCGACATCTGTCAACAGATGAAGTGCTCCACCATAACACGTTCAGCGCTGACACCATTGCTAATATCAGACAGACCACTCATGTGTGTCTATTTGGACTACTGTGGCCCCTTAGAAACTTATTGGGTTTACAAATACATTATGGTTGCAGTGGCTTCCTGCTCGAGATTCCTATGGGTATGGCCTCAGCACTCGGCTGACGCTCGAACTGTTATCAAAGATTTGCGAGTCTTTATAGGGACATATGCAGTTGGCACATTACATTCTGACCGTGGCCCCGCGTTTAGTTCTAGGGCTTACAAAGAAGCCATGGGAAGTTTGGGTGTTGCACTGCGGTACACCTCTTAATACCATCCTGAGGGAAATTTGTTTGTGGAGTGGAAAAACAGGGACTTAAAGCAATCTTTAACAGCTAGAGGATTAGGCACGGGTGGCAGTTTGTTCAATCATTTATATGGAGTACGGAGGGCCTTGAACAACATACCAAGAAGTTCTCCATGGGATGTCACTCCTTATGAGGTCCTTTTTGGGACGAGATTGTGGGTACCTGATCTCGATTGTGAAGGCACAGTAGTGGATGAAAAACCTTTTGACATCAATAAACGTTTGGCTGTTTTACAGGATCTGAATGAATCCAGGGCACTACAGAGCAATGTGCAAATAAAGCGGACCGCCACTGGGGAAGTCAAGTCAGAAGCGGCAAGACCAGTCTGGGTCCCTAAAATCGGGAATCTGGTTAGAGAAAAGATAGTGGACAAAAAAAGAATTTGGGCCATCTTACAGAAAGCCTGTACCTGCCCTGTCAGTCGAAGGAACAGGAACTGTACTTCTGCCACCTCTTGCTGGAATTAAGAAAAAGAGATTTGTCTTCATTGATCTAATAAAACCACACTAAGTGTCCGATACTGAATAGTAGGCCTTGTGGGCTCCTGGGTAGCCGACACCCTCCTCTTGCTACCATACAGGAAGTTCAGACGGAAAGTCTCATCATGTTTGAAGATTCACCTATACGGAATGAAGGACTGTGCATACAGGAAGTTCAGACGGAAAGGCTCATCACGTTTAAAGAGTCACCTATACGGAATGATGGGCTATGCAACAATGCCATGGAAGTCGTTCCCCTTGAACGAGATATTCAAAACCAAAATGAAAGACAAATTTCAATTCGACCTAACACTGATATCTACACAAACATGCCTCAACAAGAGCAGTCTACAAGTTTAACAAAACCTGCGGAACGACCAAAAATAGATTGAACTTCATCTGGCTATTTCATCAACTTCGATACCTTTTCCTTGGATCCTAGTGAACCTGAAACAACGCCAGACCCAATATCTTGTCAACAACAAATCAAAGACTTCTTCTTAAAAAGGCTTACCTGGTGTCACCTTGGCTAGAACCTTGGATAATCACCGGGATATATTTTTTTCTTTTCTGGATAGACTTAGTAACTGTCTTTTGCTTGCTTATTATTGGAACTTATCTACGCCAAAGCTCTACAGCATCAAAAGTGAACTTGATCCTGAAACCTCATGTTTCATCACACCGTGAACAAAGAGACTTGTCATCAGTGAACATTACAGTGGTTCCTATACCTGATGGTATAGGGTGGTACAAGGTTGGTTATGATATATTTGGTCCGACCGAACTTTTAAAAATACCTAATTTATTTAAAATGTCCTTAAATTATATCATTACCTCCAGTACATTTTCCAATGATTGGGATGTTGAAACTGCGAATAATATGTTGTCTGATTTAGAACAACCTGACGCATTTTCTAGCATCGAAATGTTAGAAGACTCATCAGATTTTAACACTATGTATTGTTATCAACCTTACGGTCATCACTTCCTACACAAATCCAGTAACCCCAGGAATGTTTTCACATATCACCAATGGGAACATTGCCCTACACCAGCGAAAAGTAGTTTAAAAACGTTTGCACAAACGTTTTCATATTTTCAGGGTTTAACATTTCTGACCCAACCTAATATTACTATAGGGTTGCACCAACATCCAAACAGAAAAATATGCTGACTAACACCAAACAGATTCACTCTGCTTCCTTCATTACCCAACTGTCTGAACAGGGTTTCGACTTCTGGAAAGACGCTATAGACTTAAAATCAGTCTAGTGTTCTAGGGACTGGAAAGTCCAGGGAACAGAAGCGCTATTTAGAGCATGCCTCATTCCTCAACAGATTATATTTCTAAACGATACTGTGCAACAGACGTCTGGTCTTGGAATAGCCAAGAATAAGGATTTGAACTCTCATCGGATTCCAACACCATCACATAATGAGGGTAACTTTACATCACGAGAAGGGATTACTTTAGATGACATTTTACAATGCAATAGATCAAACCCCAATTGGAAGGGATGGTTGCTTTGGCCCACAGATACTAATAGATGTTAGGAAAGATTCAGGAGTACAACTGTGGGGTTCAGTATCCATAGGCCAGACCCACGCTATGTACAAAGAAAACATCCAGGGGTGGTGACATCATACAGTGTTGGGAAGTTAGGCCTCGATTAGCTAAAAACCTCAAAACTACAACAGGTGAAACAACACTTATCCTTACTTACAGAGGATGTGGACCTAAGAGATTATTTATTAGGGCCCAGAAAGCCAAGTCAAAAACGTTTCCATTATGCTGTTTATAATGAAATTTGGAAAATCTCCCAACAAGAAGCAGCAGAGAGATTACGAGAAATAGATAGGATTAATTTAGAAAAGGCGTTAGCCATAGTTGACAATGGCATGACTACGTTAACTTCCAGGATTTATTCACTGGGCAAAATTGCATCTTCTGCTATTGATGTACTAGAACAAGATTTGTCCTTACTACAGCATGGGCAATCAGAATTCCGTTCTATTATGTTATTGAGCTGGACGCTGAAAACATTGCGCGTAGATTATGTGCCTTGGCGTTTTATCAACAGTACGTGGCTGTTTTTTTTCATACAATTTAACAGAAAAACAGATGAAAATGACACAGAGGGGAGCAAAATATGCAATGCTGTGTATTGAAAAACTGGACAGATTACCTTTTACTGTGGCTGAATCACCGTCCACAAAATTGTTGATCCATGGCCATATAACATTACCGGTCAAAACTTTCCAGTTTCAGTATTGCCTAGAACAACAACAGGCAAGCAGATATGAAGAAATAGGTAGGAAATTCATCAAGGAATCTTGGGAATTACCGTACAGATTCTGATGCAGGAGTGGGGATCTGGAAGTATTTCTAAGCTGTACAAACAGCGAGAATGCTTTTAGTGGATCTCTCATATGCCAAGATATTATGCTGCAGGGGGCCTGCAATGGTTCAGTAGCGAACCTATCCTGTCACTTGAGGGGTACCCCGGCAGCCGTGATTACCCCAGTATTCAAGCTGCTTTCAAATGGGAGTTACTCGATGCTGAACGATCAAGGTTGTTGTGGGATGCTTCCGGGCATCGCATATCTCGACATCGTGAGCTCCAGAGTTACTTGCTGTATGCAGGTGTTGTTTCCACTGACACACACAGTCAGGGAGGTACCATTATGGCCTTCGTTGAATGTTTCCTTTATACGGTTTGATACTCTGAGCGGGATGAAAGCCATGCTTCTACAGAAAACCGTGCCCTTAACCTCCGCCGGAAGACTTTTGATATCCAGATCGCAATGTCCTCAGCTGACATACAGGCACTCAGGCAACCGCCCCTTTCATTTTGCAGATATGGTAAATCGTATTTTTAACGTGTCTGATACGACGGGTATAGCCCACCTAGTTAAGACCATAGGTTCAGGACTGTTAAGCACCTTTCAGACGGTCGTCGAAGTTATCCCAAAGTTTATACACTCCGTATTTGAAAGCCTTTTTGGAGGACTTCCGCTGATCCTGTTTCTAATAGCAAGTATCCTGATTGTAGTTTTTCTGCTATGCAATAGACATCCCAGTCACCAATGAGATGGAAAAAGCGAACCTGGAATGTAAATACCGTGATCGCATGGTACAACATAAGGCAACACCCGCCTACGGGAACTATGCGCCTCTTGGTTCCTGTCATTTAGACCAGTCTTGATGGACTGCATCCTACCTGTTCTCCTATACCTGTTCTGCAGAGAAGAATGCGTGTTGGATCTATGTCTGACACTTCCATCAGTTGCGCAACCAAGCGTTGATGCTTTACCAGACCCGATAATGGCCCATGTTCTGCAGTGTCCCCAGAGTATTCGAATGTTGGTGGCGGCATTCTTAGAGCCTCCACAGGAAGTCTCTGCTCCTGTTGAAATGGATACCGGTTCCTCCCCTGACACCCAGGCCTTGGATGGTGCACTGGCTGCCTCAGCATCGGCTGCAGGAAGTACGGAAGATCTTCTGTGCTCAATTGCCTTGATCTGCGAGGTCATACTTGGGTCGTTGTCTGCGAAAGCAGGCAACAGTGATGTTGCATCTACCAGCCAGGCCACAAACATTTGGCTCGTCGTGTGCTGGGAAAAATTCAGTTTTTAAACAAACTCAAATTGGAACTCCAAAACAAATTGGCACTTTTTATGACCTGCATGGCTTTCCAATGCTTGTAGTGGTTCGAACTATAAATACAGACTTTTAGAGCTATTACTTGAGTGACAATTTTTCCTTTTTTAACATATTTTAGATTTTTCTTTACATTTATAAGCAAAACTATTGTTTCACTAAAATTGTTTGCATACCAGTGCCTAGTCAGCCTAGTAGTGCATTATAATTTAATTATATCGTCCAGTCGGATGAGGAGTGGGTGTTAAATTCCATATAGGTAGCCCAATATAGGCTCATGTAACATCGTAATCTTTCACCTATACTCTCCCCTACATTACACACAAAACGGTTCCTGGGGACTGACCTTTTTACCTAGATACGACACTGCACACAGAACGCATGATTTTCCCTGGTAAAAGACTAATACATTATGCATGAGGATTCTTGGAAACTCAGCAGGACTACCATCTCTTGTATAATAACTATGTATAAAGTTAATTTCCGATGTCATCTTAAGTCTGACAAGTTTCACAGCAAGGTAGAACCCCCGGGGAGTCTTCTGGGTATTCAAACATCACATCTTGCAGAGACAAGTAGAGGAGATCAGGATTTCCCTGCAGACACACACTGACGCAAGACACTTAGTTTTCTGCATGCAGATACTCCAGCACGCAGTGGTCTAACATCCCTTGTGGGGTATTAAACTCGAGACCAAGACGAGTCCCACAGTCTCTCACTTCAGGTAATGGGGTTGACTTTATCCTAGAGGGATTCTTGGCTTAACACCTACATACACGCTAGCTACACTTATGTGCATCTAGTTAGGTTAGTAACGTAGGAGTACGTAATTTTATAGTCATGTATTTTATAGCAAAATGTTAGAAATCTACCATCCTTTTACTTTCTTAGTGCTTCTAATCATTTATATCTTTTACTGTCTAATGGTTGTTTCAACGCACCATTTTTGCACCAGAATAACCACTGTACAATAAATACTTAATGAAAAACGTCCATACCGTTTATTCTGTGCACCTCTCTGAGACTAAGTAAGCACGAGTGACTGAGCGAAAAGTAGTTCACTCTTTCCAAGGTCCTGAGGGATCAGGGTTGTCATGTTCAATAGTTGCCAAGAACTATTCGCTCCTTGGTAAGAGGAGTTTCTAGTGGCACTGTGAGCTAGCTGATACACAGGCCAACATACCCGGTGAGGGTGTCTAGAATCAGTCTAACACCAGAACTACAGTGTATGTTGTCTAAACGTGCATATCCTATAAAGGTTTTATAGGAACTACACAACAGATGCACACACAAGGTTATTCCCTGAATACATTGAAGTTGAACCACCAGATGAGTATTTACCATATGTGGACTTAAAAGTCCCATTAACTCGCCAAGAGCACATTAATTGGTTTAAAGGTACCCTACCCCATACGACAGAAGACGTGAGATTCGGCCCTCTCAGCAGAGAAACAGTGACTTGGCTGATCTTAGCTTCATAGACAACGCATCCAAACATTGTTGCTTTATCAAAAGCAGGGATGAGTACACTCTACAGACAATTGCACCTCAGCTATGAATAATCCCTTGTTTCCAGTTATGAAACCCGATAATTGATATAATTTATTCTTAGATTATAGACATTTGAACTCATCCACATGGACATGTCCCATACAAAATGCACACAGTGCCGCACTAATAAATAGCATTGTATTGTGTGGTAAAGATACAAAACAACACTAGACATCTCAAATGGATTTTTCTGCCCCAATATTGTGCCCGGCAGCAGATATATGACAGCATTCTCTGTGCAAGGCTCTCAACGCCAATTTTGTCAAATACCCAAGTGCTATAAGAGCAGCCCCAGGTTGTTGTAAGCCAGGGTAACAGAGTTACTTCAACATTTTGATGAGGAGGCATTTTCCTATGTAGATGACATCTGTCTGACAGGCAATGAATTAATGGAACACATGTCTAGGATGAACCACATAATTCTTGGGTTTGCCCACTTGGGACAGAAATTTAAGTAAAAAAAATCTAAAATTGCCCACCTCAGAGTCCTATTTTTAGGGTACGCATTGTCAAGTGAAGGCAAAAGACTGCCGGAACAATTTTTTTTAAACTGTACAATGCTCCAACCTCTAATGACTCCAATCCTTTTTAGGATTCTTGAATTTTGGCAGGACATACATTTTGGATTACACAGAATGGTTGAAATCTTTCTACAACTTAATAGGACCAGTGCATCATTGGACACAGGAACATACTGATACCCAATGTTCTGTACAAGCTGACATGAGAGCTTCTAACCCTTTACATAGACGTGCCAACACAACTAACCTCACGATCAATGATGTACCTATTGTGAAACAACCTATACAACGCAGTTATTACATCGCACCACCTTTACAACGCAGTCGTTACAACGCAACATCCTTTACATCGCATGTCATTACAACGCAGCCATTACATCGCATGTCACTACAATGCATGTCATTACAACGCAATATAAGGTAAGTAATGGGGAATAGTAATGTTTCCCCCTAATCTATCCAACACTTACCTTACTGTTGCACTCACTAGAGTGGGAAAAGTAATTTTTATCCCAACAATATCCAACACTTACCCTACTGTTGCCCTAAAAGTAATGTGCGTTGTAATGGTATGTGTTGTAATGGAATGCGTTGTAAATGTAGTTTCTAAAAATGCGTTGTGATAGCATGCAATGTAAAAACATGCGGTATAATGGATGTTGCGATGTAAAAACTGCATGGTAAAGGCATGCGTTGTAAATGTTTGCATCCGTACCTATTGCATAAAAATCACATTTGTACACAACCGCTGAAATGTGTTTTGCACCAACAGAAAAAATATTCACAGCAGTACAGACTGCTATCGAGAGAAAGAGAGCACTAGTGCAGGGGAAACTCATAACTATCATGACGCCAGTACCAACCCTAGAGGCCCTTACAAAGGCAGGCATCCTGAATGCTAAAGCATTGCATACATGATAGATTCAATGGGCAAACTCTCTCACTGCAACAGATGTAGATTACAGATTTGATTCTTTACTACAAACACAAGCCTTCCTGCAGTACGAACAAGAATACGGATATAAATGTATCATTTATCCCGATGGATCTGCCCAGCTAGCCCTTGGAAAGAAACAGCAATATTCCACGGCAAGCGCAATTGTAAAAGGGCGCATGCAGGATGGAAAGTTCCTTCCTGGGAAAACACACACTCCGACTGTCCGACACAGCTTGCGGAACTAAAAGCTCTGAGACTGGCACTACAAAATACAGATTGTGAATTCCCCACACTCATAGTGTGTGATTCATTTTACTGTGTCCAGTCCTATAATGAATATTTACACTATTGGAGTCAGAATGGATTTAGGGATTCCAAAGGTTACACAGTAAAGCACAAGATGCTTTGGGAACAAGTGGCAAAGCTGAAAGAAGGCCTGCCACGGGCTCATGTTATTGATACATTGAGCCATCAACGCGTTGCCTTTCATGCTGAAGGGAATTCAATGGCGGGTGAAGCTGCCAAGGGAACAGCACACACTGCTGCTGAAATAATTTGCTCCAGTACGAGAATACACAGAACAACTAAAATAGCTGTCAATGCCACGCACAATAGCTCAGCCATGTTGTAAGGCTTTCCACTTAAGTACTCCTGCAAGTTAGATGCACAAAACATTCTGTATGCTCAGATTCCAGGAGTGGGGGATAGAGTAATATAAAACACTGATCGCAGATTGGGATTGATACTAGCTACAAACAATGGTCTGGGTTCAGCACATGCAGGGACCTCTGCTTGTTTCACTACTAAAGCAGCGCTATTGGTGGCCAGGTCTCACTAAGCAGACTAAGGACTTTGTCCTCCAAGACATCAGCCAGCAGACGAAGGGCTCCACAGTAGCAAGTCCACCACAAACACCTTTATTGATCTCAGATAACCACTCACATGTCTATATTTGGATCACTGTGACCCCTTACACTGACGCGTCTTACAAGTACATCTTGGTGGCAGTAGATTCATGCTCTAGATCCCTGTGGGTTTCGCCCCAGTGCTCGATTGACACTCGACTGTTATAAAGGATTTGTGAGTCTTTATCGGCACATACGCATTTGGCACACTACATTCAAATCAGGGTCTAGCGCTTAGCTCTCGGGCTTACAAAGAAGCCATGGGAAGTTTAGGTGTGGTCTTGCGGTACTCCTCTCCCCAACATCCTGAGAGAAATTTGGTAGTAGAGAGGAAAAACTGTGACTTAAAGCAATCCTGAACAGCAAGGGTATTAGGCTTGGGTGGCAGTTGGGTCACTCACCTACATGAGGTCCAGAGAGCACTTAATAACATGGCAAGAAACTCGCTAGGGGGTCGTACACCTTATGAACTCCTGTTTGGGGTGAAGATGTGGGTACCCGACCTTGATAGTGTCAGCACGGTGGTGGCTGAAACCCCATTTCACATCAATGATCGTTAGGTGTTTTACAGGACCTTAAAGAACACTAAGCTCTACAAAGCAACGTCCAAGTAAAACGCACCACCACTGGGGAAGTGAAAACGGTATCAGCAAGGCCTGCCTGGTCCTGGAGATTGGGGACCTGGTGAGAGAGAAAATTGTGGACAAGAAATAATTTGGGCCATCTTACAGAGTGCCTGTACCTGTCCTCGCTGTCAAAGATACCAGAACTGTACTTCTTCCTCCACTTGCCAGTCGCCAAGACAAAAGGCTTGTCTCAATTGATATGATCAAACCACGCTATGTGGCCGATTCTCAACAGCAGGCCATGTGGGCTTCTGGTCAGCAGCAGCACTCCTCTCGCTACTGTACAGGAAGTTCAGATGGAAGCTTTAATAATGACTGAAGATTCCACTTTCCAAAGAGAAGCTGTGAACAACAATGAAATGATGCTTCTCCCTATTGAAACAACTACAACTGTACAATCAACAGAAATTTCAAATTGAAAAGTTGACGACGTCTATGTAAACATGCCACAGATCGAGTCATCTACCAGTTCTACAAAACCTTCTGAGCTGCCAAGAATAGACCGGACGGCATCTGTCCACTTAGTGCATTACAACGATTTCTCATCAGATCAAAGTGAACCTGAGCTGCGGACCCCACCTCTCCCTTTCAAGCTACAAGTTTATGCTTTCTATCTTTGGCTGAAAAAGACTTACTTTGTTGTTCCCTGGATACATATCTGGATTACAACTGGATAACTTTTCCTGGTACTTTGAATTGGTATAGTAACTGTATTTTTCCTACTTCTGAATGGACACTTTCTCCCAGAACACCCCGCAGTACAATTCATGAACTTGGTTCTTAAACCACAAGCATCATCACACCAGGAACTAAGAGACTTGCCCCTGGTGAACATGACAGCAGTTCCAGTTCCAAAAGGAATTGTATTGGACAGGGTATCGTATGATGTATATGGTCCTACTGAACTTTTGAAAATTCCTTATTTGTTTAAAATTTCTTTAAATGACATCACCTCTAGTACTTTCTCTGATGATTAGGACATTGAAACTGTGCGTAATTTGCTTTCAGATTAAGAGCAATCAGCAGCATTTTCTAATGAGGAATTGTATGATGGTACAAGTAATTTTGGAGACATGGTCTGTTACCAGCATTATGGTCACCATTTTTACATAAATCAATCAATCAATCATAGGCATTTATATAGCGCACTACTTACCCGGAGGGTCTCAAGGCACTCAGGGGGGGGGAGTGCTGCTACTGCTCGAATAGCCAGGTCTTGAGCTTCTTCCTGAAGGAGAGGTGGTCTTGGGTCAGGCGCAAGTCGGTCGGTAGGGAGTTCCAGGTCTTGGCGGCCAGGTAGGAGAAGGATCTTCCTCCCGTTGTCGTTCTTCGGATGCGGGGGACGGCGGCGAGGGCGTGGCTGGCTGATCGGACATGTCGTTTGGGAGCGTAGAAGTTGATGCGGTTGTTGAGGTAGCTGGGGCCTTGATCGTGTAGGGCTTTGTGTGCGTGGGTGAGGAGGCGGAAGGGGATTCTTTTGTTGACGGGAAGCCAATGTAGGTCTCTCAGATGTCCGGAGATGTGGCTATGTCGTGGGATGTCGAGGATGAGTCTGGCTGAGGCGTTCTGGATCTGCTGGAGTCTCTTCTGGAGCTTGGCGGTGGTTCCGGCGTAGAGGGCGTTGCCGTAGTCCAGTCGGCTGGTGACGAGGGCCTGGGTGACCGTCTTCCTGGTCTCGGTGGGGATCCACCGGAAGATCTTCCGTAGCATGCGCAGGATGTTGAAGCATGACGAGGAGACGGCGTTGACTTGTCTGGTCATGGTGAGGGAGGAGTCCAAGATGAAGCCCAGGTTGCGTGCGTGGTCTGTCGGTTTGGGTGCACAGCCCAGGGCGGGGGGCCACCAGGAGTCGTCCCAGGCGGAGGGTGAGGAGCCCAGGATGAGGACCTCCGTCTTGTCTGAGTTCAGTTTCAGGCGGCTGGTCGTCATCCACTCGGCTACGTCTTTCATTCCTTCGTGAAGGTTGGCTCTGGCTGCGGCGGGGTCGTTGGTCAGGGAGAGGATCAGCTGGGTGTCGTCAGCGTAGGAGATGATGTTCAGGTTGTGTTGGCGTGCGATGGCCGCAAGGGGGCTCATGTAGACATTGAAGAGGGTGGGGCTCAGCGAGGATCCTTGAGGGACGCCGCAGATGACTTCGGTGGCCTCTGACTTGTACGGTGGTAGGTGGACTCTCTGTGTTCTTCCGTTGAGGAAGGAGCTGATCCAATCAAGTGCCTTCTCCTGGATTCCGACGTTGTTGAGGCGTTGCACAAGGGTGTGGTGGCAGACGGTGTTGAATGCCGCGGAGAGGTCTAGGAGGATGAGGGCCGCTGTTTCTCCGTTGTCCATCAGGGCTCGGATGTCATCGGTAGCAGCGATGAGTGCGGTCTCGGTGCTGTGGTTGGCTCGGAAGCCCGACTGTGAGGGGTCGAGGGATCCATTCGTCTCGAGGAAGGCAGCCAGCTGCTTGTTGACGGTCTTCTCGATGACTTTGGATGGGAACGGGAGGAGCGAGATGGGGCGGTAATTCTTGAGTTCGGTGGGGTCCGCTGTAGGTTTCTTGAGTAGAGCGCTGAGTTCGGCGTGCTTCCAGCTCTCCGGGAAGGTGGCGGTGTCGAAGGGGGTGTTGATGATGTTCCGCAGGTGGGGAGCGATGACAGCGTCGGCCTTGTTGAAGACGTGGTGAGGGCAGGGGTCGGTTGGAGATCCGGAGTGGATGGAGTTCATCATGCAGACGGTGTCTTCCGTGCTGATCGGAGTCCAGGCGCGGAGGGTGGTGGTGGGGGGCGGTGGTTCGGTCGTGGCGGGCGTCGGTTGTGTGCTGAAGCTGTTGTGTATGTCCGCGATCTTGTTGTGGAAGTAGGAGGCGAGGGAGTTGCAGAGGTCTTGCGATGGGGTGATGTCGTTGTTTCCGGCGTTGGGGTTGGAGAGCTCTTTGACGATGTTGAAGAGTTCCTTGCAGTTGTGTGCGTTGTTGTCCAGCTTGTATCCCACACGCTGTTTATAATTACACACAATGGGAACACTGCCCAACACCACCAAAAGGTAGTACACAGATATTTGCTTGTTTTTCATGTTTCGAAACATCAGACCCAGCCTCGTATTACTATAGACTTGCACCTACACCTGCAAAGAAAAATATGCTAACAAACACCAAGCTGATATACTCTGCTTACTTTATTTCCTGACTCTCTATACAGGGTTTCGACTTTTGGAAAGACACGGAAGACACAAGTCTATCTGGGGGACAAAAGACTGGCAGGTTCAGAGGACGGAGGCCCTATTTGAGAATGCCTCATACCACATCAAATGATTTTTCTGGAGCAAGACTGTGCAACAAACTTCATGATTGGTTATAGCGAAAACAAAGGATTTGAATGCACCACGTATTCCCACATTCTCACGCTTCGAGAATTGGCAGCACTTTACACACTTTAGTGAGGATACACTAGATAGAATGATACATAATGGTTCTTTCAATTCATCAGATCCCAATTGGAAGGGTTGGTTGGTTTGGCCTGTGGACACAAATGGGAGTCAATCTAGATTTCTGGGTAACACCGACGGTTTAGGATCAATAGGCCTGATCAGCGATATGTACAAACAGAACACTCAGGGTGGTGACTTCATATAGTGTTGGAAAGTTATGCCTAGATTGGCTACAAACCTCAACACTCTCTCAGGTGAAACACTTATCCGTTCTTTCTGATGACATGGAACTCAGGGATTTTTATTAGGACCCCAGAATCCACGACAAAAGCAATTTTTGTATGAATATACAACGAGCTGTGGAAGATTTCTCAACAGGAAGCTGCTGAGAGATTTCACAAGATTGATAGTGTTAATCTAGAAAAGGATTTGGCTGTGGTTTACAATGATATGACCACATTATCATCCATAATTCATTCATTGGGCAATATAGTATCTTCCGCAATTGGCATAATACAACAATATAGGTCCATATTACAACATGGGCAGTCACAATTATGGTCAATAGTAATACTGACTTGGAAGTCAAAAACATTACGTTCTGGCAACATGCCACGGCATTACATCAACAATTCAAATCTGTTTTCAGCATACGACCGAACAGAAAGGCATTTAACAATGGCATGTAGAGATGCAAAATATACCATGTTACACATTGAAAAATTAGACCAATTGCCTTTCGCCATGGCTTAGACACTACCCACTGAATGGATAATCCATGGTTACATCACCTAACTGGTCACGACCTTTCAATTCCAATATTGTATCCAATACCAACAGGTAGGCAGATGAAGCACTACAGGAAGGATATGTGCACAAGTATCTGGAATTACTGTTCAGGTTTAGATGCAGGAATGGGGACACAAAAGTTTTTCTTAGTAGCTCCAACTGTAAAGAGGCCTTCAGCTGCTTCTTGGTTTGAAAGGACGTTTCGCTCCACGGGGCATGCAAAGCTTCAATGGCGAACTTGTCTTGATATCTGAAGAATTCCCTAGCTGCCGTGATTCATCCTGTATTTAGGCTGCTTTCGAATGGGAGCTATTTGATGCTGAATGGTAAAGTTTGCTGCGGAATGGAACCAGGCATCGCTTAGCTGGTGATGATTTATTCCATAGTCAATTTTTGTACACAAGTTCCGCTTTCACCTGCCCAAACAGTTAGGGAGGCAGCACTATGGCCTTCAATACATGTTTTCCAAATAAAATTTGATGCCCTGAGCTAAATGAAAGCCCTGCTTTTGAAAAAAGATGTGGCTTTAACTTCAGCCAAAGAGACAGTTGATCTCCAGGTTGCAAGGTTCTCGTCTGAGATACAGACACTACTTCACACTAACTTCCTCTTGCATTTTGGAGAGCTGGTCCATTGTATTTTTAACATGTCTGATATGAAAGGGATAGTGCACTTTTTTTAATGTATTGGCTCTGGTTTGGTTAGCACCTTTCAGACGATATTCGGATTTATACCATCTACCGTACACTCTATGTTGGGAAGCATTTTTGCAGGGCTCCTGCTTGTCCTGCTACTTGTGGCAGGAATACTGATTTTATTCTATCTGCTCCATAATGGATGTCACAGTTCAACTCGGAATGGAGGGAGCACTGCTAGTGCTGCATTGCCATGAGCGCATGATACACTGCTACAGCACACCTCGGCTTCAAGAACTAAATGAGCACTGGTTCTGGTAATTCAGGCTGGTCTGGCTTGACTGCATACAACCTACCTTCCGCTTCCTATTTTGCAGCCAAGAATGCGTCCTGGATATATGTCACAGATCAGAATTGTTTGCGCCACCAGACATTGACTAACTGATGGGCCCCTAAATACCCATGTGTATTGCTGTCCCCAGTGTATTCCATTGATGATGAATGCATTCTTAGAGCCAGCCTGGGAGGCGTCAGCTCCTAGTGATGTGAACAGCTCAGCGGAGAACTTGCAGGATAGGATGCCTCCCTCAGCGGCTGTTGTGGGAACTGGATGGCATCTCCTTTGCTCCATAAATATGCTACGAGATCCGCCTCCGGGAATGTCTGCAGATGTGGGCAACAGCAATGTTGCGTCTACCTCTCGGAACACAAACAATTGCCATTTTTCGTGTGGGAACAATTTGACATTTTTTTCAAACTAAATGTACCAAACAGCTTTTTCTTTTTTCTAGGCACCATGGCTTACTGAGTGCTTGGGATCTCAAATGATATAATGACTTTAAGAATTTTTAATACATATTTTATTGGGAAGCCTGCTTTTAGATACTTTTAAGAGTAGTTTATAACGTTTTTAAAATTGTCTTCTGGCTTTTTAGATAGCATTTTAGATATCAACCCTTAGTATGAGAAGTGGGTGTTATATTCCGGAGTTAGGCCCATGTAGCGAAGCAGCTTATTTCTTACATTGTCCTCACAAATAACATTTCCAGCTGTGACCTTTTGCACATATTTGCATGCAGGATAATGTTGTATTAGTTTCTCTGAAACTAAACTTGTTTTTACATCTAACTTCTCACAGCATTATCACAACACCCTGACCATCATGCACAAGGTCTTGTTTCACACTGTGTACAAATGTCATCACTATCTTCACCCACGGGGGCGACAGGTCTACCTACATATCCATAACATCACTAATCTATGCGCACATCACAACGCTCCTTTCTATTATAAAAGATGAGCATCCTAATAGATTAGCTCACAAGGCACTTCTGCTGACACCGAGGTTCCTTGCATGCTGAGGTATCACCACACAGAGGTATGACATCTTGTGAGGGGTGTCCAGTTCATGACCAAGACGGAGTCCTTCGCTCTATCCCATCAGGTAATGGGGTTGGATCATCCCTTGGAAGGATTCTTGGTTCTACACCTACATACACTCTAGGTACATTTAGAGTAGGATTCACATAGTAAGAGTACGCTAGATTACTGTCTTGTTTATATGCCCGCGTATATACATTGTTTACCACCATGGTAGAACTATATCTACTATTTACACTTTTGGTGCTCGTAATCACGTTTATCTGCTTCTTTATACTAATCATTGCAGCAAATTTATTTTATACAAGAATAACATTGGTTCAATAAATATTATGGAAAACATCCATTGTGTATTCTCTGTATATTTCTCTGAGAATAAGTAAGCACAAGTGACTGAGCAAAAGCTTCTATACTGTTTCCATGGTTCCTGAGGGTCAGGGTTGTCATGTTCAGTGGTTGCCAGAAACCTTTCACTCCCTGGTATGTTAGGGGTCTTATGGTGGCACTGTGAGCTCGCTGGTCGATAGGCCAACATGTCCTGCAGGGGTGTCCGGAATCAGTCTTGACACCAAACCCCTTGGGTTTATGTTCTCCAAACAATGCGCAGGTCCTATGGATTGGTAGGAACTACACGATAGAAGAATACTTATAAATCTATTCCTGTACATGCACTTTTATGCACACTAGTAGATATACGAGTATTGGGAATTCACATATATTCCTAGCAGCACATCTTGGAAGCTGCGGCAGTCACAGACTAATTAACAGATAGCTGTCTGACTTATGGATAGCTTTGGTTTGTCTAGACAAAATCACAAGGCTTTCTTAAAATTTAAAGTACACAAAGAACATTCAGTCAGAAAGGCAGGATTAGGGAAATAAGTCTTATGGATCATTACAAAAGGGAACCCCATTGATTTGAAAGAACAATATTTAATTCCAACAAAGGAAATTATTTCCTGACCAAAGGAAAAACCTGTCTTGAATCCTGTAGGAATCTATGTTCAAAGGAATTGCTTAAAAAACTAAATAAACCACAAGGCTCTAATAGCCAAACTTAATTTTATAGAAAATGATTGTCAGTCCGGTGTAGCTAGATAAAGGCAATAAAGTAGTTCTGCTTCTAGAATCAGCCAGTCCAACACAACGTGATCTGTAGTCCTCAGTGGGATCAAGTGGGAACATTAAAAAAACGAAATTTGTACCTATTTAGAATATCCAGTACCCACACGTCATTTGTAATTTGCTGCAAAGCTAGTAGATGCTTGGAGATACTCCCTCTCCCTAAGATGCTACTTGGTGGACAGAGAATGATGGAGTGATTTTTTGGATGTGATTATCCTACAAAGGCGACATAATTCTAGCCATTTCTTCTGCATTAAGAAGACTTATGCTGCTGAAAAGACTACTACAGTTGATAAAGCTTGCTGGAAATCGGGGTACTGTTTGAGGGTGTGAAATCCTAGTCAAGCACCAACCACAAATATAAACCCCACTTTTAACTTTTTCTAGATCCAGCTCTTTGGAATCTCCTTTCTGTTTTCCATTCCAGCTTACTTGCAGCATCACAGCTTCATTTGTTATTTTATAGATTGCCTCATAGTCTTCTAGTCCACAGACTGAAGTACTAATAACACACAGATAGAGCATCTTAAGCTGCACCAGAGGTGATAGAGAAATAAGCCAAAAGCCAAGCCTCGTAGATGTATGGTAATAATTTACAAATGAGAGCTCAGCAGTATCTCTGGCTGCACCAGTTGTTTTATCAGAGGTAATAAAGACTTAGTTCACCATTACTGTGAGTATTTCCACTTCTTACTGGGCAAAAATCCAGAAATGGTGACATGAGGTCAAATAATTGATGACTGTAAAATGGGTCAGAGAACTGGAATCTCTAATGATGGTAGTTGGGGTTCGGAAGAATTTCTTTCCTAAGGAATAAAGAAACTTGCTTTCCATCTGAGGTGGCTTGATCTAAGGAAAGAACATCAGTTTGATTCTCTCTAAAAAAACTGTATTAAAATCTGCAAGCGCCTCTTGACAGGATGGACTGAAAATGATGGCGAGGGATAAACTTATCTCATAAACACACAAGGGATCTGGTGGGAGAGGCCCTTAATTGGAGACCATACTACTCCCTATCTACATATGTAACTCACAAAAACTATGTCAAAAGAGACTAAGGGCCAGATGTATGTCGCGCAAAATAGTGGCTGGCAAATTGTGAGTCTTTTGCGACTCGCAATTTGCAAGGTACTATTTTGCATGGACAACAGTGTGTTTAACACTGTTTGCGATTCCCAATGGGGTCGCAAATTGCGAGGCTCATGAATATAAATGAGCCGCTCGTAATTTGCGAACCCCATTGGGAATGACAGGCCCTCCCAGGGATGGTGGCCTGCTGGGCTCACCAGACCACCATGCCTGGGATTGTTTTTAAATAAAGCAGCTTTTTTTGTTAAATGCAGCCTGTTTTCTTTAAAGGAAAACGGGATGCCTTTAAAAAAAGAAAAATATAACGTTTTCATTTCATTTTTTAAGGGCAGGCAGTGGTCCCTGGGAACGCCCCTTCCTAATAGCGAGTCGCAATACACTATTTTGCGAGTCGCAAATGATCTGATGCCTTGAGTTCTATGGAGTCTGTGTACCGGAAAGTGAGGGTGTCTTGGCGGGACTCCATAGAGCTGTGCGACGAGTGGTGTCACTTATATGGCTGGAGAGTGGGATCTGTACTTCACCAAATAGACACGGGCCATCACAATATCTGACAGGCTACTGAAAATTGGTTATATATATCCCCTAGTCCGCTCTTCTTTTAACCCGGTCTCAGGAGACCATGCAATAAATGTCAATTGGCCCCCCTGCAAACAGGTTTATTTAGAAACCCTTCACTCTCCTCCCCTCACCACCCCATCTGACTACCTCTTCACATGAGCTCCCTTAAAAACACCTCAGCTTTTCTTCAATTCTGGAGAGTTGTAGCCCACACCAATGACCTTGCGGCCTTGCTTAAGGAGGGAACCCAGTGATGAAGCATACCACCTCCGGGTGAGTGAGAGTTCTTGTCCTGAAAGAGGTTCATCCCTGCACAATAGTTGGAACACCCTGTTCAACACCCAGACTGCAACAAGGGTGGGTACAATTACCTCCTCTCTCTTAGTCTCTTGAAACATTCTTCATGTGATTTACATACAAAGATTAAACGTATCCCTGGTCCGATCCTGACACAAGTGTATCAATAAGTCTTCATTTTGTTTCATGAAGCTAGATTCGAATATGACCGAAGAGTGAGTGGCCAGTGTATTCAGCTATCATGCCACTCAACTGTATATAATATAAAGAGTTACCATAAAATCAAAGGGGGACACTCTAGGCAAATAATCTGGAGAAGAGCTAAGAATCAGATGAAGAATCAAGAAAAAAATCCAACAACGAAGTGGTTGTTTAGAAATATCTAAGCTAGTACATATCATGCCACAATTGATGAAAAGTTGAGTTGACTTCAACAGTTTTGTCTTATCGAGGTAAAACACAGAATTCTTGTAATGGATTGATTTATATGGAACACTGACACCATGCTATGCAAAAAGGAAGGATGGTTTTCTATTAATACCCACTCAAATTGATATCACTTGAAAGCATGCTAACTCTACTTGCTGAGGTAATAGTGACTAAAAAGGCTCTCTTCTACTGTTGATGCTACAATGAAGCTTTGTAAATAGGCTCAAGAGAGCATCAAGTTCACCTCCCACTGTGGTGAAGGTGATGGCATTGGAGGAGAGGCATTCTTTAAGTCTTCTAGGAAACCTTTAAAGATTGGAACCATAAATAAAGACCATTGTGTGATCCTATTCTGTACACTGTTATTGTAAGGTGACTCATTTTTTAAGTGAATTGTTCTTTAACCTTAGGAAGATGCAACAAGTATGGCACAATGACCTCCTTAGAGGTAATGTGTAAAGTATTTTTGCAACACTTCAAACAGGAAATTCCGGAAAATACCACACAAAGAGGTTCCACACCAGGTTAAAAAAAATAGCTCTTAATTTAATAAATAAAACAAGACCAAAACAACAACAAATCCAATAAGTAGAATTTGAGATTTTGAATTATAAAGTGTATTAGTGAAATATAGCACTTAGAAGCAAAATGTGATATTTGGGATATTTGGTTGTGCCAGTCCGGGACAAAGTCAAAGGTTCAGGCTAACCGTGATGAAGCGCAGGCCGGCTACAGGGACCAAGTTAGCTGAACTAAAGTACCTTAACCCATTCGCGGCTAGGCCTTTTCCCTCCCTGTGCTAAGCCTTTTTTTTGCTATTTGGCGTAGTGCGCGCTTAGGCCCCTGTAACTTTTTGACCACATAAGGTATCTGTGCCAAATTTGCGTCCTTTTCTTCCAACATCATGGGGATTCTAAAGGTACCCAGGGTTTGTGGATTCCCCTGGAGGGGTCCCAGAAATTAGTCAAAATACAGCTACATTTTGTTTTTTTGGGGGAAAATAGGAAAAAAAGTGCTGCAAATGAAAGCATCTGGGTTTTTCCCTGCAAATGGTATAAAAAGGGTTTGTAGGGCTAAAATCACAATTTTCCCAGCTTTTAGGGAATGACAGACTTTTGTCAGAAAACCGACATTTTTTACACAGTTTTGGCATTTTTTCTGGGACATGGCCTATTTTTGCTATTTTTTGTGCTTTCAACCTCCTTCCAGTTAATGGTAGAAATGAGTATGAAAGCAATAATGGATCCTGGAAAGCTATACATTTTAAAAAAGTAGATAATATTCTGAATTCTGCAAGGGGTGATTTGTGTAGATCCATCAAGGTTTCTTTATAGAAACTAACAGTTAAATATAAGAAAAATTTAAAATTAGATAAAAAAAACAGCCTTTTGTGTCAACGTTTTTCACCTGTAACTTCTTCTAATTATGACAGCTGTTTGAAAGCAATATACTGTTACATCCGCTGGACCTTACTGGTTGTGGGGATATATAGGACTTGTAGGTCCACCAAGAACCTGACGAACCCAGAGCCAAAAACTGAGCAGCAATTTGCAATGGCTTTTTATTATGTACCGGGTATATGGCAATTATTGTGGGAAAATGTATACATGAAAAAAAATCGGTATGAAAGACACCTATGTATTTCTGAAATGGGAACAAAATATAGAGTTTAGAAACAGTAGATATTTGTAAGGGTGGGCGGAATTTCACAAAACGGCAAAAAATCTCCGCGAACATGCGAAATTTCGCGTGCTCGCGGAGATTTTGGGCTGATGATTAATGCGTTACTGAATTTGACCTTTAACTCGGGCACCTGCTTTATTTATATCTGTAAGTGCTTCCTGTAGGTTTAATTTTTGTGACAGGAGCATCGTGCCAGAATGAATACTGCCCTGCATATTTACCCAAGAGGATACCACCGTTTTGTGCAATACCTCTCCTCAACCGGAGTACTTTCTACTGGCTAATCAGTAAGTGCTAGCACCTCGTTGGGTAAATGTATAGTGCTTTTCCTACACTACAGCTGCGTAAAGGGCCAGAAGAGTTGTCTCCAGCGACCATGTGTGTCTGTAACTTTTGCCACCGCGCCGATGGGCGCCGGGGTCCCTCGAGTGAGCTGTCCATCATAGTGGGGAAAGGGCGGGAAGACGTTGCACACCGCTGGTGTGTGGGCTGGGGCCAAGCGGGTGGGGCTTCTATGCAGTTCACATGTCTCTTGTTTAAGGGCCAGAGACCGACCAGAGCAGCAGATGAGGAGACAGAACCTCCTGGTGTCAGGAACTACACGGGATTGCGCTCGAGAAACTCATGGGTGCACAGAGCTCCATCTAGAATTTCAGCAAATTGTTGATGGTAGATATGGGGAGAAAGCACACCTGCCTAGCCTCCACCGTGCTCACAAATCTTTTGTGCTGATTAATGCATTCCTGAATTTGACCTTCAACTCGGGCACCTGCTATATTTATATCTGTAAGTGCTTCCTGTTGAGATTTTATGACAGGAGCATCATGCCAGAATGAATCCTGCCCTGCATATTTCCGTTCCGCCGCGGATCGCGGAAGTTTAGACATTTTCGCGTTCGAAATGTCGAAATTTCGCAAGTTCCGCGAGCGGAACGGAAATTGTCGCCCATCCTTAGATATTTGCATATTTCCGAAATTGGGAATACTCATACTAGCATGAGAATTATTGGTCATTTTTCAAAATGACTTCTTTTTTACACAATGTCTTTCATTTGGAAGGCAGAAATGCATTGAAAGTCAATAGGTAATATCAGTTGCTTTACAAATCTAAATTACCCTAAGTCTCCCAATAAAAATGGTACCTCACTTGTGTGGGTAGGCATAGTGCCCACTACAGGAAACGGCTCAAAACCCAAAGTGAACACACCACATTTTCACAATGAAAAACTACCCTTTTTTTGCAAAGTGCCTAGCTGTAGTTACTGAACCCTAGCTCTGCCTGCACCTAGGGAAACGTAGCAAACCTATACATTTTTTAAAACTAGACACCTAGGGGAATCCAGGATGGGGTGACTTGACTGCCTCTCACCAGGTTCTGTTACCCAGATTCCCTTGGAAACCTAAAGAATTGTCAAAAAAACACATTTTCCCCACATTTCTGTGGTGGAAAGTTCTAGAATCTGCGTAGATCCACAAATTTCCACCCACCCCGCGTTCCCCAAATTCTTCCGAGAAAAATGGTACCTCGCTTGTGTGGGTAGGCCTAGTGCCCATGACAGGAAACAGCGCAAAACGCTACGTGGACACACCCCAATTTCACAGTATAAAATAACCCTTTTTTGGCTAAGTGCCTAGCTGTAGTTTTTGAACCCTAGCACTGTCGGCACTTAGGGAAACATAGCAAACCTATACATTTTTGAAAAGTAGACACCCAGGGAAATCCAGGATGGGGAGACTTGACTGCCTCTCACCAGGTTCTGTTACCCAGAATCCCTTGCAAACCTAAAAAAGTGTCAAAAAAAACACATTGTCCCCACATTTCTGTGGTGGAAAGTTCTGGAATCTGTGTGGATCCACAAATTTCCACTCATGCCGCGTTCCCCAAAGTCTTCCAAAAAAAATGGTACCTCACTTGTGTGGGTTGGCCAAGTACCCGCAACAGGAAACGGCGCAAAACGCAACGTGGATACACCTCAATTTCACAGTAAAAAATGACCCTTTTTTGGCAAAGTGCCTAGCTGTAGTGTTTGAACCATACCTCTGCCGGCACCTAGGGAAACCTAGCAAACCTTTACATTTATGAAAACTAGACACCTATGGGAATCCAGGATGGGATGACTTTACTGCCTCTCCCCAGGTTCTGTTACCCAGAATCCCTTGAAAACCTAAAACATTTGTCAAACATTTTGCCCCCTCAGGGAGGCAGATTGGGGGCTAATGCCCCCATCTGCCCCGGGAGGGGCAGGAAGCCCAGTAGACGCCAGGGATTCTTTTGGGCAAATATTAATTAGGGCGGGGCTGCCCAAAACGGGCATGCCAATGCCCCCACCCTAATTCAAATTTGCCCCAAAAAATCCCTGGTGCCTGGTGGGCTTTTTGCCCTTCCGGGAGGGCAGATTGGGGGCTACTGTCCCATCTTCCCCCGGGGGGCAGACAGGCTGTCATTTTTGCGGGGGAGGAAGTAGGGGCATGGACATGCCCGTTTTGGGCAGCCCCCACCATAATTCAAATTTGTCCAAACAAAATCCCTGGCGTCCAGTGGGCTTTTTGCCCCCCCCAGAGGGGCAGATTGGGGGCTAATGCCAGTGGGCTTTCTGCCAGATTGGGGGCGGGGACAGAAAGACTCTAATTGTGCATGGGGGTGGGGGCTATGGCTTGCCCATATTGGGCAGCCTCCACCCCTATTTTGTAGAAAAAAAAAATCCCTGGCTTCTAGTGGGCTTCCTGCCACCCCCCGGGGGCAGATTGGGGGCTACTGAATTTGGCCCAAAAAACATGGGGGGAGAAAAGGCCCTTGCCCAAGGGTCCGCTCCCCCCTCCCTGGTGCTATTGGGTGGATCCCTGCTTGGGGATCGCCCTCCTGGGGTGATCCCCAAGCAGGGATCCACTAGGGAAGGGTCCCATTGAAAAGGGGAGATTCTCCCCTTTCCAGCGATACCTCTTCCAAGTGTTTTGGTGCTCAGGGGGGCTGAAATAGCCCCATGAGCACTGAAACACAAACTGAAACATGCGTGAGATCGTCATTGCAACAATATCTAAAAATAGGCCTGGGGAGGTTGGGTAAGCTCTTCCCCACCTCCCCAGGCAAAAAAAAATGGGAAATCCCTCTGCTGCCTGCAGCAGAGGGATTCTCTGAGAATGTGCTCATGACGGAATGGTTCCGTCATGAGCACAGCAGCACTTGTGCTCATGACGGAACCATTCCGTCATGAGCACTGAAAGGGTTAATCCTGGTTGTGGAGCGATTGCTTGGATCCGCGTCTAAGATGCATCTCACAGCAGAGGCAATGCATCGGTTCCGATGAGTCTGCGGTATGAGATCCTGATACGTTGACGTTGAGAATCCTGTCAATGGAGCTTGTGATGCAAAGGCTGGTATCAAGGATGTGAGGCGTAGTGGACAGGTTGCAATGAGCGGTGAAGCAGTGATACAGAGGTTCAGCTTCGAGGTTGCTGTTGATGAGAAATCGAGGAGTCTGCACCGGGAAAAGTGTTGCGCGGTGTTGGTTCCGAAGGTAATGCGTCGGTCACAGATGCAGCATACAGCGGCGATGCGAGTCTTTTGCTGCAGGTCCAATCCACGCAACAGCAGCATTGATTTGGTTCTACACGATCCTAATTCACACGGTCACATGATACACACAAGATCTGAAAATGCTGTCCGACAACCTACTGTATATTTCATTACTCAAGTAGCAACGGAAAGGTATTCTCTTTTACAATATGGCAGTCAGCATCCCAGAATTCCAAGAGATTTTATTCCCTTCCAACAATTTCTAAGGATTAGACGTAATTGTACCCACAAGGAAGATTATTTCACAAAATCGAGTACTCTAATTTCAAGGTTATTAGACTGAGGCAATCCCAAAAGACTGGTGAAACAAGCTCGTAAAAGGGCGTGGTATAACCCAAGAGAGGATCTTCTAGTACCCCGCATAAGACCCGAGGCAGCAGATTACTTGATTTGCATTAACACCTTCAGTGTGGCCAGTAATGCAGTTAAAGCCATTGTTAAAAAGCACTGAAATTTGGTAAAAAACATCATGCCACAACCGGACAGACCTGTGTTCTCATACAAAAGGGGAGCTAACATTAGGGATTTACTGGTAGGAGCAGCCTTCCCCAAACCCACAGCATCTACACTTGCATCACAGTGGGGTTTACCTTCAGTGCCAGGACATTATAAATGTGGGAACTGCACAGCCTATATGTATCATAAGGACACTAAAGAATTTTTAGATTATGACACCAAGTTTTTGTATTGAGATCTCTATCTGTAATTTTCACAATGTGGTTTACGCAATTTGGTGTCCTTGTGACATGATTTACATTGGGCATACAACACAAAAAGTGAATAGTCGCATACTGCAACATATGAGCCAAATTAAGGGCAACATGGTTGGGTCACCATTGGTCTAACACTTCTAAGCAGCACACTACAGAGGATATCCGATAGCAAGTGATCGAACAGATAACACCTGACACAAGAGGAGGGAACACAACACACATCTTGGTGATAAGAGACCTGACGTGGATTATGTTTGTGTTTATATGCTTATATAGCGCTCGATTGCCGTGGCGTCTTGGCGCTGAGGTGTGTGGACAGGAACAACGCGCTGTAGTGACAGGGAAACCTATGCGGCAGTAAACAGCAATGTTTTCAGGTTCTTCCTGAAAGACTGCAGATTAGGCTGAAGCTTCATGGCCAGAGGCAGTTTGTTCCAAAGCTTTGCCACACATTGTGATATCGCCCTGCCCCCCCCCATCTTGCCAGTCTAGTCTTTACTATCTTAATGAGGCCCAAGCAAGCAGATCTAAGAGCACGTGGGGGAATATATGGTGGGAACAGTTTTTGAATGTTAGCCACAATTGGTAAGCCGGCTATAGTTTTTAGGTTCAGTAGGGTCCAGGCTGGGTTTCTTTAAGAGAGGCCTAATAGATGTTTTTTTCCAGATTTCAGGATAACAACCTGATTCCAGAACTTGGTTAATGAGGGGGTGAGATTATCACAAATTTTCTGGGCAGCCAGATGCATGATAGTAGGGGGACTGGGATCTGTGGGTGAGCCAGTTTTTATAGAGAGCAGAAGTTTTTGTACTTCCTCGCTTGTTATTGTCTGGAAACAGGATAATCTGCAATGAGTTAAGCCCATTGGTTGTTCTTTTATATCCTGAGATCCTGGGTAGTTTAGGAGATTATTATAGATTCCTTGCACCTTGTCTTGGAAGAATGCGTCAAGTTTGTTGCACAAAGCTTGATCAGGCTTGAAGGCGTTTTCCTGTTACGGTTTAGCTAGCATGTTAACAGATTTGAACAGTTGCTTGGTGGAGTTACCAGCCTCCTTTATTTTGGTTGTGAAAAAAGATTTTTTTGCGGCAATGATTGCCTCCTTATATTGAAGGATAACTAAGTTATATGTTAATTTTGGGGAAGTTTGAACCTGGAGTCCTGATATCGCTGAGAGCCTGGTCCGCGATGGGGAACAGCTGGTGTCCTGCCCTCCCTCGCTTACCTAGGAGTTCCGCTGGTGTTCCGCTGTGCCAAACCCTGCCGTTGCCGCTGCCGCTGTGCCATCTTGCGGCCCCGGTGAGAGGAGACTACAGCTCCCAGGCGCCCTAGCGCCCCATCGACGTCACCCAAGCGCCCGGAGGCGCTCAAAAGAACGCCGCTCTCTCCGCGTCGCGGGACGTGCGTGGGCAGGCGCCGGACGAAGCCCGGACAAAGGGCGGGCCGTCTAAGGCCGTCAGGGGCCAAAGGAGGCCGGGCTGGGCCACCCCTCTTGCTCCCACAGCATACCCCTGACTGGTACGTTAATATTGCCGCTGGGCAGACCCGGTGTAGTGCTTTACAACAGACTGTTTGCTTACATCTCTCGCTGTGATTATTCCATTTACCTAGTAGCTATGGCAATGTCCACACGCTCGGGCAGGGGAAGCACATTGGGTGGGGGTTCTGTAAGTGGCACTCTTGACCACTTTATAATTCGTGCCTGCTCTGTATTAGAGAAAGAAATTGCAATCACAGAGCGGCGCCTTTCCCTGGACGCTATAAAAGATAAGCGTTCCTCAATGGGCGCATTTGCGCTAGTTGCTTCACCCGCCCAAGCCAACACCCAAGAGGTTGACACTCCAACAGGGAACCCACCATACCTACTGATGAGTGTGGATACAAATTCTCTTGGTCCTAGTGATCCTGCCCCCGTGACATTGCTGGACCTTTCATACTCTCCCCTGTTAGTTGCTTCTCAAGTTACACCTAATACTGCTAATACTGCCACTTCATCTCTTGTAACCCCTGTGACTACTGAGCCATCCACTGCAGTGGACCTAAAAATCGTTCCAAACAAAAGGAAAAGAGCGGGTAGTGGTAACAGGGAGAATCAGACAAAAGCTCATAAGAAAAGTAAAAGTCAATCACGTATTGGCATGGGTAAGAAAGTGGGTCAAACAGCTTCACCTACACACCATCAGCTCAGGATAAGACCATCCCCTGTTCACCCGGTCAACTCAGCCACTGATACTATTGCAGAGCAATTTCTCCAACAACCTGTATCCCAAAATGACCTCGATCCTCAGCTTGTATTGATTGGTCAACTTGAAAAAACTATTAAATCTTTCCTACTTCCTATGATGGAAAGAGTAAAATTATTGTCCGAGAGGCTCGAGAGATTCGAGCAGGCCTCTCTTGACAATTTCTTTTCTCTTAAGTCCCTAATCAAGTTGCATTCAAAGTTAGGCAAGGACCATGATACCATTGCTGATCCATCTTTAGTTACCCCTAACGAATCTATACCTCAAGCTGCCCTGTCGAAACCAAATGTTGCCTCAAATTTAGGCCCAAAGAATGGAGTTATTCCACCTGACTTAAGGCCTCCATTACCCACGTCATCCTCGGGTAGCTTTTCTCAAAATAAAAAACCAGCCTCTGGCTCGACTAATAGCCGTCCAATTTCCGGGGAATTGGGATACATTGCTGAATCTGTTCAGAATCCTCCAAAACCATCTATCAATGAATCCATACAAACTCAATCTAAAGTCCCCCCTACTGGCTCTGAACAGTCCTTACCTTGTGTTAATCTTCCACCGGAGTGCCTACCATTTGTACCAATCTAACAGGAGTCCCGTACCCTAAAGCTGCCAAGCCAGAATCTTACATCGAACTACATAATAAAACAATACACTGGCTGAATATTAATAGGCCACTCCCAAAACACTTGGATGGGCAGGTTCTTCATGTCAGAAGGGTATCCTGGGTGGGCAATAAACCGAAAAATACGCCTGGTGACTGTGTGATCATAAACCTCAGGGACCCTCGGGTCACAAGATTAATTTGTAACTACCACCAACCCACTATGAGTGGCATAAGATGTCTAGATTTAAACCACTTTTACTCTGATACTGTTTATCCTCACTATTTGCACTCTTCTTTTCTCCAATCATCCTATGATGGTTATTTCAAGGGAGTTGGAAACACCAATGAAAAGGCTTTTCCTACTTTTGCACCCAGCAGATATTCTGATACTTATAGTTGCTACGAGCACTATTGACATGGAACCCCAGCAGTGGTAGACATTCCTCCTGCTGTTGGAATTAATGCCATCTCAAAAGACCTTGAGGTAGTTTCTGACCCTGATAGGGATCCCTTCCAAATCGACTCAAGCCCTCATACTCAACAGCACTGTTCCCATCATACTTTAATCTTTCAGGACACTAACCACCTTCTATTGCCTTCTGCTCGTACCCCGATCCTGGTTACTCCTAATTATTCCACCTCACCTGCATTGCAAGACATAACTACTATCTTTCCTTCTCTCAGGATCATAAATTGGAATGTAGCTGGCCTTGCCAACAAGTTAGACCTCCCATATTGGAACTCCTTCATAACGACTTATAGTATCTGTATTTTCCAGGAGACTTGGGCAATAGAGCCGCACCATATGATTGGCTACACCACCTTTTGCATACCAGCTACTCCATCCTTGACAGGAAGAGGACGCCCCTCGGGCGGCCTGTTGATTTGGGTTAGTACTTCACTTGGGTGCACCATTAGGCAGGCCCATATTGCCTCTCCAGATTTATTAAGACTTACCCTCAAGGGAGCCCAGGGAAACAAGTCTCTTGATATATTTAATATTTACGCAAGGGGCCTCAGTGGAGGAGCTTTGTCACCCACACTTGTACTCCTAGAGGACGAACTACGAAAGTGCCATCATGCATCTTACGTCCTGGTAGCGGGAGACTTTAATTGCTCCTTCGAGCCCCTAGCCTCAGTAGATCTTCCTGATCTACTTGAGGATGACGCTAAACGTGGCATTCCGTCACTAACGTTGCCTCCTATCAAGAGATGGACTAAGTCTGTTGTATTCTTGAACACCATGACCTTGGAATTTGGCTTAAGGGCGGCCAATGGTAGAACACCCTCTGACCCCCAGGGTGCGCACACCTACAACAGGCCTAATCACACCTCAAGGATCGATTATATATTTCTCGACCTTAAACTTTGGGTATTCATGGTGGACATGGAAATAATCCCCTCTCACGATAGCGACCATAACCAGCTATCTCTTTGTATTAAATCACTATGGGTAGATTCACAAGGGTCCTTGTCTCTTCCAGCAGTTAGTTCTCTACAAACCTCTGAGGTTTATCCTGCCAACTGTGAGAGGCGCCTTAAATGGCGCAAAGTCATGCTGGATGATGGTAAGGTTGAACTAATAAGGTCAATCTTATATGCTTCACAAGTCGAGTTGGCTCAATCAAATATCCATCAGGTTGCCCTCGACAGGGTTCCCTCTGTCTTTCAAGACACCATTCTCAAACTGGGAAACATATTCCGAATACCCAACAAGGGTGGCCCATCGAAGGGAGGGCTTAAACCTATCTCCAAGAATGGCTGGTACACGCAAAGTTGCAGAATCAAGAAATCTGCTTTAATAGTGGCCCTAAAAAGTGGGATTGCATCTGCGATTCAGAAAGCTAGGAAAGATTATAAGACTTCTGTCTCTAATGCCAAAAAGTCCTGGGAGGAGCAGTACTGGCAGACCCTAAGAGAGGCTTCCCTCAAGCGCAACCCCGGTGTCTTCTGGGACACAATCAGATTAAAGAATAGACCAGCCCATGAACTTTTGACATATAATATCACTGGTATAGCATGGTACGAGCATTTTTATAAATTATATTCCACCGGTTCTGAGAATGTGGAGAAGTTCCGGCCCGAGGGGGTATTCCCCCTCGTGGACGCCCTGAATATTGACCCCTTCTCGGAAAGAGAGGTTCATAGTGCTATCCAGTCCATTATCCCGCAGAAAGCAGCTGGCCCGGACGGCATTCCTGGTGATGTCCTTAAGCTTGATCCATCTAACTGGGGGAAGCTACTTTCTACCCTTATTAATGCCATCTTAAATGGCGCCCCGGTCCCCGAATCTTGGAAGGGGGCCGAGGTCGTTCCCATTTTCAAAAAGGGTGCCCGTGACGATCCAGCTAATTACCGGCCAATTAGCCTGATCGACTCCTCCCAGAAGGTCATCGGGAAAGTGATATTGGAGAGGATACAAACTTGGGTGGATGATAATGGCATCCTCTCTGATTATCAAGCAGGCTTTAGGGCCGGAACAGGCACTATAGAACAGGTCTTTAGATTGTTTCTTATCTATTGGAAGGTCGTCCTTCTCGGAAAGGGCAGTCTCTATCTAGCCTTCATAGATTTAAAAACAGCATTTGACCTTGTTCCCCGAGATAATCTTTGGCGTGTCCTGATCAATATGAACATCCCTTCTTATCTGTTGGCCCTGTTAGTAATACTCCATGATGGTAATTATGCCCAAGTACGTTGGGGTCCCCAGGGTCAGAAAACGGAGAGAATCCCAGTAAACAGGGGCGTCCGCCAGGGATGTGTTCTTGCTCCCACCCTTTTCTCACTCTATATGAATGGGGTGGTGGACCACCTGCGGGAAGTTCCGGCTGATGCACCTTCCCTGGCGGGCGAACGTGTTCCAACTCTCCTGTTTGCTGACGATACTCTCCTTTTGTCTAAGACACCTATGGGCTTGCAAACTCTTCTTGACAGTTTTCAATCTTTCTGCAACGACAGAGGCCTTATTATTAATACCACCAAAACAAAATACCTAATTTTGAATCCTCCGAAGAAATTAGGTCGGCCTCCAGTCTTAAATGCAGTTCCTCTCGAAAGGGTCAAAGAGTTTGATTATTTGGGTATCCGCATCACAGATACCATGCGCTGGACATCTCATGTACAAAAGATGCTCTTAACCCATAAGAGGGTGACTGGTGCCCTTCTCAGAGAGCATCGTTCCTCCTCAACTAAGCCAATAGCTCCAGCACTGGATATATACAAGGCAAAGGGCGTGAGCTCGGCACTTTATGGTGCTGAACTATGGGGCTCAAGTAATATTGAGGAACTTGCTAAATCCGATTCCAGCTTCTATAAGGAACTGATGGCACTTCCACAGAGTACACCTATAGTGCCTTTATTGTCGGACTTAGGGTGCCATGCGCTGATAGACCTGGCAAAAGCACGCCCTCTACTTCTTTGGGCACGGCTCTGGCGGACCCCGGAGCTAACTAAGTATGCGGAGGGCCTGTCCGAAATACTTTCTATGCCTTCTTGGAATAAAATTAAATGGCTGAAAGATGTTAAGACCCTTCTCTACGATCTTGGTCTTAAAGATGCTTGGATAAACAGAACTTCGCCCCCGAAAGCTGAGTTGAAGAAAATCTACTGGAGTTGGGTTATAGGTAAAAGGAATTCTAGTTCCCAATTAGGTAGATGCACCACTGAGTTCCTTCTTCTCAAAGATGTAGTTCGCTTTGAGCCTTACCTCGATATTATTCAGAAGCCATATGACTGTGCCCTCTATTTTAAATTTAGGGTTGGTACTCTCCCGGTGCGCGAGCTGACTGCTCGCTGGAAATTTCCCTCCCAAACTTCACCTTTTTGTCCTTTCTGTGAAACCAAAATTGAATCTATTGCACACGTGCTTTTCGCATGCCCAGAATATAAATTCCCAAGATCATATTGGCTCAAACCTCTATGCAGAACTTTGGGCACACGTGACCACCTTATAGCGCTGCGTATTCTTAAATCAGACACGCGATCTATGTACGCTTGCGCTCTTTCAAAATTTCTAAGGTGGGCCTGGCTCTTAAGAACTAAAGCTCTTGCAGTTCTTGGCTAAGCAGCCAGGCTGTTTCTTTTACTTGCCTGTGTATGTTTTTTATATTGTCCTATTTATAATGTTTACATGTTTTTTATAGAAAACCTTGTAGATCTTGGGAATATGATGAGTTTATATTTATATGATTCTTATATTGGTGCCACATGTTTGTACATTTTATATTTGTATGTGCTTTTTAAGATATTTTTTATCGAAATAAAGCTTATTTCAAGTTCAAGTTAATTTAGTTTGATTATTATAGTCCTGGCTCCAGAGGTACTCAGCTTTCCTACACTTAATTTTTAAACGTTTGAGCTCTGGAGTGTACCAAGGTAATGATATCTTGGCTTTCTTCACCGTCACTAGTTTTTTATGTGCAACATGATTGGCAGCTGTCAATAGCCAGCCGTTAAACTGCAAGGCTGCTACATTGTTGTCCTTTCCCAGTGTGACAGGAAAATGACCAAGGGCCGACTCAAAGTCACTGCCCTTGACCTTATTCCAGCGCCTGATTTGTACCTTAGGTGGCTTAGTCTGTGCGCAAAGATGTGGCTGCGTAACTTTAATATTAAAATAAATAGCCTTATGATCTGTCCACGGCAAGGCTAATATTTTGGTCAAAGTGATGTCAGGATTGCTTGTAAAAAATACCATCTCTTGTGTGTCCTGCCTGGTGGGTGGGTTCAGTTATGAGTGGTTTAAGCTAAAGGCCTCAAGGTTGCCCAACAATCTAGTTGTGTCTGTGTTGTTTTTAGATTCTAAGTGGTAATTAAAATCACCGAGGATTGTAAGGAAATATGGAACGGTATATGACTCCAGAAGCGTCAAAGGTGCTTGAGAAAAGGCCGTTTTGGTTCCCGGTGGATGATATATTAATATCCCCTGAAATGTCGAGAGGTTATTTAACTTTATATTGAAATGCAATGCTTCTGCAGGCAGAGCAGAGATAGCCTCCACGTGTACATTTAGATAGTCTCTGTAGATAATTGCTTTACCTTTCTCCCTGTCCTGTGAGAGAAGCGCATAGCCTGCTGGTAGGGCAGTATTCCAGACTGGCGATGATGTAATGTCTGTCCAGGGTTCGGTCACAAAAACTATGTCTGGGGTGGAGAGTTGAATTAGGTCCTCCAACTGGTATTTGTGCTTGACTACAGAGCGGGCATTCAGCAGGAGACAGTCGGCAAACACCTTTGATGTTGCCTAAGGATCAATGATGATCCCGTTTGTGTCCTTGTCCCTGCAACCACTTTCTCTATCTCTGCAGGTTTCAGGCTCTTCGGCTTCCCCCCCCCACTTTCCCTATCCTATTTGTAGGGTAGCAAAATTGGTTCGAAAGGGGCAGTTAGTATAGAGAGCCTCTGTCCCATACAGATTTTGTGGAAGCATGTTATGATGTGCACAAGAGCTTCTTCGCAGTACAAGCAATTGTTTCCTATCGTATGTTTGGGGCCCAATTCGGCCAGGGGTTCTGGCGCTGGTCGTTCTCTGACGGGCGCAGATGGGCTTGCCTTAGGAGTGCCTTCGGAGCACCGGCGGCGTGCCCACTGAGCGTGCCCGCTGCGTGTTCGCTCCAGCGCGCAAGAAATAGTGGTGGAGGGAGGAAAGACTAGAGCGTCAACCCCTGTGCAGTGCGGTCCCGTCTAACATCCAGATACCGCGGGGGTTGAACGTGAAAGCTGGTAATTGTTTGCTAAGAAGTCTGGAATGTTTGCAAAGTTTTAAAAACAGTTACAGTGCAAATGGTCAAAATTTTAAGTTAAAACAATTATAGTGCAAAAAGATCAAGTTAGTGCAACAGCGCAATGATTTAAAAGAGGCGAAGTTCACAATGTAGCCATACGTAGTGTCCTGCCACCCACACGATCGAATGAACTCTATATTAGAGGGATTGAACAGCCGTGAGGACTGGAGAAAGGCACCACTTTTTTAATGACTGCACAGCTTTAAATATTTCATGTGTATATGTCACATGGACCTATTTTTACATGGACTAATTTCTGAAAAAACGTTTGCTGTGGCATTGCCCACCACACACGTTTGAAAGTGAAATTGGATATCTGCATTCAAGTTCTCATCTGAAAACATTTTTAACTATGTTAGAAACAGTTTTAAAAAAACTGTATTTTCCCTGTTTGAAATTCCGAATATTTGAAACTTGAGCAGATATTCGCTTTCAGAACAGCCCACTCAGATGGAGTGTAAATTAAATGTTTCCACTTGTTTTATGACTCGGTACTTTGGTTCCTCGGTATTCAGTTCTGGTTTGGTACACTCATTTTTTACCAGCTAGTCTCGTTTTTGGTGCAGGAAGTTTCACATTGGTCTACTAACTCTGGTCCCTTGGCACATCACAGTCTTTCTTTCCATAGTAGTTTTAATTAACCTAGAAACTACTCCTTTCTTGATCTTTATAAGCAACATATTTGTAATAACCAGTTGCCTGGGTTCTGCAGAAAGCACATACTCCCGATTTTTCAATTTTGAGACACCACATGCATGCTACCAATTGCGAAGTCTATTTGGATGGAGAAAAGCACGACCGCGCCCTTGTATTCCGTATCTGATAAGTTACCTGCGCTGATGTAAGTACTTTTGTCCACTTGTTGGCAATACTTTAATTTACCACTATATCAATGATGTTCCTCCCGGACTTTTTGCCTTGACGGTCCAATGAGATACAGCTTTTATTTCCTCACAGATTGGACACAATTGCATGTATACATTGTTTGTAGAATGACAGGTGAGATTTCTCCACTTTGTTCTTTTGAGTGCATCTCATTTTGAACATTTAAGTGGTGTCTCTTTTCGTCATGGGTTTTTCCTTCTGGACCTTCCATCCACCCTACACACGCTGTGCCTTTTCTTACTTTGGCCCCCTAAACTGTTACTCTCACGCATCACTAGAATGGTGATTGTGTCACCTTTCTTCTTCAGTTCTGTGTTACTATTATTCAATTTTGTAAGTACCCGTTGTATGGAATTGTCTGTGTTCTAATTACAGCCATCTATGTTTCTGTTTTTCCAGATCGGTGGACATATTCTGTTACATTTAGGATTTTTTGGCCCTGTATAAATTCTGATTTATATTTTTATTTTTTATTATTGATTTCTGAGATACTATTAACACCCTATGCCATTTTAACATTCATTAATATTTTTGTCCATGCTCTGACCTGATGAAGACTCCATTACAAGTTGAAGCTTTGGATTCGAAATGTCGACCTTAATGTTGTTCACTTAAATTAATGTTTGCGAAGAAGGGAACCCATACGGTCACTTGGGCCCCAATGGTCGATCACTCTTGTGAGTTCCAACACACCAATTTTTTTTTCGATGGACAGTACTTTGTGTTATCTTACCAAACCCCAGAGGAGGCGATGTAGAAGCACAATTGATCAAAAAAGAGGCATATTTAATCATAAAATGTAACACAGGGAGGCAAGGCCTCAATGAAATTTCTGATATTAATAAATTATAGTAGATGCCAATTTTCTTTTCCATCAGAATACCAGACACTTGACCCTGCTCCAGGCAGGCCGCTCCCCACGCCGCAACAGCATCACCTGTTGTGCCTGTGTTCCCTGCTCGCTGCTGCTGCCACTGCGGCGTGTTCGAGGCCCTCCTCCACCCGCAGGCTACCACCTGCGCCTCATCCCTGGTGGCCAGTGGCTGGCCGTAGGTCTGCTTGCACTGTATTGCTTCTGTTGTCTTGTTAATTGTCTCGTTTTTCTCTCCTTCTGTTTTTATTGTTTAATTCTGTGCCCTGTGCCTTCTTTGCCCTCTGTCCCCTCGCCGCTCTTTCCCCCGTCTCTCCCGCCGCTGTGTCCCCTGCGGCACCCCCCTGCTTTGTACTATATTGCTTTTGTCCTTAATGTTTAATTTGTTTTCCCTCCTTCCCCTTGCATTCTGTGCCCTGTGCCCTCCTCTGCCTTCTGTTCCCTCGCCGCTCCTGCCCCGTTTTTCCCGCCGCTGCGTCCCCTGCGGCCCCGCCCCCCCAGCTCGTCCATTCGTCCACTCCCTCATCCCAGCTGCTCCTCCCTCCCACCTCCCCTTCTTATGGCGGCCGCTGCGCGGTGAGGAGAGCGACCCTTGACCCTGCTCCAGGCAGGTCGCTCCCCATGCCGCAACAGCACCACCTGTTGTGCCTGTGTTCCCTGCTCGCTGCTGCTGCCACTGCCTGCGAGTTCGAGGCCCTCCTCCACCCGCAGGCTACAACCTGCGCCTCATCCCTGGTAGCCAGTGGCTGGCCGTTGGTCTGCTTGCACTGTATTGCTTCTGTTGTATTGCTTAATTGTCTAATTTTTCCCTCCTTCTGTTTTTATTGTTTAATTCTGTGCCCTGTGCCTTCTTTGCCCTCTGTCCCCTCGCCGCTCCTTCCCCTGTCTCTCCTGCTGCTGCGTCCCCTGCGGCCCGCCCCCCTGCTTTGTACTGTATTGCTTCTGTCCTTATTGTTTAATTTGTTTGTTTTGCCTCCTTCTCCTTGCATTCTGTGCCCTGTAACCTCCTTTGCTTTCTGTTCCCTCGCCGTTCCTGCCCCGTTTTTCCCGCCACTGCGTCCCAGCACCCCCGCTCGCCCATTCGTCCACTCCCTACTCCCAGCTGCTCCTCCCTCCCACCTCCCTATCTTATGGCGGCCGCTGTGTGGCTACACCGCTGGTGCGCAAAAGGCGCGCCTAAGGCAAGCTCGTCTGCGCCTGTCCGCGTCTGGACCGCGCCCAGCGCCAGAACCCCTGGCCCCCGCGACCGCCACGACACCGCTACGATGCCAGCACCCTCCACGAACTCAACAGCGGACGATCACACACCTGCTTCCGGGCCGCCCCGATGTGCACCCAAGGACCCTTCTCCTGCCGGAACTGCAGCTTCACCAGCATCCGACCTGCCAACCCACCGACCACGAAAGAACCCAACTACCTCAGATGCATTCTTCTCAACACCCGCTCTGCCTGCAAACACGCCGTTGAACTCTGTGACCTACTCGACTCTACCTCCCCAGATGTCGCCTTCCTGATGGAGACCTGCCTGAACCCCTCCTCGGCACCCAACATCGCCATAGCCATCCCGCATGGCTACAAGATCTCCCGCAGGGACCGCACCAACGGAGTAGGGGGAGGAATCGCCGTCGTCCACAGGAACATGCTCAGAGTCTCGACCAACTCCGACGACACCCTCAACACCGCCGAACACCTGTACTTCCAGATCCACACCAATCCTAACACCACCCTCAGAGGAGCCATCTTCTACAGACCCCCCGGATCCCGACCACAGTTCAGCGACTCCATCGCCAACTTCGTCAGCACACACGCCCTCGCCTCCACAGACTACATCCTCCTCGGGGACCTGAACTTCCACCTCGAGGACACCAACTCCACCACCCTGATCGACAACCTCGCCAACCTCGGACTCAGACAACTCGTCACAACACCGACCAACTCTGCCGGCCACACGCTTGACCCCATCTTCTCCGCAAGCTCCCACGTCTCCTTCAACCACATGACCGAACTCCACTGGACTGACCATCGCTGCATCCACTTCACCTTCTGGAAACCCACCACACACCACCGCACCCAACAGATCCCCCGCCGCTGGTGAAGCAAAGTCACCGAAGATCAGCTAACCACCTCCCTCACCTGGAGCCCACCCGCTTAACCCACCGACCCCGACGCCTGCAACCTCAGACAGTGGATCGACGACTGCGCCAACACCCTCACCCCGTTCAAGAAACCCTCCAACAGTCACACCAGCAAGAAAGCCAGCTGGTTCACTGAAGACCTCCAGGCCTCCAAGCAAACCAACCTGCCGAAAGCTTGAGAAGAAATGGCACCATGAACGGACACCGAACAGCTACGCAGCCCACAAGAACGCCACCCGCAGACACCATCACCTCATCAGATCCACCAAAAAGGCCTTCTTCAAAGACCGCCTAGACAACAACGCACACAACAGCAAAGAGCTCTTCAACATCGTGAAGGAACTCTCCAACCCCAGCTCCAACACCAACGACATACCACCCTCGCAAGACCTGTGCGATCCCCTTGCCACCTTCATCCATCGCAAGATCACAGACATCCACGACAGATTCAACACCACGACCGCCCCGACAACCAGAGACCTCCGCCCCCACGGCCACCATCCGCAACGACCCCCTGCTCTCCTGGACCAACATTAGCGACGACGACACCATCAAAATCATGAACACCATCCATTACGGATCTCCGTCAGACCCAAGCCCACATCACATCTTCAACAAAGCTAGCACCACCATCGCTCCCCATCTCTGGAAAACCATCAACATCTCCTTCGAGACAGCGACCTTCCCGGAGAGCTGGAAAAACGCCGAGATCAACGCCTTACTCAAAAAACCCAAGGTTGACCCCAAGGACCTCAAGAATTTCCGACCCATTTCCCTGCTCCCGTTCCCGGCGAAGGTCATCGAGAAGACCGTAAACAGACAACTGACCCACTACCTTGAGGAAAGCAGCATCCTGGACCCGTCCCAGTGCGAGTTCTGCAGCAACCACAGCACCAAAACTGCCCTCATCGCCGCCACCGATGACATCAGAACCCTGCTAAACAACGGGGAAACTGCAGCCCTCATCCTCCAGGACCAATCAGCCGCCTTCGACACAGTCTGCCACCGCACCCTACGCACACGCCTCCACGACGCTAAGATCCAAGAGAAGGCCTTGGACTAGACCACCTCCTTCCTCTCCGACAGAACCCAGAGCGTCTGCTTCCCCCCTTTCCACTCCGAAGCCACCAAGATCATCTGAGGCGTACCCCAGGGCTCATTCCTCAGCCCAACACTGTTCAACATCTACATGGCACCACTCGCCCACGTCGCCTGACCTCAACATCATCTCCTACGCCGACGACACACAGCTGATCCTCTCCCTTACCAAGGACACCCACACCGCCAAAACCAACCTCCGCGAAGGAATGAAAGCCGTCACCAAGTGGATGAAGACCAGCCGACTGAAGCTAAACTTGGACAAGACGGAAGTCCTCATCCTCGGATCCACCCCCTCGGCCTGGGACGACTCCTGTTGGCCGACCGCACTGGGAACAGCTCCAACACCAACCGACCACGCACGCGACCTAGGGTTCATCCTCGACTCCACCCTCTCCATGACAAAGCAGGTCAACGCCGTCTCGTCCTCCTGCTTCAACACCCTCTACATGCTCTGCAAGAGGTGGATCCCCACCGAAACTAGAAGAACAGTCACCCAGGCCCTCGTCAGCAGCAGGTTAGACTACGGAAACGCCCTTTACGCAGGAGCCTCAGCCAAACTCCTGAAACAACTTCAACGCATCCAGAACGCCTCTGCAAGCCTGATCCTCGACATCCCTCGCCGCAGCCACATCACACCCCACCTGAGAGACCTGCACTGGCTCCCCGTTAACAAGAGGATCACCTTCAAGATCCTCATCCACGCACACAAGGCACTCCACAACACCGGTCCAGCATACCTCAACAGACGACTCAGCTTCTACATCCCCAACCGCCAGCTCCGCTCTGCCGACCTCGCTCTCGCCACAGTCCCCCGCATCCAAAGAGCGACCTCCAGCAGCAGATCGTTCTCCCACCTCTCCGCCAAGACCTGGAACACTCTCCCCATCCTCCTATGGCAGACCCAGAACCTGCTAATCTTCAGAAGACTCCTCAAGACCTGGCTACTCGAGCAGCAGCAGCACCCCCCCCCCCCCACCAGCGCCTTGAGACCCTCACGGGTAAGTAGTGCGCTTTAAAAATGTTCCGATTGATTGAGACTGTTTGACTGAATTCACTACATGTACCAAAATGCATTACAGCTTCCATAAGAAAATCAACTGCTTTTCCCTTCCTTTAAAACGAATGTGTACGCGGGCTACTACAACACTTATACCTTGATGAAGATGGAGGTCCCAATAATCTGTGATCTCACTTAACTAAGTGTCTCTCACCGTTGCCGAATTCAGCATGTGGTTTTACGGTCTCGTGGAACTCTCATTGGCTGCATCCCTTATTGTTGTCTCAACGTGGAAATCTTCATCGCAACTTCATCCAGCGACTCCCCAATGACGACGCCTCCTCCTCGGACATCACCTTTGACTTTGCCTGTCTGAATGCCTACCTTCTCAGAGACTTTTTCTAAGTTCTGAAGGTAAGCACCCACCGGCCTAATCAACTTTTTTAACACTAACCAGCGATCTATCGCAGCCAGACACATTTTTCAACTTTGACCTAGTCTTCTGTGACTGATGTCCATGATTGGTGTGTTGATCTTTTAGGAGCTATTTTTCGCCTTAAACTTTCAAAATACTTCACTCCGGTTCTACTGATTGAAATTTTGTTGTTTTAAGTCAAATAAAGTATTCAAATTTACTCTATAATTGGTGTGGGTTTTTTCTTGTGTTTTCACGTTATTACTGTTTGTGTGCTGCATAAATACTTTACACAATGCCTCTAAATTAAGCCTGACTGCTTTATGTCAAGCTACCAGAGGGTTAAAACAGGTTAATTTAGTGTCTTTACTAGTTCACTCTGACAGGGATTGTGGTTGTTGCTTGAGGAAGGTTAACACCCCACTCAACCAACAACCCAATTTCTTAAATTCCTCAATGTCATTATAATTCCTAGCTTTTTTGCATATTCATGGGATATAAACACTGTCAATTAATGTTAGATTTGGTTCTCGTGCCACCTTAGACAGCGAAGATCCATATTCACATGCTACCAAACATCAAGAGTGGTTTTGTTTTCATCACTATGACCACCACTGCATTCACAGTTCAAACAGCCCCTGAGAAGTATATAATTACACAGAGTGGGAGCATATTCTGCTCCCATCCACAAATAGTAATAGAAGTTTTCAGAAAATATTTCCTTTTTTTAATCGAGATGACTGGTCTGACCCCTCAGCCTTTTTTTAACACTTAGGAACCAGAGCCACTTAAAAAGACCAGACCACGAATCCTAGATTGATTTATTCTACACAGTTCATTCATTCACTTGAAGAACAAGGATATGCATGTGAGAAGTTGGCCTGATATATGATGTCACTAATTCTAGTGTACACCTTGTATCAGTCCAAACAACCCTTATGGTGATTGGTTGTAAATTCAACCTTATAGACCAGCTAGCCTAGTGGTAGCATGGACAAGAGCAGTCTTAGGCTAAACTCTGAATGGCATGTGAAGCCAGCTGTTATACCATATATAATCCCTTGAGTACCAAATGAAAGGACACCACAACAGATATATATATAAAATAAAGTGTATTTATTCTAGTCAAACCCTCAGCACTCTTTAGGAGATTCGAGGTAAGTACAACACAGTCTTATTTAAGCATACATTAAGTCACACAGGTAAGTAATACAGTTAGGCCCTAGGGGCCACGCAAACCATATACTAAGTAAGGGGTATAAGGACCACTGTCACGTAAATAGGATAGGCCTAGGGAATCGCTGGGGCTACACTACACTACTCAAGGTTAGGAAGTGGGAGGCCCACGGGATTCAGGTGCAGAGTGGAAACACTCACGCGTAATGCGTATAGTCGATAGAAATAGTACAGTTCGGAAATAAGCAGTTTTAGGACACTTCTGATATAGCTAGAAAGTCGAGACTCGGAAACTAGACCCTAGGATAGTCAATACCCTTATGAGCACCGAAGTACCCAAGTTACCTAGCCCAAGGGCTGCGGGTGCATAGGTGTGAACTTGCATCGGGTTTCGTCGTGTACTTCTATGGATGCCTGAAGGAAAGTTGCTGACAGGCAGTCAGTGAAGAGTGTCCGGTGGATCCCAAGGCCGGGATCAAGATGGAAGGATACCTGCAAGCAGAAGGGACAGAGTCAGGGTCACTAGCCAGTGATCACGTGGAACCAGGAAGGAACCAGCCGATGTCGGGAGATTGCAGGTGAAGAGGTGAAGCTTGTCGCAGCAGCCACGGGTACCAGGAGACGTCGAGGACGACCATGACCAGGAGGCGAGCTGTCCCACAAAGGCTCTTGCTGTCGGCGGCGTCGAAGTCAAACTAGGACTCACCAAGCCTTGGCAAGCGGAACCCACGCAGAATGGAGGACTTGCTTCTGGTGCAGACCAGGAAGGTCTGGGGTGCTTCTCTTTTGCAGAGGAGCAGGAGCCAGCCTGGAGGAGCCAAACCAGCAGTGGAAAAGGCTGCTAGCCAACGGGCAAGCAACCAGACAGACGCGGCAAGCAGGAAAATGCAGAAGGGCCCCACGCAGGACTCGTGGAGTGTGGGGGGCTGATCTTCGGTGCAGATGGTGCTTGGGGTTGGGGCTTCTCAATCCCCGGTGCACAACTTCGAGGGTGCCTCAGAAGCTGCGCTGGAAGATACTCGCCACTTTTCCCAGGTAGCCGGTCCCACGTCTCTCGTCGCCTCCACGGATCTCAGCTCGGCTGTGGATGTGGATCAGGGTCGGAGAAGTCTGGGAGTCAAGGCTCTGGTCGGGCTCTGCAGTCGGTCCCTCGTAGAACTTTAGCAAAGCAAAGGGTAAGTCTCTTGATGGTGCCTGTTCGCACAGGGTAGCCACTCCTTGGCCACAAGGGAGATTCTTCAGTCTTCTTCTTTCGTCGAATATCGAAGGTCCAGAGTTTCTGTTCAAGTTGCAGGTTCAGGATAATCTAATCTCCTGGGGCCCAGCTACCACACTTATACTAATCTGGGGGGGCTGGGTTGCCTGCTAGGTCACGCCTTATGGGTGGGACCTGGGAGGGGGGTGGTTACACCCCCTTCCCTTTGTCCAGTTTCGCGCCAGGACTGGGGCTGGAGTGCCCCAGCACCGGTTTGAACTGGACTATGCATGGGACACCTTGTGTGCCCCAGGCAGTGTCTCGTTTCTTTCATCCCTCCCTGCCCCAATACACTAAGGCCTGTCTGGGGTGGTGCTCGCACCTCCCAAGGCAGGAAACCTATTGTCCAAGCCTCCCGTGCCGGGATCACTCCCAGCAGCAGGAGATCAGACTTGTGTCGTGGCAGCAGCATCCATTTTGTGATGCTGGGGCTCTTGTTAACTTTAACCGGGTAAGTAGGTTTCAACATGTCTTCTTCCTCTAGAAGGGAGGGATAATATCTTCATCACCAGAAATGGGATGGGGGTATTATTCCAAAGTGTTAGACACCTTACACGACATGTTTTGATAAAGCCAAACCATAGTTACCATAACCGTTTAAGATTATAAGGCACTTTAAGAGTATATGGTAGGCTATATCATAGAACAGCTATAAGGACATGGTTCCGAAAGCTGCAGACAGGCTCAGCTCATGCTAGAGCACCATCTCACATGTTACCAAGCACTCTGCCTCCAGGATTGTTAAGGCCTGCCATAGAAATGGCTGATAGGTACACATGTGTCTATATATAAGGTAGGTATAGGAATACTACACCTAAGCAAGGGGTGATTACACGACCTTGCCCCAGCTGAGTGATCAGCCAGTTGTGTCATAATGGAAGGCCAGGCCAGGGGTGGCATAATACATGCTGCAGCCCCTGGTAGGCCTAGGGTACACCTATGACCTGGGTACCTAAGGTACACTGTACAGGGGCCAATAAGGTGATCCTATCCAATTGGGTTATGCACCTAAAGTACATAGTATTAATTTAGAGAGAGAACAGCAGGGCTGTGGGTCTGATTAGCAGGCCCACAGCCACATCTAAGTCGAAAACCAGTAAAGCAAAAGCAAAAAGTGGGGGTGAACATAGAAAGCAGACCCTACTCTCCTACACAACCCCCCCCCCCCCGCCAAACTTAGGCACATTAAACTAACCTTGACCAGTTGAGTCTTCATGTTCTAAGTGGAAATATCTGGAGAGTCCATCTGCATTGGCATGGTCAGTCCCAGGTCTATGTTCCACTGTGAAGTCCATCCCCTGTAGGGAAATGGACCACCTAAGAAGTTTGGAAGTTTGGGATTTTCACCCTTCATCTGATTTAGCCACAAGAGGGGCTTATGGTCTTTCTGAATCTTGAAGTGAGTGCCAAACAAGTATGACCTCAGCTTCTTCAGGGCCCAAACCACAGCAAAGGCCTCCCTCTCAATAGCTGACCAACGTTTCTCTCTAGGGGTCAGCCTTCTACTTATAAAAGCAATGGGCTGGTCTTGACCATCTATATTAAGTTGTGAAAGAACAGCTCCCACACCCAACTCAGAAGCATCTGGCTGGACAATAAACTCTTTGGAGTAGTCTGGACTTTTCAGAATAGGTGCACTGCACATGGCCTGCTTCAGGTCATCACATGCTTTTTGACAGCTTACTGTCCACTGAACTTTCTTTGGCATTTTCTTGGAGGTCAAGTCATTAAGTGGTGTCACAATGGACCCATAGTTCTTAACAAACTTTCTGTAGTACCCAGTCAGGCCCAAGAAAGCTCTGACCTGAGTCTGGGTAGTTGGAGGAGACCAGTCCTTTATGGTCTGGATCTTGCTCTCCAGTGGTTGAACCTGACCCCCACCAACTAGGTGGCCCAGGTACACAACCTTGCTCTGCCCTATCTGGCACTTAGTGGCCTTGATAGTGAGGCCTGCCTTTTGCAGGGCCTCTAAAACATTCCTCAGGTGGACCAGGTGATCCTCCCAGGTGGAGCTAAAGACAGCAATATCATCAAGATAAGCTGCACAGTAGTCATCCAACCCAGTAAGGACTTGATTCACCAACCTTTGAAAAGTGGCAGGTGCATTCTTCAAACCAAAGGGCATTACCACAAATTGATAATGTCCTCCTGGGGTCGAGAAAGCAGTTTTGGCCTTTGCATTCTCAGCTAGTCTTATCTGCCAGTAGCCTGCTGTCAGGTCAAATGTGCTCAAAAACTTAGCAGCTGCCAGTCTGTCAATGAGCTCATCTGCCCTAGGTATTGGGTGGGCATCTGTCCTAGTGACAGCATTGAGACCTCTGTAGTCCACGCAAAACCTCATCTCTTTCTTACCATCTTGGGTGTGAAGTTTTGGCACAAGAACTACAGGACTAGCCCAAGGGCTCTCTGAAGGTTCAATGACTCCCAGCTCCAACATCTTTTGTACCTCAACTTTTATGCAGTCCCTGACATGGTCAGGTTGCCTGTAGATTTTACTCTTCACAGGCAGACTGTCACTAGTGTCCACCTCATGGGTGCACCAGTTTGTCTGACTTGAGGTCAGAGAGAACATATGTCTGTAGGATTGCAGAACTTGTCTGCAGTCCTGTTGCTGATGGACAGTGAGGCTGTCAGAAAAGACCACACCATCAACTGAGCCATCATCAGGGTTCTGAGTCAACAGGTCTGGGAGAGGGTCACTCTCTTCCTCCTGCCCCTCATCTGTAGCCATGAGTAAGCCCATGTCTGCCCTGTCAACATAGGCCTTCAATCTGTTGACATGAAGCACCCTGTGGGGGCTTCTGGGAGTCCCAAGGTCCACCAAGTAGGTGACTTCTCCCTTTTTCTCAACAATAGTGTGGGGTCCAGACCATTTGTCTCGGAGTGCTGCTGGGGCCACTGGCTCCAACACCCACACTTTCTGCCCTGGCTGGTAAACAGTCAGCACAGCCTTTTGGTCATGCCAAGCTTTTTGGAGTTCTTGGCTTGCCTCAAGGTTTTTAGAAGCCTTCTTCATATACTCTGCCATCCTGGAGCGGAGACCAAGTACATAATCCACTATATCAAGTTTGGGTTGTCTGAGAGGTCTCTCCCATCCTTCCCTTACTAAACATAGGGGTCCTCTTACAGGATGCCCAAACAAAAGCTCAAAAGGGCTGTAGCCAACCCCCTTTTGTGGGACCTCTCTGTAAGCAAACAGAAGGCAGGGTAAAAGGATGTCCCATTTTCGCCTAAGCTTGTCTGGTAAACCTTTTATCATTCCCTTTAGGGTCTTGTTGAATCTCTCCACAAGCCCATTGCACTGTGGGTGATAGGGTGTGGTGAACTTGTAGTTCACACCACACTCCTTCCACATTGCAGTCAAATATCCTGACATGAAGTTGGCACCTCTGTCAGAAATGACCTCCTTTGGAAAGCCCACCCTGGAGAATACTCCAATAGGGCCCTTGCCACAACAGGAGCTGTTGTTGGCCTCAGGGGAATAGCTTCTAGATACCTGGTGGCATGGTCCACTATCACCAGTATGAATCTGTGCCCAGATGCTGTTTGTGGGTCCATTGGTCCTACAATATCTATGCCCACTCTTTCAAAGGGAACCCCCACCACAGGGAGTGGTATGAGGGGGGCCTTTGTGGTGCCACCTGATTTGCCACTGGCTTGGCAGGTGACACAGGAGCGACAAAACTCCTTGGTATCTTCTGACATATGGGGCCAGTGACAGTGAGGGACAAGCCTGTCCCAAGTCTTGTTCTGGCCTAAGTGTCCTGCAAGGGGAATATCATGGGCCAAGGTAAGAAGGAAGCCTCTGAACTTCAGTGGTATGACCAACCTCCTGGATGCACCAGGCTTGGAGTCTCTAGCCTCTGAATACAGCAGCTCTTCATCCCAATACACTCTATGGGTACCTTGAGTATTCCCTGCAGCCTCAGCAGCAGCCTGCTGTCTGAGGGGTTCAAGAGAGGGGCAGTCTAATTGTGCCTGCCTCAGATCTGCCCTTGAAGGTCCCCCTGTCCCAAGAAACTCAACCTGATCAGGTTCAAGTTCTTCTAGGACAGTTCCTTCAGGGATCTCAGAATCATCCTCCTGTGAGGGCTGATCCACCACCTGAGGCAGGGGGGAAGGCACAGCCTTTACCCTACTGCTATTTCTCTTGGGTTGTGACTGGTCCATGGTTCCAGGATCCAGCACTTGTTCAGTGTTGCACTTTTTGGCCTGTGACCTGGTCACAGCAAGGACATGTGCATCTATACCCAGCATTTCTGCATGGGTCCTATACTCCACTTCAGACCAAACTGAAGTTTCAAGATCATTGCCCAGTAAACACTCCACAGGAAGGTCTGAACTAACAACAACTTTCTTGAGGCCAGTTACCCCTCCCCAGGAGAAGTTAACAATTGCCACACTATGGGAGGTAGTGGCATTGCTAGCGTTGGTCACTAGGTAGTTCTCACCTAGTATGATCTGTCCAGGGTCCACAAAGGCAGGTGTCACCATTGTGACACTAGCCCCAGTGCCCCTGTAGGCCTGAGCCATTCTTTGGTTGATAAAAGGAGTCTGTCTGTACTTGCCCAGGTTACTGGGGCCTATAGTAGAGGACAAAGCTATGTCCCCATCACAGATCAGAACAGCCTGAGTAGGTATCCTGACTAGGCCAGAATCCTCCTCAGTTCCCAGGGTTAACCCTACTACACCCTTTTGCTGGGAACCACCACTTACAGCTGAACTAGGGGGTACAGTTGCCTTAGGGGCAATGGTGGCTGGGGGCTTATCCTTTTTGGTGCACTCACTAAACCAATGTGAGTTGGACTTACAATAGTTGCACCATGGTTTCTTATGGCCATCTTTCTTTTTATCCTTTTTGGGACCACCCTCCCCCTGAGCCTTTTGGGGGCCTGGTGAAGACTTCTGGTCTTTTTGTTTCTGATCATTACCCTTCTGGTCTGCCTTTTTCTGATCACCGCCCTGGTTCTGGTTTTTCTGCTTAACTCTAGTCCTGACCCATCTATCTGCCTTCTTTCCCAATACTTGGGGAGAAGTCAGATCAGAATCAATCAGGTGTTGATGCAGTAGCTGGTTTTGACAGTTGTTAAGGATTTGTTCTCTCATGATCAAATTATACAATCCTGTATAGTCCTTAACCTTACTTCCCACTAGCCAGCCTTCCAGAGCCTTAGTGGCACAATCTACAAAGTCAGTCCAGTCCTGAGTCTGTGTCTTCTGGGTATCCCTGAACAACAACATGTATTGTTCAGTGGTTAGGCCAAACCCATCAATTAGAGCACTCTTCAGGACAGTGTAATTGTCTGCATTCTCATCACTAACTGTGAGGAGCTTGTCTCTGCCTTTCTCAGAGAAGGAGAGCCACAAGATAGCTGCCCACTGACTTTGGGGTACCTGCTGTACTTTGCAAGCTCTTTCCAAAGCAGTTATCCATTTGTGGATGTCATCCCCACACTTGTAGGTAGGGACAATCTTGCACAGGTTTCTATTATCATAGGTCCTGTCTCTATCCTTAGGGATACTGCTGCCACCAGTGGGTTCTAACCCACTTAACTTTTGCTCTCTAGCCAGAGCAAGCTTCTCCTTGGCAAGGGCAAGTTCTTCCCTCTCAATCCTTAGATTAGCTTCCCTCATTCTGGCTTCATGCTCTTTTCTCTGGGGGGGAAGTCATTCCCCTGTGAGAAGAGGCATTAGAGATGCTAGAGACATGGGAGTGGATGGATTCCCTTGAAGGGGATCTGTCTCTCCTGTTTCTCTGGTTAAGCCCACTTGGGGGTCTGAATGGGGGGACCCCATGCAGACTCCCATGTAAGCTTAAGTTAGCCTGGCTAAGTCTTCTAACTCTGACCTGGCTGTCTACCTCCTCATCTGAAGTCCTATCTGACTCATCTGTAGCGGGTAGACCCTCACCTGTACCTAGGGTACCAGCCTGGGAGGCCCTAAGAGCATCATACTCCTCTAGGATCTCTACTAGCTGAAGGAGGGTAGGGTTTGCACCCTGTTTTAACTTTCTGGAGGTACACAATTGTCTCATCTCCTGAAAAGTTAGGGTATCATATCTAGAGGGGATCTTTCTAAGACCTGCCCCTCCTGAGAGAGAATCTACTGGATCTCCTCCCAGAGACATGATCTAGTGAGGGTGTGGTGTGTGCACCTACCTACACTAGTGGTATCTACTAAACCTCTCTAGTAGCTGTAGTTAGGGTGTGCTAGGCCCTTCAACCTACAACAACTAAGTCCAGTAGGACTTAAGTATTTATAATCTATGTTATATGTACCTAAACAATATCTGTGTGATCTTTCAATTTAGTATCTCAAGATTACAATGGTATTACAACAGCAAGCTCAGATCCCAACCGCTGCTCACCAACGTGAGAAGTTGGCCTGGTATATGATGTCACTAATTCTAGTGTACACCTTGTATCAGTCCAAACAACCCTTATGGTGATTGGTTGTAAAGTCAACCTTATAGACCAGCTATCCTAGTGGTAGCATGGACAAGAGCAGTCTTAGGCTAAACTCTGAATGGCATGTGAAGCCAGCTGTTATACCATATATAATCCCTTGAGTACCAAATAAAAGGACACCACAACAGATATATATATAAAATAAAGTGTATTTATTCTAGTCAAACCCTCAGCACTCTTTATGAGATTTGAGTTAAGTACAACACAGTCTTATTCAAGCATACATTAAGTCACACAGGTAAGTAATACAGTTAGGCCCTAGGGGCCACGCAAACCATATACCAAGTAAGTGGTATAAGGACCACTGTCACGGAAATAGGATAGGCCTAGGCCTAGGGAATCGCTGGGGCTACACTACACTACTCAAGGTTAGGAAGTGGGAGGCCCATGGGATTCAGGTGCAGAGTGGAAACACTCCCGCGTAATGCGTATAGTCGATAGAAATAGTACAGTTCGGAAATAAGCAGTTTTAGGACACTTCTGATATAGCTAGAAAGTCGAGACTCGGAAACTAGACCCTAGGATAGTCAATACCCTTGTGAGCACCGAATTACCCAAGTTACCTAGCCCACGGGCTGCGGGTGCATAGGTGTGAACTTGCGTCGGGTTTCGTCGTGGACTTCTATGGATGCCTGAAGGAAAGTTGCTGACAGGCAGTCAGTTAAGAGTGTCCGGTGGATCCCAAGGCCGGGATCAAGAAGGAAGGATACCTGCAAGCAGAAGGGACAGAGTCAGGGTCACTAGCCAGTGACCACGTGGAACCAGGAAGGAACCAGCCGATGTCGGGAGATTGCAGGTGAAGAGGTGAAGCTTGTCGCAGCAGCCACGGGTACCAGGAGACGTCGAGGACGACCAGGACCAGGAGGCGAGCTGTCCCACAAAGGCTCTTGCTGTCGGCGGCGTCGAAGTCGAACTAGGACTCACCAAGCCTTGGCAAGCGGAACCCACGCAGAATGGAGGACTTGCTTCTGGTGCAGACCAAGAAGGTCTGGGGTGCTTCTCTTTTGCAGAGGAGAAGGAGCCAGTCTGGAGGAGCCAAACCAGCAGTGGAAAATCAAAGGTGTGTCGTCGCAAAGGCTGCTAGCCAACGGGCAAGCAACCGGACAGACGCGGCAAGCAGGAAAATGCAGAAGGGCCCCACGCAGGACTCGTGGAGTGTGGGGGGCTGATCTTCGGTACAGATGGTGCTTGGGGTTGGGGCTTCTCAATCCCCGGTGAACAACTTCGAGGGTGCCTCAGAAGCTGCGCTGGAAGGTACGCGCCACTTTTCCCAGGTAGCCGGTCCCACGTCTCTCGTCGCCTCCACGGATCTCAGCTCGGCTGTGGATGTGGATCAGGGTCGGAGAAGTCTGGGAGTCAAGGCTCTGGTCGGGCTCTGCAGTCGGTCCCTCGTAGAACTTTAGCAAAGCAAAGGGTAAGTCTCTTGATGGTGCCTGTTCGCACAGGGTAGCCACTCCTTGGCCACAAGGGAGATTCTTCAGTCTTCTTCTTTCGTCGAATGTCGAAGGTCCAGAGTTTCTGTTCAAGTTGCAGGTTCAGGATAATCTAATCTCCTGGGGCCTAGCTACCACACTTATACTAATCTGGGGGGGCTGGGTTGCCTGCTAGGTCACGCCTTATGGGTGGGACCTGGGAGGGGGGTGGTTACACCCCCTTCCCTTTGTCCAGTTTCGCGCCAGGACTGGGGCTGGAGTGCCCCAGCACCGGTTTGAACTGGACTATGCATGGGACACCTTGTGTGCCCCAGGCAGTGTCTCGTTTCTTTCATCCCTCCCTGCCTCAATACACTAAGGCCTGTCTGGGGTGGTGCTCGCACCTCCCAAGGCAGGAAACCTATTGTCCAAGCCTCCCGTGCCGGGATCACTCCCAGCAGCAGGAGGTCAGACTTGTGTCGTGACAGCAGCATCCATTTTGTGATGCTGGGGCTCTGGTTAACTTTAACCGGGTAAGCAGGTTTCAACATGTCTTCTCCCTCTACAAGGGAGGGATAATATCCTCATCACCAGAAATGGGATGGGAGTATTATTCCAAAGTGTTAGACACCTTACACGACATGTTTTGATAAAGCCAAACCATAGTTACCATAACCGTTTAAGATTATAAGGCACTTTAAGAGTATATGGTAGGCTATATCATAGAACAGCTATAAGGACATGGTTCCGAAAGCTGCAGACAGGCTCAGCTCATGCTAGAGCACCATCTCACATGTTACCAAGCACTCTGCCTCCAGGATTGTTAAGGCCTGCCATAGGAGTGGCTGATAGGTACACATGTGTCTATATATAAGGTAGGTATAGGAATACTACACCTAAGCAAGGAGTGATTACACGACCTTGCCCCAGCGGAGTGATCAGCCAGTTGTGTCATAATGGAATGCCTGGCCAGGAGTGGCATAATACATGCTGCAGCCCCTGGTAGGCCTAGGGTACACCTATGCCCTGGGTACCTAAGGTACACTGTACAGGGGCCAATAAGGTGATCCTATACAATTGGGTTATGCACCTAAAGTACAAAGTATTAATTTAGAGAGAGAACAGCGGGGCTGTGGGTCTGATTAGCAGGCCCACAGCCACATCTAAGTCGAAAACCAGTAAAGCAAAAGCAAAAAGTGGGGGTGAACATAGAAAGCAGACCCTACTCTCCTACAATGCACACAAGAAAGAGAATATAAATGAGAAAAGTATGCAATTTTGGTAGATTAAGAGCATAGATATTCAGTTTAGAACGTGCATGATCCCCGGAGAAATTATACTTTTAAACAAAATCCAACAAATGACGTGCATGAGCTTTGCATCTGTTAGAAATTTAAAACACTATTACAAAAATTAACTGGACACATTTCCTAGGTGAGAAATGGAAATACAGTGCTACTGAAAGAGGTGAAAAAAATGATAGAGAATAGAACATAAAGTTGAACTTAACTTCGACTAGCCTTATGCCCAATTGACACTGATGTGTATATCAATACATTTCTTTCCAAAGCTGCTGGCCCACTAGCAAACAAACCTGACCCTAGATATATCATATTCCCCTATAACAGTAACTACACATAGCTTTGACAAACTGTGCTAATTATGGTTAACGCATTTAGGTGTAAGTGCTGTGAAAGATCATTTGTCAAAAATTAGTGAGGACATGGATTTGAGGGACACTTCTAGAGCCACATTCAGTGAAAATCATGCAGTTTTTATTCATCCCGTTAACATATGCTAATAATAAGGATGGGCACGCATACATTGGAAGAGAACTTGCTGAAAGGATCATAGAAACTAAAAAACAAGTTATGCAGACTACATTTACGGTTATTGACAATGGTTTCCAAACACTCTCAAAATGAATATACACCATCTGAACAATGTATTGGAAACATAATGGTGATTAAAAGTTACTGCTTGAGTTTGAACTTCTGTCTGAATGTGTATTAGAATTCGGTGAATACTTGAAAGGAATTCTCCCAGAGGCAATGTCAGACATGCCTGGTGCTAATAATTTACACCATATAGTTGATAGAAATTCCCCCTTCTTTTGGCATAAATATTGGTACAGACCATTGTTGGGGTACTGAGTGGGAAGGGCAATATCAAGCCCTACATCAAGGCTGCAAAGAGAAAGCCAAGCTAACCCACTCCAAAGCAGAGTATACAGCTGTAGAGGTGAGCGTAGCCAATTGGATTCCAAAAACAAACAAATCCACAATCCAGAACAGCCATTGTTGATGTTTACCACCATCCTGGAGATTAGCTATAGTGGTTCCTATATATAAGAAGAGCAGTCATATTAAACCTGCAAATTATTGTCCTACTTCACTGCTTCTGCATTGACTGATGAAGCGAGTGGATGACGACACTATACTATTTGAATTTAAGATGGGCTTAGAGTACAACTGATCAGACCATGAGGCTATAATGAACTTGTGTGAAGTATAGTCAATGCAAGAAAACCCTTGTATATGACTTTCATCAACCTAAAAGCAGTCGTTGACTTCGTGGATAGGAACCTCTTGTTGGTGGTGCCAAAAATATGAATATCCTGGAATATTGTTTTAATGTACTGTTGCTTCTCCACCAACATACTACAGCCATGGTTAGATATGGCAAAGCTGGACAATGGAAAGACAACATTGACATACATATTGGGATCAGACAAGGCTGTATTCTGGCACTACTCCTCTTCAACTTATATTTAAAAGATGCCACTCACTACTAACTGGATTGGAAGCTGGACATATCCCCAGCTATGTGGGAACAGATTGCAGTACTATTGTTTGCTGGTGATGCCTGCAATGAGCTGTTGATACATCATCTCCTAAATGGCTTTGAAAAATACTGTCAAATAAAAATGCTAGGAACTAATCCAACTAATATTAAGTTTATGATCATGAACTAGAAGACTGTTTAAAAAACATTCTCTCCAAACATCATTCTACTGAGAAAAGCCCAATTTTATGCCTATTTGGTTATCTAATCCAACAACTAATTAACTAGTGGAACTAAAACTGCATTCACCATGGTGTAAAAAGTGGAAGTGGTCTTTGCTGTAGCGCAAGTTTGGGGGAGGTGAATCAATTAATGCAATCCTTCAGATACGCAAAATGAAAACAGTAGCAGCTGCAATGTATTGCGCAGACCTTTGAGGTTCATCAATATGCATAAACCGCCGACAATTTTAAATAATTTTATGCTACTAGACCCAGTACCCTTCCTAAAATCACAAAGATTAGAACTAGTTCTATTTCCATTCCTATTTTTTGTGAAACGTCACATGAACCAACACTTGTACATCTCTTCAAATTGTGTCTTGCTGTCCTGAGAACAAATAGGTTTTCAACAAAACGTAGGCAAGACATGTGGAGATAAGTCTGAAATAAATTGGAAGTGGCAACTACAAGTGAGTAGGATACTTTTATTCTATTTCTTTAAAATCATAAAAAGGTGAGACAAACCACCTGAATACATGAATATCAAACAATCGTGCTAGTTTAAAATTACAATAAACTCATTTGTATAAATAATAAAATAATATTGGGACTCTTCCTATTCCAGCATGTAATGTCCAGCCCTGCAAGAAAAGCAGACTTTTAACTGAGTTGGTTTAAGCTGTACGCAAGCATGCATAGTTTCCAGGGTATAATAAAGTGCTAGTGCTAATGGGCGCATGAACTGCAGAATTTAAATTAAGTGTACGAGGCGATTCTGCAAAATTGGGTACAGTTCATCTATTGCTCGTTTCTAGTTCATTTGCCGCTAGATTCAAAATATGTATTACCTTGCATGCCAATTGGACAGTCGAGACTCCCAGGCATTTTATTACCGCCGTTCTGCAAGTCCCTAAGTTGTCCCCTCCTCAGTATTGGCTGTAAGAGGGTTTTCCGAATGTTTAGTAGTGCCGGCAAGATACATAACAGGTGGAGTAGTGACTCATCTCCATGACCGCAAAGGCGCCATTCCTTTGTCGGCTAGGTCCGTTTGCATTTTGAAGTAAGGTCTTTGGATGGGTAGGATTCCAATCTCAATAGAATCAGATTCCACTTATTCTGTTTTCAGAAATGTTCTAACAGGTAGGATTGAGGTTTCAGAAATGTGTAAGATGGCATCACTGCCCATGCGTGTGTTTTGAGGGCCAAGGAGGTTTTATCTATTAACAGGGATTGTCACTTGATGGCTTTATTGGCTGTTTGTTTGAACTCGGAATAGGCCGATATTGTGAGCCAAGCATCATCTAGCTTTAATGCTGAAAGGGATTGTTTTAAAACTGAATATGCTGACTTGTTCAACCTGGATTGCTTTTCGACCTCTTGCCAACAATGGTGGGCTAAAGAGTTACCCTCTGCTGCCCTCATTCTCCAGTAATATATGGCCAGGACTCCTTGTCTTGTTGGTTTCTGGTTTTTTAGTCCGAATTCCAATCTTATCTGGGCTTAATGTGACGTGGAATTGAGAATAGTTTCTTAAAAAGGCTAGTTTGTGCGGTGTTTAAAACTGTTGAGCCCTTAGTATTTAACAGTTTCGATCCGTACGAAGTATTTTGCTGCTACGACCTTTAATAGGTGGTTTGTTAAACAATTGCTACGTTTTTTCTGCAGAGATTTAAGCGCAAATAGCAGTTGTTTTGATTTTACTTGCCATAAGTCCATGTGTTGCTTGTAGTTGAGATGGCGGTCTAGTAGTACCCCCATGTATGTATATGTATCCACCTGGCACAGGGTGTTGTTTATTGTCCAGGTGAATTCAGGGTGTTTTTTGTGGGTACTAGAAAAGCAAATGACCTTCAATTTTTGGAGGTTGATTATTAATTGAGCTGATTAAGTGTATTCTGCTAGTTGGTTGATCAGCCGCTGTAATCCTTGAGGCGTTTGAGAGAGTAGGACGATGTCGTCAGCATATTGAAGGCTTGCTATTGGGACAATACCCAATTTTGGAGGATCTCCTTGTATTGAGCGAAGGTTGTTCTCTAAATCAGCTGTGTAGATATTAAATAGACAAGGGGCCAGGACACACCCCTCTTTTAAGCCGTTGATGGTCGGAATTTTATTGGTTAATCTTCGCCCATCCCCCTTTTTTATTTGGACCCATGTTTTTGTGTAAAGATTGGTGATTGCTTTTAACAGTTTTGTGGGAGCTCCCCAAGATTTCATTTTCGCCCACAGCTTGAATCTGAGCACTTTATCGAAGGCTGATTTGAGATCTACAAAGCACGCGTAAAGGACGTTTGATTTGGCAATAGCTTGAGGATTGGCCAAGAGGGTAACTGTGGATATGTTCGTTAAAGTGCCCATTCCTGCCCGGAATCCTGTTTGCGTTTTTTGGGATTAGGTTTGTACAACTGACCCAGTCCTCAAGGTCTGCCAACAAGTTTGATGCATAGATTTTTGCCACAACATCAATGAGCGCTATCAGTCTGTAATTGCCCAGAATCTGGGATGATGCAAGTCTCTAAGGAGTTTATGAACAGAGAAGTTAGGTGGCTTGACCAAAAGGTTGGATCTTTTCTAAATAAGGCGTTACGCAGGCCGTCAGGACCCGGGGCCCCTTCAGGTCTCAGATGTTTTATGATGTTTAGTACCGGCTTTTGTGCGATCTGTAGGTGGTATTCCGTTGGACCAGTCCTTGTTGTTTCCCATACTTCTGGCCGAAAGTTGTCATCTGATTGATTTTCTTGGGGATTAAGGGGGATTTTCAGTGTTGGTGAGCGGATTTTAGTATCTATTTTCTGGATGTTTCTGGGTTTTCAAACTTTATATTCTGGATGTTTCTGGGATTTGGGACTTCTTGTCTGAATGGCGACCATCCGGATCACTTTTGAAGATTTGGTGATGTTTGGTATGCTTTAGTGTGAGGTCTTATTGTATATGATGCTACTATGAGCTTTCCATGTATGTTCAATTATATCCGAATTGAAATGTCGGTTTTAACCATTTAATAGAATATTGATATTTGCCCAAAACTGTTTGGAGTTTCTTTGCTTGCTGGAGTGGGGCATTTTCATCCACAATTGTTCATTGTATGTTCTCTTTGCCGCCATAATTTCCTTTTTTAAGTCTCTTCATTTTTGCTGTTAGTGTAAGAGAATGTTGTATAGGTTGTGAGCCCTAGGTTCGCCTTGGTCTTAGGTGTTGGTTAAAATGCTTTTTTCTTGTCCTTAGATTGTGTGCATAGCAGGCTGCCCGATGATACTGGGGGCTTTATGGCAGGTGGAGCAGTTGGAAAATTAATTATTTAATTAATTAATTAATTATTCACAAACGACTCCCAGGCCTCTATTCCGAAGTGGCTTTACTTCCGGTGATGCCAATAAGGGAAAGCATGTCTCCATGATGGTGTCTAAGTTATTTTTATCCCATGTGAGTCGTTTTAAATTGTAGGATTGAGTTGGTAGTGTAAGAGCCTTGGCTTGTCAAGACCTTTCTAGAATGTTGGTTAATATGAAAGTTTGAGGATAGTGATCACTTTCTGCTCTTTCCCCTATTAGGAAGTTGGAAATAGAAGGGAACAGATCAGGGCTCACCAGGGTAAATCGATGGTTGTGCCTGTTTTGTTCGTCACTCTTGTGAATGTTGCGGGACTCTCCTGAAGGCTTCGTTCATTTAGCATTTGCAGAGAGAGTTCATCCAATAAAGCTTTGCATCTCTTGCCCAAAGCATCACGTCTGCTTGCGTTGCCCTGTCGTGCCTGTAGAAAGCCTGCTAGCCTTTTTTCTTGACCTGGCAATAAGTTCATATTTAAAATCACCGGTCAATATTATGTTGGCATGTGGATAGGTGAGTTTTAGAGTTTTAAGTGCGGCGATCAGTTGCTGGATTCTATGGTCCTTTTGCTTGTGGACTGGATGGATGTAGATGTTCAAAATTAGCAAGTAGTCGAGGGCAAAGCTGCAAGTTTGGTCATTGCATCCAGGGAGAGTCGAGGTCGATGACTTTATCTTTCCAAGGGATATCTGTCGAGATGAAGGTTGATAGACCGCCTTTTGCCCTCCCGTGCTTTGCGTCCCTAATGGCTGGATTGAGATATTCTTTGTAGTCTACAATTGGTGAGTTTATGGTCTGCCAAGTTTCTTGGAGTAGAACTATGTCATACTGTAGGATAAACTCTGCAAAGTCGGCATCTTCGAGTTTTGAACCTAAGCCAGTCACGTTCCAGGAGCAGATCTTGCAGCCCTGAGCTTTTTTTAAATCCTTACGTGCTTTAATTCATGCAGCTCCATAATTGATGTTTAGGGCTTTCGCCTATCCTCGAGGTTGGCTGCTTGGGAATGTGGTATTGTGATTGTGATTTGCCTTGTTGGTTGGCCATCGCTTTTCATTAAGCTAAAGTCATCAGGACCTTTTGCTCCTTTTAAGACACCCACTGTTCGATTGGGCTGTTGTAACGGGCTTGGGTAGCAGGGGCACTCCACCTTTTTTTAGCTCAGTACCCCATTTTGTGAAGGACTCCCTGTGCCGCAAGATCTGTTCTGTGAAGGAGTGGTGTGTCCAAGTTGCTATCATGATTTTGGGGCCGGTTTGTTTAGGATTGGATTTGAACTCGATTCTTTCTAGATCACTAGATTTGATCTGACTCAGGGCTGGGAGGGCTTCTAGTGATCTTAGTATTGCACTTCTATTCAATATGTCGTGAGCACCCCTCGAGATGTAATGTAGGACCAGCTCTATCTTTTCGTGATATGTGCTGAGTCGATCACTATGTTGTATTTTGGCTTGGTCGCTCGAGATCTCTGTTGTTGCTTCGATGGACTCTTGGTTTTGTAGGACTAAGTTGGATTGATGTTGTACACTGTTTTGTTGAATGCTTTGAGGGCTCATGGCTGATTTTACCTCCATGCCTCTCGGGGGTATGCACTTGTCTTGACTTCTTTATTATTGCACCTCACCTCTGAGACAACTTTCCTGTTGATGTCAGCCTCCAGGGCTGAGTTTGCTCGCTTTTGTCATTATTCCTTGAGGGGTTGAAATGATGTTTGTTTTTTGAGTGACCTGGATGGTTGTTTTGTTTGGTTGCCGTCAATCCAGAGGATTAATATACTGAATATTTTCCTTGTTGGTAAGTTATCACTTTTTTGTGGTTTGGGGCTTCTTAAAGTGGCAGCCTCTTTCATTGGGGAAGTAGTGCGATCCAATATGCAGACAATGTTCCTGATACTTTTTCACTTTTATCTTTCTCAGTTTTTTTGTCATTATTAGGGGACGTTTTATTTTGTAACGAAGGTGTGTTTGAGCCTTGTTTATTTGGTTTGCTTTTACTTGCTTTCCTCAGGCGTTTTTGTTCCCTCTTCGTGAGGGAAGTTGTCGAGTTTGCTTGTTTGGGGCTTTCATCTGCTGTCAATAGTGGATGGTAGTGATTGGGTGATCAAGTGTGGGTGAGCTTACGCAGTCAGGGGCCTTATGGGTCTCCTGGTCTCTTAGGGCATGGCTCCAAGAGGGCTGGGGACTCACCCTGCCTTCTCTATTGAGTTCCTCATATTCACAGACTCTTACCAGTTCGGACTTTGTTTAAGATTCCCTGACTGTTTCCAACAGCTCTGCTATTATAGTTGGTACCGTTGCAAGTTTGTCGATTATTTGGGGATAGTGACACGTATGGTATGTAGTGTCCCTATCTTGTACCTTCGCTATCATTGTGTTAAGAACATGCAACTTTTGTTCTATCCTCTGAACATGGATGGCTTGGATGTTTAGTAGCTCGACTTGGGTGTCTTGCTTGTCAGCTTGGTAGGTCATAGCGGTTCCAATGGTTTGCATGGTGTTTAACAGGTGGGGCCATACAGAGGCGGTTGGGGAGCAAGTTGGTACTTTCGTCAAGGATCAGTCCGATTGGTCCAATTGGTCCTTAATCTTTCTTGGTTGTTCATAAGTCATGGGGTTCAGGCACCAGAAATAGCCTGGGCTCTTTAACTTCATCTAGCGGGCACCCGCTTGGTTTTTGTTGTGGTGATTCTTGGTCCATTTGCTGTGTAGTTTTATATGGTTGAGGTGATAGGATAAGGGTATTGCAATCTTGTGCGCAGGCTGTAGCAGACCCTGGTTGTTCCATTGGTTGTGGGCCTGCAAGTGAAAAGGGAACATAGGATGGAGCAAATGGGCTTAAGATATTGTCTTGCCAGTGCACTGAGTCATCCTTGGTTTTTCGGGTTAAAGTTTGAGGTTGTTGTTGAACTGAGTGGGTCGCTTGGCTGGTTAGTAATCCCAGCTTGAGTCTGGCTGGGTGCACACTATAGACTCTACGAGCTGAAGATGGTGCCCTTGAACGTTGGTAAGTGAATTTAAGTCTTTGAATATTGGTATATCTTGATTGGATAGTTTCATGCTTGAGTCTTCTCTGATGGGAAGGAGAAGGTCCTTTTGTTACGTGCGATGATTATCTTTGTTTTTGTTGTTGCAACTGCTGTGGGAGGGAGCCTTGGTGCCTTCACTGTGAGTGTCAATATTGTTGTTGCCTCGCTTGGCATTCTTGTTGTCTGTGTGGTCCTAATGGCTCTCAGGCAAAAACCTGTGGCAGACTGTAAGAAAGTCTGTGATCAGTGTCTGCTTGCTGGCTTTGGCAACTGTGCAGCTCGCAGTAATTGGGTTGGCACTCCTTCTTTGGCTCCTTCTTCGACTTTGACAATGTCTGTGTCTGGGGTGGTCTCCGACTCTAAGTCATGCATGCTTACACTATGCACAATGGTTGCGGCCGGATCGCCGTTTTTGGCTTTATCTATGTCTGGGTGGGTCGCAAACTCTGAACCAGGCGATTTGTTGGTGAGTAGGTCTATGCCTTGTGGGCCCCCTTTTCCCCTCTTGGTCCTTCCTTGCGCTTTTTTTTCTACGCCTCTAGCTTTCCCTCATCTCATGAGGGTGTGCTTTGGCCCAATCCTGGGCGTGGCTTGAAGCGTAGATGCTTGCTGGAACCTTGCTGGAACCTGCCTGGGACCAGCCTCGTCGGATACTGCTGCACCCTTTGGGAAGACGGGCCAAGCTGAAGGTGAGGTTGTACAAAGAGCAAGGACAGGCTACCGGAGAGTTCGGTTTTTCTTGTATATTTTTTTTCCCTTATTCCTTTTTGGCAACTACTAGGAGAATTACAACTAACTGAATCCAACCGAAATAAAGCACTGGGAAACACAAATGAAAAACTGTTAATAGTGGCCGTGCTGGAACACTTCTGCACAATTACTTAAAAGAAAGTCTGGCTTTGAGATTTATCTCTAAACGATTACACCTAGTCTATACTGATCATTATATCTGAAATGTATTTAATTAATCGTACCAGCTGCAGCAGTTGTTGCAAGGTGGCCAAGCAAGGATGCAAACTCTGGCTGAAGTTCCTGAGAGAGGAGTGCGAAAAATAAATATTCACTTTATGTATTTTGTCAAACTAAGAAGGGCTTAAACGTGAAGAGTTTTACTGTCGCTGCTCAGACTATGAAGTACTGGGTATTTTAGTCCCAGCGGTGCAGGGGCACACACCCTATGACTTCTGGGTTTCACCCTGTTCCGGACCTACAGAAACACAGAGTCTTCTGGGTGAAGTCAAAGAATCGTTTATTGGCTGCAGACCAATGACAGATATCCTAGAAGTACAACAGCGTGTATGTTCTCAGGAGACTGCTGAAAATCATAGGAACGGACTTCTCCTTAAGTACAAAATATCATGCTCCAGGCACACATTCCTTGGTTTACGATATGGTCATATAAAGGCATACATTACAAACGAAAAAGCAGAGTCATGATGACCATCCCACATTCCAGTTCGGCCAGCCCACAATGATTTACACAGGAAGGTTCAGATCCCATGTTTGAAATGAATAGACCCCCCAATAAACATGAGCATCTCCTGTTTTGGGAAACAAGTCATAAAGCAAGAACAAGCAGGTGTGGAAGAGATTAGCCGGGGGATTGTGTAGAATGAAAGGGTTTTATGACGGGTCAAGCCCTGATACGAATCACAGGTGGAAGGAGGAAGGGGAGCTCGTGAGACCGGTTTGACCCGGGGCAGCAGAGCCAGCTGCCCAGGTCACAGAGAAGTCAGAGGGAAAGCCCATGTACTGCGAGGCCCGTATTAACTCCATCATAGCCTATGTGAGGGCAATGACAAGATGGCCACTGCTTCCAAAATGGAACCCGCGTAGTTGAGCAGAATAACGTGTACACAGTGCATTCATAGCTAGAACGGCACATAAAGCACTCGTACGTGCCGCATTTACCATTTGCGGTTCGCTAATACCAAGATAGACAGAGGTAGGGCCCTGTTCCCTACGCGGTTCCGAATATCAAAGTACGACAGACCCTCCTTTTGCCCTTACATAGGCAATCACTATACTCATCTTAATCCGAGTCTAGGTCAATGTTCACGAAGTCATGGAGATGTTGCTGTAGCATCATCCTATTACTTAGCTCGTCCCTCGATACAGGTTTCCTTACACATAAGGTAGCACAGAGGCCACATATCGCAGGAGCACACTGTATGCATAGACAGAACAGGAAAAGAATGGCTAAGATCATTCCGATGACCATCAGAACTTCCCAACCCCAGGCAGATATCAATTCCCAGAACCATCCCATCAGTGACCAATCTCCTTTATCCACGTGTATGGCTTCAGATATTTTATGGAGTTTGGAGATGGCTTGATACACTGTTGGAGCATTATCTGGTATGAAAATGCAGCAACTGGATTGGATGACCTTGCATACCCCACCGCGGTCTGCAAGAATAACGTCTAGAACCATGCGGTTCTGCAGAGTCATAAGGCGATCCGCTTGGAGCTCAGCTGTCAAATTACTAAGGGCACCAGCCGTTACATTGACGGTGGATTCAACCACACGAGTCAGCTGTCTCAGGTTCCTACTATTGACCATAGGTCCCCAAAACGGCAGGAAACCCAAGAAGAAGTCTCCTGCTTCCTGACCGGCAGTGTCCTCCTTACTAATCACACCTCTCACAACTCTGGTCTTGTGATAATCAGAGGCGGCAGTAAATGTCGGCGGTAGCAAGTTCGCAATATAACATGTGCCCGAGAAATCAGGGGGCAACCATGTATATGCTCGGTCATGACAGATGAAATATGTGCCCTTAGCAGCCAAAAATGCAGGGGAAAACTGTGACGGGAAAGTGTACGTTTCAGTACAGTCACTTCTTCCCAGTTGAGCCCTAGGATTCTGACCATTACCCTGTAAACAGAACCGACCCATGTGGGGTACGACCCAGATTGGAGATGAGATTTTTCGCTGTCTTTCACCCAGACTAATACTATACCCCGTCGCGTTCCATCCTACATAAGGTCTCAGCTCTTCTTTGGGAATGGATGAGTATGCATCAATATCTCTACTCATATCGGCAACTCCTTTCATCAAAGCCTTATTATTGGTGATGGGTCTGATGGAACGCGGTTGGCGAGGGGAGTACGTATCTAGAGCGTAGAGAAACATGGTTTGGAATGCCCATGACGATCCATTGTAACTGTACGGTAGCACCAGGTAGGGAATACCCTTGTTAATGGTATGGGGCATTAACCCACAGACCCAGCAATTGGTCGTATTCATTACCAGTTGGTGCTGGTGCAAGAGTTGGATAAACGAGTTATTTACGAACTCTGATCGTCTGGTCTGTTCGTGCTCAGGCAAAGGGTGAAAAGAGTGAGAGGAGGCAGTAGAAAGGAATATAGGCTGTTGAGTGGGTGCAATGGATTTTGGAGCAGAGAAAAACACACATCCTACAATAAACATCATGATACTACACAGTGTAAAAAGGCACAAAAAGACAAAACATTTACTTTTTACAATTCTACACATCCTTGTTTGAGAGTTCATTTCCTCAATCGGTCTCTCCATCCTACAAAACTCCATCCTCTACTCGGGCCGCTCGCGGTGGATGAGTTTCTTCTGCTAAGGAGTACGCCTGTCAGTCCAGGGAAACGCCCTAGACCAACCAGAACCGTCGACCTAGCGTCTTCGGCCTGTACCCCAAAAGTCTTGGCACCGCGACCCTGCGGCAGAACCCGGATGGTGGTTCGAAAAACAAAAATCAAGGAAGTCCTTCAGATGGGGGAGCAAAAAATGTCAAAAGGGAAATAATGAGGAAATCTTTATTTGTCTATGGGCCTAGGTCTCAAGTTATAGCGGAGACGGCCAGGTGCTGTTTGGTCTTGAAACAAAAGTTCAGGCTCAGTGGTGTCCAGTCGATTTGATGGCGGCACAGCTTCCTGCAGAATATTGTCACTCTCTTGGACTGAAGCTGTGTCTCTTAAGCGTGCGTCACTGAATGGTACAAAACGAGGTACAACGTCTGTCTCTGAGTCGGCGATACCCTCGTTGACCCACTGGTCATATGGCAGAGGCAAGGGAACTACCTTGCAGTGAGTACCATGAATCCAGTGTTTCTTCCCTTTCACTCGCACTGCTGATCTTGTCGAAAGAAGAACAAGATGAGGGCCGATCCAGCGAGGTTCGTCGTTGCCTTTACGCTGGAAATTCCGGACCAGGACCCACGAGCCAGGGTTGATGGGGTGTCCAGGAGGTTCAGAGGCTTGGGGAAGAGTATCATGTACCTGTTGGTGCAAAACACGCAGTTTAACAGTCAAATCATACAGGTAATCGAGCAGTACTGGATGCTCTATTTCACTGAACTTCGTAGGCCTTGGCACACCCCATACGTTGGCCGGGCGGCCAAAGACTACTTCATAAGGACTAAGTCCCACTCGTGAGTGTATCGTCATTCTGGTGGACAAGAGTGCTAGGGGCAGAGCGTCAGGCCATTTAAGACCAGTGCTCGCCTGGATTTTGGCCAACTTGAGTTTTAAGGCTCCATTGTAGCGTTCAACTAGTCCAGCTGATTGGGGATGATTTGCAGCGTGGAATTTCTGCCTTATGCCTAAACCTTCACATACATTCTTCATCACTTTACCCACAAACTCACTTCCATTATCACACCACACCATTCTCGGCATTCCAAACCTGGGGAAAAACTCCTTCACAAGGGCTTTGGCTGTGGATAGGGCAGTGTTATCTTTCAGAGGATAAGCCTCGATCCATTTTGAGAAAGCACAAACAACCACCAATACATATTTCAGGTTGTTGCATCTTTCCATGTGAATAAAGTCCAGCTGCAAAACTTCGAATGGACATGATGGGGGTGCAAAGTGACCAGCCGGAGTTGGGGTTCCCCTACCAGGGTTGTACTTCAAGCATACTATACAATTCTTGACCACATTCTCTGCACACTTGGGAATCCCAACATTCTGCCATACTGGAGCCAACAACTTACAGATACCTTTCGTACTGATATGTGCCATTCCATGCGCCATAGTAACCACTGGAAGCACATATGCATCAGGCAACAACCATCGCCTATGTTCTGTCAGGTCAATCCAACAACCATTCTCATCCAACTTACCCATACTCTCTCTCCACTTGCTTAACTCTTCTTCTGTAGCTTCAGCCTGAAGCGACTTCACACTCTCTATTGTGTTCTCACACATTCCCACATCATTAACCCATCTTGCGGGGCCTGCAACATACATTCTAGTCTTCACATTCTGTGCTGTTTCTCTCGCGGTCTCATCAGCAAACGCATTCCCACGTCCAACATCATCTGTGACTTTCCTATGCGCACTACATTTCATGATCGCAACTTGCAAAGGTAGGGTCAGTGACTCAAGGAGATCATTCACCAACTTGCCATTCTGAATTTTAGCTCCATGCGACGTCAGGAACCCACGCTCTTTCCATAAACGCCCAAAATTATGAGCCACGCCAAAGGCGTACTGGCTATCTGTGTATATGTTCACTCTCATTCCTTCAGACAACACACATGCTCTCGTGAGGGCGATTAATTCTGCTGCTTGGGCCGAATTATGTGGCACTCGTGCAGTTTCCACGACCGTGTGCAAAGTCGTGATAGCATATGCAGCAGTCGTGTCACCATTAGGGAGCTTGAAACATGACCCATCTACCCATAAAGTGCCATCACATTCAGTCAGGGGAGTATCTTTGAGATCTACTCTCCCTTTCGTCTCTTCTTCTGTTCTGAACAGACAGTCATGTTGCTCAATCTCATCTGAGTCTGCTGGAATCGGCAACAATGTGGCTGGATTCAGCGTATTGCATCTTTTTATGTGTATGTGATTCGCTAACAGTGTGAGTTCATACCCTGATAATCGCGCACTAGTCAAGTGTTGTGTCTTGGTTCTATTCAATAATGTGTCTACAGCGTGTGGAACCATGACAATCAATGTGTTGTCCATTACCAGACCAGCAGATTGTCGGATAGACATCGCTGCAGCAGCTGTCGCCCTCAGACAGCTTGGCAATGCCCTCGCTACAGGGTCCAAGGTGGATGAAAAATATGCGCATGGGCGCGGTCTGTCGCCAAAAGGCTGTGTTAACACTGACAACGCACAACCATCTTTCTCGTGAACATACAATGTAAAAGGCTTGCTATAGTCAGGAGTGCCCAACACAGGAGCTGAACACAACGCATTGCGCAATTCCACAAAACTTTTCTGGCACTCTTCAGACCATGGGATAGGATTCGGTGTGTCTTTGCATGTTAATGCTAATAAAGGTTTTGCCAACAAAGAAAAACTTGGGATCCAATGCCTACAGTATGAGGTAATGCCCAAGAAAGCACGCACTTCTCTCTGTGTCTTTGGCACACTCAACTGTGCAATAGCTTGAATTCTTTCTGGGGTCAGTTTCCTTCCCTCCTTCGATAAGAGATGACCTAAGTAGGTCACTTCTTGTCGACAATATTGCAGCTTAGATAAGGACACCTTGTGATGAAAAACGGATAAATGGCGCAACAGTGACAATGTGGCTTCTTTACAGATCTTCTCAGTATCCGCGGCGATTAGTAAATCGTCCACGTACTGAATCAGGATAGCGCCACTAGGTAAAACAAGTGCATCAAGCTGTGCTTTCAAAGCTTGACTGTATATGGATGGACTCTCGCAGTAGCCTTGGGGAGCGCGTTTGAAGCGGAAGCTTCGGCCTCCCAGACTAAAACCAAAAATGTCTCTGCTCTCTTCTGCAATTGGGATACTAAAGAAAGCATTCTTTAAATCGATCACTGAAAACCATGCAGCAGAGGCTGGAATCATCGTTAACAAGGCAGTTATATCGGGGACAACCGGAAACTGAGACACAACAATCTTATTAACCTCTCTAAGATCAATCACAAATCTGTAAACAGGTGGCTGTGAAGGGTCCGTTCGTTTTAAGACAGGTAAAATCGGACTATTGCAAACGTTGCCTCTTGTCTCCTCAATCACACCCTTATTAATCAAGTCGCTGACAATGTCTAACAATGCTTTCTGCCCTTCATTAGAGATCTTGTACTGGGGAATACGTGGCAGTCTGACATTAGCCTTTAGAGTCACCACATATGGTGGTATTTCCAAGAGGCCCACATCATTGGGACCAGTAGCCCAAAGGGCATCCGGAAGGGATGACAATTCAGGTGGCATCGTGTTTTTGGACAAATACATTGGGGAAACCACTTCTTTGCCTAATGTAAGTTGTACTCCCGAAGGAGAACAATACAGTGTAGCGTGCAATCTTTTCAACAAATCTAATCCCAGCAAATTCTCACCACAACCTGTTGTCAGGATCAGGGGCGCTTTCAGCTCGCAAGGACCAACAGAAAGTGACATGGGACTGGAAATCGGGTTCCTAACTGGGGCGCCAGAAAAACCTACTGAAACATTTATATCGCCAGACAAAGGTGCGCCAGGGAGTTTTGAATGCATGATTGAACTCTTTGCAGCACCAGTGTCTAGCAGAAAAGGCTCCGTTACATTTGCTGTAGTCACCTCAACATACGGTCCACTCTGATCCACTGGCACTGAAACAACTCCCTCTCTCTGTCTATGGCTGTCCTAGTAACCATTATTTTCTGCATCACCATCTTCTGCATAATAATCATTATTGTAATACTGTGCCGTATTACCAGTCGCGTTAGCTTGCTGATCAAAGCTATTGATTGCGCTTTGGGGCGGAAGAGGACGCGCGTTTTGGGGAACACTTCCACGCCCTCTGCCTCTAGGAGCTTGCTGACCACCTCTACCTCTGGCGCCATACGTATTACCGTTCCGTTGCATTAATTTAGGGCAACTATATTTATAATGACCTTCCTCTTTGCAGTATGAACATTGGTTGGGACCTACAGGGACACGTGGGTGATAATACCCATTCATTTGCTGATTGTTCTGAAATTGTTGGGGTTGGTGATAGACACCTTGGGGTTGTCTATAATTATTACCACCTCCACGTGGTGGATAGGCCTGCTGTAAAAGGACCTTTGTCTTTAGTTCCTTCGTTTTCTTCTCCGTTCTATCTTTCTCGTCTTTATCTCTGTTTTCATAATACTGTGCAGTAGCCAGTATTTGCGCTGAAGAGGAAACGGCCCAAGAACTCTCTGAATCTTTCAACTTTTTACACAGGTCAGGGAGTAAATTCTGCACAAACTTATCCACAAACAACCGTTGTCCACCCTCAGTACTCATATCTTGCCCACTGTGGTCAATAAACGTTTCCTCAAACCTAGTAAAGAAGTCTGACACTGTCTCATCTTTCTTCTGCTTACATGCGGATAACTTGTCCCAATTTACGCGCATCGCAGGCATTATTGTCTTCATATACGTAATGATTCTACCAGGCAATTCAGCTACTAAAGGTTCTGGTTTTGCACCACCCGTTTGCCTAGCATCAGCAGCGACAAAGTTAGCCCATGTATCCCCTAGTTCTGCATTGTGATCTACATTACGAATTGATCCCCATAGAGGCTGTGGAACAACATTACCAAACAACATGTCTATGTCGGCCAGATTCATAACGCATGACCCTGCCGTCTGTGACAACTCTTTATAATAACCTGCTGGGTTTTTACGGGGATCAGGCAATGTCTGCTTAAGTGCTAACACCTCAGAGCGCTTCCATGGAACATGCACCCAAACACGTTGGAAATGCGCTGGCACAGCGGGGTTATTGCCGACAGCTGCAACTGCTTCCTTCCATACCGGGGGAACTTCTCTCATAGGGTATTGTCGCGCTTTTGCCTTTTTCCCCACAAGGACCTCGTGTTCAAACAATGACTGTTGGCAATCGTCATTCCTTCAGGACAATACAACCGCAACTGCTTTATCTACTTCGCGGTCCACAATTATACCAGTTCCAAAATCGAACCTCACTCTACACAATTCCTGCGGGTTCGGATTTCTACCACTATCCTCCAATTCTTCACAGAGAATTTCGCACATTTTCTCAAACACATATCTCTGTTTCGGGGCATCCCATTGATGGAAAGTGTTAACAACCGATTCCACATCATACAGTGAAGGAAAAACGATCCATCTACGCGCCATGTGATCTATTACCTTTTTCTCATCGGGGTTAGGCAATTGGCTGCGCAACTGCTTACGCTGTACACCAGGAGTTGCACTAGATGACCCAAAGAGAGGCGACATTAATGTAGTAACCACATTAGCTAAACGCTGTCGCGCTGAAGGGGAAGCTGAGGCGAGAACAGGGGGAAAAACAGAGGGAAGAAAAGAGGATGTAGAGACAGGTACTGGAGTGGTAGAAGGAAGAGTGTTAGGGGAGGCAGTTACTGTATTAAGCAAAGTCGCAGGAAGTGCGGGGGTAGTTGGAAGCACTACCAGAGGCGCTTGAGAAGACTGCGCTACAGGAATAGGAACTGGTTGCAAAGCAACTGGCGGTTGCGGCAAGGCTTGCGGTATATGCACCGGAGGTGGCATATTTACAAGCTGGGGAGGCGCCGTGGCAGTTTGAGCATACGGGGGTGGCGAACTCAACAAATGTGACATCAGGGGATCTTTCTCCTTTTCTTCTGACTCATCCTGCTTAGAATATGGCAAAGCTGGGTAACATTTGTCAATCCCTAACTTACGCTGCCTGTGCAATTGCTCATTCATTTGCTCCTCTTCATTGTCTTTAAATTGTACAGCTGCTTGCATTACTGACATACCTCTCTCTCTCTTATTCTTTTTCGCTAGCTTAATTTCCTTCTGTTTGGCTTCCTTTCGCCATAAGCGGAAAGAGTCAAACATCGCCGGCCGGGCTTTCTTCTTAAACAATTTAATTTCCAGATTATCTAAAATATCGGTATCAAAACTACCATTTTGGGGCCATTTTAAAACACCGTCTTTCCTGGTGTAGTGGATCCACACTTCGTTATATGCAATGGGGCCTACGCCATGTTTCACATAGAGCTCATAAGTTGGAGTTCCAACCGGAGGAACCGGACATGATTCCTCTAGCTGGAAATCTTTTCCACAACCCAAACAGAATAATCTACCAAATAGTCCAGAACCAGGCATCTTCGCTCACTAGTCTAGATCCAAACGTCAGAGGATTATCGATTACGATATTCTCGTGAATACACGAGTCCTCTGGCTTTGGGGTTTGCAAACACCAAATCACCAATTACCAAATCAAACCAAACGATCCCGAGGGATACCAAAACAAATGGGAGACGCTCCACCTATACTTAACTGAATATTGCTGATCGATGACGTCACCAGAAGACTCTCTCGATTGTTTCGCTCTCTCAAACTCGTCAAGGGTCCAAAACAGGTCGATTAATCAGGGCAGCAGTCCTTCGTAGCCGTCGGGACGCGGAGAACCTCGCAGAAAAGACTTTCGGACCACGTCGACATGCAGGGGTCGATGAAGTGGCGGCCTTCCTCCGGAATTTCCACACGAAGCTCCTCACGAACCTCTGGCTTGGACTGGTACCGCTGAAATCGGCCCGAGTTGGGCGCCAAACTGAAGTACTGGGTATTTTAGTCCCAGCGGTGCAGGGGCACACACCCTATGACTTCTGGGTTTCACCCTGTTCCGGACCTACAGAAACACAGAGTCTTCTGGGTGAAGTCAAAGAATCGTTTATTGGCTGCAGACCAATGACAGATATCCTAGAAGTACAACAGCGTGTATGTTCTCAGGAGACTGCTGAAAATCATAGGAACGGACTTCTCCTTAAGTACAAAATATCATGCTCCAGGCACACATTCCTTGGTTTACGATATGGTCATATAAAGGCATACATTACAAACGAAAAAGCAGAGTCATGATGACCATCCCACATTCCAGTTCGGCCAGCCCACAATGATTTACACAGGAAGGTTCAGATCCCATGTTTGAAATGAATAGACCCCCCAATAAACATGAGCATCTCCTGTTTTGGGAAACAAGTCATAAAGCAAGAACAAGCAGGTGTGGAAGAGATTAGCCGGGGGATTGTGTAGAATGAAAGGGTTTTATGACGGGTCAAGCCCTGATACGAATCACAGGTGGAAGGAGGAAGGGGAGCTCGTGAGACCGGTTTGACCCGGGGCAGCAGAGCCAGCTGCCCAGGTCACAGAGAAGTCAGAGGGAAAGCCCATGTACTGCGAGGCCCGTATTAACTCCATCATAGCCTATGTGAGGGCAATGACAAGATGGCCACTGCTTCCAAAATGGAACCCGCGTAGTTGAGCAGAATAACGTGTACACAGTGCATTCATAGCTAGAACGGCACATAAAGCACTCGTACGTGCCGCATTTACCATTTGCGGTTCGCTAATACCAAGATAGACAGAGGTAGGGCCCTGTTCCCTACGCGGTTCCGAATATCAAAGTACGACAACTATATGAGAGCAACATCACTAGCAAAGCAATTACTCTATTCCAACACATCTACTTCTATGTTAAGCAACTCACAAAGAGAAGGCTGACGCACAAAAATACTGCACACAACACTTATAGTGTCACTCATTATTTAGAACATGGTGGCGCTCGAGTCTCGGAGCCCAGCCATCTTAGTCTACAAAACCAGGAGAATACACCCCATTAACATTTGACAAAATAATGACTCCGCACCAACACCTTAATACATTCATTTGTTGATGATAACCTGACTGGTAGCAACAGAAGTTTAGACAGCAAAATGCAGACTCTCAGAATATTTTTCTTGATAAAAACAAGATTCTTTATTCATACATTTATTCCATTAAAACATTCCGGGCCCGATTCACAGAACTAACTTAAGATAAAATCCTAAACTTACTACCAATCAATCAATCAATATAAACTTTATTCGGATAAAAGTACATATCCATAAAAGTACAAAAACATAAAATCAATTACGACATCCTTTAGAATTAAAATTCGGCCTCCAGTAATACAGTGCACAGTCTCAAAATGAGACAATCAATAAAAGCACATAACAGTTCAGATTTAAAAACATAAAATAAAGTGCTATAGTTCAGCAGGGGCACATAGAATTACGGGTGCGCACCACCGTCTTCAAAAAAGAACCAACCCGAAAGGTTAGTTCATCATTTAGAGCAATGACCATCCCATAAGCTGCCTTATAATCAATCACAGGAAAGCTTTAAAATAAGGGATCAAAAACCTTTTGGTGAGAATTAGATAATAAGAACAAAAGAATAAAAAGTGCAGCATTGATTGTTTGTGTTGATTATTGCAAGGACAGGGTAGAAGGTCAAGGTGAGTAATAAAGCCCACAGGGAATGATAACATATTTCATGGTATCAGTCCTCAGCCGAAAGAGTAAGCCCCTTTCCCAGCGGCCAATTGGTTTTAACAAATAGCTAGAAACCGCGGGAGTGACGTTCTCAATATGCATATATCTGGCCACTGACGTTTTTTTGCATTCTGTAACCAATATGGCACTTTTATACAATGCATAGAGGGTCCTTTGAAGGGATTTACTACTGATAGTGCCAAGGTCTGAGGGGTTTGAAAATAAACATTCTAGGTTCACACTAACTAGACTTTTGTGAACCGCAGCCAACCATGGTATATCCATCCCCCTGTCACATTTCAAACAATCTGAGATTATCTCTCTAGTTAATTGAGCCACAGGATTTTTCCAAATTCTTAACCAGAATAGGGTTGGGTGAGCCTTAACGTAGTCTTCAATGTATGGAAGATTGAGTTCACAATGACTAGCGTATTTAGATGATGAGATGGGTGCACCCAGGATTTTGCGGCAGAATCTATTTTCTTCACCCTGGATGCTAACACTGTTAGTGTGCCCCCAGACTTCAGCGCCATATGTTGCAACTGGTATGCATTGGAGTCTGTAAATCTTGACAGTTGGGGACACCACCTCTACATTCCTCGGCTTGGGAAGCCCAAGTATAGTGTTAATAGAATTTGTAAACTTCCTCCTACAGTAGGCCACATGGTCAGTCCACAGCCCATTAGATGCACATACCAAACCAAGATACGGGAAAGTGCGAGTGCTCAATAAACAGTTGGAATTTAAAACGATCGATGAATTAAAATACTTCTTAGACCTACACGCCATTAAAAACGATTTTTTTAAAATTGGTGCATAGATCCAGGGCTGCCATAAACTCTACAAAGCCATGGACCAAATGTGGAGAGCTTTTGGGGTGCGCCCCATCAGCACCGCGTCATCGGCATATAACAATGCAGGAATTTTATTGCCGTTGATAAGTGGGACATCCTGAGTTAATGTTGCCAAAGACTTATTTAAATCATTGATGTATAAAATAAATAGGAGGGGGGCCAGGACACAAACTTACTACCATTTTGGTATTCACAGAAGACACTAACTCATTTTGGTATTCACAGAAGGCACTTACTAATTTCGGTATTCACAGAAGTTAGGAGTCCTAACCTTAGGGCTCCTAAATGCCTTCTGTGAATACTGAAAGTCTTAAAGTTAGGAGTAGTAAAGTTAGGACGCTAATTCAACTAATAAAAATAAAAGCTCATCCAACAAAAAGAGGGCAGCCATCTTGTAAGTATGCCTACAAATCAGAGAAATTGCAAGGTTTTGAAAGTGTGTATTCCTCAAGCAATGCACAACGTGGAAAGAGATCAAGGCTGTAAAGAGGAAAATATCATGAAGAAACTTAAACAAGTCAATCTTTTTTTGGGGGGAGTTTTAAATAGCGCGAACTAGACCCGAGAAATCGTGTATCTGCTGCTGGCCGGGGTACCCACAGGGGGCCACTAAAGAGGTCAGCACTCTAGTGTCGCCTGGGCACCCCACACCCCCCGCCCCCATCAGGGACAGGGACTCTGGGTGGAGTCCCCCCAGCCTGGTTGCGGCGCACGAGGGGCGTCACTTCTTGGGCGCCAAGTCTTATCCCTCCCCCACCATTTTGGCACCCTCCTTTGCGCACCGCACACGCCGTCGTGACTTGTTGTGCACTTTTTGACCCCTGGGACCGGGCTGCTCGAGCACCGAAAGAGATTTCTGGTGAGTCGTCCAGGTTTCAGCCACCAACCCTTCCGGTGATACCAAGTATCACTGGTGCCCTAGGTGGCCCTGTGGGGCGCGGGCTCTGGAAGGCCGTACAGCTGGTCGAGCTGCGGCCTGGAACTCCGGGTTGGGGTCGCAGGTTTTTGCCTTTAGGAGCGCTCGTCCCTGGCACTCCCCAGTCCCCCGCTAGGTTTTGGCTGCGCGACGGACCTGGCGCTGCCTCTCGGTGCAGCCCAGGTGGATGTCCAGTCGGGGCTCGGGCAAGAGCCGGCCAGTGCACATCAGGGTAGGGTGGCGATCAGCCCCCAGCGTGCAGAGTAGCGGGGAAACAGGTCGCAGGCACTTGCGGCGGGAGTGGCATAATTGGCTTGGTCAACCGCAAGAGCTGAACGGTACTCTAGGGAACATGGTATGGCCCAGGCGAGAAGTGCCGCCATGGGGGAAGAGGCGCGGTTGTCGGGGCGTAGCGGGAACCAGAGGGGTATGTGTGGGGTGGAGTCTGCCGCCTAACCGAGTCACGATGTCCCCGGGGATAGGGCGTAGCCTCGCGGCCAGGGCTGCTGACAATAGGCATTGAGGAACCTGGCGAAGCCTCGGCGATCGACAGGAAAAAAAAAAATGCTCTGTTACTGGTTATATCTCTCCCTTCCCATGTCCTGCGCTGTCCCGGGGGATGAGACAATTTGTAGGCACTGCCCCATTCCACCATGTGGGACCCTGGCCCAGCTGCATATCAGTGGCCCGGTAGCATTATGCAGGCCTTGCAGTGGTAGTTGTGGTCCGGGGGCGGGTACGGAGCAGAACTGAGGGGATTTGTACCCGGCCGCTCGTAGAGTAGGCAATCCTCACCCTGCTAGCCCCCAGTTATTTGGGCGACCAGCACCGCTCACCACCGGTCCGGCGGGGGACCAGCGACCGCCCACTCCACATGGTGCATGGTACCAGGGGGTGGCCGGCAACGGGCGCACTTCAGCGGGTCAGAGCACCAGCTTGAGCGGGTCGCCGTTCTTTGCCCCCCCCATCTACCTGCCCCTGGCCGGGACAGAAGGCTCAGCAAATTCAGGGCTGCTTCCAGCATGCAGTCTCCACCCCCCCCCCCATTGGGTTGGAGCCCTAACACGTGGAGCTCTGTGAGGTCCTCTGACCTCGCTCCCAGGAGAAGGCCCGCGCCCAAGAATAGAGGCCAGATAGTAGTAAATTGATACCCAGCATGAGCCTGCGCTCAGCTGACATCACAATAGGTCCCTGCCTAGGGAGATACACGATTTAGGGTGGCATGCCCAGTCGTGTGCTGTGCTACTGTGCCCGGGTGATTTGTTTGGTGATTTGATGCAGCGGGTGGTCCCCCCCTCCGCGTGGCGGGGCCTGGGGTGGCCATGATGGGTCAGGGGTGAGGCGGCTCCCTGCAAGTAGCGGGGACACCGGGGCCTTGCCCTGCGGGGGCCGGGTAAAATTGGACACATTTGTGCAGTGTCCGCGTGGGGCCGTTTAAATCGACACTTTAGTGCAGTGACTAAGGGCGCGTTTCGGGGCATGGGCCCGCGTGGGCCTGTTGCTGCGCCGTGGGGGGGCATCGCCGGGATGGCGAGATATGCGGGGGGAGGGCGGCGAGCATCATGGCCCTCCCCTATCCGCTGCCAAGCATTCCCGGTGACTCTTACTGAACATGAAGTAATTTAGCAAGGAAACGTAAAGGACAAAATGCTAAGCATCACATTTATTGCTAAAAGTCTGCAGCCTAAGCACGCAGAGCCTGTAGAAATGGATGTGGCTGCCCTGCTCCGATCACGCTGTCGCCCAGAGTTATTAGCGCTAATGATCTGATCTTTGTGGTGCAACCATGGAGTTTAGCACATGCTAGGCTTCTTCGTGGCGGATGTGGCAATTAGTGATGCCGATAGCTGGGATCGGGATTTGGGGGCATTTGGGTCTTCTGATCCCAGATGGTGATGCTATCTTCGGTGTATCTTCAATTAGGGCAGGAAAAAACAGTAGGTCATAACGCTATTAAGGCTTCGGCTTAGCTGAGCAACGACGGCCATTATATAAAGGGTGCCATCTTAGTGCCAGAGCAAAAATGTGAGATGTGAGTTGTTCTAATATCAGGTAAAACTCTTTGAGGCAGAGACCATGTCGCAGTGATATGTTCTGATGTGCTTAATTCAATGATTGTGTGTGTGTGTGATCCTCTAGCTCGTGTGGTCTCTACCCCTTTTAATTATTGGTTTGTTCCAATTTAGGTAAAATGAATGCAGGGTTGCAGGGCTCTGCTGCGCTAAGTTCCTGCCCTGTGCCCCGTGATGGTTCACGGTTTTGGGAATAATTAGGTATGTGCTTTGCGGCTGCCTGCGCCCCTTCCTGTTGCTCGTCATTTGGGGCAGAGGTCGGTATGGTCTCCTGCATCGGGAAACTTCGCTTTTCCGAAGGATGGTCCCTTGGATATGTCACGACTGCTGGCGGGTGGAGCGAATTTCTATTTGGCCCGGTCTGCATTATGCTTAGCGCGTGCAGGTCACCCAGGGCCCATTCCTGTGAGATTGAGTTGGGTTGTTGCGAGTAGGGTCATTGGAGCATGAATTTCACCCAGGGCCTTGTTCATTGGGATTACTTGGCCTGGGATATAGATACAGCTGAATTGAGGAATATAAACTGCTGCTCTGCTACTGCTCGTTTGTTTGGCCTAATGGCTAGGGTGGCAGACTTTAATGTTGGGGAGCTGGAGAACCAGGTTCGAGTCTGGCTTGGACTTCTCGTAATCCCCCCATACCTAAAACTGATTGTTTCCGTCTGTAATGGAACAGGCGGTCATGCAAGTGCTGTAAGAAAACGCAAAGGCATTCGAAATAACTATCTCTATGCCCCTGCTCAGACCATTGGTTCTCTACTTGTGATGTTAATCTGCTGGCGTAGGCAGCGAGTGCGAGGTCCCTGCTGTCTTTCTGTCGTGTCTGTTTGATGCGGGGTGGTTGTATAATTAGGCATAGCTGTGGGTTGGGCCTTGCCTCGTTGGATTGGGGTTAGCTTGACCTGAAATCTCAATGTGGCTTTTGTTTGTGTCTAGCAGCTCCGGGCAAAGGTATTTATTAGTGCTATAGTTTTGTGGCTCTGGCCATTCAAAAATAAAAAAAGTGTTATTTACAGGTTTTAAAGAACATTTTGTTGTATTACAGGTACGCGGTAGTGTGACGCCGGGCGGTGTACGTGGCAACATTAAGATGCAGGTAAAACACAGGGTGTAAAATAGCGACCGCTACGCACGTGGTTGATAAGGGTGCCGGGGGCTGTAAACATGAGGCCCGCTTGCCAGCGTGAGTGGGCGGGGTCGGCACGCAATGTTGGGAGCCAGAATGTTATTTCACTAGGGATTATGGCCTGTTGCGTCATTTCCAAACAGCTCTGGTAAGACCTAGAAGCAGGCAATGCCTCATGTTTTTAGGCGAGCATTCTCTTTAGAACGGTTGTTGAGCGCATACCTTCCCGCTCAGTCACGTTGTATTGTGGAAATCACATTTGTATTTTGGGAGGCATCGCTGCTCCGGTTTCTCAAAGTCGCGCCTTGTACTCTTTCAACGGTGGTGTGCATATTTGTTAGCCTTCAACGGATGTGTTCGTTCGCAATAATTTCGTCCAACCAGCAAGTGATTTGCATTTATGGGAATCAAGCGCGGCGCTTGGCGGCAACTCAAGCAAAGACTTATGGCTTCAGGGTTTATTGTTCAGAGTGACGCTGCCATAATCACACAGGTTTTCCCCCTTGTTGGTGTCGTCACGACGAGCCTGGCCATGGCTATGATGCGCCGGGGCCAGGTAAGCGGTAGAGGAAGGGAAATCCTTTGAAGAGAATCATTTGTTCTGTGGATTTCCCTTCTCTCTTTGAAACTCAGGAGTAGCAACATTGTCATGGTATTAGCCGGTCCCACGTGACAGCTTTTCAATATTATATACAAGCCATAGTTGCTGCTTATTTATCATACCCTTAATTACGTTAGCCACGCCTGTGAGGCAGGAAGGCTGTGTAATATTGGCACATGGCTGCATTTTAGTGTACTAAGGTGACTGTCCACAACCACGGGTGACACTTTCACCAGTATAAGATGGACACGCGAGAAGAAGTAAAACACCGATTCCGGATCTCGCAGGACACAGAGGGCCCATGGGCTAATCTAAGTTTGAATGAGGGACCAGGTGTAAGCTTTTCTTTTGTAGATGATAATCTAGGTCTTGGGTTGCACGCCTTGGTGCTGTCTAAAATCAGTGCACCACAGGTTTTGTGGCAGTGGGCAAGCGTGGCATAAGGTGTGCATGAGCCCCACACTGAAAGAGGGGGAGTTGCCAGCACAAGGTTTCAGCAGGGATGAGAAAGGAGGTTATTCGTGGGGTTTCTGCACCGCCATTCTGTTTTCAAAATGGCTGCTGCTTTCTGGTTTTGGCACCTGGCATGCGTGCAGGCGACCTATCTTGTGTGCGGAAGTTTGGAGGGCACGGTGGGACTCCGGGGTCTCTACAATTTCCTTATAAACTGCTTCTAGTGGTTTCGTGTGGCTACGGCTGGGTGTTGCACACGTTTTTCCTGCTTCATAGGGCAGTGCAGGATTTCAGTTAATTTGTGGTGTTGCCTAGTGGCAATGGTTTCATTTGCGGTTCAACTTGCTTTACAGTGAATTGAGACATTTTATTCAATGTTCACCTTACAAGTGTGCAGGGTTTTAGAAAGTTGGGGAAATACAAGGGGCAATAACGTAGTAAGGAAAATAAGACATTCCCAGATCCTGTAAAGGGCAGGTAGCTGGACGTCCTGTTCGCCCCCTGTTCCCACGGACTGGTCTGCCCCCGGTACAGATTAGCTGAAGTTTGGGAGAGCCAGACCTCACCTAGAGGTGACTGACTTATGTTTGAGGGACAAGTCCAATGTGTCACATTTACTGAACGTCTAAAAATGTTCTAGTATCTCGTAAGCTTGCGCAGGCTGTGGTGTCTGCAGAGTTTGGGGCAGGTTAGCATCCCCACCTTGCATTCAGCATTCCAACAGCTCAATAGTTGATAGAACATGGGAAACACCTTCCCAAAGCTGGTCCCAGAACACAAGGCTAGTAAGGGCCACTTGTATGTTGGGCGACTCGTGCAGGCGAAGACTCACTACACTCCTTGCACAGTCACACCATTTTGGAATTGAAGCATTGCCTTAGGTATCCCTGAGAATATATGAAGGCAAACAAGCAGCCAGGGGGTTACAGAGCAGGTGCACTCTGCTCTTAGCATAGTATGTCAGGCGGTATCACCTCACCTAGGAAGCAAGCACTTCTTGGGGTGCTGGGTTGGACCCAGACAGGACATCAAGTAATAATTGAGCTATGCTATCTGCCGGCAAAGATCATTTAATCGGGGAGCAATGGAGCGCTGCATGTGGCATTCCTTGCTTGAGAAAGATGATTGCTTCGTTCCCCGATAGTACTCACATACTGGTCCAGTGGCTACCAGGCCATCGCATCCCAGGTTGGGGGGTCAACTCTGTTAAATCATAGGGTGGACTAGCAGGGTAAAGGACTGGTGCTTAGGAAACCCTGTGGGAGCTGGGGAGATGCTGGCAGTAGGCCCAGCACTTTACCTGTTCTCCCCCACCAGTGGTATTAAAAGTATCCCCAATTTTCACCATGTGAACTACACATAGGAATGCATGGGATACAATTTCACCGGTCCGCTGAGCTCCAGCGGGCCGTTCCGTTTAAGGGAAATCTACAGCAGAGACTGGTAGGGGGAGCTCCCCCAACACATTCTGGCCATCCACTTTGCTGTTCACAACAACTGCGCATGTGGGAGTCCAATTACCTGTGCATAGTTCATTCAGACATGCAGTATAATTGCAATTCAACAATCGCTGTAGATACAAGTTGCAAGCGTGAGATTCCCCCAAGGTCAACTGGTCACATTATCAGCAATAAGGCGCCTGTAGCACAAGGGAAACAGATACAGTCCAGGTCACCCCACTGAGGGCGAAGGAAATGCTTCAGGTCCCTGATGGGACTATGTTTAATTTTAGTTGTGTGGGAGTGGGGCTCGTAAGCTAGTCGCTTCTTGCTAGGTCTGCTCTATGCAGCTAAAGTATGCCCTCTGCAAACGGGCAGGTTACAGTTCACTTCATTTAAGACTTATTCACCCACGCTTTAGCCAGGGCAGCAGGCGGGTTGTGGTAGTTGCCATCTAACAAGTGTGCTGCGGTGCATAAGAGTTTGGTAAACACTGTGTTAGAGCCAAATGGCGACAGGGTATTATAGCTCAGTTGGCATTCCCAATTTTCAGGAAAGGGCAGGTATTTGCACATAACTTTCCCCTCTGGTTTCCACAGACTTGTCTGCCCCCGGGGTTATCCTTCTACGGTCTAGAACCAGACAATAGAAGGGGCATCTGGGGTCCCTAACACGTTGATAGTCAAACACTGGGGTAGATGTACCATGAAAGGCATGGTCACTACTTTGGTTGTCCCCAAGTTCTGGGGTCAAACTGGGTTGGAGCATTAAGTCTAGAGTCCTTAGGTAGCATCCAGCAATCCTTCAATCCAAGTAAGGGCAGTTAGCGATAGATAAGAATCAGCGAGTGGGCAACATACACTGGCTATTCAGTGACATCGTGCCCCAGGGGCATGCGCGCTTCACAAATACACAGAGCTGCAACCAGAAGGGTGTAAAGTGGAAAAAACCAGTAAAGAGGTTTAAGATATGTGTGTCAATGGCGTTACAGCTGGGTGGAGCCAGTCCCATTTAGAGGTACGCCCGGGGGACAATGGTGTGCTCCTTAAGGTTCCCATGACCTATGCAGTGTGTGGCATCTCCCACAACAAATGTTAGGCACCATATTACAGACAGGGCGCCCTGTATTGAATCAGACAGATTCTCTAAGTGGGTATGCCTAGGGAGCTTCACCAGAGGGAGCTGAGCGGGTGAAATTCCCATAAGGAATAAGGGATGCAGGGCAGCCTTGCTCATTGTCCCATACGCCTAGTTATGGACATTCCTGTGCGCCATGAGTTAGCAAGCAAAGGGACTGTGCGAAGGTTAAGTATAATCCTCCTCGCCCTATTAGCCTAGGTAGGCAAGCGGGAGTAGGAGCGGTCTCCTAACAAGTGAGCTGCTGTCCCAGAGATGGGAGACACATGTGACCAGACACACGGTGCTAGTAGGGATCAGCAAATAGGTGGGACATTGTGAGCCAGGGGTTCTGAAACCGTCCCGCCCAGAGTTGGCACGGGGCTGAGTCATGTGATGCAGTGGAACTTCCCCGCATGGGGTGAATAGTTCTTGGAACAACTTCACAGGCCAAAAGGGCCTTTTGTGTCATCAGACACTAGCTGATCCAAGCTAACGTCAAGGGCTCCTGGGATATAGACAGGGTCATCTATAACCAGTAGGGATGGTTCTCTTTCATCTAGATTTGCAGGAGGCTCTAGACAGGAGAGGTTGCGGGTAAGACTATAGCTGTTTTGGTGGGGGGCTTTGGCGGCGACAGTGGCGTTACAGGGCGATCTGGAAGAAGCCGGTACCGAAGTGTACCTCTGCGCGGCACCATAGGAGGTGCCAGAGCCAAATCCTAGGAGCCTCATGGGAGGGTCCTGGAAACCGTGTTGGCGCCCCGCTAGTCCTTTGAGCGGTTGTGGGCCTGAACAACCGGGGGGTTTCCTATGCTACGCTCCACCCTGAAATGGGCGTGAGTAAGAAGGTACCAAGGGTCATGTGAAGAGGTAAGGGCAGCACAGGTGGGGTTCGCCCCAGTGCTGCCTGGCTCATCAGGCGGCCCAGTTGGTTGCCTGCCCTTGGATCGCCCGTAAGATAACCCACCTATTACATAACGGTGTATGTAATAAACCTGCAGCAACTTTACCCAAACAAGACAAAATTGTGTTGAGTGTTTATTTATTAGAATGTATGTTATGTTGGAGGGGTGGGAAAGGATGCCAATGGCGATACTAAGAGCGCTTTACATAGCACCAGTTTCGTTACACAAGCACACATTCATTTTTCTTAGGCACGGCGAGATTAAGCAATTTGCCCATAATCACAGGATGTTAAGAGTCGTGCCAAGACTCGAACCCAGTTTCCCAGCTTCGACGTCGACCGCTGTAGCCATAAGGTTACATCCTCTTCCCAATGGTTGTTAAGAACACAGAGAAGGTGTCAATATCTCATACGATAATATGAACTGTCAAGCTTTGAAAAATGTAAAAACCCCAGTAGTCAAGAAAACACATGTAATATGAATGATAGGAATTTCTAAGCATATAATCAAATCTATAAGAAGTAATGAAGGTCATTGTAAGTGTTTAGGCCTAGAGTCACGGACCTAAGGCAACACATCCTTCTAGTTTCTCCCTGTCTAAGTAATAGCTCTCTATTTCCTCCCCTTTCTCTTTTCAATAGGTGTTCACTGCCATGGAACCATATACGGGTGTTTGTGGGGTGAGCTGCCTGGATGTGCATGGCTACAGGATATCTTGTGTCGTGAGGTTTTGTGGCTCTGACGTGTTCCTGTATTCTTGTTTTCTGGCTCCTAACACTACTACCAATATAGATCTTTCTACACGCACATCCCACCACATAAACAACAAAGGTTGTGGGGGGCGGAGCTTGCCTGATTGCAAGATGGCCACGTACATATCACGCCCGGTCATCCCGGCGCATAATCCTTACAAATCCTACAGCATACAGGCTTTTACACACCGTGTTTACTTGCCTGCTGTCTCCCAGTGCCCTCCCACTGCTGTTGTTGCCGGAGAATCGGCTCTGGAGGGTACGTGGTGCTGGATGCTGGTGAGGCCTGCAGGACATGAACGCGACGATCCTGTGGTGCGGCACTGGCTGCTGGAACGGCCTCCTGTTCAGGCCAGAGAGGGTTCATAGAATGCTGCATAGAGGCTTCGGGCCAGCCGTTACCGTCCCTAGGCTCACAGAGGGGTGCAGTGGCATAGACGACTTGTGGAGACCCCGCCCGGCGGTGTTGTGTGTTGTGACCGGAGCCAAGCCCCGTCTGGTGGATCCCGGCTGTAGTGACGCCTTAAGCCTACACTGGACCTGTAATTATGCCCTGCTGGAGCTCAAGGTGCAAGATAATCGCCGGGCTGACAATACCGCTCTGGTCTTGGCCTTCACCCCTCATAGTGAACTGCTGGGCTCGGTCGCGACTGAGCTTGCTTAGGACTGGAGGCCCGCTGGGAATGCTTTCCGTCTGGATTCGTATCCTGCTTGAGTGCTCGGCATGGGATGCCTCCTGAGCGGGAGCTGCTGCCCCGGCCTGGCTGGGAGGCCCAGACTTCTCCATAGTATTATCCTCTGAGAGTAAGGTGCTGGTGTCTGGCGCGGCTGGGCCGGCTCGGGATTGGTGCCCTGCTGGGCCTAAGACGGGGCCTGATGAGATTTGCAAGGTAGGCCCGAGGGCGTTGCTCTTACTCTGATCACCTCTCCTTGGATTTGGCCATCTCCTTGCTGCCCCTGGCACCCTTGGGGCCTTCTGTGCCCATCACTGCTGACCCTGTGTAGCCCAGGAACAGGCACTGGGCTCTGCGCTGAAGGGGCGCATCCAGCCCACTCTGGAACGCCTATTGTGCTGAGGTGGTGCAAAGGCCTTCATCAAAGCTGGACCCCCCCCCCCCCTTGGTCACCCCTGTGTTTGCTTGGGGAAAGCGCCACTTACTAGTAAACTCTGGGGATGGTAGTGAGCTTCCCACAGCATTGGGGGCTACGGGACATCATCATCATGGAAAAGCCAGAAAAATCGCAATCTAGGCTGCCATTCGAGCCTTGTAAATTAAGCAGACAGATGGAACAGGATAAAAACACTTTTGAATCAGGGTCTGAAGTGGGCGATTCAACCTCTGACCCAGACATTAAACAAATCTTGGTGGCCATGCAGAGTAGTTTGAAAAAAATGTATGGTAAGAATCGAGTGCCTAGATAAGCTCTCTGAGCACTTAGATATGGTCTAAAGAAGGGTCTCTGACGCCGAAGGCACCTTGAACTCTGCATCGCTCTCCCACACTGCATTGGAAAATCAACTTAAGTCCCTGCAGGCTAAAGCCAAGGACATAGAGGCATGCTCAAGGCAAAACAATAAACGTATTGTTGGAATCATGAAGTCCACCAACATCCCCAATATGAAGCTCTTCGTGGAGCAGTTGTTACATTTTTTGAAGGCTAGAGACTGTCTTTCCAGTATGTTCGTTGTTGAGAGGGCGCACCGCTCGCTTGCTCCCCGTTTGGTGCCTGGAGCACCACCACTCCCAATTATAGCAGGACTCTTGAATTACAGATATAGTGATAGTGCACTTCAGAGGGCCCATGAGTTGCAGGAACTTTGCTACAAAGGCATGGCTCTCTCCTTCCATACTTATTTTACCCAGAAGATGCAGGACGCTCGGCGGCTTTTTGCACCTGTCAAAAGAAAGCTCTGGGATCTGCAAAAGTACACGCTGACAGAAAGACTCATGTATTCACGGGTCCTGCGCTAGTCCTACAGTTCCTGAAGCGTAGAGATGGTGCTAAACCAAAGAAGAGTCTCACATGTCCACACGCTGAGCGGGGGGCAACCCTGAGGCTCTTGAGGACTCATTTCTCCTCGACGGTTCCTGGGGGGCACCCCTGGCCAGGCTTGCTGAGCGGGATCGACTGATGTAGCTTCTACCCCCTCCCACACAGTCTGGACTATTTGGCATTCACGTTATAACTTGTAATACATTTTTCAACATGATGGTAGGATTATCCAATTCAATCAAAACAAGCTTTATTCAACATATTTAGTCATAAAAGCATATACAAAGCAAAGATAAAAAATGTCATAAAACACCAATTAGAATGTGATACAAAGCCTGAATGATAGAATAAATAAGATCACCTTAAAATTATTATATAAAACATTTTAAAACCCGTAATGAGCTCATATAATAAAAACCTCAGCTTTTTTTTTTATTCCTTAAGAAAAAATAAAATACAATTTACATTTAACTGAGCACTATTGATTAAGACAGGCACTTGATTTAACCTAATATCTACTACAATAGCTAGACTGGGTGCAGTTATGCACTACCTTTTTTAACCTAATACTGGACGGAGGGAACGTGATCCTATTACCCATGACCACCCCAGATATTTTGCCATTGCTATGACAATCGGTGTTGATGTGTCAGTTCGTAGAATTCTTTCTGCTTCGCTAGACCTTCTTGTTCCTAAAAGCTTGCAGATCGGTGTCAACCAGACATGACGTGGGACAACATATCCAACACAGGCAAACAATAAGTGGGTTGGCGATTCTTTACTAGCCTGACATACTGGGCACAAATTATCACTGGGTTTAGCCCACGTAGTAGTGAATACTCTTAGTGGCAGTGAGCCCACCCTGAACTGAAAATATAGCTTCCGGTCATGCGGTTTTGTGATTAAATCCCAATATAATTCCAAACTGGGGATTAATTTACTTTCCAGGAAAGCTCCAGTTAGAGAGGACGACTCACTATTTCTCAGTGTATTATACTGTACCATTTCCCAGTATTTTTCTATAAAAATCTTTTTCAGGGGAAAGGGGGAGCTTATTGGATCCTCCCAGAGTAATTTCATGCCAACACTTGATAGAGTATCTCTAACCTCCCGTAGGCATTTTATTTGGTGAAAAGTATCTGCCCTTATTATATCTTGGAAGCCAGCCGCATATACTGCCAGCTCTGGAGTAGTACAGAGTCTCTGCCAGTAAAAAAGAGGACGCAGTTTAGCTATATCTGCAACTGATTTTCTCCCAAGATCATACAATAAAGGACACGCTGGGGTACTCTGTGGTAAACTGGTAATTTTTCTCAAAAACCTATTTTCTGATAAAGTGAGCTTGCATAAGTTCTCACAACCCCAGAGCTCTGATCCATAGAGGACTGAGCTGATAACTTTCATGTTGTATATCTCAAGTGCCGGACTGATTGGCTTTGAGAATTGGGTATTATATTCCGAGTGCAACACACCCTACAATTTGGTGGTTTCATTTCAGGTCATCCTGGATGTTAACCCCCTAAGTAAGTAAACTCTTTAACTTGCTCTAGCAGACGATCATTCATTTGAATACCCCCTTGAAAATCCTATGCGGGTTAAAGGTCATGAGTTTAGTTTTCGACACATTAACCTCCAAGCCTCGTTTCAAGCAGAATTCCTCGAAGATTGACAGGGCTCTCTGGAGACCACTTGGGGTCTTGGAAATGATCAATGTGTCGTCTGTGAACATTAATATGGGGATTTTTTCACCTGCTAGTGATGGGGCATCCGTGGGAATAAATCCCATGCAATTCACTATTCCATTGAAGTATAAAGAAAATAGCGTTGGTGCCATCACACAACCTTGACGCACACCTCTTTCAACTGGGAAAGGGTTAGTGACCTCGCCCTGCAAACCCCATCGAATTTTGGCATGATTGTTCTCATGCAATCTGATGATAAGAGTCAATAGTTCGGATGGCATCCCCATTTCTTGCAATGTCGCCCATAGTTTGGCACGAGGTACGATATTAAACGCTGACTTAAGGTCAACGAAAGCAGCATATCAGCTGCCCTTACCCAAAGTCACCGTATTCCAATAAAGCAAAACGAACCGAAACACCTGATCAATGGTGCTTGTGAAAGATAAAATATTAAGCTCTTCAATCCACTCTTGGACCTTGTAGAGCGCTAATCTCCCCATTACCTTTTGCAAGGAGTCTATTAGGTTGATGGGCCTATCTTTCCCTGGGTGAGATAGTCCCCTTTCTTAAAAAACTATATAATTTCGGCACCTTTCCAGGAGTTGGGGACTGACACACCCTGGGCAATAGCGTTAGTCAGCAATAGAATATACCAGCACCATCTTTCCTTATCATAAAGAAATACATCCTCAGGGATACCATCTGGGCCAGGTGCATTCCCAGCCATTAAAGATCTAAGTGCCGCTTCTACGTCAACCCTACTAAAGGCCTTGTTCTAATAGAACGAACGAGTGATATTGCACTCTTCCTCATCTACACTCGAGGCATATTAGGGTTTAAAATGGTTAACCCAATCCTCCTGTGATACATGGTTTTGGGGCTGTTAAACCTGCCCTCCTCGGTCCCATTTAAATACGTTCCAGAAATGTTTGGGATTTCTCTTGGCGCAGGCCTCTTTAAGTTCTTGTCATCCCGTGTTTTCTTTGCCTTTATCTGGGTACTCCTATAGTTATACCTAGCTGCTCGCACTACTACAGGATCACCTGCTTTAACAGCTAACCCTAGCGCTACACTGCCTCTCTGCAATCTTTATTAAACCAGTGCCTGGCTTTCCAGTTTATGGCCTTTTTAGGCCTGCCCTGCTTCATAAAATAAGTATGCAGGTGAACAAAGAATTTGTTATGGATACAAGTTGATTGCTCGAGGACCAGTGGATTTGCTACGCAGTCCTCAAGCTCGCTTATGGCACAATCCATATCCTTTTTTTAATGCTAGCTAGCAGTTCAGGCATCTCTATTATCTTCACCGATTTAAGGCGTTTCATATCATTTGTTGGGACAACATCACATGAGGAATGTTCATTTCCTAATCGGGCAAGTACCTTATTCCTTATTAATTCCAAAGCAAAAGACACAATTGATGGACGGAATCCAGAACAAATCAAAACATTGACCCCCAGTCAAGAGATCTGGGTTAAATCCATCATTCTTTTGCTCACCATGCCACCCCAGTTTAGACCTGGCCCTATGCAAATCAGTCTTGACCCTGTGCCTCATGGGAACAGTCCAGCCGGAACTGCCAAGCCAGGTCCTCCCTGGACCGGAAACAAGCATCCTAGGACCGGTTTCGGGGTTTCACCCCTCTTCAGCCAGGATAGCTTGATTCCAGTGGCACAGTGAGCCCAGGACCCACGTCTGGGCATACCTGGCGCACTTAGGGCGAGAAAGCAAAAGACACACAATTGATGGACAGAATGCAGAACAAATCAAAACATTCACCCACAATCAAGAGATCTGGGTTAAATCCATCATTCTTTTGCTCACCTTGCCACCCCAGTTTAGACCAGCAGCTCGGGCTGGACTGTTCCTATGAGGCACAGGGTCAAGACTGATTTGCATATGGCTGGGTTCAAACTACAATGGCATGGTGAGCAAAAAAACGATGGATTTAGGCCCAGATCTCTGTACTGGGAAGAATGTATGACATTGTTCTGCATTCTGTCCTTCAACTGTTGTTTTTGCATTTGTCACCCCGAGTGGGACGGGTATGCCCAGACGTGGGTCCCGTGCTCTCCATGCCACTGGAATCACGCTATCCTGGCTGAAGAGGGGTGAAATCCCGAAACCGGTCCTAGGATGCTTGTTTCCAGTCCAGGGAGGACCTGGCTTGGCAGCTCAGGTTGGACTGTTCCCATGAGGCACAGGGTCAAGACTGATTTGCATATGGCTGGGTTCGAACTGGAATGGCATGATGAGCAAAAACACGATGGATTTAGGCCCAGATCTCTGTACTGGGGTGAATGCATGACATTGTTCTGCATTCTGTCCATCAACTGCTGTTTTTGCATTTATTAATTCCAAAGTCACACACAAGGGGTTATGATCACTTTCTAACCTATCTCTAACGATCATATCTCTAAGGGCATGCCATAGTGTCAAACTAATTAGTACATAATCTATTCTACTAACACTATACCCGTTGTTATAGGTGTTAGCCCCAGATCTATCGGATGGTGCACGGTTATTTACAGCCCGCAATCCCTTTTCCATGCAAATAGAATTAATTTGGATGGTCACATCCGTCCACTTTTTTATAGGATCAAGCTCCAGCTTTGGGATGCCCCACTTAGTGTCTTCCTCCTCTATAAAATGACCCTCCTCACTTATAAGGGGCTCAAACGTTGAGTTAAAGTCACCAGTGACTAGGACATTTGGAACTTCCAAATATAGGTCAAGAAGATCGTCGAGAGCCGCCAAGATTTCCGACTTCTTCCCTCTAGTACCTCTGACGTAGACATTATAAATGTCTGTGTTCCATTGTGAGCCCATGGCCAATCTAATCACCTGAATATCGTGACTCTGGGTTGAAAGCACCTGTATATTAAGACCTAAATCCTGTCGCACCCAAATTGTCAAGCCCACTGATGGCCTCCCCTTTGCACCTCTAATTGCTGGAATATAATAATTTAAGTAGCCTGTACAGAAGAGAGGAACCTCTGCCCAGGTTTCTTGGAAGAGACAGATATTGTATCCCTCTATAAAAGCATGCCACTCGGAAGAGCCCATCTTCGTGCTCAATCCTGCGATGTTCCAGGACAACAAGGAGTCCCTTATAGGGATTGTACATGGTGACAGTAGCCCACTAGATCTAATAAGAGGTGGACTACCCACCTCCAACGCACCATCTATCTGAATAGGTGGAACAGGTATTATCTCTGGGGATTGAGCCAACCCTACAATAGTCTGCTTGGGACTCAAGGGGCTGCCCCTATTGATGGAACTGGCTACTGGGTATCCTTGTTGCTTTTGGAGCAATACTATCCTCAGTCAACCATTAGTTTCCAAAGTGGAACTTCCCTGCTGACTGGTTAGTCTATGCCTTGAAAAATGGGCAATCTTACTACTCGGAGGGGATCGTCTGAACAGGATAGATGACAGTCCTGGTGGGCTGGTTCGAAACTCCAGAGCACAGAGATTTTCTGCTAACTCTACCCTGGTCAGGGTAAGCTCGATACATTCTTGCTGGTGAACTGGTAAGGTAAGCCTACGAGCCTTCACTTTGTCTTCCCTTATCACTGATCGACATCCCCTGACATGCCGAATCCAGTGAATAGCTTTATTTGTCGGTGAATCCGCATTCTCTATACCTTTATTGGCATCGAGCTTGGGCACATTCACTATGAAAATTCTATGGGTACTAGGCAAATCAGAAATGTGCTGTTCTGGGTGCCCGAACTGGAAACCACACTTTGGATGTTTGGTGTGAGAAAGTGTATTTCTACTGTACGATGTCTGGTCCCTCACTAATGCCGCCCTATAAGGGTTATTAGAATTGCTCGCTATGGAGTGTGGTAGGTGCTTAGGCATCGATGGTGGTGTCTTTATATAGTGTGTCCCGGCCTTTCCAGGGGAAGGTGGTAGACTGCTGGATTTGGCGTTAGTGCCTTTGGTAGATGTAACAGATGCAACCAATGAAGTTACAAGATTGGCACCCTGTGAACGCACTAGATGGCTACTTTCCATTACATTTGCACTCCCTCTTCGAGATACATCTGATGATAGGAGCTTGACCATAGAGGTTAGATCCTCTATGAAACTTCTCATACACCCTACTTTCTGCCTTAGTTTGGCGATTTGTTGGATCATATCCTGGCATTCTGTATTAGTTCTTAGCACTAAAAGAGAAGAGTCCCTAAGTCATAACATATGAGTAGAAAGATACCTCCCACTGGGCCAAATGATTTCTACAAATGGTAAGTAATTCTGAGGATAAGCCACTATCTAAAAAAGACCTTTCACTAACTATTTTTTACAGTAACACAGTACAGCATATGGTTTCAAAAATATGTGATATTTGACTGAATATGTAATATGATATTTTGCTTTTTGTAATAAACTGTCTTTTTTACAATTGTGATTGAATTAAATAGTATGTTTTTGAAACCATATGCTGTACTGTGTTACTGTAAACAATAGTTAGTGAAAGGTTTTTTTTTAGATAGTGGCTCTTACTGGAATAAGAGATTATCCTCAGAATTACTTACCATTTGTAGAAATCATTTGGCCCAGTGAGAGCTATCTTTCTACTCATATGTTATGACTTAGGGTCTATTGTCTTTTAGTTCATTAATATACCCCGTCCCTGTAAGCATAAAGGGGTATCTCCCTTATTTGTTTGATTTTTTTTTAGTTCTTAGCACTACATCTTTACTTTGTGTAGCTGATGGTAAGATTATGATACAGCAGCCTCATCTAAAGCTCTTTATCCATTCAGCCGATCTTGCTGGATTTGACTTCGACTTGGTTAGGCGATGTTTGGAGGGCGGTGATCAGTAATGGCTGGTTTTTATCCATGGGGAGGTCCATGTTGTAAGCATATGTGTATAACATGTTAGAAATGTTGTTGTTATCTTTGTCTACTAAGCCGGGTTGGGGAGCGCCTTTAGTAAGGCGACATCTGCCCCGTAGTGTGTTCCACAAGGGATGTGTTAAATTGCTGGGTGTTATTTAATTTTGAGATCACTATTTCATTTTCTTGGAAAGAGTGAGTTATGCTGAGGGGTGGGGGACTATCTTGCACAGTTGGGGAGGGCATAGTGTGGTTGGGTTTATTTGAATTGTAAGACAGACATACATTTTGGCAGAGACCCAATGCTGATTAATAGATTTAGGTTTATATACATGCACATCTTCCGTGTTATGGTTCAGCTGCATTATGACAAGCCCGACTATGGGCCCTAGAGGGGACGAGAAGGTCCTATCTCTAATATGGAATGTCAGGGGGCTGAACGACCACAGAAAGATTCAAAAAGTTGTTGCATATTTAAAGAGGCATTCTATTGATGTTGCTATGCTTCAGAAGCCGCACCTACCGCTTGGCAGTGGCATGCTAGCACAAAAATACTTCCATGGTACGATTTGCACAGCAAGGTTCACCACTCACGCTAGAGGTGTCTTAATATGGGTCAACCCCAAGTCAGGGATTACACTAAATGAGTCCGCAGCTGATCCGAATGGAAGATACGTTATAGTGAAGACCCAGATGGAGGGTCATATTTTAAAATTGGTCAATGTATACGGCTCCAATTATGATGACCTGCAGTTTTACAGTGAACTGGGCTCCCGTCTGCTGCAGGATCCAAACGCAACTCTGCTACTGGGGGGCGACTTCAAATGCATTTTAGATCCTAATAAAGATCACTCTAGGGGTCCCCCTAGGCGCCCCTCAGCTGCAGCAAGTGATGGATGAGTTAAACCTGCTAGATGTGTGGCGGCAGCGCTCGCCAGACATCGGGGGATTCACCCACTACTCGACCGCTCATGACACACACACCTGGAGTAATTATTGGCTGATCTCTAGGAGCTTGCTCTCATATGTCATTGACTGTACCTCACTTGTGCGCATAAATTCAGACCATTCTCCAGTACTATTAGATATCATGTTACCCATTAGGCAGGCAACGCCCTTTACTTGGAGGTTTCCCCCTTATTCACTGTTGGACCTTGTGTTCGCCGCTGAAATTGCAAAATCAATAGAGGTCTTTTTTAAAAAGAATATCGCGTCTGTTGAGAGTTTTGCTACAGTTTGGGAGGCCTTTTAAGTTAAAATTTCTACCCTGGAACACTCGTTCCAAGAAACTGGAGATACACAGTTACTGGGTAGCATAAAGACCGCCCTGGAGGAGTTCCAGGAGGTCGCTGATAGCGAAGTGAAAAATCTGGGCAAATATTCCACTGCTAGGCTGTATGGAGAGGGCTAACGACCTGGGTCTTCTCTGGCGGCCCTATTACTGTCCAAGAGAGATGCACATTTGATAATTGAGGTTCGGGATGAATAGGGTCTTCCTATTCATGATCGCGCTGATATTGAGGATAGATTCAGCAGATACTACTCCGAATTGTATACAACGCAGGTGCTCCCTGATGAGGGCGCAATCAGGGACTACCTTGAGCATATCCGAATGACGTGGCTCACGAATGAGCACAGGGAACACCTCATGGCCCCTTTAACTTCAGGTGAAGTCAAGGCAGCGCTTAAAACTATGCGGGCCCCAGGCATTGATGGGCTCAAACTGAATTTCTATAAGACTTTTCAAGAACAATTGGTCCCTCACTGAATATCCCTATATGAGGATATGGTCAATTCTGAGATATGCCCTGCTCTATGCGTGAGGCCTTAATTATAATGTTGCTTAAACCTGGGAAATTCTCAGTGGAATGCTCATTATTGAAGCCCCTAACGCTTTTAAATGTAGACACCAAAATATATGCTAAAAGTTTGGTGAATCGCTTAACACCTTTGATCCCTCTGGTGGTCCACCTGGAGCAGACAGGCTTTGTCCCCAGTCACAATTTGACCCTCAACCTCAGAACAATCTTCGGTACCATCCAGCAACTCAACCCTGATTTTGAATCCACAGCCGTCTTTTTAAACGCCGAAAAGGCTTTTGACTCTGTGGAGTGGGCGTTTATGAAGGGGGGTGGAGTCGGCGATATCTTCCTAAAATTTGTTACTGTGTTATACACCCTCCCTATGGCCAGGATACGTCTGGGTAATATGATTACGGCCCCCATTGCCATCTCAAGGGGCACTCTGCAGGGTTGCCCATTGTCCCCTCTCCTTTACGCCTTAGTAGCCAGACCTCTGGCTTGTTCACTTCGTGAGTACCATAGTCATAGGGGACAGGGGTTCCCAGGGTATAGCTTGGTTCAATCAGCATACGCAGATGATACTCTGGTATATGTATGGAAGCCAGGGTAGAATCTCAATCCTATTCTCTCTGACGTCGTAAGGTTTGGACAATTGTCCGGACTCAAAATTAACTGGTCAAAATCCGTTATCTTTCCATTGACTCCGGTTACCAACCCTCCAAGACTAGATTGCCCTATGCAGTGGTCATCAGACCCCATTCGTTATCTGGGGATATAAATTCACACTAACCCTGACATAGTTCTTGCAGAAAAACTATGGAAAGGCACTTTCCAAGCTGGAAGATGATATTTCCAGATGCATTAGACTACCTCTGTCCTTGTTAGGTTGTATCTTCATTATGAAAACGGTGGTCCTTCCTAGATTTCTGTTTTTATTTATAAATATTCCCATGTTGCTACCACACCGTATATTTGCTACCATACGCTCCCTTATGATAAGGTTGGCCTGGGCCGGGAAGCAGCCAAGGGTCAAATGGGAGACGTTGATGTTACCTTATTCGGCAGGAGGCCTAGGGGCTCTAGACGGAGTTATACTAACGAGTGACCCAGGCGTCCCATGCATACGTCTGGATAAATGGCCCTCAGGACTTACCACACGTGCAGATCAAGAGAAATGCGACCGTCCCTGACACCCTGACACCCTGCAGTAGTCCCTTTTTAGGCCTCCCATTAGACAACACGGCATGCTAGACTCTATAAACTCGGCTCTGCATGCTTGTCACAGGCTGTTGGAGTTTCAGGCTGGTGTTCTTCTGTATTCGCCATTGATTCTGCTGGAGTGATGCTCCTGGTTCCCGACAGGGATAGGAAAGTATGTTCCAAGCTTGCTTAAAGCATTGGGTGTGCTTAAGATAGGGGACTGCTTTCATAATGGTGCTGTCTTTAGCTGGGACGATCTGTCCAAAGAGGGTCTGGCGCCCACGCAATTAGATCATTTCCAGTAAGCTAGGGTTAGGCATGTGTGGCGCGGGCTCTTGGGGGAAGACATGGAGGAGCCCCCTGCATTGCTCACACTCACACATATCATTCGTGCAGATTTCCCTGCTAAGCTGATATCAACACTCTATTCACTCTCATTAGAACACAAGGCAACACCATGCTCCAAGGCCCGGCTAGGCTGGCAGAGTGATCTGGGCTTGGTCCTCAATAATAACCGCTGGAGATACTGTTGTGAAGTAACTTAACACATATCGTTAAATGGCAGACATCGCATAAATAGAGTTTACTACACCACCGCTTGGCTGTTCGCTACGGGCTGCGATATTCTGGCCACTGTGATCGCTGCCCAGAACTAGAGGCTGGGTTCCTGCACTCTGCCTGGCTATGCCCTGACATTTCAAAATTCTGTAGTGAGGTCTTTAATGCCATGAGTGATATTACGGGACATGTCCTAGTACCTGACCCCCTTCTGGCCCTACTTGGGTATCATATGGGTATAGATAAAAGCTACAGGAAGTTGCTAGCCATGCGCTGGGCCAAGGGGCTGATCCCACTGATAGGAGACTGGAGAGCAGATATACTATTTTGTAATACACAGCCTGAAATATACAACAAACTGCTGCCTCCCCAGGGCTGCCCAAAGAGCTATTGGGGATTGTACAAGCAATACCTAATTGGGAGTAGTGCTGCTGTGACGGTCAGCCAGGGCAGGGATACAGATGCCTGAGAAGTTCTGCCCAGTTTACTACTCGGGGGCATAATTAACAGAGTGTCCCTCTTTCTATTTTCCCTCTCTGTGGTGGGATGCCCCCTTAAGATGTCGCCGTCACTTGCACTGAACTTTGCCATGTTGGAATTTAGACTCTGTCATAATGTCTATATAAGTGATATGCCTTTTGATGTGTATTGTATTTTCTTTTTCACTTTTAAGCTTTTCCTGCCTTAGCATTGTTTTGGGATTGTTTCTTGTTTCTAATTTCTTTCTTTTGTCAGAATGCTTTCTCAAGCTGAATATGATTTGTAATTTCATAAACAATTTTTTTTTTTAAACAACAAAGGTTGTATTGCAGTTGATAAATGAATTAATAGCGTATTCTTTTGTGGTGTCGTATCTAAACTTGGAGGCTCTGTTGGACCCGAATTGACAGATAGAGCAATCTCCACAAATTTAAAACTCATTCGGTTTGACTGGAATCCAGGATGGAGTACACAATTCATTGCGGTTGCTTTTTACAGAACTGGAGCATAACGTTTTTCTGAGTGTGGTGCCTCTCCGAAAAACTACAACCCATGCAGGGAGTGCTACTGAATCCAATGTATGCCAATTTTTTGTAAGCACAGCAAAGATATGGTTATTGTACCGGGTGATGATGACCAAGTCTGGTTTCATTTTGGCTCCTCTCTTCTTTGAAACTTTATTTATTCTTAAAGTTTGTTTCCTATTTCATTTCTTAACGCTTCTTTTAACTTTTTCTAAGACCTTGGCATCATATTCCCTCTCCCTAAAGTCTCACTCAATAGTGTCTACCCTCCTATTAAAAGTAGACTCCTGGCTAAAATTCCGCCCAGACCACACTATTTCAGAAATATTAAGTGGAGCGCTCAGAAATTTATGTCTGTTCACTTTTTGCCATCTGATTTAGTTTATTGATGGATCGGTTTGCAGGTACATTGCTGCATTTGTATCCTAACATTTAACCTCATTGAACATGTATTGTTGAGTAATAGATTGATTATTCTATTTCTCATCTACCATTTCCTTTTAGGAATCGTTCAGTGCAAGGCAAACTGTATAAATCTAGCATTCCTGACTCATGAGTTGAGAAACTGCACCTGAAATCCCAAGGGCAAACAATTAATGTAGTATGCGAGTTTGGGGCACTATGAAAACAAGTGTGATTATACGCCCACAACTCAACTCACGGGAGAGCAGATGTCAGGTCTAGGAAACAACATAAATACAACAATGAATACTATATTGCAATCTGTATTGGCTCATCGGGAAGAGAGCAAACAGGAAAATAAGCGGACACAAACAGCCATACGTAAGATGCAAGGCTCAGTCCGCAAAATTGCGTACGTTTGCGGAGAGATTTCAGATAGACTCACAATGTTGGAGACAAGGACAGAAAATCTGGAAACCGATGTTGTAGTAGCCCAAAAACAAGTTGAAGCACAAGAGGCAAGATTGGAGGACATTCAGTGGAAAATGGAGGAATAAGAAAATCGCCAGCGCCGGAACAATTTAAGATTTTTGGGCATACCAGAAGATAGAGGGGGGTCGCATTTACGTCTCTTCATGATTGAAACATTGGCTAAGGCTTTTCCCGAGCTTATAGGTTGGAACTGGTCACAGGAAATTCAGAGAGCTCACCGAATTCCATTAAATGTTAAGCAGCATACACGAAAGGATGAAAAGCCTAGAGCTATATTGGTATATTTCGGGAATTATCTTCTTAGACAGGCCATATTTGAGAAAGCGAGATCAGATAAAAAATGTCAGATTGAGGGACTTGAGTTTTTCACGCGTCCCGATTTTTGCCATGTTACTGTAGAGAGGCGATGGTGCCTCCGACAAATGATAAATGTATTTCAAGAAAACGGCGCCCAGGCCTATCTTATGAATCCAGCCAAACTAAAGTTTGTGATTGGGGATAGGTCACGTTTTTTTACCTCAGAAGTTAAAGCTAAGGAATTTTTAGACGAGTTAAAGAAATAAGGGACGAGGAATTGCGGGATTGATCAGTATAATCAATGATCTGGAAATTTAGGAGTTAACTTAAGTATTATTCTTAAAAAGAATAAAAGGAGATCAAAGGGGAAATATTATAAGAAGGGGCGGGACGGATCGAGGGGTTTTGGCTCTGTATTCATCTAATACCAGACCTAGGTCTGGACACTTTCAAGGGAGGGGGAGGGTAAGGGTTAAACAGGGTGGAGGTGAGGGGGGGGGGAAGGTGGTGAAAAGAGGAGAAAAACTCAAGCAGGGCAGAGTAACTAGAGGAGGGAGAGATAGAATAAATATATTAAAAGAGAAGAAAGATTTAATGAAAGTGATAATTAGAGGGAAACGCTATGGGTAAAGTTACGGTGTGTTCAGTCAATGTGGGGGGTTTGATTAGTAAGAAGAAAAGAGAAAGGGTCTTTGAAATTTTACGATTCTGGAATCCAGAAGCTATATTTTTACAGGAAACACATATTTCATGGGCTAATAAAAAACAATTGCAGATAAGAGGATATGAAATGGTAATATGTTCTACACAGACGACAACAATAAGAGGGGTTGCGATATATTTGCGATATAATACAGGACCTGTTGAACGTATCTTGGCAGATAAGGGGGGTAGATGGGCCATTGTCACATTAGAAACGGTTTTAACAATAGCTACGGTGTATGGTTCTTATCAAGACGATTCGAGAATTTGGGTAGATTTAGAGATAGAGTTAGCAACCTGGTCGACTCCTTTTATAATCTGTGGAGATTTTAATATACATAAAGATAATATAGTGTGTAGTCAATATCAGTATCAAGGTAGGAAACCACAGGTTTATCGGGCGATAAAAGCTTGTCAGGATTCATATGGGTTAACTGATGCCTGGATATATCAACATGTTAATGATCCAGGATATACATACTATTCGCAACCTCATAAGAAATATGTACGCTTAGATTATTTTATGGTCTCCGCTTCATTATTGGAAAATATGGAAATTAAGAAAATGCCGCAAATTTTCTCTGATCACAATCCATTGATCCTAAAAATAGAATGGCAACAATACAAAAAACAGGAAATACGACATTGGACATTTGACCGTAAACTATTAGTAGATGAAACATATAAAGGGTATATAAAAAGCTGGACGAAAGAATTTTTTGAAATGAATAGATACAGTGCCTCAAGGATTATGGTATGGGATGCGTATAAGACAGGATTACGTGTGGAAACGATAAAATATGCCGGACATCAGAAAAAACAGAAGCAAAACCTGATTAATGAGTTAATGATAGAACTTGCACAATTAGAGACGGATCGCACTAAACAGATTTTATGTGCTGATCAGAGGATATTGGATGATTTATGGACTAAAATTGCCGTTGTTAAGGGCGAAATAAATAAATATTTTCAGGTGCAAGTAGCTCAAACATATCAAGTACAAAGAATGATTAGAAATACTATAGTACAAATACGTAACTCCGACGGTTTATTGGAGAGAAATACGAAGGAAATCATCTAGGTTTTTAGACAATTTTATCAAAAGTTATACCAAGAGGATAAGACTGGGGTAACTATACAGAACAATGAGACAAGGGATACAGAGATTAGGAAGGTTGAGGAGGGAGTCAAACTAAAATTAGAAGAGGAAATTAAGATGTAAGAAATACTGATTGCAATAGCTTCACTATCTAATGGGAAAGCTTGTGGTCCGGATAAAATTCCAATTGAAATTTATAAACTGCTTCAATTAGAACTCGCTCCACTAATACTAGATTTATTTTTAGATGTACAGTATCGAGGTATACCACCTATTTCATGACGAGAGACGGATATTGTCGTTTTTCCAAAAAAAGATAAGCCGCCAGAACTACCGGGCTCATATAGACCGATTGCATTAATAAATTCGGATGCAAAGCTTTATTCTAAAGTTTTAGCAAATCGGCTACAGAAGGTGATTGCTCGGTTAGTTTCACCTTGGCAACATGGTTTTATCCCAGGCCGGGGAACTATAGATCATGTTAGAAGGGTAATATCGCTATTGGAGGCCAACGAGGAAAAAATAGCTATAATTTTATTAGATGCCGAGAAGGCGTTTGATCGTGTGGCCTGGCAATATTTACGGGATGTGTTATCAGCACGGGGGTTTGGACCACAAATTGTAACTGCTATCCGAGCAATGTACTATAACCCAATAGCTAAACTACAGATCATGGGTAATACTTCAGTAGCCATAGTAGTAGCTAGAGGAACAAGACAGGGATGTCCATGTTCTCCGATTCTTTTTGCCCTTTATCTAGAGCCTTTCATTGAACAACTATTAAGAAATGCCAATATCACAGCTGGTCGCTCCGGAGCAGGCGGGGTTCGTGCCCGGTAGAAACCTTACGTATAATTTGCGGACGGTGTTTGGCACTATGCAGCATGTACGGCGGGATTCGAGGGCTCTTGCAGTCTTCCTGGATATGGAGAAAGCCTTCGACTCGGTAGAATGGCCCTTCATGAGACAGGTCCTGACTAAAATGGGATTGGGTCCGGTCTTCTTACAAATGATTGGGGTGTTATATAAAGGACCTACTGCGAGGATACGATTTGGCGACCTGGTTACGGAAGCTATTCCAATCTCTAGGGGAACACGCCTGGGCTGCCCCCTGTCGCCCATATTGTATGCTCTTATTGCGGAGCCTTTGGCGTGCGCCCTCTGGGAATACCATAGCCTTAGAGGAGTTAGCTTTCCAACATACAGGATCGTGGTCTCCACATACGCAGACGACACCCTGCTTTATGTCAGGGAGCCTGAGAATAACTTGGCACCGGTGCTACGAGAGGTGGTGCATTTTGGGGCACTCTCTGGACTAAAAGTAAACTGGACTAAGTCTATTGCTTTTCCGTTGACGCCGTCAACAACCTCATTCGAAATGGAGTATCCGCTTCAGTGGTCGGACGACTCGGTTAGATACCTTGGGATACAACTGCATATGGATTCCGAAGTAGTACTCATTGAGAACTATGGAAGAGCCATTGATAAACTTGAAGATGATGTGGAGACCTGGATTGGGCTACCCCTGTCGCTGGTGGGCCGGATCTCCATTATGAAGATGGTGGTGCTTCCCAGATTTTTGTTTCTGTTTACCAATATCCCAATTGTGTTGCCGCGCGCCTTTTTTGCTAGGCTTACTAAGTCCCTGTTGCGACTGGCGTGGGCGGGGAAACAAGCTCGTGTTAGTTGGCGCGTCTTGACGTTGCCTTATCATATGGGAGGCCAAGGGGCGCCTGATATGGAGCTATACTACAGGATTGCACAGGGAGCTCAGGCGCATAGTTGGATGCATGGCGAGGAATCAGTCCCATATCTAAAGCTAGAGAGATTGTTTGCAGCTTCTCTCTCGCTACCTGCGGTCATTTCTGAGCCGACGGACCGCAGAACAGGATTTTTAGATTCACTAAACTCAACTCGGCATGCATGGAATAGCATACTGCAGCAAACGGCGGGGGCACTACTATACTCTCCAGCAATGCCACTTGACTGGGCGGTCTGGTTGACCCCTTGCAGGGATCGTGGGGTGGTGCAGTCCCTTCGAGAGCTGGGTATACACTTGCTTGGGGACCTGTTCTCGGGCGGCATAGCTAAAACATGGGACGACGTGGCAGCTACAGTGGAGAACACTACTCAGCTACAGCGCTTTGAATTCCATAGGGTGAGGGGTGCATGGCGGCAGCACCTAGGGGACGATATGGCTGAACCTCCTGAGGTTCTGGAATTGTCATATCTCAAACACAAAAGTCCCCGTAGGATGATATCTAAGCTATATAGTATAGCGATGTCACAGAGATCCCAGAAATACACTAAGGCTAGATTAGCCTGGCAAAGGGACCTAGACACTGTAATAGATGACGACATGTGGGCGTATTGCTGTGCTGGCATACGTCGTATATCATTACATGGCAAGCATAGGCTGATTCATTTTAAATTTATAAACAGAGTCTATTATACGCCGGAGAGATTGCACAGGTACGGCCTACGTGAGGGGTCGACTTGTGAGAGATGCAACCACCCTGCTGCTGATTTCATCCATTTAGCGTGGGACTGCCCAGGCGTAAACAAATTCTGGGAGGCTATCTCTTCGGCAGATAGGAGGAATAGTAGAATTAGATCTTACCCCGGACCCTGCAGTGGCACTGCTTGGACACTCTAGAGGGCTGCCAAAGGCAGCACGTAAGCTAGTGGACATGGGTATGCTGATAGCCAAGCGTAGGGTAGCATTGTGTTGGATGCGAGGCCCCTTGCCTACAATGGCACAGTGGGCATGGGACGTGCTCTACTGCTGCACGCAGTCAGAGGCGTTTAGCTAACTGCTTCCCCCGCGGAGCAGACCAAAGAATTTCTGGGGATTGTATGCTGACTATCTCGGGAGGGGCGGGGTAGCTGCGGAGCCGAGGGCTGAGACGGACGGCGAGATGGCCCCTGACCCAGGCATCCCCTGTGCAGACTGAGGGGCGACCTTTGGAAGCTCGCGGAGCTGTATAGATCGAAGGGTAGGAGAGTTCTTAAATTTAGGAGATTGACTGTGGGGGGAGGACACAAAAGGCCACTCACTGATGTGCACCTGTCTGATATAGATCCAAAGTATGGTAGTCTCTTCTGAGAGGAGACGTCATGGTTAGGCACTGAGTAAGAGGATACATCTTATGTGGGTAGCGGAGAGGGCACCTCAACAGTTTCGGGTAGGGGGTGGGGAGGGTGTTGGATTTTTATGTGTTATGTTTAAAGTAGAAAACTCTGTGCCCCTTGGGGGGAAAGACTACAAGAAATGGCATGCAGGACTGCAATCCTTCATAGATATACCAAGTCACAACCTTTGAACACAGCGATGCCCAGCCTCCGGGATGTGGGATAAGCTGTGATGTGAAGTGCTCTTCAGTGATAAGGCAGCCGGCCTCAGGGTTGTAGGCGCGCAGATATGTATGTCAACATGTGTTGTCAGTTAAAAATAAATTTAATTTTTTTTTTTAAAAGAAATGCCAATATCAGACCTATCAGAACCAATGGATTTGAAACGAAAGTATTGGCATATGCAGATGATATAGCCATCACAACATCTAACCCTGAGTCAGCAATAAAAGAAATTGAAAAAAATGGCGGATGAATTCGGAAAGAAATCAGGATATTTACTTAATAGTAGCAAGACTCAAATTATTTGCTCAAAGAGGTGTAATATATTAGACCAACGACAAACTGAATTCGCAACCTATTTGGGGATAAAAATAGGAGCTGACTTAGATAAAATATGGACAAAAAATCTGGATAAAACATTGGACGAAATTGGGAAGGATTTAAGGCGGATAGATAAAATCCAATTAACTATTGTGGGGAGGATTAATGTTTTAAAAATGAACGCTTTCCCAAAAATATTATACTTATTTCGGTCAATTCCATTGGAAATACTAGGGCCTATTAGCCGGAGAATGGAGACAATGTTCTCTAATTTTGTATGGCAATATCGGAAAATTAGGAGATCATTAAAATATTCATCACTTCCACAGAATAGAGGTGGGTGGGCAGCACCAAATTTACAACTATACTATTGGGCAGCTTTATTACAGCAGATGGCCCGTTATTAAATGATAAGAATTCCCTTGAAAATGATCTACCATCAATCTATCATTTAGCTATTGGCAAGGAGGCTTCAGGTATGTTCTTGAAAAAAATAGAACCTAGCTATTACAAAAAACCCGATTTAAGTGTTTAAGATCTGCCTGGGGGATATGGAAGAAAATCACGAATGAATTGAAAATCACGAAATATAATAGATATACTCCATTGTGGGGCTCACCATTATTTCCAGCCGGGATGGATGATGCTATGGCAGCTGGGATAGATAGAATTAGGCATTTGTTTAATGATAAATTAGAGATGACAGAATTTCGGGAACTGGTTAGATCTAAAGGAATAGATGAACAATCTCAATTTAAATATATTCAAATCTGGAGTTGGCTGAAAACACTCCAGCAGGAAATTTTTAAATTGGATCCTATACCAATCTTAGAATTAGTCCTTCGAGGGAAAGCTAAGATTGGGGAATACTATAATATTATGTTAAATAATCTCCCGGATGATATTGGAAAAATTGAGGCTAAATGGGTTGAGAATTTAGAAGATGAGGAAATAGATATCGATCGGACATTGGAGCTTGCTCAAAATAATTTTCTTTGGGCAAATCTCAAATCACAACATTATAAAACAATATTTAACCTGTATTATACTCCGGATAAACTATTTAAATGGGGGAAACGGGAAAATGATGTGTGTCCTCGATGTCAGGTTGGTCCCGCAGATACAATTCATATGTTTTCTTCATGTAGCCAATTAATACCCCTTAAAACAGGCATAGAAGAATTTTGGTTTAGAACACTTAATAAGAATTTTAGTTTAACCTCGACAGTAATGCTATTTGGGTTTGATTATATATTAGATTTGTTACCATCACAGATAGATTTTGTATTTATGACAGTAGCAGTAGCAAGGCTATTGATTGCAACAGCTTGGAAGGAGGAAGAAGCACCCAGCTATTTGGCATGGTTTTATCGGTTTCTTCATATATATAATCAAGAAATGGTACTGTATGAGGTTAAGGGACACCAAGCTAGGAAGAAAGGATCCGAGGTATGGGCACCAATGACCAAATGGATGAATGAAAGGAAATAATAAATGGAATAGTCAGACATGGGAAACTAATCCGTATATTATGGAAAAATTCATTGTGAGTATTAGTGTATATGATTTGTCAACTAATTGCGTTTCCATGAGATTTGTATGTTACGGTATAGATAAGATAATATTTGATTTATTATACTACTGTTTTGTTTTATTTTCCTCTTTCTGTATCTCTGCCCTGCTCAAATAAAAAAAATAAAAAGAAAACAAGTGTCCTAGGTGCTACCATATTTTCACACAAATGGTGCGTTTTACCACGCTCAATATGGAGTTTTTCTAGTGGAATCCTCACATTTAAATTTCATGTGCTCTTGATCTCTGACCTCTTGTTTTATATCACAAAGCATTGGTCTTTGCCCTTTTCTTCTGAATTCAAGTGAATGACTATAATGGATATACTGTATTTCAACAATTGTTTGTAAGGTTGAAATAGTTCTCACTTGAGAATAAAGAGACATTTGGCTTTGGGGACCACTTAATTTGAAATATATGTATTCTGTGAAACAGTTATTATGTAACTATTAAACAATTTGTATATGTAAAGAATTTAAACATTTGCGTGTATTATGTGTTTTGTAGCCCTTAAGAAGTCAGTTTGGATGAAACGCGTTGGCTAAAGCTAAATTTCAAAGAAGAAAATGAAATGTTTTAATGGAAATTTTCTGACTAAAGCATCTTGTTTTATTAAGAAAAATATACTGGGAGTATGCATTTTGCTGTCTAAACTACTGTTGCTACCAATCAGGTTATCATCAATTATGAATTTATTGAGGTGTGGTTGCTGAGTCATAATTTTGTCATCTACTTCTATGTCGTAGCATATAATCCTACCACTTGTGACTGATAAAGAGATGATTTGAGGACGATGTAGCTATTACAGTAAAAACAAAAGCTTCCTTCCTAGGTTTTTTTCTTCACCTGATTTAACCTTATATATTTTAATTGAACTTTTGAAGTTTTCTTGTTCTAAATATTTATCTTGATTCTGCTATCAATATGGCATGATTTTTAGCTAGGCTGTCCTGTTTTAGTTTTAAACCTATAATTACTGATAAAACCCAGCTGACGGGAAATAACTCTCATCAGTGTAAACATATAAACAGTGAAACACGTGCACAACCACAAACTAAAATACCATTCAAAGGAAGGAAAGAGAGAAAGAATGAGTCATTTTTATTTATTTCAACACAGTGTAACTTTGTTATCCAAAGTAGCAGCAAGAAAGACTGGTCTAAGTTTATTCTGCTTGAGTTTTGTTGTTTAGAGCCATCACTGAAATTTTGTTTCTTCTTCCTTTTGTTTCCTCCGGGTTTGCATGCTTGGGTTAAAGGTACAGTGTTTAGAAACACTTTTTAGGTCTGATCTCATTATTTTACACACTTTGGAGAATCTGAGAATACCAAAAGCAAATGTAATCTTTTGCAGTGTTTAATTATTTAACTGATTGGTGAAATGGCTGGATCCTATGAATCTTAGCCAATATGTAGTATCACATTTACCCAGGGACACATAATGGGAAAAATTTCGACATAGCAGCCCTCTTTTCTAACAAGTCAGTATTGATAGCAGATCACCTGCAAAACACCCCAGGCATTACACGTTTAATGCAAGGTGTAGTTACAGGTACCTTCGAAAAGAGTGTTGTCACCATGCATATGAGATAATGATGCAAACTTCCTTGTGCAAAACAATATTAACTGAAACATGTCCCATAGTTATGTGTGATATCTTCAGCTAATAACTTTACTACCGGGCCATAGTTACAATATTAAGAGCAAAATATCATGTTCCAGAACATCGTGTGGCATTGGTTAAAAGGCCCGTGCTGCCCTTAAGTGATACATTTGCCTTTGAAACACCTGGCAGCTATGAATGTCCATATACAGCAGTACCATCCTAATGCAGGCAGTTAAAGAATGCAGAATAGCAGTGGTGAGCAAACCTAAAGCGTCAAGTGTCAGACAATTTAGAGAGCAGTGCTACAAATTAATCTGGTGTAATCAAAATTTAAAAGGTTTCATGCAATACAATTCTGTTGATGTGGTTAACCACCCCTATAATGTCATACTATTCAATAAGGAGTAGGTGAATGACCCCCAACTGTGTCCAGTAATGTGTTTATAAGAACATTTGGACATAGTACTCTTAAGTTTTTTGATCCACTTATAGTCTGGTAAACCAGAGTCCTGACAGAGTGAGTGTGAGAGGTACTGAGATGTGAGCGAGGGTAACAAGAGGAGAGTGAGGGTGCTATACACAGACTCTCTATGCTTAAAACAGTCTAACATAAGCCCATTGTACACACTACCAATGGGAAGACGCTGCATACCCTACATGACTTCTGCTTGTAATCTAAATGTACTTTACACCAACCACTTCAAATAAAACCAGCATGTTTTGTTGACTGTTTTGGGGATTATGCAGCTGAATAAACATGCATAGGCACTGATTTCTAAAGGTTTGGAAAACACTAAGAACATACCACTAACACCTACAAAAAAAGTCAATAAAATTAACCTTTAACCCGATGAGCCTAGCAATCTGTAATGAATTAAGCGAGTAGTGAGTAGACTCAGAGGCACCTCTCAGACCTCTAGTATAAGCCAAAAGCACAAAACAAGTGATCCACATGGGGAAGAGAAGGGTGAGGGAGGAGACAAAAGACATGTGCAACTAGAGGGCCTTCAGAGTTAGAGGATGTCTCAGAGGGTATGTCTCTACTGAACATTGAAGGGCTTGGCAACTAGGAAAAAAAGGTAAGCGTTGCACATAGGAAAGGCAATGACTGTGATAGAATAGACATAGACTTTAAGGGCCAGATGTACAAAGGATTTTAGCATTCACAAACCCTCTGATTGGGTAAATTAGAGGTTCACAAATGCTAAAACCCTTTTTCAAACGTACTAAGCCCATTTACCGATTTGGAAATGCTTTTCTGAATCCTTAAATGGATTTTGCTAACCATAGCGAATTGGTATTTGGATGGAGAGTTTTGAGGGGATCCCTTTCAAATACTAATCCCTTATCGTGTGCATTAACGTTTCAGGCCAAAATTGGCGGAAAAGCATTGATAATTTACCATTTGTTTACCTAACAGGAAGGGTTCACCATTGTACCCTTACCCTTTGGGAATGTTCAAAAAAGCATTTTTTTAGGAGGCGGCAGTGGTGTATGAGACCACTGCATACTCCAAAATAACATTTGTGGAAGTATTAATTTTTTTTAACATCCTGTTTTCCTTTAAGGACAACAAGCTGCATTTTAAAAAACATAAATTCTTTGATGGCAACAAATCGTAGTGGGTCACAATTAGCGACCGGAATCAGTAACAGTAATGAGGTAGATTGACTCCATTGACGACATACTAGAATTCGTTTTTTGTGAACTAACATACCAGTAGCTAGATCAGTTTGCAAAATACCAATGCATAGTGTAAAAGTAGGCGCGCAAATTGCGACCACCTTTACAGAATGCATTGTACGTACATTTGATCCAAAGTATATGAACCCCCAATAGTAAAATACTTATACTGAAAGAGTTCAAGTGTCTTACTGCATTTCTTCAGTAAATTAGCAATGAAGAGCACAACTAGCATGAAATATCTCAACACAAATTTTAATCAAATCCCCAGACTGGGGTAACATTGTTTTTTTTGTTTTTTCCACCATTTGATAAGGGGTTTCAAGCACAAACCATACTATAGCTTTTTAAATATATTCTCAACTAAACCATAAGTAGAACACCTTAGTGCAAAGCTCAAATTCCAGAAACAAAACATCATTTGCTCAATGTCAGTCAAAATTATTCTCTTAGGTATTACCAAATCTGAAAGGAAGACTATAAGAAATACTTACAAAATCGTCGGAGGCATCTTTGCCAGCAGTGATGGTTAATACTAGCACTAAAGGTACAATGGTTGTAAACCAGGACAAAGAAGCAATTTCCGGGATCAGCTGCAAGAATAATTAACACTTTAGAAGATAAAAAAATTATTAACTGTATGCCAAAAAATATTTAATATTATGATATAGTCAACATTATTTTAAATATTTCGTCTACATCACTTTAGCTTCCAGTTTTGCATAATTAACAGATTATGGGACCTCTCATCTCACTGCATATTTTGTACAAATGTCAGGTCAGATATCTGTAAGAAAAAACAAATCTGGAGAATAATTATGCCAGGCATTGTTCTTATGCAAAATTATGCTTTCTTGAACGCACAGTGCTTCTCTTCAAAGAGGAGCACTCTGAAACCAAAAGGTAAGTCATGTGGTGATTCTGTGAGTTCACTGGTGACTAATTCCTAAGAAAAACCTAAAGGAACGAATGTTAGTGTGCAGGGGTGGTACTTATATATGGCTATACGCCATCATTTTCTGGGTGGTGGGAGTCACTGTGGAGTCATATGTGTGCTAAGCATTTTTGAAAACGTCCCCAGATCCAGTCTGGTGCATGGGAATATTCTAAAGGTGAAGAATTAGCAACAGAAGTAGCCATCAGAAATAAAAGTTAAGCACAAATTGAATTAGGATCCAACTATGATTTAGACAAGGGTTCTCCAAAGTTGGTCCTGGAAGGCCGGATCCATGCCAGATTTTCAAGAAAACTAAATTTATGGCAATTTGTTAAAAATCAGGCATGCATTCGGCCCTCCAGGATCAACTTTGGAGAACCCAGATGTAGACAACATGAGTTTGACATGATTTTTAACACTCTGCGTTCTGCAATCTGCAGGCAGTAAATTTGATCAGGGTGAGACTTGCCATAAAGGCATCAGGCATTCTTCTGGGGGAGAGAATGTACTGCATGTTGCAGTCTCCTTTCAGGGGTGAATGAGTAATTCATTGAGGCTAGAAAGCAGTCTAAAACTGTGGAGGTTAAACGTATAACGAAAGTCTCTGGCTGGATGAACACTTGACAGATTGCCATCTTTATAAGCTCTTTAATAAAACAGGCAATCAATGAAAGCTGTTGATGGGAATGATATGGATTGCTCACTTTTTTTTTTTAAACATACTTTATTGGGTTTTTTCCATACATTAATCTACAATACGGAATAAGAAGACACGGAAGTATGCAGTATCCACGTGGGAGTTCTTTGTTCCAAAATACGATATCCATCATTGTGCGCAATCAGGGAGAGAATATCCTGTTATAACATACTTTCCTGTGTCATGACATACATGTACATATATAATAAATTCCAAATGTGACCCATTAACACCCCCCCACCCTTTCTATTGTCCACCCCCCCCCCACGTCGCAGGCTGCATAATTCAAAATCCTGAGCCTTTGTCTCATTCCGAACAAATTTCTTTTGTTATGATTACGTACCACTCCGTCCTACCCACATCTATCATTGAATAACTATACGTGAAATCAGTAATACACTCTATTGTGTGTGTGGAGTATCGTCAGGGTCAATACTTTTATGGGCTTCCACCGTTGCGTCCCATTCCAGGGAGATTGGGTTTTTAAGTAGACCCCAGGCCTCCTCCCTACGTAGAGCTGCAATCTCGGCCCCCACCCACCTGGTCAGTTCACCATGCCATATACGTAACACAGGAGCTTTGACCGACTTCCAGCACATGGTGATAGACCTTTTAGCAACTATTAGCTCTAAGTCTAGAAAGCGCAGCAGGACCTTGTGTGATTTTGTACGTCTACAGATACCCAATAAGCACTACAGCGCTGCGCCCCGTTTGACTCCTCCTCCCCCAAAAAATCACCAAGGTGCGGGCACGCCCATAGCATATGGAGCAAATCAGCTTCTGGCAATTTGCACCTGGGGCAGTGGTGGGCAGTGTCCGGGTACATCCTCTGTAGCCAATGTGGGGTCAGATAAGCTCTGTGCAGGATCATACATTGAATACATTTGAATTTGGCATTTCGGGGTATCTTCCGTGGGTATTCCAAAATATCTGTCTGTTAGACCTGGCACCTTGGCGTGGGTCTCCCTTCCATTTTTCGCTGTTGCCTCATGTGTTTTTGCTGGTGTTAGTTGCTCAGGGCACTGTGCCACTGCTGACCAGTGCCAGAGTGCAAGTGCTCCCTATTGTAAATTGATGTATGATTTGTGATTCCATGATTGGTTGGTTTAGTTTGCCTGTCAGACCCTAGTACAGTGCACCAGGGGTGCCCAGGGCTTGTAAATCCAAATGCTGCTGGTGGGCTTGCAGCACTGGTTGTGCCACCCACAGAAGCAGCCTGTAAAAGTGTGTCTAAGGTCTGACATTGCAGAGCCTGCGTGCAGTCTGGTACTGTCATGCTGACTGGGCAAGTGCACCCACTTGCCAGTCCCTAAACCTTCCCTTTTCTTCATATCAGACACCCCTACGGTAGGCCCAAGAGCAGGGTGCATTGTAAGGATAAGGTAGGACATGCCCTGGTGCGTGTGGCATGTTCTAATAGTGAATTACAGCCATTTTCGTTTTTCACTATTGCAAGGCTACCTGTTCTCCATAGGCCAGAATGGGCAGTTTGGTTATTACATCTTATGATCTTAACTGACTCAGGGAACATGGTAGAAATTCGAAGTTAGTATGCCTGAACTCAGGATGATAAAATACATCTTTTAGTGAAGTTGGTTTTAACATTCTGTGTTTGAAAATGCCACTTTTAGAAAGTAGGCATTTTCTTGTCTAACCATTCAAACCTGCCTCTGCTAGGCTGTGTATTCCTTGTCTGGAGTTTGAGTGACAGGGTTGGGGAATTCCAGGAGACAGGGTGAGGTGTCCCAGTGGTGAATAGAGAGATCTGCATCTAGATGGGTGGGAGGAGTTGCACCTGGGACCTGAATAGGGCTGTGCCTTCCCTCCACAATGCTGGCTCCACCTCCTGTGGTGCGTCTGATGTCTCTGCCCTGCACTCTGAAAGGAAAGGAGGAGTAAGGTAAACAAAGTGCTCCAGGACTGACCAGAACCGGTTTTGAACAAGGCAAAGGCCCCTCTGCCCTCAGAGGACACAGGATTTTGGGGTACAAGTATTGGGACCCTGGTCCCAAGAATTTAGTTCACTTTGGGAAACAAGAAGAAACTCTGCTGAGGAGAGGAACCAAGAAGAAACTGAGGAGAGACGATCCCTGAAACTGGGGGATTGGCCTGCAGGGGTTGCCTACTGCCAAAGAGAGGAGAAAGGAACTTTGTGTGTACTTTTCCTCAACTTGTGAAGGATCTCCGAGGGCTTCGAAAAGAGCTTGCCTCCTGCTGAAGTCTCAGGAACAACAGACTTCACCCCAGAGCCATAGAGTTCTTTGGAAGTGCCTGCTGCTGTTGTTGGGCCTTCTGAGGGACTGCGTGTCGCAAGGAGCTGGAAGAGCGACTCAAGAAGGAGAAGTGTGCCGCCATCGGAGCTGTTGTAGTCGCATCGCGTAAAGTGTGTCGCCGCTGCAGCTGTCGCATTGAGCGGAAGTGTCTCGCATCATCCAGGAAGTGTCTCGCAACGCCGAAGAAGCATGTCGCCATCGCAGCCATCGTAGCTGACGCATTGCACCGCATCAAGAGAAGAGTCTCGCATCGAGGAAGAAGCGTGTCACCATCGCAGCCATCGTAGTTGTCTCATTACACCGCATCAAGAAAAGCGCCTCGCATCCACGGAGAAGTGTGCCGCCGTCGGAGCTGTTGTCGGCTCATCGCATAAAGGGATGTCGCCGCTGCAGCATCACATCGAACAGAAGCGTCTCGCAACGTCGGAGAAGAGTGTCGCTGCCAAGGCCGCTGTCGTCGCATTGCGCAAAGTGTGTCGCCGCTGCAGCTGACGCATCGAATCGAGTCTTCTCGCAACATCTGAGAAGCGGGCCACATCTGGAAGATCTTCACGTCTTTATTTCTTTGCACCAAAATCTTCAGCGCATCAACATCGTTGCAACACTTTCGTTGCCCTGCGTGTCGCATCTAAAAGGTACATTGACTTAAAGCGTCACATTTAAGAACTAAAGAGAACTAAGCAAAATTCTACCATCTAAGGTAACAGTATTGTGTATTTTTGTCGTTTAAATGTCTTATTGTAAATCTATATAAAGAATACTTATTTTTTATATAAAACCTGTGTGGTGTCCATCTGTAGTCTTGTCACTTGATTACTGTATGTGTTCACAAATGCTTTACACACTGCCTCTGAGATAAGCCTGTCTGCTCGTGCCAAGCTACCAAGGGGGTGAGCAGAGGTTATTTTAGGTGTACCCCTTTACCCTGACTAGAGGCGAGGGTCCCTATTTGTCACAAGTGCATACCTGTGCCAACTAGAGACCCCCAAGTCTAACACTGTCCATTCTCTATCTGCCCCGTCCCATGTAATATAGAAACTTAACTAATTTGTTTGTTTGGGGCTCCTCCCGATTCGGAGACCACCGTTTTTAAAAATAATGTAGTAATGCTGCGCAAGTCATGTACAGTGCCCCTGTTTCCTGTATAAAATTATCGTGATCCATGAGTGTCCCTCCATCAGAAAGTGCTCCGATAGTTCCCACACCCGCATCTAATCAGGGCCCAAGTGTCTGTTGTGTCAGCCTACCGCACGTCAGTTGTATCCCCGTTAGTGGAATATTGCCGGTGTAAAGGCCACCACTGGAGGTATATTTCAGGGCTTTCTTCCAGCATAGTAGTGCAGTGTGTAGAAGAGGTGGTAATACCGGGGGAGGCTTACTATGCGGCAAGAGTAAAGTGTGAAGTAGTCCCTGCTCGATGTGTCTAGCAGTATAGCCAATCTCCTGCAGGTTGCGTCTCGCCATCCAGTGGGATAGCCACTGCAATTGGCATGCATAATAATAAGCCCTAAAGTCGGGTGCCCCCAGGCCACACCTCCGCGTGTCAATTTGGAGTTTAAGACTTATTCTACGACGACCTGTACCCCAAATGAGAATTTTTAGAATAGAATCCAATGTGTTAAAAGTGGTCAGGGGTACCAGCAATGGCAGATTTGTCAAATAATATAAAAGACGAGGGAGCACCATCATTTTGGATAGAGCCACACGGCCAATAGCCGATAAAGGAAGTGTGGACCAAAATGCCACCTAAGAGCGTATACCACAGATAGCCTTATTGAGATTACCCTCCAACATATCTGCGTGTGAGCAGTAGATATGAATGCCCAAATATTTAAATGTGTGTGGGGCCGTGGGAGTGTGAGCCTCCCGAAGTTAATACTGTCCGGTTGCAGACCGTCGTGAAGAAAGAAAGCGTTTGATTTGGATTTGTTTATGGCTAACCCCGATTTTATTTCAAAGTCAGCAAAGATACGAGGGATTGAGCCCAACCCCTCCAGTATATCCGTCACATATGTAATTAGGTCGTCTGCATATGCCGCCACCAGGTGTGTCGATGTGCCTATAGGTATACCGCAGTGTGTAGCTTCCAGTCTCAGACGGAGTGCCAGCGGCTCCAGCGCCAAGACAAATAATATCGGAGACAGTGGGCATCCTTGTCGTGTGCCTCTGTGAATACAGTATTCCCTTGATATATGTTTCCCTGACCTAACTCTAGCAGTTCGGGCTGCGTATAATAACCGTACCCTCTTAATATATTTGGGGGGTAAACCAAAACATGCAATAGCTTTAAACATGTATTCCCATGACAACGTGTCAAAAGCCTGTCTCATATCCAACGACATGCAGCCGGCCTGTTGATGTTGTGTAAGATCCGTTGACAGAATGTGGTGTAGTCTGCGTATATTGAGTGACGTGCTCCTGGCCGGTATAAATCAACATTGATCAATGTGGACCAGTTTATTGAGATATGGTTGGATTCTGTTTGCCAGAATTTTGCTGAGGATTTTGTATTCTGTAGATAATAGTGACAGAGGGTGATATCCCAACATGTCCGATAAATCCCTTCCTGGTTTGGGCAATGAGATTTACCAGCGCTTGGACAGTGGTGCAAGGGAGCTGCCCCAGTTCGAGCGACTCACTGTACACCTCCTCCAAGTGCGGCACTAATAATTCTGAATAGGTGTCGAAAAATTCTTCCGGTAATCTGTCTAGGCCCGGTGCTTTGTTGCGTGAGAGCCCACCTATTGCTGTCTTAATTTCTGCGCTAGTGATGGGGCCTGCCAGGGCGTCCTGCATGTCCCCTGGGGCTTGAGGATATGGTAAATCTGCGAGGAACTCGTCAATGTGGGACCCACCTTTCGTAGTATATTCTAAAAGCTTCATTTATGTCATATTGCATGTTCGCTGTACCTTCTCCAGGGAGATTAATATGGCTGATAACGGTGGTGGGTGGGTCATTCCTTATGAATTTTGCTAAGAGGGTGCCTGATTTGTCTGCTTCGGAGTGTCTGAGCTGAGTATAGGAGCTATAGTCTATTAATCGGAGAGTTTCGAGCAACTCTGCATGTTGAATGTGTGCTTCCTGTAGCGGGGTCTGTTTTGTGGGATCGTGCACTGCATCTTGTTCAAGCCGTGCCATTTTGTCCTCAACGTCTTTCAGGGTCCTATGTGTCTCCTGCCTCGCACCCACCGTGGCGCTAATTGCTGTCCCCCTAATGACTGACTTCAGTGCATCCCACTCAACCAATATAGTAAAGTCAGTATTTCTGTTCTCTGTAAAATAATTCTGAATTGTTGTAGATAGCGTTCTACGAAACACAGTGTCTTCCAGGAGTTGGGGTCACAACTTCCACATGGGGACCGGTGTGGGTACTCTACCCCAAGTAGGGACAGCCTCCAGGGGATTATGGTCGGAAAAAGTCTTCGCCAAGTAAGTAGTGCTTGTGAATTAGTCTGCTAAGGAGGTGGAGCATAGGAGTCTATCTATTCTTGTATGTAGTTGATGTATCGGGGGGAAGAAAGAGTATTCCTTGTGCAGCGGGTTCTTGAGCCTCCAGGCATTGCATAGGGACCAGTCCTCTACCCTATTACATAAGGTGTCTGCCTGATTACGGCCCATTATACCTCTCAGGAGGGATGCGATCGGTCCAGAGTAATATCCATAACCGCATTACAGTCTCCCCCTACTATCCACGGATAGGTCTCCCACCCGCCAAAATTTAATTCAGGCCGATAAAATATTTGTGTTGGTCTAAATTTGGGGCATGTATGTTACCCAGGATAACCGGGACTCCATCCAACATGCCAATGAGGAAGATATATCTACCCTGTGTGTCCACTCTCTTATCCAAATCTTCATCCCCTGGCAAAAGCAGTGTAATTTGTGGTGATTACCTGCCCTCTCCACTTGTTAGGCATCTTTGCTGCTTCAGCCTCCATCAGATGTGATTCTTGGAGTAAGACCACGTGTGCCCCGTGTGGCAACAAGTGCGCAGGAATCCTGTGTCTTTTGTACACTGACCCCAACCAACGAACGCTCCATGTAATAAAGTTATACTTGTCTGGTGTATGCATTATCAGTTAATTGTAACAGAAGTATCTGGGTACAGGATCCAGCAGCTTTGTGACACATAACAGTTGCATTTTGCCAGAGCCCCGGGACCCCAAACCCAAACTGAATACCAGGTCACACCTATAAACTAAACAAGGCCAGACCAAACAAAACGCACATAGAACTAATACATAATAAACCGTAGCAACCGCAAAGTGGGGACCAGCAGCCATAACCGTCATTTAAAATATCATATGATCAAGAGCTCCTCCGAGCCCGAGCAAATAATGTGCAACATTTTCTATGTCAAGGCGAAGTACACAAAAACAGGGCAAAAGGATATATGTGTCCTAGTTGGAGCGTGCCATCATCATCGCATCCCTCCGCGGCATGTTCAGGCCGTTAGACGGTTATGACGCTTCTAAGACATGTCTACAGTTCCAATAAATCATCTGCTGTTTGAGGTGTCACAGTAGTGTTAAACTGTTCTCAGAGTCTGAACGCAATGTGCTATTCTCGGATGAGACTGAGTCACGGCGAGAATAGTTGTCCCTGAAAGTGTTCGCAGCTGCCAAGGTCATCTCCCGGCCCTCCTGCACTTGATCCCGTGTGGGCCCAGGAAGCGTCGCCGTACCGATTGTTCCAACCACACGCTGCGAACATTGTCCTCTTGCGCCCCCAGGGCTGCGTGGCGGTTTCTGAATAGAGTGACCGGACAATTGCGTTGGGTCCGTGACTTCAATCCACTCCTCTACATCCTCCGGACTTTCGAAGAAGTATGTTTTTTGTTCATAGATGATCTTCAAGCGGGCGGGGAATAACAACGCATATTTGAGATTCATAGTACATAACTTCTTCATTACCGCCCGATAAGAAGAGCGACGGCGCTGGACCATGAGTATGTAGTTGGGATACAGGGATACCTGACAATTCTCAAATTGGATCTGCGGCTTCTCTCGCACCCTCTGGAGCAGAAGGTCTCAGTCCTTGTAGTTAAGGATTCGAACTATCAAGGGTCTCGGCTGAAGAAAAGAAGTCCGAGAGTAGGTTGCAGCCTCTGGTCCCTCACTACGCTCCGAAAGCCCAATGACACGGATACTATTGTGTCGTGCCCTGCCTTTTGCGTCGTCCACCCTGTCCGCCAGACCTGCAACTTGCTTCTGGAGTTCCTGTATCTGTTTTGTGTGTTCCTTGTGTTGGGGCACTAGGTCGTCCAGAATGGAGCTGTGATCCTTCACCTTAGTGGTTAGCTTTGCATGGTCCGCCTTAAGTAGAGTAAAGCCAGTAGTGAGGCTTCCTATTTGCTGCTCTATGGCTTTCCTAGAGTCCCAGACCTCCTTTAGTATCAAATCCAGCTTGTCTTGGGCCCCCGTTTCAAGCATAGGTGGAGCAGTGTTAAGTGATTGCATATTAGTGGTGGGGTCCCTGTCCTCCATGTCCTGAGAGGTAGTGGCAGCTGCCTCATGCGGTTTTCCCTTTGGGCGACTCATTGCTTACTTTGGTCATTGCGCAACAGCTACCTCCTGTCCAGCGCTTGGGACTTTACACTGTCGTAGTGACCTAACGCCAAGAAAAAAGGGGGGGGGGGAGTTCTTCTAAGGACACAATGCCCGGCGTATTCACTCCCTATTGCGTAGGTGTCGAGGCCTGGCCTGAGCCCACAGGATAGGAGCATCCATGGAGGGCAGGCACCTCCTCCCCGTGCCTACTCCGTGCGTAATGACAGGGTGTGTGGCACCTCATCCAGCAATGTATCCTCCAGCCAGACCACAATATATCACCTGATGCCTCTTGCTTTGTCGGAGAGCAAAGGCTCAGTGGTGCCACTCGCTCCCGCCGAGTCAGGGACCCAACCAACAGCAATGAAACTGACACAGGGGGGCAGAGGCGATCTCAAATGTTGCACCGTATGCAGCACTCCTAATGCACAAATCGTACCCCAGACAGTCCACTAGATGGTTAACTAGTGCCCACAATGTGCCTGCTCCTTGAGAGCAATGACCTATTTTGTAACCATTGGATCAGGACTTCAGGCAATGTCAGAAGGGGTGTCAGAAGTGCACTCTGGCTTCACGCTACTGGCATATAGCTCCCCCTTGAATACCAGCACCCAGGGATCTGGGGCTCAGCAACACGGGCGGGCAGGACTGTGCCTCCTCTCTCACCACGTCCAGGCACACAGGCAGAGTCGGCCCCACTACCAGTTGAGTGCTCCGCCCGACCCCCACCTCCAGCCTGCGGGGTGGCACTCACCCGGGTAATCTCCTGGTCGGGGTGTCGCGGTGCTCAGTAGGCCGTTCTGTAGCCTCTGCCGCCACCCTGCCAAGTCAGTCTGACCCCAACCAGCAGCAGACACAGCGGCCAGCTCGGAGCGGCACAGATCGGGGCCTGGGAGCAGCGCCAGCAATATCTCCCCAGGCGGCCACGGGTCCCGTCCACACAGGTGGCTCTGCGATGACGCAGGTCCAGGCACAGGCCTCTCAAGCCTCTTGCGTGGTCACATGGCAGCGCCCAGTGCGGGTCGCCTCACAGGCCACAGTCTGGATCTTCGGCCGTGCGGGGAGTTTGTTCGGTTCCGGCACCAGGATGAGGTCCTCGCCTGTTCCACGGTATCCTGCCCTCACAGCATGCCACAGAGGGACCAGGATTCAGCCTGATGACCGGATATTCAAGCTCGGGCTACGGAGCTCATTCAAATCCCGAACGCCATGATCAGCGGCTAGCCACGCCCCCTGCATTGCTCACTCTTATTGAGCATCATAGCACTGTACTACTAGCTCCTGAAAAAACATTGTGCTTACTCTGTGAAAACAGCACTATTTCAACGTACTTACCAGTAATCCATCATATGTTTAAAAATGCTGGCACTGCGAGTCATTTCTATTCTTAATTATCCTTTATCTGTAAAGTGCAGTGATTTCCAATAGGTAAACTTGACTTCTAAATGCTCTCTTTACATTCCCATGTGTGAGAACATGTATTTTAATCCTTCAGCACTTGCACAGTCACAAAGCTGTCTAGGAGCCTACCATAACAGAACTGTCCCATGTCACCATACCACAAATCATACAAGCGTCAATTGATAAAAGTCAGCTGGTTTATTGACTAAGCAAAGGACAGATGGTCGAGAGAGAGTAAAAGAGGAGAACTGTATGACATAAGAACAAAGTGGTCTGCTACTGAGGAGTATTGCTCCCGGATGATATATTGTTTTGTCCAATATTTGGCAAAATATTTCCATGGGGAGAACCCCTCCAATCCTTCCTGAAAAGGTTGAGATATGCTTGTTCAATCTGTGGAATGGGGTACTGATGTACAATATCTTGATAGGGATGTTTGTGGTATCCAGATTGCCCCTACAACTAATTAATTTGTTCAGCAACCTGAACACAAAATTCCTGTCATTTATATCCTGCCTAATATTCACAAATATTGGCTACCCTCCCTCTCCAACCCACAAGGTCAGTTATTCAGCTTGCTGGTCACTGAAACAAACATTGGACCAATTTCACACCTTTTCCATTGTCTTGTGACACAGCAGGTTCACTTCAACTTGAAAGATACAACCAAATTTCAAGATAAGTTAGCAAATATACATGTTCCTTTGGATGCCTTCTTGGTGAGTCTAGATATAAACAATCTAAACAATAAAATAATAAACACTGTAAGAAATTGGGCTATTAGTTGAAAGAGGAGCAAGCCCCTTCTTAAATACTAAACAATCCTTTTCAGGGTGGGCCAAAGAAAATCACTAACTTAACATGTGCTTAGCCCTCCGGTAGCTTGGGTAAAAAATAAGTCAGGCTAAACTGTGAAGCAATGTGCAAATTGTTTATGTAGCAGACAAACAGTAACAAAGTGAACACACAACACAAGAAAAATCCAAAGCCAATTTAGAAGAACAGAGTAAAACAAAAATTACATCAAAAGAAACATAATTCAATTGGTAGAGGTGGAGTTATGATTTTTGAAAGTTTAAAGTGAAAACGAGCACCAAAAATGAACAATGTGGCAACCGCAAGTATCCGGTTGCGTGAGACCGGGTCAAAGTCAAAAGTTAAAGCTGATCACAATGGACTGCGCCCGGATACCAGGGGTGGATTAAGCCTGGTCTCAGCTTACCTTCCGGCTTAAAAGAAATTTTAGAAAACTTCTAGATAAGGTAGACTTTCAGCAGGGCATGGTACCAGGCAGTCCCCAAGGATGTGTCGGCGACAACGGAGAGCCACTGGTTGAAATCTTGGTAAAGCTGTAGAATAAGGCAGGAAAAGTTCAGAGTGGGAGAACTGTGGAATCCACGTCAAGGAGATTGTCGTCATTTTTTATATCAGTGAAGATTTCTACCTTCAGACTGAAGAGTTTTTCCTGAGCTCAAATTCCTCCAGTTGCCAAAGAGGTCTCCAAGAGGGTGGATACTGTCATTGAAAGGCCCTGTTGTTGATTTGCAGTTGCGGCTAGGTATGGAAAGGATTGGCCATCCTGCCAACAATCTCACTGTCTGGCAGCAATACAAAACCCACAACGGCCGAGTCAAGTGACCCAGGTTAATGGCAGAAAGGCATATTGGATTTGGGCACAACAATACCAACTTTCTTAATGTGGCGGTTTTACAATTGTATCTTAAAGTCCAACGTTACCATTGAAGAGGATATTAAATTACAAATTAGAAAAGAGCCCAAGAAGTATCTATCTACCTGCTCCTAATTAGGTGTAGGACAATTCTACCATGTTTTAGGGAGAGAGCATAAACACTTTAGCACTGGTTAACAGTGGTATTATTCACAAAGTGGTATTGTGCACTTAGGCCAACAACAACACTGGTTTGTCAACAACTGTAAATATATTTCAGAGCGTATGAGTAGTAACATATTTGTGAAATTACCAATATAATCAGTGTATTTGATAATGGTATATGTACACTTATTCAGTCGTTGTAACATGTAGTGTATCTGGGCCTAATCACAAAGGTAAATTTGGTTATAAAGTTAAGTTTACAACTAAATGTAACTTTTAACGCCTGACAGAATTCCAGAAAGTGATTCCTGATCAGCGTAAATCCATTTACTATTGTGTATTGATCTGCCACAAGTATGGGCAAATCTGCAGCAGTAAATCCCACACAGGAAGCTGGAAGTGAGCTTTCCAAGGTTTGGTTTACCTTACTAATTTAGGAACACCCAAGGTGTAGGAAAGCAGGATCTGCTTCTATGGTTACCCCACTTTTTGCCTTGTGCTAAGCTGTATTTTGACTAGTCTGACTGGGATCCTGCTAATCAAGACCCAAGTCTATCAGCTTTCTCCCTAAATTGTTGTGTTGAGTACTAGGTACACTCCAGATTGGATACTGTGGTACCCTTATCAGTCCCTAGTATATGGTACTAAGGTACCCAGGGCATAGGTACCCCAGAGGTCTCCCATGGGCTGAAGCATGCATTATGCCACCCATGGGAAACCATGCAAAATGGATCTACAGACCTGCCATTGCAGCCTGTGTAAGTTGTTGCTTGCACCACTTACTTAAGATATAGGTTTACTATATCTAAGGGTCACTGCACTTAAAAACTTTAAGTCACCCCTATAGCAGGCCTTTCCAATCCTGAAGGCAGGGTGCTTCGTTCTAAGTGAGAGGGTGCTCTTGCATGAGCAGGACACCCCTGCAGCCTACATAGTCCATTCTCCCGGGTTGTCAGTGAAGCAGCCACATACTATATAGAGGGGCAACGCGTAATTATGCGATGACCATCTCGAAAACAGCAACAAATCCTATCATGTTTGGTATCAAACATGTTGGAATAATACCCCCACACCGCAAACGGTGTGGGGGTATGATTAAAAGCACTGAAAAGCCCTCCATTAGGCTCTCGGTGTTCCTGGTACCAGTCTTCTAGGCCCGGACAGCACGAAATAGTAGCTGCCGACCAGAGACACATTTCTGGCCCTCCTGATGCTGAGCCAAGCTCAAGGAGAGGAAGGTGGAACAATAGGCATCTTGTCACAGGCAGGATTTAGTGTATTAGGACCGGGTGTGTGCGCTTGCCAGCGCCGGCAAGTCTGCATGAGGGGCACACTTGGTGTCCCTGTACATAGTCCAGTTCAAACCAGTTCTGGGAGCTGTTGGCTCCCGCTCTGGCACGAAACTGGACAAAGGACATGGGAGTAACCTCCTCCCTGTTCAGGCCCTCACCTGGGAGGGTCCCCTGAATCTTCTCAAGCCTTTCCCTTTCCCTAGGGTACTTATGGGCTTACCTGGGTGTAGGTTCCTAGATTCATCGTGGAATAAGATTCAAATCAGACACCACTGCACTTCTACCCTCTAGGCACTCTGGACTTCGCTGGACTAAGTTTGGGCCTGACTTTGTCTCCCTTCCAGTCTGCTGCATCGCCTGTGCATCATACAGGAACCTTCCAAGGCCTGTGAAGCATCAAAGACACCTGAAGTAATGTCCCTCAGAGTGAAGGAGTCACTCCCCTGCATTTGCAGGCACCGCAACTAAGTTGACCGGTTTGCAGATCCTGAGCCCCTCTGGACTCCGTGGGCTCTGCAACACAGGTGGTGGTTTTCCACAGCTCCCGAGGCCTGCCCTGCCCTCTTACCAAGTTTAAGGCCAGTATCCCTCGTAGGGGATGCAATAACTGAACCCCTGTGCACTGCATCCAACTTGCAGTTGCAAAGGCTTGTTGGCTTCTTTGCAAGAAGATCTTCGGGCTCCAAGTAACCCCAACCTCAAGGACCACCAGTGACCAGAATCTTCAGCCACACGACATCGTGTGTATCGTGGCCTGCATCTTTTGGTGAGCTGCTTGAGGTCCTCTCGCAACTCCAGTGCCTCTGGCCTGTGGGTCCACTTGAGGGTCATACTTGTTACTTTTGGGCTCCCCTAATTGCTCGGGGCCTACCCTGACTCCCCTGCCTTTGGTGAGTCCCTTGGACCTTGCTGGTCCCGATGTTGCTCCTTTTTTGATTACTGCATGGCTTGCCTTTGCCAAGGCTTGTTGGTGCTCCTGCCGGACACCGACCCCCTCAACTCTGGACATCCTTTGTGTGACAGTTCATACCCGGGTCCTGGTCTTCCTCAGTGTCGCCTGGTCCTCACAGCTGTAGAGTCAAGGTCTTCGTCATCTTCCCTGAAGCACCCAACATCAGAAAGGCCATTTGTCTTCCAAGCCTCCTTGTCACTCCTGAGTGGCATAGACTTTGTCCTCTCTGCTTTCAGGTACTCCTCTTCAAGAACCCACGTTTGGATTCCCACGGACACTTTTTCCTCTTCCAGCAGCGGCACTTTCCTGAAGTCCACCATTGGGTTCGACACCACTTCACACGTATGCACCCGGCTTCCCTGGTGTAGGTAACGAGGGTACTAGGGTATCCCCGGGTAGGGTGGCTCCTCAACCTTCTGTCTTCCAAAGCGTTTCTTTAGGGTCCACTGGGTAGGGTCCCTAGTCTTTAAAAATCCAACCTGGGCTTGCACATAGAGTTGTACGCAGCACGCAGTCATGTTTCCACACTGCACACACTCTCAGTGGGGTCCCTATCTACTCACCTTGGGTGGTTACTTCTACATCCTCTCAACACTGTCTTGAGCCGTGGTTTCTATACCACTTTCTTAGTATATGGTTTGGTCCTCCCCAGGGTCCACTGTGAATTTCGTGTTATTTACTGTGTTTCTTTGCTAAAGTATTGTGTGCATTGTGTTGATCTCCATGTAGGAGATATTGGAACGTACTAGAGAGTATTATACAATAAATACATATTTTTATAAATATTTGGTCTGGTTCTTTTTCACTTAATCTATACTATAAGATTGCATTCTGGTAAAATAAGCTGCTTTACACTCCTTCTGGACTAAGCTTGAAGGTTGCTCTCCACAGCTCCATTTAGAGAGCATTCTAAGGTTGTCTAAAACTTCTTAAATCACCATAAGGGCTGTCTGGACTGGTGCAAGGTGCCAATTTACATTAGTGTAGATCATTTCCAGGCCAGCTTCTCACACAAGGCATGCTCTAACTAATCTCCAAATCCTCTTTTCTTTTTAGAAATGACGGAGATTCACTCCAGCTAAGGACTGCAGTTACATATTTTTGGGGATAGATAGCGGAACTGATTATCCCCATACTAGCACGAGATTTAAGGGGAGAAAAAAGTGAATTGTGCAATAGATGTAAATGGAGTAGTAACTATAAAAGGTTGTTCCTCACAGAGGCAGACACAGATAACTTCATCCTGAACAAACTGCCACCAAGTCCCACTGGGAAGGACCACAAAGCTGCCCATGACGAGGAAAGGCTGACTCAAGATGGTGGAAGCCCACGTTGTTGAACTACATCAATCCCATGACAAGGCAGAGAAACAGACCCAGTTCTGAGATAAGAAGAAAGGCAGAAAACCATATGGATGACAAATGGGCTCCAGACAGGTGAACCATGAGGAGCCCGAGAGGACAACCACAAAGTTAGTTGGGGGGTGGGGGGGAGAATGGGGACAGCTGGTACACCCAGCACAGGCAAATACGACAGGTACAGTTCAACAAGTGTGGTGTTCCACACTGCCCCCAAACCCTGTCATGAAAGCTTGAAGGACTGACTGAGTGCCGACAGAGGAAATGGCAGCAGTGGTCCACTGACATATACAGACATGACACAACTACGCAACACAACACTCCAGAAAGGTGCTAATATTGTAATGAGGACTTGAATGAAAATCCAAACATTTCCCACCCTCAAAATAACTCAACCCTTCTGTTAGAAATGGGATTTCTGGTTGGCTAAGGCTTGCACCAAAGCCAGGCAGAAACCACCACTCTAGTCAGGGTAAGGAAGTTACACACCAAAGATAACCTCTACTCACCCTCTTGGTAGCTTGGCACGAGCAGTCAGGCTTATCCTGGAGGCAATGTGTAAAGCATTTGCGCACGCACACAGCACCAACATCCCAGGCCCACCACAAAAGAAACTCCACACAAGGTTATATATAAAAATAGCCTTTGTATTATTATAACACATTAGAATAGTAAGCACCTATAATACAGGGTGCCACCTGGCACTGAGTCATATCTACAAGGGATTATTTACACATGACAGGGCCACCTGGACCACTGTCAGAACCATCACAAAGTGAACTTAGTAAATGTAGAACTTATCATAAACATAGAACACAACCAGTAACTACTGGTAACCACTGTACTTAGCATCAGCCTGTAACATAAACTACATTAGGCTCAGTATCACATCAGGCGCACATTACATTCTGCGCCAACCTCACCATCGTAAACACATGAGGCCATCATCTCCCAAGTCTAAACGCATTAGACCTTGACCCCCTAATTAGAACTACATTAGGGGCGTAAATCACACAGTGGAACATAATCTCACTAGCATAAACACTTTAGATGCAAAACAACCTCATAATCGTAGGAACCATATTTAGAGGTATAGAACACAGGTGCATAAATCATTCTACATGGATCACATTTCCTAGCACCCAAAATCACAGTAGGTCCTAGCGCCCTATAAACCTAACAATCACCCTGGCCAACTGGCCCTCTCAAAAAGGGGCTCAAATTCCCTATGTCCACAAAGTCAGGGCTGCTGCGTAGGCAGCGAAAGTCAAGGGTGCGCACTTTGCGCAGGCCTAAACATAGCAGATGGCACCAAGTGCTGCGCAGCTGTTTAGGAAAAGATGGGGGCGAAGGAGTGCGTCTCACTCCTGGATTCAACATGTCCCCTAAAATGAAAGACCTAAACGGTGCAGCTGCCCCCTACTTGCTGGGCAGCTGGAAATAGTCAAATGGGTCTTGGGCTCTCACTGGCCCTTTAAATCAATATGCAAAACGTTGGAGCCATCTGGCTCTGAAAATGGGAAGCGTTGGAGCCACCTAGGCTCTAGGAACAAATAATGCGCACATTGGAGCACTCTAGGCTCTGAAACCAAATATGCAAATGTTGGAGCCACGGAGGCTCTGGGAACAAACATGCCCCCTGTGGGAGTCTAAAGCAAATGGAGGCCCTGAAGAGAAAGGACTGGCGCTTTAAATAAACAGAACATGCCCATTGTTGGAGCCACTCGGGGCTCGGCAATTAAATAATGCCCCCAAAGGTTGGAGCTGACCCCCAATACATGGAGCGCACTAGCGCTGCGAATAAAAGGTACCCTTGGGGGGTCACATACTGGGACAGAACATGGGACCCTCTCCCAACCGGCATCACTCACCGGACAGGACTCCTCTTCACTCGCGGTGGGGGCAGGCACCGGCAAGGTGCCTCGAGCCCCCTTCGCCTCACATCTGGACTCGTGGGCGCCTGCAGGTCTCTCCCCCAGTCATGGGAGCCCCGCACAAGTAGGCACCAGGCTTCACCCGGTCCCCTCTCCTCGGGACCGGGACTTGTAGAAGGAGCCTGCTAGGCTCCTGGTGGATCTCGGGCGGCGAGCGGGACTTCCTTACCTCAAGCAGAAGTCCTGCCCCGCTCCAGGCCTCTGGCCACCTGACTTCTGGTTTTGACACGGGCCGCGGCGGTGATTTCTTTTGTGGTGCAAAACGAGGGGTAGGCTCCCTCGAGATAGAAAGTAAATGTAGAAGCGGGGTGGGCACCCGCGTTAGATTCTAATAAGCGGGGTGGGCACCCACAGTAATTATAGAGTCAAAATAAAGACGCAAGGTGGGCACCTGCGCACTAAATATAAATAAGCGGCCATCAGGCAGGGTGGGCACCTGCAGGTCAATATTAAAATAAGCGGGGTGGGCACCCGCAATGAAGGGGCCACGGGGGAATCCCTACGCTGGGGATTCCCACGGAGGTGATTGCAGCTCAGCGCTGCGAGTGGGATGCAGAAGCGCTCCCTCCTGGAATAATTACAGCGTTCTGCAAGAAAATAAGAATAAAGCGCTCACGAGGCACTGGGGGGTAAAAAACCACAAAGTCCCAAGGAATAGCAACTGAAGCACAAGCGTCCCAGCAACAAGGTCCTCACACATGAAGAGGACAATACAGGGCAGAAGGGTCCCCAAAAAGAAGTCCTCCAGGCATCCAGGGGCAGGGCAGAGCCCAGGGAGGCAAGCCTTCCCCTGGGCCCCAGCTGCAGCACGCCCCTGGCAGATTCCAGTCCAAAAACAAGAACAATTTGATGGGGTCACAGCCCCTTCTTTTATACAGCATTTACCTTTGTTCTGCAACTGTAGGGCAAGGGGAGAACCAGATACAACTGGTTCAGGAGCACTTTGTTTTGCTCAGCTCCCCTCTCTATTCACAGGACAGGCCAGGGACATTAGACGCACCACAGTAGGTGGAGCCAGCATTGTGGAGGGAAGGCCCAGCCCTATTCAGGTCCCAGGTGCAACTCCTCCCTCCCATCTTCATGAAGATCTCTCCATTCACCACCGGGCAGACTCACCCTGGCTCCTGGAATTTCCCAGCCCTCTCAGCTCCTGTCAATCACAAGCCAGACATGCACTCCACATCAGGCAGGCAGACACACAGTACACAGAAATGTCAACTTCTAAAAGTGGCACTTCTCCACCAGTCACCATAAATCTGCGCACACCATTGCGCAGCATTTATTCTCACGAATCCGCACATACTAAACTTGACCCTGCACTCCACTCACATCAGGAATTACCACGGACACACATATCCTCAATGCTTTCCTATGGGAGGGCAGGCCAATCTCACCACACGCACTCAGAGAGCGCAACCACTTTACACTGGGCCGCAGTGCAAGAGTGCCCAGAGGCCTAAAACCACTACCACCATTAGGGCCAAGTCCAACACCTTCCCAGCAAAATAAAGCAGTTAAACAGAACAGTCCACCTGGAAATAGTGAGGTAGTCTCAAAGAGCAGTGAAAAAGATTGTGTACTATTGAGGAAGCTATGAAATAAGCTGAACTATAACACAGACAGTACACCAGTAATCCTCATTGAAATCAATGCTAAGACCTCAGGATATATGAGATAAAAGGAACTACCAACTGAAATACAACACTCACTGAAGATAGTCTTTATGAGACACAGTGCTAAGGAGGTAAGGGAGAGTCAAACTCAATTGCTAGAGGTACCACCCTGAGAAACCATCTCTATGAGACACCCTCAGGCTGGGAGATATAAAGCAAAATGGAAAGGGTTAAATGAAGCATGCAGATCCTAAGCAAAAGATTCCACAGATCAAGTTCATGTAGAGGACCTAATAGGCCACACTGGTTTTAAAAGAAAGAACCCGGAGACCACAAGAAATCTTGGAGTGGGTTTACCTATATGTTGACCAAGAGGAAAACTCCTAGACAAAGTAAGCTATACTCTTTTGTAAGCCAGACAAGTCATACAGACAACATGGTAAGCAGACAAAGCTATGGAAAACTCAGCGAAAATGGCATTGAGAAGTGCAGCTTACCCTCTATAGAGAAGCTACAGACCTGCTTGGAAGACCTCAGGAGACCATTTGACAAAGCTCTATCATAAGGACTTAAACAATGATCAGGATTAGGATCAGATATCTCCGAGACAGATAATATGCACAGTCTGGGATCAAGGGTTGATTCTATAGAACAACCCTTACAATCCATGTCTGATGTGAGACAATGATCTAATAAATCAATACTCTCCATGGAAAATCAAGCACTCAAACTAACAGTAAACTGTGACAATATGGAAGACAGGTCTCAGAAATATAACATAAGAACCAGAAACCTACAGGACGGAGAATAGGGATACAATCTAGAAGTGTACATATGCAATATATTCAGGAAGATCCTCCAGTACGAAGAAGAATTTCCTATAGGTAGAGAGAAAGGACTCATAGGAACACTGACACCAATGATACACAGAGACGTTATCCCAGGATGCTTGTTTCTGGTCCAGGGAGGACCAGACGTGGCAGTTCGGGCTGGACTGTTCCCATGGGGAACAGGGGCAAGACTGATTTGCATATGGCATCGTCCAATCTGGGGTGTTGTGGAGAGCAAAAATATTATGGATTAAACCCAGATCTGTGACCGAGGGGGTGAATGTTTGCATTATTCAGCAGTCCGTCCATCACCTGCGTTTTCTTTTGCTTTTGTTGCCCTACGTGGGAACAGTATGCCCAGACGTGCCTCCCGTGGTCACTGTGACATTGGATTCAAGCTAGCCTAGCTGTTGAGTGGTGATACCCCGGAATCGTTCCCAGGATGCTTGTTTGCGGTCTAGGGAGGACCTGGCCTGGTAGTTTGGGCTGGACTGTTCCCATGAGGAGAAGGGTCAATACTGATTTGCATATGGCTGGGTCCAAACTCGGGTGGTGTTGTGAGCAAAAAAACAATGAATTAAACCCAGATCTGTGACTGGGAGTGAAGGTTTGCATTGTTCAGCAGTCTGTCCAGCATCTGGTTTTGTGGATTCAAGATTGCCTGGCTGTTGGGGGTAATACCCCGAAACTGGTCCCAGGATGCTTGTTTCCGGTCTAGGGAGGACCTGGCCTGGAAGTTCGGGCTGGACTGTTCCCATGCGGAGCAGAGTCAAAACTGATTTGTATATGGGTGGGTCCAAACTCGGATGGTGTTGTGAGTAAAAAAAAAAATGCATTAAACCCAGATCTGTGACTTGGGGTGAATGTTTGCATTGTTCAGCCTTCTGTCCATCATCTGTTCTTTTTGACATTGTGGAAAAAATCTCATCCTTCCAAGTAACACAACAGATTGTAATGGCTGGGAGATCTCAGAAACACATACTATGCGGAGAAAGCAAAGTGATGATTTTCCAAAAAGCACAATGTTTAAATAAAAAGATATGGAAACAGTGACAATATCAGTGCAAGGAGCTAAAGAAAATTCTAAGCATTCAAGAAAAAGACAACAACAAGCAAGAACAGCAATACTAAAAACAACTTGGAGACCATAGAAGGGTAGTCAACTACTATACAAAACATAGGAAAATGTGAGGAAGACTGACAGCACAGAAGGCAGTGCAGTGGTGACAAGACATTGAAGGTCTATATCCCTCTGAAAGAAACTCAGCAGGGTTGCCAAATGGAAGAGCTCTTGCAGTGTGGGGCTCTCATATGTACTAAACTTTAAAGAAATGTGATAATAACATAATGGGACTGAAGGCAAAATGTGGCTATAAAAACAGACAACTGCAGCAAAACGGATAAAAGAAGGAAGCCGAGAAATGGGTAGGACAGATCCACTCACTGCTTTTTTTCACAGTGTACTTAGGCCCGGATTATGGTCTACAAGGGGTTCAGAACAACTCTTATTATGCCTTATGCAGACCTGATGAGTGTTAAAATAGAAATCGTTCATGCTTACATTGTTTTATTAAGTTAGCATTCGCTGTGCCATTTTCTATGTGGGCGCCATTTTAGGCTGTTCAAAACTGATCTAGTACAATACTGAGAAATGCTTCCCTTAGAGTTTCATTTCTGAATTCATGTTCTGTCTCAGTAATGAGTGTACTGTTCATATTAGCGCATTCCTTTCTCACTAGATAAAGGCCCTTTCCCCCTTGTCTGGTGGCGGGCTCCGGATGGAACAACCTTGTATTTTGTTACTTTGTGTAAAGATATGAGCGATGAAACCATGGTTTCTGTATTTCGCTGCTTAGCTGCACCTGCTTAGGAAAAACTCCACTGTGGGCGTGTTTTTGCCCAGTTACGAAAAGTAGGGCAGATGGGGCTCCGGTCTGAGTGCACATTAATAAACAGTTATTGGTCTGTATCTTCTACCGTCTGACTGACTCTTCATTTGGTACGGAAGGCTGAGAGGTGGTCATTAGTGACCCAGGTGACCCTAAACGGGTTACTTTCTTCATGAGAGTAAAGGAACTGGAGACATATTTTGGAGCTTTTTATGTTTTCAAGTTGCGGTTTAGGTTTATAAAGAAGCAGAGAGGAAGCACACACACGATGAGACAAATAAAATGAAAGAGATTGTACATAGAGGTGACACAAAAGCAGGAATAGGATGCTAATCTATCAATGAACTCAAGGGGCCTGAACTCCAAAAAGAAGAAGCAAGGTTGTGGAATCACCGCAAAGATAAAAAAACAGATTTTACAGTAGATTGTTTTTAATCAACTTTATTTTACCATTTAAACAACATGTGCAACAGGTGTACAACCATTCTCAGCACTCGTTAAGAGCATAATCATTTTCACATCAGGCATATAACATAGCCCCGGCAGTTTGCATGGTATGGGCAACCTCGTGAGAATCCAGATAGTTGTGCATGACATCTAGTCGGTATCTCCCTCTGAGCCCGTGCGACTTTCTATCCCCATTGGACTCTGTGTTCTTGTTTGGGACCCCTCATCCAAAAAATCATGACAAAGTTCCCTCCATGACCTAAAATCCTCATCAAACTTATCTTTACGGCACACTTTCATATGAACCTCCTCAGCAAGCATCCATTCAAGCGCGTCTTTAAGCCATGCAGCGATCTCGTAGGCCCGCACTCCCAGCCACACAATCGCTATTCTTCGCCGCGCAAGCACTATCGGCAACTGTAGGAGCTTGTGTGCTATCTTGCCTTGTCTTTTGGGTTTCCGTATCAGTCCAAACAAGCAGTGTGATGGGTTCAGTTTCACCCAGTGAAACCAGGGGCAGGAGTCGGGGCGATCCGGTGCTATGTGGTGTAACTTCTCTCGGGTCATGTAGATGCGGTGGTTATAGTTATAGTGGACAAGTCTAACGCGGGCATTGCATGAAGCTGAATGTGTGAGCATGCCCACTGTCCTCCATCCTGTATCCTCCAGGGGCTCCTCCAAGTATGTGTTCCATGCTGCAAACGCCCTTGGTGGGGGACCATCTGCCTTAGCCCTCTTGGCATTATACAACAGGGAAATAAGATGTCTCCCAGCTCCACATGAAAGCAACACATCTAACATCTGGGAAGGCTCAAGGATAGAAGGCTATGTGGGCCATAGTTCCTTGAATAAGTCGGATAAGCGGGCTTATTGCAGATATTGTCCCCTCCCCAGCCCAAATTCCCCCCACCCCTGTTCCTAGGTGATGAATCTCTCGCCCGGGCATAAGTCTGCCTATACGCCGCACCCCCCTCCTGCCAAGCCCAGTAGGACATATTGGACATCATTTTCCGAACTGGAGAGAGTGCGCACACCAACAATTCCCAGTGGAACGAGGCGTGTCTGCCAGGTGCGCTGAGTCTACCCCACCACATACAGTACTTCGCACGAGACTCATGCCCCCTCCATCAGCAACGACGGCAACCTAACCGACGGGACGCTATCGCGGAGCAGCTGCTTTTCCTAATTGTCCTCTTCTTCAAGCACCAAGAGGCATGCTGTAACTGTGCTGCATGATAAAAAAGATCCAGCCTTGGTGTCTCTAACCCGCCATCCTCGTATAGGCGGTTCAGAGTAGCAAGTGCCACCCTGCTATTGCGGCCAGCCCAGTAAGGATCGATTAATATAGAATCCAGTAACTGGAATATCCATCTAGGTATGGGACAGAACGCGTTTTGCAACATGTACAGGTAGCGGGGCAGCACCATCATTTTGGCCCACCGCTATTCTACCCATTGAGGAGAGCGGGAGGGTTTTCAATAAGCCCACATAACGCCTCAGAGCGTTGATCATTGTGTAGACGTTATGTTGCAGAATCTGTGCATCTTCTGTTGCCACCTGTATGATCAGGTACCTCAAATGCTCTGTCTCTCATCGCAGTCCCAGCCGTGGAAGCTGTTCCCGGGGGAGGCCGGCAAACTGGGCCAGAGGGAAGATCAGTGATTTATGCTTATTGGGCCGCAACCCCAGTAGGTGCCGAACTCCTCCAATACTTGAAGGAGCTTAGGGATGGCCTCATGGGCGAGAAGACACAAAACAGAGCATCATCTGCATATAATGATATAATATGTGGGAATCCACCCGTACTAATGGCAGATCGCCACAGGTCTCTGCATGCCCAAATCGCCAAAAGCTCAATTGCCAGAGCAAATCATAGCGGTGATAATGGGCATTCTTGGCAGGTGCCCCTTTCCAGCTGCCACTCCTTCAACCTACTGTGACCCACCCGGACCCTGGTGCTCGGCGCTGTATATAATATATGGACTCAACAGCGAAACTGGGGACCAAAGTCGGCAACCCTTAGTACCTCCAGCATATATCCCCAATCAACCAAGTTGAATGCCTTCTCTAGATCTATGGAGACCAGGGCCAGCTCCTCATCACTAAATCACACTTCATGTATAATTTGCCCAGTCTTCTGATGTTCATACACGTGCTGCGGGATGATATGAACCCGCACTGGTCTTCATGGACCAGGTGAGCCATATATGGGGCCAGTCTGGCTGCCAAGATCTTACACAGAATTTTAATTTCCGAGTTGATCATTGTGAGGGGTTGATGCATCACTGGGTCCAGGTTTTACCCCCCCCCCCCGGCTTTAGGAGCATAGCAATCTCCCCTATATGCATGGTCGGGGGCAGTAGTCCCCGTTCAAACGCATAGAGGTCTGCTTGTAGCGCTGGGTCTGCAGTGTAGACTAGCTGCAGGTGTCGCTGGAATACCTCTAGTATTCCTGCTCTGGTTTGTACTAGGTTTTCCTCCTTGGCCGTCAACATGATCGTTAGTTGAGCTGTCTGCTCCTTTCGTAGGATCCATGCCAATAATCACTCTAATTTGTCCCCTTTGGCATGAAGCCGTTGGTGATATTGTGTCAATGTACACTTGTCTAGTCTATTACAGATATCTACAATGTGCATGCGCAGCCTCCTGTCTCTGTCTCCCGTGTATGGGTCAGTCGGGTCCACTGCCTAGACCTCTGCTAGGGCATTTTCTTCCCTGTCGAGCTCCACTTGCAACTGTCGTCGCACCCGCATACCAATCCTATGCTGGCTCCCCGAGCCACTGCTTTGAGAGCTTCCCATTCAGAAGCCCTACCCGCCCCCCCCCCCCCAAGTTCACAGCCCTAACCCCCCCCCAAAGTTCACAGCCAGGTGATCATTTACCAACCTCAATAGGGCAGTTCTCCCCACCTGGTCCTCAAGCAGATCCGGGGAAAACCTCAATCTCCTCGGCCCCCAGTGGGAGACCCCCACTTCACTATGCAACGCTCCGGGGAATGATCCGACAAGAAACTATCCAAGTGTCTTACCTCTGCTTCTGGGAAGGCCGGAGTGCCCGAAACCAGCACTCTGTCCAGTCTACTATTAGTGCCATGAGGGAGGAGCATGTATATAATGAGAGCGTGGGGGGACCCTGCCAAGACATCCTGAAGGCCTAGCTCACTCATGACCTCCCGGAGCTTTTGCATCATCTCAGGTTTAGTTCCGGGCTTGGAGGGGGGGGGTGCCTATCTATGTTTGGGTCCAGTACACAATTAAAGTCCCCCAGCCATATGAATGGGACATCAAGTTCATTAGCTATTAAGTCCTGGATGACTTGGAAAAACATGGGTCGTCAGTGTTTGGAGCATAAATGTTCAAGATAGTGATCTCTCTACCATCCAGCATACCCCAGAGAAGGACCAAGTGGCCATTTAAGTCTGACTTACTTTACGTGGGGGTGAATGGTATACCGGGGGCTTCCCATATCATTGTGCCGCTTGCATAGGTGGAGAAGGAGGAGTGATGCATTTGGCCTTACCACTACTTGGCGACGTTGGCTGCACTGGCTTCATCTAGGTGTGTTACATGGAGACACGCTATGGATACATGATGGCATTTAAGAAAGGTAAATACCCTATGCTGCTTAGTGCAAGTGCCTAAACCCCGAACATTCCTGGTCAGGAACCTAAACTTAGTCCCCAAAGCAGAATGGCCTCATACTACCATCTAATGCTAACCCTTGTCCGCCTATTGCCGACATACCATGGTGCACACGGACTTTTACAAGAAAACTCTCAGGAACAAGACCCCCAACCCCCTCCCACGGACACTGTACGACTAACTGTGCTTCTGTTAATGCCTGCCCATAGATTGAGCCAGGACATACACACATTTGCCTAAGTTGCCCAACCGGGGCCATAACTCTCTTCCACCACAGGGTGGATTGTCCGGATCCACCTGTCATGAAAAACGGTATCAGCCCAAGTTGTAAAATGGCTCCCTGATGCCGAAGACCCACCACCACAGGGGCGAAACCGCTATGAGACAGCAACGTGGCCGAGCTCCAGAGGCTCTGCCTCTTGCGCTTCTGGGACCTCTCTTTTGGTGGCTTACATACACACTAGGCCCAACACCTATGCCACATCCATGCTGTACAGGCACACATTTTACTCAGCATGTTATGTCCTAATGGTGCTTTGAATTCTTGGGTTGCAAGTGCACTCCTTGTTAACCTAATGCTTACTAATCTTTTAGTACATGAAATAATGGGTGCCACGGTACTGTATCCGCTGTCACAATGGATAACAAGTGAGAGAAAACAAAAGATATAGCAGGAAAACCTGCTAGGTACCATGAACTGTTCACTGTTTTGTGTCTAACAAACCCTTACTTAAAATCAATAAACAAAAACTGAGCAAAAGTGTATTCAATCAGCGTTTTCAATTGGTACTTTAGGACATCAATGCATAACAATAAAGACATTCACAATGTGAAACAAAGTTTCAATGTTTAAAGATACATGACATTAATAATTCTTAATGGTGTATACAATTTCATTGATGGTATTCAGTGATACAAAAGTAATTCAATTCTTCATCCGTTTTGAACATACGGGCCGATTCATTTCGGGACAAAAAGATCCCTTCGTCAGGGGAAAACCATAACACGTAATGTGAGCAATATCAAACGGGTAGATGAAGAATAGTAGCACTCAAGTGAATTGGCGGTACTCGCGTTGTTAGACAACATCTAATTGCATTTGTAGGCGACTGAGAAGTTTACCTCCAATTTAAGTTCCCCGCCGCAGCCCAAGCCGGCCCCCAGCACAGAGCCGGATTGAGCCTCCGATCTCTCTCTCTGCCTGAGGGCCCAGCAGTCAAGGTGAGTCCACAGAGGGAGCCCCTTGCTCTGCTTAAGGTCTTTTGCTTTTTGGGCTGATTTGCGGATCTGAACAACATGATTGTGCAGGATTATTAGGCAAACCGGCCGGTAGCTGCAAAGCTCACGTCCTGTCATCCGTGTTGCTTGGCCATGCCCCTGATTTTACAGTATTCTTGGAGGAAACCCACCAAATAGGAAAAGATAAAAACAGACTGAAGCACAGGTACTCCCAGATTCAAGCTCATTTGCCAGCAACTACTACAGGGGTTGCTGTCTTGATAAGATGTGTCACAGCAACACAAATCATACCCACAAAGAAAGATAAGTCAGAGAGATACATACAGTCACATAGAATACAAAGAAATTACTATAACACAACTTTACATGTATGCCCTAAATATGGATCAAGATCTTATTGGCAGGATGTGGGATGGATCTTGAAAGAAGGTATAGCGATGGTGGAGATGTTACCTTGTTCTGGATCAGAGATATGACAAACAATTGAGGAATAAGGGGCGGTAGATTCTTGGCAATATAAATACAAAGCTGAAAAGCAATATTAATTCTTCTTAATCACACAGAACTTACACGAGGATTGATTACATTATTGTGGATACAAATATGCAAGGTAGCTTGGATAAAGGTGAAATTGGAGCTATTATCGTAGAACACTCACATATAGTGCTAGAGTGGAATGCAGGAAAGATAGGAGGGCATCAAAGTAAATTAAGACTTAAATATGATTTACTTAGAGATCCTTTCAAGAATTTTGTATCCAAATACAGGAATCCTTGCTAATACACACATGATAGTACTCCAATGCATAGACAATGAGGCACACTGAAAGCCTACACCAGAGGCACACTATTTCCGTCAGATATTTGCAATAATGGAGAGTGAAGGGTCCACACAGAAAAAGAAATGTGGGAAGACAGGAATGACTTAAAACCCCAACAATGACAGGGAGACGGTGGAAAATTAACAGTCTCAAAGGACATTTTTCCCCAATGAATGAAAATGAAAAGACAGGCTAGGGCGTGGCCAGTAACATGGCTGTGGAACTGTGTCGATCGGCAGCTCCAACAGGCCCAAAGCAAATCTTGTATTAAATCCTGACCTTTTAATGCATTCCAACACTTGTAGAGGACGCCCTATACCCCTGGACTCACCACCTCTGCGACTGAAATGCAGAGAGTCAATTCTGGACGAGATAAAGCCCTCAAAGAATAGGGGGAAGAATCCGGGACTTGGAGGACCAAAATGGCAACAGTCCTCGTGTGAGTTGAACTGGCAAATGAAGAAAACAAGGCAGCGGTGAACAAAGGTGAACAGTGGGGACCAGATTTCCCCCCCTTTCCCTCTTGTAGCCTGCACCGGCGGGGGGGAGGGGCCTGAGCTATAAGTGGAGAAGACTGACCGTGGCCTGGCCCGCCGAGCCCGTCCCCGGAGTCATCAACCTGATGACGCAAACAGGTGGATGCCAGGAGGCTGGCAGAGAGAGAGGATCAGTAAAGGCCGACTAAAAAGGAGCATCGGTGGAAAAGTGCTGCAGCAGGGCCTTGGGGGACCACTGGCAGTGGTGAGAGGTCCTGGGTGGCACTACTTCACCCGACGCTGCGAAAAAGAATGGAGATCGGCCGGGGAGGCCTGACTCCCCACCACGAGGTCTACGCCCATGAAGAACGCAAAGCGGACTAGACGGTACTGCCCACCTCTGGAGTGCCTGCACCAGAGACCGCAAAACCCATGGATCCCTAAGGGGCCTACCTATGGCAAGTACTGACAAGTACCTGTGAGGGTGACACCTGGACGACCGTTGACAGAGGAGATCTCCGGCAGAGGTGGGGGGTGCCTCCTGTTAACGGGGTGGACTCTATCCCCAGAGGCCTGCACCCATAAAGAAAGTGAAGCGGCGGACAGTAGCCCGACCATAGAGTCCTACATGGCCGTGTCAAGCTCCTGGGAGCCCGCACAAGAGACCCAGGACCTGTAGACACAGAAGGGCCCATCCACGGAAAAACTGCGCTGAGTGACGATGAGGGAGGGATGCCCGGGCGATCACAGAAGAAGACAAGAGGGTGCTGTGAGACCCCCAGAGACGGCGGGGTTACACCCATGTTGGTACCCCTTGGGAAGAGTGAGACTGCAGACCCCTGCCTGGGAGCAAAGGACACCTTGCAACAGCGGCAGAAACCATAGTGCAGACCCTGCTAGCACGCACTGGGAGAGAGGGACTGCGCGGGAGGGAACACCCACCTGGTGAGGGGGGAGTGCTGGTGACCTATAAAGGAGGCAGTGGACGCATGGGATCCTCCGTGTTGCTGTCCATATGGAGACCTGCGGCCGCAGGCCCCCATCCTGAGAGGGGGGATACCTGGTGACTGCCTTGGAGGACAACATAGAGTAGGCCCCGGAAATATTCACTGGAGAGGGGGCCTGCATAAGAAGAGGCACCTACCTGAAGAGGACAGCGTAATGCTGACATACAGGAGCGGCAGTGAGACACCGCAGAGGGCACACCCTCCCCTTATGGGCTGAGATGACAAGTGCCAGCTACTGCAAAGACGTGGGAGAAAAGTTTGGACCTGCAGTTGGGGCCCTCAGATGGAAGCGCCGAGGCGGGGCCCCGTCGTGGCGAGCCTCTAGGCCCCCAGCCAACCAGTAACAAAGCACATGTAAGAGATGGGAACCCCTACCCAGTGAAAAAGACCCAACACACGGAAGAGCTGGTGGATGCAGTCGTTGGACCCACATTGGTGGCTGGCAGACAAGATAGTGGGGCACGACGTAATCCAGGATCACGCAGAGGAGATTTGCTCAGACGAAGGTAAGGGCAGGCTCGAGCTGCGGCTACCTGCCTGGAGGCAGTGGTCGCAAGGGAGGGGCCCCAAGGGAAAATACATAGACCAAGTAAGGCCCCATGAAGAGAAGGGACTGAGTGACTCAGTGGCCAGGTGCACTGGAGAGAGGGCCAACGGAAAGCTTAACATAGTCACCGCTCATGAGCCACCTAGAAGAGGTCCCTTGATAAGAAGCGGAAACACAGACCCTGCTGCAACCACCTTGGGATCCCGATCAAGGACTATACTATGGCAAGAGTCAAGGACCCTAAACCCACGAAACAGGGGAAAATGGACAGATACTCCAAAGTGGTGCCACAACCGCAGGGTGCAGAGGGTGAGACCACCGCCCTGCTGGACAACGCGGCCATGCTACAGGCTATACATGCTTCGACAGAGGTTCTGGAGGGGAAGGTGACAGGGGTGCATACGGAGGTGACCGTGTTGCGCCAGGACCTGCGTAAAGTCTCAGAGAGAGTGACCCAAGCAGAAACCCGCATCTCCGAAGTGGAAGTTATATTCCATAACATGAGGAAGGAGGTCATGGAACTGTCCGCCTCACTGAAGGAGGTGGCTTGGAAGGTAGATGATGTGGAAAACAGAGCCCGCAGGAATAACCTATGCTTCATTGGTTATCCAGAGGGAGCAGAAGGAAAGGACCCTGGACACTTCCTGATGACATGGCTCAGAGACTCCCTCCCAAATGCAGTTTTCAACTTGCTATATCACTGAAAGAGCTCATAGGATGCCAGGCTTCCAGCTGCCGCCGGCTGCCCCCCAAGACCCTTGATTGCACGCTTCTTTAACTTCCAGGACCGCAACCTCATACTCCGGGAAATAAGACAAAAGGGTGAAATCAAACACGCCATCACCAGAATAATGGTGTTTCTGGACTATTCCCATGAAGTACAAAGACAACGGCGGACCTTTGACTCAGTCAAGGATAAACTAAGAACTGTTAAGATTCAATACATGCTGCTAATCCCAGCAAAACTTAAAGTCAGATTTCAGGGCACATCACATTTTTTCATAATGCCAGAAGAAGCGTGGGCCTGGCTTGAGGAGCGGCCTCCCATAAGACGCCAACTGGAAACAACGGAAACCTCACACGTGGGCCTGCCAGGGAGCTCAGGCTCTGGAAAACAGAAGGGGAAAATACTGCACAGATCGACTGAGTCGCACAGGCTATACATTGGAACACCATTCTGTGCCAAACGACACACACAAGAAGACAGATATCGGACTCAGACAAAAAGAAACGCATGGGGCACAGATAGCCGCAACACAACAAGTACCGAGAGCACCCCACCTCCGATCCATCCGACAAAGAATACTCGACAGACGCAGATAGCGAACACCCAATCCTACAAAATAACCATCAACTGGAAGATCCAGGTCCGGAATCCACTACTATTGATATCCAGCAGCAGCAGTTGTCCAAAAGTGGTGAAGAAGGTTGAGATGTTGGGGCTGGGCAGCCACCGAAAGGCAGTAAGACACTTGTTCAGTGCCAATAAACACTGCACTTTAAGCCCACGGGGCTACAGGATTTAGAGTTAACCTATAATAACTACTAGTTACTGAACAGGGATTATGGGGGGATGACAGACCTCTCAAGCTGCACTTGTGCCTCAGTTGTCATGTTGACTAGTTGGGGAGTGGTGTGGGTAGAGGGAGAGTATGGGGAGGTGGGGTTACACTGAGAGTGCAGAGATGCCAAGAATTACGTTTGGGGTTTGTGCTATTGTGTTTTAGAAATATCCACAGAAATACCGAGATCAGGGACATGGGTGGGAGTCCAGGCAAGACATATCAAAACATTTGTAAAAAGCGTAAACGCATGCAGTGGGCAAGGGAAACTACTCAGTGTTGACATGAAATGTCAACGGATTAGGCAACAAAATTAAAAGGGGACTGGTTACTAAATATATTAAAAGGCTTAAACCTAAAGGATAGTGCTGCCGCTCTGCCGCATGTTAGCTCTTGTTTTTAGATTGTCACTAATTGAAAATGAATATGATGTGTTTTTAAAGATTCAACTCACTTAACCGGCACCAGCTAGGCTCCTTGCTGCAGCAGGGCTGAGTTCTAACATCCTGGTGACACTCCCACTAAAGGGCGTTTCCACGGAGGGCGGGGAGGAGGAGTTAGCCGGCAACAGCCATTTAATGGTAGCCGCAGCGCGGGAGCGGGTGTCTAAAGGATAGCGCTGCTGCTCTGCCGCATGCTTGCTCTTGATTTTACCTTGTCACTAATTGAAAATGAATATGATGTGTTTTTAAAGATTCAACTCACTTAACCGGCACTGGCTCATCTCCTTGCTGCCGCAGGGCTGAGTTCTGACTTCCTGGTGAAACTCCCACTAAGGGGCGTTGCCACGGAGGGCGTGGAGGAGGAGTTAACCAGCACCCGCCATTTAATGGTAGCCGCAGTGCAGTAACGCAGCGGACACGCGCAGCGGGCGCACCAAAAGCGCGCCAAAGGCAAGCCCGTCTGCGCCCATCTGCGCACTGCACGGGGCTAGGGGCCAGTCACTATCCCTGTTTTTTTACCTATACACAGTCTAGGCTAAAATTCCTACGTACAGGAGATCAGCCACTTAATTCCTCTGTCAGCTGTAGACTAACCGAGCTAGGAATTATGGCGGCCAGGTCAGTCTTCCCAGAAATTACATGCCCTCAACAAGAGCTAGGACTTAATCAGAATAGACTCTACAGGTGCTTAGACCGTGAAAGATCGCCTGAGTGAAGTATCATTTATTTTAAAAACTCGCTCCCTGCCTAAACACGAACTGGACATATTCCATTTCCTGGACTCGACACACCCAGATATTCTTCTTTTAACAGAAACGTGGTTATCCCAAGAATCTGGTCGGGATACATTGGCGGCACTCCCAAACAATTACTACATCCTGCAGGCGAACCGTCCCCTAGGAAAGACGGGAGGGGGAGTAGCTGGCATCATACGTCAGGAGTTAAAATTCACTTCATTAACACCGTTAGCCTTAAGCTCGGTGGATAACTTAGTCATCAAATTGGAGTCTGCATCGGCTCCTCTGATTTGTGTTTTATTATATAAGCCCCCCCAGAGTATGCCTCCATTCCCCCTCTCCTTGGGCGAACAGATGGCTCACCTCACAATGAACCATGCAAATATATTGCTTATTGGTGATTTTAATTATTGGGCTAATGATGCTCTGGGCGGCCATCAGGCCGAAGAGCTGGCTGAGCTACTCAGTGGGCTGAATTTTACTCAGTGGGTAACTCTAGCCACGCATAACAAGGGGCATACCCTAGACCATGTTTTGACGGTTAACATCACAGCGTCAGCCTTGACAGTTTCTCCTTGCACATGGTCTGATCACCATCTAATACAGTTGACTATCAACAACAATATAACTAAGATCATTCCATCAGTAGCTAGAGGGACTATGGCCAGGAACTGGAAGAGTATGGATAAATCTTTCTTCCTGGCTACACGGACTAACACAGTTCCTGGCATCCAGTCCTCTGTCACATCCAGTACGGAAAAGCCTCACTGCATGGCTATCAGCGGCCTGTAACGATCACGTCCCGCTTAGGAGGGTGAAATCAGTTGGGCGCCACGTAGCCAAGAGATGGTTCTGAGCAGACTTAAAAATACATAAATTAGCCCTCCGTCAAACTGAAAGGAGATGGAGACGTAGCTATTCTCCTGATAAGGAATAGGTCTTCTTAACTCAACTTAAACTATATAAAACAGCTATCTCTACAGCCAAGGCCACCTATTTTTCTGCTAAAATCATGAACTCTTCTAACAAGTTGAAAGACATTTTTCACATCATTAACAAACTTTCGAACCCCGACAGAGTCACAGTAAAATTCACACCATCTCAAGCACTGTGTAACTCTCTCAATACCTTTTTTATAGACAAAATCGTCTCAATCAAGGACAGTATTTTAAAGCACACCACCCTTAAGGCACTCTCAACTATACCAGAAAACACCCACTGTCTTGAGTAGTTTCCAGCGATCAACAGAGGTTTTCTTTATCCTCCCTAGGCCTGCCCTCTCTGTCTGTCTAAATGAGTCACTGGCTATTATTGTCCCCCTCTTAAAGAAACCTGGGGCGGACCCGAAGATATTGACTATCGCCCAATCTCGCTTCTCCCGCATCTGGCTAAGGTACTTGAATCTCATGTAGCAAGATGCTTATGTACCTTCATCGAACAGTTGGAATTTCTCAATCCTTGCCAAGCAGGATTTCGGCCAGCCCACTCAACCGAGACAGTCATACTGACTGTCCTGGACACACTCCGGAATGAAACAGACAAAGGTTCCCCTCAGGCTCTGGTGCTGTTGGACCTGTCTGCGGCATTTGGCATGGTCCTTCATGATATTTTGATCGATGTTGTTCGAGCCGCGGGGCTTCAGGGATCAGCCCGCTTATCCCATTTCACAGTACCTAAAAGGAGTATAACATGCGGAGTACCCCAAGGCTCTTCGGTATCTCCTCACTTATTTAATCTTTACCTCCTTCCACTGATTCAATCCTTAAAAGATAGGAAGGTGTGTACATTTAATTATGCGGACAACTTACAGCTCATATTCGCCATTATTAATTCCCTTGACTCGGCGTTAGAATTCCAAGCCACCATTCTGCATATCCGGGATTGGATGAATAGTAACCAGCTGAAATTCAATCCAGATAAGACAGAACTTATCCTGTTAGGAGGCACCCAGAATCCTTGGAGTCCGCGGTTTTGGCCAAATGAGCTGGGCACTCCCCCACACTCAATCTTCCTCAGCTAAAAGTCTTGGGGTAATAATAAACAACCTCTCAATGAAAACCCTAGTTACAATATTTTCTTTGACCTGCCATTATCAAATAAGAAAATAAGGAAGATCAGCAGACTCCTCACGGGAGAAGCACTAATACAGCCATCTTAGCCATTGTGATCTCTCATTTAGACTATGCCAATTCTCTATACTTTGGCATTCCACTGTATCTCACCAGGAGACTGCAGCTAGTTCAGAACCAGGCTGCTAGGTTGATCTTTCAGCATCCAAGGTGGGAACACGTCTCTACCCTTATGAGGAAGCTACATTGGCTCCCCATCTTACAACGTTCTGCTTTTAAAGTGGGCTGCTTGATTTTTAAGTCCCTGCATTGCCCAATCCCCAAATTCATCTCCAACCTCATTCAAAGACATACACTTGTGCGCAATTTGCGCTCATTGTATATGAGCCTCCAAACCACACCCTCTTACAACTGAAGCGATAAGGTGGCTGCAGATTTGCAGTGTTGCCCCCTGGATTTTGGAATTCCCTCCCATCAAACATTAGAGCATGTACGAACCTCATGAAATTCAGAAAGCTTCTTAAGACCTGGCTATTTGCCCAAGCCTATGACTAAATCAAGCGCATGACAGACTAATGAAGTTCCAGCGTCCTAGACCAAGCTCCAAGAAACCAATCGGTGTACACGCGCTCTATAAATAATGTTGAACATAACATAAACCGGACATCATTCTCCTACAAAAGACTCATTTAATAGTCTCACACTGCTCCTTCCTCGGGAGGGGTACATGCAGGCTTTTCCACGGGGTCTAGGGGAGTCACAATACTGATTAGAAAAGCACCACCCTTTCATACCTCGAAAACATGGGCAGAGCCAAATGGCATGTTTGTAGAGGTGAAGGGGACATGGGGTCGTAAAGAACTCACATTGATCAGTATTTATGCTCCCCAAAGACTCCAACAGCAGACACTAGATAAAATAGCAGGGATACTCAGAGTCGGGTCCCTCCAAGCATATTATATGCGGCAACTTCAATGACATCACAAATCCACCCTTGGATCACACACACGTAGGTCCTGGAACACGTTCTCCCACCCCACTAGAACAATTCAAAAACACACTTGGTCTGACTAATCTCTGGCATCTACACCATCCAGTAGACCGCACATATTCCTACTTCTCTGGAGCTCATAAGGTCTTCTCTAGGTTAGACTACTTCTTTGCCCCCGGGGTAGAAGTGGAGACAGTAGAAAGGGTGGAATATCTGGCGCGGGGCATACCTGACTCCTCACCCCTCTGGTTAACAGTGGGTGGGAGAGCAACAGGAAACAGACGGGAGTAGAGGCTGCCGGCTTGGCTCTACAGGACAAGAAGATTATCAATGAGGTCCGAATTGATACGGAGCTCTACTTTCAAGAAAATTAGGGCTCAGTGTCCTCCACAGTAACTTTATGGGAGGAGTACAAAACAGTTGTAGGAGAAAGGGCCCAAAATATAATAGCTCACAAGAAAAGGGAAGAGAATCGAGAAACTGAAAACCTGGAACGTAGGCTGTTAGAGCTAGAAGAACAAATGGACTCTAATGTTAACCATCCATATTACGTCAGATGGAGATAACACAGGGGGAACATAGAACACTGGTATATCAATAAGTGAAATCCCAACTTCTGGCCACACAACACCATCTATATGATGCAGGAGACAGAGCAGGAAAACTACTAGCCTAGATGAGCACAAGGAAAGGGGACGAGATGGGTAGTCTCCATACACGAACAAGACAAGACACACATTACATCCCCAAGCATAGCGAGCGCCTTTGCCCACCACTACACAGAGTTAGACATGGCCAGGCCACTGGCAGATAGCACCCACACTGACTCCCATCTACATACCATAGAGGTCCCCACCCTTTCTCAAGAGGATAGAGAAATGTTAGAGAAGGAATTGACCCTGAACGAAGTGATGGACTCAATTGGCAGACAGAAGTCCGGGAAGGCTCCAGGCCTGAATGTTCTTCCTGTAGAATTTTAAAAACATAACACCAGCCTGCTGGCTCCACACCTTCTGAATAGGTTTCGGGCTTCCCAAAAAGGGGGGACACTCACCTGATCTTCGGAATGCCACAGTAGTGGTCATTTGTAAACCAGGTAAAACCCCAACGAAATACAGGTCCTATTAACCCATATCGTTGCTTAACATGGAAGCGAAGATTTTGGCCACTATCCTGGTGTTACGCCTTCTGCTGGTGTTAACATCCCTCATATACTGGGACCAGTCTGGCTTTATACCACAGCGCTCCGCAAGACTTAATCAACTAGCCAACTGGCTGGATACGGTGAAGAATAGATCCACTGCACATGTGTTCCTCTCTTTAGATGCCGAGAAGGCCTTCGATACAGTCCATTGGCATTCCTGCGACTAAGCTTGCTGAGGATTGGATTCGGCCCAGTCTTTATAGTTTTAGTTGAACTGTTATACACTGATCTAGTTGCCAGGGTCCGAGGCAATGGGGCAACCTCTGAGACCTTACCGGTCCAGAGGGATACTAGACAGGGCTGCCCCCTGTGTTGTTTGGGCTAGTGTTGGAACCATGGGACTGTGCAATTAGAACACACCCAGAAATAAGCAGCTTTAGAGATAGTGGAGAGGCTCTTAAAGAGGAGCGTATATTGCTCTATGCCGACGACATCCTATGGTACGTCACTAACCCTGACAGGACACTCCCGATGGTTTTACACATCTTTAAAGAATACGGCCGACATGCAGGATACAGTATCAACTGGGATCAATCAAATTTTTATTCGATAGAGGGGCCCATAGACACATGAAAGCTCCCGGAGTGCTTCCGGGAGGCTCAGGAGGGGTTCCGCTATTAAGGCCTGTAGATTACCGCCAATAACATAGCAAACCTCAAATAAAATATTCAATGGGTGCTCATAGAATTCCATGGGGACGTTGAGAGATGGAGGCGGCTTCCACTAGCAAAAATGGGCAGAGCGGCCCTATGCAAAATAATCACGCTCCCGAAACTAATATACATGCTACAACATACATATTGCAGAATACCCGAGGTTATATTTTCAACGGTAGACACGGACCTACGCACACTCCTGTGAGACGGGGCGCACCCGAGAGTAGCATTACAGACACTCCAGCGAAACCAATACAACAGGGGCCTCGCACTACCAGACATAAGATCCTATTATAGGGCGGCCCACCTCATAGTGAGTAAAGAATGGGGACACGCAGTGGGGGACCACCACACATCCGCCTTAGAAAGACTTCAGTTTCGATGCCACACATATCTTCATTACCTGTACAGTGGACAAGGGAACCTGCCAACTGCGGCCAGCCACCCAAAGGATGATAGAGGCTTGGAAAGGGGCGGAAAGGCAAATAAAGAGGGATAGACAACTCACAAGGGAGACCTTTCTCTGGGAGGGTTCAAGACTGACACAAATTGGTAAGCTCCAGGGGCTTAAACACTGGGATCTAATCAAGATCTCTAAATGAGTTAATATCTTGGAAGGAGGTACCCTGCCCCTTTCGACACACTAAGTACGTGACACTCAAAGATATTTATATCTTAGGCTGCAACTTGCCTGAAGGGCAGAGGGTGTAGATGCCGCAGACATCCCAGAATTTGCACCCCTAGAAGGCAGGTAACTGCAGGAAGAACTCTCCAACAAGGCCATTTCATGGACGTACAAAACGCTAATTAATAATATCCATGATAGATTGGGACCCATCAGGTCCAAATAGGAAGTCACCACCGGGCTGTTGGAGGACATTGACTGGGAGGTGAACCTAATGGACCCAAGGAAAGTGGCCATTGAACAGCAGCTAAGCCTCATACAATTTAAGATTCTCCACAGAGTGTAATTTGACAGAGCGCACCTTCATATTATGGGCAGGGCACAGACACCTTACTGCCTACTATTTAAAATAGTGCAGGGTACATACATACATACATATGCTTTGGGATTGTAGCCATCTCAAAACATACTGGAATCAAGGTACTGGGGGGACTTGAACAGAGTGCTGGGAGCACAACTCGACCCGGAGCCCAAATATGTCCTGCTGGGCATTCCCACTGAGATAGACCTACCACATAAACTCATAATATGCAACTTAGGGCTAATAGTGGCCAAAAGAAACTTAGCCCACTACTGGGGAGTCCCAGATCAGCCCACACTTACCAAATGGAAGGCCCATATGGATCTCTACATGGTGACAGAAAAGGCAAGAGGATGCCCCCAAACATTCCGTAAAATCTAGACCCCATGGTTAAAACATTATGGGCTAGAGGTAGTGGAGGACGAAGAGGTGCACAACTCAACAAGACGTGACCCGGGGAACGAGAAAAATTAGAAGACGCATCTCCCCCCTTGCTCATTTCTTACTGTTATTCTCTATCATCCATCCTTGCCCCAGATTGTCATTGTGATTAACACTGAATGTGGCCCTGAGCAGACCAAATTGATTTTAACCCTACTTGTGTCATTGCTGTTCCATTTTACTGTATCTGCACTATCTCAATCTTATTCAATTGCTCATGCATCTCTAATTTTCGACATTCAATCTACTTGTTATGCTTGTGTTAATAAAAACAGTTTTAAAAAAAAGAAAGTGAAAAGATGGAGGCTTACAGCTACTTTTCTCAAATCTGAAAATCAAGGGGAGGAATCATTAAAAACTGTTGCTTACAATTAACATCTCAACAGAAAGAATGTTTAGATAGAGCCACAGAAGAAACAGAGATAAGGGAAGCCATAAAAACTCTTTAAATGAGGCAATCACCTGATGTAACCCACTGGAGGGAACACTGGCACCACAGTGACTCTACTATTCAACTAGTTTGGGGCAGACTCGGGAACAACCCCCTTCCTTGAGAAATGGAGAAATGATCCTACTCCCCAAACTAAACCTGGATGGAAAATTAATTTACCAAAGAACTTGCAAAAATGTTGGATAAATACATGTCAGTTCTCATAGAAGAGGACCAATCAGGGTTTAAAAGGCGAGTGACTCACCTAACAGGACACACTTTAGACTGAAAATGTGTATGATCGTGTTATGATCGTGTTAGTTGGTGCTTTTTGGAGAAAACATTGTGCAAGCTAGGCTTAGATGACAGACTTTGTAGCTGGACAATGTAATGCAATGTAAACAGAACTGGAGTCCAGGTGTTGAGGTAGATAGATAGCACAACTGGGAGAAATAATGTGTGACTTGTCATATTTTCAAAGCTTTACAAAATGGTAGTAGCTGTTGCAACATTTAAAGGGAGGGAGATGGAGTATTTGACAGCCCTACCTCTTTGACCCACCGATTCTGGTGTGACAGAATTCGGGAACTCTAACCACATTAGCACAGCGATGGCCTCAGTTTGTGGATCACAAGAGAACTCTAACACCTTCTCTGAAGATAAAGAGGATCCCACACAAATTAGGCTTAATGTACCATTCAAAGTCATTTAAAAATCACCAGTTTGGAAATGAGTAGTCAGTGAAGAGTGTTTAATGCCATCATTGCTAAAGTGAGGTGAGGGCATTGTAAGCCAAGTCTTGCAGCAGCATTCTAAAATTAGCGGCGGCAGTTAATGCCAGAGAAGATGCAAGAAATAAAGAGTGCCAGAAGTCTAAGCGACTTAAGATTGGCATCTTCACCACCAATGGAAGAGCTTAGCAGGGAGAAAAGAAATAACTTTCTGTAACAGTTGCATGAAAGAAAAGCAAAAAGCAAAAAGGAAGCTAACTTGACCTTACAGTGACAGATTAGCATCCAAAAGGAACTCTAGGTTCGGGACTGCTACCACTGCAAGTTGAGCCGCTCTCACAGATACCAGCTACAATCCAAGAAGAGGAGCAAGAAGAGACTCATGACCTGGTAAAAAACACGACCTTGGTCTTGTTAAAGTTACATTATAATGAACTGTACACGTGCCAAGTAGCAACTGCCAGCATACAATCTTGGAACGTTGACAGAGGGTCAGAGATGACCAAGTTACCCACCTACGCTAATGACTTATCTGGTAGAGACTATCTAGCTGCATATTTTTTACCTTAGAAAAGTTCCTAGGCATCAGAATGGATCCAGACATTTTCGAGCAGTACCCCTGCACTCCAGTAGGTGGTGTCCTTCGGTTCCGCGTTAGCACCAGAAGTGCCTTTCCTCACCAAAAGCACAGAGCCACGAAGAATGCAGACACACAGGTGTGTATTGCTAAGGCCCTTAAAAGGGTGATCCCAAGCTGGGGAGGGTTTTTAAGGAATCTGTGGCTAGATAGAGGCTCTACCAGATAAGGTGTTACCAAAGGTAAGTAACTTGTTTATCTGTTAGAGACTTTTAGCCACAGATTCCTTACCTTCAAATAGATTCCCAAGAAATACCTTCCTGGAGGTGGGTCTACGATACAGATTAAATCAAACAGTCCTGCAGGACCGAACAAGCAATGTGCCCATCATGACAGGCCTAACCATCCAGTCAGTAGTGTTTGGGGAACATGTGCAGGGATGCCCACATTGCTGCCTGACAGCTGTCCAAGACAGAAATTCTATGAGCTAACTCAGTGTTTGCAGCCTTGTGTCTAGTAGAATGAGCATGCAAGTCCTCAGGAGGCTGCTTTTTGGCCCGTGTGTAGCAGATTTTTATGTAGAGTACTAGCCATCGTAAGATGATCCTCGTCTGCAAATCATTCCCTTTCTTAGCACCAACAAAGCACATGAGGAGTTGATCATCCACCTGAATCTCCTTTGTGTGATCTAGAGAGGGCGACAATGTTCTTTTTGGGTCCTTTTAGAAAGGTAAGGTGGAACAAAAAAGGTAGGAAAGGTGTTGTTTTGACCTACATGAAAAGGTATTAAAACGTTTGGGAGAAATTAAGCACAGGCCTGTAAAAGCAGAATGTCTCCGTAAAAGGTGGTTTAAGACGAATGCACAGAGAGTGCCCACAATTCTCTGACCGTTCTGGTCAATGTTATGGCCACCAGAAAAGTCATAACTTGATGGGAAGCAGGTGACGTAGACAGTTGTGAAGCGTTTCGAATGGCATGCACATGAGACAAAGTGAGGAACAAATAATATTCCATTGGGGCATGATGAAGTGCCTTGGAGGAAATGTGTTGAAAGCCTTTAAGGAATCTAGTCACAAAAAGTGATTAGAAAAAGGAAGGTTTGTCCAGCATCTGCAAGAATGCCGAAATGGCAGAAAAGTAACCTTTAACAGTGCCCAGAGCTAAACCCAGCTGGGCTAGAGAAAGAACAAACAAAATAACTTGGGACAAGGTTGCAGAAAGAGGATTGATATCCTTGCATACACACCATGCCATGAACTTGTCCCAACATTAGGTGTATGTAGCGTTCTGTTGGAGGGACATCTGGCTGCAAGGGTAACATCAAAGACTTCATGAGGAGAGTTGAAAGTTGTCAACTGTTGCTGCTAAATCTCTAAGCATGAAGGTGGAGCATGGGCAGGTTTCGGTGCCAAACCCTGCCCTGCGGTTGCAACAGAAGATCCTCCTGAATGGTAGCCTGAGCGGAGAACTGATGGTCATTCTCAGAAGTTCAGGATTATAGACACTCTGTGCCAAAACCAGAGTCACAAAAACGGTTTGGGTCTGGTCATTCCTGATCTTCTTGAGGACTCTGAGCAGGAGTAACAGCAGAAATGTGTAATGGAGATCAGAGTTCCACGCAAGCCAAAAAGCATCTCTAAGCAGGAACTGCCTTGAAAACTTCAGTGAAGAAAACTGCTGACATTGCACATTCTTGGCATTGGTGAAGAGATCTAACCAAGGCTCTCCCTACTCTAAAAAGAGACCTTGCACCACCACAGGATGGAGATGCTATTCATGATCTGCCAGAAATTGAAGGCTGAGTTTGTCTGCCCTGGCGCTCAGAAAGGGCTACAGGTGTTAAACCAAAGGAAATTCCCTAAGGTTCAGCCATGTACCGGGCCTCTTGACAAATGGTCCATGATCCCACCCCCACCCTGTTTGTTGAAGTAACACATGGCGGTAGTTTTATCCATTTACACCTGCTTTAGCCCTTCTTTGATCAAAGGAAGAAATGATTACAATGCCAACCAGATCATCCGGAGATCCAGCAGGTTGATGTGAAGCCCGGACACAACTGGAGACCAGAATCCTCTGATCTCCACCTCTTCCAGATGGCATCTGTCACTACAGTCAGCTTAAGTTCAGGAAGGGAGAGGGGTCTGTACTGACCCAATCGGGCTTTGTAAGCCACCACTGCAGCTCTTTCGCCATTGCCTCTGAATTCTGGACCAGGTTGGAGAGATTTCCATGATGTTGTACCCACTGGAACTTCATGTCCCACTGCAGAGCCACTATATGCCAAGGGGCATGTCTCACAGGAAGGATGCAGAAAGCCATGAGGCCCAACAGCCAAAGAGTCAGTCTCATGAAATTCAGTATAGAGGCTGAAACATCAGTGGTATGGCCCGAATATCCTGGACTTGCCTTTCGAGAGGATAGGGCCAAAATTGCACTGTGTCCAGAACAGCTCAGATGAAAGGGAACATCTGAAACGGTGTCAGGTGTGACTTTGGCAGTTTGATAGTGAAACCCAAGCAAATGCAAGAGGTTCATCATATTCTGGAGGTGGAAGACAACTGCCTGGGGTGAGCTCTCAAGCAACAGCCACTTATTAAATATTGGCAAGACTGAAACCCCAGACCTCCAAACGTGCTGCAGCCACGCCATCACGTAAACACCTCAGGGGCGCTGGTGATGCCAAAGGGGAGTACAGCACACTGAAATTGCTCTTAGCTCACCGTGAACCATAGGTAGTGCCTGTGGGCAGGCAGCATGGGGATGTGGAAATGTGGCCAGCAAGTCCAACGCCACCATCCTGTCTCCAGGAAAACAGGACCTTAGCTAAGGATGACCATTGGAGCTTCTCCTTTTTCTGGAAGAGGTTGAGATGGTGCAAGTCTAGGAATCGACGAAATAATTTCTCCTTTTTGGGCACCAGATAATAGCAGGAATAGCAACCACAGCCTACTTCTGATACCGGCACTCTCTTGATGGCTCTTTTGGCCAAAAGAGCTAACACTTCCTAATTGGGCAAGGAGAGAAGGCCCTTAGTCAGCCAGTCATAAGTAGTTGAGGCAGGTGGTTGTGTATCCTGCTCCCCAATGGGTGCCCATGTTGCTATAAGGGCAAACTAAAGGAGTTTGGAGGCTACAGCTGCTGGGTTATGTACTGACCTGACCTCTATCTGGTGGTCCCATCTTATCTGTGGTCTGTGAGAACTGCATCCACGGGCAGGAAAAGGCTGGGAAATCTGTTGGCCTTAGTAGTTGGGTGGGAAAAGACGTGGCTAGTAGCCCCTACCATTGCTACCGAATGGGCGAAAGGAACACTGGGGTTAGTGTAGGGTCATGGATAGGCCCAAAGACCTGGCCATAGCTCTGCAATCCTTAAAGTGTCCCAGCGCTGAGCGCTGAGTCCGCCTTCTCAATAAAGAGACAGAAACCATTGAAGGGTAAGTCTATGAGCGAAGTCTGGATATCCCCTGAGAAGTAAGCCTGGGCAAAGCAGTACGCTACGCTCGCGTAGTCTGCGAAGTTTGCGCTACTTCGCACTACGCGAATTGCACGTAGCACAGTGCAAACACGCGTAGCGTAGTGCAGCGGTCATTTTTTGCTTGCTCGCGGTCCTCAACGTCAAGTTGGCGACCGCGAGCTAGCAAAATGACATCCCGGCGAGACTTTTTCCTCGTTCGCAATCAGCAACATCAAGTTGCCGATCGCGAGCGTGGGAAATACATCTCCCGGCGAGCTTCTCAACGCGGGGAGGTCAGGTTTCTCATTGCGAGTGGTCGTGTATGCTTGCGACCGCTCGTGATGAGAACTACCAGTCCGCGTTGAGAAAGCTGCCGCTCGAGTAGAAATCTACTCGAGCGGCAGAAAACGACCGCCTGCACTGTGCAAGATGCAGTTTGTACTGATTGCACAGTGCGGACAAGCATCCGGCACTGTGCAATCAGTGCGAACAGCATCTTGCACAGTGCACTACGTAGTTTGCGAAGCTACGCGTAGCTCGCGTAGTGCGAAGTGCACTTCGCGAAGCTACGCATAGCGCTACTTCGCAAACTATGCCCAGGGTTACTGAGAAGCTCGTGGTTCTCAGCCAGGCACAGCGTCTCAGTGCCACTGATGATTAAACCAGTCTGCCTAGCAAAATCGGTCTTGTAAAGTCCACATCTGATGGTGATCTTTGCTGCATCTCGCTAGTTGGCAATAGCTTGAGAGAGTATGGCTCGGGCCTTCTCTGAAACCATAGGCAGCACTTGTGAAACTGAATCCCACTCAGTTTGTTGGTATCAACCCAAAAAGCATGCTGTGTTCACTGACCGCGGAGCTAGGCTGGCAGAAGAGAAAATCCTCTTGCCGAAGGTATCCAGCCTTTTTTGATTCCTTATGCGGTGGAGAGGTAAAGAACATGCTGGGATTGATCCTGGAAGCGAAAGCTTGCACCACCACGCTCTCCAATGTAGGGTGCTGTGTGAGGAAACTGGGGTCCCCAGAAGCAGGGCAATGGCAGGGGGCAATTATCCTGTGCACAGGAGCTACTGTGCAGGGCTTGGACCAGGCCCAAAGAAGCCTTCTTTAAGGGCTTCACTGAATGGTAGTAAATGTTCTGAAGGGGCAGCTCCCGGCTGAAGCACTTCAGTCAAGACATCTGCCACTGTGGGGAACTGATGGTCCAAACTTCTCTTGCGATCCGCAGCACCATTGTGAATGAGGCTCCCTCCTCCGTAACCAAGGTAGATGGTGGGACCAGGCCAGAGTCTATTGAGGTGTCCAAATCACTGTCATCAACCAGTTCCTCGTACCAGTTGTCCTCTGTATCGTTAAGGGGATGATGGGAACCATAACAATTGTCTGACTCATTCCAATCTTTACCTTCTCCAGCCTGTCAAAGGAAAAAAGCACTGGCTTAGGCGTCATGGCGCCGGAGTTGGGCAACGCCAACCCGGCTAAGCATCGATATTGGGTATAACAATGGGGCCAGTGCCATCTCGGGACATTGGCAGGGCTGGGGGCAATGGCACTGGAGTGGGCGCAGAGGAAAGTCACGGCCTTGTAGGCAGCAGATGTCTATGAGATACTGTATTGAATGCTGCAGATAAATATAACCAGGGCACAGAGTGCCCTTGGTCTGCCAGCATTCAAAGGTTATCAAGAACAAAAATCGGGGCCGTTTCAGTCCTGTGAAATAGATGAAAACCAGATTGAACCATTTCAAAGACATTGTATGATTCCAGAAAGTTAGAGAACTGCTTGTTAATCGTTGTGTCCAATTTTGTTTGCCAGAAAAACTAGGCAAAAGATAGCATGATAATTGTGCACAGTGGACGGGCCTACCGTTCGCTTTTTTAACAGAGGAACAATCATCACCTTCTTCAATGGACTCAATAGATTTGTAGCAAAGCAGCAAGGGAGGTTGCCTGACAGAGGAAGCCTCTAACTACCAGCCTTTAAGAGGAATCAGATCGAAGAGAGAACATGAGGAAATGTACTTGGATATTTCTATTAGACCTCTCATGGTTAAAAGACAGATGTTACATAGGAGTGGCTAATACAGGGCTGCATTTGAGCAGGTGTTTGCCAGTGGGGTGCACCAGGACTTATTATTGGGGACTGGCACTTATTTTTCCCGTGTCCGATATTTACTGAGTGCAAGAGAGGGAAAACACACACAAATCGGAAAGAATGAGGATGAAATAGTTGGCAAAACCGTCACAAACAGATAGCAGGCACCTGTGAGATAAAGGGGCAGGGAGTGTCTGGTAGTGCATTAAAGATGACCGGCCTCGGTATTGTGTGCACCCATGTTTAATTGCATCTGGCCCCTGGTTTCTGAGTAGAGGTGGTTTAGCCAACAAATTAACAAGGAGAGCCGAGCCACGCCCAAACCAAGGGTCTGGCTCAGATCTTACAGCCCATGCAAGAGCCCAGCTCTGAAAATTTGCTATGTGAATCAAAAGTCAAAAAATTCTTTATTTCGGCCAATTTGGCCATAAAAGAGTAGAGAGTAAAACAGAAAGGGGAAGAAGGGGAAAAGGGAAGGAAAGTAACATTTAAAATCCATTTGTATACACATGGCAATATTTTCGTACAGGCAAAAATACCCTCTCATTAAAAAATTTAAAAATGCGACAGGTCCCGGACACTCATTTCAAAAACAATAAAGCTAGCAATCAATATCAATTAATTTACACCGCTTGCACCACATAGCTAGCAAAAATGTAGAGAGTGCAAAAACAATAGGGCTCGATGAACTAGATTTAAAAATTCTAAAAGCATTCAGGCAATGTTTAAAACCCAGATTTCTGCACAATGGGATGAGCCAATATTTTCTTGGTTTAGAATATGCTGGACAAAAGAAGAGAACATGAAGCTCATCTTCTAAATCACAGCTACAGCCCGGACAAGACTTATTAGAGGAGGCCGACCACTTGCTTGTGACAGCCTTGAGGGGTAAAGTGCCATGTCGCCATTGGATAAAAAGTTTACGCGCTAAAAACGGGAAGACAACATCCATGAAGTCCTCAAAATAATAAGAATTTTTAAATTCTAAAAAAGAATTAGTGAGGGAACCCACATTAGGGGCCGTGATTAAAAGTTCCAGCTTTTGCCCTTTGTAAATTTTGGTAAACATCTTCTGTGATATCCGGCCACATGCCCTATCTGGGTCTTCCCACATGGATTGTAGTCCTAGACTTAGAAGTTCAAGCTTAATAAACGCAAGCCAGGGGATTTTGCTTACACAAATGAGACTAAGGATCTGTTTAAGTTCGTCTCTATAGTTTACAAGATCTGGAGTAGTCCATAATCTGTGCCAGAACCTTAAGGGCTTTACTGCTAGCTCGTTTGCAATAGGCGACAGTCCCAGGTCTAACCTCAGCGGTGTTAATGGAGTGCTCTGAGGAAGTGATAATAATTGCCTTGCAAATTTGGACTCACCTTTAGTAATTTCAGGGGCAACACAGTGACCCCAAAGCTCACCCCCATAGAGAGCAGCTGCCCTTGCTTGCGTCTTATAGACCTCCAGGGCAGGACTCACTGGTCTAAAGCTTGATGAGTTGGAAACCTTTAAGATAGCACCCGAGGGGGGAGTGGCCAAGATGGCGGGGTAAGCGGTCGCACTCCCCGCGAGCTCCTGAGCCCTTTGGCCCCTGAACCGCTCGTTTTGGCAGAATCTCCCCCCGTTCTGCTGGAAACGGGTATGGTGGCGGCGGAGGCTTGACGGCGACACCTCTACAGCTCATGAAGGCCAGCCGAGTCCAGCCGGGACCCAGAGACACGGCCGCGGCCGAGAGCAGCGCGGAGGCGGGGCCGGGCCCTGCGGCCTACCGGAGCGCCTGGTGAAGTGTGGCCGGTGTGCCGCCTGGTGATACCGCCTGGAGGAGAGCCATCGGAGAAGCCACGCTGGGCGGGGGATTGCGGTGGCGGCTGGGGACGGGACAGAACCCCCGGGACCGGCGCCGCCTCCCTGAGCTTGGCTGGGAGTGCGGCCGGAGACAGAGCACCCCGGAGCCCGAGCGCGAGGGGCTGCGGAGAAGAGCCGGGCAGCGGTCACGGAGCAGGGGGCGGCCGGCGGCCGAGAAGCACCCGGTCGGGGCCCATCGCGCAACGTGGATGGTGTGTTGGCGGAATCGTGGAGAGGAAGACCCCCGGGGACACACAGGCCATCGAGAAACGACGACGCCGCCGATGGTGTGGAGCGACGCCGACGAGGCCACGCGCCGAGGCCACTGGTGAGGAGGCACGGCGGGGGTAGTAGAGAAGGACGGAGGGAGCCCCCAAAGTCCCGCGTGGTGAAGGCTGTGCAGTAGAACTGCGTAGCCCGACCTTGAGGAGGGGACCACTTGCCCAGCAACGGAAGGGATTAGTCTCCCTGGCGATCGTGCCCGGTTCAGGCGGAGCCGCTGACCGAGGGCCTGGCAGCAGGAGCAGGGGGCAGACGAGCCTGGCGAAGCCCCTGGAGTGTGGAGAGCGGTCACTCCTCTCCTTGGCGATTGCGCCGCGGACGGCTTGCGGACCGCGACCCCAGAGGCGGAGAGGGCCTCGCAGCCCAGCGCTGCCCCCAGAGGTACGAGGGAGTGGTGACTGGAGCGGTTCAAGTCCCTGGGTCGGTGCGGCCTAACGGGCCCTTCTGCGGGGCGGGCGGGCACAGGCCTGAGCAACGTGGCACAGACTGGTAGAACCCTGGTGCATGAGAGTGGATTGTGACTAATTACACGGCACAGGCCGACGACGAGTGCCCAGAGGGGTGCGAGGAGACCTCCCAGGGTACAGTGCCAGGGACTGGTGCGAGGCACAGTGGCAGTTGGCGGATCTCTGTTCTTACCACAATGGCGGGCAACAGAGGCGGTTAGAAGGGAGACCGTACTCTCCCAGAGATGCTCAGCAAGCACCACCAGCGGACAGAGAGGGGGCAGCCATCGGCAGGCCCCTCCGGGAGCCCGCGGACCGTGCACGACGAGGAGCCGCCGGTCACGAGATCTTTCCTGGAGTCCCTTTTCAGCTCCCTCAGAGATGACTTTCAAACGCTGAAACAGGAAGTGGCCGGCGAGGTACGAGAGGTACGGAGAGAGGTGGATGACCTGGGGGGACGGGTGGCCACTGTGGAAAGCGCAAGCCAACAGAGAGACGACGAAATCGAACAGCTGCAGCAGGAGGTGCTGCGCCTTCGGGACCAACAGCTAGATCTCCAGGCGCACAACGAGGACCTTGAAAACAGATCCCGGCGGAACAACAATCGGGTCCGGGGAGTGCCATCCTCGGAGGAGGGCGCCGATGCGGTGGGCTACCTGCAGGCCCTGTTTAGGGAGATCTTGGGGGAGCCGGTGGACTTCCCCATTCGGATAGACAGAGCGCTCAGAGTGGGGCCGCCACGGCGGGCGTCGGCCCCGCCACCGGACATTCTGGCCTTCCTCCCGGACTTCCCGCTCGAGGAGCGCATTTTGGCTGAAGCTCGGAAGCAACGATCTCTGACCTTTCGCGGCCACCCTGTTGCTTTATACCAGGACTTCTCAGCAATCACGCTCCAGAAACGCAAAGCCTTCAGGATCGCCACAGACTTTTTGAGGGAGCACGAGACGCCCTACGCCTGGGGTCACCATTTCTGCCTTATCTTCAGGTGGAACGGCGCCATGCACCAACTGCGCTCCTTGCGGGAGACTTGTGGGGTCCTCGGCATTACCGCAACGGAGGAAGAGGGGACTACCCCGCGCCGGGAGCGCCCCACTAGGGATGGCTGGCAGAGGGTGTCGAGGAGGCGCTCCCGTGGACGTGCCGGAAGGCCGGACGCTTCTAACGTCAGGGCCGGCATGGAAAACGCGGTGCTCGAGGTGGCCTGGGACACTGCCGCCAGTGACACTGCGGCGACGGCGTAAGAACACTCCGGGGGGAGATCATCGCAGCATACTTCATATTGCAGGTTTGGGGGCTGGGGGGGGGGAGGGGGCCGCTGAGAGGGGACAGTGGCTGGACGTCCACTCATGTAACTTTCCACGGACTTGTCCCCCTGGGACTTGACTGGGACTATGGTTTGTGGGTCTTTGGGGCTGGGGGTGGGAGAGAGGACGGAAGGGGTTCAAAGGTTGTTGGGGTTTCATCAAGACTCAGGGTCTGGGGTTAGGGAGGGATGTACAGGGGAAAAGGGGTTCAGGGTTGTAGGTTCGTTGTCAAAGGGGGAGCTGGTGGGTGGTGTGGGGAGGGAGGTGTACTTGTTGACGCTGGGAGGGGAATGGGGGGGAGGAACCAGGGGAGGAGGGGAGGCAGTCCAGTGCGTGTCCGGGGACGCAACCGCCGTAGTGGTGTACGCACCATAGTCTGTAGATTCTCAGGAGGCAGGGGCGGTCTGGTCGAGTCTACAACATGACACCTACAACATTTAAAATTGTCACACTCAATGTCAGGGGCCTTAATAACCCGATCAAACGACGGGCCGTACTATCCCTGCTAGAGAACACCCAGGCAGATATCTGCCTCCTACAGGAGACACACCTCCTGCCCCGGGACTGTCCCAGACTGCGATCCTCCGCTTTCCCTACACAATTTTACTCATCCTGCAACACTAAAACAGCGGGGGTAGCGATACTAGTGGTCCGGCGCTTTAGAGGGGAAATACTTCACAAACAAACAGAACTGAAAGGTAGATTCCTGGCCTATAGAGTCCACGTGGCTGGTCTCACATTCACGATTGGGTCCATTTATAGCCCGAACGAACGGCAAGAACGCTTCCTCAGCTCGGCACAGGAGGAGATCGCGGTTACGCAGGATAGGCACATTATCATAGGGGGCGACCTCAACATGGTCTTCGACGGCGCTGCCGATAGATCCGCCCAGCGCTCTCCACAGACAGGGGAGTTCTCGAAGGAGTGTAAGGCACACCTAGCAGAAATGGGTTTGGGGGACCTCTGGCGGCACATGCACCCTGCGGAACGGTCCTATTCGTACTACTCGCATGCGCACAAGACGTATGCACGGCTGGACCACTTTTTGGTCTCTGGATCAGTACGCGTTTTAGCCACGGAGGCAGACATGGGGGTGATTTCTGTGTCGGACCACGCCCCTGTGACAGCCGCCTTCAGTTTACCGCTGGCCTCATACCCTCCTCGGGTCTGGCGTTTGCGGGACACACTGCTCAGTAGATGAGATGTAGTCCAGCAGGTGATGAAGGCGATACAGGAATATCTGGCCCATAATGAGACCCCTGACACGTCTCGAGCGACCCAATTGGCGGCTCTGAGAGCGGTACTTCATGGGGAATTTATCGCGATTGCATCGGCAGATAACGCTAACAGACGGGAGAAACGGGAGGAGCTCACGCAGAGGGTCCGCGAATTGGAACACATGCATGGCCGGACGGGTGCGCCCCGGATCTGGCGGCAACTCCAAGGGATGAGAAAGCTCCTGACGGCCCTGGATATGGATCGTGCGGAATATGCGGCGCTGCGCCTTAAACATATCTATTACACCGGAGGGGACAAGTGCGGTAGGTTGTTAGCGAGCAAGCTCAGAACCACACGACAGAAACACACGGTGAAGGCGATCACCGATCCCACGGGGTCCACGGCTACGGAGGATGCTCACATAGCGGAACGGTGTTGCAGGTACTATGCGGACCTGTACGCTGGAGATCCTCCGAACGCCCTCGCAGTGCAGCGGTATCTGGCCCCAGTCTCCCTACCGTCCTTAACGCCCTCACAGGCGGAGGCACTGGAGGGGGACATTGGGACCGAAGAAGTGATATCGGCTATAGCCCGTCTCAAACATGGTAAATCCCCGGGGCCGGACGGCTTCACGTCCCTCTTCTATAAAAGGTTTTGCACATTACTGGCACCGACCCTCACGCGCCTGTTCAACACCTTCGCAACACCGGGTGCAATCCCTCCAGATCTGCTGCGGGCGTCCCTTGCGGTCATCCCCAAGCCGGGAAAGGACAGATCGCACTGTGGCTCCTACCGGCCGATATCGCTCCTAAATATCGATCTTAAACTATACACGGGAATCTTGATGGCACGTCTGGCCCCCCTCTTGCCGGGTCTCATCGACCCGGACCAAGCGGGATTCGTTCCCGGACGGCAAACGGTCGATAACACCAAGAGAATCGCACACCTCATTGAGAAGGCGTCACGAATCCGAGGGGAGAGGATGTTATTATTGGTGGACGCCGAAAAAGCGTTTGACCGCGTACACTGGCCGTACCTAGAACAGGTGCTGGAGAAGATGGGGGTGAGGGACAAATTTCGCCACATGATTTTTAACTGCTACAGATCCCCAACGGCCGTAGTAAGAGTCAACGGGTACAGCTCGCAGAGCTTCAACATTGAAAGAGGCACGAGACAGGGATGCCCGCTGTCACCCTTACTCTTCGCGTTATACATGGAACCCTTCGCACAGCGAATCCGGGATAACCCGGCGGTAAGAGGGGTGAAATTCGGTGGTTTTAGTCATGCCATCAGCCTATACGCGGACGATGTGATACTCTCCTTAGACGACCCGCTCTCGGCTCTACCGGCCTGCATTGACGAATTAACCTGCTTTGCAGAGGTGGCAGTATTTAAGATGAAAATGGGGAAATCAGTGGCCTTAGATCTCTCCCTAGCACCAGTGACCAGGACCCTCTTACAACATCGGGTCCCAATAGTCTGGTCTCGGGAACCGGTGCTCTATTTGGGGGTCCTTCTGGCTCCGACCCTACCAGCAATGGTGCTGGCCAACTACACCGCCTTGGGCCGGAAAATACGGGAAGAACTGACGCGCTGGGACCGAGGCACCCTTTAGTTGCTGGGCAGAGTGGCAGCAGTCAAGATGACAATCCTGCCTCAGATCCTATGTCTGTTTCGGGCACTCCCGTTGCGCCCACCAGCGGGCTGGCTCCGGCAGATGCAGTCGGAGCTGGGACGCTTCATTTGGCAGGGCAAGAAACCCAGAATGAGGAGAGCACTTTCATTGCTAGCACCGGAGGCGGGGGGGCTTGGCGTCCCGGACCTCCGCAAATACTTTTACGCAGCACAGTTGCGTTACCTGGTGGAGTGGAGCAGGTGGGAGTCGGACAAGCATTGGCTCTTCCAGGATCAGGCGGTGGCGGGGAGGCCTCTACAGGAGGTCCCATTTTTGCGCAGAGCTCACCGACCCGCTAATTTATATGCCTCCCTTATCACCAGAGTGCAGCTCCAGGTCTGGGACGCCACAAATCTCACGCACGGGCTGACTACGTTCCCCTCCCCGTTGACGCCCTTGACGGACAACCCAGACTTCACTCCGGGGACGTAGAGGGGCGCGTTCGGGAACTGGCGAGAGGCAGGATGCAGAGCTCTATGCCATCTATACAATGCGGAAGGGATTATCTCCTTCACGGACCTCAGACAAGATTATGCATTGCCAGAAACAGAGATGTTACGGTACCTACAGGTTCGCCACTGGGCGCTGCACCCACAGGTGCGCGAGGCGGCGGACAGACGACTCCTCCCCTACGAACGCTGGCTGCTAACGCGGACGTCCGACACCAAACTCATCAGCGACCTGTATGGATTTCTCCAGGTGCCCCCTTCGCTCTTTTATAACCCGGGACGTGAACGATGGGAGAGGGAGCTGGGAAGGACCCTGAGTCATGACGAATGGAGACAGATAGCTTATAGGGCTAGGCACTCGCATATCACACGGGCCTCACCGAAACTTTCACCAAAGTCTCCACATACTGGTACTACACCCCGGCACGTATACACGCTATGGATAGCAGCAAGGAGGACACTTGTTGGAGGGGCTGTGGGCGAATGGGAACACTGACACATATTCTGTGGGACTGCCCCCTGCTGGCCGCCTACTGGAAAGAAGTGATAGCTGAGGTAGACTCCCATTTCCAGACTGAGTTGCCGCGCTTTCCGGCCTATATCTTATTGGGCCTCCCCAACGACTTGATGTACCCAATAAAATCCCGCAGAGGCAGGCAGATCGCCATAGCGTTGGGATCCGCCATTCAGAACATACTGGTACACTGGCGTACGCCCACACCCCCCACGATCACGGGCTGGTTGCATAGATTGTGGCATGTGTTAGGCATGGAAAAACTGTCGTTGACAGTGGCAGGAGACACGGAGGCATTTAATGACATCTGGCAACCTTTCCGATCCCTATTGACCACAGAATTTAGAGAATTGACTTGCCCCCGATACCTACGACTCCTGAGACTCACCACGCAGGAGGAATCCGGCCCTTGAGAGAGCCTACTGACTGGGTCGGCAGGGTGGCCCCTGGAACAGGCAACACGACCTAACGGACTTCATGGGCAGCACGCACTGGATTGGGATGGGGGGGGGGTAGGGACCGAGGGTTGCGGGTGGGGGGACGGGGAGAGGGCGGAGGGAGTTGGGGCGGGATTTCGCTTTGTTTTCTGAGTATCACGATGGATTGCAGCCCGGAGGGGCGAACTGTAGCCAACGGGCCAGATGTAGAGACCAGGCCCTGGTTCATCAAGTATGGACGCTTCTCTGAAGGGTGCCCTGCGGGCCCGATCGCACAGGATACACACTATGTCAGTTGCAGCCTTTCGAAATTTCGATAGTATGAGACGCGGCCGGCCCTGAGGGGTTGTAGGCGACATGCTGTGTTAACCTTGATCTATTCATGGGACCCGGTAGGAGTGCTGATAAGCCATTCAGTAACGAGCCGGCCCGCAGGCTTGTAGGCGGAAGCTGCTGATGCTGTCGATGTTACTTTATCCATGTTAAAACTAATAAAAGAGTTAAACATAAGATAGCACCCAACAGCTGTTAAAGTCTCATGTGGGATTTGGCCTTTTGCGGACCCCATGACAAATTTTCATGAATTGTAACACCCAGGTACTGGAAGGTCGTAACCCTTTCCAAGCATACATCACCCAATGATGGATTAGCGCGAGTATAGACTGGCGGGTTAAAGATCATGAATTTTGTCTCGTCAGCATTGATCTCAAGGCTTCTGCTCCGACAGAAGTCCCCAAAGCCGTTCAATATCCTCTCAATCCCCATGGGAGATTTGGAAAGCAGGAGGGTGTCGTCCGCGAACATGATCGCCGGCACCCTCCTGCCAGCCAGTCTTGGTGTGTCATTGTCAGGGACACTGTCCAGTTGAGAGATTACCCCGTTGACATAAAGGCAGAACAGGGTCGGTGCTAAGACACAGCCCTGTCTCACCCCCCTGCCAACGGGGAACCTTGGTGACAGCGTCCCATTCTTGCCACAGCGAACCTGGGCAAAGTTCCCCTCATGCAATCTCATAAGTAGCACTAAAATCTGGTGCGGGAGGCCCAGATCCTGGAGGACAGCCCACAGTTTCCCCCTAGGAACTAGGTCAAACGCGGACCGGAGGTCCACGAAGACCATATAGAGGCTGCCACCCTCTACCTTTACCGTCTTCCAGTACAGTAGGATCAGTCGGAAGATTTGATCCATAGTGGACGTATTCCTTCTGAATCCCGCCTGGAAGGGGCTCAGTACATCGTGATCCTCCATCCATGTCAACAAATGGTCCAGGACCAATCTTGCAAATATTTTTTGTTGGACGTCGATTAAGCTGATTGGCCTGTAATTGACTGGGAGCAGAGGTGACCCCTTCTTAAATATCGGGACTATCTCTGCCCCCAGCCAAGTACTGGGAATTTCCATGCCTCTCGAGATAGCGTTAAATACGACAAGGAGATAGGGGCCCCAGATTTCAGGTTGATGTCTAAAAAGATCCCCCGGTAATTTATCAAGTCCCGGGGCCTTTCCCACTGAAAGTTTGCCTATTACACTTATCTCCTCCCCCAAGGTAAACTCCAGGGGCTCCTGCTGATCTTCTGGGACTTGTGAGTCGGGCAAACTCCACAACGCGGCCTCCCTGCCATATAAACCTTTAAAATAGGCCTCCCATGCTGATGGTGCAATATTCGATTCAATGGAAGATTTTAGGTCACCCGAACCATGATTAACAAGTGACCAAAATCTGCACGCATCTTTTGTGTCCAGGGCTACCTTTAGGTTCATCCACCTTTCCATGTCCCATTCTTTTCTTGCATGCCCCATGAGCTCTTTGTACTGCAATGTGTAATCTCGAATCGCCATTTTGCTGTGCCCTGCCTTAATTGCTATAACAAGATTACTCTTTGCTCTCCTGCATGCTGAATTGTACCAGGAAGAGGCAGGTTGTCTGGGCCTTCTCGTGGAAGCCTGGGGGTAGAAGACTTCAGCCAGGTTATTGGCCAAATCTGAATGGATTACACTAAATTCTCCATTGAAGTCGCTGTGAACATCTTGGAAGATTAGAGTTTCGACCTCCAGGAGTCGTGGTATAACTATGTTGTAGACTTTAGCTAAGTTCTCTTCCGAGCCTACTATTCTCCCCCACTTTACCCTACGCCTGTTACTTGATAAGATCAGACCCAGACCCTCATCATCTCCTCCTACATTAGGTGAGTCTGTTTCTTGTTGGCCTGGATTCACCAACTCCAGGCGTAACGCGTTGTGGTCACTATCAACCCTCTCAACTACCCTGAAATCAATTAGCATCGACCACATCCGGGTTTCCACCATGATGTAATCGATCCGGGACTCCTGCCCCTTCTTGTTATAAGTGCATACTGATGGGCTATCGGACACTGAACGGCCATTACAAGCCCTAAGGGAATTATTTAATACGAGGGCTGTAATCTGAGTAACCAATGGGGACCACACCTTGGGGCGTGGGGACTGACATTGGGGGATCGCCCAGTAGTCATCCTCTCCCATAAGCGCACCTTCGCTACTTCCAAAAAAAGGCTCATATTGGCAATTCACATCCCCTGCCACCAAAATCCTAGAATCCCCTGGCAACGTACTCAAGAATTGGGATAAATCATCAATTGTCGATGACTCAAGCCCTATCCGAACTGGCCGCGAGTAGACATTCACAACCGCCAGTCCATAGCCATTGGCCCATTTTAGCACTAAACACTGCACATCCTCTGAATGGGTCGGCATATTTTCCACCACGCAACCCAAGTGAAGAGCAACCCATATAGCCAATCCCCAGAAGGTCTTCCTTTCCCTCCCCACCTTGCGGGTACATAAGTGGCAAATCCCACTCTTGAGTGTTCCTCCCTGGCCCAAGTCTCCTGGAACAAACATATGTCCATCTGATCTACCAGGGCACCCCAATCTGTGCAATGTAACTTGTTTGTTATACCCGCCACGTTCCAGGACAGTATTTTAATTGAAGTCAGTGCCGTGGCTGCTTTGGTTACTGGAGCACTTCCTAGTGTCTCACTTACACTCTGTGCCCCACAATCAGGATGAGCTTGGTGCTGTAGCTCGACACTCTCTTGAGTCGCAAGCCCCTCTACCATTTTAGGTACCCAGGTCTGGATAGATGGAAACGCGCTTTCTGGACAACCCTCAGAATCCTCTGCACTTTCAGTAGTCTTTTTAGGATCCATAGTCTGGGAATTACCCACCCTCAGCTCCCTATCCGCATAAAGTCAGTCCACCATTTCAAGGGAACTAAACCTATTATGGGTCACAGGGTAGTTTTGGGTGGTTAAGTCTCTGTGACCGCCCCTGTTCACCCTTTGACCCCGCCTTTGCATCACCAGTGACCAATGCGATGCGCAGACTGGCGTTGCAGGTCGAGGGTAAATGTGAATCATACAACAAACCACGTAAAATATGATAAAGTCTCTTCAAAGATAACAAGCATTTGCAATGCAATAGGTCTGGCATTTGCGAGAGTGTAAGCTATTGGCATTGTAAATGACAATGCCTTTTACTGATCTGTTTTGATAATTAACACATAAATAAAAGGCATTGTCATTTCAACGCCAATAGCTCAAACTCTCGTAAATGCGAGACCTATATCACTTCAAAGAAGCGGCTGCCATTGTCCCGGACTGCTTGGAAAGTGAAAATGTGCATGACGTACTGAATATTGCAGAAAAGCATGTCGTGCCTGCAGTAGGAGAAATGCATTAAAAAAAATATATTGCTTACAGACTAAATAAGACATACCGTTAACAACAGAAGTAAAAGGGCCAGGCCTCATGGAAGGTTACAAATGAAGACAAGGCGGTACTAAGGAGGGACTAACAAGCCTATTAACGAATTAGAAGCCAGCGTTTATGAAGGACAATCACACAAGCCAAATGAAAAATATGGGCAGAGAGTGGACGGGGCTTCAAGTCCATACTCTATTACAGCATGCCTTGCAGAGCAGCGCATGCGCTGCTCAGACTCAACCTAAAAATGCATGGCACAAGTTACTGTTTAAAAAATATCATTAGTAAACCAGGAAAATAAATGAATGTTTTTTAAATGATATTTTTTATTGCAAGCATAAGGCGGGCAAGTTTAGGTGATTGCATGTATTGTTTTTTTTATTTGGTGACATATGCTTACACACTTTCACATGCAAAGATAATTGCAGTTGGCACATGTGTGGCCATATATGCAGAGAGGCCAAGGATAGGATGAGCAGGTAGGGTGCACAACTTTAAGACCCATGGCCAGGCACAGCGAGGAACTCAACCTGACTTCAGCCTCAACCTCAGAACTCTCAGTTGTGCCCGGTCATTAACACCCACCCTCGACCTAAACTCACCTAAACACCTAGCAATGTCTTAGTCCACCATATGCACTACACATATGTTACATGAAAAAAATACAGAATCAATATCCGTCCAAAGCAAAGTTTCCTAGGGAACGCAAGAGGAAGTGAAATATGTAAAAGCGAAGAAAGGAATGTATCGCTCAAATAAATTAACTTAAAGGTTTTTACAGTCGTTGAAAAATTGATCAGAGTTTACCCCTAAAGTTATGGACATGAATAGAAGGCCCGTTTGGAAGCCAGTGTTTAATTACTGCTGGCTCTGAGGCTTAAAGGGCCGCCCCACTTAAAGCCCTGCTCATTTCCATTACTTTGAGGAGCATTCTGTGAAGTTTTTGTATTCTAGAAAAACAATGGGAGAGAACGGGTTTTTTTTGTGTGTAAGGGGTACTCCTAGTCCCCTAGAACAAATTTTAACAAACACTGGAAGGAGTACACCCTCAAAGGTAATTCAATACCTCAAGGATAAAGAGAGGTGCACTGAAAGGAGAAAGTATAACCTTTCTTATAGAAGACCCCTCACTCACCAACCTAGTGGAGCTGGTATTTTTGTGTATAGTGCAAGTGCTGGACGTGGATTAAAAATTGGTCAAATTTAACTCTCTATCAAAAAGATTTTTTAATCATGGAGCAATTTAACAATGTTAAAATGAATTGGGGATACCATAAGAGGTTAAATTGACCTGAGGTATCGAAAAAAATGTGAAGTGAACTAAGTGAAATAGGTCTACATGTTTCAACCTTAAAGGAAAAATCTCCAGGTTTTCTTCAGGACCAATGGTGCTAACCAGGGCGGTCTACACACGCTAAGGTGTACCCTACCCTTGGTTAGATTTAAAAGTCCCCTCCTGTAATTACAGTGGGAATATACCTGTGGAAGAAAAAGGAAAACAATATATACACAACTAAATATGTTATGTAAGCAGCTATCGATTCAGGCTCCTCTCAGTCGTTAATCGGTGATACTATGACGTGATTTGTGAGTGACTAACTCAACAGTCATTCTATTTAGCCAACTTCAGTGGAATGGTGTAACCGTACTCTGTTGTGGATTACAACACGCAAACATCAAACCGGGTTTCCATTCACCCGTTATCACTCCATCTATCCACAAAGAAACACGTCCTCAATGCGCCCGTGTCTGTGTCTCCTTCCTGGGCGCGGTACACAAAAGTGGCGACGAGGGTGGGATGACCCTCCCTCGTTCGTCCTACAACTCGGGAGAGGCGCGCGCTGCTGCAGCCACGAGCAGAGCGCTGAATAAATTAAATAACGCGCGAGGCAGGGGGCCACACTTGCATGCAGCCTGAACTGCCTGGGGGCCCAACGATCAGGACACCGCCACGGCCCCAAGGAGAGACAACTCAAGAGCAGGGGTAAGCTCTGCCACAGATGCCTCTGAGAGAAGTGAGCAAAAACCAAAGGAAATGATGGACGGAGTGTTGAACATTGCAAGCACTCACCCCCAGTCAACTGAGATGGGTTTAATCCATCACCGTTCTTTAGCCCACTCTGCCACCCCAGTTCAGACATGGCCATATGCAAATCAGTCTGACCCTGTGCCTCACGGGAACAGTCCAGGCCGAACTGCCAAGCCATGTCTTCCCTGGACCGGAAACAAGCTTCCTAGGACCGGTTTCTGGCATTTCAGCCGTCTTCAGCCAGGCTTGCTTGAATCCAGTGGCAAAGTGAGCAAGGGACTCACGTCTGAGCATACCCTGCCAACTTATGGCGAACAAAGCAAAAACCAAAGGAAATGATGGACGGAGTGTTGAACATTGCAAGCACTCACCCCCAGTCAACTGATCTGGGTTTAATCCGTCACCGTTCTTTAGCCCACTCTGCCACCCCAGTTCAGACATGGCCATATGCAAATCAGTCTGACCCTGTGCCTCATGGGAACAGTCCAGCCCGAACTGCCAAGCCATGTCTTCCCTGGACCGGAAACAAGCTTCCTAGGACCGGTTTCTGGCATTTCAGCCGTTTTCAGCCAGGCTTGCTTGAATCCAGTGGCAAAGTGAGCAAGGGACTCACGTCTGAGCATACCCTGCCAACTTATGGCGAACAAAGCAAAAACCAAAGGAAATGATGGACGGAGTGTTGAACATTGCAAGCACTCACCCCCAGTCAACTGATCTGGGTTTAATCCATCACCGTTCTTTAGCCCACACTGCCACCCCAGTTCAGACATGGCCATATGCAAATCAGTCTGACCCTGTGCCTCATGGGAACAGTCCAGCCCGAACTGCCAAGCCATGTCTTCCCTGGACCGGAAACAAGCTTCCTAGGACCGGTTTCTGGCATTTCAGCCGTCTTCAGCCAGGCTTGCTTGAATCCAGGAGCAAAGTGAGCAAGGGACTCACGTCTGAGCATACCCTGCCAACTTATGGCGAACAAAGCAAAAACCAAAGGAAATGATGGACGGAGTGTTGAACATTGCAAGCACTCACCCCCAGTCAACTGATCTGGGTTTAATCCATCACCGTTCTTTAGCCCACTCTGCCACCCCAGTTCAGACATGGCCATATGCAAATCAGTCTGACCCTGTGCCTCATGGGAACAGTCCAGCCCGAACTGCCAAGCCATGTCTTCCCTGGACCGGAAACAAGCTTCCTAGGACCGGTTTCTGGCATTTCAGCCGTCTTCAGCCAGGCTTGCTTGAATCCAGTGGCAAAGTGAACAAGGGACTCACGTCTGAGCATACCCTGCCAACTTATGGCGAACAAAGCAAAAACCAAAGGAAACGATGGACGGAGTGTTGAACATTGCAAGCACTCACCCCCAGTCAACTGATCTGGGTTTAATCCATCACCGTTCTTTAGCCCACTCTGCCACCCCAGTTCAGACATGGCCATATGCAAATCAGTCTGACCCTGTGCCTCATGGGAACAGTCCAGCCCGAACTGCCAAGCCATGTCTTCCCTGGACCGGAAACAAGCTTCCTAGGACCGGTTTCTGGCATTTCAGCCGTCTTCAGCCAGGCTTGCTTGAATCCAGTGGCAAAGTGAGCAAGGGACTCACGTCTGAGCATACCCTGCCAACTTATGGCGAACAAAGCAAAAACCAAAGGTTCTGAGAGAAGTGAAGCATGCCTGCATGAGTCCCCTTCGGCGGCCCATCTTGAAGTCAGGCAAGCCCCATTGATTAAGTCTAATCCTGATGCGGCGCCATTTTAAAGTCAGGCAACTCACCGAAAAGACCCCTGAAACCTGCAAAAGTTAAATTAAGCGGCTGCGGACTCCACCGAAGCCTCGTAGAACTACATTTGCGCCCCCACCATGTCAGACAACTGACTCCTCGCAGCGAGCGGTGCCTGGCCCGGCCCACAATGCCCCACCGCCTGGACTGATGCCCATGGGAGTATCGTACTTGCGCCCCCCTGAGCCACTACCATTGACGTCTGGTAGCAGCATGGGCCCCGCGTGGAAGAGCTGGCTCGAGGACTTCATGAAGGGGTCACAAGTCCGTGACCCTGACCGACAGCTCATAGCCCTACGCAATCTCGTAGGTAAAGACATTGGACAAATCATCAAAGACCTGCCGTCGACCAGCGCAACGTCATATGACAATGTAAGAGATGCGCTGAATAAGAAGTTCCTCCCCAAACGGAATCTAGATTATGAGCGCTACACCTTCAATCTCGCGTCTCAGGAGCGAGACGAACCCATGGGCGACTTCATCTCCCGCCTCAAGCGTCTAGCCCGCTATTGTGAGTTCGACAACTTCAACTCAGATGACGCACTACGTCTACGCGTTATTGACGGATGTCAATCTGACTCCCTACGTCGCCGACTCCTGAAGAAACACTACACTCTAGATGAAATAGTGGAACCCACGTGCATCAATGATCAAGCCGAAGAACACGCAAAATGGAGGCCAGTAAATCCCAAAAAAACAGAACAAGCACTTCGTGTACACTCTCACGCAGAACCAAGACGTCACTCAGACCGACACTCATCGGGGAGATTTGCAAGACAGCCTCGCGTGAAGTCACCCCACCGAGGGACACAGAACAGTCACTCCCGTAGACAACCTCCACAATGCTACCGGTGCGGCCAAGATTACCCTCACACGGGTCAATGCCCAGCCATTGGACAACAATGCCATCGATGTGGGAAAGATAATCATTTTGAAGACCCCTGTCAAGCTAGTCGCACGGAACTGAGACAGACCAGAAAGACTCCAGGATCCCGTCACCATGCAAGGGCTGTACAAGGCCGAAGAGACCACTCAACGAGTTCGTCCACGTCCAGTACCCAGTCACATAGCTCCTACCGATCTCGGCGCTCAACATCCAGAGAGTTGTCCTCCATCACTCCGATATCACAACACAGCGACGAATATGTATGTATGGTGGCAGACCCAGATAGACTGAAGAAATACCCGCGACTCCACATTCGAATAGGAAATCACTCGGCCAAGTTTGTTTTGGACACAGGTGCATCGCTCAATTACATCTGCGCCACTGAATACCAGAGCATGAGTCCCAAGTAGAAACTGGAACCAGCCGCAGTGCGGGTCTACACGTGGATGTCCAGAGAACCACTGCCGTGTTTAGGGAGGTTTCCTACCACATTGACCTACAAGGGCAGGAAAATCCAAGCGTACATTCACGTGATGGAAGGCCCTGAAGCAGCAGACTGCCTCCTCAGTTTACCAATGGCGGAACGCCTGCAGCTGGTCGAGATCCTATACAAAGTAGATGACTCACCAGACATCGTCAACAAGTTCCCTAAACTATTCCATGGTCTAGGGAAGCTTGCCAATTTCAAAGTCAAGCTACACATAAATGAGCAAGTAACACCAGTGGCACAGCATCACCGTAAAGTGCCTTTTCACCTACAGCAAGCGGTGGATGACGAACTACAAGACCTCTTAAAAGTAGACATCCGTGGGTGTCTCCGGTTGTGGTCGTACCCAAGAGGGGCCAGGGCAACAAAGTACACCTGTGCGTCGACATGCGAGCCCCAAATACAGCCATCGAACGGGAGCGACACCCAGGACCTCACATCAGTGACATGATCACATCCCTCAACGGAGCGACAGTTTTCTCGAAATTAGACCTCAACAAAGGCTACCATCAACTTGAACTACACGAATGGTCACGTTACATCACGACTTTCACCACACACCAAGGACTCTTACGGTATAAACGCCTCAATTTTGGAATCTCCTCTGCTGCGGAGATCTTCCAGGAGGCTGTCAGACCAGTAATACAAGACATTCCAAACGCCTTCAACTACAGCGACGACATCCTAGTGTTCGGAGAGACACAGAAAGATCATGACAAAGCGCTGGACCATGTCTGTCATGCCCTACTCACCGCCAACCTCACACTTAACCAACAAAAATGTGAATTTCACAAGTCAACTCTAAAGTTCTACGGACACATTTTCTCGAAGGAGGGCATGAGACTGGACCCTGACAAGGTGTCAGCGCTCTCGGACACTTCACAACCTCACGATGTCAGTGATGTTCGTTCGTTCCTGGGTATGGCCAGCTACTGCGCCCGATACATCAGGGACTATGCCACAATTAGTTATCCCCTCAGAGAACTCACTCGACAAGGACAAAGCTTCCAATGGTCAGCTGCGTGTGACCGAGCGTTCCGCAAAATCAAGGCAGCTGTGAGTTCAGCCATGAACCTTGCCTATTTCAATCCCACACGAAAGACTGAAATCACGGTAGATGCCAGCCCCGTAGGGCTAGGGGCAATTCTACTGCAATATGATGACGAAGCAGACGAACGGCACATCATCGCGTATGCCAGCCGCAGCCTCACTGACACCGAAACAGCCTATTCCCAACCGGAAAAAGAAAGTCTGGCAGTTGTGTGGGCGTGTGTGCATTTCCACCTTTTTGTGTATGGTAAACATTTCACACTCATCACCGACCACCAAGCACTGATCACCATCTTTGGGAACCCCAAGGCAAAAATGCCTCCGCGAATCGAACGGTGGGGCCTCCGTCTGCTATACATACACCATCATTCACAAACCGGGGAAGGCGGAGAATCCGGCGGACTACATATCACGGCACCCCCACACTCTGATGCAGGTGCGCCACTCTGTGGCTGAAGAATATCTCCATTTCGTCATTAACCGAGCCTGCCCACCGGCCGTCACACTTGAAGCCATCATCGAGGCATCGGCAAATGACGCTACAATACAAAACGTCATGCATCGGGTTCGCACTGACTCGTGGCGACATCTAGAGGACCCGAAGATCAGTGACACCATCAATATGAAGGAACTTGCGGCATTCAAGCACGTCAAAGATGAACTTTCCATCAGTGACATGGGCCTGCTATTAAGAGGTCAGAGAATTGTCATCCCTACCCAGCTGCGACAGGGAACTGTAAACCTGGCCCACGAAGGACATCGAGGGGTTGTAGCCACGAAGAAAGCGCAGCGAGAAGGTGTCTGGTTCCCCTCCCTCGATCAGATGGTGGAGTCCACGTTCCGAGATTGCCCACATTGTCAACTAGTAGGGCGCGAAGAACCACATGCCCCCCTGCAAATTTCGGACCTCCCAGACAGCGTCTGGCACCATGTAGCCGTTGATTTCTTTGGCCCATTGAAGTCCGGAAAATACATCATTGTTATCATGGACGAATATTCCCGCTTCCCCCTTGCTCACCAGATTTCCTCTACCAAAGCGACCACTGTCATACCTGCAATTGATGAAGCCGTTGCCGCATGGGGCATCCCCATGGTGGTGAAGACTGATAACGGTCCACAATTCAATGGACAAGAATTCACAGATTTCGCAAGACATCTCAATTTCAAACACCGGAAAAATCACTCCCCTGTGGCCTCAGGCCAATGGAATGGTAGAGCGATTCATGGCCACCATTAAAAAGACAATACAACAAGCTGAGCTAACTCACCGGGATATCCAGCCAGCACTGAATGAAGTACTCCGAGCATACAGGACCACTCCACACAGCACCACAAACCAATGTCCAGCTACCCTGATGCTCGGGCGGACCCCTCGTACCTGGATACCAACCGCAGACGCCATTACACAATCCAGAATCACGACTTCAGACCACGAAACCCTGGTTGAACTGGATCGAAACAAGAAGGCAAAGATGAAGGAATACACTGATCACAGCAGACACGCCAAAACATCTGACATCCAAGAAGGAGACTGGGTACTAGTGAGACAAGAAAGAAAATCCAAAGCAGACAGCCGTTACCACCATCACCCACTACAAGTAACGCGAAGGAAAGGGACTATGGTCATGGCTGAGTCAGGAAACAAGAGAATGACCAGAAACGTGTCACATTTCAAAAGATGCAACCCAACAGCCTACACCTGGGCTCGGAGACCTGACTGGGACACGGACGTGTCAAGACAAGAAGAAAGCAGTCATGAAGAACCCCTATGAACCTTGGAGACACATGACCAGAGAAGTGAACATCCTCACAATCACGACCCAGCCGACCACGACGGGACATTCGGAAACCCACCCGACTCATTGAAGAACTGTAACAGAGACGCTGAATTTCTAAAATACAAAAGGGGGAGATGTCGTGTCGTCATGCCTGGCGCAGCTCCGCGACAAGGTCAGGCCGGGTTGTGGGCAGAAGGGGAGGAGCCGCGGGGAGAAGTGGCAGTTTCGGAATATGCAGAGCGAATAAAGACGTGTCCTCAATGCGCCCGTGTCGGTGTCTCCTTCCTGGGTGCGGGACACAAAAGGTGCGGAGCGTGCTGTGCCCCCTTCATGTACTTTGCAGCGGGACCCCCTCAAGTTTCGTTGCGCCACTGTATAGTATTGCACGGATGTAAGTGAAACACTTCGTAAAGTACTTTGAAGATCGATCGTGTGTAATATGAACATCTGTTTAGAGTGGTCAATAATAAATGTAAGACAATCAATAAGCATTGCTCATCTCAATGAAAAGGAAAAGTGATAATTATAACTTATTTTTATATAGCGTCAAATACGAGACCTCTACCATTTATCAGCACTGTAAATAACAGATGTTAGTTTTACCCATTTTACGCACTTTGGATGGATAGAATATGGGTCTGCACAGCCAACATTCAAACTCATGACCTCTAGAACACTGCACTTATCAGCAAGGAGTGTTCAGCTACTCAGCTGTCCAGTCGCTACTTTTATGGGATTTAGTCAAATCTATACAGTATAAAATAATAAAAGAAAAGCCCAATTAGAGCCTGACATGGTATAATGAATTCTAAACAGATACCCTCAGTAACAGGTCAAAGCAAGATGTCGGAAAATAGTGAAGAGTGACCCAATGTAATGTAATACCAGCTCCCAAATGTGTATTAAATTTGGTTGTATGACGGAGCCATGCATGCAATGACTAAGCATGCCTTTACCACACCGTCTATACTACGCATGCGTTATTACCACACATGCATTTGCTGCAAATATTTTGACAATGCACATGCCTTTATCACACGTCTTTACTAAGAAAATTTCGTTGTAAACGCATGGTTGGTAAAGGCATATGAGTTGCCAAAATGTGATTGGTTAAGTATATTACAAAATGCCCTATTCCCAGTGGGCATGTAAATCGCTAAGTAGATCATAGAAAATCACTTACCGTGAAAGCTGATTGTCGTCCTGCCTTAAACTGCTCGTACACTCGGTGACTGTGATTTGCCCAACGGTAACCAATGGGTGTCCTACAACACACACATGGGAGCCAATCTCTAACAAGCGTTGGCCGCGCGATAACAGAAATCGATTAAACTCTGTTAGCTGCCATGAGATGCTCCGCATCAGTAATTTAGGTGTCCCATTTGCAAACTTAACAGTGAGTGAGAAGTTAAGTTAATCAGTTTATATATAAAGGGCTCTGTGTGAACAAAAGCAACCCCTGGCAGTTTTTTTTTCCTGTTGCCTTATGATGAACGATAGTGCACATTCGGGATATGGTAAAAGCAAATAGGAACAAGCGTTGGAGAAGTGGGAGTTGTGTGCGCGCACGCAAAGAAAACAAGCATTGAAAGCGTGCGTCATCGCGATCGCTCTGAAAGCGAAAGTGATCGCGATGACGCACGAGTTTTCAAAGTGCTGCTGAAGGCTAGCGGTTCGCTCATGCACGGTCACGTGAACGCAAGCGCTAGGCCAGTCAGCAGCACTTTGAAATTCACATACAAAATGTCTCTCCGAGCCAGCGCATGCGCTGGGCTCAGTGAGACCTAAAAGCAAAGTGTCTGTATTTAACATGTGGAAGCTTTGACATTAAAAGGGGCACATTATAGCACTGCACTGGAAGACCTTTCTTTTGGTTTTTGCAGTTTTATATAGCGCAAACTCCAACTGAAGGAATTGCAATGCTTTGCATTAGCACCATTCATTTTACATAAGGACACATTCAGTTTTGAAGGCATGGGGAGATTAAGTGATTTGCCCAAAATCACAGGATGTTGAGCCCACACAAACTCAAACCCGGTTTCCCAGCTCCATAGTCTGCAGCTCTGGCTGTTACACCGCATCCTATCCTTAACAATAAAATAATAATAAATAAATATAATTAAAAGTGATACTTTGGTACAACTGGTAGTCTGAACTCTCATATTTGAAAATGCTTTCATAAACCATATTGAAGAAAAAAGTTTTGGTGAAATAAAATATTTGCCTAAAATCACACAATTGAAGTGGGATGCCGTGATTTATCAAGGGTTTCTAGTTTCACTTTGTACAAATCTGCCGATATCTATTTGTCTTTCCTTATCTTTAAGGCTTTGTTTTAACCTCTTAGTTCATTTAATGCAGATTTTAAATACAACGTGATCTCGACCCAAAGGTCGAGCACTTTACATGAGCACTAGTTAAATTATGCAAGGTCTCATGCATTGTTAATAGGCAAGGGGAGATTATGTGATTAGCCCAGAATCACAGGACATTGAGCCAATGACCAGACTCTAACCTGTTTCTGCAGTGCCACAACCAGCAGCTCTGGTCATTAAGCCACATCCTGGGCCCCAGGTTGCTTACATTTCGGTTCAGGATGACCTGGATTGACAGGTCGGGCTAGACTGTTCCCATTGGAGCAGGATCAAGGCTGATTAGCAAATGGCTGGGTCCAAACTGGGGTGGCGCGGTGGGTAAAAACTATGTATTGGGATGTGGCCCGAGCAATTGTCAGTGGCTGAGATTAATTCAAGCATTTCATTCATCACCTTGTTGTTGTTGCAGTAAACAGTAGATTGCAGCATACTGTAAAAATCCTGATGTTACACCAAGTTTTGGACTACACTAACCATGGAAAAGATAACATATGATCTGAGTAAACAACATAAAGACTTGAAGCAGATATGGCTATCCTTGATAGACAAACTGCTGCATATTGAAAAATGGTCTCTCAGTCCACAGAGATTGAGAGCCTTAGATCAGAATTGTTAGTAAAAAGTAGGAGGAATAAATGAGGAAACTGGAGAACAATGTGGAGGGGGAGGCTTGTGGCTCCCGGGGACTGGTAGGTCCGCGGTGTATGTGGGGTTGACGGGTAAGAGGGGAACTTTGGGGGGAACAGTTATTTAAGGGAAGAGACAGTGTGACTTTGCCTGTAGATGTTGAAATTCCCAACATGTTTTGTATACTCAGGGCCTGATTTAGAGTTTATCAAATGGGATACTGTCTCGATTCGATAAACTTTATTTCGATTCATAAATAGAATCATAAAAGTATACACAGATTTAAAAGATTACATAAAATTATTTTAAAAACATATTATATATCCATATTAAATTTGCAATACATTTAGACTAAAAGGGTCACATATATGAGCATATTGTAAAGTGCTTGTGCGTTCCATTTAAATACAAGTCCACATAGTAGTCTATTACAGAAGGTTTCCAATAATAATACTGTTCAATATCGATTTCTAATATTGAGTGCCAATCTAATAAAACTAAGCACAGCACTACATATAGCTGGAGTTGACAAGGACAGTAAATACTCATAACCCTCTTTATAATAACGGGATCCAAGGGTTAGCAAAACAGGCTTGATAAACCGGTTTCTTGGATCTTTATACAAAGCACAAAAGAGGATGAGGTGCACAGTGCTTTGTGAAACCTTATCATTACAAGGGCAAGGGGGTAGTCTCTTACACCACCCCCCTTGTTTTGGGAAAGCAAAAAGAAAGTGCAGAGAGCTAAGACGGAACCTTGTCAAGTAAAAACGCCATTGAGTATGCATGATATTCGATAGGTAAAACTGCTGCTGCAGCTTGCCCCTATTATATAGTGCATGCTCACTATTTCTTAACATACCTAACCTGGTACAATAAGCGTTTTTAATCATTAACTCAGATTCCTTGCCAACCATTTTGGGATTTTGAAATATATGTCCCAACCCAATCTTGTAAAGGGTTTCCCTTACATATAACAGCCATGGGATCTCCATAGAATAATCAAGCTTAAGGCAGTCTTGTAAGATTTCCTTTGTGAGTTTCAATTCTTCAGACCGCCAAACCTTGCTCCATAGCAACAGAGGAGAGACATGGATAATATCACTCACAAAATCAATACCCACCTCGGTATGGCAGAAACTATTTGAGGTACCAGATGGGACAGATAAAAGGCGCTTTATAAATTTATTTTCCATAACTTGGATCTTGTCACAATTTTGTATCCCCCACACTCCTGCACTGTATGTGGCAACAGGGAGGCATTTTGCTTTATATAGAATTTTTAGTTCTGCAATCGGCTTTTGATCCAATTTACTGGAAAAACGAAAAAGGGCCTCTGTAGATTGTGTAGCCTTTCGAGCGCAAGCTGATATTAAAAGGTCCCAACTCAACGTTTAGGTAAATAAATTCCCCAGAAAATTAAAATTGTCAACTTTCGCAGTAATTGAGTCTTTCACCATAAACCTGCAAGATTTTACCCCTTTGGGACCACAGGCCATGGCAAAAGACTTTGTGAAGTTGACCCTAAGATCTAATCCTTCCATGAAAATATCAAAGGCATTCAGACAAGTTTGCATGCTGTTGGCAGTGAGGGTCATTAGCACCGTGTCATCTGCATAAGATAACATCGGTATCCGTTTACCATTTACCTGGGGGAAGTCTGCACCGCTATCCAACAGAAAACTTTCTAGACCATTGGTGTACACCAAGAATAAAAAAGGAGCCAGGATACATCCCTGGTGAACACATCCAGTAGATGGGATGGATTTTGTCTTCTCACCACCTGGTCCAAATCGAATCCTCACTGTTGTGGCAGCATGGAGCCTGCGAAGCAGGATGACCAACGGTTCTTCAAACCCCATGGTCTCCATCATTTGCCACAACTTACCTCTACATACAGTGTCAAAGGCACTGGATAAGTCCATGAAGGCCAGGTGAATACATCTATGCTTGGCCCTCATGTACTTACCCATAATTAAAGCCAAATTAAGACACTGCTCTGTGGTTCCTTTGCCTCTCCTAAACCCATACTGGGAATCCACGATAATACCTGATGACTCAGCCCATGTTTCCAGGCGTGCCAGTATCACTCTTCCCATCAACTTACAAGACGCATCTATTAATGATATCGGTCTGTAGCAGCGCGGATCACCCTTGTCACCCTTTTTAAAGATCGGTACCACTACCGCCTCTTGCCAAAAAGTTGGAATACGCCCTACCACAATTGCTCTAAATACATTTAATAAAAGTGGTGCCCACACCTCAACGTTGTGTTTAAAAAGATCTAAAGGGACTGCATCGGGCCCTGGGGCCTTTAGTATGGTGCCCTTCCTTAAAGCAGCCTCTACCTCTGAAAGAGTGAGTGAAAGGCTAAGCGTTTGGGCTGACTCCAAATGGAGATCGCCAACCCCCTCATTAGGAGTTCACAACGTCACCTCATTTGGATTAAAAATTCTTCCATAATGTGCTTCCCAGGTATCCCCCGGTATATGCACTAGCATATTGCCCTTTTCTTCACTCTGTAGAAATGGGCGGTTTATTACCTCCCAAAATAGCCTGCTATCCCTCAATTCTGATGCTTTTCTTAAGTCTTCCCATGCCTTTGTCCTTAAATCTGATTTTCGCCTATTGATGACATCTCTGTACATTTTCCTGGAATTTCTAACAAGCTCCCTATCCCGTGGTACTTGATGTAATGCCTTCGTTAATCTTGATTGTGCTTCAGAACATTCAGCATCAAACCATTTGTATCCAATTTCTTTTTCCCCCCCCCACGGTTTTTATGAGGTGGGATGCCACATTCCCTAGAAGAGCCTCAAAGTTCTTAATGATTAAATCTGGCTCAGTGGTGGGGGTTAAGCAAGCATCTATCCCTACCTTATTTGTCTTAAAAATCTCCACCTCCAATTGCCTTGCATCTACCTTATCCCACTTTAAGGAGACCCCTTGATTCTGGCTGTATTTTATTGGCTGTTCCGGGGTCTGAACTCTCTCAAGGACAGGGTTCAGACTTAAGATTAAGGGGTTATGGTCGCTAGCAGAATTCACTTCAATCTGAAAATAATTAACAAGATGAGTATACCTGCTAGAGACCATGGCGAAATCAATTACGCTCATTTGGCCCCCTGTACCTTGAAAGGTGGGTATACCCGATGGTCTAGAAAAACTAGGCGTGTCCAGGACACAAAGTTCATTAATCATAATGATATTAATCAAAGCATCCCCTTGTTTTGAGTGCTTAAAATGTGCCAAAGGCTGATCACATAAGTCTACCAAACCACAGACTCTAGTCCCGCTAAACTTGCACAAAGCACAATTAAAATCACCTATCCACATAATAAAAAGGGGAAATACGATGTTAGTCACTTTAACAATCTCATCCTGTAATTTTAAAATAACCGATGTAGCATGGGCATCAAATATATTGTAGTACCAATTTATTAGAAGCAAGGGTACTGGAAATAAATCCTTGATCATAAGCATTTGGTACCAGGGAGATTCCACCAATGAAACCGCTTTTATCATATTATACTTCACAGAAATAGCTGTCATGAGGCCACCCTTAGCTCTTCCAGCATGTGAGGGCTCAGCGTGAACATTAAACATTTGATATCCGTCCAAGCTATGGCCACTCTACTCCAGGTTTCTTGAAGGCAAATTATATCAAAGGATTCGATTAATTTTAACCACACCGGGTCCTCCAGCCTCTGAGAAAAACCAGCTATGTTCCATGAGATCAAGCGGAAAGGGCAACCCTCAGCCAGACTATCTTCTTTCCCCAAGAATATTGTTACTTTCGGCTGGTTCACATCACTCTCACCCTGAATTATTCCTACAGGATTAATTACTGCATCAGGAGGTGCCAATTTTAACTGTCTGGTGTTGTCTCTCCCACTCCGATTTACTGCCATATAAGTATTTTCTATGCCCAAAGGTGCCGTTGCTCTTTGTTCTACCTCTCCTCTCCCTCCCTTGTACGCCACTATGGGGACAATCAACGGATTACAAGATGGATTTATATTGCTAACCGTCTCTACCCAAAAACCAACTGCTTCATCTGAGTTTTTCCTCCTGGGGCTAACAGCCATATCCCTAGACGTATCTTTAACCCCGCTATTAGAGATGCAATAGTTCCGGAGTCAATCCACCCCCTCCAATCCCATGAGTGGGTCGAACCTATTTCTTAGCGGTAGATACTGAGCTACCCAATCCAATCTGTTGTTACCAAAAGGTCTGCCTGCCCCTACCAGAATTCTGTGACAAACGTGACAAACGTGGCAAACCAGGATTCACACAGGGGTAGTAATAATGAAGGCCTATTGACTGGATATCACCTGAACGGCCAAACCTTGGTTCCCTACATATATAGTCTACAGCCCAAGGATCGCTAAGGTTAACAATTATACAATCTCCCTCGAGATCCTTAGTACTATGGCCTAACCAAGCCACTCTCCTCACACCTAAGATATATTAGAGCCCAGGGGGAATCTCCTATTCTTACTAAGCCAGAAAATGACTTTATTCTTAAGTTCCCTATCTGATTCGTGGGATTCTGGGCTAAGTTCTGGTACCCCTGTTAAGATAATAGTGAAAGTCATAGATAACGGGGGAGATTTACACATGGGAGCCTCTTTCTTGGCACTTCTCTGCCCTGGGGTGCATCACTCAAAGACTGTCTGACCACCTGCTTTGGATTAGGAGCCTGTTTAGAGGCGACCACCATGGCTACCTCAGTGCGTTGAGCTTTTCTAATTGCTACACCTTTTTCCCCTGTGGCTGGTTGAGTATTCTGAACTACGGCATTTACATCTGTCACAGAATAAGCGGCTTTAGCATTCCTAGCATTTCCTGAGGGTACAGTGGGAGGGACTCTAACATCCTTGCTTTCTATGCTTTTAATCAACGCATTGAGTTTTGATGTGTTCCCTTGAGCCATTAACTCTAACTGATCTAATTTTGCTTTGATTAGTTTCGTTCAATTGATCAGGGGCAATATTAATGACCTTACTAGTGTTTCCATTTTGACAAGATCGTCATTGGGATTCTGTTGGTTCAGAGGTAGAACAGTGTTAGTTAGAACACCATTTGGGATAGGAGACTGGACCACAACCCGTGGGGAATCGCTGGGGTTTTGGGTTTTTGTCAGTCTCATGCCACTACCCTTTCTATGACCTCCCCCTCTCTTCTTTTTTCCAAGATACTGTCTCACAAATATGATGGATCACCCTTCTGCTGTATTACATATGCATTATATTCTTTGCCACTTCTAATACGGTGTATGGAATATCTGTCAAATTTGTGTTGGAGAATCAATCCACCACGCTATAAATCAGGCCCTCTGTCTAGACACAATAAAAACTATTTTCAACTAAAACGCAGACAAGAGGACTTTAATTTCCACCATCCATCTCCATAGGAAGTGATATCTTAGCATTTCCCAGCATCCACCTCTGTAGGAAGCGACACTTCATGCCTTCTCACTTCTTCAATCACCAGCTCAGGGCATCCCTTTGTGCCGTTGTCCTCAATGCCATTGCCTGTTTGGGCCTAGTACGATAAGGAAGGCCCTTGGACAAGAACCCTTGTTCTACTGCAACCTAAAGTGCAAAAATATGCACAAGTTCCAACACACATTACAACACCAAGCCTGCTTCTCCTGCTAGACCCACCATTCTTGTAGTATCCTATGCTGGTCATCCTTCAAAGCTCTATTCCTTGCAGATCTCGACAATTTAATCAAAGTTCCTAAAGCCACTTCCTACGAACATGATTGCAAACATCTTTCATGAAAGCTCTCTCCAGAGAACCTCTCTCACCTCTATTCACCATTGTCAGACACTCTCTCACTCAAAGAATGTTCCCAGAAGCTCTCAAGACAGGTCAGATCCTCCCACTGCCAAAGAAACCTTCACTAGGCCCGGATGACCTCGCCAGCTATATAGGCCCATTTACTCACCTACCCTTCATCTGCAAGTTGAAAATCACATCAACCATCTCCTGCACGACTACCAATGCGACTTCAGAAAACATTGCAGCACAGACACATCTACCTTCTAGATACTAGAGAATGCTTGGCTATAGATGAAGATGGCCCCTGTCTCCAACTATTGTTGAACTTCCTGGCTACCTTTCACCCCATAGAGCATCCCACGCTCATCCACACCCAGACGTTTTTTAATGGAATTTATTTGCAATGTCCTTCAATTGTTCTCCTCCTACCTTTCTCACACAAGTTCGCTGACATTGGGCATCTCTGGGTCTATGAGGATCTGGATCCCTATTCTCTGGGAGCAGACGTTCCATACAGTCCTCCGTAATCTTTAACCTCTACATGGAGTGCATTGGGTCTCTACTCACCATTATAATCATCCAAAATGAAACAATAAGTGGATGACACACATCTCTACTTGAAAGATTTTTCCACTCCAGACATCCAAGGACACAAGCACTGACTTCACCTAAATCCTCACCTAGATGTCCAGCATTTACCTGAAGTTCAACCTCACCATGACAGAATTATGGAGATTTACCAAGGACAACAAACAAGGAATAGTACAAACCTGGCTCAATGGCACGAGTTCTGATGGCTTTGAATCCCCGCTATGACCTAATGCCAAGTCACTTGTATTCAACTTGGACATCACTCTCATCCTCAACGAATGCATTGAGAAAACAAAAATGGCCTGGTACCAGCGTCAGTTCAAAGATTTCAAAGTCCCAGGATAATTAAATTTGGCACTGGTGGTGTTCAACTGTCATAACAACAAGGCTATTAAATATGGTGCTCTTTTGTGGCGGTGCTGCAAGACATTTGCCTACAGTGCCCTTAATGTAGGAACTGATCTAATGACATCTTCAAGGATATTATAAAAGGGATGAGCATCAACCATCTTAAACTAAGCTCCTAAAAAAAAAAAGAGTGAATTCTCAGGCTCTGAGTGTAGGAGAGTAGGGTCTGCTTTCTATGTTCACCCCCACTTTTTGCTTTTTGCTTTACTGGTTTTCGACTTAGATGTGGCTGTGGGCCTGCTAATCAGACCCACAGCCCTGCTGTTCTCTCTCTAAATTAATACTATGTACTTTAGGTGCATAACCTCATTGGATAGTATCACCTTATTGGCCCCTGTACAGTGTACCTTAGGTACCCAGGGCATAGGTGTACCCTAGGCCTACCAGGGGCTGCAGCATGTATTATGCCACCCCTGGCCTGGCCTTCCATTATGACACAACTGGCTGATCACTCAGCTGGGGCAAGGTTGTGTAATAACCCATTGCTTAGGTGTAGTATTCCTATACCTACTTTATATATAGACCCATGTGTACCTATCAGCCACTCCTATGGCAGGCCTTAACAATCCTGGAGGCAGAGTGCTTGGTAACATGTGAGATAGTGCTCTAGCATGAGCTGAGCATGTCTGCAGCTTTCGGAACCATGTCCTTATAGCTGTTCTATGATATAGCATACCATAAAGTGCCTTATAATCTTAAACGGTTATGGTAACTATGGTTTGGCTTTATCAAAACATGTCGTGTAAGGTGTCTAACACTTTGGAATAATACCCGCATCCCATTTCTGGGGATGAGGATAGTATCCCTCCCTTCTAGAGGGAGAAAACATGTTGAAACCTACTTACCCGGTTAAAGTTAACCAGAGCCCCAGCATCACAAAATGGATGCTGCTGCCACGACACAAGTCGGACCTGCTGCTGCTGGGAGTGATCCCGGCACGGGAGGCTTGGACAATAGGTTTCCTGCCTTGGGAGGTGCGAGCACCACCCCAGACAGGCCTTAGTGCATTGGGGCAGGGAGGGATGAAAGAAACTAGACACTGCCTGGGGCACACAAGGTGTCCCATGCATAGTCCAGTTCAAACCGGTGCTGGGGCACTCCAGCCCCAGTCCTGGCGCGAAACTGGACAAAGGGAAGGGGGTGTAACCACCCCCCTCCCAGGTCCCACCCATAAGGCGTGACCTAGCAGGCAACCCAGCCCCCCAGATTAGTATAAGTGTGGTAGCTGGGCCCCAGGAGCAAAGATTATCCTGAACCTGCAACTTGAACAGAAACTCTGGACCTTCGACATTCGACGAAAGAAGAAGACTGAAGAATCTCCCTTGTGGCCAAGGAGTGGTCACCCTGTGCGAACAGGCACCATCAAGAGACTTACCCTTTGCTTTGCTAAAGTTCTACGAGGGACCGACTGCAGAGCCCGACCAGAGCCTTGACTCCCAGACTTCTCCGACCCTGATCCACATCCACAGCCGAGCTGAGATCCGTGGAGGTGACGAGAGACGTGGGACCGGCTACCTGGGAAAAGTGGCGAGTATCTTCCAACGCAGCTTCTGAGGCACCCTCGAAGTTGTGCACCGGGGATTGAGAAGCCCCAACCCAAGCACCATCTGCACCGAAGATCAGCCCCCCACACTCCACGAGTCCTTCGTGGGGCCCTTCTGCATTTTCCTGCTTGCCGCGTCTGTCTGCTTGCTTGCCCGTTGGCTAGCAGCCTTTGCGACAACACACCTTTGATTTTCCACTGCTGGTTTGGCTCCTCCAGACTGGCTCCTGCTCCTCTGCAAAAGAGAAGCACCCCAGACCTTCCTGGTCTGCACCAGAAGCAAGTCCTCCATTCTTCGTGGGTTCCGCTTGCCAAGGCTTGGTGAGTCCTAGTTCGACTTCGACGCCGCCGACAGCACGAGCCTTCGTGGGACAGCTTGCCTCCTGGTCCTGGTCGTCCTCGACGCCTCCTGGTACCCGTGGCTGCTGCGACAAGCTTCACCTCTTCACCTGCAATCTCCCGACATCGCCTGGTTCCTTCCTGGTTCCACGTGGTCACTGGCTAGTGACCCAGACTCTGTCCCTTCTGCTTGCCGGTATCCTTCCTTCTTGATCCCGGCCTTGGGATCCACCGGACACTCTTCACTGACTGCCTGTCAGCAACTCTCCTTCAGGCATCCATAGAAGTCCACGACGAAACCCGACGCAAGTTCACACCTATGCACCCGCAGCTCGTGGGCTAGGTAACTTGGGTACTCCGGTGCTCACAAGGGTATTGACTATCCTAGGGTCTAGTTTCCGAGTCTCGACTTCTAGCTATACCAGAAGTGTCCTAAAACTGCTTATTTCTGAACTGTACTATTTCTATCGATTATACGCATTACGCGTGAGTGTTTCCACTCTGCACCTGAATCCCGTGGGCCTCCCACTTCCTAACCTTGGGTAGTATAGTGTAGCCCCAGCGATTCCCTAGGCCTAGGCCTATCTTTTTTCCGTGACAGTGGTCCTTATACCACTTACTTAGTATATGGTTTGCGTGGCCCCTAGGGCCTAACTGTATTACTTACCTGTGTGACTTAATGTATGCTTGAATAAGACTGTGTTGTACTTACCTCGAATCTCATAAAGAGTGCTGAGGGTTTGACTAGAATAAATACACTTTATTTTATATATATATATCTGTTGTGGTGTCCTTTCATTTGGTATTCAAGGGGTTACAAATGGTATAACAGCTGGCTTCACATGCCATTCAGAGTTTAGCCTAAGACTGCTCTTGTCCATGCTACCACTAGGATAGCTGGTCTATAAGGTTGACTTTGCAACCATAAGGGTTGTTTGGACTGATACAAGGTGTACACTAGAACTAGTGACATCATATATCAGGCCAACTTCTCACATTGGTGAGCAGCGGTTGGGATCTGAGCTTGCTGTTGTAATACCATTGTAATCTTGAGATACTAAATTGAAAGATCACACAGATATTGTTTAGGTACATATAACATAGATTATAATACTTAAGTCCTACTGGACTTAGTTGTTGTAGGTTGAAGGGCCTAACACACCCTGACTACAACTACTAGAGAGGTTGAGTAGATACAACTAGTGTAGGTAGGTGCACACACCACACCCTCACTAGATCATGTCTCTGGGAGGAGATCTAGTAGATTCTCTCTCAGGAGGGGTAGGTCTTAGAAAGATCCCCTCTAGATATGATACCCTAACTTTTCAGGAGATGAGACAACAGTGTACCTCCAGAAAGTTAAAACAGGGTGCAAACCCTACCCTCCTTCAGCTAGTAGAGATCCTAGAGGAGTATGATGCCCTTAGGGCCTCCCAGGCTGGTACCCTAGGTACAGGGGAGGGTCTACCCGCTACAGATGAGTCAGATGGGACTTCAGATGAAGAGGTAGACAGTCAGGTCAAAGTAGGAAGACTTAGCCAGGCTAATTTAAGCTTACATGGGAGTCTGCATGGGCTCCCCCCATTCAGACCCCCAAGTGGACTTAACCAGAGAAACAGGAGAGACAGATCCCCTTCAAGGGAATCCATCCACTCCCATGTCTCTAGCATCTCTAATGCCTCTTCTCACAGGGGAATGACTTCCCACCAGAGAAAAGAGCATGAAGCCAGAATGAGGGACGCTAATCTAAGGATTGAGAGGGAAGAACTTGCCCTTGTCAAGGAGAAGCTTGCTCTGGTTAGAGAGCAAAAGTTAAGTGGGTTAGAACCCACTGGTGGCAGCAATATCCCTAAGGATAGAGACAGGACCTATGATAATAGAAACCTGGGCAAGATTGTCCCTCCCTACAAGTGTGGGGATGACATCCACAAATGGATAACTGCTTTGGAGAGAGCTTGCAAAGTACAGCAGGTACCCCAAAGTCAGTGGGCAGCTATCTTGTGGCTCTCCTTCTCTGAGAAAGGTAGAGACAAGCTCCTCACAGTTAGTGATCAGGATGCTGACAATTACACTGTCCTGAAGAGTGCTCTAATTGATGGGTTTGGCCTAACCACTGAACAATACAGGTTGTTGTTCAGGGATACCCAGAAGACACAGACTCAGGACTGGACTGACTTTGTAGATTGTGCCACTAAGGCTTTGGAAGGCTGGCTATTGGGAAGTAAGGTTAAGGACTATACAGGATTGTATAATTTGATCATGAGAGAACAAATCCTTAACAACTGTCAAAACCAGCTACTGCATCAACGCTTGATTGATTCTGATCTGACTTCTCCCCAAGAATTGGGAAAGAAGGCAGATAGATGGGTCAGGACTAGAGTTAAGCAGAAAAAACAGAACCAGGGCGGTGATCAGAAAAAGGCAGACCAGACGGGTAATGATCAGAAACAAAAAAAACAGAAGTCTTCACCAGGCCCCCAAAAGGCTCAGGGGGAGGGTGATCCCAAAAAGGATAAAAAGAAAGATGGCCAAAAGAATCCATGGTGCAACTATTGTAAGTCAAACTCACATTGGCTTAGTGAGTGCACCAAAAAGGATAAGACCCCAGCCACCATTGCCCCTAAGGCAACTGTACCCCCTAGTTCAGCTGTAAGTGGTGGTTCCCAGCAAAAGGGTGTAGTAGGGTTAACCCTGGGAACTGAGGAGGATTCTGGCCTAGTCAGGATACCTACTCAGGCTGTTCTGATCTGTGATGGGGACATAGCTTTGTCCTCTACTATAGGCCCCAGTAACATGGGCAAGTACAGACAGACTCCTTTTATCAATGAGAAAATGGCTCAGGCCTACAGGGACACTGGGGCTAGTGTCACAATGGTGACACCTGCCTTTGTGGACCCTGGACAGATCATACTAGGTGAGAACTACCTAGTGACCAACGCTAGCAATGCCACTACCTCCCATAGTGTGGCAATTGTTAACTTCTCCTGGGGAGGGGTAACTGGCCTCAAGAAAGTTGTTGTTAGTTCAGACCTTCCTGTGGAGTGTTTACTGGGCAATGATCTTGAAACTTCAGTTTGGTCTGAAGTGGAGTATAGGACCCATGCAGAAATGCTGGGGATAGATGCACATGTCCTTGCTGTGACCAGGTCACAGGCCAAAAAGTGCAACACTGAACAAGTGCTGGATCCTGGAACCATGGACCAGTCACAACCCAAGAGAAAGAGCAGTAGGGTAAAGGCTGTGCCTTCCCCCCTGCCTCAGGTAGTGGATCAGCCCTCACAGGAGGATGATCCTGAGAGCCCTGAAGGAACTGTCCTAGAAGAACTTGAACCTGATCAGGTTGAGTTTCTTGGGACAGGGGGACCTTCAAGGGCAGATCTGTGGCAGGCACAATTAGACTGCCCTTCTCTTGAACCCCTCAGACAGCAGGCTGCTGCTGAGGCTGCAGGGAATGCTCAAGGTACCCATAGAGTGTATTGGGATGAAGGGCTGCTGTATTCAGAGGCTAGAGACCCCAAGCCTGGTGCATCCAGGAGGCTGGTCATACCACTGAAGTTCAGAGGCTTCCTTCTTACCTTGGCCCATGATATTCCCCTTGCAGGACACTTAGGCCAGAACAAGACTTGGGACAGGCTTGTCCCTCACTTTCACTGGCCCCATATGTCAGAAGATACCAAGGAGTTTTGTCGCTCCTGTGTCACCTGCCAAGCCAGTGGCAAATCAGGTGGCACCACAAAGGCCCCCCTCATACCACTACCTGTGGTGGGGGTTCCCTTTGAGAGAGTGGGCATAGATATTGTAGGACCAATAGACCCACAAACAGCATCTAGGCACAGATTCATACTGGTGATAGTGGACCATGCCACCAGGTATCCAGAAGCTATTCCCCTGAGGACCACAACAGCTCCTGTTGTGGCAAGGGCCCTACTTGGAGTATTCTCCAGAGTGGGCTTTCCAAAGGAGGTCATTTCTGACAGAGGTGCCAACTTCATGTCAGGATATTTGACTGCAATGTGGAAGGAGTGTGGCGTGAACTACAAGTTCACCACACCCTATCACCCACAGTGCAATGGGCTTGTGGAGAGATTCAACAAGACCCTAAAGGGAATGATAAACGGTTTACCAGACAAGCTTAGGCGAAGATGGGACATCCTTTTACCCTGCCTTCTGTTTGCTTACAGAGAGGTCCCACAAAAGGGGGTTGGCTACAGCCCTTTTGAGCTTTTGTTTGGGTATCCTGTAAGAGGACCCCTATGTTTAGTAAGGGAAGGATGAGAGAGACCTCTCAGACAACCCAAACTTGACATAGTGGATTATGTACTTGGTCTCCGCTCCAGGATGGCAGAGTATATGAAGAAGGCTTCTAAAAACCTTGAGGGAAGCCAAGAACTCCAAAAAGCTCGGCATGACCAAAAGGCTGTGCTGACTGTTTACCAGCAAGGGCAGAAAGTGTGGGTGTTGGAGCCAGTGGCCCCAGCAGCACTCCAAGACAAATGGTCTGGACCCCACACTATTGTTGAGAAAAAGGGAGAAGTCACCTACTTGGTGGACCTTGGGACTCCCAGAAGCCCCCACAGGGTGCTTCATGTCAACAGATTGAAGGCATATGTTGACAGGGCAGACATGGGCTTACTCATGGCTACAGATGAGGGGCAGGAGGAAGAGAGTGACCCTCTCCCAGACCTGTTGACTCAGAACCCTGATGATGGCTCAGTTGATGGTGTGGTCTTTTCTGACAGCCTCACTGTCCATCAGCAACAGGACTGCAGACAAGTTCTGCAATCCTACAGACCTATGTTCTCTCTGACCCCAAGTCAGACAAACTGGTGCACCCATGAGGTGGACACTGGTGACAGTCTGCCTGTGAAGAGTAAAATCTACAGTCAACCTGACCATGTCAGGGACTGCATAAAAGTTGAGGTACAAAAGATGTTGGAGCTGGGAGTCATTGAACCTTCAGAGAGCCCTTGGGCTAGTCCTGTAGTTCTTGTGCCAAAACCTCACACCCAAGATGGTAAGAGAGAGATGAGGTTTTGCGTGGACTACAGAGGTCTCAATGCTGTCACTAGGACAGATGCCCACCCAATACCTAGGGCAGATGAGCTCATTGACAGACTGGCAGCTGCTAAGTTTTTGAGCACATTTGACCTGACAGGAGGCTACTGGCAGATCAGACTAGCTGAGAATGCAAAGGCCAAAACTGCTTTCTCGACCCCAGGAGGACATTATCAATTTGTGGTAATGCCCTTTGGTTTGAAGAATGCACCTGCCACTTTCCAAAGGTTGGTGAATCAAGTCCTTACTGGGTTGGATGACTACTGTGCAGCTTATCTTGATGATATTGCTGTCTTTAGCTCCACCTGGGAGGATCACCTGGTCCACCTGAGGAATGTTTTAGAGGCCCTGCAAAAGGCAGGCCTCACTATCAAGGCCACTAAGTGCCAGATAGGGCAGAGCAAGGTTGTGTACCTGGGCCACCTAGTTGGTGGGGGTCAGGTTCAACCACTGCAGAGCAAGATCCAGACCATAAAGGACTGGTCTCCTCCAACTACCCAGACTCAGGTCAGAGCTTTCTTGGGCCTGACTGAGTACTACAGAAAGTTTGTTAAGAACTATGGGTCCATTGTGGCACCACTTAATGACTTGACCTCCAAGAAAATGCCAAAGAAAGTTCAGTGGACAGTAAGCTGTCAAAAAGCATTTGATGACCTGAAGCAGGCCATGTGCAGTGCACCTATTCTGAAAAGTCCAGACTACTCCAAAGAGTTTATTGTCCAGACAGATGCTTCTGAGTTGGGTGTGGGAGCTGTTCTTTCACTACTTAATATAGATGGTCAAGACCAGCCCATTGCTTTTATAAGTAGATGGCCGACCCCTAGAGAGAAACGTTGGTCAGCTTGCGAGAGTTTAAGCTATTGGCATTATAAATGACAATACCTTTTATTTATATGTTTTTATAATTAAGTCATAAATAAAAGGCATTGCCATGTACAATGCCAATAGCTCAAACGCTTGTAAATGCGAGACCTATCCAAAGAAGCAGCAACCATTGTCCCGGGCGGCTTAGAAAGTGAAAGCACGCATGGAGCGCTGAATGTTGCACGAAAGCATGTTGTGCCTGCAGTAGGAGAAACTATTTAAAGAAAATAGTGCTCACAGACTAAAAAAGACTCACCGTGTATCAACCGAAGTAAAAGGGCCAGTCTTCATGGGAGGTTATGAATGAAGACAAGGCGGTACTAAAGGGGGACTAACAAGCCAGTTAACAAATCAGAAGCCAGCATTCACAAAGGACAATGATACAAGCCTATAACAAATATGGGCAAGGCTTCTATTACATACTCCAATATAGCATGGCTCGCAGAGCAGCACATGCGCTGCCCATGCTCGACCTAAAGAGGAGGGCTGATGGACCTTTAAATTGAGGACCAGGGTCAAGACTGATTTGCATGTGGCTGGGTAAAATGGTGTGGCACGGTAAGCAAAGGAACAATTGATTTAACCCAGATCTCTAGACTGGAGGGGAGTGTTTGATTCGTTCAGCATTCCATCCATCATTTATTTGTGCAGCATATTTGGACCTTTAAATTAGGCCTTTGTTTTGGGCCCAGCTGGAAGTGAAACTAATGAAGCCCTTTCACCACAGACAGGCTGCTGCTCACATATGAAAGATAGACAACATGCAGGTGATGATGGATGCATCCCGGTGTCTGCAAACTCAGCATATTTCACTGAGGCTAGCAAGATCCCTGATCTGACTGCACAATAGCTGCCAGATCCCGGATCCAGCGGGATCCCCCTGCATTCCAGCACTAGCACCAAGGAACACTAACATGCCTCAGCTCCTAAGTCGATATATAAACAAGACCTCTTGAAGGTGTCACATGATCTGCCCAAGACTCCTAGCCCTAACAGTAATAGAATCACCAGGACCACCATGCACCGCAGTGCCCCTCGGAGGATGGCCTATGGACAGCTTCACCCCACTGTGTACCAAGTGAGTCAGCAGCCTGGTCTGCCCCTAGGAATACTTGTTTACTGAGGAGACCCAGAGAGGGAGGAGTGAGAGGTCTGTGGATCCCAGGGGAGTCAGCGGCCTGGTTCTACCCCCAGGATTACTTGTTTACTGAGGAGCTGCCGAGAAGGAGGAGAGAGAGGTCTGTGGATTCCAGGGGAGTCAGCAGTCTGGTTCTGTCCCTAGGATTGCTTGTTTACTGAAGAGATCCTGAGAGGGAAAGAGTAGGTCTCTGTCAGCTCCAAGGCTCCATCTGTGTGTCCCAGAGGAGTCCGCCGCCTGGTTCTACCCTAAGGATTACCTATGTACTTTGCGGGGGGAAGTAAGCGGGCTCCTCTGCTCGTAGGGTTACATTACATATGTATTGATACCTCCATGGAGTGGTGGGTTGAGTGCTATCTGCCGCTAGACTGGCCCCTGTGCTAAGAAATCCTTCAAATGGAGGGGTGGCTCCATTTTCACCGAGAAACCCCTGAAAATGATGTACAACTCCTGTAAGCCCCTCGGTGTGCATGCCTACGGTGTTAGTCCTATCACTGATAGATGCCCTCTTCTAACCCCTGGATGCGCAAATCCACGTAGACAGCAGTAACCCTAGGATGGCAGGAGAACTACCGCTCCCACGTCTGTCTGGGCACTAATGATGACGCGTGACCCGCTCATGCCCCCAAAAACCTCTCAGGTGCCCCTTATGTATTCTGAAGGTTTTATATAGCGCGAAAATTACCCTTGCGGGCATCAGAGCGCTATACATGGGCCGAAAGTAGGAAACAAAAAGAACACAGAATTACATAATTAAGTCTTGTAATACAAACATCAATTGAGGGCAATATGTACAATGTTTCATGTGAATTTCCTTAAGAGTAAGGATTTTACTTCTTTCTTAAAAGATGTAAAAGAAGGATTCCGTCTGGTTTCCGCGGGCAGTGCGTTCCAAATCCTAGGAGCGATTCCAGAGAAGGCACAGTTGTATGTTTTCTTTTTGGCAAAGCGCTGAGGTTTCAGAAGAAGACTGGTGGTACTTCTGAAGGATCTGTTGCCACTAGAGAGCACCAATTTCTGGGCCAAGTAACTCAGAGTATTGTGATGTAGGGCTTTGTGAGTCATGCAGGTGATTTTTAGATGAATTCTAGCTTTGAAAGGTAGTCAGTTAAGAGTTCTGAGGTCGGGGTAATGTGACAATTTCTTTTTGAGCCCATGATGAGCCTAGCCTCTGAATTGAGCGAGGCTCTTAGAGGGGCCGTTGATGATCTGGGAAGACCGCAAAGGGTTGCAACTCCCATAGTTTAGTCTTGGTATTACTAGTGCTTGAACTGCCAGTTTGAAGTCATTTACGGGAAGGAATGGTTTTAATTCTCTCAAGCTATTCATCTGAATGTTTGCTCCGTTTGTTGCAGCACTAATATGTTTCTGCATGTTTAGATTTCTGTCAAGTATTAATCTCAGCGATTTTGATGGGTCAAAAATATGAGGATGGCAGTTGAGCGCTGTTAGTTGTTTAAACCCTTCTTCGATGTTAGTAGTTTGGTTGGGAGTTGCAATTAGGAGGAATTCAGTCTGAGCGTGTTTAATTTCAGGTGGTTTTCCACCAGCCAAGTCTGGGTTTTTTGAAGAATTGAATTGCGAATTGTGATGTCATCCAGATAGGTGATCTTTAAGTATAGTTGTGTATCATCAGCGTACATGTGATAGTGGATATTGGAGGAACAGAGAATTTCAGTGAGTGGTTCCATGAAAAGGTTGAATAGTGTGGGCAAGAGGGATGAACTCTGCGGTACTCCTAAAGTGACTGGGACGGCTGTAGACAAGGATTGATTGGCCTTGAATCTTTGGGATTTATTTTGGAGGAAAGAGGTGAACCAATTTAGAACAGAACCTGATAGACCCATTCTATATTTCACAAGATCGAGAAGATTGTCATGTTTGACGGTGTTGAACGACAGAGAGAGATCAATAAGGATTAGCAGACAGGCTTTGTTTTGATCAAAGATTTTTAGTGCGTCATCTATTATGTGAGTCATGGCCAATTCAGTAAGGCTACACCCCCCATTGACCACTAAGCACCTCCAGTACCTCCCAGACTTATCAGGAGATTTCAGCCTCGAATACCGGCGGTAACGGAAGGAATGGAGGGGAAAGGGTGCCCACCAATTATGGAGTAATTCCAAAGAACATCACAAGACTAAACGCTTACTTTGTCAGTGGGAAGGAGACGTGGTTTTAACTAGCAGCAGAGCATCTCTCAGAGAGTAACACATGTGAAGGCTCGCCTGGGCGGTGTGTGCCTGCACACATCACCTCTGGTCACAGGGACAACAGGATAGGCGTTCACTTACTTTTGCATCTAGCTGACCTGGGCGAGGAAACTGCACCACATGATTCATATCCCACATGAGAGCGTGAGACTGCTAGGGTGGTCAGGTGGGTCCATGTCACCAGGCAACCACTTTACCTTCCTGGACTTTGCTCTTACATTTCATTGTTACCAGGTGTGCTGATCCGAAGTGCTCAATTGAAGTGAACGCTAAGACTGCATCTCCCAGAATGCACTGATGTTTTCTTACATTTAAGCTCCGAACTCCCCTACAGGCCTCCCCACCAATCCTTCCTCGGATCCGAGCCTTAATCGTGCAGGTGTAGAGGCCATCTGGAATTTGGGTCACAAGTTTAAGTCAGCAGCGAGACCAGCATACTCAATTTAGCACGGCGAAGCAGCAGTGAGAAGACATATAGGCGCAATAAGAGCCACACATCGAGGTACATTATTTATTTCCTCATGTCCACCTCACCAGCTGGCTCATTAAAGAACCGAAATGGGCAACTTCTCAGGAAGCATCTGCGTTACTTATAGCCCAGGCTCTCAGCCCTCAATCACTGCGGGCCTCCCCGCAAGCCACACATCCAACACCCCACCCCCAGGCGGACATAAACCCCCCAAAATGTGAAAGCGCAAGTGAGAAGCTGGGTGCCCCGCACTCCCTGATAAAATTACTGTCATGGTTTTAAGAGTGACAAACTGACAAATACAAACAACGATTTAGGGCGCACAACCAGGAAGGTCGGCTCACGTACAGCTGGGTGATGAGTTCCAGAGCAGCAGATGGTCTCATCCGCTGCAGAACCGATTCTTAGGAGGTGATCGAGACCGTCTTTTGTGACACGGTAGCAACTGAATGATTAGGATATTTACGACGGGAGGTAAGATTAGAGTTTAAAACCTTCCACTTGATTAGGGGGGGGAGTGGTGAACAAAATGAAAAGCAACATCAGTGAAATCAGACTATGAATTGTTAACGCTAAAAGCTACTGGCTGCTTTCAAAGCGCACGCCCGTGAAGGAGATCATGGTATTTGGCAATGTAAAAGTAATGATGAAAGGGGGCCCGTACTACAAGATGAAACGCGCTGCCCATGCATATTAAACATATACGCATGACGGACCATGAAGCAGGCGCCATGGTGATAACAGAAAAAGCTGAAGTAGTCCCTAAAGGAAACTGATAGAGCCCTACAGCGCAACTAAACTGTAGTTGGTCGGTGCTACTAGACATGAAACAGAAGTAACATGTAGGAGCGCCAACCAATAAGGACCCAGAAAAGCAGAGCAACACTGTAGTGACTCAATGAAAGCAGCAGGCGGGATTATACTTGGTATATATATTACAACAGGTCTTCCAGACAGTGCATGCGCTGCCTAGGCTCGACCTCAAAAGGAAGTATTTGTGCTTCCTTTCATGATTGTGGACATATTGCAGACCAAGTTGACAGATTACATATCTGTTAATATTGGCGCAAGGACACCGACCACCAGGTGAAAACAGGAAGCTGAACAAAGGTCCAACAGTGACCCGGCTCTAATTGATAACATCAAGGCTTCAACTGAGTCAATTTGCAATGGTTAAAAATCAAATAGCAAAGAGACAAGACTAAACTGAGGATCGTGAACTCCAGTTTCATAAGTTGAAATCAAATTAAAATGTTAATTACTTTCGATTTTTTTTCATTGAATAAGTTGGATAAGGATTCACACAATTTATTTGAACCAAAAATGTTCTGTTTGTGCAAAAGAAGGAGAGTGCATACTTTTCAGTATTTTAACAAAGTATCCTAGTCTAGATTTCCACAGCTCAAATTTTCTCTGCAAAGTAACTTTTGTAGCTGATTTTCTATACGTTTTTATTAACATTTAGCTTCATTTGAAAATGTTTAGGCAGTTGTTAAAAGACTCTCCCAATCTTTTGCCGCTTTTCCGTACACTTACGTATGGCCCTCCAGATTTATCCAGTTTTTTCCTTTATAAGTTCAGAGATCCCAAATTTTAAAATCCATTCCCTCCCTAGTGAAGTGCCCGGGTATCTCCTCATACGGATGGCAAGTGAATAAGTTGGAAACCTCTTTTATCTCCATCTATATACTGATCAGACATATGAGGACAAAAAAAATGTATTAAAAAAAATAAAACATTTAGCTCTTGTTTATATCAGCCATGGCTGTTGTCTTTAATGTAAAATGGGAATGGGTCAGACCATACCACCTTGATTAGTTCTGCAACAAAAGTGTCTCATTGATTTTTAGAACGAGATACAATATATGGCCTTACACATGAGAAAGCACTTCTTTTTCCATGCTTAAAACAGACCAGTGTGACAAGTCTGTGGACTCATGCTAGAAATGGGATTTCCGGTTGGCTAAGGATTGCGCCAAAGCCAGGCAGAAACCACCACTCTAGTCAGGGCAAGGGAGTTACACGCTGAATATAACCCCTGCTCACTCCCTTGGTAGCCTGGCACGAGCAGTCAGGCTTATACCAGTGACAATGGGTAAAGCGTTTGCGCAACACACACACAGCAGCAACACACTAAGCACATCGCAAAAGAAACTCCAAACAAGGTTATATCAAAAATAGCCTTTGTATTATCATAAACACATTAGAAACACAAGCACACATTTACACTGCCAACAGCCACTAGGCAATATTCACAGGGGATTATATACAGGACCAGGCCAATCGGGCCACGGTCAGAACCACGAAAATGCAGGTAGTAAATATAAGACACAACCAGCAACTACTGGTACAATAATGACCTCAGCATTAGACACCATCCTAAAATATCATAGCATGACATTAGGCCCAAACCTTATTAGCATAAACACATTAAGCATTAAGCCTCACCAACATAAAAACATTATGTAAACACCTCATAAGCATGAATCGTCATAGGCATAAACACATTAGGCCCAAACCTCATTAGCATAAACACATTGCGCATTAAGCCTCACCAGCATAAACACATTATGCAATAACCTCATAAGCATGAATCATCATAGGCATAAACACATGATGTAAGGGGCATCACATTAGGGCTTTGCGCCCTACCAACCTAAAACTGACCCTAGGCCAACTAGCCTTTTCTGGGGCTCAAGTGCCCTCTGTCCCAAATGTCAGGGCTTAGTCCAGGGCTATCCAATTAGCCCTCTGGCTCCCAATACAGCAAAACCAAAGTGCGCAAGTGCGCTGTGGCGTGGGGTGCAACTCACCCCTTCCTCATCTAAAAAGAAATGGCCCCTTCGGTGCAACTGCCCACTACGGCGGCGCAGCTGAGGAGAAGGATCAGGCCCTGACACTACTAGTGCCTCTTCGGTCCCCCTCCATTACTCAGGGAGCTAATCAACAAACTTGCCCCCTTTGTTGCAGCTGTCCCGTACTGCGGTGCAGCTGTGAAAACCAAACTGCACTCACTATGCTCTGAGAGCCCCCTTTTTAATGGGGCTCTTCCGGTGCCAATCTCGGCACCCCAAAGTGACCAAAAACATAATTTAGCACTGGCCCTAACACTGCCTGGTGGGCCCCTTCTGGGATCCTACACCCAGGATTGCCTCCACGTTGCAGCTGCCGCTAACGGGCGGTGCAGCTGAGGGAATTCACTTCGGCACCACTGTGCCTTGGGAGCCCCACTCACCGGGTCTGTTCCTCGATGGTCTCTACCTCCTCCGGTCTCCAGGCACCGACAAAGTGCCTCGGCCGGCCCCCAACAGACTCGCATCGCAGTCCCACTCACCGGGGCTCTTCTCCTTGCTTTGAAGAGATCTCCGGCTCTGTAGTTAGTCCCGTGGGGCTCCCACCGGCACACGGGGGCCACGTCCTCCTCTGTCTGGCTTCCGGGTAGCCTTCTCCTTTCTCTGCTACGGGGGAAGGCGGAAGTAGAGCCCGCGAGGCTCCGATCAGCTCCTTCGGCAGGCCCCGCCCACAGTCAGGTGGTTCTTGCCTGACTTCCGGGTCGCCGCACTCAATCGCGGCAGCTCCTTTGGAAATTTCAAAGTGCGGGGTGGGCTCCCGCCACACCGGCGATAACACTGGGAAGGCTCCTGCTTGGAAGTAGGCATAAACGTGGGGCGGGCTCCCGTCAACAGGAGCACCAAAAATGCGGGGTAGGCTCCCGCTAGACCGGCATCCATGCGGGGTAGGCTCCCGCCGTCAAAGATGCACAAACACGGGGTGGGCACCCGCTAAAAAGCATAAATGCAGGGTGGGCACCTGCTAAACAAGGCAACAATGCGGGGTGATCTCCCGCCTCATTAGCAGCACGGGGGAAAACCTACGCCGGGGCTTCCCTCTTCCACGATGGGCAGCTCAGCACTGTGAAGCCCCAGCATTTTCCCCGTCCTGGGAGAGATAGATAGCGCTCACGAGGCGCTAGGTCCACAAAGTTCCAGGGAAACACAGCTGGGCCCAGGCAGGCCAGTACACAGGGCCCTCCAGCAGGAAGGCAGTCCCTTGTAGCAGTTCCTCCTGGGGCCCAGCAGCAGCACATCCAAGTAAGCACAGGACCAGCACAACATTCATGTGGTCACAGCCCCAGTATATATACACCATTTTCTTTGTCTGCCCTGGCACAGGGCTTGGGGGAACCAGCCTGAGCTGGTTCTGGGGTTTTTTGGAGCACTTTGTGTACAGGGCTCCTCTTCCCCTTTGTCAGGTGGGGGCTCGTCATCAGACACACCACAGGGGTGCGGAGCCAGCATTCACCCAGGCAGTTACAACCTATTCAGGGTCAGGGGACTACTCCTCCCACTACTCCACATGCAGATGCCCTATTCAGCCTAGTGCTGACTCACCCTTACCCTCCTGGAGCCACACACACCTCACCATCCCATGTCACTCAAAAGCCAGACATGTAATCCACATCAGGCAGGCAGACACATAGCACACAGAAATGCCAACTTCTAGAAGTGGCATTTCTAAAATAGTTATAATAAATCTGCGCGCACCATTGCGTAGCATTTATTATTACTATTCCAAACATACCAGACTTGACCACGCTGCTCCTCTCATATCAGGAATTACCACTGAAACACTTATCAGGGAATCCCCAATGCAATCCTATGGGACGGCAGCCTCACAGTAATGAGAAACCAAAATGGCTGTTTGTCACTACCAGGACATGTCACACACTTAAGGAACATGTCCTACCTTTTACCTACAATGCACCCTGCCCATAGGGCTAGCTAGGGCCCACCTTAGGGGTGACTGACAAAAGGGGGGGTCACAGACATGGCACACACTTTAGGTGCCACGTCACAGCGGCAGTAACACTGCACGCACAGGCCCTGCAATGGAAGAGGCCTGAGAAAGGTTTGAAAGGCTACTGGGTGGCGCAATCAGTGCTGCAAGCCCACCAGTAGCATTTAATTTACCAGCCCTGGGTATATGAGATACCACTTTACAAGGGACTGACAGGTAAATTAAATTAAATATGCCAAACAGGTGTAGACCAATCTTTACCATTGTCATCACAGAGCGCACACGCACTTTACACTGGACAGCAGTGTTAAAGTGCCCAGAGTCCTAGAACCACCAACACCATGTCAGAAAAAAGGCCAGTAGGAAAGCAAAATGTTCAGGGATGGCTCTGCAGAAAGGGCCAAGTCGAACAACTCACAATTATTTTTAATGTTCCACCATATATTGAATTTACCCATTATACAAATATGGATAGAAATAGATGTACATGTAGGTCGAGGTTAGACTAATAGTTATAGGTAATGGGGAAGTGTGATAGAAGAGGCTTTGGTTTTTTTAAATATTCCTTTTGTTTTTTAATATGGCTGCTGAGATTACTATATTAATTTCCCTTTTACTGATACACATGATTTTTGTGTGATTATGCATAATAAATAACAGATCATTATAAATACCAAGTATGGAGTGTGTCCACTGCTTTTAGTAATCAGAGTAAGGGCCTATACTTTTACAAATAACCCATGCAGGTGAGAGTTTGTCTGAAAGGGCAGCCTGACTCATATCACGGTAAATCTAAATGAGCCTAACTTACCATAGGGAAGAGTGAGAGACACCTTTAGGTAGCCCTTTCCTCAGAAGAGGATGCAGTAAGCAATGTCCTCTTGGGGGCTAAGAAAATCTTTCTGGGTGTGCCCCTCGATTTGAACGGGTTCACAATACCTCATGTATAATTTACAGACAGGTGACCACTAAAAACCTATTTTTAGCAACATGCACGATTTTCATAAAAATACCACATTTTTCACCTGACAACAAACTATTTTGTGCATATCTATGCCTTGGTGATTTTACTGGCAGTGCCAAAATTTATTTTTTGTTGTTATATTAATTTTAAAATAAATGTAGCAAAGGATAACATAAAAAACAAAGTCTCAACGGCCTAGTTTAGTAATTAATGAATGCGTGCAACAATATTTTCTATGATCCACCAACCTCTCAAAAAAGTTATGTTCGCACAATTTTATCATGACAGAAAATAGTGGCTTTGGTTTACACCCGAGTTAAAGGTGCCGCCGCTTTAGGACGAGCTTGACGGCTGAGCTGTCTGCCAGGCCTTTGTCTCTGCTCATCGAAACAAAATAAATATATTAGGCTTAAGAATTAACATTTCTCGCCTAATTCTATTGGCTGTTTGGAATATCATTCTGCCTCCTAAGAGGTGCCTCCGCTTCAATACATGAGGTAGGATATCCTTTATTCTGGTTAATGTAGAAGCCATTTTGAAATGGAAGCTTCCCACACAATAAGCAACACATTCTGCAGTGTAAGTAAATGCTAAATTGAAGTAAAATCTAAACATTTATCATGTACATGCTCTGTATTATGGTCATGCGTTCATTTTAATGAGACTTTTTGTTGTGGAAAAAACGCTACATAAAAATGTTTCTTCATTAAAAATATCACCTGGCAAAGGTTATTGATACATATGTTTCTTGATGAGCTACAGAATTACTCTACATAAGCTCCTGCTATTTTCTCAAGTTCAGATTGGCTGGTTTCTTTCCACTGTGAGCATGCCATTCAAGTGTCATTGTGGACCTTCTTCAATATAATGTGTTTTATTCGCCAGTTCCTTCTATGTCATGCGTTCTATGTTCCACTATGGTCCTTATCCATCTTGCTCGTTGTTTGTGCTAATACAGTCTCGATAAAATGTTGCGGTTCATATGTACACTATAGCCCTTCTTCCTTTTACGTTGTAGGTTGTATGTGTCACTAGGCTCCTTCTTAAATATAGAACTTTTATTAAATACTTTTGAAATTATATCACAATTACTTTTCTGTGCCATTGTAAGAAATGGTAGCTCAGCTACTCCGTTTAATACCGGGACAACAAGCAGGAGAGTTCTTCTCCGTGTTGGACGCCTATTAGCAGCCTGTGGTACTGCAGGCTTGTGTTCACTGTAGGGTCATCTAGCATTTGTAATGTCAATTGGCCTGGCTTTAATGTACATGCTGTGCTTGAATTCATTAACATATTAAAATCAGCGCTATTGGCTTTATCAATGTTTTGTAAAGTGGGTACAGCTTTAATATAATCAGGTAACTAGTGAAATACCAACATAGAGTTTATCTGTAAATAAAATTACTTTTACCTGTAAAATTAGCAGAAAGAGAAAGTATGCGTTTGCAACTCGCTGGAACTGTTCAAACAGATTAACAGGCAAGAAAGTCAGGATGTTGTACTTGGATGTTTTGATGCGATTATTCTGAAACGAAATACGAGAATGTGCCAATAAATACAAAACATTTTCATAGACTATGTTACAAGAAATCAGATTAAAATTGATCCTGTAAATTTCAGGCAAAGAGAATACTTTAAACATGCCATTATGTATAATTTTATTTTTAATAAAGAATAATCTACAAACAAGCCGAAACATTTTTGCGATTCTTGCAGACATGTTGAGATGTGGCTTTGCTCCTGCCTTAGACAAAGACTTCGATTTGGCAAGTCTTGCGATTTCCGGAATATGGGCCTGAGTGTTCGATTTTGCACTTTGCACCTATATTCTACAGTAGAAAATTGTTCATAAAAAAACAGCAGTCAGATCAGAGTGTGTAGGCTGAAAAAGTTTTCTGAGCAATTTCTACTGCAGGCTAAAAAGTAGATTGGTTTTACCCATTCTCATATTAGCTAAAGTCTGGCCTAGAGAGTAGCTGTCTGACATCGCTTATGTAAATAAGTAAAAATAATACTTAGAGAGGTGTTTGTGGCGGCCCTTTTCAGACATTGCTTTGTTAGCGTCGTCATCCACGATTCAGCCTTCAATAGAGGCATTTGGGGCCTCATGTAGGTAAATAAAATTTACCGGTTCTTAAATACCGAGCCGTACCGAATCGGTAAATTAGAACCGGTAAGTTATATGTAGGTAAAAATTCGGTAACAGTTACCGATTCGGTAACATTCGGTAATCACGAATCGGAATTCACCGAATCGGTAAATACCGAGGTGGTATTTACCGAATCGGAAAATACCGAGGTGGTATTTACCGAATCGGAAAATACCGAGGTGGTATTTACCGAATCGGAAAATACCGAATCGGTATGTACGGATTCGGTAAATAAAATCACATGACTTGACGAAACAGCTAATCCTGTGCAACGACAGCCCACCCAACCAGGAAGTGCCCACACCCAGGCAGGTGTACACAATTAGCCGAAGTGGCCACACCCAGGCAGGTGTACATAATTAGCCGACCCTGGAGAGGCTTGGAGTGCAGAGGAGAGGCAGGGAGCCGTTGCATGTGCGAGCGGGTAAACGAACAGCATGTCCAGCCAGAGAACACAGAAAGACGGAGGGGAAAGGAGGAGGAAGCTGAAATTTAGCCCCAAGGAACTCCAGGTGCTGGTGGAGGAGGTGGTGAAGCAGCACCAGAAGCTGTTTGGAAGGCAATCCCTGCAAGTGCCTGAGGCGGAAAAGCGCAACATATGGCTGGCCATCCAGGCGCAGGTCAATGCTGTGGGAGTGACCCACAGGGACATTGAGGTCCTCAAAAAGCGCTGGTATGACCTGAGGATTGTAACCAAGAGGAAGATGGGCGACATCCAGAAGGAGGCCAGCCAGACCGGAGGTGGAACCAACAGGGCACCTGTCCTCACCGAACTGGAGGAGCTGGTGGCGGCCACAATCCAGCAGGAGAGCGTCGTGGGTCTTGGGGACGCCGACAGCTCTGCCAGAGCCGCAACACACCAAGGTAAGACGAAAGCACAGCAATGTAGCCCCCCCTACCCCTATCCCACATCCCCCATTGTGAAACGAGAATCACACTGCAGTCCACACGTGTCAGTGCAGACAGGCAATGCATTCCGGGAGATGTAGTCAGGGCAACACTAACCATGACGTAAATGTTACAGGGCAACAAGGCATGTCACGCACTCGAGGCACAAGGAGACAGAGGACATATTGGAATGTGAAATGTTTTATTGTGACGCTTGCAATGCAGCCCTTCGGGGACACTGAGCCAATGTTGTATTTCTGTCCACAGATGTGACATCATGCAGGACAGGGCATGCTGCAGGAGAGACGGCACACCGGCCACAAGTATCACCTCTAGCCAGCACAAGTACAGACCAGGGAGCAGGCCCACTGGCAGCCGCACCACCAACACAGCCAGCCTCGCCGCACCCAGAGCCAGCATCACCTCACCGAGAGCCAGCATCACCACAACCAGAGCCAGCATCACCACAACCAGAGCCAGCATCGCCACTCATGTTCGAATCACCGGCCACATCTCCGCTTGCAGGTGTGAGAATGAGGAGGCGTCCAGCAGCCAGGCTACGAGCCTTAGACACCTCGTCAGACGACAGCATGGGCCCAGAAGACCGCACCGGGCCCCAGGAAGGGAGCCATGCCACTGTGCCCCACACCTCACAGGCAGCACAGACGGGAGCAAGAGGGCGCCGCAGGTCGCGTGTCCAGAGTCCACCAGCACCCACTGACGGCCATGGTGTCTTCTTGGGTCTCGAGGGCCAAATGTTGAAGCAACAGCGCCTGCAATCAAAGGCAGTCATGTCAGTCCAGAGGCACATGCGGGTGATGAGGACAACATTAGTCAACATGGACAGTAACATTAGCGGCATGGCTGCGGGCATTCGGGACATGTCCCAGTCAATCCAGCAGTTGTGCAGCAAATTAGATGCTGACATCGAAGCACGGCGCCGGGAACGCCAGAGAAGGGACACTACCAGCAGGGCACTCAACCGTCTGGCAACTGCGACTTCTCTACTGTGCCGGCGCTCTGTGACGATGCAGGAGGGCCTAACACAGTGCTGCAGCGACCTGTCTCGGGGGATGGTGCAGGTGACAAGTGCACTAGGGGTGCTAATGACTAGTCAGGCGTCGACAACTGCTGCAGGGGATGCTGCGGAGAGCATCGACACCAGCAGCAGCATCACACCCCCCGTCCCAGAGGCACGCAGGAGCAGCAGGCGGCTTGGGGTTGGCTCTAGTGAGGATGCACAGGCCGTGCAATCCACCACTGCAGCGCGTATGCGCAAACATTGATGTAGCCCTGCTAAGCCACTTCCCATTGGGTGACGTAACCCTGGACATACTCCTTGTATAGATGGTATATTGCCTGATTGGCCTGTTCATGTGTTCATGGCGTGGTGCCACATTAAAACTACGTCAGTACTTCTCACAACTCGCTGTGTCCCCTCACTTACTCAGAAATAGTTGCATGTGATCTCTGCCCGTCTCTCTCTCCCATCGATTGCAGTTGGCACTCTAGCTGCGTTGCCCTCTGGCTGGCCTGACTCATCCTCGTTGTCCTCAAAATATGTTAGTTCCACATCTGTACCTTTTTTCGTGGCAAGGTTGTGCAGCATTGCACAAGTGGCAATAATCTTGCAGCAGGTGATGGGTTTGTACTGGCGTGCGCCTCCGCTCTTGTGCAGGCAGCGGAACCTGCTCTTCAGTAGTCCAAACGTGCGCTCCACCACATTGCGTGTTGTTTTATGTGCCACGTTGTATCGTCTCTCACTCTGGGTTGCTGGGTGTAGGTAGGGAGTGAGGATGAATGACCGGCATGCATATGCACTGTCGCCTGGATGAGTAAAAGGGAACCATCAGTAACATGCCTCTATACACTATGATTTGCATGTTTCAAGGGGCGTCACTGTTACTTACCTAGCAGGTATCCCTCTCCGAATTCTCCGGCACTCAGTCGTGTGTAGATCCCACTGTTCTGGAAGATGTAAGAGTCGTGGGTGCTCCCAGGAAACTTTGCAACAATATCTGTGATGATGTTCCCTGCATCACAGATCACCTGCACATTGATGGAGTGGGTGGACTTCCTGTTCCTGTAGATGTGCTCTGTCTCAGCTGGTGGACAGATTGGGATGTGTGTACCATCAATACAGCCGATGACATGGGGGAACTGTGCCATGTGATAAAAGTCTGTTTTTGTTTTCTGCAGTGCAGCCTGTGTGTTTGGGAAGCTTATGTAGTGGTGCATTCTCTGCATCATGGCATCCAGGAACTTCCTGAAGAAACGTGACAGGCAACTCTGGGATACCCCACCCACCGCAGCTATCACCACCTGATAACTGCCGGATGCCAACAGATGTAGGCTGCAGAGCACCTGCACATGTGGGGGTATGGCGTGCGCCCTTCTTATTGGCTGGTCCAGGAGTGGGTGAAGGTCCCTGATTAAGTCCATGATGGTTTCGGGGTGTAGCCTGTACCTCTCATGTATCTCTGCATCAGTCAGCTGGAATAGTGTGATGCGCTGTCTGTAGATTTGTTCCTCCCGTCGCCACACCCTCAGTCCTGCTGCCTGTAGACGTAGGCGCCTTGCAATGACGTACATGGCGGCCATGTTGTCCACGCTGTTGCATTTTGGGTTTGCCTATATGCATTGTTGATGGTTACCACCTGCTTTCAATCCGTGTTAATTACCGACTCTTATTTACCGATTTTCCTGGATTTCTTAATTACCGAGTGCTCCTACATGTCATTTTAAATTTTACCACTTCATATTTACCACTTCATGTTTACCGATTCGTTAATTATGTATTCGGTAAATCTGATTCGGTATTTTGGAATTCGGTAAATATGAATCGGTATTTACCGCCTCATATTTACCGAAAAGTGGTTTTTGGACTCCTACATCTCACTTGTCTGAATACCGGTCGGTAACGGCATATTTACCGAAAATCGGCCGTTACCGACCGGTATTTGGCTACCTACATGAGGCCCTTGGTGATGTCTTGCTCCCAGTTAACATCCGAGTGCGCACTGATTGACGGACAAACCTGTATGCCTCTAATATTTTGCAGCTACACTTGAGATGCATTGCCATTTATTTATTTATTTTAAACGTTTTATATAGCTGGCTGGACCCGGGGGTATCAGAGCGCTTTACATGAGTGAAGATAGTACAGGCATAATACAGTTGTTAATAACGTAGAGATCACATAGGTCAGAATAGGAAGAACAAGTATCATAATACAAATTAGCATATGTCAAACCAAAAGAGAAATGAAACATAAATAAAATGGATACATGTAGTTGAATTATATATAGTAGCCTGAGATGGAGGGAGGCTAGGTGGTAGGAGGGTGGAGGGCGGGGAGGCGTGAATGGGAGTAGAGAAAAATAGACAAAGGAAGTGGGGGCTAGTAATTAAAGGGGACGGAGTATGGAAGGAAGAGGGGAAGAAAAGGGAAAGGCGGGGAGGGAAAAGAAGGGGAAGGGAGAGAGAAGGGAAAAGTAGGGAAAGGAAAGGATTATGGACCCCAATATTTCTTGAGCAACTGCAGTTTGAGGTCTTTTTTAAAGCTGATGTAGGAGGGGGTACAGTGCAGGTCTTTAGGGAGGACATTCCAGATGCTGGGGGCATATCCAGAGAAAGAGCGAGATTGTGTGGTTTTCTATTTTGTCAGGGGTGGAACAAGGAGGAGGGCGTTGGTGCTTCTCAACGGTCGGGTGCAGCCTGCTTGGTTGAGTTTATCAGTGAGATACAGTGGGGCCTTTTGGTGAAGGGCTTTGTGCGTAATGCATGCCATCTTATAGGTGGATCTGCCTTCGATGGGCAGCCATTTAAGGGCCTTAAGGGCTGGGGAGATGTGGTCAAAGCGTTTGCAGTCGGTGATTAGCCTGACCGCTAGGTTTAGCACAGATTTGAGTGGGGCTAGGTGAACTTTTGGGGTTCCGGAGAGGATAGCGTTACCATAGTCAATTCTCGAGAGGACAAGTGATTGGACGACCGATTTAAAGTCGTCACCTGGGATCAAGGGTTTGATTTTCTTGAGATGGCGTAGAGTGAAGAGCGTTTCTTTGGCCGAGTTTTTTATGTGGGCCTGGAAGGTTAGGCTATTGTCAATGGTGATGCCAAGTGATTTCACTGAGTTTGATAAGGTGAGCGGACAATTGAGGTCATTAAGGTCAGAGACCCATGTTTGGATAGGAAGAGGGTTGTTTTTTGGAAAGAAGAGAATGATTTTCGTTTTTTAGGGTTGAGTTCCAGATGGTTGGAGTGGAACCAGGATTGGATTTTAGACCGGGTGCCCTTAAGGTGTAGAACATCGGAGTGGGATCTGATCTTATAGTAAAGCTGGGTGTCGTCATTGTAGAGGTGGTAGTTGATTGCAGCTTGTTTTAGAATGAGGGTAAGGGGTTCCATAAAGAGGTTAAAGAGAGAGAGGGAGAGAATAGAACCCTGGGGGACACCAAGGGAAACGGGTGTGGGGTTAGAGAGGTAGTTGTAGATTTTGATTTATTGTGTTCTGTGTTGGAGGAAGGAGGAGAACCATTTAAGTACCGGGCCATTAAGGCCAAATCGAACTTTGAGCGCATTAAGTAAGGCAGATTGGTTAACAGTATCAAATGCTGCAGAGAGGTCGAGAAGAATGAGTAGGCAGGTCTCGCCATTATCTAGAGAGTGATAGATGTCGTCTACAATATTTAGTATGGAAGTTTCTGTATTGCAGCCTTTTCGGAAGCCAGATTGTAAGGAGTCGAGTAGGTTAAAGGTGTCAATGTGTTTGTCCAGTTGAAGAAGGGCACATTTTTCAAGTACTTTGGAAAGGAGGGGGAGGTTGGAGATGGTGCCGAGATTCTTAGGGTAATTAGGGTCAACATTGGGATTTTTAAGAATGGGAGTGATTTGTCCGAGTTGGAGGGAGGGAGGGACACATCCTGAGGTAAGTGAGGAGTTAATGATAGAGGTCCAATAAGGAGCAATGATGAGTTTAAGCTCCTGAACAAGGTTAGTAGGGAGAGGGTCTTTGGTGTGTGAGGACGGTTTAAGTTTCCAGATGATGTTAGAGACTTCAAGCTCCGTTACGGGGTGGAAATTGTGCCAGGAGGCGTTGTTTTCAGGCTGTGAGTTAGGAAGGCTGGTATCCGAAGGGGAAGTGGCAGGAAGGAGAGAGGAGGGAGGAGGAGACGGGGAGGTTAATAGGGAGGGAGGTTGAGAGGTAGAGTCAGAGATAGATAGGGGATAAGGAGGGATCTGAGATGCTAGGAAGGATTGGTCTATTATGACTATTTTTTCAGAGAAGAAGTTAGCAATTTCTTCGAAATCTGTCAGTTGTGGCCGTCAGGGTTGGAGGGGTAGGGAAAGTTTGGTTTTGAACTATGTTGAACAGCTCTCCGGGTCTGTTTTTCACACGTTCAAGTTGTGTACGGAAGAGGGAAGCCTTTTCCGTGAAAATGTGTTTCTTGTACGTGGCTCTGGCAGATCTGAGGAGAGCAAGATGGGCGGGGGAAGGGTGTTGTCTCCATGTTCTTTCTGTAAGTCTAAGTGAACGTCTTTCGTCATTGAGGTTGGAAATGAACCATGATTTAGATGGAATGTTTCTTAGGGTTTTGAGTTTGGACGGGGCAATTTGGTCTAAGACATCGATGACAGTTTTGTTAAAATGTTTGGTGAGTTCTTTAGCATTTAGGGAAAGATGGGTGAGAAGTAGTTGTGTTTGGAGTTTAGACTCAAGTTCACTAGGGGAGATGCGACTAAGATTTCTGGTCCATTTTGAGACTTTAATGTTATTGGTGGGGGAGGGATGGAGCCGAGGTTGCGATAGAGAACAGAATGAGGTAATGGTCAGACCAGTTGATGGGGATGATGATGTTGGAGAGGGAAGCCATGTCGTTGTTGGCAATGATGGCATCAAGAGTGGCCCCTTTGAAGAGGGTGGGAGAATGGCAGAGTTGTTTGAGTTCATTGAACTCAAGAAGATTGGTGAGGAGGTTGACTGAGGGGTCATCAAGTCACATTCCAGTGGAGATTGAAATCTCCAAGGAAGAGATTTTTTGAGTTAGAGAGAGATGATTGAGTAAGAAGATCGGATAGTTCCTCAATGAAGGGAAGTGGGACCTTGAGACTTAAGTTCGGCTTCTAGGAATTCAAAGGTATGCAGTTGGGGTTTATGACAAGGGAAAGTTAAAGTTCATTTTTAAAGATAATCGCTAATCCAACCCCTATTCACTCAGTTCTGTCTTTCCTGGTGATAGAATAACCGGGGGGGGGGGGGGAGGAAAAGTCAAGGCTAGAAGTAGAGTGGTCATTGAGTCAGGTTTCCGTGAGGAAGGCGATGTCGATAGCTTCGCTAAAGATAGTTTCTGATATTTTGATTGCATGTCGGACAGCCGAACAGCAGTTCACGAGCATGGAGGCGAGGGGTTCAGGGAAGTCTTTGGGGGAGAGTGTGAATGGATGGTGGTACATTGGTGTGAGGGTCTGGGGAAGACAGGAGAGGAGGGAGATCTGTTGGTCCCCACAATAACGGGAATGTTGGAGCTAGGGAGAATGCAGTTGAGGGGTTTAGGGAAGTCTATGGGGGGGGAGCGTGAATGGATGGTGGTACATTGGGGTGGGGCTCTGGGGTAGAGGGGAGAAGGGGGGAATCTGCTGCTCCCCACAATAACGGGAATGTTGGAGTGAGGGGGGGGAGGAACGTTAATCGAGGAATTAGGAAGGTAGGAGTTGCAGAGGTCGTGGAGGTCGGAAGAGGTGAGATGACTCGATGTACGGTGGGGCCTACGGGTACGGCAGCCAAAGGGTGTAGTGTTCCACGGTTTAGGATTAGAGAATCGTTGTGGGCCAGGGAAGATGGAGTTAGAGCGGTAAAAGAGGGACTTGGTGTAGAGGGAGTTGAAATCTTCTCTCAGCCGTGTGAGTTCAGTCGTCAAGGTTGAGAGATTGCGTTCAATGTTGGACAGAGTCTGGATTAAAGGAATAGGGAAGAACGCGGTTGGGAAAGAGGTGGGTGGAAGGATGGGTTCATTGTTGGTTGGGGGAGAAAATCTGGTGTGAGGAGATGGGGACAGTTCGGGAAGGGGGATAAGAGGAGTGCACGCGTTGAAGGATGCATGGAGGGTCGATGAAAAGGACGGGTCATTCCTAGAGTCAGGGGATGTGGTTTGAGATGGTAAGAGGCTGTGAGGGGGGTGGGTATGGGTGACAGCACGTGTAGGGGGAGGACTGCAGTTCAGAGAGGGTGAGAAAGGGGTTGGGCCAAGTGGGAAGAATTTGGGGGTTCCAGGGAGGGCGGTAAGGTGGCAGGAGTGTGGTCTGGGGTAGCATTAGGGGTTGGACGGAGGAGGTCATTGGAGAACACATGAGTTTGAGAGATGGATGAGGGAGGGTCTCAGGAGCGACTGAGTGATTGGATGTCGAGAATTGAGGGACCGCATTAGCAGTAGAGACGTCTAGGGGAGGGCGGATGGAGAGAGTCAAAGGGCGTCGAGGGGTTGGGTAGAAGGGGGGTTAGGCGAAGGTTTGGAAAGGAGTCTGGAAATGGTGCTCAAAGATGTAGAGGTGGTGTTCAGAGGATTGCATGAGGATATTAGTTTTAAATATGGAGATGTCAATTTCTCTGAGAAAAGTTGGGGAAGGGGTAGTGGATAGTTTAAATCCATAAGGAATTTTGATAGATTTGGATACTGGGAGGTGTTGAAGGAAGATGCTTTTCCATTTGGGCGTTTGGAGTAGAAGATGTAATTGGTTTTTATAGGGAAGAAAAGGCTAAGGAAGTTGTCAACAATTAATGTTTCAGAATTAGTAATTTATGTTTAAAAATGTTCTTGCCATTTTTGAGATATTAGGAGGGCAAGTAATGGTCCATGAGTTGGGGCCATGTCTGATGAGGGTTGAGTCTTAGGGGGTGAGGGTGTGTTTGAGGCGGTGCATGATAGGTCACCGAGTTGAGGAGGTGAGGGTAAAGAGGGAGAGGAATGGATGAAGAGTAGTAAAGCAGGTGGAGAATCAGGGGGAAAGACAGTGAGAGAGGGAGGTCAGAGTTAAGGGGGTGAAGTAGTGAACAAAAGCAGGGGGCGAGCAGCAATTGGGGGGGAAAAGTGAGTGAAGGAGGTCGGTAGGACACGAAAGAAAATTTGCCAAATTAGGGTATACCCACGAGGGTAGGTTATCCTGAGCGGAGAATTACAAAAATAGTCGCACCAAGACAGGCTTAGACACAGGTAGTAGAGGAGTGCTGAGCAGTTGACGGACCAAGGGGATAGTTACCATAGTAGATCTGGTACGGCACAAAGATTTGTAATTGAACATCAACACTCAAATGAAGCACAGATTTCAATTGTTATAGTAATAGCACATCAACATACATATAAAACACAAGTTATAATAAATAGCAAGTGATAGCATATCATCGAAGAGAGTTTTGTGACGGCATGGTCCGAGTACAAGAGTTAGTAGAGGGGCCATATCAGGACTTTGGGAAAGCTCAGGCTGAGCACAAAGGTTGGACGGGAGACTATATCAGGATCAGCCACAGGTCAAGAGGGACAATAGCTGGGGCCTTCGCGGGCACGGGCATCGTGGCTGTAGGGACGGATATCAGGACCCAGACATTTTGCGGCCAAATTAGGGGGGCAGGTCATCAGGGAAGAGAACTTGCGTGAGGAGGATCAGAGACCGTCTCCCACAGCGGCCAGAGACCTAGGTAGCCATCGTAGACCGGGTACGTCTCAGCAGAGTAGGGCGGCGCTCTACTGCGGCCTCATCAGGGCTCATGCGTGCAAGTCGGACAAGGCTCGTCGCAGCACAGGGGTAGGGCAGCGTACTTCTGTGGCCTCATAGGGGCTCATGCGTGTGAGCAGGGCACTGTTCTCCATGTCCATTGAGGTCAAGGGCTACATGGTGAAAGAACATAATACAGGTCCTAGTACGTTTGCAGTCACACTGGGAGGGAAGAAAGAATATCAGGGAGATTAATGCAAGACTCTCAGGACCTGAGCTAGAAGCCACCCTAAGGAGTCAAGTTCAGTTCCCTGTTTTATTTGGGGCTAAGAGCCAGGGAGTTTTATGACAGACTCGACAGGTCCTAAGAGTGCAGAAATAGTAGAAATAGGCAAAAATAGAAAGGAGGCCACCCTGAGGGACAGATTTGTTTCCCGTTTAGTTCTGAGCAAAGATAGCGCATAGGAATAGCGAGGATGCTACCCAGGGAGTCAAAGGCAGTTCCAGTTAAATAGGTGCATAAATAGCACAAAAATAGAAAGGAGGCCACCCGGGGGTCAGTATCAGCTCATGTATAATTGGGTGCTTCGGGGGAGACTCGGGCGGAAGGGAGGACAAACAACTAACCCTGGCTTCACAAAGGGGGTGAGTCGAGCAAGAATTGGGAGCAAGAAATGGTGGATCGCCGCCATCTAATTTACGGTGGTAAAATTAGGCGGCCAGCTGACCGTTGATGTCAGGGGCCTGCCCTGGAGATCCAGTGGAGGTCCGAGATTGGCGGTCAATCATAATGCGTCGGCCAGGCCTATTGTGGGCTCATCACGAGTCAGACAGGGGCTTGTAGCAGAAGGCTGCTCCGAGAAAAGGCTTGGGATCGGGACCTGACCGTGTTAGCAGGCTCCTACATGCGGCAAGTCAGGGGCTTGTTGCGCCGGGTCACGAACTTCCAATGGTTGTCATAACAAGCAGCAAGCAGGCCAAATCGTGGGCTGGTCATGCAGCAGCCAGGGGCTTGTAGCGGAAGCCTGCGCCGAGAAAAGGCTTTGGATCGGCTCGAGACGTGCTCTGGAGCTCGATTGGAGGGCCGTGCAAGCGGTCTCTTATATGTGGCAAGTCGGGAGTTCGTCTCGCATCAACTGGGTCTAAGTGTTCCGATGGCGGTCCTCTCCGGCATGCTCCTTCCAGCGGAACAAGGCAAGGCGACGAAAAGAGGCGCGCCTGGGCCAGGGGACTCGACTATGGCAGTCCCAGGATCTCGGAGTTCCGATGGAGGTACGCGCTGGCGGGCTCTTTCATGTGGGTAACAGTCAGCAAGGCGACGAGATGAGGCACTTCCAAACCTGGAGCTCGACCCTAGGGTGACCAACTGGCAATGGTGCAAATTCAGGACGGTGAGTGTAAAAATTCAGGACAAAGGGTCAAAATTCAGGACACAAATGCAGGACAGGAGGTCAAAATTCAGGACAAAACTTCAGGACAATAGATACGTTTTACGGACACATCAGAGGAGGTTGCGCAATAGTATATAAGTAAGCCCACATATTCAACCATTTGCAAACCTATCCATCATGTATCCTTCCATCTATCATTTCACTCATCCATCCCTTCATCCATCCTTTCACTCATCCATCCATCATCCATCCACCCTTTCACCCTATCCATCTGTACACTCATCCATCCACTCTTCTACCCATCCATTCACTCACTCATCCATCCAGCCATTTACCCTTTTACCCATCCAGACAAACTTTCACTTACTCATCCATCCACCCAGTCACTCATCCTTCCACCCACCCATCCAACCTTTCAGTCAGTCGTCCATCCATTTAAAGGAGAACTGATTTAACTGATTGTGCTCCATACTTTGTTAATCAGTGTGGGTGCGATTGTGCCATTTCTTCATTTTATTACATTATAGACTGCATGTTTGCAGAACCGAGGATTGCTTACAATTTAGTGACAGTAATTAAGCTCTGTGAAGAGAACCACCTGCTGCCTCGGTGTAATCAGGGGGGCCGGTTCTAGGATGTTTGGGGCCCTGGGCAGAAAGGGGAAGTGTGAGGCCCCTCTAAATTGCAGAGACATGACGCATTCAAGGCGGTCTGCCTCTGAATAGATGCCCCTGCGCCTGAAGCTGCAGCCCCTCCCTGTCAATCACCTTCAAGCACCTCTTAACAGCTCATCAAGGGCTGAAGGTGTGAGGGTTGCCATCCCGCTGTGCTTCTCAGATGCTGCTGGGTATCTGAGCTTTGGTGCTGCATCGGAGTCAAGAAGGGAGGTGGGTGGAAGCTGTGCGGGTTTTAGGGTGGTGCGACCGGTGCCCGGTTAAAATTACGGACAAATGGCGTCCGTTATAGAATCCTTCACCGACAACGGACAGACGGCCGAAATTACGGACTGTCCGTGAAATTTACGGACGGTTGGTCACCCTACTCGACCCTGGCAGGAGCGGCGTGACCGGCGGTGGTGCAACGCCATATCGGTGCCTAAGGAGTTGTACCAGTCAGCGCAGCGGGCCCGATCCTGGCAAGGAGCAGCGAGGAGGGCAGGCGAGATGGCGGAGCGTCCAATAGCTGAGGGGCGTCATCAAGGTAATACCTTTTTGTCAAAGCAGTTTTAGTAGGTTCCTGGTAGATTCCTTGTGGATTGGCGGTGGATGGGCGGGTAAACAATGGGATATTTACCTATTTGGTAATCCCTAACCCGGGAGCTCCAGGGCAGAGCTTCTACACAGCGTCCATCTTGGGTAATCAGGTAATGCTATTACCTCCTTCTCCTTCCTTATCGCACTACTTACTCTTGGAGTGAATGCAGGGCATGAGTCGGGGGCACACACGGGTGGACGGCGCCCGCCCACTTTTTTCACAGGGGGGATGCCGTCCGTCCTGCAAAGAGGTTGGTCCCCACTGAAAAATATGCTGAATTCATCCTGGTGTAATTTCCAAACACAGGGATACTTTCAGCAGCAGCTGCAAGTTGTTATCTGCTTTCGATCCGCAACAACGTGCAGGCAGGGATGGGGCTTTCTTAATTCTGACTCCTGCTCGGCCCATAACAAAGGCCGAATCTGAGGGGTCATCAGGTCTCCTTTTGTTCGAGTCTCCTGGCTGGCAGCAGTTAAGAGCCTCACACCTAGAAGCAAATGCAGCAGAGGGGAAACACAAAGGCTCACATTTTGTTAGCACTTCACACATACTTAAGAGAGGCAGATTTTCACTTTATTCAGGCTCTGTTTAGGAGATATGCATGCACTGTATGAACATCAGATGTGTTGATCTTTCCCAGTATTTGCACAAAATAAATAGCATTTATATAGCACTTACTACACTTGAGGAGGTGTTGTAGTAATTTAAATATCACTATTTTTTCTTTTAAAGCACTATGGCTAGAGGAAGCTTTACGCTGACAAAAGGCAACATTGTTTTATGTGTAGCATACAAAAGTGTGAATCTTCTGCCTAAATCAGGAGGTTTTGCAAGTATACTCGAAATGTGCCCAAATGTACTCATGATACACCTGCTAAACATATATGTGAGGGTTTAAGATCTGATGCCACTTCCTGTAATGTCATGCGCCGCAATGTCACGCGCCCTGATGTCAAGCACTGTGATGTCACGCGCTGTGATGCCACTTGCATACTGATTAACTAGGTTAGTCCCCCCCCCCACTTCTGTTTTTTAGAACTTGTGCCCTGAGTGAATGTGTCCATTCATTTGCTCCTTTCAGACACTTTCCAAGCTTTACCATATCACCTCCTTCCTCTCAGCATTTCTTGTTCCTTTTTGTGTCCGGTCTTTTCGCTTCAGGGGCAGTTTGAGGGTTTGCTGTGGCAACCGCTGCTCATCGTTTAATCATTGTCCTTCAACATAAGTTTAATCTATTTTAAGGTAAGTGTTTACTTTGAAATTATGTTAATTTATTAATGTGTTAGCTGCTTGGGCGCCATACATTCAGTTTAACTTTTGCACTTGTGCCGAACCACTTGCTTGTGAACAATTAGTCGCTGTTTTTGAGACCAACTCATGGGAAAGAATATAAAAGTAATGGTTTATTGAGAGAACAACCAGTGTAACCATACATCCCCAGCCAGGTCTGCCCCCAACATTCCAGAAACCCCTGACATAGAACCCAATCAGTGGAGGCTCCAAAGGCGCTAAGGCGGAGGAGCGTCGCCCCACTGAGCAGGTCAAAGAGGAAAAAATAAAATGATAATAACTCATTGTTATTATCATTTTATTTTTCCCCTTGCTCAGCTGGGTATGGAGGGGCTGCTCTGTTCACAGAGCAGTGCAGGGGAGGAGTGGTTTGCCTACAACCCTCGCAATGAGTTTTTCAGTTGTAGCGCGGGGACACGCTTCTGCGTAACCATGCGCTTTATAAGCTACCCTTATTATTATTACTACTCCATATGCGCAGGACGCTTTGGCCGGCCGTCTCGGGCCAGTCTGAGCTGAGCGCCGATCCACGACAACATAAACTTTGGATGACGTGCTTAAACTGATTCCATGCACCCCACAGTACATGTTGGCCTAGAGGCTAGCTAGTTCACAGTGCCACCATAAGTCCCCCTAACCTAAACAGAGAGCGAATGGTTTCTGGCAACCACTGAACATGACAACCCTGTCCACTCAGGGATCATGGATAACAGATCTAGATTTCCTTTGCCCAATTATTCAGCACTCTTGTTCTCAGAGAAATATACAGAGAATACACAATGGGGCGTTTTCAATATATTTATTGAACCAACGTTATTCTTGTATAGAATACATGTGCTGCAATTATCAGTAGCGTATGAACGCGATTACAAGCACCAAAATAGTGAATAGCTGTATAGTTCCACCTTGGTTCTAAAACAGTGTATATATGCAAGCATATAAGGCAAGGTGGTAATCAGGCGCAGTCCTGCTGTGCAATTACTACTCCATGTGAGTCTAGTGTATGTGTAGGTGTGTGTATCTAGAGACAAGAATTCCTCTATAGGACCATCCAACCCTATTACCTGGTGGGACAGAATGCCAGAACGCCATCTTGGTCACAAACTGGACACACCTCACGGCGATGTTAGGCAGCTGTTTCGCAAAGCCTCAGCAGGCAAGGACACCTCGACATCAGATGAAGTGTCTCCTCTGCTTACCCCTAGACATGCTTCTTTATTTATAATAAAAGGCATCCTTGCGATGTATATGCAGATTAGCATTGTTATGGATATGCAGATAGCCCTGTCTCCCTATGGATGAAGATAAAACTACATTTGTACAGTGTGCGTAAAGTCCTTGTACTCAAGTGTTCGAGGCTCATGATAATGTGTGAAGCCAGATGTGTAAGCAAAAGCAGTTTCAGAGAAACAAATCTAACATTGTCACACACACAAATATGTGCAAAAGGTCACAGTAAAATGCTATTGCACAGAAAGAGGACAGTGTTAGAAAATGTGCTGCATTGCTACACGGGCCTAGCCCGGGCCCATACAGAAACATCCCCTCATCCTCCTAGAGTTTGGTATTGTGATACAGTGGTAGCCTAGACAAGCAATCAGCATTGATATTTTTGGATCCAAGCACATATTTGATGGTGAACATAAAATCTTGCAGGCAATATAGCCATTTGGATTTGCGTGGTGTCGATTTTCCAGCCCCTTTTGTGGTGAACAGATCAATCAACAGTCTATGGCCCATACTTAACACAAAGCAAACACCCCACAAATATGTTCTAAAATACTGTAACACACCCCTTCCCCCACCACCACCAGCATGCCAAAGCTTCTTTTTCTCTGGTAGAATACATACTTCCAGCCCTTCTAAAAGTAAGAGATTCGAAAGCTACACCCCTTTCACACCCCTTGTCTAGCTGCAATAACATTGCAGCAAGCCCATGCGCACTGTCATCCGTTACCATGACAGAAGCATCCTTAGGACCAAATGGTTTGAGAACACCAGCACTGACAAATCGCTTTTCTCACTTCATCAAATACTATTTGACACTTGTTAGTCCACTCATACTTGGCTCCCTTCTTTATCAAGAAACGTAAAACATGTACCTTTTCAGAAAAGTCTTCAATAAACTTAGAGTAGTCCTCTGCTTACCCTAAAAAGGATGTGAAACTGATGGGTGGAGGTGCTTTCTCAATGTCTTCCATTAGTTTCATCTTGGGTTTAACCCCTTGCAAGGACAATGGGTGACCCAGATATTCCACCTCCTCTTCCTCAAACCTACACTTGTCCACTCTAAAGGTTATTCCAGCTCGTTCCAACTTCCTCAGTACTTTTTTCCAAAGCTTAATTATGTTGTTCCTTATTAGACCCCCAAACAAAAATGTCAACCTGAAAAAAACAACACTTTAGCTAGACCGCTCAACACACCTGCATAATCCTCTGAAAAACTGTGGGAGCAGAGACCAAACCAAAAGGCATGCATACAAATCGGAATGCAGCTTCAGTTATGATAAAGGAGGTTATGTGGTTGGAATCTGGATGCAACCACAACTGATTATAGGCACACTTAAAGTCTACTGAGGAAAAATACTTGACCTTATGCACATTCATCAACTTTTCATTAATTCGGGGCTGGAGATGTCTGTCCACCCAAATACTCTCTTTGAGATCTCTCAGATCCACACACAGGCGCAGGCTCCGTCTTCAAAACTATGCAATATTCAAATTTTTGCAAGAGCCCCAATTTCCAGGCAAACAACTTGGTATACATAGCTTTACATTTCTCCACAGTGTTTTGCGAGGTAAGTAACACTTGTTCCGGACGATTAGGGCCTAGTACAACCCCTAGTGCACATTGCTCCTTCCAGCCTAGCAAAGTTTTGCCCTTCTCCAATATGTACACCCCCCGACCCAACAGCTTTTCTGCCTTTGTACATCAAAACTGCTTTAAACAAACATATTACAGGCAATTCAACCCCACAATACCCTTGTGGTTTCACATCCATGGAGGCTAGTTGACAGTCGTCTAAGTTTTCCCTACTTACCTTGTCGATCAAGGTACATGGAGAACACTATTCCACCCACATGGGAATTCCTGCTCCATTCACCTCAATGATGCATTTTGGTGGATGATATACCTCACAGAATTCAATTACACTTTTCTTCTGGGTGTCAACCCCACATACCACCAGCACCCCCACTTCATCAGTTTCAGTGTCTCCAACCTAATCTGCTTTGTCCCTTTGATCACTTTTAACTCAATTCACTTCAGACTCCTCCCCACCCATTACAATTGCCGTGCATACTCTGGAAAAATGTCCTAACTTTTTGCACCTGTAGAACCTTAGCAGCCGGACATGCATGAGACTCTGGTAAATGTTGCATCTGTAGCATTGTTTTATCCTTATAGCTGCTTGTGAGTCCTTAAAACCTTTTTACTTCTCAGCCTTTTTCTGTAGAGCACATACAATTTTCCCATATTTTGTTTTAGTATTCTCTTGCCCTTCATTCAAGGCTTTGACATAGCGAGATGTATTTTCAATAAGTTTCGGTATACAAATAGTTTTTTTCTAGAGAAGGGTCTTTCATGCCTAATAATTTTTCTTTAATTTTCCTATTACAAATTCTGTTGATCATCTGATCTCTACACGTAATACCCTGAATTTACACAATGCTGCTAGTGTTCTTAAAACCCCCACATACTGCTCAGTGGTCTCTTCAGGTAACTGGGCATGAGAAAAAAGCTCATGTCTTTCAACTACTATGCTTATTTTCTCCAATAATTCTCCTTCAAAGCTCACATAGCCTTTGTATGCTTGTCCCCAGACTCTTCATCAGCTACTGACTCTTCACCATTCTGTTCGCTTTACTAAAGACTAAAAGTCTTTAAACCCCTCCTACCTTCCACACCTAGATTATGCCTTAACATGGCCAATTTCCTTTTTGCCACAAACAAATCTCCTCCAATGGCTTTCAGATAGGTTTCAAATGCTTCCCTTCAGTCTTCCCACGCCATTACTGGAGGCCCCAGTTGCTGCAAACACATAGGAGGTGCAATACCATGTGCATTGACAGTAATCACCATAGTCAATCAACAAACTCCTCACAATCGTTGCCACAATGCCCTTCCAGCTTCAGCTTCTTCAGAAAATTTAGGTTTTTTTTCTTTTATCATAGTCCCTCCTCCTTGTCAATGGTTCTCCTAGTCTCGACCTTGCCCTTCCTCCTTGATGACTACCCCAGGGATTTTCTGTTTAGTTCTTCCTTCTCACCTAATACAGGAAACCCTGCCTTTCACAATCCAGCCAATCAGTGACACACTGACTCTGCCATTCCTTGTGCAGCAGAAGCAGCACTCTAGCTCTCACAGATGTCTCTTCCTTCCTGCCACTATCTTAATTGCCAACCGACATTGGATTAATCGGCAACACAAAACGCAGGGAGTACTGCACTGCTCCACTCCTAAACCGCATGCCGGCTACAAACACAGCCACACAACTCCGCACTGATGCACCAACTAGATGAAGCAGATAGTCCACATGACCGCCCACATGCTGCACGACCCACTCAGCTGTTCCACGTGATCATCAGGTTGACTGCTCGTGGCTGACTAGCAATGGCTTATTATGGCTCAATGATCTAGGCTCCACTCTCCTAAGGACTAAACACACACTTCCTCAGCAGTGCTTAATTTATAAAACAAAATAAGTGCCAGGGACCCCATCAGGTGGCCACCGCAGTTTGCACCATACATTTCCACTGTACCTACTCAACTACCAACCATCACAGTGCTACAAGTGTGACAATTCAGACTGTTCGAGGCAGCCAAAGCCCTAAGACTGGCTTGGGAGGCAGGTATTAGTTGTTCTGAATCTATATTGAATTAACAAACCACTGTTTTCTGTTTGGCTTCAAATTACACAAACAACGCCACTATGTGGCAGCTGTCATAAGTGCAGGTTCTGGTAATTGAGTGCCAATGTCACCAATTAAGTGCTGGTGCCCAGCACCGGATAACAACGGCTCAAATTAAGCACTGCTCCTTAGTCCTGCCACATCTTTCCCTTTTGCCGTTGCTCCCTGCTCATGCTGTGACCGTTATCTTAGTTAAAGATAACTATATGTGGTTGCCTATATTGTTCCCTGGGCTCCTCCACAAACGCCCTATTTGTGTGAATCACTGCATCCCATTCTCTTCGCAAGTTTTGAGAATTCCTCACGGGAAAATCTTTAAAGTAATGGTTTATTGACAGAACAACCATCGTAACCGTACAACCCCAGACAGGTCTGCCCCCAACATTCCAGAACCCCCTGACATAGAACCCAATCAGTGAGAACTTTATGATACCAGATAGTCTCATAGACAACCATTGAGTGCATGATATACAACACATACTTGTGGCACCATGCATTCTTCCTTCAAGTTGAACGGCTGTGGGGCACCGTGACTTAACTTCATTGTTGGTATAGTCTGTCAATGTACTTACGAAATGGCTGTTGGGGGTGCCACACACTTGATCCTCAGCAGAGTGGCTGCCTGTGGCACCATGTTTAATATTAATTGTGGTTGTAGACCAACCTCAGCTTTCTTTATTTTTTAGCATTGGCTGCTGTTCTTTAAAAAGCTGTAAAGGCACCATGATGAAACATTAGCGAGGTTAAAGTCTGCAGAATTTGTTTATTTAAGGTTTAAACGAGTGGCGGCTGTTCACATCATTAAAAGCGGAAAGTAGCTTGTAGCAAAGTCTGTAGGCAGCCATCTGTTACCTAGTGTTGGGCTCCTTGTCTACAATTATAGAGCCTTTTACAGTACACCTTTTAAAAGTGGTTGGGGTTGTCCCATCTATGCCAAAAAATGGTTAGACTGACTGCTTTTAATATTTTAGACTAATAACAATACTCTATTGTAAGAAGATGTTGACAGTAGTAAGTTCTCTCTTACTTTCTTCCCTCAATACTAGTTGGGCAGTTTTTAAGAAGCTTAAGGGAGGGACCCTGTAGGTGTTTAAGAAGATTTTTTTTCTTTTAGCCTGTGTCTTCAAGCACTTTTGAGGGCTACTTGCGACTGAGCAGTGCAAAGCATTCAAAAAGTCTCACCATACCCCCTTTTTCCTCCAGAGGCAGAAGTTACCGGTCTCCCATAGTTTATTTGAAGGACTTGAAGGGCATGGTGAAATCTTTGTCAGAAGCATATATTCATTGTAGGAGCATTTCTCATTCTCAAGGTTAAGTTTTCTGACATATCCTATTACTCTGCCTCTTCTCCATCATCCTGCTTATTTAAGGCCTCACAGGATTATAAAGAAGATGATGCAGGGTTTGCTGGTGACCCCACCCTCCAAGGGGTAAGTATATAGAAGCCTGCAATATCATACCTCTCCTCTAATCTACAGATACCTACTGAGGAAGAGCAATCTGGCCCTAGTGGTGAATGGGTCCAGGAGTTTCAGAGACCCTCCTTTCCCAAGGTACCTCTGATTCCTGCTACTCAGAATTCTCTTAAAAGAGAATGTAAGGACCCTGTCGAAGTGTCAGTTTCCAAGTTTATAGGAATACTGTATCCTTTTCTAAGGGGGAACCTCAGTTGCCACAATCTCTGGTGCTAGATCCCTTAGTAGCAAATCTTGTGGAAAAACCTTCTCCTCTTTTAAAGGAATTGGTCTTATCTGATCGAGTTAATAAGGCAGTGGAGAACGCTCTGAAGTGAGGTCATGCCGGCCTGAAATTATGGCAACTATGACACCCAGTCCTTAGTAAGAGATTTCCACACTATCAGCTTGCATTCAAAAGGGTGAAGATTTATCAATGCAACTGGGTTGGATAGAGATTTAAGCACGATATACATTGGATGTTATGTTTGTTAACTTAAAGCTTCAGCAATGGCCTCCTATGGCTGGTAGGAGTCATCTACATCTTAGGAATTAGAAGGTCTCCTCAGAATGACTTTTTCTAGCAATAAACCGTTTGGCCATGAATTAGAAGAGGTGTTGCATAAATTTTTCAAGTGTCAGAAACATATGCAACCTTTACACCATAAAGATAAATCCTGGAAGGGGACAAGAGGAAATCTGGGTACTACAGAAAGACAAAACCGATTTCTATCAGAACAAGTTTGCTCAATCAGGATCCTCATCACAGCAGCCAGGAGACAAGGGCAATTCAAAACAGAATTCCTGACTATGTGAGGAACCCTACTGGCCCAGTGGAAGTTTGTTGTGAGCTTCTTCAACAGATCTGGAGGGTTTCTATTAAAGAGCAAGTTGTTTCTCATGGCTAGCGCATAGAGATGGTTCTGGATTTTCCAGAACCCGACTTTGTCAGACTCCTTGGCTGAAAGACAACAAAAATAGGAAAGCTTTGCGGGGTAGCATTTACCTCTTGAGATTGAAGAATACAATACTTCCAGTACCCCACTGTGTAAGGGATCTCAGATGTTATTCCAGAGTGTTCTTAGCTTAGAAGGTCTCAAGCGACTTCAGGATGATCATAGATCTGAGAACCAGTTCGTCCATTCAGCTACTTCAAGATGAACACTCTGCAGAGGGTCAATCCTCTAATTTCCAGGGGGATTCTTAACAAAACTCGTCCCTCAGGGTGCCTACATGCTTATCCCAATAGCCCCCCCCTCACCCAGGTTTTCACCAAAGTCCTGGAACCAGAAAAAGGTACTTTGCATGCTAGGGGGTGATAGCCCACCCTTATCTAGATGACTTGCTGATTCAATCTCCATCACAGTGTCAGTCAGTGGAGGTTATTACTGACACCTGCAAGAATTTGCATTCCTGGTCAATTGCCGCAAATGTCACCTCACTCGTTCACAGAAGTTGGAATATACATGAGCCATCTTTAACACAGTCCACGATCTGGTACTGCTGCCAGAGTTCAGGAGTTTATTGTAAAAGCAGGAGGCACCGGCAAAAGAATGGCTTGGAATCCAGGGACATATGGTAACTAAAGGTCACTTTCCCTTGTACTCTTTTTTATTCTATGTAATAAAGGGATATCCATTACCTTCTTTTCAATTTCCCTTTCAGACGGCAACACTAAGTGTCATTCATTGGGCATGACTCCCCTTGAGTCGGGTGGTAGCCCACATTTAAATCATTGGTTTCTTGTACAACAGGTTTTTGAGGACTTGATTGCTGCTTCCACTACTGTCCAGTACAGTGTTTCCCGGTGGATGATACCCCCGTTTCTGGAAAAGGATTTTCTTATCTTATCCCAACCTGATTATACTAACCACATATCCCAGCAGCATGGGTTGTGGGTAGTTATAAACAATCAGACTGCTCAGAGTCTCCGAGGGGGCATTAGACAGATGGACTAGGAGTGGATTCTGCCATTATCTCCTACTCCCCTGACAAATCACCTTCCGTGCCCGATTAAGACTATCAGTTTGGAAGTGGAAAGCCAGGGCTTCCTGGTTAAGAGTATTTCTCCTTCTGTCTCCAGTTTCCTGCAGGCATCTAGAAAGAAGTCTACTAATTGGGCTTATGATCACCATTTGACCTCCTTTGATGCATGATGTAGGGATAGATTTCTCTTCTCATCTCAATACTGCAAATTCTAATTCCTTAGTCAATTCTTATAGGATGTCTTTAATAAATGGTTATCTGTTTACAGTTTCCTGCAATTAGGGAATTCCCATTGCCTTGGGTTTGTAACCCATTTCCAACTGTTGATTTACTTGTAGTTTTATCCTTTATGTAAAGGACTCCGCTTGAGCTCCTGGAGACCATACCTGAGAAATTTCTCACGCTCAAAGTCCTATTTTCATTAGACATCATTACATCTACATGATAGGTGAACCGGATGCTATAGCGCGGCAAAATCCCTAATTGAAGGTGCTGGAGGATCGAATTGTTCTCTACCCAAATTCGAAGTTCCTTTCAAAGGTCAGTACTAACTTTCATAGGAGTCAAGAGACCATTCTCTCTGCTCTAAAACCAGATAACAGTAGTCCTGTCTCTTTAATTCACCTTCTGATGTAATATGGGCAGCAATAATTCACTTGAAAAGATCAGCCAGTTACAAAGTTTCAGACGTTTTCTTTTTGTTAACTTCAGCCCAGTCAAGACGGGAGTATAGCCTTCATCCTCTACGTTGACAAGGTGGATAAAGGCTGATCTCTTCCCCTATCAGGGCTGTGGTAGTGAAATTCCTGGTATGATAAAAGCTCACTTGTTGGACTTTCTCTTTCTGCAGTGTCACCCCACATTTTTGCTGTCCTGTGCTAAACCCATTCAGCTAACCAGTATAAAGTTCTTGTGCTCTTTCCCTTATACAAGGTAAAATTGGTATACACCTATTTGGGACATTTAGATTCACCCAGGGTTTTACATTACATATTGCAGGGATGCGGCAGAACTCATTGTGCCACCCACTAAAGCAGCACTGTAAAACATGTCTCAGACCTGCCACTGCAGCCTGTAGGGCAGTTTTGAACTACTTTTTCCATCTGGCAAAATAAACCTTTTGCCAGGCCTAAATCATTGTTAATAATTTTAATTCATCCCCTAAATTAGACCCTAAAGGCTCATAGAGCAGGGTGTTTGGTATTTAAAAATTAGGACACGTGTACGTTTTACATGTCATGACAATGAAAACTTCTAAAGGTGTTTTTCTTTTTAAATATCATTTTTTGTGCATATATCACAAATGAACAGCACATAGACGATAACATAGAGCAACCAAGGCTCCGGTTGCCGTGATGTTGATGAATGTAGGATAAACCGAGTGGCAGATTCAGACAGTAATTGTGTGAAACTCTGTTTCATAGCTGCTATGGCTCTGTCCACAGGTTTGGGTATCACCAGGTCTCCCAGGGACACCTTGTAACTCCTTGTAACTTCGACCGCCTACATATAGACTTACCTTTTAGATGTCAAATTAGAGTCACTCCCACAGGAATGGCTCCTGGATCGGATCTGCGGTTGGTTGGTCGTTGGAGCGCGAAGGGGACCGAGGCCGATGAGACGTCTTGGAAGACTGCGACAATTGCACACTGAGAAGCATCATGCAACGTTCCTTCAGCAACTTCGGTCTTAGTCGTTGACATGAGCCACACTCCTCGTAGTCATGGTGCTCACCTAGGCACATGCAAATAGAGTGAAGGTCTGTGGCCAAAATTTGTCATCCACAGTACTCACAAGGTTTGAACCCTGAGGACATTTGAAAGCACACTGTTCCATTCACGAAATCGCAGAGGTAGGCCAAAAAACGGCCTGAGGAAACCGCTGATTGGATCCGAGCATCAGGGGAGGGCTTATAAGGACTCCATCAACATCACATCCGGAGGACGACGTCGCTATAGAGTAGCTAGAAGCCCTCTACCCACGTGCAGGGCTACAGCTGTACAAACATTTCCAGATTCAGTCTGGCACCGGGGGATAATTCTAATATAAGAAATCTGCAGCTAAATGTCTTTATCAGATAAGATTATAAATCAATTTCTGGAAGGAAAGCCAAAAGGCAACCTGGCAAACTGTAACAGCACAGCCATACATCGAACACTGTAATCTAGAGGTAACAAAAACTGTTTATCAAAATACATTTGCGAATATCGCATATGTCAGTGCAAATGCGTAACATGCTGTTTGACTTAAGAGTGAGCTTAGTCGGTAGAAGTACTCTAAGGAATCCATGCATTCTTTTATCCTACTTGACACTATTTCCTCCAACATCAGACTGAACTTCTATTCCAAATAAATCAAGTAGCTTTGCAATTTAATTATTTTTACTAAATGTCAAGCACTTGTATTTATTTTTTTATTTGTAAGGCACACACCAAGGAACAAACCATATCTAGTTGCAACTTAAAGGACAGGAGTCACTAGACTTTAAACAATCATCAGAAAACCCAGCTTTTTAGACTTTTTCTAATGGAGGAGAGTAAATAGTTTTCCCATAAAAAGCGCATGAGGTGAAAACCTAGAGACCCACGCAAATCCAGGATGGTATGACTTACATGGATCGCACTATGTTTTCTTGCCTACAATGCCCAGCAAATGTCAAACCTTGGCTGAGATCATGTACTCACCTCTTTTTTCTGAGAGGGAAAGCTACGGAATCAGTAGGAATCCACACAATTCATACCACCAATCGTGCTCACACTTCTCCAAATAAAAACGATACCCCTTTGTGTGGCTGGGCCTATCGTCAGTGACAAGACTAGACAAAACCAGGAATCATGCAAAGACAACAGTGACTTTATATGGTCACAGTTTTCTACGTAAAAAAAGTGTGTTACAGCTGAGGCACTTTTGTCACAGCAGAATGCCAAGTAGGAAGCCTTGTTCGTGTGGCCTACTCAGAATTAATTTTTGCTTTCCACAAAGTGGTGGTTTATTTCTGAAAAGCAAAACATAACGACCTAACGTACAAAGTTCTTAATGTGCAATGAGAAAATGCCTGTACAAACACACTAGGGAGACCCAGCCTTCCTACAAGAGATGAATGAATACTGCACATAACAAAGAACACCAGAAGGAATTGATGAAAAATAGTCTAAATTCCAATCCTTTGAGGTTGTTCAATAAAGATACAACCACATTAATGTTAATTAATTAAAATGTTTAACTTGACGGAAAGAAGTAAATGAATAGGTGTACTGTGCACTTAAATAGAGATATATTTCTCACGTGTACACATTTTTTCACCAGCAGTAAAATGCTAATTGTAAATAATACAATTTCAATCCGATATCATTTATATACAGGGTCACATAAGTACAAATACACCTATGAGGACACAAAGACCAGCTGATATAATTTAAACAGGTCGAATGAACTTCAAATTAATAACAATGTAGTTGCTGTCAGGTGATACAAGTTAAAATTGTAACCCTAGTTGGAGAGTAAAATGAAGGTTAATTAAAAAGAGTGTACTGACTATTTAAGTACAATCAGGTAACATCATTACGGCATTGAGTGTAAACATTTTGTGTATGTGTTCACTTGCTTGTTCCAGTTTTTAAATAAGTAAAGCATCAATATTGTGTCTGATTTCAGAACATTTAAGAATCTCGAGTAACACACCATTTCATGATAAAAAGTTTTGTAATGTTCCACCAATGGTGCATTCTCTACATTGCAGCGTACTCTTGATTCAAGGTGCAGAATTCCTCATCAAACCTATATAGTGGAAACCAGCCGGACACTCTTTACTGTAGATACCCTTTCTAGACAATCAATTCCAGAAATGCCTTCATTCCTACTTTTTCTATTGATGGTACAGGATTTTCTGTTCTATGCTGAATTATAAGCTGAACAATTCCTGAATTTCTAGTGGCCAATTATTGGTTGTAAACCCCAGAAAGTGGTAATGGAAGGTTCTGAGAGTTTTTTGTAGGCTATGACAGGTCGGGCTTTTATGTTGCATCCTTTAGTAAAGGAGGAAACTGTTTATTTAGTCTGAAAGTCTTATTCTGTAGTAAAAGCCAATTATTAAGAATTATCTTTTAGATTTTCTAAGATTCTGTCCCAAATGTGGTGACATGTGAGGCCTGGTTTTTCTGGGTTGTCCTTTGCTTCAAGGAGGCAATCTTGATTGATATACTAGGCTCGTTTGAGTGATTGTTTAACTACTAATTTTTCCTTCTTTAAAGTAGTAGTCAGTTATTTTAGTACAATTGCTCCGAATTCCTAAAAACTAACCAAATGACAAGTTGTCTCACAAATTTCATGGATGATGACTGTCCTGTTTTAACAATGTACTGTATGCCGTGGGGTTCGTACATAGGCTGTATAGAGTAAGCCTGATTCCTCTTGAATACTGAGGTGCAAAAGGCTGATCATTTTGTTTGACGATTCAAGTTTGCAATAAAGGTTATAGTTTTGTGTACTGACTGAGCTATGTGTGAAGGTCTTGAAGGATAAATTTAGACCCACGCAAAAATCAATAAAATAAAATGTCTATGTATCTTTGATATTTTCCAATATTGGACTTATATGGGTTATTGGCAGTATAAATATAATTTTCTTTTAAATCAGCCACATAAAGGTTAGCTATATCAGTAAAAAAAACTTGCTCCTATTGCTACACCTTTTCCTTGTTCATAAAAGGAGTCTTTGTGAATGAAATAGTTGTGTTTCGATGCAATGGTTGGAATATCCACAATTAAATCTGTGGGTACTTGGCATGGTCTTGGTCAGTTTTGTAACGTTTTTTAATAATGGACAAAACGCCTGTTTGTGGAATATTAGTATGCACATTTTCGATGTCCATAGTAACCAACAAATCAAGCATATTATCGTATGTGTAACCTTCAATTTAATTGACGACAGTCATGCTGCCTCTAATAAAGGAATTCGTTTGTAATACATATGATTTGATGAAAAATTCAACGTATTCAGACGATAAAGCTCTGGACTTTCTATTTCTCACAGAGACGTGGCTTGACAATTCCTCCGACCCTATTGTCACATTGGCCATTCCCTCGGGGTATAAAATCAGCAGATTAGATCGTACTACAGGGAGAGGTGGGGGTTTGGCTGTTATTTTCAAAGAGACGTGGGCGTTGGATAAGTGCTCGCTCAGCACGTGGGAGGGCTGTGAAGTTCTGGACTTTAACCTCCGCTGTTCGGCCCACTTTTCTCTGGGTGGGTCCCTGATTTACCGTCCTCCGGGAGTAGCCCATGCTTTCCTCCAGGCCTGTGTGGAGGCGGTCTCCATGAGAGCTCTACAGTTCTCCCACTATGTGATTCTTGGCGACATCAATATTCATTTCGATCAAAATAATTTAAAAGACACACGTGATTTTCTTGACATTTGCCATTCTGCGCAGCTCTCTCAATGGGTCGATCAGGCTACTCATATTGGGGGACATATTCTTGATCCTATCTTTTCCAACTTCCCTATCTCAGTCAAAGCTCCACTCCCTCTCCCCTGGTCGGATCATTTTTTAATCCCCTTCTCATGGGTGGTGACCCCGCCCGGTGTCAGTCCAATGGTCAGTCACAAACCAGCATTCAAGAAGGTTGACCCCCCTTCTCTTTGCTAAGGCGCTGGCGGCAAATAGGCCACCTCTGTCACAAGACCTTGACCAGTGTCTTGATGCCTTTTCTAACTGGCTTTTGGGCTCCTGGGCGGCCATTGCCATACCCACCTCGGCTAGACAGTCTAGAGCTTCCCCCTCTAAACCCTGGTTTACGGAGGATCTGCGTCTCCTCAAGCAGGGTTGTAAGAAATTGGAGCGCGCCTGGCGTCTTAGTAATTATTGTCCGCTAGCGAAGAAGCAACTCAGGCTAGGTCAAAAGACTTATTATAAAGCGATCTCTTCTGCTAAAAGGGCTTTCTTCGCCAGTCGGATCGATCAAGCCAAGAACAACTCGAAAGAAATTTTTTCCATCGTCCAAAGCTTTCTGTCCCCTGTGGCACAGAGCTGCATCCTACCTGCAACTACCGCTTGGTGCGAGACGCTCTCTACTTTCTTTCGAGACAAGATTTTAAAGATACAAAACAGCTTCTCTGCCTCGCAGGTTTCTACTGGGCCTATGGCTCCTTCTGTCTCCTCTCTCTCTGCTCCAGTGATTCTGCCTACTATTCATTCCTTGTCCAATTTCTCCCCGGTGGATCTCCCGGGCACTCTGAGAATTCTTCAGGGTCTGAAGTCCGGTTCTCCGGACGATCCTTGCTCTGCAAGACTCCTGGCTTCGGTAGCAGAAACAGTCAATGAGGAAGTGAATTTTATTATTAATCTATCCTTGCAGGAGGGCAGGGTTCCTAGTTGTTGGAAGCAGGCCAAAATCCTCCCTCTACTGAAGAAATCGACTCTCGATCCTTCAGTGCCGGGAAACTACAGACCCATTTCTCTTCTCCCTAGTCTGTGAGAAGATAGTGAACAGACAGTTGTCTGAGTTTGTCAAAAGTGCGAATCTCCTTCATCCTGCACAATCGGGTTTCCGGCCTTCCTTCAGTACGGAAGGTGCTCTTCTGGAAACCTCTGAAGCAATTCGGGACTGTCTAGATGCCGGCGGGAAGGCTGCCCTTGTGCTGCTCGACCTGTCGGCAGCCTTTGATACTGTCCCCCATTCTTTGTTGCTGGACAGACTCTCGAAGATTGGTGTGTCGGGCCCATTCTGGGACTGGATCAAATCTTTTTTGGATGGCCGCTACCAGCAAGTCTGGTTACCCCCGGCGGCTTCAACACCACTTTTAGTTGGTACAGGTGTTCCCCAGGGTTCGTCCCTTAGCCCCCTCCTGTTCAATATCTATCTTACTCCTCTGGTCTTTTTAGCAGAGGGGTTGGGGGCCAAGGTCATTGCATATGCCGACGATACGCAACTTCTGTTCACCTGGGACAAACAGGGGTCCTCAGTGGCCCGTGTACAGAGGTGTCTCTCCTCGGTCTTTGATTGGATGGCGTCGGCTCATTTAAAATGCAATGAGGACAAATCCGAGGTGCTGATGTTTGGTGACTTCCCCTCTGGATTCAGGGAGGCTATTTGGCCACCTGAGTTCCCACCACCTGTTTCTAACAGCCAGACCGTTAAGAACCTGGGCATTTTTTTCGACAGTAACCTTTCCTTTTCTAGCCAGGTTACTCGTTTGACAGGTTGTTGTTTCGGTCTTCTCAAAATTTTGAGAAGATTCCTTCCGTTGCTGCCTCAAGCGGCTAGGGAATCTGTGGTTCGGGCTCTTATTTTGTCCCGCTTGGACTATGCCAATGCCCTCTATGCTGGGCTCCCAGCCTATGCTCTCAATAAGCTTCAAGTTACCCAGAATGCGGCTGTCCGCCTGCTGGGGGGGCTGGGTCCTAGACAGAGTGTTCAGGGTTACCGTCGCTCCCTCCACTGGCTTCCGGTCAGAGCCCGGATTGTTTTTAAATCTCTTACCCTTGCACATCGCGTCGGGGGCCAGGATACCTTCAGAAAAGGTTCTCGTTCTACGTGCCGGAGCGTAACTTGAGGTCTTCCTCCCTCAGGCTTATGAAGGTGCCGCGTTTCCAGCGCCATAGACTAGGTGGCGCCTCCTTGGTTTTGTTTGCGGCACGCGCCTGGAATGAGCTCCCCCTTTCTCTCCGATTGGTTGAAGACTCTGGGGCTTTTAAAAAACTACGAAAAACTTACCTCTTCTCGTAGGGTCGAGTTTTTTTATTTTTGTCATCCCTGAATCGCGCCGGGACACTCTTCGAGTATCTGTGCGCGTAATAAAAGTAAATAACATAACATAACATACCATAACATTCAGCTATGGGCTTGAAAATGTAGTTAAACCCTGCTACAATTAGCCTTCCTGGCGGGTTGCAATTGTTTTTGGAATCTTAGGTAAAGCATTGAGTGTTGGAATTGAGTAGTTTGATTTATTAGGGCATTCATATTCCTTAGCACTAAATCACGTAATCCCATGATCATTAAGCCATTCATTTCTTTTTGTATGTTTTTTAGCATGGTCAGTGTAAGTTTTTTGTACTAATCTCCGTTTTGTACCTTCTAAAAGTCTCTTGGCCATAGTTCTTGAGATTCTGAATACTATGCCCCCGCCCTAATCAACAGACTTTATGATAACGTTTTCCAGTTTGGATACATTTTGAAGACTAAAATTTTATTTTCTAGAGAGAATAAATTTGACATCTTTGTGATTGTCAAAAAGTATTTTCAGTTCAATCAAAGCCACATTTTCAAAAGTAAAAATCTTTTTAAACATTGATGAAAATGGTGGAAAATATGTGGATTGATAGTAAAGACCAGAAAAATCAAGATGCTGTTTAGTATCTCTAGTAAGGAAAAATATTTGGAATAGTCAGGAAGAATGAATGTTGTGATGGTATTAGACTCTTGTGGAGCTATGTCTACCATTCCTAATATTGGTTGTGTGTTTGTCGAAAACCTGTGGTGTATTTTTTTCAGTACCAGCCACAACTACACAGAAACCTTTGTTGTTGGCCTCTCTCTAAAAAAGATTGTTTAGAAGTGTTCAGTTGGTGACTGAAACCCAGGCTCTAATTATCAGAACTTTGGAGACCACTGGCGAAGAAAACTCACTGTACAACAGGACCAATGTTTGTTAGGTTCTGCTATGCAAAGCATGGTAGCTACAGTGAGGGAAAATATGAATCGGAGGAAACCGCCAAAAAAGGTTAGACCCTTGATACAGGATAGGCAGTGACTCAGTCATAAAAATATTGCGTGGCCTTTTTTTTCAGCAGTAGCTCCAGCTATGATCAATCAGTGTTTCACTTGCTTCATAGGGGATGGGGGAACTGCAAGTTTGGCAGGGTGTGATAATCAGCAATTTACAGGCAAACTCTTAATTGAACCCTCCTTTTGAAATAATAGTTGTCATAAACTTACTGTGCTTAAGCCTTGAACAGGGATATTATGGAATACGCTTTTAACCATAATGAAGTCATCTCAGTCAAAAATGTACTGGTCTGCTTAGTGCCACAAGGTTTTCAAGTGCTGCTCTACAAACAATTTTTGAGCACCTCCACAGTAGGATCCCACCCCAAGTAACCTTCAACTGCATTCAACCTCATGATCAACAACAGTGCATGACACTGTGGATAATGGTACATAACTCACACTCAAAAGGTGCACTATTAAACAAAGTTACTTCTCATTATCTTTTGCTTTGATTCTATATCTCTTGATAAAAGTGCTCCCCATGGAGTAGCTAGAGTTGAGAATGTCCCTGTAGGCCATGATTCAGATATCTGTAGTGTTTATGTGTGTACAAGCTGTGAAATATACGAAGTGAAATAGAGTTTTAATGCAATGTTGGTACTCCTGGCGAATAGGTACTGCATTGAGCAATAGCAAACCTCTTTGTTTACTCCCTTGTCCCTGCTTTTTTCTTGTTTTGCTCTTTTATTGCTTCTTTCTGTTTTTCCTGAGCTAAATGGTTCCTCATAGTTATACAGTTGATACATATGTCTGATGTCATTATCATGGAATGTTGCAGACAATAAGGTTATTTTTTGACTGGTAATTTCCAAAAGCAACTATAACTCTTACTTTGAGCCACACACAATAAATATATCTTATATTACGGGGCTGTAATCTAGACTAATAATGTCATGCTCACTCGAATGTTTCTATTGCACAGTCATAATACACCCCTGTATTATTACACTGTCTATTTATATGCTGTAACAGTATTATCAAAAACCCCTATTTAACAGATCCAAAATATTGGAGTAACTAGAATTGAGGTTAGGGGACAACTTTTAGTTGCTGAAGACCAGAACATTATTGTCCATTTGAAGACAGGATATCTAAGGGTGTATGAAAGTCAGCTGAACTGGTGTATGAAGACCAAAAATGGGGTATTTCAAGCCTGGATGATGCTCTTTAAAGGACAGGTGAATGATGAAACATTGTTGAAGGCGTTCAGTGAGTGTTAAAGCAAATGCTAAGAGTTTTGATCATACGTTCCACGCGATGTTGAAGGACCTAATGGCAAGATGGCAGTCTCTGAGAGCTATTTGGAGGAAGGAGCATAACAAAGGTCTCTGCAGCTGTTTATAGGGGTGGAGTCAGTAAAAATGCTAATATGACCATAATGTTATGACTAGTAGTGACTTTGCAGCCGCATTTGATGTTCTGCACACTTGGGGGAGACGACTGCAATCAGGGTAGAGATCACCCTATGGTAAAGTATAGGGAGAATTTAAAAAGTTTATTTAACATTTAAAACACTTAAAAATATTTTTCTGTGTTAAATATTAATTGTAAATATTTGTATACATTTATCCCCTTTTTAATTGAATCTGGCCCCGGAGGGATGGGGTCCCTGGGGCCTAATGAGGCTTGGGTTGGGGGTCTGCACGCTCCCCTCCCCTTAATGTATATGTTTTGGTCCTGGGGGATGGTGCCCCTACACCCAAAAGGCCAAACACTATGCTGTGCACGCTAAAGGCTGTGTGCGGTGTGTAGATGGCAGCCTGCAGGAGGCTTGGCTGTCTTCGGGTGGGTTGGGCATGCCCCATGGCCAACCCCCCTGCTGTGCATAGTCACAGAACATGAGCAGGGGAGGTTGGCTGCCTCCAGACAACCTCTCACTGTGAACAGAGGCAGTGTAACCCACACTGAGGCCTGAGGCCAGGCGCTCTGTCCATCTGACCCTGAGGCAGTACGCCAGGACCGGCTCCCTATATCCCGGGGTGCCCACCCTCGGGACACAGCTGTTTGCTGTCACCTGGCAGGAGCTTTGACAGCTCCAGCCAAGTGAGAACAAATAGTAATTCCGCTCCCAGCGTGCTAGAGCAGGAAAAATGCCCTCAGTCACTGGAAATTGAGTTTTCATCTGTTTCCCTGTCCACTGTCAGGTGGGTAGGAAAAAAGATGACAGAATTGTTTCTGCACGCAGACAGAAGCATTTTTGGCAGCTCCCTACGTGAAGGAGCAATGCTGGCTCCAGCTGGAGGAGGGGAGTCAGAAGCACTTACATGTATAAAAAAAGCAGGTGCCCAAATTAAACTCCACTTCTGTGATAGACAAATTATCCTGACCTCCTGGGCTTGACGAAGGCAGAGCAAGTGGGTTTTCTCGGCAATCCAACATTGAAACATAATTTGAAATGCTTTGTAGAGCTGAAACAATTGTTGATATATCGAAGCACAATCTGTAGTGACTGTAACAAGTGGTCCTTTCTTGTGATTGCCGGGTGAGACCAGAGTCTATGTTTCTTCCTTTAAATTACAACAAGTATTTAAATGTGTAAAATCACTTGGATGCTCCGACTGTTTGGCCCCTCCCACATTAGTAGTATGCAAAAGCCATACCACCTTTTGCCAGGGTGATGGACAGCTTAACAAAAAGCCAACAGCGCATTTCACTGCGATTTTGGTGAGGCGTTCTTGATGCCGTGGAATATGAGGACATCTCCACCAAACAAATAAGCACTTACTTCATATACTTATAAGAAGCATCTTTGTTTGGTGGAGATTTACCTCTTTGTAAACTTGTTGTCTTCTATATAGGAAGATTCACGTTATCACAGATTTCTGATTGACGAGGCTTGAGGAACAATCAATTTGTCTAAACGCACACAAGGTCAATGGTGACATTTCCTCATGCTCCATTACGCAGCTGTAGTTAAGAAAACATACTGGACATTTACCCAAGGAGGTAGTACTTATTAATTAATTAGTAGAAAGTACTCCACTTGGGTAGACATTTTGTGCAGAACCGTGGATATATATATGCTCCAAACCAGGAAGTGTTGGCAGCCATTTTGTGCCTTGGTAGAACCGAGGCACAAGAAATCCTTGAGAAAAGTGCGCAAAATGCAAAAAGGGGGCAGGGTAGAAACACCCTGACCCCCTAGGCCTGCTTAGGGGGTCCCACAAGGACCCCCTGGGCCCCAATTTTTTTAATGTTTTTATTTTTTTTAAACGGGAAGATGCGCGCAGGGTTCGCGGATCCTGCCGATTTAAAAAAAAAAAACTAAGCATGGGCTCCCACGCTTTGTTGGTAATTAGCCCCCGGGGGGCCAAGTCCCAGGGCAATATTATTATGTGAATGGGGGCCCAGAGGGGCCCCTCAGCCCCGGGGACCGCCACCCCCAGGGGCTTCAATATTCATGGGTGGGGGGCTCAAAGGCCCCCCCAAGCCATGTGGACTGCCACACCCTGGGGCTTCTTTAAAATATATGCGGGGGCTCACGGCGCCCCCGCAGCCCCGGGGACCGCCACTCCCCGGGGCTTTTCCCGCGCAAGCGTCACGTAAATTAATACGTATATGTCGCGTACGCGCCTGGAGTCGCGTACCGGTCGCATAGCGATTGCGCACGAAAATACACACCCATCGCACATCCTACGCGGATCCTACACAACAATCCTAAAATGGCGGCTAGGTTCCGTGCAGTGATCAAGAAAGGTGCGCGACTCCCCAAAAAAATTTGAAAAAAAGAAAGAAAATAATATAAATATATTAAAAAAATATATAAAACAAAAAAAACAGTTTCAATATTTAAAAAACTTTTTTTTCCATTTATATTAAAAAGATATAATGTAGTTTAAAAAATAAAATATGTAAATATAAATAGTTAAAAAAAAGTAGAAAATCAGTATCAAAAAAATAAATATAACTATTATTACATTTAAAAATTGTCATTTAAGAAATCTGAAATTCACTGAAAAAACCATAGGTTTCAGACATGTTAATAGTTAGCAATTAGCATTTAAAAAACCTTTGAAATTCACTGAAAAAACCATAGGCTTCAGACATGCTATAGTTAGGAATTAGCATTTAAAAAACCTTTGAAACCTATAGTTTTTTCAGTGAATTTCAAAGGTTTTTTAAATGCTAATTCCTAACTATTACAACAAACAAATGGACGGAATGCTGACAATGCAGACATTCTCCCCCAGTCAAGAGATCTGGGTTAAATCCATCGTTCTTTTGCCCACTACGCCACCCCAGTTTAGACATGGCCATATGCAAATCAGTCTTGACCCTGTGCCTCCTGGGAACAGTCCAGCCCGAACTGCCAAGCCATGTCTTCCCTGGACCGGAATCAAGCATCCTAGGACCGGTTCCTAACTATAGCATGTCTGAAGCCTATGGTTTTTTTCAGTGAATTTCAAAGGTTTTTTAAATGCTAATTGCTAACTATTAACATGTCTGAAACCTATGTTTTTTTCAGTGGATTTCAGACATGTTATAGTTAGGAATTAGCATTTAAAAAACCTTAGAAATTCACTGAAAAAAACATAGGTTTCAAGGGTGTTATAGTTAGCTGGATATTTCACTCATACAAAACCATTGAAATTCCTTTGTTATAGTTAGTTCTACTAACTATAACTCGCGCGCCCGCAATCCACTGCTGATGATGTCACATATTACATCATTCACGACATGGTCAGTGACATCACTGATGACATCTCAAATGGCATCGCTGATGACATCATCCAATTGCCAATCTGATACACCTCATCATACACTAGTATAACCTTTCATCACTCATTATAAAATATGGAGTACCATATTTGAAACCATTGACACACAAATATAAGTTTCTAAAAACCCACTCAGTGATTCCTAGATCTACACACACATCTAAACACTTACCTATAGATTCAATCATACATGCTGACAAAGATCAATAGAACACTATCAAATATACTTATACACCTACATCAAAATTACGCACCAGCATACATCCTATTCACGTATGCAGTCGTCCTACTCACTTAAGCAAACAATTGATCATACTTACATTTACTTAGCTACACACATATACAAACACCACTTCATTTATTCATATATATAGTAACTCATGCTTAGTGTGTTATAAAATCACTATTACAAGTATACAGTTACCATACAGTCACTCATAGAATCACTGAGTCTTATGTATACTTATTTATATACAACTGTCACATACACTGCCTTTTATATTTCTACTTTGTTGGACATGTATCATTGAGAAATATATTTAATCATCACTACACCCATAAAGACATTCACTCACCCAAACAACTGTTTCCACATGCAGTCTTAACCTCATATACCTACTAAATCAACTATTTACACATCTTTGGACAGTCACACACCTCCCACCCAACCACACACACATTCACTCTCCCATAAAAATACTTACTTAACTAATCAATAACTAATATAGACTTTCACATAGCTAGTAACCAACTTGTGCAGTAGTTTACACTACAAGAGACAGAGTGATACAAACATTCACACAGTTTAATCACTATCCCATATATTTAGTGAGACACTTTAAATTAGTCACTTAAACAGTCAATCACACTGCTAGTAAATCCTCCATCCAGACACTTATACTTCCACTCATTCTTCAATGCAGATTGCTATATATATATAATACATATTTAAATATCGAACCAAACCACATTCACTCAATGATGTCATCAGTGATGTCATCAGTGATGTCACTGACCATGTCATGAATGATGTAATATGTGACATCATCAGCAGTGGATTGCGGGGGCGCGAGTTATAGTTAGTAAAACTAACTATAACGAAGGAATTTCAATGGTTTTGTAGAAGTGAAATGTCCAGCTAACTATAACACCCCTGAAACCTATGGTTTTTTCAGTGAATATATATATATACATATATATATAGACACACACAAATATATATAGATAGATATATGTATATATATACATTCACTGAAAAAAACACAGGTTTCAGGGACGTTATAATTAGTTGGACATTTCACTTGTACAAAACCAGAGAAATTAGGTTGTTATAGTTAGTTACGCTAACTATAACTCGCGCCCCCTCAATTCACTGCTGATGACGTCACATATTACATCATTCATGACATGGTCAGTGACATCACTGATGACATCTCAAATGACATCACTGATGACATCACTGATGACATCATCCAGTGAATGTGTGTTTCTGTAAAGTTTAAATATGTTATATATATATATATATATATATATATATATACCAAGGTGTATTGAAGAATGAGTGGGTGTATGAGTGTCTGAATGGATGATTTAGTAGGTGTGTGACTGACTGTATAAGTGAGTGATTAATTGTGTCTTACTGAATGCATGGGTTAGTGACTAAACTGTGTGAATGTCTGTATTAGTCTGTCAGTTGGTGTGTAAGCAGCTGGTGGGTTGGTGAGTAGCTACATGAGTGTCTATATGGGTTATTGATTGGTTGTCTGAGTATCTGTATGGGTGCCTGAATGTCTCTGTGGGTGGGTGGTCTCTGTTGTGTGACTGTGCATAGATGTGTGAGTAGATGATTCACTGGGTGTATGGGTTCAAAAGTGCATCTGTGAAGGGCTGTATGGGTGGGTGAGTGTGTATGGGTGTGTTGGTGAGTGAATGGATGTCTCAGTGTTACATGTGTGAGTAACTACATATGTGAAAGGCAGTATATGTGAGTGTTGTAGTACATAAATGACTATGTGAGAGTGAGTGATTGTTAGAGTGGTTGTATGGATGTGTGTATGCTTGTATCAGTGATTGTAGAAGAGAGTAATGTGAGAAGTTGGCCTGGTATATGCTGTCCACTAGTTATAGTGGGCACCCTGTACCAGTCCAAACAACCCCTTATTGGTTATAGGTTAAAGACAACCATTATTGAAAGCTATCTTAGTGGTAGCTATGGAGAGCAGCCTTCAGGCTAAGTCTTGAAGGAATGTAAAGCAGCTTGTTTTACCAGTCTATAATCTCTTGAGTGGCTAAATGAAAGACAACCACACCAGGTATATATATAAAATATATGTATTTATTTCTAAACACACCCTCCTAGGCTCTTTATGAGACTAGAAGTCAGAACACACAAGTTACACTTCAAATATGACAGTAAAATAGCACAAATACACGTCAGGCCCTAGGGGTGAGCCAAACCATATACTAAAATAGTGGTATAAGAACCACGACTTAACTAGACACAAGGCCTAGAGCCTGTAGAATTGCTTGGACCCCAAGGAACCACCCAAGGTAGTGACACAGGGGACCCATGGGGGCCGTGTGCAGTGTGTGAACACAGCCGCGAGCTCCCGATAGCTTCTATGGGGAAAGTCGCAGTTAGATTTTTAAAGATTAGACACACTTAGAAATGAGTCAGGACCAAACCCTTTTGGACTTAGGAAGTTCTAGGGCTAACACCCATGGGAGCACCGGAGTACTCGTGTTACCTCACCCAGGGAACCTGGGTGCATAGGTGTCAAATGGTGTCGGGTCGCATCGTCGATTTCAATAGGAGCTGGCAAAGAAGCGCTGCTGCCGGGTAGATGCGAAGTGTCCGAAGAGATCCAAGCCTGGATCGAAGTTGAGAAGAACCTGAAAGCAGAGGGGACAGAGTCTGGGTCAATTGCCAGTGACCAGGAAGGCGATAGGCGGATGCCCATCGATGTCGGGTGATTTCAGGTGAAGGAGGTGAAGCTTGACTCTTCAGCCACGAGGACCAGGAGGCGTTGAGGATGACCAGGAGCTGGATTCGAGCTGTCCCATGAAGGATGTTGAGTGCTGCAGCATCGGTGCCCGGATTGGACACAACAAGCCTTGGCAACAGCAACCCACGCAGAAAGGAGAAAGATGCTTGGGTGCAGACCAGCAAGGTCTGAGGGACTCACCACTTGGTAGGGAGTCAGGGCACATCTGGAGCAACCAGGGAAGCCCAAGGAAATTCAAAGTTACCCCCTCAGGGACCCACCAGTTGACGGACCAGGGATCGCAAAGGGACCTCAAGAGGAAACACAAAATGGCGGCCAACGGGTCACTAGGCTGACAATCTTTGGTGGATCTTCTGCCTGAGGTAAGGGCTACAAGTAACCCCAAGCACGACTTCAAGAGACGTTGAGAAGTCAATGCACTTGCAAAAGTGCACGGTGACCAGGAGTTCCAGTTCCACGCTACTCACGAGAGCTGCGGGTCTCAGCTTTGCTAGGGACTCGGGTCGGCCTCTGAGATGTCTGGAAATCCTCTTCCAGGGCTGCAAATACTTCATAGTCCAGCGGGAGCTTCGGAGATGTAGACCGGAAAAATGCTTTGTTAGTGCTTGCCAAGCAGGGGAGTCACTCCTTGACCCCAAGGGAGATTTCTTCAGTCCTCTAATCTTTAGTAGAGCATCAAAGTTCCAGGACTCAGCTTCAGAGTTTTGTCCAGGGATATCTAAAGTTCTGGTTACAGAGGTTCCTTACTTTTACCTAAGGAAGGGGTTGGACTAGCTCTGGGGACCCACCTATGGGAGGGTTTGGAAAGAGGGGTGGCTACACCCATTTCCTCTGTCCAGTTTCGTGCCAGAGCAGGGGCTGGAAGCCCCTGAACCGGTTTGAGCTGGACTATGCACAGGGACACCAAATGTCCCCCCAGTGCAGGACTTCAAAGCACTCAGAGTGTGCTCCCACCCAGCCCCAATACACATAAGCCTGTCTGGGAAGTGGTTACACCTCCCTGTGACAGGAAACCTATTGTCCAGTCTCCCCTGCCGGAGTTTCGGTCAGCAGCAGGAGGCCAGACCTGTGTCTGTGGCTGCAGCATCCATTTTGAGATGCCAGGGCTCTATTAGATTTCTACGGGGTATACCAGTACTGTCATGTCTCTCCCTCCAGAATGGTGGTATCATATCCTCACATCAAGAACTGATGTGGGGGTATGATTCTAAGGTGTTGGACACCAAACACGACATGTTTCCGTGCAGTCAGTCCAAAGTTAGCATTAACCGTTTAAGATATAATGCACTTAAGAGTATATGGTCAGGTGCACCACTGACAACACCGAATAAGGGATTCCCAAGGTTGCAGAGGAGCTCAGCTCATGCCTGGGCACCCTATCACATATAACCAATCGCCCTGCCTTCAGGATTGATAAGGCCTGCCATAGGGGTGACTGATAGGTTACTATGTGCAGTGATAGGTGAGATATAGTAAACCTATACCTCAGTAAGGGGTGCATGCACCAGCTTACCCAGGCTGCAGTAGCAGACCTGTGGTGTCATTTTGCATGGCTTTCCAGGGGTGGCACAATACATGCTTCAGCCCCTGGTAGGCCTCTGGGGTACCTATGCCATGGGTACATAGTATACCATATACTAGGCACTCACAAGGGTACCCCAGAATCCAATCTGGAGTGTACCTAAAGTACATGCAATCAATTTAGACAGGAAGCAGCTAGGCTGGGGCCCTGAATAGCAGGTGGTGGTGGTCCCGGGGACAGTGTGGGGGGGCTTTAACTCCGCCACACTTTAATTTTGAATGTAGCCCCAGGGAGGTGGCAGTCCCTGGGGCTGCGGGGTGCCACTAAGCACCCCCTCATTTAAATCAGGTAGCCCCAGGGAGGTGGTGGTCCTGGGGGGCTTGGGGGGGCCCACGAGGCCCCCCAAATAATTAAATGCCCCATGAATGTGGCTGTCCCCGGGGCCCGCAAGCCCCCCCTTTATTTAATTAAAGCCCCTCGGGAGGTGGCTGTTTCCAGGGGTGTGGGGGGCCACGTGCCCCACATGCATAAATTATTACGCCCCAGGGAGGTGGCAATCTCCAGGGCTGTGGGGGTCCCCACGGGCCCCCACACCAATTGCCCCCGGGACATGGCCCAACCAAGGACTTTTTTAACAAACGAAGCATGGAAGCCCACGCTTCATTTTTTAAAAACAATTTTAGCTGGGTTTGCAAACCCAGCGCTAATTCGGCCGAAATTATTTTAAAAATGCTTTTCTGGGGGTCCCTGTGGGACCCCCTGAGCAGGCCTTGGGGTTCAGAGTGTTTCTACCCTGCCCCCTTTTCTTGTTTTTTAATGTATTTTCACCCTTTTTCTTGTGACTCGGTTTCTGAGTCACAAGATGGCTGCCAACACATTCAGGGCAGCCAATCAGAGTGAAGCTCGTGCCCGGGAGGGTTCTCGAACCCTCCTCGGTGCTCAGATATTGATATTTTTCTTTTTTTAATTTCTCAGCAACTACCGAACGGATTTACACCATTTAAAAAAAAGGTCACTTTCTGGACCACGACCTACCTTTTTGCCAAATTTGGTGTCAGTTCGGGCTGTAACCAGTTTCAAAATTCCTATGGAAATTAACATGGAGAAAACGTGTTTTGGGACCCTCCTTTTTTCTCGGCTCCCACCTGACGAATCACTCCGAAACTTTCAAGACAGGAGCTGACCGGAGCGCCCCAATAGTTTTGAAAATTTCGCAAAGATTCGTCAAACGGCGCTAAAGATATTGGCAAATTAAAAAACGCTTTTCCTATGGAAAATACATTTTAACTACTGCCAGTAGTTAATTATATATATAATACACACACACACACACGGTTCAAGACAAATTCATTGTACCTAGGTTACCTGGACCCTTAGTGGCTAAGGCATAGTACATATTTCTAAGGACATTGTTCATTAATAATATCAAGGATAAATAACCGTTTCCTTTTGGTGTTGCTGATAACAATGTCACCTTAGTGGGTGAAACTATCTGATTTAGTATTACCCTCACACATTACTAAATTATATCCTGGATCCCTGAATAAATTTAATAAAAACAACAAAAGTGTTAAACCTATATAAACCAATGTATTACAAGAGCTAGAACTTCAGTGTCCAGTCCTTAAGACCCTTCTCCTACAGAAAAAACTCCAAATGCGCTCTTACTAAAAAACAATAATCCATGAAAAAAGTGCCAAAAAATACTAATCTTCATAAGAGGCATGTATGTAACTCTTCTTCATTATTGAACCCAACTGGTTCCATACAATCCAACTGCAGAGTCTAATGTTTCAAGTTTTTGTAACTCTTTTTCTCCATCACCACCTCGCCTCTTCTTGAGCACCTGTGCTAAGCAGCTGTATTTCGAATCTGTGGAATTACTTTTATGGTATTGTTCAAATTGGGGAGCTATGCGTTAGCTCTGATCTTTATTTACAATGGCTCTTATATGTCGCAATATGCGTTTATGTATGGGCAAGGTGGTACTGCTTATGTACAATTTTTTGCATGTACATTTGAAAACATATACAACAAAACTGGATTTTCAGGTGAGGTTGTCCCTTACTTTGATTATTTTCTTGAATTGTTTAAAAAGTGTAGTTAAGTTTTCCCCATTCTTGCATGCCTTACACTTGATTCATTTTTATGGAGCCATCTTTCTGGGGGAGCCACATTCTGCGATCCATGCTAGTGGTGAATTCACTCTTGACTAGAGGTGGGCGGTAAACACTCTGCTATGCGCACGGAGTTTGCAGAGTTTTTGCTGCTCCACCCGCTGCTTTGAGCACAGAGTTCAGAAAAAACTTGCCACATAGCGGAGTTTATTACCTGGCGCCCACTCCATGAGTTTCACAAGCTGTGGAACCAACAATTCTTTGCGCGATCGTTGAATCTATTATGATTGTGCCACATGTCAAGCAGGTGGCATCATGACTCTATGAATATTCATTCACTTTACCTAGGAAACTTAACATTGACAAAACAAAACTGCAGTTTTGACGGAAACTAACAAAAGAATGTCTCTTGGGTAGGGTATATTGCAGTTATGGAATTTTGGGATGAGCATACTCCTGAGGTAGTGCCCAGACCTGATGGACTGAATTCAGGACCCCAACCACCCCGTCCCTTCCAAACCAGCTACAGTCCATATATATTACGTTATGCATTTGTGCAGCACACTCGCCCAATTTGTTTTGTTCTGACTCTGAAGTCCCACTGCCCTTTCTGATTTGGGGATTGCTGGTACTGGAGAAGAAATGTCTGTTGACAGTGTATTCGATTGTGTTGTGTATTGTGTAGAAGTGGTCCACACAGGACAGTGGTTGCAGCACAGAGGATTTTATTGTTTAATGCTGGCCACATTTGGCAATTGCCGCTCCGCATAAGCATATTCACCCCCTAGGACTAGGGCCTTTAGTTTTTACCATAATCACAAAGCCGCTAAGTACAGTGTTTCTGCTAGAACTGCACCCCTTGCGTAAAGTAAATACGAAGCCAAAGTGCGACAGGCCACGCAGTGAGCAATAAAGGAATATTTTTGAGCCTCAGTCTCCATATTTTTCTATATTGAAGGTGCTCCGAAACATACAAAATTACACTATTTGTTCTTTTCTAAGGTCAAGGCCTGGGTTCTAATAAGGCTGTATCGGGCTTAAACTATAAAACGTGAGCACAGTGCAGCAAGTGCACAACACACTAAGCCATCTAATTGCTGACATACTCAGGAGCTCCAGCATCTCTAAGTAATTAAAGTAACATGAAGATGGGGGCCTTGCTGATCATGGCATTCTGCAGTAATTGGAAAACCAGAGGTTTCTCTTTCACTGCCTTGCAGCTCTGACCTAAGAATCCCCCTACCTCCTTCTACCCAGGTTCGGCATCTCCCACACCGCCTTGGTCTGGCCCTTGTCAACATCAAAGCCTCTGTGCACTCCCATGCTCTGATCCCTGTGAGAGATCTCTTGAACAGTCATCGGTGCAATAGGCAGCGCCTAATGCCGTAATCACTGGGAGTATGGCAACGCGCTGTTCATGGGCTGGTTTGGAGGCTTTTTTCTCATTCTTGGCGGCATGCTGCTCGCGTGTTCTGCTTCTTGCATCCACGCCGCACCACAGTTAGTGCATTATACTCCAGGGCTCACACAACAATGAGTGCAATATTCATTTGAAAAACCAAAAAATCCCCGACCTGAGAATTTGACTCCTACTAGGGACAAGGGCGAACATCACAGCATCTCTGTGTTCTTGAAACACTGACTGGATCCAAAATGTGTGCATCTGATCCATTATACACACTTAGTGATCCAAGGTGTAACTGTGTTTGTCTGTTAGTGGAACTCCGCGGATTCTTGCAGAGGTTTTTCAGTAACTTCCCTGAATCCGCGAGCTCCGCCCAGCCCTACTCTTGACCAAGTAGTCCCTCATTGATTTAGACTTTCTATAAATAATCTATGGATGTTTGGTTACTATGGTGCCTATAATGGGATCCTCTTATCAGATACCAATGTTTTTGTATGGCTTGTCTTACTCTAGTATGTTCTTGGTTATATGTAGTAATGAATCTATGTGATTGTTTCATATCTTTTTTCTTCAATATAGATTTGGAGGGGTTAAAAAGGACGATCTCCCTATTCGGATTCCTTGCTCATGTAGAGGCTGCTTCTAATATTCCATGTGAGTATTCTCTTTCTCTAAACCGATTCATCATTTCTCCCTCGATCTGATTGTAGTCTTCTTCAGTACTGCATATTCCTTTGGCTCTATATAATTTCCCAAAGGGGATACTCTTAATCAAGGGAGTAGGATGAAAGCTTCCCGCAAGGAGGATGGTATTTCCAGTGCTAGTGTTTCTAAAAAATGGAAGCTTCTAGTTTGTCTTTACCCACCCGGATCAAGACATTTAGAAATTCAATAGATGTTGTACTTAGTTTTCCTGTGAATTTCAAATTGAGGGTATTGTTATTTAATTCTCTCCTAAATCTCTCTGCTTCAATTTCTGTGCCCTACCACAGAACAAACAGGTCACCAATAAATCTTAACCATAATATGGTGTATGTTGTCCAATGTTCTATTACCGGGCCCCCAAGCACCTGCTTCTCCCACCAGCCCATATGCAGATTTGCATAACCGGGGACAAAGCAGGTGCCCATCGCTGTGCCTCTGTTGTTGGTAGAGTTGATTATCAGACATGAATGTGTTTCTACTAGTTAAACACCATTCCATCATTTTCAAAAGCATGGCATTGTGTGCTGCAAAAACTTTAGGTCATGTCAGTCCAAAACACAGGGATGTGAGGATGGGTCTGCCAGGGAACATGGCGGCCGCGAGCTAAACGGCCGCAGACCGCCGGATGAGGTGGGTGTATGCGTGTGTCAGAGGCCCTCGGCCTGCCCGTCTCCTTGCCATTCCGCTTTTTCCGCTTCTTGAGCACGCTATTCTAACGCTATTTTAAATAGGCTTTGGAAAATATGCGCGAAATAGCGCAATTCCTGGCTGAGATACTATGATTGGAAAGATTGACGGCCAGACTCCTACCGATCGTTGGTCCCAGGTAAAGAAAGCTGCCGGTGTGGAGAGAGCTCCGGTGTGGACATGAGTATCGGCTCTGCTACGCCGTGTGAGGACTGCACGCCTGCTGGGGGGGAGCGCAGGCGGTGTCAGACCAAGTCAGGAGGCAGTGACGAGAGATGTGCCTTCGCAACTCGTGAGTAGGAGGGAGTTACAGGGAAACAGAGTCGGTCAGCTGAAATTGAAGGTACCCCCACAGCAAATACTACAGAGTTGGATGCCTCATATGGAGAAAGCCGACGACACGGCAGATAAGGTTGGTGACTGATAACGCAGGCATTTCAAGATACTCTCTTCGCACAAGAGCTCTGGTTGCCCAGGAAACCTCCTATGGGGTAAGTGAAGCAGCTATCACCATATTTAAAAAAGCCTCAGACAAAACAATTAATATTTCTTGTCCGAAAGTAATAAGAGTTAAGAAATTGCCTAAACCACAGGGAAAGACCCCACGCGGAAGAGGGAAGGAAATCTCCCCCCCACAGCTTAAAGTTACTCCAGCACTAAAGACTTATTACAAAATCTTAACTCACAGAATTGCTTCCTGGGGTAGTGAGGTTGCTAGCAGTAGCAGTAGCGGCAGAAGTTCAGGAGAACCACTGATGCCGAATACTGGGCATCAAACAGCCGATAATAATAGAAGTAATTCGAGTAGCACAGAGAGTTGCAGGAATATTGGAACTATAGGGCCGAGCGAAACTGAGCTTGAACACAGGACTGTGTTAGTTTTCTAGGTCCCCATTCAAAATAAATACAGTGTGCTGGCCACGCAGGACGCCGAAGGCCTACCTGAAACACAATTGGATCAGTCGGAACAATCGTCGGCCTTAGCACCAGTAAACCCATCACAATTTGAGCACACATCTGTAACACGACTCAATCCTGATAACCCAGAGATACCATTGGCTGCTATACTTATGAGTCTCCGAAAAGACCTAAAAACTCGATTTGAAAAATCAGAGGCCAATCAGGCGGAAATTCAGGCTTCTTGCTCGGTTCTAGCACAAAAACTAGATGATGTGGTTACTTGGACTGGGCAATTAGAGGTGGAAGTTAACTCAATGCGCAACGACATAACCAAAAATTCAAAAGGCGTAGAGACATTGGTCAAAGAGAATGCTGCCCTCAGGGAGGAGATGCAATGAATTGAGAACCACTCGCACAGAAATAATTTGCGAATTATAAATGTTCCGGAAGCAGTGGAAGGTCGAATATCAAAGATTTCTTGATAACTTTACTAAAGGAGACAGCCCTAAAAGAAAGACCGGATATAGATCTCGAATCAGAGATCCGGAGGGTCCATAGGGATCCATTTAAAATAAACATGCAACGGCAAAAACCAAGAAATATACTGGTAAACTTTCTATCGTATTCCGTTAAAGAGACTATCTTGCTGGCTGCCTTAAGGAATGGACCATACACATTTCAGGAATTGTCATTTAATATTAGGTCAGATGTCTGCCATGCCACGGACCAAAAGCAGTGGGAGTTAGGAAGAAGGGGGAGTTGAACGCTCTAGGTGCAAAAGTGCAGCTAATATTTCCAGCTATGCTTCGTGTAATGTGGCATAATCAAATGCGAAACATAAGATCAGTTGAAGAGGCAGACTGCCCAATAGAGGCAATAAAGAAGAGGGAGAAACTTTGAAATAAAAAGATTGCTGATCGACCCTCTGTGGCACCAAGAGGGGCCAATTACTGCCTGAATAATGGCTTGGATGACCTTCCCAAAAGGATGTAATCATTGTAACTAACTAAATATAAAAAATATATATATTTAATATATGAAAACCGATATGAAACACCAAAAATATGCACACATATTAATAGTGGAATATGATTGTAAATAAAATGGTGGAATGGGGGGGTGGGGTGGGGGGAGTCTCCTACCTACTATAGTGTCATCGAATAAGCCCAGCCTTCCGGCAGTCCTAACAGGCTTATGCCTGATAGTAAAGGGAGGGTTCCCAAGGGGGGAGAGTCATGGGGTGGGTCACTGGATGGGGAGCAGTGGGAAAAAAAAATTAGTCCTCATTGTATATCCTATTACACATTACTGCATAGCATTATATTTTCCTTCTTTTTTGAGAAGTATAAGGTAAAAACCCCAGGCCTCAAAGTACCAGACAAAACAAAAATCGATGCCAGGGAAAGATGAAGACATACTAATAACAACATGGAATGTTAACAGTTTAAGAACAAAAAGTCGACAGGGTCTGGTACCGAGGTATCTAGAAGAGTCGCGAGCGCATATATGTATTATCCAAGAAACCCACCTAACGGCGATAGAGAGTAAAGCACTCTATAGCAAACAAAATTGGATAGGGAGCTTTGCTGCCTCCGATCAGATGGAATTTTCTAAAGGAGTGGCAATAATAATAAGAAAAGGCGTAGGAGTTGAGCTGATCTCCTCTAAAACCAACTGTTCCGGCAGATGGGTGATGGCCACCTTGAGAGGCTCAGACTATGAAATAGTCTGTATAGGGTTTTATGGTCCTAATATTGATGACCCTCAGCATATAATAGATCTACAACTTGTGGCAGCAGAAACAGCAGATCCAGTAATAACAGGGGGAGATTTTAACAGACTGCTAGATCCAGTACTAGACAGGTCTACGAGTCGAAGTGGAGCTACCCCCCAAGGGACAAAGACGAGACAAGCCCTAAAACATATGCTAACCGAACTGGGCCTGGTTGACTCTTGAAGGCATTTAAAGGTAGGTAAAAGAGCATATACCTTCCACAGTAAGAAATACCGACATTTCTCACGACTGGACTATATATTTGTGGATAGGGAATTGGTAGGGAGTCTCAAAGAAGTGTGTATACTTCCAAGTCATATCTCCGACCATGCAATGGTCAGCATCCGATTGAAGGGACTTAAGAAACCGAATAATTCTAGATGGACGCTTAAAAGGTCCATATTGTCGGATTTAAATGTTTCTACCCGTTTGAAAGAAGCCACCCTTCAATTTTTTCAGATTAACAGCCAATCGGCCCGATAGGTGCCACATGGGATGCTTTTAAAGCATTCCTTAGGGGAGAGTTACAACGCATGGCTTCTTATAAGAATAAGACAGAAAGGGCAGATCTGAAAAAACTGGAAGTGGAGATCGGAACATTAGAAGGAAGAGCACAGCAAGATACACACGACATACTGTTAAAAAAAGAGATTCTGAAAAATCTTGAGGAGGCCAGGACAAATTATAGGATCAAATTAGATCAGAAGTGTAGGGCCAGATGGGACAATGCTCGTATGCAACACTTCGAATATGGGGAAAAAGCTGGTGCACTCCTTGCTTGGAAATCTAAAGCTGAGAGAACTAGAAACCATATTAATGAGCTGTCAATCAATCAAGGGGGAATGAACACTAATAAAGCAGAGGAAATACAGGAGACCTTTGTTTCCCTCTCTTCTGAGCTATACTCGGAAGCCGGGCGACCGGACGAGGAAGCATTAAAAAGTTGGTTGAGAAACTTAGGCCTCCCAGCCCTTACAGATGATGGTAGGAATAAATTGGATGCCCCGATTACCGAAAGGGAAATAACAGAGCAGCTTAAACGTATGAAAAATGGCAAGGCTGCCGGCCCAGATTCCTTACCAGTTGAAGTATATAAATTGTTATTAGGTGAAATTGCACTAGAGATGAAGACTCTTTTTAATGCAGCCTACAGGGAGGGAGGCAATACCCCGATGTCCTGGAGTGAGGCTATAATAACTCTGATTCTAAAACCTACAAAAGACCCTAAGAGATTCTTACCGTCCGTTCTCTTTACTTAATACAGATCCTAAAGTATATACAGGAATATTGGCAAGCCGCTTGGCTACGGTCGCCCCCCAATTAATTCATATGGATCAGAAAGGTTTCGTTCCAAAGTGACAAATACAGGACCTTACATTGTCCCTGATTGGAACAATGGACCTGGCAGTTGCACGATCGATCCCGTTGGCAGTAATAACAATAGATGCTGCTAAGGCATTCGACCGAGTTAGCTGGGGGTTCCTGTGGGGGGTGATGAACACTATGGGTTTTAGTCATGGTTTTATAAGGGTCATGCAAAAGTTATATGAACACCCAATGGCCAAGGTTCTCATTAATGGCAAGTTGACCAAAAGTTTCAAGATACAAAGAGGGACAAGGCAGGGTTGTCCCCTATCCCCACTCCTCTTTGATCTCTATATAGAGCCGCTTTCGTACCTGTTGAGAGCAGATGAGCAAATTATACCTATACACCAACTCCCGTCCCATAGTAAAATCGTGCTTTACGCAGACGATCTAATAATATATACTTCTGATCCAACCCATACACTAACAAGAATGGAACAACTGACAAGTGAATATGGGTCCTTTTCAGGGTATGCCATCAATCCATCTAAGACGGTAGTGATGTGCTGGAATATGGAGGGGTGGAGAGGCACTAGATGCAAGGAAATGAGATACCTGGGGATAGATATTATCGAAATAATTGAGGAAATTCCCTCTTATAATCTGAGACAAGTCACGAGGGAGATAGTGAAACAACTAACCAGATGGAAGAAACCGCTGCTCTCCATATATGGGAGAGTGAACCTGGTTAAAATGTCCATCTTGCCAAAGCTCACATACCTCTTCAATGGAATACCTCTTACTTTCCCAATAGGAGAAATCAATAAAATTCAGGGGAAAATAACGAGTTTTATCTGGGCATCCAGGGGTGTCCGTTTATCATGGAGAAAATTACGGTGTAGTCTTAAAAAGGGGGGGGGGTTAGCTTTGCCAGATCTCAAATTGTATTGCATGGCTTTTCAATTTAAAAATATTTGCAAGCTGCTGGGGGAACCTTTGATTAACACATGGGGGTCCATATTGGGAGAAATGGTTAAGGACTTAAGCTCGAAGGCTTTTTTGTATAAATTTGAAGCTCAAAAATTCCTTAAAAAGGTTAGGTTAAAAGTGTTAAAATCAGCACTAAAATTATGGTCAACAGTGAGACGAATTTTAAAGATTGGATATTTCTCAGATCTCTCCCCCAACTGGGAATCCCCGGGAACTTCAGACTGTTTGGAAGATGCACTGAATTTACCATTAAAACAAGCTGGAATAAATTACTGGGGAGATCTCCTGTCCGTAGAAGGCTTGACTCCGTGGGATGTCTTGAATAACAGGTCAGGGAACAAATTATCCAAGTTTAAATATTTTCAGCTTACTTCCTGGTCCTCAACTATTACAGAGGAGGTGGGGGGAAATTGGGACTTTGAAGTTGCGGTTCAGGATATAAATCCAGATGTCAAAGAGATGGCGAAATGGTACGGTCAATTTCTGGAGGCTGAAGAGAACAGAATGAAGGCTCTATCAGATGTCTGGGTAAGCACTCTGCAAGAAGACTGTATACAATCTCTATGGACTAAATCCTTAAAAACTTGATATGCTATTGTTTCACCTGCCATCCTTAAACGCCATCATTTCTTTGTTATTCATAGGATTTACTGGACTCCTGAGAGATTAGCTAAGTTTGTATTGCAACCTGTTCCTAGCTGTAAGAGGTGTAAGCTTTTAAGAGCCAATGATGTCCATGTCTTCTTTACCTGTCCAGGAATCCAAACTTTTTGGAAGAAGGATGAAAACATTTTAAGGGCCATCTTCATTAAGAACATTGTTCTGACAGAAACGCTGGTGCTGATTGGGGTAAACAATGCATCCCAACAGGTATTAGTAACATGCAAAGGGGATTACTATTTTACTTGCTCCTTCTGGCGAGAAGAGAGATTTGTAAAAAATGGCTAGACACAGAGCCCCCACATCCAATAGCATGGTTAAACGCGATAAAATGCACATGCGAATTAGATACTAAAGGTAACTCCAGTTGCCCAAATGAGTTGTGGAAGGATTACCTGACGTGGTAAAAAAATGGACTCTAACTATAAAGTAGGTGAGGCTGGCTTCAATCCCGGATATAAGGTCCAATGATGACATCATGCCATGAGCTCAGCGGAGGTTTGAATCAGTTTTCGCTCCCCCTCCTCCAGACTCGGACTTTCAATCTGCATGGACCATAGACGGATCGAGGAAATATCTTAATGGTTCAGAATGCAGCAGTCATGGTGAAATAAGGACCAATTAAAAAACAAAAAAACAAAAAAACTTTAGGTCTCATGCAAAGGAAATGTTGTGCTGCCCTTAAGCCATCCTGGTGTTGTACACTTGTATATAGTGTGGATACATCTAATGTCATTACCAACATATCAGATTCCCATTTCACATCATAGATTTGCTTAAAAAAAAACCAGATGTATCTTGTACATGGGAGAGAAGAGTCGCGACAATAGGATTCAGAAAATAATCTATATACTTAAAAACAATTTCAAATAGACTGTTTTGTGCTTCTATTATAGGACATACCGGGGGGCTTATTTAGATCTGTATGTACCTTAGGTATCATATAAAAGGCTGATATTACAGGATAATCTTGTTTTAAATAGCAGTACTCATCCCAAATTAAAAAATCCTGGTCTCCTCAATTTTAAATTTTTGGGTGAAGTCCTCCTTTACAGATATATAAGTATTTATTGGGACAAGCATATAACACTCTGTATGGTTCATTAGAGACATAGCTTAATTCAAATAGAGTTATTTGTCCTATAGGTTGACATTGCCACCTTTGTCTTATGGTTTTACTATTACATTGTCCAAATTCTTGAATTTCTTCACCATTGTAAAAAACATTGTATCTCTTTCATCCAACTTATCCCTCCTATTCATGAAGATCTAGTTGAGATGTAGTAAGTCGTTGTTTACCTTTTTAGAAAAAATGTCCAGATTATCCCTGGTCATCTGTGGAATGTACCTAACTTTTGAGCGGAAGGGAGTGATACCTCCTCCCTCCATACAATGCTTGTGACCAATTCTTGCCAAAAAGAATCTTGTGATAACCGCTGGATCTGATTCATATTTCCCTCCTCCTCGATGCCCCCAAAAAGGACGACACGGCTGCACTCCAGAGAAATAAAGCATCAAATGTCTCCCTCTATTAGTGCAACCGTGTCATGCTTTTTGGAGACATAGAGAGGTACAAATTGTTAAAGATACATATGACACCGACACAGGCATATGTGTTTTTTGTACTTTGTGATTGTCTAGTGCCTATAACTAGATTCCTGTGTACCATTAGATCATGTGATCGAGGGCCGGTGGGGCCGAAACACGTTAGGTGTGGTATGGAAATAAAATTCAGCTTTTTCCCTCCAATCCCTCGTGTGTTTGGGTTCGTGCATTTTAGGATTTTGGGCTGGTTTGGGCCTCCAGCCGTCACGCTCCTCTACTGAGCGGTACGGGCATTGTGGGATCTAGCATGGCAAAGATATATACATATTTATACTATAAATTATTAAGTGATGTGTTGGATTAATTACAAATTATTTCATTATTTGTTATAAATATTCATGTTAACTAAATATTTACATTTAATGAAATATTTTAAAATAAAGTAATAATTACGCACTTTATGTTTTATTTTCGGATTTTTTTATATTAACTAAAAACGATTTACATTTTTAAATGGTTTGAATAATTATATTTATTTTAACATTACTGACTATGAGGTTTTATTTAAGTCCCTCCCTCCGTTATTCCCAATGGGAGGGCGTTCGTTTGTTTCTTAATTGTGCATCCATAGAATGTAGCAAAATAATGAATTTCAGAAAATTACTTTTCTCAAATTTATGTGGAACTCAAGTAGGACTTGTGATTTTTGGGAGCACGTTTAAAGTTTCAGAATACAGGCCATTAGACGCACTGCTTGTTTGGAATACAGTTTTTCACGTCGGCCAGCAGATGACACTGCAGGACAAGTGTATACATGTTTGAGAGAACTTTTGGTGAAATCTAATACGGTACAGTAGGTAAATAGTATATTACAAAGGTATTGGTAAAACTGATGTTTTTTACTGTTTATTTTGGTATTTATAAACGTATACCCTCTACATATTTCGAAGAACCAGATACCGTTGGTTTGCATGGTATGATGGATATAACATACGGGGAAATGTGACTAAACACATACCAGCTACATTTGTTTAAAGAAACATTTGATGGCACGTACATAAATATGTATTGCATCATTTTACAGGAGTGGTTTCTGTCCCACAACACATGATTTCCTGCTGCAACCAACATGGAAAACATACTCAACAAACACCCGATATCAGAAAGATTTACGATCAGTAAATCTTCCGCACTCTCAGAGTGAAATTAATATTTGTTAAAAGATTAAAAAATTATTTTGATAAACAATATTTACATTTTCATTATTTAGGTGTTTTCCACGCATTTCTTCACAAATATACAAAATGGTGGAAAAAAGAGGATTGAGAGTTGCGAGTTCAATGCATATTCATTTATGAAATAATACAATACACAGTTGTCTCCTACGCGTGGTACTTAGACCGGAGAAGACTTTGGGCAGCATCTCCAGCACCCCACAAAAAGTGTTGCTCTCTACTGAAGAAGGACCATTGTCCTGAAACACGAGTCTAGAGATACACAGCACTGGCTGCACCAACAAGGGTGAAAAACTAAAGCCTGACACCGAAGAAAGTGTTATCATGCACTCATTTATTATGACGAATTGGGGCAAACAGAGTGCTGGAGTGTGAGGCAGTGTGCGCCCACCCTCCCTCACAGTTGTCTCCTGGTTTAACAAAAAAGTGCAAGTGAAATAAATATGTATGAAGTGTAGATAAAATAACTTTAAAATTCAGACTTTCACAAGGTCAAATACCCTTTGATATATCCAAGTGCTAAGTGCATTCAGTTCGATAATTAACCACGCTCGCTCCCGAGCAGTGGGACCACCCACAGAGAATCACCACATTAAAATAAATGCCAGTGCAGAATTCGTATAGGATAGGCTAAAATACCGCATCAGCACTTATTATTCTATCCAAAAGCTCGAGAGGGATCCCTGTGATTGAATACATAGCACACAAGTGCCTTATGTCAACTTACAAACATCGAGCAGTTAAATAAAGTGCAAGTGCATTGCTGTACAAAAATGAAAATTAAGACCTATTATGTCGTATTCCTCGATTCCAAATTAAATGTCAGTGCAATGTTAATATAGGATGTGCTAAAACACCACATCATAAATTATCCTTCTTTCCAAAATTGGTACACAAATTCAAAAGTGTATTAAACATCCCTTGAAAATGGATGACTAAAGCGCACAAGCCCGATATCACCTTGCAATCATTGAGCATCCCTAATGAAGTGCAAGTGCAGTATTACACACAATAACAGTTCATAACTAGATGTTATTCAATTCAAAGGTCCAAAATTGTTTCCTATACGTGGTGCTTCACAATTGCTCCAAAAATGTAAAATGCAAGTGCCTGTATATCGCTGGTGGCCTTATTGTAATGGAATGACAGCCTGCCTTACAACTATGAAGTGCAAATGCATTACAACACGTGTTGAAATCCTTAATCATATGGCAATATATACACATTTAATAATAAAACAAACAAAACATAAACAACAAAAGAACCATTTTCTCATCACAAAAATCCTACTGGGTTGTTCAGTATAAGGTGCAAATGTGCTTCATAAATATCAACTAAAAATGAAAAAGGTTTAGCTCCTACCAATCTGGCCGGGGCTTCTATCATCCCCCATTAATATGAACTACGTTCATTACTATGATAATTGACTCCTATGTGATGAATGGTGCTAAAATAAAATCAACTATACATTACTTCAAATTCATTGGTTCAAACAATACAATCTCTGGCTTCCTCATCTCAACATGCCTCTATTCTCATGTAGTTTCTACTATTCTCAAAAAGTTACAAAGAACCATTATAATCAGATATGTACACACAAGTCTTCATCCGAAGTAAGGCCAAACGGAGATTTTCTGTTGAACAAAAGTATGCATCTAGACTCAAGTTGTCACAACTTCAGCTCACGGTTTCCGCCTCTACTACTCTATTGGTCTTTTACAAAGTAAGCAAGGTCATTTACAGTCTCACCATGTATCTCATTGATATACTTGGCAACTGGGCAGCTCTTGTTGTTATTCTTCACTGCCCTAAGGTGCTGAAGTATTCTTATGTGCACCATGTGGACAGTACTGCCCACAAATAGTTTTGGACATGTACACTGCAGTATGTAAACCACATACTCACTCTTACAGTTAAAGAAGTTTCTAATTCTCCATGGACTTTTGAGTACAGGGGACAGGACCTCTTTTTTATTTAGACCAAATTTACAGGCCTTGAACTTAGAGCATTTCCTGAAGCCCAGACTGGCCCTCAGCCAACCCTCCGTGTTCCCTGTCTCGGCGCTGCTACCTGTCTCATGGATTCGGCTTTTCTGAAGGCGAGTAGAGGCTTATGTGTGATTATGCTGATCAGTAACGGGTCCTTTTTCACTAGTACCGGTGTCTGCTCAAGCAGTCTCTCACCCTGGCATGGTAGGTATTGTACCCAGTGATCATAGGTATATCATTTTTATCCACTCCTGTCTCCCAATCGAGCTGTCTCCCTCCGGAAAACTAATGATTCTCTACTGATCTGCTCAACTTTGTTTAATACTTGATTCAGTACACGTGGACTATATTCTTTCTCAGTGAATCTTTTCGTTAAATCACCCTGTTTTTTTTTTCAATGATGACATCTCACTACAATTCTTTTTCATTCTTAGATGTTCTGTGTAGGGAATACTGTTCTTTAGTTTCTGTGGGTGGAAGCTCAGAGTGTAAGATGGAATTCCCAGCCGAGGGTTTTCTGTATGTCCATGTGTGAATCTTATTATCTTTCACATATACTTCCAGGTCTAGAAAGAAAACTCAAGAACTGCTGAGTGTATCAGTGAAGTTAATATTCAATGAATTATCATTCAGCTCCAGCACATATTGTTTTGTCGATTCCTCAGAGCCATTCCATAAAATAAAAAGTTGGTCAATGAATCCCGTCCAGACAATGATATCATCCCTCCATTCCACCTGTTCCTCCCACCAGCCCATGGCTGTCCCTCTCATCTGCTGGAATGTGTCATTACCGTACAAGAAGAAAATATTCTCCAAGCACAGCCTTGCCATCTCCAACAGCATCCCTGAGTGTTGGTATAGGCTTATGGGTTGTTTGTTCAGGAAATGTCTCATGGCTCTGAGCCCATCTTCATGGGCTATGCTTGTATATAAAGAGTCCACTTCTAACGTAATTAGGAGGAATGAGTCACTCCAGGTGATGTTATGCACCTGCCTTAAAAAATCTCTTGTATCTTGTATGTATCCCGGGAGACCCTCAACAAACTCCTGTAAGAAGTGGTCTATGTATCTAGAGGTTGCTTCGAGAAGACTACCAATCGCTGATATAAGGGGTCTACCAGGAGGGGCCACTGCGTTTTTATGGAACTTTGGGATAAGGTACATTATGGGTATGATCGGGTCACCTACATTCAGGTAAAGATATTCATCCTGTGTAATGATACCCAAGCCTCTCAATCTGGCTAAATCTTTGTGAAATTTATTTTTCACCTCCACCAAATTACTCTGTGGAACTTTTTGATAACATTTTGTATCGTTTATCTGTGATTTTGCCTCATTAATATACATACGCAGTGGCCACAAAACCCGAATACCTCCTTTATCAGATTGGCAGACCACTATGTCTTTTCTACCTTTGATCTTATTTACAACTCGAGCATACTTTTTTTCATGTTGGTTATTATCCTTGAGGAATTTCCCACTTGATAACAAAGACAGGGTTTTCAAATCCTTAATGACCAGATCGGAAAATACATCAATAGAATCTTTTGGCACATTAGGGAAAAAGTGGACTTATGTCTAAAAGATGTTTTTGTGCTATTGTAAATGTCCCATACTAACATTTCAGCAGTCTCTTTAAATGATCCTGGTGGTTCGGTTCTTTCAAACTCCCTTTCCAGTTGTTCCAAATTATGCATTAGGTTCAGATACCCCACCACCAAATTGGAAGCAGTTCGTAGGTCTGATTGTTTCAGCACTGGTTGTTCCCCTCTATTGTGGAAACATTTCCTGAATTTTAGCCTTCTAACAAATTTGAAAAAGTCTATGCGTGTTTGGCCATTGTTGAAATTTGTTCTCGTAAAGTACGAAATCCCAAGTGATAGTAAATTGACCTCCTCAACAGGGATTTCCAAATCACTCAAATTGATTACGGTCGCTGAGTTCAGGGTTACTTGGTATAACGTGACTCCTTGGTTATGGCACCTGAGCGTGATTCCATGCCCTCCCCTTTGCTTTTTGCGTTTCCTGGATAGTTTTTTCCTTTCCTTTGAGGTCTTTGTTTGACATTCATTGTCCTGCCTATACGTAAAAAACTCAACTGATCAATAACTGAAGGGGGTTCCTGGGTGCCTCTACCTCTATTTAGGAACCCAGCTCCATCTTCTGATTCCGTATTTACGGCCGAACTCTGTGCTGAGCTCGTTTCCAATAGTGCCCGCAGCTCATGATCTCTCTTGTCGGGTCCAGTGTTGTTTGACAGATAACTGCTTTTGCCAAGTTGAGTTTCCTGCCTCGGAGAGTGCCGGCAAGATATGCCCACATTCTTCTATGCAGGTCACAACAGTGTACCGGTGTACGGCTCCCCAGGACACTTAAGTATCGCACCTTGGAGAATGAGGTCCCCGGGAACCAAGAACCAGCATGAGGAGGGGAACGTGTAAACCTTTTAAAACAAATTCATGGCATCTGACCACACGCTTCCCTCTCCCTGTATTATAATACAGTCCCTGGGGATGGGGTCTTCAGAGGCTTGTGAAGGGGGGCCCTATGCCACCCTCCCCTACTATTGTATATGGGCCCAGGGGATAGGGTCCCAGTGTGACTAGAAGCTCGGAGAGGGGTCAACCGGCGCCAAAGTTATTTCAAATAGAATGTTGCGGGTTTCCTATGGATAATAGGTCCTAACTATAACTACCTACTGGTAGTTTTTTATATATATATATATATATCTCACCCAAAAATGCCCCTGCATTCAAGACGCACTCCTCCAGTTGGTAGGTATCACCTTTATTTTTCCAAACCGAACAAGGTTACAGCTCCGTTCATTCTGTCCATTTGTTATGCCTTACGCGTTTCAGTGCATTCTCGCACTTTCATCAGAGGCAAAAGTTCAGAGTGCACCAGCTTCAGGCTCCCACAGCTTCCCTTCGTGCTTCTCTCATTGTTATGGGCCTCAGGTGTGCCGTTTTTTTAAATCTCTTCCAAGGCACGCTGGGAACTGTAGTCATATTTCTGCCAAATTAAAACCTCCAGTGGTTGTGTGTCTCTGAAACAATTTCCATGGACCATTAACCAGCCCTCCAGTGGGCCACAGGGCTGTAAACTTGTTCCTACAGTACATGGAACCATCTGCGCCGTCCTTTTGGAACCTGATTATTCAGGTCCGACGAGCCCTTGCATTACTTTCAGGGCGGTGCGAACTTGTACGGCTGGACTCGCCGCATATTAATCTCACCCAAAAATGCCCCTGCATTCAAGACGCACTCCTCCAGTTGGTAGGTATCACCTTTATTTTTCCAAACCGAACAAGCTTACAGCTCCGTTCATTCTGTCCATTTGTTATGCCTTACGCGTTTCAGTGCATTCTCGCACTTTCATCAGAGGCAAAAGTTCAGAGTGCACCAGCTTCAGGCTCCCACAGCTTCCCTTCGTGCTTCTCTCATTGTTATGGGCCTCAGGTGTGCCGTTTTTTTAAATCTCTTCCAAGGCACGCTGGGAACTGTAGTCATATTTCTGCCAAATTAAAACCTCCAGTGGTTGTGTGTCTCTGAAACAATTTCCATGGACCATTAACCAGCCCTCCAGTGGGCCACAGGGCTGTAAACTTGTTCCTACAGTACATGGAACCATCTGCGCCGTCCTTTTGGAACCTGATTATTCAGGTCCGACGAGCCCTTGCATTACTTTCAGGGCGGTGCGAACTTGTACGGCTGGACTCGCCGCATATTAATCTCACCCAAAAATGCCCCTGCATTCAAGACGCACTCCTCCAGTTGGTAGGTATCACCTTTATTTTTCCAAACCGAACAAGGTTACAGCTCCGTTCATTCTGTCCATTTGTTATGCCTTACGCGTTTCAGTGCATTCTCGCACTTTCATCAGAGGCAAAAGTTCAGAGTGCACCAGCTTCAGGCTCCCACAGCTTCCCTTCGTGCTTCTCTCATTGTTATGGGCCTCAGGTGTGCCGTTTTTTTAAATCTCTTCCAAGGCACGCTGGGAACTGTAGTCATATTTCTGCCAAATTAAAACCTCCAGTGGTTGTGTGTCTCTGAAACAATTTCCATGGACCATTAACCAGCCCTCCAGTGGGCCACAGGGCTGTAAACTTGTTCCTACAGTACATGGAACCATCTGCGCCGTCCTTTTGGAACCTGATTATTCAGGTCCGACGAGCCCTTGCATTACTTTCAGGGCGGTGCGAACTTGTACGGCTGGACTCGCCGCATATTAATCTCACCCAAAAATGCCCCTGCATTCAAGACGCACTCCTCCAGTTGGTAGGTATCACCTTTATTTTTCCAAACCGAACAAGGTTACAGCTCCGTTCATTCTGTCCATTTGTTATGCCTTACGCGTTTCAGTGCATTCTCGCACTTTCATCAGAGGCAAAAGTTCAGAGTGCACCAGCTTCAGGCTCCCACAGCTTCCCTTCGTGCTTCTCTCATTGTTATGGGCCTCAGGTGTGCCGTTTTTTTAAATCTCTTCCAAGGCACGCTGGGAACTGTAGTCATATTTCTGCCAAATTAAAACCTCCAGTGGTTGTGTGTCTCTGAAACAATTTCCATGGACCATTAACCAGCCCTCCAGTGGGCCACAGGGCTGTAAACTTGTTCCTACAGTACATGGAACCATCTGCGCCGTCCTTTTGGAACCTGATTATTCAGGTCCGACGAGCCCTTGCATTACTTTCAGGGCGGTGCGAACTTGTACGGCTGGACTCGCCGCATATTAATCTCACCCAAAAATGCCCCTGCATTCAAGACGCACTCCTCCAGTTGGTAGGTATCACCTTTATTTTTCCAAACCGAACAAGGTTACAGCTCCGTTCATTCTGTCCATTTGTTATGCCTTACGCGTTTCAGTGCATTCTCGCACTTTCATCAGAGGCAAAAGTTCAGAGTGCACCAGCTTCAGGCTCCCACAGCTTCCCTTCGTGCTTCTCTCATTGTTATGGGCCTCAGGTGTGCCGTTTTTTTAAATCTCTTCCAAGGCACGCTGGGAACTGTAGTCATATTTCTGCCAAATTAAAACCTCCAGTGGTTGTGTGTCTCTGAAACAATTTCCATGGACCATTAACCAGCCCTCCAGTGGGCCACAGGGCTGTAAACTTGTTCCTACAGTACATGGAACCATCTGCGCCGTCCTTTTGGAACCTGATTATTCAGGTCCGACGAGCCCTTGCATTACTTTCAGGGCGGTGCGAACTTGTACGGCTGGACTCGCCGCATATTAATCTCACCCAAAAATGCCCCTGCATTCAAGACGCACTCCTCCAGTTGGTAGGTATCACCTTTATTTTTCCAAACCGAACAAGGTTACAGCTCCGTTCATTCTGTCCATTTGTTATGCCTTACGCGTTTCAGTGCATTCTCGCACTTTCATCAGAGGCAAAAGTTCAGAGTGCACCAGCTTCAGGCTCCCACAGCTTCCCTTCGTGCTTCTCTCATTGTTATGGGCCTCAGGTGTGCCGTTTTTTTAAATCTCTTCCAAGGCACGCTGGGAACTGTAGTCATATTTCTGCCAAATTAAAACCTCCAGTGGTTGTGTGTCTCTGAAACAATTTCCATGGACCATTAACCAGCCCTCCAGTGGGCCACAGGGCTGTAAACTTGTTCCTACAGTACATGGAACCATCTGCGCCGTCCTTTTGGAACCTGATTATTCAGGTCCGACGAGCCCTTGCATTACTTTCAGGGCGGTGCGAACTTGTACGGCTGGACTCGCCGCATATTAATCTCACCCAAAAATGCCCCTGCATTCAAGACGCACTCCTCCAGTTGGTAGGTATCACCTTTATTTTTCCAAACCGAACAAGGTTACAGCTCCGTTCATTCTGTCCATTTGTTATGCCTTACGCGTTTCAGTGCATTCTCGCACTTTCATCAGAGGCAAAAGTTCAGAGTGCACCAGCTTCAGGCTCCCACAGCTTCCCTTCGTGCTTCTCTCATTGTTATGGGCCTCAGGTGTGCCGTTTTTTTAAATCTCTTCCAAGGCACGCTGGGAACTGTAGTCATATTTCTGCCAAATTAAAACCTCCAGTGGTTGTGTGTCTCTGAAACAATTTCCATGGACCATTAACCAGCCCTCCAGTGGGCCACAGGGCTGTAAACTTGTTCCTACAGTACATGGAACCATCTGCGCCGTCCTTTTGGAACCTGATTATTCAGGTCCGACGAGCCCTTGCATTACTTTCAGGGCGGTGCGAACTTGTACGGCTGGACTCGCCGCATATTAATCTCACCCAAAAATGCCCCTGCATTCAAGACGCACTCCTCCAGTTGGTAGGTATCACCTTTATTTTTCCAAACCGAACAAGGTTACAGCTCCGTTCATTCTGTCCATTTGTTATGCCTTACGCGTTTCAGTGCATTCTCGCACTTTCATCAGAGGCAAAAGTTCAGAGTGCACCAGCTTCAGGCTCCCACAGCTTCCCTTCGTGCTTCTCTCATTGTTATGGGCCTCAGGTGTGCCGTTTTTTTAAATCTCTTCCAAGGCACGCTGGGAACTGTAGTCATATTTCTGCCAAATTAAAACCTCCAGTGGTTGTGTGTCTCTGAAACAATTTCCATGGACCATTAACCAGCCCTCCAGTGGGCCACAGGGCTGTAAACTTGTTCCTACAGTACATGGAACCATCTGCGCCGTCCTTTTGGAACCTGATTATTCAGGTCCGACGAGCCCTTGCATTACTTTCAGGGCGGTGCGAACTTGTACGGCTGGACTCGCCGCATATTAATCTCACCCAAAAATGCCCCTGCATTCAAGACGCACTCCTGGTGCACTCTGAACTTTTGCCTCTGATGAAAGTGCGAGAATGCACTGAAACGCGTAAGGCATAACAAATGGACAGAATGAACGGAGCTGTAACCTTGTTCGGTTTGGAAAAATAAAGGTGATACCTACCAACTGGAGGAGTGCGTCTTGAATGCAGGGGCATTTTTGGGTGAGATTAATATGCGGCGAGTCCAGCCGTACAAGTTCGCACCGCCCTGAAAGTAATGCAAGGGCTCGTCGGACCTGAATAATCAGGTTCCAAAAGGACGGCGCAGATGGTTCCATGTACTGTAGGAACAAGTTTACAGCCCTGTGGCCCACTGGAGGGCTGGTTAATGGTCCATGGAAATTGTTTCAGAGACACACAACCACTGGAGGTTTTAATTTGGCAGAAATATGACTACAGTTCCCAGCGTGCCTTGGAAGAGATTTAAAAAAACGGCACACCTGAGGCCCATAACAATGAGAGAAGCACGAAGGGAAGCTGTGGGAGCCTGAAGCTGGTGCACTCTGAACTTTTGCCTCTGATGAAAGTGCGAGAATGCACTGAAACGCGTAAGGCATAACAAATGGACAGAATGAACGGAGCTGTAACCTTGTTCGGTTTGGAAAAATAAAGGTGATACCTACCAACTGGAGGAGTGCGTCTTGAATGCAGGGGCATTTTTGGGTGAGATTAATATGCGGCGAGTCCAGCCGTACAAGTTCGCACCGCCCTGAAAGTAATGCAAGGGCTCGTCGGACCTGAATAATCAGGTTCCAAAAGGACAGCGCAGATGGTTCCATGTACTGTAGGAACAAGTTTACAGCCCTGTGGCCCACTGGAGGGCTGGTTAATGGTCCATGGAAATTGTTTCAGAGACACACAACCACTGGAGGTTTTAATTTGGCAGAAATATGACTACAGTTCCCAGCGTGCCTTGGAAGAGATTTAAAAAAACGGCACACCTGAGGCCCATAACAATGAGAGAAGCACGAAGGGAAGCTGTGGGAGCCTGAAGCTGGTGCACTCTGAACTTTTGCCTCTGATGAAAGTGCGAGAATGCACTGAAACGCGTAAGGCATAACAAATGGACAGAATGAACGGAGCTGTAACCTTGTTCGGTTTGGAAAAATAAAGGTGATACCTACCAACTGGAGGAGTGCGTCTTGAATGCAGGGGCATTTTTGGGTGAGATTAATATGCGGCGAGTCCAGCCGTACAAGTTCGCACCGCCCTGAAAGTAATGCAAGGGCTCGTCGGACCTGAATAATCAGGTTCCAAAAGGACGGCGCAGATGGTTCCATGTACTGTAGGAACAAGTTTACAGCCCTGTGGCCCACTGGAGGGCTGGTTAATGGTCCATGGAAATTGTTTCAGAGACACACAACCACTGGAGGTTTTAATTTGGCAGAAATATGACTACAGTTCCCAGCGTGCCTTGGAAGAGATTTAAAAAAACGGCACACCTGAGGCCCATAACAATGAGAGAAGCACGAAGGGAAGCTGTGGGAGCCTGAAGCTGGTGCACTCTGAACTTTTGCCTCTGATGAAAGTGCGAGAATGCACTGAAACGCGTAAGGCATAACAAATGGACAGAATGAACGGAGCTGTAACCTTGTTCGGTTTGGAAAAATAAAGGTGATACCTACCAACTGGAGGAGTGCGTCTTGAATGCAGGGGCATTTTTGGGTGAGATTAGTATGCGGCGAGTCCAGCCGTACAAGTTCGCACCGCCCTGAAAGTAATGCAAGGGCTCGTCGGACCTGAATAATCAGGTTCCAAAAGGACGGCGCAGATGGTTCCATGTACTGTAGGAACAAGTTTACAGCCCTGTGGCCCACTGGAGGGCTGGTTAATGGTCCATGGAAATTGTTTCAGAGACACACAACCACTGGAGGTTTTAATTTGGCAGAAATATGACTACAGTTCCCAGCGTGCCTTGGAAGAGATTTAAAAAAACGGCACACCTGAGGCCCATAACAATGAGAGAAGCACGAAGGGAAGCTGTGGGAGCCTGAAGCTGGTGCACTCTGAACTTTTGCCTCTGATGAAAGTGCGAGAATGCACTGAAACGCGTAAGGCATAACAAATGGACAGAATGAACGGAGCTGTAACCTTGTTCGGTTTGGAAAAATAAAGGTGATACCTACCAACTGGAGGAGTGCGTCTTGAATGCAGGGGCATTTTTGGGTGAGATTAATATGCCGCGAGTCCAGCCGTACAAGTTCGTACCGCCCTGAAAGTAATGCAAGGGCTCGTCGGACCTGAATAATCAGGTTCCAAAAGGACGGCGCAGATGGTTCCATGTACTGTAGGAACAAGTTTACAGCCCTGTGGCCCACTGGAGGGCTGGTTAATGGTCCATGGAAATTGTTTCAGAGACACACAACCACTGGAGGTTTTAATTTGGCAGAAATATGACTACAGTTCCCAGCGTGCCTTGGAAGAGATTTAAAAAAACGGCACACCTGAGGCCCATAACAATGAGAGAAGCACGAAGGGAAGCTGTGGGAGCCTGAAGCTGGTGCACTCTGAACTTTTGCCTCTGATGAAAGTGCGAGAATGCACTGAAACGCGTAAGGCATAACAAATGGACAGAATGAACGGAGCTGTAACCTTGTTCGGTTTGGAAAAATAAAGGTGATACCTACCAACTGGAGGAGTGCGTCTTGAATGCAGGAGCATTTTTGGGTGAGATTAATATGCGGCGAGTCCAGCCGTACAAGTTCGCACCGCCCTGAAAGTAATGCAAGGGCTCGTCGGACCTGAATAATCAGGTTCCAAAAGGACGGCGCAGATGGTTCCATGTACTGTAGGAACAAGTTTACAGCCCTGTGGCCCACTGGAGGGCTGGTTAATGGTCCATGGAAATTGTTTCAGAGACACACAACCACTGGAGGTTTTAATTTGGCAGAAATATGACTACAGTTCCCAGCGTGCCTTGGAAGAGATTTAAAAAAACGGCACACCTGAGGCCCATAACAATGAGAGAAGCACGAAGGGAAGCTGTGGGAGCCTGAAGCTGGTGCACTCTGAACTTTTGCCTCTGATGAAAGTGCGAGAATGCACTGAAACGCGTAAGGCATAACAAATGGACAGAATGAACGGAGCTGTAACCTTGTTCGGTTTGGAAAAATAAAGGTGATACCTACCAACTGGAGGAGTGCGTCTTGAATGCAGGGGCATTTTTGGGTGAGATTAATATGCGGCGAGTCCAGCCGTACAAGTTCGCACCGCCCTGAAAGTAATGCAAGGGCTCGTCGGACCTGAATAATCAGGTTCCAAAAGGACGGCGCAGATGGTTCCATGTACTGTAGGAACAAGTTTACAGCCCTGTGGCCCACTGGAGGGCTGGTTAATGGTCCATGGAAATTGTTTCAGAGACACACAACCACTGGAGGTTTTAATTTGGCAGAAATATGACTACAGTTCCCAGCGTGCCTTGGAAGAGATTTAAAAAAACGGCACACCTGAGGCCCATAACAATGAGAGAAGCACGAAGGGAAGCTGTGGGAGCCTGAAGCTGGTGCACTCTGAACTTTTGCCTCTGATGAAAGTGCGAGAATGCACTGAAACGCGTAAGGCATAACAAATGGACAGAATGAACGGAGCTGTAACCTTGTTCGGTTTGGAAAAATAAAGGTGATACCTACCAACTGGAGGAGTGCGTCTTGAATGCAGGGGCATTTTTGGGTGAGATTAATATGCGGCGAGTCCAGCCGTACAAGTTCGCACCGCCCTGAAAGTAATGCAAGGGCTCGTCGGACCTGAATAATCAGGTTCCAAAAGGACGGCGCAGATGGTTCCATGTACTGTAGGAACAAGTTTACAGCCCTGTGGCCCACTGGAGGGCTGGTTAATGGTCCATGGAAATTGTTTCAGAGACACACAACCACTGGAGGTTTTAATTTGGCAGAAATATGACTACAGTTCCCAGCGTGCCTTGGAAGAGATTTAAAAAAACGGCACACCTGAGGCCCATAACAATGAGAGAAGCACGAAGGGAAGCTGTGGGAGCCTGAAGCTGGTGCACTCTGAACTTTTGCCTCTGATGAAAGTGCGAGAATGCACTGAAACGCGTAAGGCATAACAAATGGACAGAATGAACGGAGCTGTAACCTTGTTCGGTTTGGAAAAATAAAGGTGATACCTACCAACTGGAGGAGTGCGTCTTGAATGCAGGGGCATTTTTGGGTGAGATTAATATGCGGCGAGTCCAGCCGTACAAGTTCGCACCGCCCTGAAAGTAATGCAAGGGCTCGTCGGACCTGAATAATCAGGTTCCAAAAGGACGGCGCAGATGGTTCCATGTACTGTAGGAACAAGTTTACAGCCCTGTGGCCCACTGGAGGGCTGGTTAATGGTCCATGGAAATTGTTTCAGAGACACACAACCACTGGAGGTTTTAATTTGGCAGAAATATGACTACAGTTCCCAGCGTGCCTTGGAAGAGATTTAAAAAAACGGCACACCTGAGGCCCATAACAATGAGAGAAGCACGAAGGGAAGCTGTGGGAGCCTGAAGCTGGTGCACTCTGAACTTTTGCCTCTGATGAAAGTGCGAGAATGCACTGAAACGCGTAAGGCATAACAAATGGACAGAATGAACGGAGCTGTAACCTTGTTCGGTTTGGAAAAATAAAGGTGATACCTACCAACTGGAGGAGTGCGTCTTGAATGCAGGGGCATTTTTGGGTGAGATTAGTATGCGGCGAGTCCAGCCGTACAAGTTCGCACCGCCCTGAAAGTAATGCAAGGGCTCGTCGGACCTGAATAATCAGGTTCCAAAAGGACGGCGCAGATGGTTCCATGTACTGTAGGAACAAGTTTACAGCCCTGTGGCCCACTGGAGGGCTGGTTAATGGTCCATGGAAATTGTTTCAGAGACACACAACCACTGGAGGTTTTAATTTGGCAGAAATATGACTACAGTTCCCAGCGTGCCTTGGAAGAGATTTAAAAAAACGGCACACCTGAGGCCCATAACAATGAGAGAAGCACGAAGGGAAGCTGTGGGAGCCTGAAGCTGGTGCACTCTGAACTTTTGCCTCTGATGAAAGTGCGAGAATGCACTGAAACGCGTAAGGCATAACAAATGGACAGAATGAACGGAGCTGTAACCTTGTTCGGTTTGGAAAAATAAAGGTGATACCTACCAACTGGAGGAGTGCGTCTTGAATGCAGGGGCATTTTTGGGTGAGATTAATATGCGGCGAGTCCAGCCGTACAAGTTCGTACCGCCCTGAAAGTAATGCAAGGGCTCGTCGGACCTGAATAATCAGGTTCCAAAAGGACGGCGCAGATGGTTCCATGTACTGTAGGAACAAGTTTACAGCCCTGTGGCCCACTGGAGGGCTGGTTAATGGTCCATGGAAATTGTTTCAGAGACACACAACCACTGGAGGTTTTAATTTGGCAGAAATATGACTACAGTTCCCAGCGTGCCTTGGAAGAGATTTAAAAAAACGGCACACCTGAGGCCCATAACAATGAGAGAAGCACGAAGGGAAGCTGTGGGAGCCTGAAGCTGGTGCACTCTGAACTTTTGCCTCTGATGAAAGTGCGAGAATGCACTGAAACGCGTAAGGCATAACAAATGGACAGAAGGAACGGAGCTGTAACCTTGTTCGGTTTGGAAAAATAAAGGTGATACCTACCAACTGGAGGAGTGCGTCTTGAATGCAGGGGCATTTTTGGGTGAGATTAATATGCGGCGAGTCCAGCCGTACAAGTTCGCACCGCCCTGAAAGTAATGCAAGGGCTCGTCGGACCTGAATAATCAGGTTCCAAAAGGACGGCGCAGATGGTTCCATGTACTGTAGGAACAAGTTTACAGCCCTGTGGCCCACTGGAGGGCTGGTTAATGGTCCATGGAAATTGTTTCAGAGACACACAACCACTGGAGGTTTTAATTTGGCAGAAATATGACTACAGTTCCCAGCGTGCCTTGGAAGAGATTTAAAAAAACGGCACACCTGAGGCCCATAACAATGAGAGAAGCACGAAGGGAAGCTGTGGGAGCCTGAAGCTGGTGCACTCTGAACTTTTGCCTCTGATGAAAGTGCGAGAATGCACTGAAACGCGTAAGGCATAACAAATGGACAGAATGAACGGAGCTGTAACCTTGTTCGGTTTGGAAAAATAAAGGTGATACCTACCAACTGGAGGAGTGCGTCTTGAATGCAGGGGCATTTTTGGGTGAGATATATATATATATATATATATATATATATATATATATATATATATATATATATTACAAACCCCTCTCCTTGCGGAAAAGTATTGAGTCGCACTTCCGCTGTGAGTTTAATTGTTCATTTATTTCTGCATAGGCTGTTTTCCGACGCGTTTCGGTCAACCTTTGACCTTCTTCCTGGGTGAGCCTTTGAGCATCATACACCACAAGAAACAATTGCCTGCATTTATAAGTTTTGGACCCCTAGTGGCCGCCTTGATTGCATATTCTTTCTGAGGCATGCTGGAACTTGTGGTGTGATTTCAGTTCAATCCCTCCGGTGGGTGATGCGTTTGTTGTTTTAAATAAAAGTCAATTGCTGCTCACCGCTGCTCCCTCGCATCCCTATTTTTGAGGTTGCTGGAGACCATACCAGAGCCAGTCTCTGGTGGCGCACTGCTGGACCCTTGACGCTTTCGTGGACTTCAAAAACGGTTCAGATTCGGGCAGCCATGGCGCGCTTGCTGGCGGTGCGTCACTCTGCAGCAGAACCAAGCCGCTAATATATTACAAACCCCTCTCCTTGCGGAAAAGTATTGAGTCGCACTCCCACGGTGAGTTTAATTGTTCATTTATTTCTGCATAGGCTGTTTTCTGACGCGTTTCGGTCAACCTTTGACCTTCTTCCTGGGTAAGCCTTTGAGCATCATACACCACAAGAAACAATTGCCTGCATTTATAAGTTTTGGACCCCTAGTGGCCGCCTTGATGGCACATTCTTTCTGAGGCATGCTGGAACTTGTGGTGTGATTTCAGTTCAATCCCTCCGGTGGGTGATGCGTTTGTTGTTTTAAATAAAAGTCAATATATATATATATTTTTTATTCCCTCCAAACGCCCTTGCGCTCAAGAATGCACTCGACAATGCTCTTGCCCTTCGGGTATTGTAAGCCTTGCTGCAGCACGCTGTCTCTCTGTTCAAACTTTGCAATCATGCTCGACGCGTTTCAAGGCATTCGCCTCTTAATCATGAGCTTCACACAAAGGCGCAGAAGGCTCACCTGTTTGTTCACTTCATTTTTATTGTTAAATGAAACAGTCCACAGTGGGCGTGGTTTACAGTAAACGCTACATGGCATGATGGTAATTGCAATTCCACAGGTAAGTATTAGTGTCACTCCTTTAGTAGGCTCCGTGCCCTTGTGTAAAAATAAAAAGCTGTGTAAGATCCTTTAGTAGGTATGGACATCTTGAGATTGCATGCTTCATTTTGCAAGAGAACATTGTGCCTTACGGAAAGTGATTTTTGCCTTCCATGGCCTTTCAACATTGAGAAATGGTGCACCTCTTGTTCCCGCGGCTTGGGCAGCCGCGTATCATTTTTTTCTCCAAACGCCCTTGCGCTCAAGAATGCACTCGACAATGCTCTCGCCCTTCGGGTATTGTTCGCCTTGCTGCAGCACGCTGTCTCTCTGTCCAAACTTTGCAATCATGCTCGACGAGTTTCAAGGCATTCGCCTCTTAATCATGAGCTTCACACAAAGGCACGGAAGGCTCACCTGTTTGTTCACTTCATTTTTATTGTTAAATGAAACAGTCCTCAGTGGGCGTGGCTTGCAGTAATCGCCACATAGCATGATGGTAATTGCAGTTCCAGAGGTAAGTATTAGTGTCACACCTTTGGTAGGCTCCGTGCCCCTGTGTAAAAATAAAAAGCTGTGTAAGATCCTTTAGTATGTAGGGACATCTTGAGATTGCATGCTTCATTTTGCAAGAGAACATTGTGCCTTACGGAAAGTGATTTTTGCCTTCCATGGCCTTTCAACATTGAGAAATGGTGCACCTCTTGTTCCCGCGGCTCGGGCAGCCGCGTATAATTTTTTTCTCCAAACGCCCTTGCGCTCAAGAATGCACTCGACAATGCTCTCGCCCTTCGGGTATTGTTAGCCTTGCTGCAGCACGCTGTCTCTCTGTCCAAACTTTGCAATCATGCTTGACGAGTTTCAAGACATTCGCCTCTTAATCATGAGCTTCACACAAAGGCACGGAAGGCTCACCTGTTTGTTCACTTCATTTTTATTGTTAAATGAAACAGTCCTCAGTGGGCGTGGCTTGCAGTAAACGCCACATAGCATGATGGTAATTGCAGTTCCACAGGTAAGTATTAGTGTCACTCCTTTGGTAGGCTCCGTGCCCCTATGTAAAAATAAAAAGCTGTGTAAGATCCTTTAGTAGGTAGGGACATCTTGAGATTGCATGCTTAATTTTGCAAGAGAACATTGTGCCTTACGGAAAGTGATTTTTGCCTTCCATGGCCTTTCAACATTGAGAAATGGTGCACCTCTTGTTCCCGCGGCTCGGGCAGCCGTGTATAATTTTTTTCTCCAAACGCCCTTGTGCTCAAGAATGCACTCGACAATGCTCTCGCCCTTAGGGTATTGGTAGCCTTGCTGCAGCACGCTGTATCTCTGTCCAAACTTTGCAATCATGCTCAACGCGTTTCAAGGCATTCGCCTCTTAATCATGAGCTTCACACAAAGGCACGGAAGGCTCACCTGTTTGTTCACTTCATTTTTATTGTTAAATGAAACAGTCCGTCCTCATGGGCCTTTGGTGGAACATATATAAAAAAAAAAATATATATATATATTACCTACTGGCGGTCGCCAGTAGGTAGTTATAGTTAGGACCCTGTTTCCATAGGAAAACCGCAACATTCTATTTGGAATAACTTTGGCGCCGGTCGACGAATCCTCGCGAAATTTTCAAAACTAATGGGGCGCTACGCTCCGCTCCTACTCTGAAAGTCTCGGGGGGATTCGTCAAGTGGGGGCTGAGAAAAAAGGGGGGTCCCAAAACGCGTTTTTCCCATGCATTTTTCCATAGGACCTTTAGACACAGCTACAGCCCGAACGGCTGAACAGAGTTACTTGAAATTTGGCAGAGAGGTAGTCTACAGGTCAAGGAAGTGCCTTTTGTAGGTCTGGTGTAAATCTGTTCAGTAGTTCCTGAGAAAATAGCCTTTAAATCAATATATATATCTGGGGCAGCTTACGGTGCGCTTACCGTGCGCTTACCGTAAGCTTACCGTACGCGTACGGTGACGTGCGCGAGCGCGATTCTGATTGGCTGTTAGATCTTAGTAAACATTCGAATCGGTCCAAACCAGGAAGCGGCGGCCGCCATTTTCTCTCTCGCACTCTGAGGGGGGGAGGAAAAACAAAGGTGGAAAATATGTAAAGGAGCATGTTAGACAGCTCCTAACCACCTAGCATTGATTAAGGTGCCCCACAAGACCCCCCAAGGCAAAAAAATCAATTTTATTTTTTTTCGAAAAAACGCCGAGTACGCTTACGGTACGCCTACGGTAATAATTAATTATTAAAAAAAAATATCCACATCAACCCCTCCCCCGTGTGCAAAAGGTGCCCGCAGTGCACCTTTTGTGCATGGCAATTGTAACAAAGGAACAATTAATAGATTAAGTTTCTCAACGAAGCGCCTAATATGTCCTCCGTGTGCGGACGATGCGCGAAGCGCATCGTGCGTACATGGCCCATCCAGCATAACGTGGGCACGTGGTGTGCATAGCGCACCGCATGCCCACCGTGCGTGCACGGCACTAACTGCGTAAAGTGGGCGCGCGGTGCGCGAAGCGCACCGTGCGCGCACCGAACGAACTGCGTTAAGTGGGCGTGCACGCCACGAACGGCGTAAAGTAACTTAGCATTTAAAAAACCGTACAAATTCTGTGGAAATATGGATTTTTCTGGTCAGTTATGTCCCCTATCTTGGACCCCAACGGTTCTATGTGCATGTTACAAGTACATGTATGTTCCCTCCAGTTCCAGTTATGAAGACGCAAATACATGTGCGTCCACCGTTAACATGTCCTCTGTTGATCCGCCATGAATGGGCCGGATATTCCATTCCTAAGTACGAAAGGCCACTGCCTTTATATGGTTCACTTATGCCATTTTTACAGTCCAGGCAAGTAGGCCCTGATTCTGTCATCGAACTCTTCTTGCTTTCTGTCTTTGAAGCTCCAGTCCGAGCCTGCATCTGTGACCATGAACTTTGTCTCATTCTCTGCGCGGCTCACGAAGCCTGACATCAGCTTGCTGCCTGCCAAGAACTGTATTTCACCTTCGAAAATTATCTGCTCCGCTCCCTGCCCAATGCATTCCTGTCTAGTAGCTTAAGTAAACATTCTTCCAGCTACCAAGCAAAGGCCCGACTTCTCTGTCTTCATACAAGTAATTCATAGCCCTGTTACTATGGAAGATTCCGCCCTCGCATCTAGTGTAGACACTTAGACGCTTGTACACGCACTAACCGTCAGTATAGTCAGTATAGAATAAGATTCTACTCTAAGAGACCTCTCTTTTGGATAACATAGTTCTTTAAACATAGGATGTTAGATATGATTTGGGATTAGGTTGACTTGACCCTCCAGACTTCTGTCGCCACATGTAGAGCTAAATATCAAGTCCCCTTCACCCCCTAGTTGCACGTCAATCACACGTCATACTGCTGCGCGCGCATATCTGCCAAATATTTCTGCTGACATTGCGAAATTCTTTCATGTAACCACCCTCTTATGACATCACATCTGATGACGTTCTTTCATCACTCCCAGTTACGCCTATTTTTGCTACGTATGAATATATTATCACCACTATCAATTGTTACGCCTCTTGTATTGGCCTCACTGTAATGCCTATTGTATAAAAGTAATTGATTGTCAATAACGTATGTACTTCACTTCCTGAACCTTCGTGGTGATGGAACCTGGAGCAACCGATTATAATCGACCATTGGAATAAAGCCCATTTAGAACCTCTAATACCACGGATCCTGCCTCTTATTTACTGAGCTATTTTTATTATGTTTCCGTATCAAATTAAGTCCCGGTAATTAAATTATTTACCACATGAATGGCGCCCGAACAGGGACACTTTCTCATCTCACGCGCCGGCGGTGCGTTGCAGGCCCGGTCTCCTGCCACAGCTGGACGGACAATAACGCGTACCAGCAGGATTTCCTGTGTCTCCCTCCGGTCAAGCGGGGGCGACTGAGGCTGCGATCAACACCCAGACGAGGCGGTGAGAAGTGCGAAGTATCCCGACCAGAGCCTAGCTGAAAGAGCAAGATCCGAGGTATACAGAGGCCCACCAGTTTCCGAAGTCCCAAGTCAAGTCCGGTTTCCGAAGTGTTCAAATCGAGTCCAGTCCGGTTCAAGTTCAGTTCAGATCCGTTCCGAGGCCTTCCGTTCCGAGCTACCCGGTGAGTACCATTACTGGGGAGGCGTTCTGGCGTGCACATAAGTTGTGCCGGTCCAGACGGGTTTGGGTACACAAACCCGGTCTGCACTGTTTTAGCAGTGTATCTGTACTGTTTAGCAGTATATCTAGTATATCAAGTATATAAATTCAGAATAATTCAGTTCAAGTCGAGTATTATGTTTAGTGATTAAGTTTTCTTTAGATCGTCATCATTATTGTTGCTCAGTTAAATGTTAAATGTTAAATGTTTTTTAGTACGTTCTGCATATTGTGGTATGAATGACTGTTCATTATTGTGATTACTGTATTAAGTTTGTTCAAGATCAAGTATCAGATCAGTTCTCAATATGCCACTCTTTTCGAAATTAAGACAGATCACAACTAGAAAAGGGGTACTCGAAGAAGCTGTTCCTATTCCTCCTAGGGACACTCCAGGGTACTTCATGTATCATAAACATGGCCTAGACGCCATATTATTTCTTGATCTATGGGTAGACTACACTAAGGAATTACCAGAAAGTCAGAGGTGGCCCGCAGCGGGGACCTGGGATGCAGAGTGCATCGTGAAAGTAGAGGAAGAATTATGGAAAAAGAAAGCTAGACAATCACAGAAAGACGCCATTGAATTATGGCGTAAAGAATCATATAGACGTACAGAAAAAGCACGTAGACAGGAAGAGAAGAGTAAAGAGAATTCCAATGAAGTCCGAGAAAATCTGTTAATTGAAGAAGGTGCACGAGTGAAATCAGAACAAGTAGACAGACAAAGAAATGCCCTTATGAATGGTATGTATCCCCTTCTGGCCGAAGGATTACCTAAGGCTACCCCAGGGATACCAAAAGACTTGCCAACCCTATTATTTCCAATAAAGGTACATCCTAAGGGGCATCCTAGAACCGCAGACGATGTTTTTCTTTCCTCATATTTAGATGACGCAGCTCCCGAGTATGCTCATCCCGCCCCACATAGACCGCCTGCCAGGGAGGTTCAACGCCAAGATCCAGTACCCGTATCGCTACAGCAACAAGTTCTGACACAAGTTCCGGCAAGCACATCTGTTTCTGCATCTGTTCCTACAGCTACTTCTATAGCTGTATCCACGCCTATAGTTGCTGTATCACGTTCAACGAATCCTTTCACACCCGATACCCCAGATGGGGCTACCGGAGGTGCTACCAATATCTTTTCTACGCCACCTAGAATAAATAAACTTACTTTTCAAGAGTCAGCACATTCACGTACCCCCAAACTCATAAATGCCCGTACGCTTAAGGAACTTCTTATAGATTGTAGATATGACCCTGTGCCCGGGAAAGAGGACGAAATGACCCTAGCATCATTACGTATCAGACGAGCCGCAGTGTATTTAGGGAAATTACCAGGAATGACTGCACATCTAGATAATATATATCATTTTGTCCAAACCGGGCGAGATTCTGAATGTATTAACAGAGCTATGGAATACCAGAAAGTGGAAATACAGGGGGAACTGTTGCGTTTCCTCATAAATTGTGTGATCAGAAATCAAGACCGACCGGGGGTAGACCCGGAAGCAATGCAGATTCTTACCAGATGGAGCCAGAATATATCAGAAGGGAGACATGATAAGCAAAACTGTATAATAGCCATGTGCCGAAAGATCCGTAAAGAAATAGAACGCCTACACGAAGAAAGATTAGCGGTAGACCAGTTCGAACAAAGCGAGGAAGAAGCATCAGGACTGCCCACAGGACAGTCAGAAACTATAGCCTATGTAGGTAGAAGAAGATCTTGTAATAGTACTAGATGTCTTACTGATCCGATACGTCCGATGTGTCTAGAAAATAACAGGAAATTTCAAACACCAATAATAAATATAAGGTCTAACGAGCATTCATTCCAAGCAGCAGATAAATTACTCCGAGAACGAAGGGGTTATCATTTTCTCGATTCTATGGATGAACAAGAATTAGCCAGGTCAGCTGTCCATTGGGTTGACAGTCCCGGGAAGTATAGTGATGACACAGTAGCACACACATTTTTGAATCTCACCCCAGATGAACAGCGTTTAGCTGGGATTTATATGATTCAACAACTTCTTATACTATATAAAAGCCAACATTCAGATCCTGGTCCCTTACCTGATATATTGACCGAATTACTCACGAATAGATGGAGAGGTTCAGGTACTAAGCTAATTAAAGAAATACTAGAATCAAGAAAGCAGTACATTCTTTTTATATGCCCAGAACATGTCTCACTGCCCATCAAGGAAAGAACCACGTATTACATGGACAGACAGAATCCCTTACGAGAAGTGCACCCAATAAAGGGCGAGGACAATGAGTTTAAACGTGTATATGTATATACGCCCATATCGAAAATAGAATTGTTGGAAATGAAGAAAGTGGTACCCAGTCATGACAAAGACCCAGCGGGTTTCCACCGAGAAATTAAAGACATGTTACTCATGGGAGAGAATACCTATCCCGACATTATGACAATATTAAAGGTATTGATGCCTGCTGGCATTTATGAAAAACTCAAGGAAAAAGAGTGGGAGGTAGGAGACCAAAAGATAGATTGGACAGCATTAGAAGCAGAAGAAAAGGCCCGAGGTCCAGGTTCGGGGCTTGGGGACAAAACTAAAGCACTACCAGGTCTACTAGTACAGGTACTGCCACGTTTATTAACCACGAAAAAGGAAGACTGGGGTGCAATTTCAGCCTGTAAACAAAAGCAAGATGAAGACACTAGTGATTTCTATGCACGATTTGAAAAATGTTTTGGTATAAATAGTGGTATAAAAGCAAGTAGCGAATCATACCCACATCTGTTTGTGACAAAATTAGTTGAAAATTCCTTGCCCCAAGTGAAGAACAGAGTATTAAAATTCGAGAGTACCTGGCAAGGTAACACTCCATCACAAATGTTACAAATGTTACAGTATCATCACAATAGAATTAGAGAGGAACAAGATCATGAACAAAGACGCATGAAAGACACGAAAATGAAAATGCTAGTCTCCCAGACAGTTCCAGTTGAAGGACATAAAAAGGGTACGACACATTCTGGCGATTTAGCGGGACCTGTAAAAGGGACATGCAACTATTGTAAACAACTAGGTCATCATGTACACGATTGTCCAGTCCTGAAGCGTAATATCGCCACGGGCATTACAAAAGAAAGACCACGGCCACTTAGACAGGATCAGAATGAACAAGGAGCCTTGCAGCATGCACAGTCCATGCCAGCTCCACAACAGACTATACAGTTTGTGCCAGCTGCACCAGCGCTGCCTGTTGCTGCCACGCAAACCACGACACGACAACTGTACCAGACCGCACAGTATGACTATCCTGATTATCAACGATATGCATGAACCAGCCTAGAGAGGGAAGTTGACTTACCCCTTATCGAGATCCCTGTAGATCAAGAAGGACCTTATGTACATAGTGAATTATTAGGCCAAGACAGGAAATTTTTACTCGATACAGGGGCAAGTCGAACAACCATAAAACGTAGTGAAGTTCCAGGGGCACCCCTCTCAGGCTCACAGAATATTTCCCTTGGTTTTTCAGGAAAACCTATTGTTAATGAAGTGTCACAACCTCTTCCACTTACGATAGGACCTTTGACCCGAACTACAGATTTATTGCTTACTAAATCATGTCCAGAAAACCTGTTAGGAATAAAAACACTGAAGGCTCTAGGAGCTATAATATGTTGTTCTCCGGAAGGAGTAAGATTGTTTTTACGTGATTTTAAAGGTCATTATGTGTCTAGAGACATGGATCCCCGATTGCAGACTTTACCTACACATTTATGGGCACAAGGCCCTACTGATGTTGGTTGTATGAATATTACACCATATCGAGTCACACTAAAGGCAGGAGTGGTATTACCACGAATGCGACAATACAAGTTACCACCAGATGCTGTAGTGGCTTTACTGCAAATCATTGACGAACTCATTGCCCAAGGAGTGGTTGTAGAAACCGACTCCAATATATGTAATTCACCGATAATTCCGATTCTCAAACGAACAGATCCGAAGGCCCCGCCAGTATATCGATTGGTTGTTGATCTGCGCGAATTAAATAAGTGTATTGTGCCACAATTCCCTGTGGTCCCCGATATCTCATCATTACTGACAGCTATTGATTCCGAAGCAACATTCTTTACTGTAATTGATCTCAAAAATGCCTTTTTCAGCGTCCCAATAGATCCGGAAAGCCAATATTTGTTCGGATTTAGTTTAAATGGACGTAGCTTCAAATTCTCACGCGCACCTCAAGGATTTACAGAAAGCCCCAGCATCTATAGCCAAGCACTGAAACGAGAACTCGACAGCATCCACATGCCAGTTAACACTGCCTTGCTTCAATATGTCGATGATCTGCTGATCACCGCCCGAAGCGAACCTGAATGTGAAAAAGCATCACTGACAGTTTTACAATTTCTAGCCGAAAAGGGGCACAAGGTGTCCCCTTCTAAGCTGCAATTCTGTGTCCAGCGAGTTATTTACCTTGGTCACTCGCTGTCCAAGGAGGGAAGGCAGCTTACACCAGACCGCATTCAGTTAATAGCTAACATGCCAATACCCAAGACACAAAAGGAGGTGCGGGCTTTTATAGGCCTCACTTCATATTGTAGACAGTGGATCCCTCAGTATGCATTTCTAGCAAAACCACTCATTCAGTTGACAACACAGGAGGCAGCCACATCGACTGTTCTCCCTTGGACTCAGGAACATACACAAGTTTTTGAAAGCTTAAAGAAAGCTCTATGCCAAGCACCTGTTTTAGCAACACCATGTTACAGTAAACAGTTTACACTCTTTATTACAGAACGCGAAGGTACTGCCTTGTCAGTACTCACACAGGAACAAGCAGGATCACACAAACCATGTGCTTATTTTTCTAGTACATTAGATCCCGTAGCTCAGGCTCTGCCTGCGTGCCTAAAATCAGTGGCAGCGACAGCTTTAGCAATCAGACAAAGCGATGCCATAGTGTTAGGACATCCATTGACAGTACAAGTACCACATGCAGTGGAGGTTCTTGTGAATCGAACGCAAACACAACATTTGACTATAGCAAGACTTACAGGGTATGAACTAACACTGTTTCAGCCACATATAGAAATCAGACGTTGTAACACATTGAATCCTGCCACACTTTTACCTGTAAATGGAACAGACCCACTAGCCCATGACTGTATTGATGTTATTACAATCACAACAAAACCCAGACAAGACTTGACAGATGTCCCATTGTCAGACCCAGACCTGACGTTGTATGTAGATGGTTCATGTATGAGAACAAGTACAGGAGAGTTAGTGGCCGCTTACGCAGTCACAACAGATACTGAAATCATTGAAACAAATTGCATAAATACCTTGTCCGCTCAAGCAGCAGAGCTCGTCGCTCTGACACAAGCCTGTATTCGAGCCACAAATAAAAAAGTCAACATATACACTGATTCACGTTATGCATTCGGAGTCGTACATGACTTCGGCGTGCTGTGGCGAGAGAGAGGTTATTTAACTTCTCACGGTGCCCACATTCAGCACGGACCCCTCATTCATGCCTTATTAGATGCAATACATTTACCCATTGCAATATCGATTATGAAATGCAAAGCACATACGAAAGTTACTGATATCATTTCTCAAGGCAATGATCTAGCTGATAGAACAGCTAAACAGACTGCTCAAACTCAAACATCCGATATGACAAAGACAATAGTCCCGACGCCAACACATTGTATGACGGTTAAAGATCCTACTCTTGACGTAATTGATATACAGACACATGCTACACCAGAAGAAATAAAGAAATGGACGGAATTAGGAGGGATCCAAACGGATCAAGGATGGTTGATGAAGGAAAAGTCTGTGTGGTTCCTTCCTGATTCAATGGTCCAAGTCATTATTAACACTATCCATAGTCCAGCGCATCTAGGAGAGAAAGCTATGCTAGACAGCATTCAACATATTTGGTTCAACAAGCATTTACGAGCTGCAGCCAAACAAAAGGTTCGTACCTGTCTGATCTGTTGCCAGTTCAACCCAGGAAAAAGCGTTCCCGTAGAACAGGGTGGATTTCAGCCTCCTGATCACCCTTTTGAAGTCCTCCAGATGGATTATATCCAGATGGAACGATGCAGAGGATTCAAATATGTTCTCGTAGTTGTGTGTGCTCTTTCCCGTTGGACGGAGGCATACCCGGTTTCAGATTACACTGCCCCGACTACTGCCAAACAGTTGGTTCGAGAATTCTTCCCACGATACGGTTTACCACGTGTTGTTCACTCAGATAACGGCCAGCCGTTCTCATCCGAATTAATGAAACACGTTTCACTTTTGTTAGGCTATCAGTGGAAATTCCACTGTGTCCGACACCCCGAAGCAGCGGGTCTCGTAGAAAGACATAATCAGACTCTGAAAATAAGATTATCCAAAATATGCAGAGAAAAAGGTGTCGACTGGGTAGTAGCATTACCAGTTGCACTCTTTTACACAAGAATGGTAGCACACTCTCGAACAGGGCTATCCCCGTATGAAGTGATCTTCGGCAGACCACCAAATATGTGGGGGACGCCTATACCACGCAAAATAACTGATATTGACTGTAACATGCTGACAGATTACTTGGCTTCCTTGATGTCTGCACTACAATCTTGTCGTTCACAGGTAGCTGCAGCTTTTCCTGACAACACTGAGGTGAAACCCCATGACGTGGTTCCGGGAGACTTAGTCCTCGTGAGGAACTTTGATCGAAAGACGCAACTGGAACCTAGGTGGAGGTCACCTCAGCTGGTGTTGCTCACAACAAGAACAGCCGTGAAGATCGAAGGCAGAAAAGGATGGATTCATTCAAGTCATATCAAGAAATTTCATGGACTGAAATCAGATGTGAATAGCACACCTTGTGTGTCTTCACCCATTGACTCAAAACTTCCTTTTGTGGAAAAAAGTGACTCCGAACTTTATAAATTAAAGCTCAGGCCCAATCAGTCGAGCAACTTGATTGTTTAAGTCCTCTCCAAGGTGAAGCGGTTGAATTGTCTCTGACATGTATCCCTTGGACCTGAATAGAGAAAGCACCCGAAAAATGTTGAAACGACAGGCGTACTGTAAATCACTGCGTAGTCATTGCATAGTGACGTTATTAATTTTGTTTTTCTCAAGTCTTTTAATAAATACTGCAAGTATATTGTTGCACATATATTATCCTATTTCTAGACATGTTTACAATGTTACTGCTGAACATTCTTTTAGTGAATTACCTCCGCTTGAATTGTCATACAGATTTGCGCTGCGAAATAACACTTTTATTAGTATGTTACATCATTCCCATCAGGTTAGCAATGCTACAAATTGTTGGATATGTGGCCGACTCCCTCCCCATCAGAACTATAAAGGAATTCTACCTCTTTTTCCATACCCGTTCACACACAACGGCTCCTGTGGAGCATGGTTTAGCCTAATTAATTCTCTGGATTCGAATTCTGCAGTTTATCAAGATAACTGGGTATGGGGACATTTGAATTTAGTTTTACTTAAGGTCTGCTATCCTAACAAGGAGGGACTTCCCAAAAGAACAGGAACTGATCTAGAAAATGAAGTATATGGATTAGGTAATTTTACGCTTAATCTTATGATCCTAAATGTCGAATCCGAAGCTACTCCAATTTTGCCCGCTATGTCAATATTTCCAGTAAAAGGTGAATTATGTGTAAGAAAGAATGGTTCCATACATATGGGCCATAGTAGATGCACCACTGTAGTAGAATTTAGTGATCAAGGCAAGTCTACATTTAGAGCTTCCCGCCATTCCTATTTTATATGTGGTCAGACGGCATATGTACGTTTGCCTCTAGATTGGGATGGTACCTGCTACATTGGATTCCTTTTGCCACCTGTTTTCCTAGCTCCTCCTGATTATCACAGAAATACTCATTTAGTACACAATAGAGAAAGGAGAGATCTCCCAATAGTCGATTACACTGAAACGGCATGGGAAAAATACACAGATTTCAATAAAGGTCTCTTTCCCTATATAGGTACCGTTACTAATAGTAAGCTGATACGTAGATTGACTAGAACCCTTGAAGCAGTAGTGAACGAAACTATTTCCGCCTTAGGCAATTTAACAGAAGAGCAGTCTGCTATGCGGATTGTTGTGCTTCAAAATCGTCTTGTCCTTGACGTCATCCTGGCCGATAGGGGCGGAGCTTGTAGGGTCATCGGATCAAGCTGTTGCATATTCATACCAGAAAATTCGCCATCTGTATATAAGGCCATAACCCGCCTTCATAAGATTGTAAGCCAGATACACCAGAATCCAGGCACCTGGACTTGGTCCGGTTGGTTTTGGAGCGTGATATCAGCCTGGGGATGGAGAGTTCTATCCTTCCTAGGTATTGGCCTTCTCATATTATTCAGTTGCTGCTTATGCCTGCAATGTGGACCAGCGATTTGTGGTCTGTGTGCCACATCGTGCATTCCACATCAAGATTTTCATTCAAGATCCCGGAAGAAGAAAGAAGAACAAATGATGCTATATGAACAGATCAATGGATTAATGAAGATTGATATCTCTTGACGGGCAAGTAGGGGACAAGGAGGGAATGTGGAAATATGGATTTTTCTGGTCAGTTATGTCCCCTATCTTGGACCCCAACGGTTCTATGTGCATGTTACAAGTACATGTATGTTCCCTCCAGTTCCAGTTATGAAGACGCAAATACATGTGCGTCCACCGTTAACATGTCCTCTGTTGATCCGCCATGAATGGGCCGGATATTCCATTCCTAAGTACGAAAGGCCACTGCCTTTATATGGTTCACTTATGCCATTTTTACAGTCCAGGCAAGTAGGCCCTGATTCTGTCATCGAACTCTTCTTGCTTTCTGTCTTTGAAGCTCCAGTCCGAGCCTGCATCTGTGACCATGAACTTTGTCTCATTCTCTGCGCGGCTCACGAAGCCTGACATCAGCTTGCTGCCTGCCAAGAACTGTATTTCACCTTCGAAAATTATCTGCTCCGCTCCCTGCCCAATGCATTCCTGTCTAGTAGCTTAAGTAAACATTCTTCCAGCTACCAAGCAAAGGCCCGACTTCTCTGTCTTCATACAAGTAATTCATAGCCCTGTTACTATGGAAGATTCCGCCCTCGCATCTAGTGTAGACACTTAGACGCTTGTACACGCACTAACCGTCAGTATAGTCAGTATAGAATAAGATTCTACTCTAAGAGACCTCTCTTTTGGATAACATAGTTCTTTAAACATAGGATGTTAGATATGATTTGGGATTAGGTTGACTTGACCCTCCAGACTTCTGTCGCCACATGTAGAGCTAAATATCAAGTCCCCTTCACCCCCTAGTTGCACGTCAATCACACGTCATACTGCTGCGCGCGCATATCTGCCAAATATTTCTGCTGACATTGCAAAATTCTTTCATGTAACCACCCTCTTATGACATCACATCTGATGACGTTCTTTCATCACTCCCAGTTACGCCTATTTTTGCTACGTATGAATATATTATCACCACTATCAATTGTTACGCCTCTTGTATTGGCCTCACTGTAATGCCTATTGTATAAAAGTAATTGATTGTCAATAACGTATGTACTTCACTTCCTGAACCTTCGTGGTGATGGAACCTGGAGCAACCGATTATAATCGACCATTGGAATAAAGCCCATTTAGAACCTCTAATACCACGGATCCTGCCTCTTATTTACTGAGCTATTTTTATTATGTTTCCGTATCAAATTAAGTCCCGGTAATTAAATTATTTACCACAATTCACTGAAAAAACCATAGGTTTCACACACGTTATAGTTAGGAATTAGCATTTAAAAAACCTTGCAAATTCAGTGAAAAAACCATAGGTTTCACACACGTTATAGTTAGCTGGACATTTTACTCGTAAAAAACCATTGAAATTCCCCCGTTATAGTTAGTGCAGGCAACTATAACTCACGCGACCGCAATCCTCTGCTGATGACATATGTGTCTTTATGAAAAAAAAATATTTGTAATATATGTATAGCTAAAATTTAATGGAAGAAGACATGGGCAAATAAGTGTCTAAATACAGTATTAGCATCAGCAGAGGATTGCGGTCGCGTGAGTTATAGTTGCCTGCACTAACTATAACGGGGGAATTTCAATGGTTTTTTACGAGTAAAATGTCCAGCTAACTATAACGTGTGTGAAACCTATGGTTTTTTCACTGAATTTGCAAGGTTTTTTAAATGCTAATTCCTAACTATAACGTGTGTGAAACCTATGGTTTTTTCAGTGAATATATATATATATATATATATATATATATATATATTTATAGATATGTTGTTTGTCTGCCAAATAAACCCGCAATACTGAAGAATTCAAACTGGAGTGGCTCGTCCTTTCTGCAGCAATCATAGGATTCCTTTGTGCATTTATCAGCGGCGGCGTCTGCTTAACGAGCCCCGACTCATCAGGAAGGGCAGTGTCTGTTACCGCCAACCCGACTTTTGGAACCCAAAAGAACACGCCCGCTGGCGTAACCATAAGCATCAATCATCAAAGAATAGGAGCTCTGTATTGTAACGTTCTAACACCAGGAGCCAACGAGAGCGAGCGAGAAAGAAGGTGAGGGGAAAAAAGATCAAGTGATCTGCCCTGAATCGCCCGATATTTTCTCGTCTCTCGGAAGACGTCCCGGCAGCTATTTTTCCTTTCGTACAAACAGTATTGGATACGAACGGCTATCAGGTTACGCCAGAGTCCGCGAGTGAACTTGTTAACGCAAGCGCAGTTTGAAAGTGTCTTCCGAGGTCTATGTGACCGGATCAACGGCGGAGTTGTGAATGGCAACGGAGTGGATGAAAGGGCAGGAAGCATCCGCCAATTTAATTTTCAAAAGAAAAAATGCCGAAACTTGGAGCAACACCGGCATCCAAGAGACAGTGTTACCTGAGGCATCTACGATCAAGCAAATGGGGAATCAGCTAGAGAGACTGCGCAAAAAGAAAACAAGTAGATGGTGGGAGGCTACCTCCCTACAAAATTATCTAGAGGTCAACAGAATTCCACAAGGCCTGAGAATTTATTATTCCCACACTTAATCGCCCTAAGCCACAACTTCTTAAAGATTGGACTGAAAACACCAATACTTTCTCAAAAAATATGTTACACATGTTGATAAAAAATGCATGGGAGGATCATAAGGAATTAACACAACATATCCAAACACTGATGGATGAACTAGATAAGAACCCAAACCAGAATGAGGTCAAGAATGTTCTTAAATCAGTTGATGAAAGAATCAAATCTTTTGAAAAGGGAGTGATTGAAAGAAAAGAAAGGAAATTTCAACGTGACGAAAGTGACTATAGAACTGGGCGAATACTAACTTTCGCGAGAAAATTCGACAAAACGAGAGCAGATATGGCGAAAGATAAAGCATTGGGAGTAATTGACAAAGGTATGGATGGCTCAATCATGGATTTAAGTTCTGACCAAGAATCTGTTGACAGTGGTGCATCTAACCAGGGGGAATTATCGTCCTTTTCTGAGGAAATGCGCCTCATACAGAGGAACCACGAACAGTCTTACAGGGGAAAACCGGGGGGAAGATGAGCCAACACAAGAGCAAGAAAAGACGGTGCAGGAGAAGAAAGGAACAGCAACACTGGTATGGGAACAAGAAGCCAGGACAACAAGAAGAAATAATGGATGACACCGCCCAACAATTGACGGTAATGAACCTCTCAATCAGACCTATAACAGTTACTGAAGAACAGGTCTTAAAATTGGGGTTGTCCTTTTGTCCTGTTAACCATATAGACTATGCCCAAGCTAGAATTGATCTCTATCATTTTGTACGTAAAATTAAATTGTTTAAAATGCATACCCTGCGAGGCAATGTCAACAACAGTAATATCAGTTCATATGAGCCTAATCTAAATGCTCCACAAACGTTAGCAATAGCTGACATTCCGGCTCTAATGATTATGCAGGATTTACAGGACCAGAACACCACCCCTACTAATACACAAAATCCACTAGACCCTAGTAGCAACAACACCACTCTACAAACATTAGGTATTGAATTAGGTGCTCCAGGTCTGACCAAATTTACAGCTCCATCCAAATATGTACCCCAGACACCAAAGGATAATATTGATCTGTTTCATGAGACGGTCAGCCAGGATCTGCTAAAAATCATTGATACAAATCCCAGATCCAGAAACATGAGTAAAGAACACTGGGAAGCAGTTTCCAATCTACAAAAAGACAACACAATAGTTTTAAAGTCATCAGACAAAGGTGGGAACATTGTGTTGATGGATAGGGAGAAATATATACAAGAGGCCCTGAGACAATTGAACAATTCCGTATGTTATGAGAGGGTAGACAAATCATATCTAGATACACTACAGAACAGGTATCATGGCTACCTCAATGACTGGTTTGACCAGAAACTTCTGAACAGGGATGAAAGAAAGTACCTGTTAAATGAGACTCCAACCACACCCACCTTTTACTTGTCACCCAAGGTACACAAAGACCCTGTCAATCCCCCTGGGCGTCCCATTGGATCCTCTAAGAATAGCCTATTCGAGAAAACATCTGAATACATTGACCACTTTTTGCTTCCATATGTTAAAGATCTTAACTCATATTCGAGAGATACAAAAGATTTTCTACAAAAAATCCAAGACATGCACTGGGAGAACAAATACTGGATGGTCTGCCTAGATGTAGAAAGCTTGTATACAAGCATAAAACACCACACAGATGGTCTTAAAGCATGTCAATATTTTCTAAAAGCCAGAAATATTGAACTCTTGGAACACACACGTATGCTCTTGCAAATGATTGAGATCTGCCTTACCGAAAATGTATTCATGTTTAATGGGAGGTGGTATTAACAACTACAAGGTACTTCCATGGGTACCTGCTTCGCCCCAAGCTACGCCAATCTTGTGGTGGGCTGGTGGGAGAAGCAGGTTCTCTGGAGTGAAGATTTGGAGCCATGGTCCAATAACATCGGACTATGGCTCAGATTTATAGATGATATATTCTTTATGTGGGAAGGGAATGAGTGTGATCTCCTTGAATTTGTGAACTATTTGAACTGCAATACTATGAATTTGAAATTCACTATGCAACAGTCAACAGAGTATTGACTTCCTTGACATCAGGCTGACAATAGAAGAGGGCAAATTGACCACAAACCTGTACAGGAAAAAGACGGCAGGAAATTCCATTCTCCATTCAGCTAGCTGCCACCCGCCCAATTTTAGATGGAGTGTCCCATATAGTGAGTTCATGAGAGCAAAAAGAAAATGTAGCACAGAAGCACTATATGAAAAAAAAAACATGATTGTCAGATTCAAGAACAGGGGATGCCCTAGCAAGATGCTACAGAGAGGTGCCAAGAAAGCAGACTCAATCAGCCACAATGATGCCCTATTCTCGCCTCCTAAGACATCTGACAGAAGAGACAATACTGACACACCAGTCAGATTCATTACCACTTTTAGCACACAGGCAGGTGAGCTCGGAAATATCATGAAAAAAAGATGGCACATTCTCACACAAGACCCCCTTCTTGAAGTGAAGCTAGGGCAGTCACCAGCTATAACCTATAGAAAGACCTCATCGGTCAAAGACAGATTAGTGAATAGTCACCTACAGACCAACAATAAAAAAACTTGGCTGGAGCAGAGGGGTGGCTTTCACAAATGCAGTAAATGCAAAGCCTGCAGCCATAGTGTAAATGTAAGAGAAGTTACACTGCGTAGGTCAAAAAAGAAATGGAAGATCAGTAAACCCATCTCCTGTGGTACTGACTTTGTAACTATGTTATCATCTGCCCATGAGATAAGTGGTATGTGGGGTCAACCACTTTTCCAGTTAAAAAAAGAATTCTGGAACACTGGCGGGCCATCACCAACCACGACCTTAGTTATAGCACATCGAGACACTTCAATGATGCACATGAGGGTTTAAGTTCTGACCAAGAATCTGTTGACAGTGGTGCATCTAACCAGGGGGAATTATCGTCTTTTTCTGAGGAAATGCGCCTCATACAGAGGAACCACGAACAGTCTTACAGGGGAAAACCGGGGGGAAGAGGAGCCAACACAAGAGCAAGAAAAGACGGTGCAGGAGAAGAAAGGAACAGCAACACTGGTATGGGAATAAGAAGCCAGGACAACAAGAAGAAATAATGGATGACACCGCCCAGCAATTAGTGGTAATGAACCTCTCAATCAGACCTATAACAGTTACTGAAGAACAGGTCTTAAAATTGGGGTTGTCCTTTTGTCCTGATAACCATATAGACTATGCCCAAGCTAGAATTGATCTCTATCATTTTGTACGTAAAATTAAATAGTTTAAACTGCATACCCTGCGAGGCAATGTCAACAACAGTAATATCAGTTCATATGAGCCTAATCTAAATGCTCCACAAACGTTAGCAATAGCTGACATTCCGGCTCTAATGATCATGCAGGATTTACAGGACCAGAACACCACCCCTACTAATACACAAAATTCACTAGACCCTAGTAGCAGCGACACCACTCTACAAACATTAGGTATTGAATTAGGTGCTCCAGGTCTGACCAAATTTAGAGCTCCATCCAAATATGTACCCCAGACACCAAAGGATAATATTGATCTGTTTCATGAGACGGTCAGCCAGGATCTGCTAAAAATCATTGATACAAATCCCAGATCCAGAAACATGAGTAAAGAACACTGGGAAGCAGTTTCCAATCTACAAAAAGACAACACAATAGTTATAAAGTCATCAGACAAAGGTGGGAACATTGTGTTGATGGATAGGGAGAAATATATACAAGAGGCCCTGAGACAATTGAACAATCCCGTATGTTATGAGAGGGTAGACAAATCATATCTAGATACACTACAGAACAGGTATCATGGCTACCTCAATGACTGCTTTGACCAGAAACTTCTGAACTGGGATGAAAGAAAGTACCTGTTAAATGAGACTCCAACCACGCCCACCTTTTACTTGTTACCCAAGGTACACAAAGACCCTGTCAATACCCCTGGGTGTCCCATTGTATCCTCTAAGAATAGCCTATTCGAGAAAACATCTGAATACATTGACCACTTTTTGTTTCCATATGTTAAAGATCTTAACTCATATTTGAGAGATACAAAAGATTTTCTACAAAAAATCCAAGACCTGCACTGGGAGAACAAATACTGGATGGTCTGCCTAGATGTAGAAAGCTTGTATACAAGCATAAAACACACAGATGGTCTTAAAGCATGTCAATATTTTCTAAAAGCCAGAAATATCGAACTCTTGGAACACACACGTATGCTCTTGCAAATGATTGAGATCTGCCTTACCGAAAATGTATTCATGTTTAATGGAAGGTGGTATAAACAACTACAAGGTACTTCCATGGGTACCTGCTTCGCCCCAAGCTACGCCAATCTTGTGGTGGGCTGGTGGGAGAAGCAGGTACTCTGGAGTGAAGATTTGGAACCATGGTCCAATAACATCGGACTATGGTTCAGATTTATAGATGATATATTCTTTATGTGGGAAGGGAATGAGTGTGATCTCCTTGAATTTGTGAACTATTTGAACTGCAATACTATGAATTTGAAATTTACTATGCAACAGTCAACAGAGTATTGACTTCCTTGACATCAGTCTGACAGTAGAAGAGGGCAAATTGACCACAGACCTGTAAAGGAAAAAGACGGCAGGAAATTCCATTCTCCATTCAGCTAGCTGCCACCCGCCCAATTTTAGATGGAGTGTCCCATATAGTGAGTTCATGAGAGCAAAAAGAAAAAGTAGCACAGAAGCACTATATGAAAAAAAAACATGATTGTCAGATTCAAGAACAGGGGATGCCCTAGCAAGATGCTACAGAGAGGTGCCAAGACAGCAGACTCAATCAGCCACAATGATGCCCTCTTCTCGCCTCCTAAGACATCTGACAGAAGAGACAATACTGACACACCAGTCAGATTCATTACCACTTTTAGCACACAGAGAGGTGAGCTCGGAAATATCATGAAAAAAAGATGGCACATTCTCACACAAGACCCCCTTCTTGAAGTGAAGCTAGGGCAGTCACCAGCTATAACCTATAGAAAGACCTCATCGGTCAAAGACAGATTAGTGAATAGTCACCTACAGACCAACAATAAAAAATCTTGGCTGGAGCAGAAGGGTGGCTTTCACAAATGCAGTAAATGCAAAGCCTGCAGCCATAGTGTAAATGTAAGAGAAGTTACACTGCGTAGGTCAAAAAGGAAATGGAAGATCAGTAAACCCATCTCCTGTGGTACTGACTTTGTAACTATGCTATCATCTGCCCGTGCGATAAGTGGTATGTGGGGTCAACCACTTTTCCAGTTAAAAAAAGAATTCTGGAACACTTGCGGGCCATCACCAACCGCGACCTTAGTTATAGCACATCGAGACACTTCAATGAGGCACATGAGGGTGACTGGACCAAAGGCAAATACTTTGGTCTAGCAACTATCCCCAAACATCCTAGAGGAGGAAACCGAATTCAAGCTCTACACCGCCTTGAGTCAAGACGGATTTTGCTAGCCGGGTGTAAGTTCCCAACAGGCATAAATAACGATGAAGAATAATATGTACATTTATAAACTTCTGAACGCTTCCTGCCACCAATTCTTGAGTTCCTAGTCTGTATTATTCGAGCTGAATAATACATTTTATTTGATTGTTTCACCTATTTTGTTCAAATGTATGCTGTTCAGTTTCCTTTTCCCTCTTCTTTTATGGATATTTATTACATTGGATGTGATATATGTTATAAAAATGCAATGTTAGGATAATATAAGTTTTATTTATGGAATTGCCGTATGACATATATTGATGGAAATGACATGTATATAGGTAATATACTATAAACTGACCTAATTCTAATGATGTACCTTTTATTTTGACAGATTGGTAATGCGAGAATAATAGCCACTGATTTATGGTTAAGAGCACATTAGATTCAGCAAAGTTCGTATGAACTGTCGTCTCTACAGCATCACTCCCATTATTTATTATTAGCGTTTCAATCCCATTACCTGATCATTATCATGAGTAATATTACTTCAATAATGTATTAGATCATTAATAGCAATATAACATCTGAATTAGATTTATCACCGGGTATTATACCCCTTATCTCACCATCATTCCTCGAGTCATTTGGCATCCAGTAATGCATAGACACTTAAATTCTCACTGCACACAGTGAACTGGGATAACGTACTACACAATGATTCCCTTCTCGTGCATAATTAATCAATTCCAAAATCACTTCCTTAACTTTTATTAGGCATTTAAAATTTAGTACAACAATGTAACAAATAACAACATTTGTCGTGAACTTTGACACGTTGAACTGAACAAACACATATTGATATGTAAAAGTATTTCTTCTAATCTTGCACGCTGCGTCGTGCCTTTACACTGCACCTTTGAATATATGTGGAACTCACCTCAGGTCATGTGACCAAGATCTCGGCTGAGATCGAAACGCGTTGTTTGTCTGCCAAATAAACCCGCAATACTGAAGAATTCAAACTGGAGTGGCTCGTCCTTTCTGCAGCAAGCGCAGGAGATATATATCTTGATTAACCGCTTCTTGAAATCCCCAATCTCCAGGATATAAAGCAGGCACGGACCGCGTTTCTGTGCAATAATTTTATTTTTTGCTAGTCGGCCATGACGCGTTTTGGTCCTTCCTGGACCTTGATCACATGGTATATATATATCCGCTCCGGGGATGGGGTCCCCTGAAGCCTGTAGAAGGCTCTGAGGAGGTGGGGCCGCATGTTCCCCCCTCATTTGTATAAAATGGCAGGCCACCAGTGTATAGGGGGCCCAGAGCTGAAATCAGCTAAGCAGGAGGATCCCACACATGCCTCCCTTCCCAAATAATTATATTTATTGACCCCCAGGCCCTGGCCAACCATGGGGGGGTCATATTAATTATTTTAAAATATGGCAGCTGCATTTGTTCCTATGATCCTACAGGAGTAACGCAGGCTCGCACAACAAAGCAATTGCTTTTATATTTTGACCCAGATGCGGTCTCTCTGGGACCCCCTACCCCACAAGGGCTAGGAGGCAGGTTATCTCTACCTTGTCCCCTTATATCATTTTACTTAAACATTTTAAGGACAGGGGACAAAGACCCAGAGCCCTGTAATGCCTGCAGCAACATTTTGCACTGTGCTTGTGAAATCTATTCTTCTCAATATACATCTTAAAAGGGGCTTCTCCTATCAGTTTCCAGTCGCCAAAGTTCTGCTCCTGTCCGCTTTTGGTGAACTTTGTTTTGTAATGTTTTGCGTGCACAATGCTTGTACTGTGCTTGTTTACCTAATTTTCCCTGCACAGCACTTGAGCTGTGCTTGTTTACTTAATCATTCTCTTCCTGGCTGCACACATTTCAGGCGTGTTTGTCGGTGGCGTTTTTCTTTTTTCTCCAATGTCCTCCCCTGCAAGTGGATAGAATATTCCATGCTGCGATATGTCACTGCTGTATGTAAGAACTCTGATGGTGTATATTGGCATATCTCCCCGTCTGTAATGTCCTGCGGGACACATTCTAGTGTTCCGCAGGAAGCTGTAACCCCAGCCTCTCCCTTGAGGGCTGGACACACTGCACCCCCACACCCATCCATCACGGGTGTCACGAGTGACGTGTCCCCACTAATAAAAAGGCCCGGGTGCACGTGCTCGAGGCCAGTTTACTGTACTACAGATCCAGTGTCTGCGTTCCTCATTTCCACACCATGTGGGCCTGAGGCCCAACACTACACTGGCGACGAGGCAGGCAGCTGAACCCGCGGACCTGCCGCTCTACGCTTCCTCGCCTCCCATGGGGGAGGAAAGGTGCTTGGCAAGCGGCACCCCCAGTGCACTGTTTCCCACCACCCGTGACAGAGGTGAGAATTGTGCCCCTCGCGTCACCTTGTCACCACCTCCTAGTCCCGAGGAGACGAGCGCTGCCTTCACAAGGCCCCGTGCGAACACGACAGCCGCGACTGTAAAGCAAAGGACGAAGGAGCCGGCCAGCCTCGATAGTGATAAAGTAGTGGAAACCCCCGGCAAACTCTAAAGCACCCACAGGCTGTCCTCCACATTTGCACTGAGCGCTAAGAGGGAAGACACTACTCCCAGCTACCGCTCGAGTCCCAGGATAGCGCCGACTCCCCTGCAAATGTGCCTGCAAGTGTAGCAAACAGCCCGCAGCGACAAGACGGATGACACAAAACCCGCAAAGGCAGGAGGGCCTGCAACCCTGTTGCAGCACAGCAGCTACCATACCCTGCAGCCCCGCTCGCACCTACCTGCTGAGCTTCCAATTTCCTGCGCGCCAGCAGCCTCCACGAATTGGGGCTCGTACAGTGCTGATTTACTGCATGTCATCTCCCTGGCACTGTGAGGAGGAATAGTGGGCGGATGCACCCGCCACCACGGACGAGAACACAGCGTGGCCTGCAGTGAGGAGATGTAAACTGCCACGACCCCAGCCGAAGCACGGAGCAGACCCGTAAGAAGCAGCAGCTAGCCTAAACTGAGCGAGAGGAAAAGAGCCGCAGCACCACCTGCTTGTCTCACGCCACACCAACACAGCGAGAACGCTGCATAACACGGCCCCCTGTCCAGAATTAAGGAGATTCGCCGTCCCAGCCCCTCCAGCAGCAATACGGAGCGCTCGGCGGCGCAATGGTGAAGCGACCTGCATGACCCACCTGCCATGCACTGGACAGAGGAGCGAGACGGTAGCAAGCGTCAGAACTTAATTATCTTTATGAAGTACAGCCCCCCAAAGAGCAGTCAGAAAAAATCCAGCAGCTTTCAGAAACTGCTGGGGGCCTGGAAACTGTCACCCGGCGCTGCCTCCAGGTGGTCATTTGTGGCACTGCACCCTCCTACAGCCGCATGAAGCAAGCCCAACACGCCAAGACACTAAGGCACACCCAGGACCAGCAAAGACAAGGGGCCCCCAGCCCAGGTCACAACTCTAACGGGAGAGCAGTCTCCTACACTGCAGCATCAGATTCTCACGTCCCACACTGCAAGGGCACCCTGCTGCTGTCAGTGGGGAGCATCGCCCCTGCACCTGCCTGCACCACCCCACAGGAACACTGCGAGGCCTGGGTGAGTGCCAAAGCGAGGGAAGAGGCGTCTGCAGTAACTCCACCCCAGGTAGCAAGACAGTCACTGCACAGAGCCCAGCACAGCTCCCAAAACCTGCAGCACTCAGGGCGAGCCACCGCGATGACCATAGTGCCACGTGGTAGCTCCCCAGACGCCACGCGCTAAGGGACGGACTGACTGCCTGACCAGAGCAACTAGCCAGCTGTACCCCGTGACCATCAACCCAAACAGCACCAGAGACCAGAAGAGAAGCCTGGACACCCCACTACCCTGCCAGAAGTAGCAGTCCAGCACACTAACTGCCCACCACAACCGACGTTTGCAGACCTGCGACCAGCAAAGTGGCACTGTACCCCACGGACCAGCTGCACCAGGGCACCGCACAGTGTCCTGCTAACCATCCGGCAACAGCAGTCAGCTGATCTCAGAGTGCGCACCGCCATCACCAGGAAGACTGCCTGCTCACGCCGAGTATCTGAGACAGACTGCACCAGGCACAGCAAGACGTGCCCTCCGAGAAGAATGCTCATAGAGTGGCCCCCTGCACCCTGCAAGTGAGAACAGCCAGGACGCCTGTGAAGATAGCAAAATCTCAAGGTGGATGCCACACTCGAGCCCCAAGGTGCCCCAAGCTGCACCAGCGCAAACCAGCATCATATAGGCAAGAGCACCACCTGCCACCTCTGCAAAGTATGGGGAGAGACTGACAAACCCCCGCAAGGAGCTACAAGAAACTCAGAGCTACACACGGACAGCCACCACTAGCAAGAATGGATGACCAGCTAAGACAGCGACGTCTCAAGGGAAGCTACCTCCAGCAATAGCGCAAGAAAGACTGGTGCAGAGTACGTACCACACGTGGCTGCCCAACGCCACCGCCAGTGAAGAGGTCGCATCACCCGCCCCTACTGGTGAACAGACACAGCCGCCAACCACACCACAGACACCCCAAGTGCTGGAAGAGAGCGTCCAAAAAAAGAGAAGACAGAGCACACAAAGTCAGAGGCGTGCAGAAGGCTGCGCCGGTGAACCTGGCAGCATGGGCATGCGCCCGAGAGACAGAGACATCCCCACAAGGAAGCACTGCTGAACGCAGGTAGGTGAGCACCCATGTCTCCATCGCCCCAGCAAAGCCCCACAGTGGGCCGAAGACCACACAGTGTCCTCCCTCACACTGTCTCAAGACAGAGTCGGCCGCGACCCAAGACAGGCAAGAGAGGAGTCACACCCCACGTGGCAAGCCGCCATAGCTACATGGGCTCCAACAACCAGCGTTACGCGACTGGACGTCACGTCGCCCAGCAAGCAAGGAGCGCTCCGGAGCGAAGGCAGAAGCCGGTGCCATGACAGCGCTGCCGCGAGGTTCAAGCACAATGCCCTCAAAGAAAGAAGAGAGTGACAGCCCTGTCACCCCGAAAACCAGATGAACACAGGTGTGCTGCACCGACCAACAAAGGGAGAAGACCGAGGACTCACAGCAAGCCAAGAGCACACCCTGACACATCAGACAGCCACCAAGGCGGACCGACGTCCCTGGATACAGCCTCATGGATGAACCGAACATAAGCCGCAGCAAGCGCAGACCGCATCTCGTTCCAACGCTTTCCCAGGCGACTGTCCATCACCGAGCGTCGGCAGTCAAGCGGCATCCCTGCTCCTGTCCACAGATGCCACGGGTGAAGATCAGCACTGAGTGCCTGCCCTCACACCGCCTCAAGATGGAGTCGGCAGTAGCCCCAAAATCAGGCAAGAGAGGATCCATACACTCTACGTGTCAAGGCGCCACCGAAGATTAACCTCAACAAAGCGGAGACACCTGGCTGACAAGTCCCTCCTGACATCCAAACTCTCTCAGCAAGTCACCACCACCTGTCATTCTGACTCACCACCGAGCTGGCAACCGCCATCACGCCAGCCATCAGCACATGCGTCAAACACCACTCCCCGAGTACCGATGGACTGGAGTCCGACACCGTTGCCACACGCCACACCAGCCGACCAAAAGAAATAAGCCACCTGTGAACCTGGCCTACACCGAAACCGCGGCAGAGAATGCAATTCCCAGCCAAGACTCATCCACCCGTGAGGGTTGGGCGTGCGACTCAGTAACGGCTCCTCAGAGGTCCTGCAGCTGCCCCCAGACGGCACACAAGCGGCCCCCAGCACAGCCCTCCTACGGTCCCGCAGCAACCCCGACGATGGGCCTCCCCAGGCGGTAGAGCGTGAAGAGACATTGCCCCACCGACAGGTCACCGGTCACAGCCAAGCAGTTCAACAGGGACCGTCGGTCCAGCAACACCTCTGTGAATTCTCACTGGGGAATCCACCCATGCTCACGACACAACCCACTGTAAAGAACTGTTAGAACTTACCACAGACCATCACCAATGTCAGTAAGTTGGGAGCCATGCAAAACTGTATGACATGTCATCATCGGTGAGCTGACGGTATGCAGCGGATGACTCCAAGCCAGCGGTCGTGTCCTGAACCCCTCAGGTTGAATTACGGGTGCCATCGAGAAGGTCCTGCTGCAAGCAAAGTCACCAGCTACCGTCTGACGTCGTCCTGCCACCTGACTCAGAAAGCTGATGGACCCTGTGGTATTCAGATAACGGTTTGTTTTGTCCCCACAGGTTGGACTAACGTTTGTTTGTTCTTTATTAAAGTTGGGGAGGAATTTAATGTCCTGCGGGACACATTCTAGTGTTCCGCAGGAAGCTGTAACCCCAGCCACTCCCTTGAGGGCTGGACGCACTGCACCCCCACACCCATCCATCACGGGTGTCACGAGTGACGTGGCCCCGCTAATAAATAGGCCCGGATGCACGTGCTCGAGGCCAGTTTACTGTACTACAGATCCAGTGTCTGCGTCCCTCATTTCCGCACCATGTGGGCCTGAGGCCTAACACTACACTGTCCTACACATTGGAATATGGGAGTGCTGTGACGGTGTCTGTGTGCCTGAGCTGTCACGGTCTCACACACCATAGTGTAGGTTAAGCTCTCGCAGTACTTCTCTTACAATAAAATCACTCTCTCATACTGCACTGTAGAAGAGCTCAGACAACAAGTGGTATGGTCACACTGCTGTGTGAGAGCTCCGATGGCATTTCACCATGCACCAACATGTCACACTCTGCAGCGTAGGAGCGCTGTGGCGACATGCCTCTCTGTGTAGTGGCCTTTCACTGTATCCGGTTGTCAGTGCCTGCTGTTCTTTGTTGTTATCCGTCTATTCGCTCTGTTCTCGGCTCTGGACACCGAGAAATTCACTTCTTATTAACTTTAGAATATTCCTAACTCTCTAGCTTTTTTCTGCCCATTGGCCCACCCCTGTTTTGTGTCCCTTCTTGGTCGACATCTCAACCACCCGAATGCTCTACTATAAAGGGAACTTTGGGGTTCCCACAGGACTTGTTGCTAACATTCTATTCACCAAGTTGTTTTGAGGGGCCCGGCCCAACCTCCCTCCTGTGTCTGACACTCTTGAAGAGTGGGTCTATCCGGCAGAGGGATGTTTTTTGGATCCACCCACTGGCCCAACCCTCACCATCCTCCTTGACATGAGCATGGTCTGCTACAGTGGTTCAGGTGATCTGTGTACAGAAGGACACGGGGGTTTATAACCTTAATCTTATTCTATGTATATTTAAATATAAGGTGCAGGAAGCAGCTTCAAGACAATTTCAGTGAAAAATATTTCTTGGTTGTGCCCGTGCTTCCTTTTTTGTTTCTCAAAAGGCAGTTTCTTTAGGCCATCCGATCCTGACACACCATAAATGCAGTTCTGAACTACTGTGTAAACACGCTCTGGATGTACTTCTGCACTGTGTTACGCATCCTGCTGATGCTCCACATTTAGAAAGTTTTGATGAAGGCTCAGTTTAAAGTCCACTCAAATTCCTCAGCTGCTTTCAGTGGCTTACTTAACCTGTAGTTCCTTCACACCCTAACCGCACTGTGCTGGCACTGTGCCTGCGCACCCATGGTGTTTGTCACTTTGTACAGTGTGCTGGCACTGCTACTGTACCCCAACACTTCGCCACCTTATCAGTGTGCAAACACAGATTCTTCTCCCCAAGGTGTGTCATCCTTTACAATGTGTTAACACTGCATTTGCAATCCACTGCATATACCACTTGTTGCAATGTACTGGCACAGTTTCTGCCAACACCCACCTCGCAACACTTTCTGTGGCCTGCAGTACAATTTGCAGTGTGCTGGCACTTTTCATGCCACCCCCTCTCTTCTTCCACTGTGGGTCCCACCTTTTGTTGTGTGCAGGAATATTTTTTGCTCCTGTGTGTGCTCCCTGTGTGTCGACACAGTGGTGGCGCAGCCACAATTTATACCTTCTTTCCCAGGATGTAGGCACAGCGCGTACAACCGAGCAATGTCCAGAATGCGGGCACTAATTTTACACCTTTACAATTCTCCCAGACATTCAGGGTGATAGCGTAGGTATTGACCCATCCCTTGTGTGCCCTCTTTGCTTTGGTTTTGGCAGTTCCACTTGCCACTCTTGTGTACCTACTCTTCCTAGTGCTGGCACCATCACAACAACATCCCTTTTGGGGGAATGGCACAGCTCCTGACCCCCCAAAGGCCTACAGGGGTAATGCAGTCCATGACCCCTAACTAGGCTATAACCCGTTCATGTCCTTCCTCCCAAGCCAGTTCGGCAGTCCTAGCTACTACTTTCTCTCACAGCACCTTCTGCCCACACCTCCAAGGGTGCTGGCCTAGTCCCTGCCCTGTTGACCAGAGTACGGGTGCGGAAATGCAGCTGTGTACTTTGTTCATGGGTGGGAGACGGGAGTTCAGTTAGGTTTCCACTGAACTTTGGAAACAACTCATGCAGGTTGCACTCTCAAACCATTCCTACTTCCTGGCTCATGGGGCAGAACTTCCCTCTGCCCTCCACGGACTGCGTGTCAGTGCACAGCAGCACTTTCTTTTATTATAACACCATTACAGCAAATTTGAGATTCCAAGAACACAGTTTGCAAGAAAGCATTGTCTTTCTCAATCATCAAGCCATAACACTTTAACGGACTTTCAGTAACTTATACTGTACAACTGCTACACAAAGCTACAACTTACAACAAAAAACAGCTCATTATTAATCATATAGGCGAAACCTAATGCATTTACCAATGCTTGTTGTTCATGTTGCAGCCAGACGCTCTGATCGCTGGGTCCTGTGGGAGAGAGGAGGCCAAGGGAAAATATACCCCTTGGCCTACCAGAACACTCTACTTTTTTGAAATTGTGCTTGCAGGACTCTTGCGAAAGTCCCTCAAACCAAAATGTCCAGAAATAAAAAACAAGTTACTTACCTGTACACTGTGGTTCTCAAGTATTGATATATTTTATAGATTCACATGGTTGAATCTTCCCCGTCGTCATGATGGGAGTCCCGCGGTAACATTAAAATAGCAGTATAAAGCTAAAAGGACAATCTCCCTTGAGGATCAACAGTATTTAGTAACCAGTTAACCTCATTAAAGAGCATCCAAACTCCAGCTAATCACATCGCAGACCCCTGAGCATCCATTCCCTGCAGAGCCACTATACCTCAGATTTCGAGCACGAGTGCAGTTAGTTAAATAAAAGAGGTATGGAAAGGTGCACCTGTAAAGGGGAGGATGGAGGGCCGAATGAGAATCTATAAAAGATATCAATACTGGAAAACCACAGTGTATACGTAAGTAACTTGCTTTTTCTCCAGTTTTGTATCTTTTTATAGATTCACATGCTTGAATCAGACTAGTAAGCAGTACATAATACTAATCGGAGGTGGGAAAAACAGGTGAACCATCACACCATGCGCTCTACTTCCATCACCTGTAGTGAACCAACCGATTTAAATTCTGCGATGAGACACACACACATATCTATCTATATATATATTCACTGAAAAAACCATAGGCTTCAGGGGCGTTATAGTTAGCTGGACTCTTCACTCGTACAAAACCATTGAAATTCCCCCGTTATAGTTAGTTCAGCTAACTATAACTTGCGCGCCCGCAATGCACTGCTGATGACGTCACATATTACATCACTCATGACATGGTCAGTGACGTCACTCATGACATCACTGATGACATCTCAAATGACATCACTGATGACATCATCCAGTGAATGTGTGTTTTTCTGAAAATTACATATGTTTTATATATGTATATCTCAAGGTCGATGGAAGAATAAATGGGTATATAAGTGTCTAAATGGATGATTTTGTTTTTGAAAAATTGATTGTATAACTGACTGATTAAGTGTATCTTAGTGAATACATGGCTTAGCGAGTCATGTTTAAATATGTAAATATCTGTATCAGTCTCTCACTTTGTGTATAAGTGGCTGCATGGGCTGGTGAGTAGCTACATCAGTGTCTATATAGGTTATTAGTTGGTTTTTTTGAGTATCAGTATGAGTGTCTGAGTGTCTGTATGGTTCGGTGGGGGGTATTACGTAGTGCATAGGTGCATGAATGAGTGACTCACTGTTTGTATGTGTTGAAGACAGCATGTGTGCAGGACTGTATGGGTGGATGTGTGTGTGCATGGGTGTGTTAGTGAGTGAATGACTGTCTCAATAGCGTCTTTATGAGTAACTACATATGTTTTAAACTAGTATATGTGACTATTGGTGTATATAAGTGAGTATATGTGAGAGTGAGAGATTGGAAGAGTTCCTGTATGAATAAGTATGTGTTTCTATAAGTGATTGTTTAAAAGACTAAGTATGTGTAAGATTCTGTAGAAGTAAGTGTGGTGGTGTGTGTATAACTGTATATGCAAGTAAATGGATGTGTGATTCTTTATTAGCATGAGTGACTATGTGTGTGAGTAACTCTATGGATGAGTGGCATTGTGTAACAGGATGTATAGGTGTATGAGTACATATGATGAGTGAGTACATGTATGAGTGACTGTATAGGACTGTTGGTGAATGAGTGGATGTGTATGTGGATCTTAGAATTACTGAATAGTTTGTTGTAACTGGTATTGGTATGTCCATTGTTTTGAAAATGTTAGTTTCTATTTTTGAATGTGTGTATCAAAGGTTATATTAGGGGGAGAGGAGGTCTGCCACTCTATCACAAGGATGATGTCATCAGTGATGTCATCAGTGATGTCATTTGAGATGTCATCAGTGATGTCATGAGTGATGTCACTGACCATGTCATGAGTGATGTAATATGTGACATCATCAGCAGTGCATTGCGGGGAATTTCAATGGTTTTGTACGAGTGAAAAGTCCAGCTAACTATAACGCCCCTGAAACCTATGTTTTTTTCAGTGAATTTCTAAGGTTTTTTAAATGCTAATTCCTAACTATAACGTGCCTGAAACCTATGGTTTTTTCAGTGAATTTCAAAGGTTTTTTAAATGCTAATTTCTAACTATGCCTACAGAGATAGGACATGTGAAGAAAGAAGAAAAAACGCACAGAAAGAAAAAAAAGAAATGCAGAAAGAAGCAACAGAAGTCCTCAAAGACGAAGAAAAGTGCAGGAAGAAGGAGAACGTGCAGAAAGAACAAACAGAAGAGCAGAAAGAAGCATTGTTGCAAAATCATCCTGTAACCTCAACTTTTTCAGACGGATACTGGTGGTAACTGAGTCTGACTAACCAGTCCTAGAGCCAGTGCTATGTTAAAAGACACTCAGAATACAGTGAAAACACCTACATACACTAGGGAACACTAAGCGTTGGGGTCCCCCTGTGATTAGCATGACCTTCTCTGTAAGCCCCTAGTATATAATAGGGCAGGGGATTAAAACGACCTCTTAAAACGTGCCACAGGGCGTGTTTGCACACGTCACCTCAGGCCCCGTCCCCTCCCTTCCCCACTGTGTATACACGCCCTGTGGCCGTTTTAAGTTGGGAGATTAAGTCCCCTTGAATCCTGAGGGTCCCTAGGGTCCAACTAGCCCACTAGGTACCTCCAGTAAGCGCCACAGAGCTGCGTTGCAGAGAGGTGTAAAAAGTGGCACGGCCTGGACCACCTCTCTGCAACGCAGCTCAGTGGCGCTTACTGGAAGCACCTGGTGGGCTAGTTAGCCCCCAGGGGCCCTCAGGATTGAAGGGGAATTATTTCCCCAACTTAAAACGCACCATAGGGCGTGTTTGCACACGTCATCTCAGACCCCCTCCCCTCCCTTCCCCACTGTATAAACACGCCCTGTGGCCGTTTTAAGTTGGGAGATTAAGTCCCTTTGAATCCTGAGGGTCCCTAGGGGCAAAATAGCCCACTTGGTACGTCCAGTAAGCGCCATTTCAGAGAGGTGTAAAAAAGGGCACGTCCTGCACCACCTCTCTGCAACGCAGAGCAGTGGCGCTTACTGGAAGCACCTGGTGGGCTAGTTGGCCCCCTGGGTCCCTCAGGATTGAAAGGGAATTATTTTCCCAACTTAAAACGTGCCATAGGGCGTGTTTGCACACGTCACCTCAGGCCCCGTCCCCTCCCTTCACCACTGTGTAAACACGCCCTGTGGCCATTCTAAGTTGAGAGATTAAGTACCCTTGAATCCTAAGGGTCCCTAGGGTCAAACTAGCCCACTAGGTACCTCCAGTAAGCGCCACAGAGCTGCGCTGCATAGAGGTGTAAAAAGGGGCGTGGCCTCAGAACACCTGTCTGCAACGCAGCTCCCTGGCGCATACTGGAGATACCTGTTGGGCTAGTTGGCCCTCAGGGACCCTCAGTATTGAAGGGGAATTAATTCCCCAACTTACAACTGGCCAGGGGGCGCATTTGCAGAGTGCTGCAAGGAGGGGGCGTGGCCTCCGGCGCGATGCCGGTCTTTTATTTTTTGTATTTTTTTAAGAAGGAGGGCTGTGTGGTCCCCCCTTCTTTTTCTAATTTATTGGCCCTGGGGACCCCATCCCCCAGGGCCTGCACCCTAATTTGTTTTGTTGAAAAAAATTAATTTGGAAGGGGGCCGCGTGGCCCCCCTCCCAAGGCCTTAATCGGCCCCGGGGACCCCATCCCCCCGGGCCGGCCTTTGTTTTTTATTATTTTAAAAAAATATATATTTATAGAAACACCTAGGACATGCTGGACAAACCGTATGTACCTATCACCATGACGATTTGCGTGATATTCATTAAAAGACGACTTTGCACACAATGTATCCACGTGGAATGTATTTACACCACTAGTGAAGCTCTGACATGTCTGACGCCCTACCGCGCCTAATCCCGGTGCCCCCGCCGGTGGGTACTCTCCAAGTAGACACCCTTGTCGTTTATTTATACAAACATGGGTAGCTATTGACAGGCACATTTAATACAGACGCACACCAAGCCATTCAAAGGGGATTCGACAAAAATTCAACCAAACTATGCAAGAAACCCCCCCTCATGGTTAATAAAACACACATCCACCGCCGGATGTGTAATACTTTTTATTTTACTCTCTGGAAAGGAGACGAACCTCACTTGAGAGTCACAGCGTGCTCCTGGCTGAGCCCAATGCTGTGTTACACCCACCAGTGCCCGCCGAGTGCCACACACCTTTGTGTTGTATTCCACCAGCTAGTGCGTATGCTATGACACGCTCTAGCCCATGTGCACTGTAACACCACCCCATGAATATGTCATGCCACACTTGCCTTCGCACTGGTTATATTGCCCCATCTAACGTGCCTTCCTCGATGTCTATGTTATAACGCACAGCGCTATGCCATACATATTACAATCTGGGATCCATATCTTTGTCACAGTGCATATGCAACGTTACACTCCCCAGCACATATTTTATATTACAACTTTAGAGACTAGTTAGGTTACACAACACTGCCCTGTGCATATTACACTCCAAGGCGCATATCGCATAGCACGGGCTAGTGCCTGTGCTATCTCGCGCTCTCCAATGAATCTGTCATTGCGCACAATGTATTGCATATTATATTTCACGCCCCAGTTCATCTTATTTCACACTTTTTGGTGCATAGTTTATACCATATACTATATCTAGTTTTCATTTTCAATCGTGCTCTCAGGACTATGTTCTATATAACACTGCGTCCACCTACCCTTTTCACAGGCATTACATTTTGCGATGGGGGGTGGAGGGTCAGGGGGTGTTTCTGACAAGTGAGCCCAGAGTCACAGTCACAAACGTCCTCTTCTTCCTGAATAAAAGTGAGAATATGCTGCATACTTGTTCATATTTTAAGTAGTTCGCACAGACACACATTTTAAAAACAATAAAGTTCCTAATACCCACCTTCTCTGAACAGTTAGCCTGCTGCCCCATCCACCTCCTCCCTATCCTCTGTTGTCTGAATCCATGGACTAGCCTCTTCCCTCCTGCCATGCATGGTCTGATGTGCTGCCACTGCCCTCCATTTAGCATGATGTACCAGTCCACTCCTCCTGTCCTCCATTGGCCAATTCTATGGCCCATCATTGACCTCCTGCTTAGCCTCTGTGCTTAGCTTGCTGCCCCTATTCTCCTTCCCCCTGCCCTCCGATGTCTTTGTGCATGCCCCTGCTCCATCCTTTTTGCCCACCATGTTCCATGGACCTGCCACTCCTATCTACTCGGAGTGTTCTGTTGAGCTGCCACTCCCCTCCCACCTGCCTAGCATTGTCAGATGACTGTAACCTGTCCCTGCCACCTCCACCCTGCCTGTCCACATGCCATGTCCCTATCCCCTTCCTCCTGTCCTCCAAGGTCCATTTTACTGCCACACCCTTCTGCCCTCCCTGGTCTGTTGTGCTGCAACTGCTCCTCCAGCCTGCCCCGCGCGGTCTGTTGTGAGGCCCCTTCCCCTGAACTCTCTTGTCTGTGCCCAGGTCCTGACCCTCCCTTCTATCCTCCATGGTCCTTTGTGCATGCCCCTGCACTCTCCTTCTTGCCCATCATAGCCATTGTGCTGCCACTAACCCTCCCGCTTGCCATGCATGGTCTTTTGTGCTGCCATGGCCCCTCCCACCTTCCCTGTGTGGTCAGCTAGCTGCCCCTGACCCCCTCCCACCTTCCCTCCATGGTCTGTGTGTATGCCATCATAGTCTCACTGTTGCTCTCCATGGTGTGTCTTGTTTCTAGTGCCCATCCTGCCTGACCTCCATGGTCATCTTGCTGCTCCTGCCCTGCCTCCTTGCCCCCAGCCCTCTGTTTCCATGTGCAGATCTCTATTCCCTCCCTCCTGGCTTGTCTGTTCCATTGTAATGCCCCTGATCCGTCCCTCCTGCCCTTTATGGTCTGTTATTCTGCAGCTTTCTCTCCTGTCTATCCAATATGGTCAGCTAGCTACCATTGCCTCTTTCCCCTCTGTTCTCTGTTGTCCATGTGCATGGTCCTGTCCCCTCCCTATTGCTTGCTATGGATTGTTGTGCTGCACTCCCGTCCCACATGCCCTGTGTGGTGTATGTGCTGCTGCAAACCCTGATGCCTGCCCTGTAGGGTCAGTTTGGTGCACCTCTCCATGTCCCTCCTGTCCTCTGTTATCCGAGTCCATGTCCCTACCCCAATTCCTCCTGCCTACCATGATCCAATGTACCATACTTGCGAACATTTTGAACTTGGTAAGAGGGAGATTTTGAAAAAAAACTGGGGTATTGATTTTCCCCTTTGAGTTACATTGAAAAAGAGGAGATTGTAGACAGGAGACAGATCAAATAAAGCCCATTTGAGCTTAAAAACATTGGACGTTTCCTGGCTGAAACGGGTCTGTTGGCATGTATGGTTGTACTGCCACTGCCTCTTCCTTCTGCCCACAATGGTCTATTATATTGCCACAGCCTCTCTTGCCAGTCCTGTATTGTTGGTTTGTTGCCCCTGTCCCCCTTTCCACTACCCTTCATTGTCTGTTGTGCTGCCACTGCCCTTCCTGCCTGCCCAGTGTGGTCAAATTGTTGCATCTGCACACTCCTACCTGCCTTCAATTTTCAGAGTCCGTGCCCCTGGCCTCTGCCTTTCAACAGTATCCCAATGAACAACTAGATTGCTAACATGCTATATTTATTACAAAAGTGTGGAACGCCTGACGTCATCTTGATGTAATCAAAACTGTAATACCTAGAGCATTTCCTTTAGAAATTCCATATATGAGAAGGTCTTATTTGCATCAAAATTATGGTTAGTGCTCTAAAAAACTAAAATGAGGACATATTTTCTGAGTTTTCAAATAGCGACAAAGAACTTTTAAATTATTTGTAATCTTTATGTTTTTTTATCCAGTTGACCACTTGATTAAATGTTGCACTTAAGGGAGAGGATGTGGTGTTACTTCCAGAGCTGCAGACTTTGCAACTGGGGAACCAGGTTGGAGTTTCTGCTTCAGCTCAACATTCTGTGATTCTGGTCAAATCACTTAATCTCCCCATGTCTACAACCAAAATGAATTTGATCTTGTGTGATGTAACCAATGCTCATGTAAAGCACTCCAATACCTGACAAGTCTGCACTATATAAAACTGCAAATACACAAAAAATACGTGTTTTGCACACTTCTGTCATTGGGCTACATGTGGGCTACATCTGGGTGATATTTGTGCTGCATTTGGGCTCTTTTGTCTCTGGTGGCCATCTTGGGAGATTTATTTGTTATGAAGTTTCCTAATTTCCTCATTTACTGCAGTCTCCTCAGTAGGAAATGCTTTCAGTTTTTTACTTTGATTCCATCAAGAAGGTATTCAGATATGTCACACATTTGCCATAAATTCTGAATGTTAGCACTCCAGTTGCTCATTAGATCACTGTAGGAAAGCTACTGCTCCCCACGGAAGTCTGCTGCTGGTATTAAAAGTGCATGTTTCAGTCTGCATATCAGAATCAGAATTTTTTAATGAAATAGGGTTTGAGAAGTCAATCAAAATGTGCCCTAATTTTTCTTTCTTCAGCACTAATCATAATTTCTATGGCAAAATGAACCCCCTCATTGTGTTCCTTTTTAAATTAAATGTTTTAAATGTTACCAGTTTATTCCAATCAAGATGGCTTCAGGTGTGCCATACTTTTGTCATAAGTAAGACAGTAAGCGCTCTAGTTGTTCTTAAGAACACTCTGGGACATTCTGTCATTGGGCTATACTTGGGCTACATCTGGGTGATATTTGGGCTACATTTGGGCTCTTTTGTCTCTGGTGGCAATCTTGGGAGATGTATTTGTTAGGAAGTTTCCTAATTTCCTCATTTACTGCAGTCTCCTCAGTAGGAAATACTTTCAGTTTTTTTACTTTGGTTCCATCAAGAAGGCATTCAGATGTGTCAAACATTTCCCATAAATTCTGAATGTTAGCACTCTAGTTGCTTATTAGATCACTGTAGTAAAGCTACTGCTCACCAGGGAAGTCTGCTGCTGGTATTGAAAGTGCTTGTTTCAGTATGCATGTCAGAATTTTTTAATGAAATAAAAGAGGATTTGAGAAGTCACTCAAAATGTGCCCTAATTTTTCTTTCTGCAGCACTATTCATACTTTCTATGGCAAAATGAACCCCCTCATTTTGTTCCTTTTCAAATTAAATGTTTTAAGAGTTACCACTTTATTCCAATCAAGATGGCTTCAGGTGTGCAATACGTTTGTCATAAGTAGGACTGTTAGCGCTCTAGTTGTTCTTTAGAACACTCTGGGAAGCTGCAGTAGAACACAAAGGAATCGACTGACAGTCTCTGCCCTTGTTGGATGTACATGTTTTACTGAGAATGTCAGACTTCATTCTCACATGACTGAGAAAGATAATGTGAATTTACAGAAAATATGCTCTCAGTTTAGCTTATAGATCACCTTCCAAACCTCTGTGCGAAAAGCATGAGAAAATAGTTTTCTCTCAAACATGATTCATGATATCACAGCAGAAGGCTTTTTCACATGGTAAAATCACCTTAGAACACACCACAATTCCTAAAATGAGTATGGTACCATCAACAAATGATTTATAATGTAACTAAAGTCTTAAAACCTTCTATTAACTGCAATGCTTTTTAATGAGGTAATCATGTATATTGGTCCCAAGATGGCTGCCAACACTTCTTAGATGAAGTACTGACAGCCAATCAGATCTCACGATGAGATGTGTGGTTAGGCTCCGCCCAGATATATCTATCTTTTTAACTCTAATTTTCTCAGGAACTACTGAACGGATTTACACCATTTAAGCAAAAGGCACGAGTCTGAACTGAGGACTACCTCTTTGCCAAATTTGGTGTAATTCCGTTCAGCAGTTCGGGATGTAGCTGCGTCAACAGGTCCTACGGGAAAATGCATGGGGAAGACGCCTTTTGGGACCCCCCCTTTTTTCCCTCGGCCCCCGCTTGACGAATCACCGTGAAATTTTCAGGATAGGAGCGGACCGGAGCTGGCTAAAGGTTTGGAAAAGTTCGCGAAGATTCGTCAATCGGCGCCAACGTTATTCCAAATAGAATGTTGCAGATTTCCTATGGAAAATAGGTCCTAACTATACCTACCTACTGGTGACTGCCAGTAGGTAATATATATATATATATATACACACTTAAAAAACCATAGGTTTCACAAATGTTATAGTTAGGTGGACATTTAACTCGTAAAAAAACAATGAAATTCCACCGTTATAGTTAGTTCAGATAACTATAACTCGCGCGGCCGCAATCCAGTGCTCATGACGTCACATATTTCATCACTCACGACATGGTCAGTGGCATCACTCATGACATCACTAATGACATCATCCTTGTGATAGAATGGCGGTCGCGCGAGTTATAGTTATCTGAACTAACTATAACGGTGGAATTTCATTGGTTTTTTACGAGTGAAATGTCCACCTAACTATAACATTTGTGAAACCTATGGTTTTTTAAGTGAATTTGCAAGGTTTTTTTAAATGCTAATTCCTAACTATAACGTGCCTGAAACCTATGGTTTTTTAAGTGAATTTATACGGTTTTTTAAATGGTAATTTTTTAAAAATATTTTTTTACATTTTTTTATGGTTTTTCACCGTGCGCGCACGGTGCCCGCACCCCGCAATTTAAAAAAAAAAAAAAAATGTTTTTTCACCCTTCGGGGTCCTTTAGGGACCCCCTGACAAAGGCTAGGGGGTCAGGAACTCTCTACCCTGCCCCATTTTCACGTTCGCCACCTCTCTTTGTCACTCTCGCACCCACAACAAACAAAATGGCGGCCGACACTTCCTGATTTCGACCGATTCGAACGTTGACTGACATGTAACCACCAATCAGAATTACGCTCGCGCACGTTAGGGTGCGCGCACGGTGCGCGGCTATAGATATGTATGTGCTTTTAAATGCAATTTTCTCTTTAACTACTGAACAGATTGACTCCATATATGCAAAATGCACTTCCCTGACCTGAGGACTACCTCTCTGCCAAATTTCAAGTAATTCTGATCAGCCGTTCGGGCTGTACCTTTGACTAAAGGTCCTATGGGAAAATGCATGGGAAAAACGCGTTTTGGGACCCCCTTTTTTCTCGGCCCCTGCTTGACGAATCACCCCAAGACTTTCAGGATAGGAGCTGAGCGGAGCGCCCCATTAGTTTTGAAAATTTCGCGAGGATTCGTCAACCGGCGCCAAAGTTATTCAAAATAGAATTTTCAGATTTCCTATGGAAAGACGGTCCTAACTATAACTATCTACTGGCGACCGCCAGTAGATAATCAGAAAACTGATCCAGCCCCGCCACTAGCAAGCACAGGTGGGGAAAGTCTTGCAAGGACCTCTTCAACCAACAGGAATCTGGATTCAGTGCAAGAACAGGTTTATTAGGCATAAAATAAATCCAGCATGTTCGTCGGACATAGTGTCCGTCATGACGCGTTTCGCTCGCTTCCGCGAGCTTGATCACATATTATATATACATTATATAGCTACATATATATATCTATATATATGTATATATATATATAGATATATATATATCTATAGATAGATAGATAGATATATAGATATATACACACATAAATAGGATTTAGTAGGGAATATAATTATCAAATCATAATAGTAATACACATAATAAAGATAATTAGAATTCCTAATAAACCTCAGTAACTGAGGCCTACCTTAATCAAACAGACGACGAAGAGCCGCTTGGCCAACCGCAGCATCGGTCTTTCGCAAAGTATCCAGGAGGAAGTGCCTTGTGAAGGTATGGAGACTTGTCCATTTCGCTGCCCTAAAGATGTCTGGCAAGGACACACCGGTAAACAGGGCCGAGGCCGTTGCCATCCTCCTCCTGGAATGGGCAGTCACTTTGGAAGCAAGTGGGCGCCCGCCCTTTCGTGGCAGAAGGTTACAGTATAAGACGCCCAATGAGCAATCGAAGCTCTAGACAAAGCCTGATCCTTCCTTGGGGAAGAGAAGGCGATGAGCAATTGAGTAGATTTGCGCTAAGATTAGGTCCTCTGAAGGTAAAACTTTAAACAGTGCTTGATGTCCAAGGAATGCAGAGCTCTCTCTGCTGGTGTAGATGGAGCAGGAAAGAATGAAGGCAGGACCACAGGTTCGTTCAGATGGAACATGGTAGGTACTTTGGGTGTGAATGAGGGATTAGTGCGTAGCACCACTCTATCCTGCTGGAATTGAAGGTAAGGTTCTGTTACTGTGAAGGCCTGAATTTCACTAATACGTCTAGCCGACGTGATGGCTAAGAGAAAAGCCACCTTCCAAGATAGAAATTTTATGTCACACTTGTGAATAGGCTCGAATAGCGCTTTCATGAGATCAGACCGCACAATGTTCAACTGCCAGAACACCAGAGCAGGCCGAACCGGCGGGTAGGCCCTAAAAAGGCCTTTCATGAATTCCTTCCCCAACCTGCAGGACCATAGGGACGACTGGTTCGAACGTCTCCTATACCTTGACATTGCGGTCAAATGGACTTTTACCGAGAAATGAGAGAGACCAGCTTTTGCTAGCGACAAGAGATATGGCAAAACCTCCTACGGAGATGAAGAGAGTGGATGGCAAGAGTGATTTGCACACCAGAAGCAAAATCTTTTCCATTTGGCTGAATAACACTTGACCGTGGAGGGAGCATGGGCCTTGTTAAGAATGGAACGGCACTTCTCAGAAATATCTTTGTCCTCAAACTCAGTGTGGTGAGGAGCCAGGTCGACAAGTGAAGAGATTGAATTTGAGGATGAATCACCTGGCCTTGGTCTATAGAAAGTGGATGTCCTAAAGGATGAAGACGAACTGGAGAGCCTTCTGATAGGTGAGACAGCTCTGGGAACCAGTATTGCCTTGCACAACCCGGGGCAATGAGAATGATGCGGCAAGGTTCCCATTTCATTTTTTGTGGGACCTTGGGGATCAGTGGGAGCGGAGGGAATGTGTAGGCAAATGTCCTTTTCTAGGAGAAATGGAAGGTGATCCCTAGGGAACCTGGTTGAGGGAATCTGCTGGCATAGAACTTGCATTTTTTGTTGAGTAATGTAGCGAACAGATCCAGGGTTGGCAAACCCAACACTGAAAAATTCTTTAGAGTTGAACGGCGTCCAATTCCCATTAGTGGCACTGCTTGAAATCTCTGCTGAGTGAATCAGCCCATTCGTTGAGCACCCCTGGAACGTGTTGGACTTGTAATGAGGTAAATCAACCAATTCCAAATTCGTTGCGCCAGACTTGAGAGAACCGGCGAAATCTGATCTAGTAGTCCCAATTAGCAAGTTTACCAATCGGCTCCGTAACGTTACCTCAAATTGTACCTTCTCTTGCTTCAACGAAGCAAAGCAGAGTTTGGTATGACAGGGCGGGAGCCCTGCTACCGCCCTGCCATAGCAAACAGCAGTGTCCCAGGGGTGGGCACCCCAAGACACTGCAGGAGCTGGCCCTGGGTGGTGGCGGTCCCCAGGGCCACTATGGGCTCCAGGAGGGGTGTTGCACAGCTCCCCTTCCAACATTTCTAAAGGTGGTGATCCCCAGATCTTGGAGGTCCATAACGGACCCCTGAATTTCAATTTTAAGCCCCCTGGGGAGGTGGTCTGTGAGGCATGTGGGGAGGGGCTCTTTTCCCCCACACACATCATTTTTATTTTAAAACAGAGCCGGGGAGGTGGTGGGGACCCGTGCCAAACCGCAGTATATTATCAAAAACCCAGAGGAGGTGGTGGTCCCAGAGTCAGCGTGTGGAGTTTAAGACCCCCCACACATTTTTTTTGTTTCAGCCCCAGTGAGGTGGCGGTCCCTGGGTCTGCGGGCGGCTCCGCAGGCCCTTGCAAATTATTTGCAGTGTGCCCCTGGGACCTGGCCCACCCGGGGGCTTTGAAAAACGAAGCGCATGAACCTGTGTTTTATTTTTCAAGGCAGGAGGCGCTCACCCAGTGCGACTTCCATTTTTAAAAAAAATGTTTTAATTAGGGGGGACCCTGGGGGTCCTTGTGGAACCCCCTGAGCAGGCCTAGGGAGTCAGGGTGTTCCTACCCTGCCCCCTATTCTTGTTTTTCATCCTTTTTCCACAGCTATCTTCTGACTCGGTAACCGAGTCACAAAATGGCTGGCAACACTTCCTGGTTTGGAGTGTTGGCAGCCAATCAGAGTGTAGCTCGTGCCCGAGAGGGTGCGCGAACCCACCTCAGTGCTCAGATATCGAAACTTTCTTTTTCTAATTTCTCAGCAACTACTGAATGGATTTACACCATTTAACAACAAGCATTGGCATAGACAATAGGTCTCGCTTTTGGGACCTTCTAAATATTTAGTTATGCAGCACAATATCCTTGGTGCAACCACATCAACTGCTGCATGGCTAAGCACTTATAAGGTCCCAAAGGCGAGACCTATTGGCTATGCCAATGCTTGGTGTGGTTGTGTGTGTGGTTGTGTGTGGTTGTGTGTGGTTGTGTGTGTGTGTGGTTGTGTGTGTGGTTGTGTGTGTGTGTGGTTGTGTGTATGTGGCTGTGTGTGTGGTTGTGTGTGTGTGGCTGAGTGTGTGGCTGTGTGTGTGGCTGTGTGTGTGGCTGTGTGTGTGGTTGTGTGGTTGTGTGGTTGTGGGTGTGGTTGTGAGTGCAGTTGTGGTTGTGTGTGTGGATGTGTGGGTGTGTGTGTGGTTGTGTGTGGTTGTGTGTGTGTGGTTGTGGTTGTCTGTGTGGTTGTGGTTGTGTGTGGCTGTGTGTGTGTGTGGTTGTGTGTGTGGTTGTGTGTGGTTGTGGTTGTGTGTGTGGTTGTGTGTGTGTGGTTGTGTGTGTGTGGTTGTGTGTGTGTGTGGTTGTGTGTGTGGTTGTGTGTGTGGTTGTGTGTTTGGTTGTGTGTTTGGTTGTGTGTTTGGTTGTGTGTGTGGTTGTGTGGTTGTGGTTGTGTGGGTGTGGTTGTGTGTGTGTGGTTGTGTGTGTGTGGTTGTGTGTGTGTGGTTGTGTGTGTCTGTGTGTGTGTGGTTGGGTGTGGTTGTGTGTGTGTGTGTGGTTGTGGTTGCGTGTGTGGTTGTGGTTGCGTGTGTGGTTGGGTGTGGTTGTGTGTGGGTGTGGTTGTGTGTGTGTGTGTTTGTGTGTGGTTGTGTGTGTGGTTGTGGGTATGGTTGTGTGGTTGTACGTGTGTGGTTGTGGTAATGTGTGTGGTTGTGGGTGTGGTTGTGTGTGTGGTTGTGTGTGTGTGTGTGATGGTGTATATGTGTGTGGTTGTGTGTGTGGTTGTATGTGTGGTTGTACGTATGGTTGTGGTTGTGTGTGGTTGTGTGTGTGACAGTAATACTAAAAGCATCTCAATATAAAGGAACACAAACATCGAGTTTGTGGAAAGAGAAAGCACATTGTAAGTCAAACGGGCGCAGCAAAGCATTAACACAACAACAAAACAAACAAGATCACTTAGCGAAGACTGCTTGCTGATAATGGATACACACAGCCCATCATCTTAAGAGTTCGATTGCAGCCAATTTGCACTCAAACCTGCCCCCTCGTTGTGAGTTGCACTCCATATTTCATGAGTTGTAACTGCTGCACCCACCATAGCGCTTTGAGAACTAAAGCGCTACATAGGTCTAATCGATTAACCAGTCGCCAACATGCTGTGCTTTTAAAGAGAATGTGCCAAAAGTTTCCAGCTTCCTCATCATGTCCTCATGAAATCGCCAACAAAAGGACTCCCTGAATGGTGCAACTGACATGAAGCAGCCGCTGCGATCAGAAAAAAACAATGTGAACGTTGTCCAGTTTCACAGTAACATTTCCCTAATGTTCTTTAAGTCACAAAACAGTAATACTAAAAGCATCTCAAAATAAAGGAACACAAACATCGAGTTTGTGGAAAGAGAAAGCACATTGTAAGTCAAACGGGCGCAGCAAAGCATTAACATAACATGTTCTTTGATGTTTGATGTTCTTTGAACAAGAACATCAAAGGGGCGCCGCGAAAGTGATCGCGGGTGAAAGTGAAAGTGATGGCGGGCGCTTAATGAGCATGACGAGGTTTGTCACCCTCTGCTCCTAAGCGCGCGCCCGTGCACATGCACTGTAGCTCTAGGCTGGCAATGGTAGCATTTTTTGAGCCCTCACAAAAGTCTCGCCAGACTGGCACATGCGCTGGGTCAGGCGAGACCTAAAAAGGGCTCTTTCTGAACCAAGGGCTACCTCAATGAAGCGAAGCAGGATTGCATGTCAGCAGCTCCCCTTGCTCAAAAGCAGTACCGCATCCCGCAGGAAGTGGGGAGCCGGCAGGACAGTGGGGGCATTGGGGCTCCCCCCACAGTCGCCAACGAGTGGCCATGCCCTGGGGGATGGGGTCCCCGGGGCCAAAAGTGGTCCAGGAGGGGGAGCACGCGGTCCCCCGACTTTTTAAAAAACATATAAAAGGATTGGCCATGTCCTGGAGCGCATATAAATTAATAGAACACCACAATTTTTTTTTGCCAATGTTTGAATTTGCGTCTCAAGCGCGGCGCTCAGCGCGGCCCCCTAGTGTGTGCGGCTCCAAGGAAAAATAATTACGATTTTTAAAAAAAAAAGCTTGGTTATATGTTGGGTTATTGGGTGGCTCTAAAAAGAGTCCTTGTTTTGACTGGGAGATTGTTTTAGGCACATTTAGGTGCGGATGCAGAGCTTCAGGTTGTTGAGCAACACTGTTGCCTTGATCAGTGAAGTGTACTCCATCACTTTTGTAGATGCAATCCATATGGAAGCGTACATTGTTGTTATAGATGGAGCCCATAAGGTAAGCAGAAACAGCTTTCTTGACATTTTTTCTAGCTTTCTCAATTTGAAGACAAAATTGATTTTTTTAAAGTAGAGAATTAATTGGCTGTTTAAGAACTTTGTACATTCAAAAATAGGGTGTGTTTTACTTTCTTTAAAAACAGGTTTCTTATTGGTTAGTAAAAAATATTTGAAAGGTACACAGAAAGGATAAGGTCATATTTTGCAAAGTCAACCACACCTGCTGTTTGCATCTGCAACATTGTGTGGTGAACTTGAAAATATGGTGAACTTGAGACCTGTCAGTTTAGTTGAATGTTCCATGAACTGTTACTAAGGAAACTGGCATTAAAACGAATGTACTGATGAGAACGTTCACTTTAGTCTGCTGTTTAATTGACCCGTGAAGGAAAGCTTTATGATTATAAACAGAGACTGATTGAATTGCCTCTGATATATTCATTCCCAGGTCACAATAATCCAAGTTGGAATGTAGGAGAGAGAAAACACCCAAAAACTGGGCAAAAACTACAGTGTGCAAGAACCAACAATATAGAAATCGCACACAGTGGTGTTTCAAGAAGTGGATTTTCGGGGAGTGCACACGTTGGGCAACAAATAAAACTGATGGAGCCACATAAAAATGTCATCGTAACGAGTATCTCTCTAGCTAGGTTTCCTTAATTGTTTAAATTTGACTTTGCATTGGAGTGAGTATATTTCTTTGTACAGTATACATGACATTGGTAGAAAAGGACCTGTAACTTCACAAGAAGAACAAATGTTTGAAGTGTTCAGGAAATCATTCCTTTGTACAGTGTTATGGAGTGGGAGACAATACGTGGGGACGCAAGCAGGGCAGTAGAAGCAACACCAAGAGGGCTAAACTGGATAGCAAGGAAATGCAAGCAGTAGGGGAGAACTGGGGGGGGGGGGGCACATGGAAATATGGGAAAAGGCTTGTACGCTAGTTAAGGATGACCGCGTTGACGATTGGTTACGGCATTATCAGGACAGACAGGATGCAAAGTTTTTGAGCAGTGTTTTCTGGGAAGGGTTTCGGTTGGGATACAGAGGCCTCAAGGTCACTAGAATGGGCAGACAATTTGAAATCAGTGGCGACACAAAAAAGTTGTGAGGGAAAATTGGTAAAAGAAGTGCAAGAGGGCAGGATGGCTGGACCGGTTGAGCAATGGCCCATGTCCAACTTGAATGCATCCCCAAAAATATAAAAAAAGAAATATTACTCCTCCATCCTATGTGAACAAAGAGGCTAATTGGATTATGTGTCTTCCTCTGGAAATTACATAACTCTATGCCTAATTTCCTCCGTAATTTCTTTCCTTGTCACTTGCATGTCATATAGTCACATAATATTTATGACCCCTAGACTGCCTAATATGGCTGACACCATTACCGATCTAGTCCTTCCTCTATTCTCATAGCCATAATCAGTATTCCAAAATGACCGACGCCACTGCTGACTTAGTCCCATCTCTATTCTCACCCATATAAGCCAGTTTCATTCACTCCTCTGATCGACTCACTGTTGCGGGCGGAGGCTCCCTTCAATGCACCACAGCATTGATACTTGCCGGTAAGTGTTACTCGTTGTTCCCTAGATTAGTGAGGACATTCTTTTTCCCCTTTCTAAGTCCTTCTGTAGATTTGCTGACCCTGGGATTGAGCATTGCTCTCCTGTGAAGGCTACATACTTCTCCGCATTGTGGATTGCGATTATATGTGCATATGTAAATACTACCTTGGTACGTTTTAATGCTTACTACTGGCTTACTTGTAAACTGACCAATTTTTACGGTGCGTTACTATTTTGGATTTAGATTTATTACCTCTGTTTGGCAAGGTCTATAAATCCCCGTCCTGTCATCCTTCTGACTGTTGGAGATGGCCCTTTTTGCAGGGTTATCCCCAAACCTTTTGCTTCTTCCTCCTATTTTTTCCGGACCTGCTGCAGTTGGTTTTTTAGACTCCGGGCACTTTGCCACTGCTAGTCAGTGCTAAAGTGCACATGCTCTCTGTGAAACTTGTATTATGAATTGGTGTTTTATTGCTTGGCATATTTGATTTACTGGCAAGTCCCTAGTAAACTGCACTGAGACTGCCAGGGCCTGTAAATCAAATGCTACTCATGGGCCTGCAGCACTGATTGTGCTACCCACAGGAGTAGCTTTGTAAAGGTAACTCAGACCTGCCACTGCAGTGGCCCTGTCTGTGTGCAGTCTAGGAGTGCCATGTTGACTTGGCAAGTGCACCCACTTGTCAGGGCCTAACCTTCCCTTTTCTTACATGTGAGTCACCCCTAAGATAGGCCCAAGGGACCCCTGTGGGAGGGTGCAGTGTATGTGAAAAGTATGACATGGCCTGATGTGTGTGACATGTCCTGGTAGTGAATTACAGTGCATTTTGTTTTCACTACTCAAAGGCTATCTGTGCAATAGAATAGAATGGAAGTTTATTTATAACATCTTATAAATATAAATTCCTGTTGGGACCAGATATGAAGATAAAGTTTAGTATGCCTGAACCCAGAATGTTAAAATGCATCTTTTAGTGAGGGTGATTTTTACATTCTGTGTTTGATTATACCACTTTTAGAAAGTAGGTATTTTCTTGCTTAGCCATCCAGTGTGCCTCTGCTAGGATGTGTATTGACTGTCTGGCTTTGGAGTGGCAGGGGCACTTCACACCGCAGCCCCGACGCTGGAACTCTCGACTTCAACCGCGAGGAGTTCATTGTGCAACACGTGTGACATCAACGGGCCGACGACTTCTGCACCGATCTCCAGAACTGACGCCTGCAGACGCCGGCTCTTCGGGGCTCACCGAGAGGTCGCTCACACCATGCATTTCTAAAGGTACTGTTTTGCGGGTCTTTCCGACACCTTAGCTGGCACATGACACCACGCTCAGCCAGAACTGTTTGGATTTGTTGTTCATGACACCTTGACTTCAAGGACCTGTATTTCAAGTCTATTTTGAATATTGAAGATTTCTGAGAACTGTATGGTGGATATTTATCGTTTTTGGTCATGTTTTGGATATATAAAAAAATTGGATATATTTCTAAACTGGTGTGGTGTACTTTTGTAGTGTCTACACTGTATTACTGTTGGTTATGTGCAAATGCTTTACACACTGCCTCTGAGATGAGCCTGACTGCTCATGCCAAGCTACCAAGGGGGTGAGTAGGAGTTATTTTGAGAGTGTAACTCCCTTACTCTGACTAGGAAGAAGGATCCCTACTTGGACAAAGGTGCAAACCCTTGCCAACTAGAGAACCCCATTTCTAACACTGATGCTATAATAGATACGTGGATTCATAATTTTCTTATAGCATGGTATTATGATAGAATACCAATTTCAGTATACCTAGGACGCGGTCTAGTCTACTTCTCGTCTGGTTTTGGTGCGGTTAATTGTTTTTTTCACTGCCTATAAGGCAATTACACCATTATAGGCATGTTTATCATATGTCACGCTTAACCTTAGTACAACTGCATTCTCTCGCTCAAACTGGTACATATGTCTAATTTCTGCTTTTACTCTTTTCTTCTTCCCAATTTCCTCCACAGGTGTTGTTAAATATACATAAAATGACATTTATTTTTTGAAAAAACAATAAATGTAATCATGCTTGTATTTTGATGATGATCCTGCATTAATCATGGATCGAAAAGTCATCGACCTTAAACACTCTGACCCTTTAAATATGTGTATATGACTTCTGTGTGCATTATAGTTCTCCTTGATGTAAATAAGTGAACCCCATTGTGGATACAACTGAAGGTCATTTAAGCTCTCATGCCTGTTTGTTCTAATGTTTTTAACACCCGTTGAGGATTACCCCAGTGGGGCAAATCTTCCACACATATATATGTTTGATTCAAAGTGTACTACATCTCCATTTTTGATTACTATTGGACATTATTCTTGTCTCCAGAGCATTATTATCTACTCATTGACTGTAGGAACCTTTGTTCCTGAAAATACTTACTACCCTTGGCCCCTATCGATTCTTGGGTTCTCTTGTACTTATTAACCCCTAAGAAAGAACAAGGTGAATTCCAGCTCATACAGCACTTGTAATTGCCAGAAGGGAGCTCAGTTAATGTTTTTATCTGGTATAAGGATGCGTCTGTGTCATTTTCCTCAGAGGATGCAGCCATGGCTTCAGAAAGGTTGAGAAGTTGTGAAAGCAAATTAATGCAAAATTGGATTGTGCTTGAAACAATACCAGAAAACAAAATATTCAAAAAGCCAATTTTCCTGCAAAATAAGTAATTGCTGTAAATAGGTTTTTTTGTTTCCAATATGAATTTTTTGCAGAGAAATCTTCCATGGGGTAGGTTTTGCAAGGGTGGGTACCACTGCAACATAATGAAGTTGGAAAGTTTATCACCTTCACAGAACGTAGGGGGTCATTACGATTGCGGTGAATCCGCCACCAGCAGTCTGCCGGTGGCGGATTTACTACAATTGTGCGGCCAAATCCTGCCCGCCAGATGGCGGGCGGTGTGGGTGGCGGACGGAATGTCCATCCACCACGGATCTGACAGCAGCAATCGTAACGATTGCTGCTATCACACCGCTCGCATCAATAGAACGGTGGCGTTGCCTAGTAGGTACTGTCTGTCATATTATGATGCTGCATCCCGGCCAGCCTTTCCATGGCAGTGAACCAAAATGAGTATCAATGACCTGCATGCATGTGTTTTTTGGAAATATAATAATAATAGCAGCGTATTTAACTTCTGTTTGAATGTGTGTGACATTTTCCTTGTACTTGTGCACAATGTGTATTGTGTTGCCTTGTGTGTAAGTTTCTTGTGTTTTCTTTTCTAGTGGGATGTTGTTGGTGCTTGCTGTGTCTGTGCAGAGTAGGTGCTGGTGATTCTAGAGGTCTCTGGCAAGTGAGTGGTATTGTTTTACAGTATACAGGTCTTCGTGTGCTCTGTATTGATTGACCTTACCTTGCAACTGCTATGTGCCAGTAGTTTTTCTTTTTGTTTTATAAATCTGCGCTGGGTTAAATTACTTTTTTGTACTTAGTGTTGGGTACAGTTGACGTGTTTGTCAAGTTACTTGTATAACTAAAGATTATGGCTAGATGCAGGATGACCGCTCAGCAGGTTTTTGGCATGCTGTTCAAGTCTTCATCTGACGATGATTATGAGACGGACTCTGCATCTGAGGCAGAGGAGGAAGGCCAGGATTATAGCAGTGAATTTTCTGTCAGAGAGAAATCCTCTGATGATGAAGCCATTCTCATTATGGATGAAGAGACGCTTTTAGAGGAAGACACTGGTGTGCCAATAGTGCAGCAAGAGGCATCTGGATTGCAGCCTGAGGCTGCAAGGTTTCCTTTTGGAAGTGCAGGACTCTGGGTTGACCGAAACATGGTGCAGCCGGTGTTCCCTGCCTTTAGTGGTGTTGCAGGGTGTACAGTGAATTGTGAAAAACATTTGCCTATACTTTTTTCAGTTGTTTATGGAAGATGTATTTTTGGATGAGATTGTTAAGCGGACTAATTTGTACGCTGAACAGTATTTGAGGGACCACAGTGCTCGACTTAAGCACCACTCTAAAGCTACTCGGTGGACTCACACAAATCTGGATGAGTTGAAGAAGTTCTTGGGTTTAAATTTATTGATGGGCCTGATAAGGAAGCTATTACTGTCCTCATATTGGTCTACTAATTCCTTGGTGGCAATGGCTATATTTCCTGCAACCATGAGTCGTAATCGGTGTTTGTTTATTTTCTGGATGTTGTATTATGTTGATAATGATTTAGAGTTGCCACGAGATCACCCTGATTGTGACCATCTTTTTAAATTTCAGCCTCTCCTTGATCACTTTGAAGATCGATTTTCAGAGATCTATGTGCCAGGAACGGCTCCTCCATGTGGGCTGAGGAACGTCGCTCCACTGCTTTCTGGCAGTGAGAGAAAGAGAAACCTAAAATGGTATAAATACAATTTTATGTTTCTGCTTCTCGCCCTGCGAGAAAGTAGAAGAAGGGTTTGGTTGGGGGTGGGTGGGTTTGCTGGAGTCCATGGGAGGAGGAGGGGCTAGCCCAATGTTGTGGGCACTGACTGTTTGGTCAGCCCCAGGGCCGACCAAACCAGTCATGCACACTCTCCCTTTTCTTCATGTAGGCTTGTAGGCTGCATGCAGCCTACATGGAGAAAAAGGCCTCCCCATAGACGCCTGTGCGCTTGGTGTCCCAGCTAATCACAGCGCTGCCATTGCACAGCATTGTGATTGGCTTTGGGGAGGGGAGGGAGGCTGCCTGCAGCTGCTTCCTGCAAGGATGATGAGACAAGGGACCGGACCGCCAAAGGTAAGTTTCTATTATAAAATATAAAATATAATATAAAATTAACCCCCCTGCCACGCGACCCCCCCACACACACACAAGTCACGCCGCCCATGACTGCTATGTGCCTGGAAAAGAAATAGCTGTGGATGAGTCTTTGGTCGAGTTTAAGGGCCTATTGGTTTTTAGGCAGTTCATTTCTAGCAAGATGGCACGTTATGGAACTAAGCTGTATATACTTTCTGAGAGTAGCACTGGATATGTCTAAAGTTTTAGGGTCTACACCAGTAGGATTCCATTATTGACCCCCCCCTGGTTGTCCATATACCTTTTGAGTTACAGAGAAAATTTGTGTGGGAACTTGGTAAAGGTCACCATTTCAGGTCACCATTTATACTTTGATAACTTTTACACTGATGTGCTATTATTCAGGGAATTGTTCAAAGTGGACACTGTTGCTTGTGACTCAATTAACTTTAACTGGAAAGGTTACCCAAATTAGCTTGTTTGTAAAAAAACTTTTGAAGGGACATTGCAGTGCCTTATGTAGCGATGAACTTCTCGCTCTGAAGTTTTTTGACAGAAGAGATATCTATGTGCGGTCTACCCTCCATGATGAAAGTACTTCACCTGTGACTGTTTGGGTTCAGCTTGCTGAAGTGCGCAAACCTGCGAGCATTTTAGACTACAACAAGCACATGGGTGGTGTACATCGAGTAGATCGGAGGTTGGAACCTTAGACTGCTGTTCATAAGGAGTATATTTGGTATAAGAAGTTGGCTATCCATTTATTCCATTTAGAAATCTCCAATGCTTTTGTTGTATTCAAGGATTGTTCTCCAGAGTCAAAGATGACATTTGTTTAGTTTCAGCAGTCTTCGATAGGCAGCCTTGTTGTACTGGAACAGGCAAAAGATCCCATAGAAGCAGTGGTGGAAGATGTAGCTATATTGAAAGATCGCCATTTTCTTGATCACATGCCTCCCACAGTCAACAAAAATGTCCCCCTTAAGAAATATAGAGTCTGTGCCCAAAGAGGCATCCAGAAGGAAAGTTGTATGCGCTGCTCTGATTGTCCTTTTAATCCTGGGCTGTGTGTGCCCACATATTTTAAATTGTACCACATTGAACAGACTTTTTGGTTGCAACCGTGAGCGTAAAAACAAACTGATTGGTCTTTATTGTTTCATATTTTTTGTTCAGAGTTCATGAATGGCATTAGTGAGATGTATTTAGTTAGAGCTGTTGTGTTTGTAGTTATAGTCTTATATCTATTGGCAATTGGTTTGTGTTTTCTTTTTTGTATGAAAAATGTGATGCCGGTTTGTGTGGACTAGTGCTTGGCTGGTTGTGTGCATGGACTGGCATTCGGCTGGCAGGGTGAGTGGACTGGCGTTTGGCTGGCAGTGTGCGTGGACTGGTGTTTGGCTGGCAGTATGCATGGACTATCGCATGGCTGGTGGTGTAAGTGGACTGGTGCTTGGCTGCCGGGGTGAGTGGATTGGCGCTAGGCTGTAGGTGTGCACGGACTGGCACTTGGCTGGCAGTGTGGGTGGACTGGCGCTTGGCTGGCGGTGTGCGAGTTGCGACTTGATGCTGGTAACTACACAACCTGCTAGCCTAGGCACTGAGTCAATCGCCAGCAGGTGTGATTGCTGTGTCAGTCATGTGGACATATGAAAGTGATGGGCCCGTGAATGGCACTGTCTGTTGAGGCAAGTGTTGTAATGTGCCGGGCCTGCGGCTGGCAGTGTGAACGGTCTTTTATGTGTCACGTATAAAAGGTGCGTTGATGGCCGGTAAAGATGTGGGTGCCTTTCCGTTGCTTTACAGCTGGTTCAGGTTTTTAACCTTTTAATTATTAGCAGTGCATTTCTTTTTGGTGAACTCTTGTTAATAACATTTTACACTCTGAACCTTCACTCAACATTGTGCCAAATCCAACCAGTATGAGTGTGTGCTTTAGGAATAATTGGCTGTGAAGTAATGTTTGTCTTTTCTGTCTTTCTCTGCCAAGGTGTACATTGTCTCTAGGTAAAATCTACCAATTCTAGATACTTTCGTTAACTAAAACCTCTGGAGAGTACGGGGTAGTGTCCCTCTTGTGGATCCCAACAAGTTTTCTTATCCAAAATGCCCTTTAAACCTCGAAATATGACTACAGTCACACATATTACATGCATTACTGTGTCATATTCTTCCAGAATCAGAAAGAAACCACTAATTTCATTCCAACCAGTGTTCCCCCAGGTCTCCCAATAAAAGGGCTACCTCACTTGTGTGGGTGGGCCAAGTGCCCGCGAGAGGGAAGGGCCCAAAACATAAAGTGGAGGCATTGAATATTATCAATAACAAAACGGCCTGGTGGACATTTCTGAAAACAAGACACCTGGGGGAGCCCAGGGAGGTGTGGCTCGTGTGAATTCCCCAGCATTTTCTTACCCAGGTGACTGCCTTGCAAAACCAGGTTTTCTTGTGATTGATAATTTTCAAATCTCCAAAGTATGTGTTGGGCCTTAACAGGCGTGGGAACCTTTATCAGGAGACTTGGGGTAATGCTGAGTGGGTGGAAGTTTGAGGCTACCCGCAGAATCCAGAACTTTACACCACATAAATGTGAGGAAAATGTGTTTTTTTGACAAAGTTTGAGGTTTGCAAGGGATTCTGGGTATCAGACCCTGGTGCGAGCCACACAAGACACCGCATCCTGGATTCCCCTGGGTGTCTAGTATTCAAAAAGGTACAGATTTGCTAGCTTTCCTTGGGTGCCGTCTGAGCTATGGCCCAAAATCCACAGCTAGACACATTGCAAAAAAAGAGTCAGTTTGCTGTGGACAAATGTGATGTGTCCACGTTGCGTTTTAGGCAGTTTCGTGTCGTGGGCACTAGGCTTACCCACACAATCAGGAAACTTAGGGCAAAGCAGGGTGGGAGGAAGTATGTGGCTCCCTGCAGATTCTAGAACTTTCCATCACAGAAATAAGGAAAATGTGGGTTTTTTTGGGCTAAAAGGTTTGCAAGGGATTCTGGGTAAAATATCCTAATGAGAGCCTCATAAGTCACCCCATCCTGGATTCCTCGGGGTGTCTAGTTTTTAAAAGTGTACAGGTTTGCTAGGTTTCTCTAGATTCCCGGCTGAGCTAGGGCTTAAAATCCACAGCTAGGCACATTACAAAAAAAGGGTCAGTTTTCAGTGGAAAAATGTGATGTGTCCATGTTGCTTTTGGGGCTGTTTCATGTCGCAAGCACTAGGCCTAACCACACAGTGAGGTACCGTTTTTATCTGGAGACTCAGGGAAACACAGAATGGTAGAACAAATGTTACTACCAGTTGTCTTTCTATGCATCTCTGCCTTCCAAATGTAGGACCATGAGTGAAAAAGAAGACATTTGAAAAAATGCCTTGTAATTCAAATGCTACTATGGCTACCCACAAATTAAGAGATGTGCAAATAACCCCTGCTTCTAAACTCCATATCTTGTTCCCGCTTCGAAAATACATAGGTTTCCTTGATACCTATTTTTCACTCTTTATATTTTACCATATGATTTGCTGTATACCCGGTACAAAATGAAAAACCATTGCAGCTCAGTGGGTCCCGTGGATGTAACGGTATATTTCTTTAAAAAATCTAGCATAGTTAGAAGGAGTTAGAGGTGAAAATGTAGGCACAGATGGCTGTTTTTTTCAACTTTTTCAAAATTAATTTATTTCAACTGTCCCCTTGCTGAATCCAAAATTATGTCTGCTTTCCAGAAATGTATAGCTTTCTGGGATCCATTATTGGTTTTCCAATCATTCCACCACTAACAGAAAGGAGGTTGAAAGCACAATAAATAGCAAAAATAGGCTAAGTCCCAGTAAAATGTCAAAACTGCAGAAAATTTTGGTTTCTGACAAAAGTCTGCCTGTTCCCGAAAGCTGGGAAGATGGTGCTTATAGCACCACAAACCCTTTGTGATACCATTTACAGAGAAAAAACCATACGCTTTCTTCTGCAGCACTTTTTCCCCCCAAAAAACACATTTTCATGAATTTTGCTTAATTTCTTGGTCCCCTCCGGGGGAAGCAACAAACCCTGGGTACCTTTAGAATCCTCAGGTTGTTGGAAGAAAAGGACGCAAATTTGGTGTGGATACCTTATGTGGACAAAAAGTTATGGGGGCCTCAACGCGAACTTTCCCAAATAGCAAAAAAAAGAAAAGTGTGGCACGGGGGGGGGGGGGGGGGGGGGGGCGGCGGAGAGGTGGGGAGGCCTGGCGGCAAATTGGTTAAGATTTTGTTTTTGAAAAAACAAACACGTCATGGTGGTGCCTGTCAATGTTTAGAGTTGTCCATACGGCTGGTGGATAACTGTACATTTGGCAGGCGTCGGAACCACCAAACTCTAAATCAGCCCCTTAGCCCTAAAAAATGGAAGTTCAAAATCTTCAGCATGGCAAGGCAGCAGGCTGTAGCCTAAGAGGGCTCCACGAGGTTGATAGCCATTGGATGTGGTCCAGGTGAGGATATTGGTTTTTGGCAAGAAAGCTCCAAACAGGAGAAATTCAAATTTCATTGTTAGGGAAGGCTTTTTGTTGGACGGATACCTTTGCCTTTTTATGTTTTGGTTTTTTTACATTTTTGGGGGGGTTTTACATGGTATACAACTTTAGCATTTTTTTTTTTTTGCAGATTTACATAGCGCTAACCCGACCCAAAGGTATTGAAGCGCCTTAAATGAGCACTGGTTACGTTCCATAAGGACACACTCATTTTTTTGGTAGGCAAGGAGAGTTTAAGTGATTTGCCCAGAATCACAGAATGAGGACGCGACCCCGAGGCTCGGACCTTGGTTTCCCAGCTCCAAAGTCGGCAATCTAGCCGTAAGACCACATCCTCTCCCCAATTGACAGTCTCTGGCTCGCAGAGGCTAAATTAAGTAGCTATTACAGGTTGTTTTAGTCTAAGCAGTTTAACAAAGATCAACATTGTTACATGACAAGTAGTGCATGAATGTACAGCATACTTTGTTCATCAACAACCCTGTTGCATCATAATGCGTTAACTGGGGATAAACTGGACAGGTGTAGGTGGAGGAGGTGGGGTAGGTGGATGGACTTGGGAATCTTGTGTGAGCCTGTAGGGGCTCGGTCCCAATGACTGCACAGGGTGGCTTATGGTGCAGCCTGGTGGGCCGGCATGGAGCGCTCAAGTGGGGAGGGGGGGTATGCCTGGTTTGCAAGCCTTCGGTGGGCGTGACGATGTCTGAATGCTAGTGGGTAGAAAGATCATCATTTCCCGCTAACTGTTGGAAATGCATGAGGAAGGTGCCCCATGCAGGCATCGGATTTCCTCTTAGCCCAGGGCATCCTCCTCTGCTGTGCTCCATTTGCGCACCCCTCCCTGCCGCAGGGCCATGGGTGAGGCAGTGGGGGAATGCCAGTGGAGTTGCAGGAGTGCTAGTGCTGTGAATCCGGTGTGTACTTTATGTTGCTTTTTGCGTTTAAACAGTCCAAAGGAACATGCCTCCCATGTGTAAATGTCTGACAATTACGTGACTTAATGGGGTGCTCTAGTGAGCCCAACACCAAAATGGCCACCTTATGGTGAGGCTACGAAGTTGGGATAGATAATCCGACAGTTATCTCACACTGCGACCAGCACTAACACCTCAAGACAACCGGGAAGTATATACGAGTGCCCAGCGAACAGGCTAATGGGGTTCGAAGCAGGTAGCTCCCCGGGAACACCGCAAACAACCGACAGCCGGAGGTGCGGCCTAACAAACTGCTGCTGGGGAAGGCCGCTCCCTGCACCAAGAAAGACTGCGGCCTGGCGCGGCGCCGATGACGGACAACCCCAGTGAAGAGACTGAAGGCAGCTAGTGGATTGAGGCGGGGCTGCGGAACATAGATCACTGGGTCACGAGGTGAACAAAGCGAATGCCTGTCTTGGGAGACAGCTGAATGGGCACCGGAAACACCATGTGAAAGTCGGCTTGCCAGCCCCGCGCTGAGTGCATCCCCAGGGGGGAAGCTGGGCTCTGCAGGAGGCTACAACTGAACAAAAGAAGTCTGCTCCAGCCTCAACAGCGATCGCTTTGACACGTGGCGCAACAAGACCTGCGGACCGCTGAAGGAGGCACCTGGAGCTACGGGGGTTGGCAATCCGGCAGCCCGGCCTGGAATCGGGCGGCAAAGACTCAACAAAAGAGGAGCTTCATCCCCCATCAGTGGTAGATGTGGAGTGAGGCTACAAAGCACGCGGCCCCTGCCGAGAACCCAAAAAACAGGTGAGACCGAGAAAAGGAGACCCCAGCCGCCCCTGCCTTGCAACTCAGGCCCATCTAATTGACACATTATCTGCCAGACCCAATAACAACCCTAATCTCGAGGTGAAGTAGGATCACCTCTAAGCACCTCATTTATAAGACAGACGAACAGAATAAGCTGGAACAAAAGCCCACACAATCCCCTTAGCAAGGAGTAGTCGTCTCCACACCAACAACCCACATTGGCACTCTCTTGCGCCTCACAGAAGGAATCGGCCTGCGGCGTGTGGCCTGGGAGGGTCAGGAGCTGCGACCTGCCAGACGAGCGTGGATTTAAGGTACATCATTCCTAAGCACGTGGCTGTGGAGTGGCCTCACCACCAGTTGAGAATTAGAGAGACAAGTACCCGAAGGCGCCTAGGACACAGCGAGTGGCACCTCGGGGCTGTTGGTAATCTCTCTCCCTGAGTAGTCGCCCCCAATAGGGCAAGTGCGTAACTCTGCCTGGCCAAGAATACATCCGCAGCATGGGGAAAACAGACACCAAACTATCGAAACTGGTCTTCGAGCAACGCAAACGGATGTATGACGTTACAACGCACGCTATTACAACGCATACCTTTACAACGCATTTTTTACAACGCTAGTACTACTACAACGCATTACTTTACAACGAATTCTCTTACAACGCAAAACCTATTAAAATACTGAAAAGTGCCATTACAACGCGATTTTTTTTTTTTTTAAATTAAAAGTACAATAAAATCTGGCACGGGATGCAGGGAAATTAGGGGTTTTAGGGTGGGGAAGTGTATTAAAATGTGGAGAACAACTGAGCGTAAATCAACTGAAATGCTTAACCAAATTAATACTCGAGTATTAAAATTAATACTCAAAATCCCCAATTAAATTCCGTTTTCACACATTTCAAAGATTATAAAAAAGAACGATAGTTAAAACAACAGTATTAACACAATTTTTATCATGAAAAAATCGGAAAATAAGTAAACAGAGTAAAACACACATACACATAGGCGCCATTTTAACGATCTCACTTGTAAAACTTGTCCTACCACAGTTTCTATGTAAACAATACCAAAAGACATGTTTCAAAATGGATGCCAAAACGGAGCAAATGAATCAAAACAATATTTTTTAAAAAGCATTTTTAAATTATCATTTTCCACAGTAAAACAAAGCATTTAAAAAAACACAACGAACGCAGTTTTTAAAAAAATTAATAGTGACACAGAGTAAAACTTATAAATACAAGGAAGACACCATTTTGCACTCAGTTGATTATCAACTAGCAGAGAGACCAGACGTGATAAGCTGACCCTCTGTCACCTGCACTGTGACCTCCTCAGAGAGAGCACGGAATTCACTCGTGAAAGCATAACAACAGAACAACTACTAGTAAGTCATTATTATATTTTTAAACGTTGGTTTTGAGGAAAATATATTTTCATAACCCAAAAAAAAATTAAATTTAAATAAATAATAATAACTTTACAAATGTACTGTTTGCAATGTATTATCACTAAAATTAAACACAAACTTAAAACAAGTATTTTATTTACCAAAAGCAGAAACTCGGAAGATTTTGAGATTCCACAATAGCTGAACCTATTTGGGCATCCCCACCACTTTAACGACTGACAAACACAATTGATAAGGTAAATGTTATTTATGTGTAATGATTTTACTTGTAAAATTTATTTGTAAAAATTACCTACAATGATGTATGGCAGAGGTGTTTTTTTTTAAAACTCAATCTCACCACATAATAAACGAAAAATTATCATGATGCTGGAGTAACAATTACTAATAAGACTTCAGTTAGGTACCACATCTGAAAAAGCGTTTCATTTTACTAGGGCAACTATTTTTATTCTAAGTCCATGAATGTTCAGCATTTTAGTATTTTAGTAATAGTATCGAAATTACCTTTTATGTTTTTTTTGAAAAATGCTTCAAATGTGTAGTATGTTTACTTTCACCAATTGTTACTCCTTTTTCATATCTCAAATGGATTATATATTGTATTTTTTTTCTAACCAACGTTGGCAAAGGAACAATAATTTTTTTATTTTTTTTTCCTCCAGTGAACATCTGTTCCCCAAAAAAACTTTAACCACCTGCAAGCATTAGCTTAAAGGCACGAAAACAAAAAACAACTGGAAAAGGTATGTTACCTTTTCCGTATTTTTATTACTATACATTATTAATTCTTCCTTTTGCAATTATTCTTCCTCTAACGTACCAAATTAGAAAAGTAATGGATAGTTTAGAGAAACAATATACAATTTCTACTCTAGGAAGGTGCAACATTAGTGATATTGTTGTGTAGTGTAGGGGAACATATCTCTATTTCAACTGCAGTAAGGTGCATTGATTAGGACAGTCTCATGTAGTAATAGTTATATTGTATGTCAGTATTATTTTAAAGATACTCAGATTTAACATTACAATCCACCGTTATTTTTTTTTTTATCCTCTTTTTTTTCAAAAGATAACAATTTTGAATCGCAAATAAAATCTTGCGCCAACAAACCAAGTCATCTTCAGCCACCTCATCCATAAAAGCAAGTGCTACAAAACAAGGTATTTATTTACAGCATGGTTTCTTAACCTTCAATATATTAGACTAACTATCACATTGCTAAAGTTTTCCCAAAAAAACCAATACAATTATGGTTACATTTCCACATTACAGAATTTTTTTTCATGACTAAAGGATGGTGTAGCATTACGGAAAGTGTTATGTGCTGCAACTTATATCAAATGTGCAATTTTTGTAGAAAAATTTCTAAAAACGCATTTCTCAACATCGTTCTGTTTTCTCATTTTTTTCTTTTACCACTTTTCCAGACACTTATTTTTCCATTCGACAACAAATCAACTCTTAAGTGTCTACTGCAGCCTACACACCTATCCCACTGAACAAGAGTCAACAAGAAAAGCAAATTTGAAAGAAAAAGGTATTTTTAACCAACATTCTAAGGTGCAGCAGTTTTAAAAATGTACCATCCTGTAGGGGTAACAATTTACTATTCTAACTCCAGGAAGGTGCATCAGTAGGGAAAGTGTTGGATAGTGTTGGGGTAACAAATAACTATTCTAACTCCAGGAAGGTGCATCAGTAGGGAAAGTGTTGGATAATGTAGGGGTAACAATTTACTATTCTAACTCCAGGAAGGTGCATCAGTAGGGAAAGTGTTGTATGGTGAAGGGGTGCAATTTACTATTGTAACTCCAGGAAGGTGCAGCAGTAGGGAATGTGTTGGATAGTGTTGGGGTAACAATTTACTATTCTAACTCCAGGAAGGTGCATCAGTAGGGAAAGTGTTGGATAATGTAGGGGTAACAATTTACTATTCTAACTCCAGGAAGGTGCATCAGTAGGGAAAGTGTTGGATAATGTAGGGGTAACAATTTACTATTCTAACTCCAGGAAGGTGCAGCAGTAGTGAAAGTGTTGGATAATGTAGGGGTAACAATTTACTATTCTAACACCAGGAAGGTGCAGCAGTAGGGAAAGTGTTGGATGGTGAAGGGGTGCAATTTACTATTCTAACTCCTGGAAGGTGCATCAGTAGGGAAAGTGTTGGATAGTGTAGGGGTATCAATTTACTATTCTAACTCAAGGAAGGTGCATCAGTAGGGAAAGTGTTGGATAGTGTTGGGGTAACAATTTACTATTCTAACTCCAGGAAGGTGCATCAGTAGAGAAAGTGTTGGATAATGTAGGGGTAACAATTTACTATTCTAACTCCAGGAAGGTGCATCAGTAGGGAAAGTGTTGGATAATGTAGAGGTAACAATTTACTATTCTAACTCCAGGAAGGTGCAGCAGTAGTGAAAGTGTTGGATGGTGAAGGGGTGCAATTTACTATTCTAACACCAGGAAGGTGCAGCAGTAGGGAAAGTGTTGGATAGTGTTGGGGTAACAATTTACTATTCTAACTCCAGGAAGGTGCATCAGTAGGGAAAGTGTTGGATAATGTAGGGGTAACAATTTACTATTCTAACTCCAGGAAGGTGCATCAGTAGGGAAAGTGTTGGATAATGTAGGGGTAACAATTTACTATTCTAACACCAGGAAGGTGCAGCAGTAGGGAAAGTGTTGGATGGTGAAGGGGTGCAATTTACTATTCTAACTCCAGGAAGGTGCATCAGTAGGGAAAGTGTTGGATAGTGTAGGGGTATCAATTTACTATTCTAACTCCAGGAAGGTGCAGCAGTAGGGAATGTGTTGGATAGTGTAGGGGTAACAATTTACTATTCTAACTCCAGGAAGGTGCATCAGTAGGGAAAGTGTTGGATAGTGTTGGGGTAACATTTTACTATTCTAACTCCAGGAAGGTGCAGCAGTAGGGAAAGTGTTGGATGGTGAAGGGGTGCAATTTACTATTCTAACTCCAGGAAGGTGCAGCAGTAGGGAAAGTGTTGGATGGTGAAGGGGTGCAATTTACTATTCTAACTCCAGGAAGATGCATCAGTAGGGAAAGAGTTGGATAGTGTAGGGGTATGAATTTACTATTGTAACTCCAGGAAGGTGCATCAGTAGGGAATGTGTTGGATAGTGTAGGGGTAACAATTTACTATTCTAACTCCTGGAAGGTGCAGCAGTATGGAAATTGTTGGATAGTGTTGGGGTAACAATTTACTATTCTAACTCTAGGAAGGTGCAGCAGTAGGGAAATTAATGGATGGTGTAAATGTTATGTTATAAGAAAATTTTTAAATTTTGTAAGGCTAATTTTTTTGTCTTTTCTCCTTTTTTCAGATAATGTCTAGCCTGGGAGCTGCCAACTTCATTAAATCTAGGAAGGGCAAAAATTTGTTAAACCATGGTGGATACATATATAGTAAGGAAAGAATAAGTTTAACTAGAAATCATTGGAGGTGCGTGCAATACTACACTACCCATTGCAGTGGCAGAGCGGTTACTGTTGATAATTTGGTTGTGAAAACCACAGAACATAACCACTCTGCCTCTGCAATGGATGTAGAAATCAGAGAGACAATAAATGAGATGAAAGCTATTGCAAGCACCTCCAATGATTCTACAGGATCAATTTTAAGAGAGGTTGCACAGCATGTCCCCAGTCATGTTGCTAGTAACATGCCTATAATACCCAATTTGAGAAGAATTATTCAGAGACAAAAGCAGGCAAGTAACATTCAATTGTCTACACCACATACTTTCTCTGACATTAGAATTCCTCATGATCTTTCTATTTCTTTTTCTGATGAACCTTTCCTTCTGCATGACAACGAAAACCCTCAGAAACGTATTCTAATTTTTAGTACCCCACGTAACCTTGCTAAGTTAGAAAGTAGTGAAATTTGGATGATGGATGGGACGTTTAAAAGTACACCCCATCCTTTCACTCAAATTTACACTATACATGCTAAAATTAACAATAGTGTAATTCCCTTAGTGTATAGTTTGCTACCTGATAAGACTTCTGCAACATACACTGAACTTTTAACAGTGATTAAAAGTAAAACATCTGCAAGTCCTCGAAAAATAATTATTGATTTCGAATTGAGCATGATCAATGTGATCACTAAAACGTACACGGATACCCAAATTCAGGGATGTTTTTTCCATTTTTCACAGGCATTTTGGCGTAAATTACAGAAAACATCCCTAGTTGCAGAATATTCTCGGGATAGCAAACTACAATTTGAACTTAAAAAATTAACAGCACTTTGTTTTGTTCCTCCCGATAGTGTGGACGAGTACTACACTGCTATTATAGAATCTGTTTATTATACGAGTAACGAAGAAAAATTGGCACCCATTCTAAATTATTTTGAGGACACATGGATTGGACACCTAAGCAGATCGGGTCGCAGGAGGAAGCCACGATTCCATGTGGAGTGGTGGAACTGCTACACGAGTTGTTTAGAGGGAGAAGCCAAAACAATGCCATTGAGGGATGGCATAACTCCTTCAATCATACAATTGGTAAACCACATCCTAACTTCTACTCATTTTTGGAAACTTTGAAGAAGGAGCAAAGTTTCCAAGAAATGAGAATAGCACAAACACTCGCAGGTAGTCTAAACCCACGAGTAACAGTCAAAACAAGGGAAATGTCTGAGAGACTATTGGCAATTCTACAACAATTTTCGTTGTGTGTGGCTATAGACTACCTGGAAAATCTTTCTAACATTCTTTCTTTTTAAAACAATGAATTTACTTACTTTCCTGCTTTGCTTTAAATTTTACTAATTTTAAAAATTCATTTGGCATATCAAGATATTTTCCAAAAGATTTTTCAAACAAACAAGTCGGGTTATTTTTTTTTAAAACAAATCTTCATTTCCACCAAAAAATACCAATGTTTACAAATTTACTATCCCATAGTATTTGAAAAAAATTTCTAAATCGGAACTCCATTAATAAAATTTCCGAAAAATTTCAATTTAATTACCGTCAAAACCAATCACCAAATCTCAAACAGATGTAGAATATACAAATCAAACCATATTCCGAAATGCACTTTGCAGCTGAATCCTCATTTGTATGACAATCTTGAATTTTCAAAATTTGAAAGTACGCACATTTTTTGAACTTTGAAATGAAGATCGACAGTACGTTTTTTACTTCGTAAATAAACAAATCAACTGTCTGAACAGTAACTTTTAATTTTTAAAGAGTTACATACTTTTTATAACTAAATAAATAACTTTTTGCGACCCGACATAGGCATGCATTAATGACATTAATGTGGACATGTTTAACAACATTTAAGACATCAATTAGTTTTCCCGCAACCTCCCCTTATTCTTTCCTGACTATATATGTATCCCTTTTAAAGGTTTAATCTATAATTTCAACTGAAAATATTTCCTACCTGGACGCAGATCAGCTTCCTGCTGCTTCCTCCTCCGATGCTCTGCAAAATGGCGTATTACGTCGACGCTCACGTCCTTACGTCATCGCGTGCATCTCAATTTATAGCGGACTACTTTCTTTAAATAATCTGTAAATAAATGTTTATATATGTAAATAAAATATTTATATTTTGTTATAAAAATGTTACTTACATTGCAAAATTTAAGAAAAATATGCTTATTTTTTTCATGATTTTTCAATAAATTAAAAATGTAAAAACAATAATTATTTGCTGTCATTATTTTTAAAATAGTTATTTAAACTCAAAAATTGTAATTAAATAAATGTAAATTTACTAAATATGTTCCTTACCTCGACTCTATTTTCTTTTCCCTTCAAAACTTTCTCTTTCTTCACTTCCTGAACCTTCTTTTCTTGTTCCGCGGATTGTATATTCTGAGGCTGCCAAAATAAATAAAGGACAAAGACGCTCATAGACTTCAATGGAAAAGCGTGGGATTTTTTTTTAAAAAGTAAGTAATTATTGTTTTTTCAATTTTCAAACTATTATTATTTTTAAATTGATTAAATTATTACTCTTTTAATATTTAAAGTTTTTTTTTTGATTAAAAAAAAAATATTTTATCTAATTTTTATAATAATTAAACCAAAAATACTCTTCCATTTCTTTTAAAATAAAGTTCACTTTTTTTGGAACTTATAAATACTCTAGTATTTTCATATGTGATGACTTAAATTTTAGATAAACACTCTTGTAATATTTTATAAAATACTCTAGTATTAAAATTTAGTTACTCACTCATATTTTTTTAAAATAAAATATTAAATACTCTTTAAATTTAGAATAATTCTAAATGATTTATTTATTTTAAAAAATACTCACTAATCACTGTAATATATTTAAAATTAAAGTTAAAGAAACTCATTCAATTTAGAGAAATACTCAAGTATTAAATTTAGTAATTATTAAGTATCAAGTTTAAATATTTAAAAACTCTAATAGTAATTTAACTTTCCAACAAAAACATTCCTACTAGACAAAATAGCAAAGTATAAATATTAAAATACTCAAGTATTAATTTAACTGCTATCCTACCAAACATTTCTTCTAGACAAAATACTCAAGTATTAATATTTTGATAAACTACTCATTTTTTTCAAATTTCAATTGCTTTATTAAAAATATTTAAACTAGATAAATATTTATTTTAAAGGAAAAACCAAGAAAAAAAAATGCGTTGTAATAGTATATGCGTTGTAAAAGTACTTACCATATAACATCTTGCGTTGTAAATGCATGCATTATAAATGCATGGGTTGTAAAGGCATTTTCAAATAATGCGTTGTAAAGGTATATGCGTTGTAAAAGTACTTACCATATAATGGCACGCGTTGTAAAAGCATGCGTTGTAAAAGTTTTTGCGTTGTAAAAAATGCGTTGTAATAGCATAGCGTTGTAAAAGTTGCGTTGTAAACGTAGTTCCCCAACGCAAACCCACCCGTGGCATCCCAGCCATGAGGACACCCAGCCAGATTCAGAGTCGGTGGAGCTACCCCCCTGAACTGGATATCAGAAAAATGTTTAGGGACCTTCAACAGTCTCTCATGGACATTGACAACAAGATAGACTCGCTGTCGGACGGACTCGACCGCCTCAAGGAGAAAGTGATGAAACACGAAGACCGCCTCGAACAAGTTGAACAGCAGCACACCTCTGCGCTGGAGGATGAAGGAGGGACCACCAGAGAAAGCTTCTTAGCAAGGAAATGTACAGGAGGTGATAAGACAAAAAAATGAAGATTTGGAGGCCAGATCGCGCCGCAACAGTTTGCGAATAGTAGGGGTGACGGAATCCACCGCAATGTCACAAGTGGAGGACTATGTAGAGAAAATACTGCATGCCCTTTTTGGAGCAACACTGTGACCCGCGTATATAGTGAAACTAGCGCACAGATCTCTGGGCCCTCAACCCCCACCAGGAACACTAGCCATACCAATCATTGTACACCTCCTGAAATACCAGGACAGAGATACGGTGCTCCGGCTAGCCAGAGACATGCAAAATGTGGTGTATCGGGGGACCCCGGTGTCCTTCTACCTGGATTTTACCTTAGCAGTACAAGCTGTTAGAAGGGACTTATTGGCAGTAAAACGCACCTTGCAACAACTGGATGTTAAATATTCCTTAAAGTACCCAGCAAAGTTGAGAGTCTTCCACGCAGGACGGACCACATACTTCACAGACCCGAAGAGCGCAGCTCGATTTGCGAAAGAGCTGCGGCTGGCTAAGAATACAGAACGCCCAAGCAGAGATGGGGAGGAAGGAAATCGCACCAGCGACAATGCCTGAACACTCGCGGCACTGACTGTTTGATGTGCTATTCCTCCCCTTCCTTCCCCTCACCAAACTACTAGAGACACACCACATCCAGGGGCAACTGCAGATGGAATTTTAGACAAGGTACCATGACCAGAGTTAAGTGCGTCACATGGAATGTCCGGGCCTGAATAATATCAGCAAGGTGAGAATGGCAGCTGCACAGCTAGACTGCCACAAAGCGGATATTTGTTTCCTGCAGGACCTGCATCTCACTGAGCTCACGAGGAGCGCCTGCAGGAAGGCTAGGTCAGCAAGCGGCACATTTCATGCTATTCCAATCTATGCTTGTGGGGTGGCTATTCTCGTCAAGAAGGGGTTGCAATGGTGTACACAGAGTAAGCACTGTTCTGCCAAGACTGCCCACAACATATAAAAAAAATACCAACATTATGTCGGGTCAAGCATTAGAATAACAATGGCTATCACTGCTCTAAAAATGCTTACAATATGTTTAGAATCAGAGCCACTACACAAGTTCACGCATTACACAAGAGTGGACATCATGATGCTAAGATTGCTCACATCCCTGTCAGAAAGACTCACAAGTGTGCATGTTCAGATGGACCCCATCCTTCAGTAATCCTTACTGCAGTTTTAGATTTGCATGATCAAGCTTTGAACTTTAATGCTTGTTCAGATTTACTCCAATACTTAGAAGACTTGGTTGCATGAACACGTTTAAACCCTCCCTCATTAATCCTAGCACATGATCACATGTGCACCATTACTCTGTAACCATTAGTACAAGTTTACATTTTCACCACCACTCCTTGATCACCTGTAAGTACTAACAGTTGCACCATTTCCACGTTCCAATTGCAAATCATAAGAAATTGGGTTGTTAGGTTATTCGGGTTGACTACATACCTTAAGTAATAAACACAGTCTTTGTTATGGTGAAAATCCAAAGTTACCAAATTAACCTGATCTCAACCCCCTTGAACCTATGGCACAGAGCAGACGGGCTTAATTGAGGGGAAATATGTAAAGTATTTTTAACCAGTACCACAATAAAGTTAAAAACAATCGAAATCCCAAATCAATTTCGAAAAATTGAGAATATTTTAATAAATAAAATGACATAGAAATGGCAAAAGTCCAATAAGGAGAACTAAAGATATGAATTTCTAAAGCGTACATTTAAAATCTAAGGGTTAAGCGCAAACCACAGTCAACTGGTCGCAGGAGACTGAGACTTAGGTGCGATCTGAGGCCAACAGCAATGGAGCATGCATCAGATACAGAAACCAGGTTTGAACCAGCAGAAGGTTTTACCTTGGGCCTTATTTAGAGTTTAGCAGAGAGGGTGCTCCTTCGCAAACATGAAGTAATACCCTTTCTGCCAAACTGAAGGCCTGCTCACCTGATTTACACACAGTATGTCAGCAACATAGACCTTTTCCATTGGTGACATACTCCTCTGACTGCCCGATGAAGTGAAAGTGTAGATTTTCATCAGCTTGGTGTTCCGAAAATCTGGATTTTATTAAAGACACAGAGGCTAATATTATTGCATTTCTCCTTTAATGCCGCCACACAGCAGCTCTTTTAACAAATAGAATACAAAAACAAAATAATTCCATCACCATAAAACCATAGAACACTCCATCCTCTTCCTTCGTTTTAGCATAAACATAACTCACAAGAAAACATTAATAAATAAATGTCCATAAACATTTCCCAACAAATGAATCTGAATAAAAATCTTCTTCCACCATGAATATCCCATAAGTAATTCCATCTTTCTCTTCTTTTCCTTTAAACTTGAGCTCAAGCTGAAATTATAAAAATAACGGGGGCGAGGCTTACCAACATGGCCGATCGGACGTGATTCCGATCGGCTCCTTTCCAGGCCCTGCTAATTCTGCGGCATCGAGGCGTCATCCAGGCTTGGTGAATGCTGCTCTGAGCTGCGGCGCTGATTGCGGGGAGGCTGACTGCGCTGTCCGGGTGCTCGGTGCGCCCTTGTTTGCGCCCCGGAGAGATAGCGGCGGGGAGGCGCATATACCCAACATGGCGGATCCTCGACATCTGACAGCGCGGGCTTGTTGAATTACCACGGCGGCTTCCCGCGGCCGTCTTTCGGCCGATCTTGCAACCGGAGTTAGCGGCAGGGGGCGTCTGTGTGCCTGGGCCCCCCTGGTCCTCTGGGGAGGCTCTGCACAGGTGTTTGGAGTCGCTTGGGGCCTGCAATGAGGCTCCACAAGATGGCGGATGGCCGAGGTGAGGGGCTTGTACCCGGCTGGCTCAGGCGGCTCCGGCAGTGACGGCCGCCTAGTACACTGAAGATTTACTGGCCCCCCCCCGGATCTGCGTGCCACAGACTGCCCGGCAGAACTCGTTTGGAAGCTCCAGCCCCACCGCACCAAGTGAGTCAGCATCCCTCTGGGGGTTTCTGTTGTCGCCGCCCCAGGGGTGGCTTTAGAGGGCTTGTCTTGCCCCTTTTCCCTCAAGACTGTCTGCAAGCTGTGGCTGAGCTGAAGCGGGATCGCACTACGTGGGGGGCAGATGATCTCCATGGACAATTGTTAAAGGGGAAGGCGCCTAACCCGAACATGGCTGCCGGAACATCTACCCTGGACTGCTTCTGACACAGGTACCGCTTGGCAGTGACACTGAATACCCCGCTGGCCTAGTTTGAGGACTGAGCTGCGGAGGCCGCCCAGTGCTAGCGTATTCCAAGTTGGCTAATTGAGAGCAGAGACGGGTGGCACACAGGCATTTACCTGGGCCTGGCATCTGGAACGGGAAGGTGGTGAGGCGTCTGGTGCTATTGAATGAACAACGGGCTCCCTGCCAGTGGGTGTTAGATTAGTGCAGATTCCACATACCAGGAGACGGCCGGGTGCTGACCGAGCGGGGGGCGCCCTATGCCACCCAAGAAAAACCCCAATAACAGGGTTTCAAACTATTTTCCGTCGGCTGCTAGGGGGATGACGGAGGAAGCGGCGGCCATGGCGTTGACCCGAGCAGGACTCCTATCTTCCCTGCGCGATTTCAAGCAGGAGCTGCACACAGAGCTGTGGGTCGGCATTAAAGAAGACATGGAAGCCTCCTTCGAAACCCTCCGCGTGGAGGTGCGTGAGAAACTGGTGTCGGTGCAGGCAGTTGTGGACTCAGTGGGTACATGCACACTAGATCTGGAGGTGCAACAGCAGGAGGTGGTGAGTCGGCTTACGTCTCTGGAAGAAAAAACAGCTGACCTCCGCCAGCAGTTGCGTGATTCTCTCCTCAAATGCGAGGATTTGGAAAATCGCTCTCGCCGTGACAACATCAGAGTCCGGGGCCTGGAGGAGGGCTGCGAGGGGCCTGACTTGGAGGCATTCATGGTGGGCCTTTTCTCGTCAGCTCTTGGGGAAGATGACCCGGAGGTCCGGTTGGAGAGAGTCCATAGAGTCGGCCCGCTCCTCCAAGGAGAGAATAGGTGCCCACGAGATGTCCTGGCTAAGTTTAGCTCGTTCAAGATTAAGGAACTTGTTTTTCAAAAAGCTAGGACCTCTGACACACTAACATTTCAAAACGCCACGTGCACCCTCTACCAGGATGTCACTCAGGCCATTCTCTTGTGTCGTCAGCAGTTCAGACCTGTTACTGAACATCTCCGGGAGAAAAACATCAAATATCGATGGACATACCCCTTCGGGATCGCCTTCCTGTGGCACAACAAGCAGCAGCATTGCACAGATCTTTAAGAGGCGGCAGCGTTGCTGGGTCTGGAACTTCCCAAAGCTTCACCAGATGCTGGGGGGAAGGCCGGCAGGAATGACGCAGTGACGGCCAATGGCGCAGAATGGGTCGGAAATCTGCTAATACTCCAGAATTAGGCTAATATATGGGATAGCAGCAGGATCCCCATGGCCTGGTACTGTAGGATAGTGCGCTGCCTGGGCGCACCCTAGATGGTCGGAGCGGCTGCCCTGCGGGGCAGTTCTCCCTCGCTTCCCTCCTACACCCAGGAGGAGGACAGGTTGGAAGATCTTGGGGATCTGGATGGAGTGGAGGACTTGCATCTTCTGCATTGGGAGGAGACGTGGGTGCCCGGAAATCCCTTGTCCCACCGATCCCCTTCACACGACACGGACCACCGTGAGCTATTTGTAATTAGGGTGTTCACTTGCGGGATGTCCCAAATCCTCATGATGTTGGGGGCTGGAGGGAGGTTGGGAGGCGGTATGCGGGGTTGGTTCAATTCTGCAAGCTTACTCACTATATAGTTCTCAGGGTTTCTGTTCACCGTTGTCCGATTGGGGGGGGGGGGGGATTGTAGAGTTAAGCTATGACTGCTTTTATGCTTCTTTTGCTATGACAAGGGCTGGAGGATAGGAAATGGTGATGCTCCGAGAGTGTTTACTGGTCTTGGGATTCCGCTCCAGGAGGGGGACCCCCCACACTCATAATTGTTTGTTGCGATTTTGTATTTTTTTGGTTAGATGTTATGGTTCTTTTCCTTTTCCTTTTTTTGGCTGGGGGCGGGGTAGGGGAGGGAGGGCCTCAACTGAGGCTCGGCGGCGGGGTCCCCTGCAGCTAGGAGAACATCCTTTTTTCATTGCCCATGGCTGTTAGGTTGGTTTCCTGGAACGCCCGGGGTCTAAATTCTCCCAACAAGCGCCAGCGCCTCTGGAAATATATGACGGATTACAATGTCCACGTAGCGGCCTTCCAGGAGACGCACCTCAAGAGGTCTGACGAGCATACGGTCCGTCACGGGGCTTACCTCCTTGTGTTCCGCTCCACATATGCCTCAAAACATAATGGGGTGGCTTTGATGTTTCATTCAGGGGTCCCCTTTCAGGCTTCCGATACCAAGACAGATAAAGATGGGAGGTTTCTAATGGTCAAGGGAGACCTCAGAGGCCGTCAATGTACATTTGCTGTGCTCTATGCTCCCAATGTGGGCCAACAGGATTTTGTCCTTTCTTTCCTATTGGCTCTAGAGACCTTCGCACAGGGGGACATAATTCTCTTGGGGGACTTCAATTTAGTTTGGGATCTTGACATGGAAACGATGCACTCACACAGGGCTTTGGGAGGGGCGTTCGGAAAGGCGCTGCGGTCACAGCTCCAACTCATGGGGCTGATAGATGTATGGAGGGATACCAATACCACAACGCAAGATTATTTGTTCTTCTCTCACTCGCACAGGGCATATTCCCGTATCGACCATGTTTTTGAGCCAATCCTTGCTCCCTTCTATTTTGCAAGCCCAATTCCATTCAATCTGCCTATCGGACCATGCGCCACTGGAGGTGACAATCACTTGGTCCAATCCACGTCCAAAACATGCCCGGTGGTATTTCCCTAATTTCCTCTGCAGGGATAGACTCCTCTGCGATGAACTCAGACTAGCCATTAGAGACTTTCTAGAACTGAACGTCCCTGAGGCTACGTCCCATGCAACTACTTGGGACGCCCTCAAGGCTGTGGTGCGCGGCAAGTGCATTGAGCTGGCCACTACTTTACGTGCTCAGCAATGTGCAGAGCGCCTCAAATTGGAGCGAGATCTCATTGAGGCGGAACAGACCCATAAGTCCAACCCTTCGGCACCGGCACTACGGAAGGTCACAGCCTTAAAGGGAAAGTTATAGGCCATTTATAGCAATAGAGCTGAGAAATCCATTTTAAACCTGCAATCGCGGGGCTATGAGAGCGGGAACAAAGTGGGGTCCTTGCTGGCTCACCAATTAAGGGCCAAACAGGAGAAACAGTATGTTAAACTCATTATTGACGAGAACGGTGTCTCTCTTAGGTCAGGAGAGTGGAAAGCAGGGGCTTTTGAAAATTTCTATAGAACCCTTTACACTTCAGAGCTCCCATGGTCGTCTGATCCAGCTTGTTCCTTTCTTAACCATCTTATTTAATAATATTGCTGCCACTCAACAGGTCACTCCTTCTATGGGGGAAGCCATTGTGGCTATAATCCCCAAACCGGGGAAGGAGCCCGTGGCATGTTCGTCCTATCACCCATTTTCCCTTCTAAACCTCGATGCTAAAATATGCTCTAAAATCTTGGCCACTCATCTCGAAACCATTCTCCCAGGCCTCATAGATCCGGATCAATCTGGCTTTATCAAGGGTCGTCAAACCCATGACAATTTGCGGCGTATCGTCCACATTACTGAAAAAGCTCACAGGAAAAAAATCCCAACGGCGCTTCTCTCGCTGGGTGCGGAGAAAGCTTTTGACCGCGTAGAATGGTCCTTTTTATTTAAAGTGCTCCAGCGCTTTGGCTTTTCCGATGCCTTTATTGGGATGGTGCGCGCGAATTGTCATTCTCCCAGCTCTAAAGTCCTTGTTAATGGGGTAGCCTCTTATTCCTTCCCATTGGCTCGCGGGACGAGACAGGGCTGCTCCTTGTCCCCGCTCCTTTTTGCCTTGAGCACAGAACCTATGGCCTTTCAGATCAGACAGAACCAGCAGATTCAAGGCATTCGCTTCGGTTCCAATGACCTTAAGATTTCGTTGTTTGCCGACGACGTGCTTCTGCCACTGACAAACCCTAATATCTCTCTACCAGCTATCCAGAGGGAGCTGGAGGCATTTGAACGGGTGGCGGGTTTCAAAGTCAATCTGACAAAATCCTTCCTTATAATTCTCGCAATTCCAGTAGCGGAATGGCGTGTGATTGAAGAGGGTTCCACGTTTCGCTGTAATAGTAGGGAGATCACATATTTAGGGGTGAAGCTCACACCTCGACTACGGGACCTGTACAAAGCCAATTTCCCCCTCTTCTGCGACAACTAAAGACGGACCTGGGAAAGTGGAGTATGACCTATATCACCTGGTTGGGCAGGATCAATGCCATTAAGATGAACGTTCTTCCTCGCTTATTGTACCTTTTCCAGGGGCTGCCTATCCCGGTGGAGGGTGGGTTATTTACAGAACTGTGGCGTATGCTCACCAAGTCTATATGGCAGGGGAAATGGGCAAGGCTTCCCTATAATTTGCTGGTTAGACCTTGCTCAGACGGCGGCTTGGCCTTACCGAACTTTCAGGCCTATTACCGGGCGGCACAAATGAGGGTAATCACGGAATGGTCGCTGCAGGCCTCGGAGAAGCATTGGCTTCATATGGACAGGCAAATCACGGGGCACACCATATGGGACCTTCTCTGGAAGCCGAAGCAGGATCGACATCTCAACGCCTATATTAGCACACCCACGTCCACTACGCTTAAGGTCTGGGATATCCTCACTCACAAACTGCATCTCACGACCTTCCCTTCACGTCATACGCTAATACATTTTAACGCTGCGTTTCCCCGCGCTGTCAGAAGGCCCCTTTGAGGCTTGGAGGGAGGGTGGCCGCCACATGATCTCTCATCTGTTCGACAGAGGGAAATTCCTTACCTTTCAGGACTGCAAAAAGCAATTTACGCTATCCGCCAAGGAAGAATACCCCTACTTGTAACTGAAACATTGGGTCCTGCAGCCCTCGGTGCGGCAGACCACCACCAGGGGAGTTGCCTCCCATTGAGAAATTTGCTCAATCTGGCTCCTCCTCCAAAGGTTGCAACTCCTATCTCTATGCGTTAATCCAATCGAAGAGTCCTAGAACGACGCCGCGGTATAAACGCTTCTGGGACGCCACTATAGGGACTCCTCTGGAGGAAAAGCAATGGGAGCGCCTGGGAAAAGACATTATGAAATTCAACCGCTCCATGTATCTTAGGGAAGCACATTATAAAATCATGTATGATTGGTACCTGTACCCTCAGAAACGTCATCAGATTTTTCCCTGGTTCATTGTATAGGTGCTGGAGGGGATGTGGGTTGTTGGGCGATTTTAAACATATATGGTGGGACTGTCCTGTCATTAAGTCTTTCTGGAAGGAAATCTTATCCCAACTTAAACATATCTTACGCTATCCCATCCCCAGTTCCTTGGAACAAGTTCTACTTGGGGTTCGTGATCCACAGTTGAAGCGGCAGATGCAGGGGCACAAAACAGTGATGTGGCTTTGTTTGGGAGCCGCTAAAATGGCAGTCGCTGCAGCATGGAAGAAGCCCGAGGCCCCTTCTCTAACACAATGGCATGCGGGGCTCTGGAGGGCATTAGCTTTAGAACGCATGACTGATATAATTGAAGACCCCAGGAATGGTTTTGATTACATTTGGTCCCCACTGGTGTCCTATCGGTAGGGCTTCCTTTAATGGCCTGCAGCCCGAGACTTCGGCCCCTTAACATGTTCCTCATCTAATAACTCCATTCGGGCCAGTCCTCCCGTTGGCGCGGCTCTCACATGGATGGGGATCTGGGGGCTCCCCCCCGCGCTCGCCCGCTGACCTCTGTCTTTTTTTGTTGTTTTTTTGTCAGGATAGCGCCATGACATCTCAGTTTAGGTTTTGTTTGTAATTTTTTCTTAAGATCACTTAAGTTTCCTTTTTAGGTTCTTCTCATGGGAGGGTGAAATGTTCACGCCATAAGAATGTGATAACAACGGACGATGACGAAACTGTGCCATTTGTCATTGCTAAGCTGCCACGGACCTAATGTGAAAGCTGTATCCGTCAATAGCTATCTGTATACTGAGGCGAAATGTATTTCTGGCGTTTGTGGTCCACGTATTTCACTTATTGTACTTCCTATGACAAAAATTCAATAGAACAGATTTTGAAATAAAAAATAACACCATTATAATAGGGTTTGGCCCAGGGTGGGAATAATATTAGCCTCCACATCTTTAATAAAATCCAGATTTTCTGAACACCAAGCTGATGAAAATCTACATTCTATGGCAAGACCGGAGGCTAACATTTTTGCAAGTTTAAAGCTTTTCCATTAACAATGAAGCAGAACATTCCTCTGGTTTGAAATAAAATTTCCTAAAAACTGCATCATTCGACCAATCAGCACATCGCAAGATATCTTGTAAAGCACCTCCAAGTAAAAAGCTCTTTAAAGCAGAAGCCCCTCTTACTGAATGCGCTCCAAACATTCTTACATCCACACCTGCACATTTCATAACCTCCTTCACCCAACGAGCCAAAGTGGGTGATGAAACTGCTTTATGAGGTTTCTTGAATGAAATAAGCAACTGCTTTTCACCAACAGCCCTCAAAGAAGCTGTCCTCTTCTCATATTCTTTCACACCACGTACCACACACAAATTCACTTTCTCATCAAAAAAAGGATAAAATATTGTTTCTGAATTAGTCTTAGTTCTCCTACATAGATGAAAACACACTCCTTCATGCGAAAAAATCCTACTAGACACATCCAAAGCCCTTACATCCGATACTCTTCTATAAGAAACCAAACACAACAACATAGTTAACTTAAAAGACAAAGTTTTCAAACTTAGACAATCATAACTTTCCAACCTATCTAAATACTGGAAAACCAAAGAGACATCCCAAACAGAATTAAACCTAGTTACTGGCGGTTTAAGAAATTCTAATACTCCTAAGTATCTTTCTTACTAGCAAATCTTGACCAACCGAAACTCCATTAATTGCTACCTGTCCTGCTGATATTGCAGACCTATATCCATTAATTGTTCTGTAAGACAAACCCTTTTTAAACAGACCAGACAGATAATTTACAACTTCAACTACATCAACTGAAACGGGATCAAAACCCCACTCCACACACCAGCATACCCATTTCTCCATGCCAATCTATACATTTTCCTTGTACCTGGTGCCCAGGAGTCCTTAATAAGACTTGCAGCCACCTGTGAAAGACCAGGCACTTCCCACTCTCTCCTGAAATTTCCATGCCACTAGTCTCATATGACCTGATGTCACCAAATCGTGCCTCTCTCCCCAAGAATTTATTAGGATATCCCGAAACACTGGAATTAGAATTGGAAAATCTATCGACAGTTCTAGTAAAACTGGATACCAAATCTGAGATCTCCAAAGAGGAGTCACCAAAACTACTGTCTCCTTCAACTTCCTCAAAACTCCTGTCACCCGAGCAATCATTGAAAAATGAGGGAAAGCATAAGGCCTGAGCCCCTTCCAATTCTGGCGAAACGCATCCAACCCCAGTGCATCCGGATCCGGACGCCAACTGAAAAACTTTGCCAACTGAGCATTCAATCTGTTCACAAAAATATCCACATTGCAAGGACCCCACACTGTCATCAGAGTCTGAAATACATCTGTGTCCAGCTTCGAATCGCTCGAATCCCTGTAGTGCCTTGAGTACCAATCTGCCTCTACATTTTTCATTCTTGGAATATGTTCTGCTTGCACAACAATCTCCCTCTGAAAACAATAATCCCAGAAAACCTTTGCTAGATTCGCAAGATCCTTTGATTTCGGACCTCCCAACTTGTTCGCATACCTCACAGCTGACACATTGTCCATTTTTAATAACACTGAACACTTTGCTTTGTCCTTTGTAAAACTCTTTAACAGTTCCAAACAATTTATATGAAGCTTCCTTTCCTCCTCCGACGATATTCCACCTGTTGATACTGATCCACACTTGGCTCCCCATCCTTCCAAACACGCATCTGATCGATTACCAACTCTGGACACTCCCCAAATATGGCTTTGCCATTCCAAGCCTCCAGGTTCTTTAAACACTAAGTCTACTCCTCCCTGCTGTCCTCTGAAAGAATAATTTCCTCTGAATTTTTCCTTCCATTCCTCAAATGTTCTGCTTTCAACCTCTGGAGCGCCCGATAGTTCAAAGGTCCTGGAAAAATGGCCTGAATAGTATAGGGAAGCACACCTATTATCCTTGCTAAATTTCTCAAAGAAAGCCTGTCCGCGTCTAAAACTCTCAGTGTATCTTTTCTTATTCTTTTCAATTTCTCTTTTGGAAGTTTCAACTGACCAACCACAGTATCCACCATGAACCCCAGAAACTGAGTCACCTGACCTGGTACCAAACATGATTTCTTCGTATTCACTACAAAACCTAGACTCTCTAACAGATCCGCTGTAAACCTTGTATTCCCCTCCAATTTCAATCTGTTTTGATTTATCAACAAAATTTTGTCTAGATAAATTATCAATCTGATCCCCCTCTCCCTCAAAAAACCCGCTACTAGGCGAAGCATCTTTGTCAAACACCACGGGGCAGATGAGAGTCTGAAAGGGAGACAAGTGAACTTCCACATCTTCCCTCCCATCTGAATCGCAAAGATTTTTGATGAGCTTCCCAAACTGGAATTGTCAGATATGCATCTTTCAGATCCAGACGAGTCATCCAATCTCCCATAAATGTATTCCTTCAATTTTGAAATGGTCATATTCCACTCAATCGTTTAAACTCCTTAGATTTATAACAGGTCTCCTTCCCTTGTCTTTTTTTCTCCACTGAAAAGATATTGCTCACAAACCCTTGAACGTCTTCTTTTTCTTCCACAATAGCACCCTTTGCAATCAATTCTTGAACCTCTTTCTCTACCAATTCCGTGAATTCTTTGTTGAATCTCAACATTTCTGGGGGATGTCTTTGAAAAGGTTCCTCTATAAAATCTATCCAATACCCCAAAACGGTTTCCAAGGCCCATGGATCTTTTTTCACCTTCTTCCAATTCCCATGAAATTGGGTAAGTCTGCCGCCCAACTTTAGGAGGGTAACGAAAGGGGCTTGTCTCACCTGTACCTCTTGTTCAAACATCTCTTCCTCTACTCCTCTGTCTTTGTGGAAAGAATACACCTGCATAAAACGAGGTCTGATATGAATTAGGCCTGAATGATGCCCTAGAAATTCCTTGGCGCGGTCGGGGAACCAACCTCTTGTTCTCCCGGCCCCACCAAAAACACGCCTGTCAAACACTTTTTTAATTTCCCTTTGCGATTTCTGCAAAGAACTAAATGCACCAACACATTTGGACATCTCTTTAATGAACTCATCTCCAAAAAGCATACAGTTTGCTGCTAGGCCCCCTTCATTAATGGCAAGATCTACCAATTTAGGATCGATTTTCAATAATATACTTTTCCTACGCTCAACGGATAAGGCCGTGTTTGCATTTCCAAGCAAACATACTGACCTTTGAACCCATTGCCGTAGTTCCTCAACATCCACGTTTTTGTTACCAACATATGCTTCCTTAACCATTTAAAAAACGTTTGCCAATGGGCCTGAGATGTCAAGTAACCGATCTTTGCACATGTTTAGGCCTTTATCTAAACCTTTTCTTGGATCCCATGTTCCTTTGCTAATAAAAGCAACAATGTTTGAATCCAATTCAGGTGTTACCATAACCTTGTTTGCCAAGCTAGGTCTAGGACATTCCGATCTCAATTGCAATCTGACTTCCTTTGGAATCTCTTTTCTTAACCATGATTCCATGTATTCAGCCACATGAGCCACCGGAACCCATTCTGGTGATAAATGGTGCTTTATCATAGATGGATCGAACATAAAATCCCCCAAGGGATCCAAAAGAGCCTCTTGCTCATCCATCTTATCTTTCTTGTTTGTGGAAATTTTACTAATTCCACTGCTTTCCTCTTCTGACTCGAAATCAGAAGAGCAACTCAACTCCACCTCTGCACTGCCAGAGGATTCGTCACACAATACAGAGGAATGTTTCCTTCCTTCCACAGACTTTCGTCCTGAATATTCTGAACTCTTTACTTGGCCCCCATGTGTGTCCTTGACACCATCATGTTTCTTTGAATCTTCATAAAATGTTGAATTATCTCCTTTCTTACTTCTCTTTGCCACATTCCTCACCTCAATTAAATGTTTCCTCTTTCTAGAAGCTTTACCTCTGCTTTCTACTGCAGGATCCTCCCCTGCAGAATAAAACATTTCTTCTTGTACATTCAAACCTTTTGACTTAATTAAATCATCTAATTTCTTAATTATTAAAATCATTACTGAATTTATTTAATAAATTAAAAGTTCTATACTCCTTTCTTCCACTCTCTAAACTTCCCAAATTACTAGGCTCACTCATAATGAATTCCAAACTATATAATTATTCAATCTATCTCTTCACAATAAAACTCCTTCCTATAATAAGTTGTCACCTCATAAAACTCATCCAGTGAATAACTGATTAACTGTCATAATCTTTCTTTAAAATAGACATATAAAATGGCCCCCACATATTTATTTGTCCTTCGTCTATTTCATTGAAAGCATTCTTTCACATCGTCTAAAATGGCCCCAATCCTAAAATTCGAGTCCATCATTTATTTCCATTGTTTCCTTTCTGAACCTCCTTGCAACCCGTAGATTAAATAAACGCACCAAAAAAGGAATCCTTCCCTCTTGCTCCGATCACACTAAAAGTGATCCGCTTAACTAAAAAACACTTGCACCCATAGCGCGTGTTCATAAACTATCCGCTTCGGTAAAAAGACGCTCCTTCACTTCTCCTGCATGCGCTACATTAAATGCACGCGTGCGTAACTAAAGATGACTTAATCTTTTCTTTGCGTGCCCCCAGTTCACCATGGCAACATTCATACCGCGCAACAAACGAAGATTACAACTACCGATCCTAGGTAAGCCAAAATGTGGAAAGCTTTTAAAATTCCTAACAAAGACACTGATTCACGCTTTTGATTCAGAATTTCTATTTCCTCAAAAATTCAATAAACTCACAAGGATACATATATACTTTACTTTCTAAACCCCTTCATTTAAAAATGTATTTTAATTCAATTTGACTTATTTTTCCCCCATACTTCAATCCTTGAAACCATCCAACCAACACACTTTCAATCATTTTTTTAAAAACGTAGTTTATTGGTTTTTTGTACAAACATATACAAATCCTTACTTGATATTTATCAACATACTCACTAAGGATCAATCAAAAGCCCCCCACCAGTTATACAGTACATGGTATGAGGATATGTAAGCCCTTCCCGAGCTGTGCATCGGATAAAACGGAAACCTTCGTAACTTAGGCCCTACACTTAAATACTATGAAAACTGTAAGTTCCCTCCCCCTCCCTCATTCCCCACCAACGACGCAGGTAGCCGTCTCTGTCCTCTTTTACCATACATTCCTAGGAGTAGCAATGTGTTGAGTTATGAGATGTACCCGTCTTGTTCCGGGGCTATCCCCCCATCCGTGACCTGCCCCTCTTCATCGTCGTGTGACTCATAGTCTCGCAATGCCTGTACTAGCGCCTCCCATGCAGCCGCCGCCTCTAGCACACTTTCAATCATGTTTACACATCATATATTTCATATAAATTTTGAAATATTAATAGCAGAGCTGCCCAATACTTATCTCATCCTGCAGCAGCAAAAAAAAAGGAAGAGGATGGAGTGTTCTATGGTTTTATGGTGATGGAATTCTTTTGTTTTTGTATTCCATTTGTTAAAGGAGCTGCTGTGTGGCGGTATTAAAAGAGAAATGCAATAATGTTAGCCTCCGGGCTTGCCATAAAATCAGAGGTTTGGCAGCTCAATTTAGAGCGGGCAGTCAAATGGCCAGTTTTTACTTTCCCTTAATGCCACGAAAATTGTGGGGTAAAGGAGAATAAAAACGTTTAAATTAACCACACGCTAAAGGGCAAAACTTCCATGATGTGGGAGTCATTCGTTTTTTGTATTTTCCAAAACAAAACCCAAAACTTTAACCCTTTCTGTGCCGTGGATGTAATGGTGACGTCCTCAGCAGCAGTGCTGAGGACGTAACCATTACACCTGACATTGGCCCATGGGGGAAGCACTGACGCTCTCCCAATGGGCCTCCCAACTACATGACAGCACTGGGAATGGCAATGGAAGCACAAACCCCAACCTCCCGCCCCTCCTCGGCAATGTGATATGTTGGCACGCCAATGACATCATGGGTTGGCGCTTAAACGCTGGGAGCCATGTGCTTTTAGCTCATCAAGAGAGAGAATGTTTTTTGGGAGAGTCCTTCTCTCGGGGGGATTTGTTTGGGGAAAACGTACACGGGGAAAAGAAAGAGTTCTTCATTTCCCCCGTGCCTGTTTTGAATGGGCGAGGTCTGAGATCGTGGATCAGGAGCCCATCAACTGGACTACCAGGGATGTTTCTTTTTGTTGCTGGGGGAGCGACCCCTTAGGAAAGGGTTGCTCTCTTGGGAGTATGTGTAGCTGTGCTTCACCCCCACCCCCACAGGCATGATTCAGCTATTTATTAGGCCAATCAAGCCCCGGGGGAGAGGTGGGTTGAAACCCACTAAATGCTGGGGGTTCTATTTTTTATAATTATGGGGAGCGATCCCTTGGGCAATGATCACCCCCCTTTTGGGGATGAATGTTTTGCTCCTTTCTGCACTCCTTGGGGGAAGATCAGCCTTATATTTTTAGGGCCATCTGCACCCAAGGAGGGCAGTAGCCACTAGACGACCAGGGAATTTTGTTTATGTAGTGAAAACTGTTTTGGGGAGTGGGCCCTTGGGCAATGGTTACTCCCCTTTTAGGGTGAATGTTTTGGCAATATCTGCCCACCTTGGGGGCAGATCAGCCTTATATTTGTAGGTCCATCTGCCCCCAAGAGGGGCAGAAGTCACTAGTCCGCCCATGCATTTTATTGCTGATGGCGCAAAGTGTTTTGGTGAGTGGCCCAAAAGAAGGCAAGGGTCTCTCCCTTTTGGGGTGAATATCTTGGCTGTACTTGCCCCCATCCGGGCAGACAGGCCTTGCATTTTTTGGTCCATGTGGCCCCAAGGGGGGCAGAAGCCACTAGACCACCAGGGAAAGTTTGTGTGTAAAATGCAGTTCGGCTGATGGTCTTCCGTGTTTTGCCATCATTTGTGGTAGTAACTCTTTTTTTCTCCTTTCCATTTTGGTCCAAATCTTTTGCTTTACTTTAGTGTAAATTGTGCTTGTGGTGTCGGCCCTGGTAGAGCTGCAGTTTGTGTAGTTGCAAGTGTTTGGTAAGGAAAAGATTTATATTGTTTGCTCTAAATGAGTATCAATGACCTGTATGCATGTGTTTTGGGGAAAATGTTGTAATAATTGCAGCCTATTTAACTTCTGTTTGAATGTGTGTGTGCCCAATGTTTGAATGTGTGTGTGCCCAATGTTTGAATGTGTGCATGCCCAATGTTGTGGGCGTTAACTGTATGGTCGGCCCCGGGGCCGACCAAACCAGTCATGCACACTCTCCCTTTTCTCCATGTAGGCTGCAGCGGCTGTGATTGCTGTGTCAGTCATGTGGACATATGAAAGTGATGGGCCCTTAAATGGCGCGGTCTGTTGATGTGAGTGTTATAATGTGCTGGGCCCGTGGCTGGCAGTGTGAATAGGTTTTTATGTGTCACGTATAAAAGGTGCGTTAATGGCTTGTAAAGAAGTGGGTGCCTTGCCGTTGCTTTACAGCTGGTTCAGGTTTTTAACCTTTTAATTATTAGCAGTGCATTTCTTTTTTTGTGAAATCTCTTGTTAATAAAATGTTACACTCTGAACCTTCACACACCATAGTGCCAAATCCAACCAGTATGTGTGTGTACTTGAGGAATAGTTGGTTGTGAAGTAATGTTTTTCTTATCTGTCTTTCTCTGCCAAGGTGTACATTGTCTCTAGGGAAAATATACCAATTCTAGATACTTTCGTAAACTAAAAACCGTGGGGAGTACAAGGTCGCGTCCCTCTCGTGGATCCCAACAAGTTTTCTTACCCAAAATGCCCTGTAAACCTCGAAATGTGACTACAGTCACACATTTCACATGCATTACTGTCTCATGTTCCCCCGGGTCTCCCAATAAAAAGGCTACCTTCATTGTGTGGGTGGGCCTTTCCTGTCGGTGTCCATGACGGGGAAGGGCCCAAAACATAATGTGGAGGCATTGAATATTATCTTTTTATTTTTGTATTACTTTTGAGCCATAAATACAACACCATATTATACAATCAGCAAGGAACAAAGAGAAAAACAAAAAAAGGAAGAAGTATTACGTCAATTTTATACAAGTTATTCATTAAAGTTGGAAAGATAAACATAATTCCATTATTCAAAACAAATCAATACCTTCCCAATTCAACAAGTTAGTTAGAGCAATAAGCAAAAGGACTAAGATATATATATAAATCTGTAATAAAAAGGAGAGCCATAACACAAAAACAAATATGAGTATACTAGAGTGACAGTGCCTCATTAGTCCCATTGAAGGCTAGCCCATGTCCTATTAAATTTTAACCAAGAACGAGGCCCTCTGGCCTTTGCCAAAGCGAACTCCATCTCGTATGCCAGTCTAAGTAAAGCCCACATTTCGCAAATATTTGGGCCGGCATTATTTATCCAGACTTTAGGAATGCTTAATCGGGCACATACTAAAATGATAGTTGCTAACAGGCTTTATGAAGCTTTGTACGGATATTACTAATGGGGGCGAGGCCCCTGCCTCATGGAGTGTTACTAATATTGTTGTATTCCCTAAGAAGGGAAAGCCAAGAGACGATAGAGGTTCTTCTTGGCCAATATCTTTAATTAATGCCGATGCCAAAGTCTACTCAAAGATTTTGGCTACACGTCTCGCTCCTATAATCTACAAATTTGTTTCGGAACAACAGCACGGCTTTGTCCCTGGGTGAAATACAATGGTTCATATTAGTACCGCAATAAATGCCTTTGATGTCTCTGGCAAACTTGATAAACGGGTAGGGATGATTATGTTAGATGCGGAAAAGGCATTTGACAGAGTTGCTTGGGAAGCTCTCCGGTCGATTATGCATACATGTGGACTTGGCTCTCGGTTTATCTCCGCAGTGCAGGATCTGTATAAGAAGCCGGTAGCAGCTATTAAACTGAATGGTATTACATCTGCTCTTTTCACAGTCCAACAGGGGACTAGGCAGGGGTGCCCACTGTCCCCCTTGCTGTTTGCTTTGTACATCGAGCCGTTTTTAAGGCGTTTGCAACAGGATAGAGGGATTCCCCCAGTGTATCTTAATGGCGTGGAACTTAAAGTTACTGCGTACGCAGACGATATTGCAGTCTTCTCCACTAATCCTGGAAAAGTTATAGATAATATTATATTACAGACCGAATAATTTGGCTTCTTTTCGGGCTATAAGTTGAATGCAGCCAAGACACAAACAATTCTAAACTTTCAATCTGAAAATATACCTCCCTTACGAGGGGTTACACAAACAGCTACTTACCTTGGTGTCTGTCTCAGTAGCGAAGTCAATGACATTGTATCTTTGAATTATGAGCCACTACTCAAAATAAATCTGGCTAAATTGCATAGTTGTACAAAAGGGGGTGGTGATGGACGGAGCAACAGAACCAATCAAACACTCACACCCAGTCAACAGATCTGGGTTTGATACATCACCGTTCTGTAGCCCACTCTGCCACCCCAGTTCAGACATGGCCATATGCAAATCAGTCTGACCCTGTGCCTCATGGGAACAGTCCAGCCCGAACTGCCAAGCCATGCCTTCCCTGGACCGGAAACAAGCTTCCTAGGACCGGTTTCTGGCATTTCAGCCGTCTTCAGCCAGGCTTGCTTGAATCCAGTGGCAAAGTGAGCAAGGGACTCACGGCTGAGCATACCCTGCCAACTTATGTCAAACAAAGCGGTACAAAAGGGGGTGGTGATGGACGGAGCATCAGAACCAATCAAACACTCACACCCAGTCAACAGATCTGGGTTTGATCCATCACCGTTCTTTAGCCCACTCTGCCACCCCAGTTCAGACATAGCCATATGAATCCAGTGGCAAAGTGAGCAAGGGACAAATTGCGTAGTTGGCATTGGCTTCCTATTAGTATTTATGGAAGGTGTAACATAATTAGAATGAATGTATTACCTAAATTCTTGTATTTATTTCGCTCAATACCTTTAGGGGTTTAAATGATTAGACAGTGCCATAGGTAGCTTCATTTGGGGGTATAGATGCGGTAGGAGGGCTCTCCAGCTTATGAAACTACCATATATACAAGGGGGGTTTAAGCTCCCAGATTTCAAGCTCTATTATTGGGCTTCGATTCTCGGTCGGATTAGGGGCTTGCTGTCCGGAACGGAAGCAGATTCGACGTTTGTTTTCTATCAGTTAGCCTACGGTCCATCGATTGGGTTAATGTTATATAAGACCTCTGACCCGAATTATTTTAAACGAGTTAAGTTCAAGACGGTCAGAGATATTACTAAGGTCTGGCGGGATATTTGCAAACAATACTTATTGCCCTGTGTACATCAATATATGTCGCTAAGGGGTAACCCCATGTTCCCTGAAATATTCCATGATATGATTGGGAAGGGGTGGCAACAAAACAGCATTAATCATATCGGGCAATAGTATGACGAACGTGGGTTTCGGTGTTTTAGCTCATTAAAAACTGAGTTTGGATTAAGGCAAAGTACTTTTTTCAAATACTTACAAATCAGGGATTACTTCGCCAGAGGTCAAAAGCTATTAGTATTGCCAAACTCATCACAAATACTCTCAAGAATATATAAGAGTTTTGGCAGTGGCGCATTCGGTGCGGCTTATCAGAAATTTATAGCAGCTGCTAACGATGATAGTTTGCATATAGCTACCAAACTAAACCAGATTCTCAGGGCTGATATAATGGCTGAGGAAGTACAGGAGTCAATGGGGGTATTGGATAGGGCAGTAACCTCTGTTAACTTGAAATTACAGCAGCATTGTACAATTTATATGCTGTATTACACACCAGCGATCATTTCTAAGTGGTCAGGATCTCGATCCTCCGTCAAGTCATACTGTCCGAAATGTCAACGATATGCAGCTGACTTAAGGCACATGTTTATCGACTGCCCCGGGCTCAATAGATTTGGACTCCGTCTTTGGGTCAAAATTATCAGCTTACTGAGAAGGAAATATTCTTGGGGACCAAATGCCATGATGCCAGGCACAAGAACCTGTTACCAACTGGTACTGAATATTATCAATAACAAAATGGCCTGGGTTTTTGCAACGGGGTCACCTGCGTTTTTGGTGGACATGTAGTGGGACCTACCAAACCCAGACATTTCTTAAAACTAGACACCTGGGGGAGTCCAGAGAGGTGTTTGTGTGGATTCCCCAAAGGTTTCTTACCCAGAATCCCTTCTAAACCTCAAATCTAGCTAAATAAATAAAACATTTTACTGACATTTCTGTGCGGGATCACTGTGCCGGCACAAATTTCCTACTACCCAGCGTTCCCCTTGATCTCCTGAGTAAAATGATACCTCACTTGTGCGGGTGTCCAATGAAGAGTCAACCTAAAATATAGCGCTTAGAAATCTCAGTAATATCCCCTCAATCTCTACATTTTTGGCCTTTACCAGTTGCAGGAACTTGGCCCACCGACACAAGTGATGTATTATATTATTAGGGAGACCGAGGGGAATGCTGGTTTGTAGAAAACTTGTGCCGGCACAGTGATCCCACACAGAAATGAGGAAAATGTGATTTTTGTTTTAGAAAGATTTGAGATTTGCAGGGGATTCTGGGTAAGAAAATGGGGGGGGGGAGGGGGAGGTTCCATGCAAGCCACAGCTCCATTGGCTCTCCCGGATTTTCTGAAATGTCTGAGTTTGGTAGGTTTCACTACATGGCCTCTAAGTCCGCCACCCAAACGCAGGTGACCCACTTGCAAGACCAGATTGTTTTGTGATTGATATTTTGGAATCCTCCACAATATGTTTCAGGCCCTTCCCAGTTGCAGGCCCTTGGCCCACCCACACAAGTGAGTTACCATTTCTATTATGAGACCTGGGGAAACGCTGGGTGGTAGGAAATTTGTGTTGGCTGGGTGATCCCACAACTAACCCACACATCAATGTGAGGAAAATCTGATATTCTTTTAGCAAAATTTGAGGTTTGCAGAGGATTCTGGGTAAGAAAATATGGGGGGGGGATCCATGCAAGCCACACCTCCCTGAACTCCGCCGGGTGTCTAGTTTTCAGAAATGTCTGGGTTTAATAGGTTTCCCTACATGGCCCGCCAAGCCTGGGACAAAAATGCAGGTGACCCCCCTTGTAAAACCAGGTTTCGTGTGATTGATAATTTCTCCACAGTACGTTTTGGGCCTTAACTGATGTGGGCACTTTTATCAGGAGACTGGGGGAAATGCTGAATGGGTGGAAGTTTGTGGCTCCCCGCAAAAATCCATAAGTTTCCACCACATAAATGTAAGGAAAATGTGTTTTTTTGACAAAGTTTTAGGTTTGCAAGGGATTCTGGGTAACAGAACGTGGTGCCAGCCACACAAGTCACCACATCCTGGATTTCCCTGGGTGTCTAGTTTTAAAAAATGTGCAGGTTTCCTTGAGTGCCATCTGAGCTATGGCCCAGAATCTACAGCGGGCACATTGCAAAAAAAGGGTCAGTCTGCTGTGAAAAAATGTGATGTGTCCATGTTGCGTTTTAGGCAGTTTCTTGTCGCAGGCACTAGCCTTACCCACACAAGTGTGGTACCATTTCAATCAGGAAACTTAGGGCAAAGCTGGGTGGGAGGAATTTTGTGGCTTCCTGCAAATTCCAGAGCTTTCCATCACAGAAATAAGGAAAATTTGGTTTTTTTTGGACAAATGTAGCGGTTTGCAAAGGATTCTGGGTAAAATATCCTAATGAGAGCCTCACAAGTCACCCCATCCTGGATTCCTCTGCGTGTCTAGTTTTAAAAAATGTACAGGTTTGCTAGGTTTCTCTAGGTGCCGGCTGAGCTAGGGTTTAAAATCCACAGTTAGGCACATTACAAAAAAAGGGTCAGTTTTCAGTGGAAAAATATGATGAGGCATGCAAAATGGCAGCTGGGCCGAGCAGAAACTTACCCTGAAGCGGAGGAAGTCGTTGCCTGGACGGTTGCGGAGAAATAAACAGTATCGCTGCTGTGACCAAGTAGTTTTTTTCCGCTGCGCTCATAATAATAACCAACACTCCGGCTGAGATAAACCAATATGCGGTGATAGCTGCCGGTACCCATGCCACTGGCCCAGACGGTGAGCTCCGCACTTTGAGCCGCGGGCAGAGGAGGAAAATGGCGGTACAGTGCGGAACCCGGATCCCTGAGACGGCGCGGGTCACACAGTAATGGCGCTGCTACAGAGATTCTGAAAACAAGTCCGACGCAGGCACGGCACTACAGATACCTTACATGCAGAGACAACGTCCGATTGAAGGCAAGTACTGTGAGTGGGACGGTATGGAGAGTAGCAGCGCCCGCATAGAGAATAAAGCAGGGGATCCAGCCCGAGAGCCAGGCGACGACCCTGGGTCAGCCCACACTGAAACGGGCACAAAATAGCTGATAGAAGCGAGAGAATCTGGCAGGGGGGCCCAAGTAATAGAGGTGCGACGCGGTGCAGTCAGTTGCCTGACCCCTAGATGGAACCCGGTCGTGACGCTCCTACAGTTCAAGGGCCCAATTACAGCAAGTGAAGGGACAAAGCAATAAATTAAAGGTGAGGGAGATGCAACCTTAACTTGTCCCCACACGGAATCCAGCAAACCTTGGCACAGGGATAATACACATCAGATGTAGAGTCTGAATCCCTTGCCTGACCCCAAGATGGCTGCCACAATTTTCCCTACCACCGGACTCCAACCAGACCTTGAACACATTTCATAGACCTTGACGCCTGACCCAAACATGGCACCCAGGCTGCTTTTGCTTAGGGCAGTACCTTACGGCTCTCTCCAACTGGTAACCTCCGCCCTGGATCATCTTGTAGTCTCCTGGTTGACCATAATCTCTATCCAGGGAACAAAAGACTTGCACAACACTCAGCGCCTGACCCTAAAATGGCTGCCAATGATCTCACATGGACAAGCCTCGTGGCTGAAAACCCCCAGCCTCAGAGCTACAGTGATCAACAACCTCGACCTACCCTTGTTCATCACCCTATGCCGGCGGAGTCCGAAACGCATGGCCGATTCCCGGTGGAGCTGCTCCGACAGCTATAGGGGAGACTGGCTCTGGCACACCGCTTTGGCCGTCACCTACACAGCTGGTTTTCAGGCATTGTGTCTTGTCTTCTCCTCCGCTGCTGTCTCCTTTCTTTGAACTCACAACTCTCCCTGATCTGTTTGGATCCTGCTTCTCATTTTTCACTAATAACTCCTGTACTGAAGTATTCTCCCTCTTACCCCTTTACTCCACCCCCTTTCTCCTTTACGTTCCATTTATCACTCCTCTTTGCTCCTTTCCCGTTGAGACCTAGCTGTTTGGCTGATGCCCAGTGGATCTACGCGATAGCTAAAGAGGAGATGGGCTGTAGACTTCCTCCTCGGCCGTCACCTACCCAGCCAAACTTTGAGCAGACTCTCCTTCGTCTCTCCATCCTATCTATCTCCTACCCCTTTTCCCCACCCTTTTACCCTTCTAAGCTCCATGTATTTTGTCTTCTACTCTCTTGAAATGTTTTTCTAGTAACTGCTGTAACGTGTAACTGATGTAATTTTGTAATTTCTGTGGAACATTATGTAAAGCGCTCTGATACCTCCGGGTCTAGCCAGCGCTATATAAAACTCTCAAAATAAATAAATAAATGTTGCTTTTAAGGCTGTTTCATGTCACGAGCACTAGGCCCACCCATACAAGTGTGGTACCGTTTTTATCTGAAGACTTAGGGAAACACAGAATGGTAGAACAAATGTTCCTACTAGTTGTCTTTCTATACATTTCTGCCTTCCAAATGTTAGACTGTGTGTGAAAAAGACATTTTGAAAAACACCTTCTAATTAACATGCTACTATGGCTACTCACAAATTCAGATATGTGCAAATAACCACTGCTTCTAAATTCCTTATCTTGTTCCCACTTCGAAAATACATAGGTTTACTCGATACCTACTTTTCACTCAATATTTTACCAAATGATTTGCTGTATACCCGGAACAGAATGAAAAACCATTGCAAGGTGCAGCTCAGTGGGCCCCGTAGATGTAACGGTATATTGCTTTTAAAAAAATCTATCATAGTTAGAAGGAGTTACAGGTGAAAACGTAGGCACAAATGGCTATTTTTTCCAACTCAATTTCAAAATTCTTTTATTTCAACTGTAACTTTCTATAGAAAACATTGACGAATCTACACAAATGACCCCTTGCTGAATACAAAATTATGTCTGCTTTCCAGACAAAAGTCTGCCTGTTCCTGTTTCTCAAAGCTGGGAAGATGGTGATTATAGCACCACAAACCCTTTGTGGATACAATTTACAGTGAAAAAACCATATGCTTTCTTCTGCAGCACTCCCCTCTCCGCCCCCCCAACAAAGAATCAAATGATGCTGTATTTTGCCTAATTTCTCAATCCTCTCCAGGGAAATCAACAAACCCTGGGTACCTTTATAATCCTCAGGATGTTGGAAGAAAAGGACGCAAATTTGGCATGGATACCTTATGTGGACAAAAGGTATGGGGGCCTAAACGCAAACTTTTCAAAAACAAAATCTTAACCAAACACATCATGGTCATGGCGGTGCCTCTCAATGTTTAGAGTTGTACACACAGCTGGTGGATAACTGTAAATTTTGCAGGCGTAGGATCCACCAAACTCTAAATCAGCCCCTTAACCCTAAAAATGGATGTTCAAAATCCTCAGCATGGCAAGGCAGCGGGCTGTAGCCTAAGAGGGCTCAACGAGGTTGATAGCCATTGGATGTTGTCTTGTTGAAGCTATTGGTTTTTGACAGGAAAGCTCCAAACAGGAGAAATTCAAATTTTATTGTTAGGGAAGGCTTTTTGTTGGTCAGATACCGTTGCCTTTTTTTTTTTTTTTTTTTTTTAGGGGATTTTTCATGTTATACAACTTTACCGACTGAGAGTCTCGTGCTCGCAGAGGATAAATTAAGTAGCTAGTACAGGTTGTTTCGTCTAAGCAGTTTAACGAATATCAGCATTGTCACAAGACAAGTAGTGCATGAATGTACAGCATACTTTGTTCATCAACAACCCCGTTGCGTCATAATGTGTTAACTGGGGATAAACTGGACAGGTGTAGGTGGAGGAGGTAGGGTAGGAGAACGGACTTGGGAATCTTGTGTGAGCCTGTACGGGCTCGGTCCCAATGACTGCACGGGGCAGATTATCGTGCGGCCTGGTGGGCCAACTGGGAGCGCGCAAGTGGGGAAGGGGGTATGCCTGGTTCGCAAGCCTTCTGTGGGGGTGACGATGTCTGAATGCTAGTGGGCAGAAGGGGTTCCATGCGTTTTCATAGGGAAAAATCACCTGTTGGAAATGCATGAGGAGCGTGGTCCATGCAGGCGACGGATTTCCTCATAGCGCAGCGCATCCTCCTCTGTTGTGCTCCATTTGCGCACCCCTCCCTGCCGCAGGGCCATGGGTGGGGCAGTGGCTGTTGAGTGGCAGTGTGCACTTGGTGAGGAGGAGTACTAGTGTTGTGAATCGGGTGTGTACTTTATGTTGCTTTTTGCGTTTAAACAGTCCAATGAAACATGCCTCCCATGTGTAAATGTCTGACAAATACGTGACTTCATGGGGGGCGCTAGTGAGCCCGATGCCAAGATGGCAGCCTTATGGTGAGGCTCCGAAGTCGGAACAGATAATCCAACAGTTATCCCACACTGCGACCGGCACTAACACCACAAGTCAACCAGGAAGTATATTGGAGTGCCAAGCAACCAGACTGATGGGGTTCCAAAGCAGGTAGCCCACCGGGAATGTTGCAAACAACCGACAGCCGGAGGTGCGGCCTATCGAAGTGCTGCTGGAGAAAGCCGCTCCCTATGCCAAAAAAGACTGAGGCCTTGCGTGATGCCGATGACGGAGGACCCCAGTGAAGAGACTGAAGGCTGCTAGTGGATTGAGGCGGGAGCTGCGGAACACAGACGGCTGACCCGGGAGTTGAGCAAAGCGAAGGCCTGCTTTGGGGAACTGCTGAACGGGGACTGGAAACCCCATGTGAAACTCGGATTGCCAGCCCCACACTGATCGCGTCCCCAGCGGGAAAGCTGGGCTCTGCTGGAGGCCACAACTGAACAAAAGAAGTCTGCTCCAGCCTCAACGGCGGTCACTTCGACACGTGGCGCAACGAGAACTGCCGACAGCTGAAGGAGGCACCTGGAACTACGGGCGTTGGCAATCTGGCGGCCCGGCTTGGAATCAGGCGGCAAAGACTCAACCGAAAGCAGAGCTTCATCCCCCATCTGTGGTAGATGTGGAGTGAGGCTACAAAGCACGCGCCCCCTGCCGAGAACCCAAAAACCAGGTGAGAACGAGAAAAGGAGACCCCAGCCGCCCCTGCCTTGCAACGCCGGCCCATCTAATTTACACATTATCTGCCAAGACCATTAACAACCCTAATCTCAAGGCGATGTAGGAGCGCCTCCAAGCACCTAATTTATAAGACAGAAACAGAGTAAGCTGGAACAAAAGCCCACACAATCCCTTAAGCAAGGAGTAGTCGTCCCCACACCAACAACCCACATTGGCAATCTCTTGCGCCTCACACAAGGAATCAACCTGTGGCGTGTGGCCTGGGAGGGTCTGGAGCTGCCACCTGCCAGACGAGCGTGGATTTAAGGTACATCGTCCCTAAGCACGTGTGTTCCCCGCCGGCTGTGGCGTGGCCTCACCACCAATTGCGAATTAACGAGGCAAGTACCCGAAGGCTCCAGGACACAGCGGGTGGCACCTGGGGGGCTGTTGGTATTGTCTTCCCCCGAGTAGCTGCCCCCAATAGGGCAAGTGCATAACTCTGCCTGGGCCAAGAATACCAATCTATCGAAACTGGTCTTCAAACAATGCAAACCCACCCGTGGCTTCCTAGCCGTGGAGGACACCCAGCCGGATTCAGAGTCGGTGGAGTCAACCACCCTGAACCAGACATCAGAGAAATGTTTAGGTACCTTCAACAGTCTCTGGCCATTGACAACAAAATAGACTCGCTGTCGGACAGACTCGACCGCCTCAAGGAGAAAGTGACAAAACACGAAGAACACCTCAAACAAGTTAAACAGCACACCTCTGCGCTGGAGGATGAAGAAGGTACCACCCGAGAAAAGATTCTTAGCATGGAAATGTACAGGAGGTGATAAGACAAAAAAAGGAAGATATGGGGGCCAGATCACGCAGCAACAATTTGCAAATTGTAGGGGTGCCGGAATCCACTGCAATGTCACGAGCGGAGGACTATGTAGAGGAAATGCTGCATGCCCTTTTTGGAGCCTCACTGTGACCCGCGTGCATTGTGGAATGAGCATACAGATCTCTGGGCCCTCGACCCCTGCCGGGAGCACCAGCCAGACCAATCACTGCATGCCTCCTGAAATACCGGGACAAAGATACGGTGCTCCAACTAGCCGGAGACATGCAAAATGTGGTGTATCGGGGGACCCCGGTGTCCTTCTACCTGGATTTTACTTTAGCAGTACAAGCTGTTAGAAGGGACTTATTGGCAGTAAAACGCACCTTGCAACAACTCGATGTTAAATACTCCTTACTGTACCTGGCAAAGTTGTGAGTCTTCCACGCAGGATGGACCACATACTTCACAGACCCAAAGAGTGCAGCCCGATATGCGAAAGATCTGCAGCTGGCTAAGAAGACAGTACAGCCAAGCAAAGATGCGGAGGAAGGAAATCGCACCAGCAACAATGACTCAACACGCGCGGCACTGACTGTTTGATGTGCCATTTCTCCCATCACCAAACTACTAGACACGCAGCACATCCAGGGTGAACTGCAGATGGAATTTTAGACAAGGTACCATGACCAGAGTTAAGTGTGTCACATGGAATGCCTGGGCCTGAATGATATGTGCAAGGTGAGAATGGCTGCTGCACAGCTAGACCGCCACAGGGCCGATATTTATTTCCTTCAGGAGCTTCATCTCACTGAGCGCACGAGCAAGCGCCTGCGGGCAGGCTGGGTCGGGGAGCAGCACATTTCATACTATTCCAACTATGCTTGCAAGGTGGCCATTCTTGTCAGGAAGGGGTTACACTACCATTTGCAACAAAATGGGCCGCTATGTAATGCTTGCTGGTTTACTGGGTGGGCATTCACTTTGACTGATCTCGATATATGGTCCCATACAGATGATGCTGACTTCTTTGCAGATATTTGGAGGTTGGCAGACTCCCTTGGACTGGGTGCAATAATGTGGCCACGGGATTACAATGTTGTGCTTGATGCTAAAATGGACAGATCAGCTGACTCGCATCATCCCCACCCCAAAGCTGCGGCACAACTGCAAGGCATATTATCAGACGGGGACCTGATAAATGTCTGGCGTCACAGACACCCACAGAGGTTGCAGGGCACATGTGTGTCATCTGCTGGGCCTTTCTAGTTGTGGATCGACTACTGGCTGATTTCTAGTGATGCTACAGCCTGGGCTACCGAAGCGTTACACTTACCCTGGACCCTCTTGGACCACTCCCTTGTGGCGCTCACGCTGGATATCCCCAAATATCCAGCTGGGGCATTCAGCTGGAGCCCCCCGCTGGGGGCTTTGCAAGACCAAGCGTTTTGAGAAACTATAAGACAGTCCATATCTGAATATTTCTCGCTCAATGTAGGCACAGTTGATTCCCCTTTGACCTTATGGGAAGCATTAAAAATGGTCATTCATGGTGAATGCATTGCCAAGCTGGCGGGTGTGCTTCGCTCACTCAGGGGTTATCTTAAGCGCCTGGAAAACAAAATACAGACGTTACAACAAGAGTTTTATGCCAACCACAACACAAATCTGCTTCACAAAATTAGAGAGAAAATAGACGAATTCCAAGAGGCAGCCACGCATGAATCCCAATTCCTACGTAAGGAAGCAAGAGCTAGACGGTACGGTGAGTGAGACCAGGCAGGAAGGACTCTGGCGGGGCTCCTTCGGAAACCCTGGGCCAGTGACTACATCCCTGAGCTTCGCATGGCAGACGATCAATTGGCAGTGGGTCAGTCAGCTGTACAATGGTCTCTTTTTACTCCTCCCTTTACCATGCTCAACAAGAAACAGCACCCCTTGTGCTTGCGGAATTCTTTGACACTATACAGCTGCTGTAGCTGGAGGCAGGGCATAGACCCTACTTAGACGAACCGTTCACAGAGGAGGTGGTGATCCACACGCGCTCTGCCGGGAGACAAAACCCCTGACCTTCACAGCCTGACTGCAGCATTTTACAAGGAATATGGTGGCCTGCTTGCCCCCACCTCATCAACATGTAGGGGGGGAATTAGTGGATCAGGGAATGCTCCCCCCTACACTCTGTGAGGCCTTAATCATCACAATATTGAAACCAGATAAAGACCCCTTGAGATGCGACTCGTATTGGCCGCTGTCCATGACAAATGTAGACAATAAGATACTGGCCAAGCTCATCGGAGCGCGGCTCCTCCCGCTGCTGCCCATGGTGTTGAGCCCGGACTAATGTGGATTTGTCCCCGGCAGGGCTACTGCTTGCAACCACAATGCGAGAGGTGAACCCGCGGTTGGAGGCAGTGACAATTTTCTTAGATACCACTAAGGCATTCGCTTAGCTCGAATGGCCGTATTTGTTTGCCCTCTTAGCTCAAATAGGTCTCAGCACCAAGTTAATCAAACTCATCGCACCATTGTACTTCATCCCTACAGCACGAATCAAAGTCAACGGAGTGATTTCACCACCATTCACGGTTTCCCGGGGCACCCGCCAGGGTTGTCTGCTATCTGCCCCACTCTTCGCCATAGCTATGGAGCCTCTTGCGGCAACATCATGCCCATAGGGTACTGGCATTCACCCCCCGGAGTGATATGTGAAACTCCCTCCGGACAACCTTGATCCCCTAATAAGGGAGTTTCTTTGATTTGGTGGGCTATCCAGGATATTAATAAATTGGGCAAAATCAACGATCTTCCCGCTTACAGAGGCCACATCTAAAGTCCCATTGCAATGGTCAAAAGACCAGGTGAAATATCTGGACATCTGGATAAGCTGAGACCCTGAGGAGTTATGACCCTTGAACTATGGTAAACTAATGGACTGGCTGGAGCTGCGCATTAAGAGATTGATCGCTCTGCCACTATCCCTGATTGGACGGCTGCCTATAGCAAAAATGGTAATCTTATCAAAACTCCTCTACGTATTCACGAATCTCCCACTCCCCCTCACTCATAGGTTCAGGAGGCGTCTACGGTCCAACATGATTACCCTGACCTGGGCAGTCAAACAGCCCAGGATCTCCTGGGAAACTCTCACACTACCTTTTGAGCAGGGCAGTCTATACGGTGGGGGGCCACGCTTGGAATCTCAGTTACACACGAACAATAGACATTCTGCTGTGCCCAGGTGCACGCTCTATCCCCTAACTACAGGCTTCGCCTCATTCACTTCAAATGTATTCACAGATTATACAGAACACCAGCTTGGCTCCAAAAGGCGAGACTAATAGATGAAGCGCGTTGCCAGCGATGCATCTATCCCAAGGCGACCATCCTCTACCTTGCCAGGGAATTTCCCAGTATTTACCACTACTGGGAGACCATTTTTGATGTGATAGACCAGATGCTCGAAATGCGCGTAGGAAGATCCCCTCTAATTGCGCTGCTAGGGTATGTAAAAGACCTTTCATTGAACAGCAGAAAACATGCGGCTTTGCTTCTCTTGCTTGCAAAGTGACGCACTGCAATGAACTGGTGGAGGAGGCGAGCTCCACATAGAAAAGAATGGCTTGGGGACACGGTGTTATGTCAGGAGTAGCTATCTACATACTGGGACCTCCAGCCACCTCAGTCCCACCCCAGAGACATATGGGGGCCGCTGCAACAATATATGCAATCACCTGCAGATAGAGAAGCATCTACCCCTCCTCTGACCCTGGGTAATCAGGAGTAACATAGGGGAACCCTCACCACACACGATCTTGACATCTGCAGTCCCCCTTCCCCCCCCCCGCGACCAGCAGAAGTTTGTGACCGGCCATCCCCCCCTCCCATCCCTCCCTACCTTTTCACCTCCCCCGCATCTTTTTCTTTCCCTGGTTTGTTGATATGGCATGGTTTTCTTACTTAAAAATTCATCCTGAACTCTTGCACTACTTGATCCGATTCAATTGTCTGGCCATAATGGACCTGCAGCGAACTTACAAAGAGACAATATTTGAAACAAGACTGTTTTTTGTGACCACTATTTTGTAAATCGTGAAAAGATTACTTAGTGAATGTAACGCTGCATTACTGAAAAATTTGAATAAAAATATATCTTTTTTTTAAATTATGTGACTTCATGCAAGGTGGTATGAACTGTGTGCCAATAGCCCTGTAGCGCAGGGCAGGACCATATCATGTGTGGGATGACTGCATTAGGGGTATGGCATTGTGGGCAGCCTATGTGCGCCTCGGGAAAAAAGATATTCCATTGCGCTGGGGTTAGGTAGGCCCTGTGCAGAGTAAAGAACGGTATGTTCTTCAGTCAAGAATTGCAAGAAACATTCTGGGGGAAATCAAGTGCTCGGCTCCACTCTCTATTGTGCAGTACCCTCCCAAATTCTTCTTCCCGTTTCTGACGCAGCACTGCCAAAGGGTCAACTGCTAGTTTGCAGGTGGCTTTATAGACCTGCCTGTGTAGCAGGAATTGGCTCGGTGGGATGCTTGTAGTCCTCCCTCAGCTGCTCCAGCAAGAGAAGATGACCTTCGGTGGAGATATCTCCAAGGATGAGTATCAAGCACTCCATACAGACCTTCAATTTGCTGGCTGTGTAGAATCCCAGTGGCCGAGGTAACCCGACTAGGGGTAAGGTCGGGGTATATATTGTGGAGCTGCCAGGGAGGTGGGGAATTCTGGCCATGCACTTCTAAGCCACTGCTACTTGTATGGGCCAGGGGGAAGGAGGAAGCACCTTTGTAAGAAGCAGTTCGAGCACCTTTGCTACTGGCAAAAGCCCCTGTTCTGGGCAGGCCACTCCCATGGAGCATCGAGCGGTGCAATGTGACAGCCACTGGAGCTGGGCAGCCAGGTAGTAAGCTTCAAATAATGGGGGTCAGCCCTCCTTGTCTATGGGTAGCTGCAGCTTGGCAAGAGTGACTCGGCGTTGCTTGTTGACCCATATAAGTGTGCTGAGCAGGGTGTCCAATTCTTTAATGAAGGAGTGTGGAGGGACAACTGGCAAGTTTGTGAAATAGTATAGAAGGCGGGGCAGTATCATTTTTGCAAAGGAAATCTTGCCTATGGGGCCAACAGTATACTCAGGAGTTGTGAGGTATTGAATCGAATGAGTAAAGCCTAACCAGGCATCAGTGAGTGCCCACTGGTCTGTCCATTTCTGAAATCGAGACGCTTGCACATGTGAAGGGGAGTAGGGCTATGGGGGATGGGGTCTATCTAAGTTGAGGGTGAGAATCCAATTGTAATCACCTTCTAAGACCCAGGGTAGGGTTATTCTGTGTGCTAGTGTGACAGAGTATCCCAAAAGGGCACCTGCTCCGTGTTATGGGCATAAATGTTCCCTACGAGAATAGGTCTGCCATCTAGATGGCCCTCAAGGAGCATGTAGCAGCTTTCCTGTCTAGTAACACGTTAGTTTCCTGAAACTGGACCCCGGGGCAGACCCATATCAAGGCACTTTGAGCATAGGCAGAGTATATGGTGGTGTACATAGAACTCCTCCAGTGCCTGCACAGCCAATCTAGCTCCCCACTACAATGTGAGTTTCCTGCAGTAGGATTTTGTGTGCTTGCTGGTGTTTGACATAGGAATAACTGCATAGCACTTCCAAGCAGTGTGCATACACTGGACATTCAGGGTTAGACAGCAGATGTCTGTCAGGGAGGCTATAGTTGTGCCTGATGTCGCGAGTTGCACAGAAGGAAAGGTGCTCTGGGCAGGGGTGCCACCCGGTTTGTCATCAGGTCTACTGAAATGGAACTTGGGGAGGGGCAGGGGGGCGGAGTCTGCCTGCGAACATGGGGGAAGGGGTGCACTTGGGCACTGTGTTAACCTGGGGTAATTAATATTCCAACATTGTGAGCCTACAACTATGGGTGGTACATCCAAACTAGACATATTCTGTAAGCTCTAGCATTACATGGGGGTGTGGGTGGTTGCTTGGGTGGAATAAGATAGCCAGGTTGCCCTGTGTGGGTGCATAACTGGTGGTATCTGCATTAGGTGGAGGAAGAAGGATCACAGGCATTGGACTGCTCTTGTATAGTCTGAGTGAGCCCAACTGCCTGGCCGCCCGTAGGATTGCGTTGCGGTCCTTAAAATGAAGTAGTTTGGCCAGCATGGGGTGGTGGGGTTCCCCTGGTAATGGTTGCGGGCTGGGTCTCTGTCTGCCCTTTTGAGGGAGAAGAGGGGGTGAAATCTGTCAGTTGGGTGAAATACCTGAACCAAGATTCCAGGTAAGCTAGAGGGTTTCGACCCCATGTTGCTCCCACAGGAGTGGCCCTCTAAGTCCTCTGCCCTGTCCCCAAGCTGCTGCAACTGATTTTTTAGCTCTCAAACTACGGATTGATTTTCTGTCACCAGGGTTTGGAGGGCTGCTAGCATTTCTTTGCCGTTAGAGACCATTGTCTAGGAGCTTGCGCTGATCACCGCATAGGAATCTAATTTCCACAGACGTAGAGCCAAATCTAGCTTCCATTGAGGTCCGGGAGTGCTCGATTACTGCCAAAACCTTGTCCATCTTATAAGATGTGGAAAGGGGTGGCCTGCTGACCAGTTGCTGGGAGTCTGGGAATGTGGCGGGCATGGTCACTGACGTTAATGCTTCGGTTGTGGAGCATAGTGTGCCCATTGCAGTAACCGACCTCTAGTTGGTGAAGGATATGCTTTGTGGGGTTACAGCTGTGTACCATGCTGTAGGCGGGGCCTCACTGGTGTCGGGTAAAAGAAAGCCTGAGTTCTGCCACCACCCACGATCTGCTATGCGTTGCAGGACTTTGGGGCATTCCCCGGCATCTGTGCCAGAATGAGGAGGCCTGGGTATGTGAGAAGAGGTGGGTCGCCAGCCGCTGTGATGCCACAGAGGACCCCCTGTGATCAACCTCTACTGAGAAAAATTCCCCTGTGTAGGGTGGTGGCAACAGTACGCTGTGGGGTGCCTGGTTTATACGTAGCAATTCCCAACTGGTGAGATTCTGCATGCACGTCAATGGTGGCACCGAGGTGCTGCAGCTGGCTTTGAGTGAGGTGGGTGAGAGGTGGCTGGGTGTCGTTGGGAGTCAGCCCCCAGAATGTCCCAGTTCTGCCTGCAATCGATAGACTGAAGCTCCCCTCCACTGGTCCAGTGACGCCGCCCCCCCCTCCACAGTGTACTAGACAGGGTGCAGAGCAACAGTGGGAGTCCAAGGGGTGCTGATGTACCTAAGCCCAATGGATGAGGGTTAGCACGTGCCTTTATAGTGGGCGCAGAGGTGCCACAGCTCATCCTGAACTAGTTGGGATATGGGTGGCTGGGTGTTGTAAGGCAGCCCCCTGAATATTCCAGCTTTACTTGCAATTGATAGTCCCAGTAGAAGAAGCTGTCCATCAATGATCCGTTGAACCCCCTTCCAGTGTACGAAGCTGGCTGCAGAGCGACAAGGGGAGTCCCAGGGGTGCTCTCACCGCTGTGGTGGCCTGACCCTAGAGATCACTACTGGATGGCCAACACAGAGTCTGTGTGAGGCAAGATGAGGGACTCTGGAGGAGTCACCGGCTGGTGTGCTGTCTGGAGGTCGCCGTCAAGGTATGTGAAACTATCCCAGCACGTCTCGTGAGCTCAGTGTAAGTGGGTGCTGCTTGCCTCTCCCCCGGCCAAGCCCCCAGTCGTCGTCAAACCTGAGAGCCAGCTGCATCTTCCAGATGAAGCTCCTGCGGCAGGTTCAGCTGTTAGGGTCCCTCCAAGGTTGAGTGGATTAGGCCCCCTCCTGCATGTCTTGATTATGGTGCTGATGCTGGGAGGGCAACTCTGGGGTCTGTAGTCGGCGGCGGTGAGTCCAGGGTACAGTGCTTATCACGGCCACCGACGTAATGGAGCAGGTAAGTGCTGAGGTATGGAGTGCTCTCTTCAGGCTGCTGATGGTGCAGATGGCTGCTGCTGCCCAAGCCTCGTGTGGGGTCAGAGGCATGGGGTTAGCTGGTCATTGCTGCGGGGCCCGCTGTGTTGCAGATGCTGTGTCCACTCCCAGATAGGGAGTCGGGTCCCACAAGGGTGCTGGTCTATGTCCGCTGGAATCTCTCTGAGCGGGCTCCTGGACACCGACTGCCTCAGAGCACCATCAGGGTATACCTAGAGCCAGTCTGCCTCCCCATTGCTGCGCCAATCTCATGGTTAATTTATTTGGCAGGACTGTGTACAGAGCTCTAGGAAATCACGTCTGCCTTTTTGGCTTGCTTGGCCACAACTCCCTCCTCACCCCACCCTTTTGGCGTCTTTGCCTAGTCACAATTTCTTCATTTGCACGTAATCACTTTTTTTGGAGCTCCAATTCCTCAAGATGGACATGGCTGAAGGCTGTAGCCCAAAGAGGCTTCCCAAGGTTCAATATCATCTCCACTTTTACTAAACGAGGATTTGCTGTTGCAAAAAGGCTTCAAGCAGGAGAAACCTGAATGCTTAGCCCAGCAACATCACATCTTGGTCGGATCAACTTGGCAGGTTTTTTCTGGTACCTCCGAAGGTCTTTGGATCCTACAAAGATTCTTAGTCCCAGGTTTTCAGGTGTGGTAGGAAACACTGCTAAAAGTTCCAGAACTGCTGGGACAGCAATTGGGGCTCAGGACTCACATTAGCAAAGTTCACCAGCAGGATCTAGGGCAGGTACAGTTGCAAATGGTCAGTGGGGCAGTTGCAGATAAAGTCCTCTAAAAGCTTGTTATTCCCTGTGTCTTGAAGAGGAGGTCAGCCTTATGACTCTTTGAGTCACTAATTTGTCTTGGGTGCAGCTCCAATTCTTCTGAGCTCTTCTCGGGTCACAGACAGCAAGTCCAATCTCCTCCTGATCTTTCTCAGGTCCAAAAAGTGTTCTGAGGAGGGTACTGCGGGTGACACTATACAAAGTAAGAGTTATCCCAGTTAGGGCACTTAGGCCAGAAGGGACTGGGCAGTAATGTTCCACACAACAAAATACCCCTCTGTGCTTCAATTATTCAAGTAGAATAAATCAAATAGTATCCACTGAACCAAAACCTTCACCCAAAAAAATATTTTATTTAAATTGGATCTTTGTTTATATTTATGCACAATTGTACAAACCTATTTTAAAATTTACAGTATTTCATGTACAGAATCCTGAATACATGTGAAACTGGATACTGAAATGTGAATATTGATTGGGTTCTGTACTATACGATATATAAAAAACTCTTTGACAGGGTGAATCCATCATTATTAGCTTTTAATAAAAAATGTTTTAATGTAATGTGTTACATGTTTTTCTATGAACTTGATTTATTAAATTGATTCAAATATATTCATTTTTGTTAAATAATGTTTGGGTGAAGGGGTATTTTGTTGTGTGGGACACTTTTATGTCTTGTTTAGTCAGTGGGGTGACTCCTGGCTCCTCCCTAACCAATAGGGCAAGAGGTCTTAAGAGTTCCCCTACCCACTTTTGCAGCATTTCATATTGCCCTAACGAAAAAGGCTTGCAGTGCCCCTCTCAGCCTAAATCCAAGATGGTGAAACCCTTCTCTCCTTATGCAGAGCCTGGCAAGCATGGCCATAGTAAAGTGCAGCCCATGCGCTGTGATCACTCCCAACGGTTTTTGTGCTTGCCTAGGGGATAAAAAGAAACATCCTATCCAGGTGTCATCTGGCATCTGCCTGTGACAGGAGAGATCCCTTTGTGGTAAATTAAGTTCTAGGGCACAACCCTAATAGTCATCCTGCCAGAGAAACAAAACATCCCCACACCCAGGCCTTTGCCTCTACTCTTGGATCAGTTTTCATACTTCATCCAAAGCTTGAGCACTCAGAGGGCTGCAGCTGGAGGCTAATGAAAATTCACCTCAAGATGCTTTAGGTAAGGAAACGGAAACTTTTTAAATGTACTTTCTCTTGATATTTAATAAAACTCCAGTCACCATTAAATTTGGCTTTTAATAAATTCATTTTATTGACACTTCTGTCTGGTCCCTACCCGGAGATAGCAGAATTAATATTTAACATTGTTTTTCAGTGTTACTCTATTGCCAACCGGCCCTTCCACAGTGAAAATAGCTTTTGAGTGCATGTCACTATCAGGACATGTTTAAAATAAAATTTATACATGTACTACTTTTATATACCATACCCTCTACGATTTGGGCTGTAAGGCCTACACCGTGATGACATTAATTTTTAAAAGGAAGGTTTTGACCTGTCAAATAAGTTTATTTTTGACAAGCCCAATTGCAGTTTGTACACTGCCACAGTTATCCTACAGGATACAATGGTAGGCCTGAAGCCATGCTGGGGCTACCACTGTGGTGGATGACAAAATATGTGCTGCAGTCTACTAATGACATTTAACTTACAGGCCCTGTGTACTATATACCAGGGGCTTATAGGTAAAGTATGTATGACAATTAGTAGTATACCAATTCAACCATATTTTTTAAAAGGGAGAGCCCAGGCACGTTATTACTGGTTATCAGGGGTAAAGTGCATAGACTTCTTCATGCAACAAAAACAGACAGAGCAAAAAATCGGGGAGCGGTTGTGCACACACAAAAAGAAGGCTATTCCCTACACAAGAATAGTGTAACTCCGTTGGGGCGGAGCTAGCCCGGCTAGAAAATGACCGCTCCGATCTAGAGCTCCGCCACACACCGCACTAATCCGACATGAATCCTGTTATTCCCTGCCACAATTCGGCGCTGCTGCAAGGAATTTGCTCTCCAGAGCACTTGCTCCGTCTGGGGCTGTAATTCTCTCCACTACTTTCTGCTGTGTCGCTGAAACACGCGAGCGACGCGGTGCGGCCTACTGCCCATGCACTCGTGGGAGGAGCCTGCTGACTGTCCTGTTCCCTGTGCTGCGACTGAGGTGCTGGGGCTGGCGGTGGCTCCGGTCTGACCCGCGACTGCTGGCTGCCCCATCGAGCCAGCTGCCGATTCGTGCTGGGCCCCCCGGTGATTTGAGGATTGCAGCGCTCCTATCTGGAGGTAGGCTGAGGTGACCTGGTTGTCGGCCGAGTCGGCACCTGGGGAACGGTGCGGCCGCTGCTGTTCTGCCGTGACCTGGGTGGCCCGGTGTGCCCGATCTAGACCGAGCTCCCCTGCGACCGTAGTGCCTGGAATTGTCGGCGGCGGGGGCCACTGCAGAGGTGGGGCATCCTATGCTGGGCTGCGGGGGTAGCAACCTGGTCCCTGCTCCCCACGACGCTGTACATCTCCTCCTGCACCTCGCCTCCCTTTCTACAGCTTGCTTTGGCCTTGATGCGGGGGGCTGCCTGAGGCGTGGACTCTCTTCCTCTTGGGGGCGCGGCCCGGCCCTGCACCTGTGCCACCCCCCCCCCCCGAGACTGGGGGGTGCATCATTCTGCCCCAGGAACGACCTTCATGCCCAGCACTGGGACTGGTGGTGGGTGCTTCATTTCCTAGATTGGCGATTGCTGTCCTCTGGTGCTGCTGACTGTATAATAATACCTACCTTCGCCTCTGCATGGGCACATGCCCTACATTGCCCTCCCACCCTGGTTAGATCACCGGAGAGTTTGCTGCTGATCCTCCTCTCCTCGTGGTGGTTTCCCCGTCGTCTCTACCGGCCTAGTTCTGCGGCCTCCTCCGCTCCCGGTCGCCGCCTTGCGGCCGAGCCCAGTGTGCTCTTCTGGAGTGCAGATCAAGAGATGGGGAAGCCTGACAAGTCCCAACCTAAGCTCACCTTTGAGCACCATAAGTCCTGGCGCCTTGAGGATGCTGCAGACAATATGCTTCCCAACTCGGAGGCCCCTCCTGACGACCCTGTGAGCGATATCAAGCAGCTTATTGCCACCATGCAGAAGGGGCTCACAGTTATTGACTCTAAGATCGATACGCTGGCCTACAGAATGGACAGGATGTCCGAAAGGGTCGATAAACATTCAGAACGTATAAACATGGTGAAGCGCCGCATAGCGGAAGTGGAGGAGGCCCAGACAGACAGTGATAGCACACGGAAGCGAGCTGAGCACACATTGGCTGCACTGCAGGATTGGGCTGAGGACTTGGAGGCCCGTTCGTGTCGCATTAATCTCCGCATTACAGGCCTGGCGGAATCTACGGCAACCAGAAACATGGAAATATTTGTTGAAAAGCTCTTGACCACCCTTCTAGGAGCAGACACCTTTTCCCACTTTTTTGTCGTTCAGAGAGCACATCGATCGCTTGGCCCTCGCCCTCAGCCGGGTGGCCCAGCCTCAGCCTATAATAGCGAAACTTCTAAACTACCGGGACAGGGATGCTGCACTGCGTAAGGCACGAGAACTGGGTACTTTGCAATATGAAGGCTCTTCCATCTCCCTGTTCCCGGATTTTATCCTCAGGGTGCAGGAAGCCCGGCGGCAATTCATCCCCTTGAAGTGGAAACTACGGGACCAGCACATCGAGTACGCTATGCTATATCCAGCGCGTCTCCAGGTTCTATTTGATAGTAAGCCTAAGGTATATTCTGACCCACAGTCTCTGCAGAAAGCATTCCGAGCTAGGGAGAAAGCTGGCAAACGTGCGAAGGACCAGACTGACTCTCCCATATTGCATGAGGCACCTGGCAGTTTCAACGACAATGACTGAAATACTGTTGACATTCTATAAATGCAAGAATGCTTTGTTTGTTCCTTTGAAATAGCTCTGCACAGTCATAATGCTATCAATGCATCCCCTTTATGGCTTGCGAGTTGGTCACTATGTCTCGTTATCAAAGATGTTGCGTGCTCACTCTAGGTCAGTTTACTTTTAACAATTCCATTTCCTGCCTTTGGTCTGGCCCCTGGACTGAGGGGTCAAGAGTTTGATATTAGATTTTGCAGAGGTGTATACTTAGTATGCTACTGATGACAATATGGCACACAGTTTTTTTTATATGTGCTATTGACCTACTGTCCTTTGTCTGGCAACTGGGGAGTTTTCCTATATTCTGCATGCCGTGCTATGGCAGGGAGTTGGTACAGTTTGTATTGCTGGGTAACATCTGCCCCACTGCGTCAACCGCTGTTTCACTTCTTGTTTTTTATTTTTTGTGACATTTTAGATGTGATTACATCATGGTCCTTTTGTTCCTCAAGGTTCTTGGGTGGGTGGCTTGCGACTGCAAAGTTGGGGAGTGCAGAAAGTGGGTGGGGCGAGGCCTGTTTCAGGGGCTTATTTTTATTTTTTTTCTTTCTGTTTTTTATGGGTCATGCAAACAAATGGTGTCTCTATGGCTGGAACAGTGAACGGTGGCACGGCGGGTGTTGATCACATTGCGTGCAATTGTTGCAGACATGAATGAACCTCGAACTTGACCCAAATTGCCCAATAGTGTGACCCTTATGACATGGAATGTCCGAGGTTTAAATGACCATCGTAAGGTGAGGAAAATTATCGCCTATCTGAAACGAAAGGAGGTTGATGTGGCACTGCTTCAAGAGAGGCACCTGGCTCTGCGCTCCTCACTGCTAGAAGGTTGGCAGGGGTTTCACATGCGGCTTGTTTCACTTCCCATTCTAGTTTTTTTTTGACTTGGCTAAACCCTAAAGCAGGTTTTAAATTAGAACCATTAATGGCAGACTCGGCAGGCAGATTTGTTATGTCCTGATGTTATAGTCCAAGGTGGGAATTCTTGGTTGTTAACTCATACGATCCGAACTATGATGATCCTGGGTTTTATCACTCCCTCTTTGCACTGTTAAAAGTTCACTGTGCTCTCCCGATATTCTGGGGTGGAGATTTTAATTGTATAATGGACACGACTCTTGATAGCTCCAAGGGCCCTAGTCGCCCTCCCTCTGCTTCGGCGAGGGCGGTATGAGACATTGCCTTACAGCTTCAACTGGTAGATGTTTGGCGATCTCGCTCTGATGCCCGTAGGGGGGAACACATTATTCTGCGCAGTATGACATTCACACGTGTATCGACTACTGGCTTATCTCACAATCCCTATTATCTAAGGTCCTGGATTGTTCAGTCCTGGCGCGCTCTTTCTCAGATCATTCCCCTGTCATGGTCACTGTTATGGTACCCTCTCGTTTCCCTCCCCCGTTTTTGTGGCGGTTCCCACCCTATTCACTGTTGAACTCTGTTTTTCATTCGGAGCTGCGCGATGCGATCTCCGAGTATTTCGAGACCAACGTGGAATCTGTTAACTCCTTTACCACAGTGTGGGAGGCGTTTAGGGTCTTCTTTAGAGGAATAGTCATTAGTAAACACGCGGGCATTCTCCGTGCTATTCGTGATCGTCTTGCCCTGCTTGAGACTCGTTTGTTGGACCTAGAGACACGCCTACAACACACTAACAACCCTGAGTTGCACAAAACACTAAAGGACACTCTGGATGAATTCCATGAGGCGGCTGATAGCGAGGTCAAACATATGGGCAAGTACGCGTCCGCCAGAGCTTATGGCGAGACTGATCGGCCTGGCTCAGTTCTGGAGGCAATGGCCCGCCACTGTCTTGATGCTGGGGGTATCGTCGAATTGGAGGGGGGATGATGGGTCATTCCTAACACTACACACTGACATTAATGCTCAGTTCCGCTCTTATTACCACGAGTTGTATAGCTCTAAACTCGTCCCCAGTGATGACTATATCACTAACTACCTGGAGTATATACAGCTTCCCTGGTACAGAACTGGCAGAGAGAGTTTCTGATGCGCCCTATTGAAGTGGCAGAGGTTCGTCTTGCTGGGTTCGATGCGCGAGGGTAGCACCCCTTGGCTGGATGGCCTCACGGTCACATTTTATAAAGCCTTTAGTGATCTCCTAATTCCACATCTAATATCTCTATTTCATGAGATGGCTGCAAATGACATTATGCCCCCATCTATGCGAGAGGCGTTGAACATTACTCTCTTAAAGCCCAATAAGGACCCCCGTAGGTGCCCCTCCTATCGTCCACTCTCAATCAACGTGGACACTAAGCTATTCGCGAAAGTCCTACCCAATCGTCTATTGCTGCTTCTCCCTCAGCTTATTGGTCCTGAACAAGCTGGGTTCATCCCGAGTCGAACGCTCTCACATAATCTCTGCACAGTTTTTGGAGCACTACAGCATGTCTGCCCGGAGGTCAAAGCCGCCGCGGTTTTTTTTAGATGCCGAGAAGGCTTTCGATTCAATCGAATTGAAATTTATGTATGCGTCGAATAGGGGTCAGTGAGGTGTTTCTGCAACTGGTTTCGGTGCTATATAACTCCCCAGTGGCTCGGGTTCGCACGGGAGAGGTGGTCTCCACCCCGCCGGGGCACAAGGCAGGGGTGCCCGCTGTCCCCGTTGCTGTATGAGGTAGCTGTTGAGCCTCTGTTGCGGGCACTACGGGAATATCACAGTTATAGAGGTCTTCACTTTCCTTATTATAATCTCATCATCTCTGCTTATGCAGATGACACACTTTTATACGTTAGAGACCCTGAGACCCACCTATCTCCTGTGATACGCGAGGTGCTACGCTTTGGTGGTTTTTCCGGCCTCAAGATTAATTGGGATAAATCTATATTGTTCCCGCTGATGCCTTCCACAATGCAGTTTCCGCTTGATTTCCCATTACAATGGACCACTGAACCGGTGCGTTATCGGGGCATTCAGGTTCACTCCAATGCTGACAAGGTAATTAAAGCTAATTATGGTAAATTAATAAATAAAATTGGGGATGATATAGATAGATGGATACGACTCCCATTGTCCTTGACCGGCAGAGTTTCTTTGATGAAAATGGTTATTCTTCCCCGCCTGCTCTTTCTATTCCTTAATATGCCCATAGTGGATCCTCAACAGCTGTTTCGCGAACTTCGTTCCCTGATGATCAAATTAGCGTGGGCTGGAAGGTCCCTTAGAGTCGCCTTCAACACTCTCATGCTCCCATACACCGCCGGCGGACTTAATGTCCCGAATTTTGAGTTGTATTACAGGGCCTCTCATGCCCATAGCTGGGTGCATGGACCTCATGATTTGCCTCATCTCTACATTGAAAGGGTTGCTGCTGCCCTTCACTCTTTGCCTCGCTTCCTAACGCAGACTCCAACACAATACAGTGGTATACTGGACTCGATTAACTCAGTTGTTCACGCGTGGAATGCGTTGCTAAGATTGTGTGATGGGGGCAATTATATTCGCCACGAATGCATGTTGAATGGTGCCAATGGTTTGCGCTTAGCTCAGAGAAGGGAACTGTTAGACTTGAGGGTCTCTAGTTGGCACAGGTATCCACTTGTGACAAATAGGGACCCTCGCCTCTAGTCAGGGTAAGGGGGTACACTCCTAAAATATACCCTGCTCACCCCCTTGGTAGCTTGGCACGAGCAGACAGGCTTATCTCAGAGGCAGTGTGTAAAGCATTTGTGAACACATACAGTAATCAAGTGACAACACTACAGATGGACACCACACAGGTTTTATATAAAAAATAAGTATTCTTTATATAGATTTACCACAAGACCATGAAACGACAAAAACACACAATACTGTTACTTTAGATGGTAGAATTTTGCTTAGTTCTCTTAAGTTCTTAGATGCGAAACTTTAATTCAATGTACCTTTTAGATGTGACACGCAGGGCAACAAAAGTGTTGCAACTGTGTTGATGCGTTGAAGATTTTGGTGCAAAGAAATAAAGACGTGAAGATCTTCCAGATGCGGCACGCTTCCCCGATGTTGCGAGAACATATCAACAAAGAGTGTATGAGGAGAGTCAAATGGTTGGTAAAATGCTTGCTGGGGCAACTAAAACAAAACAGGTAGCAGCCCTTGTAGGAAGGTGGAACCTGACTATATGGTTGCCCCCACTTCTTGCCTGGTGTTTTGCTGGTTTATGACTTAGTTGGACTGGGATCCTGCTATTCAGGGCCCCAGTCTATCTGCTTTCTCTGTAAAATGGTTTGCTTGTACATTAGGTACATATCTAATTGGATTCTGGAGTGCCTTATAAGCCCCTAGTATATGGTATACTATGTACCTAGAGCATAGGTACCTCAGAAGCCTATCGGGGCTGAAGCATGTATTATGCCACCCCTGGGAAGCACTCCAAAATGGCACCACAGGTCTGCTACTGCAGCCTGGGTAAGGGTGTGCATGCACCCTTACAGTGGTATAGGCTACCTATATCCACACATATATACAGATACATATAAACCTATAAGTCACTCCTATAGCAGGCCTTGACAATCCTGAAGGCAGAGTGCTTGGTTTTGTGTGAGAGGGTGCCCAAGCATGAGCTGTGCCCCTCTGCAGCTTTCGGAAATACTTCCTTATGGCTATTCTGTGGTACATTTAAACCTAAAAGTGTCTTCATGCCACCTGTTTCCCATAAAACATTGGACACGTTTGAAACTCTCATTCGCAAGGATTTGTCTAAACTCAAATTCCACACACCTATTGAGACTAATTTAAAAAAACATGAAGCTGACATCATTCGGCATTTAGCCAAAGATGACAGACTCATATTCCAAATGGCAGACAAGGGCGGTGCCCTCGTCATCATGGACAAACATTTTTATGAAGACAAAGTGGCTATGTATCTACAAGACACTACCACTTACCTTAAATTAGACCAAGACCCTACTATGATGATTAAAGACACATTACTTCAGATTTTAGATCATGCTGAAGATATGTCATGGATATCTCAGAAAACTTGCAGTTTTTTGTCAGTCACACATCCTAGAAGACCCACGCTTTACATGTTGCCAAAGGTTCACAAGAACCTATATGATCCCCCCTTTCGACCCATTGTATCTGGTTGTGATTCATTGTTCACGCCCTTAGGACAATTTGTCGATCATTTTCTTCAAAAATTTGTTCAGTCATGGCGCAGCTATGTTAAAGACACCACGCACTTTTTAAACCTCTTGAACAATGTCGCTGAACAATTTTCTTCATCTTGGCTCTTGTGTACTATAGATGTTACATCACTTTACACATCAATACCATTATATGAAGGAATCGAAGCGTGTGAATGGGCACTGCTTCAATTACCCGAAATTGCTACCAAGAACGTATTTATTCTTGAATTTCTTACATTCTGTCTTCAACACAGCTATTTTCAATGGCAAGATGAGTATTACTTACAAATCAGCGGTACTAGCATGGGTTTTTCTGGGGCTCCTGTATATGCCAATACGTTTATGTCCAAGTTTGAGCAGGATTATATTTTCAACAGCAGTCAATGGAGTACCAACCTAGCATTCTACGTACGGTTCATTGATGACATTTTTTTTATTTGGACAAACTCACATGCAACACTTGAAACAAACATCAATGAATAGAACAACTAGAATGCTCGGATCAAATTCACACACAATATAAGTGCAGAATCTGTCATTTTTGGACGTACTAATCACTAAGAATAGCAATTCTTTTTCAACTTCTGTTTTTTCCAAACCCACAGATAGGAACAACTTATTGATGTATTCGAGTTTTCACCCGCCCTCCTTGTTACGCAATTTGCCTTTCTCTCAAACGTTACGTACTAAAAGAATAACATCGGATCCTAGCCAGTTAGAGAAGGCACTTTCTGAACAATGCACTAAGTTACGAGCGCGTGGTTATCCAGACCACGTGCTTGATGCTGCAGTGGTCAAAACCAAACAAAGAGATCAACGAGAATTGCTATCATCGAAACCAACCAAAAGTCATAACAGACAAGTGTTCGTTTCTAAATATTCCACCAACTCGTCGAATATCAGTAAAATCATTAAAACTAGGTGGGAATTACTTCAACATGAACCAGATTTTAACGGTTTATTTTTGGAACCACCTCTCTTTGCATACACACGTAGCAGGAACATCAAAGAATTGCTTAAAAGATCTTCAGCAGAGAATCAGGTACCCTTCACCGGTATGCGTAAATGCTATAATTGTGTTAATTGCCACAATGTGATGACTGGGAATGTTATCAATCACCCACATTCTGGGAAACCCATTACACTCAAATACAATGGAGATTGCAATAGCACCAATGTCATTTATACTATTAAATGCCCCTGCGGATTTCTCTACATAGGCAAGACTTCGCGCAAGATTAAAATCCGCATCTCTGAACACAAGAGCTCTATTCGGACAAAAAGCCACAAGTCTCATTTGGCCACGCACTGGTTAGAACATCAGCAATTCAAAATGCTCAATTGAAATTCACAATTTTAGAAATGGTTCCATTCAGACCTGACACAGATATTCCGAAGTTTTTAGCTCAAAGGGAGGTCTGGTGGACCAAATTTCTCCACACACTTGTACCAGCAGGACTCAATGACAAATTGGAAATGCTTTGTTTTCTTTGAAATGTGTAGTTTGTAAGTACTGTCCTTACCATTCATTTATCAATCGCTAGCATATTTATAATGTCACTTCTTGTAGAGCACTGACTTTTTCTCACTGGTTACCTTTCAATAGCACTTTTGATTATTCACTTTTTTGTTTCCAATTATCACATGTTTTTATTATTCATTCATTATTTTTTTCATGTCATCAATTCGTGAGCATTTTTTTACGGCAGTGAATTCTTTTCATTGGACACCAAGAGGATCATAGTTTATACACTTGTGTTTTGGAGTCGTTTTGAACATGTCTTATATTAATAGAGACATTCACAAGTATCCAAGAGCGGTGGCTTGATGATTATGATCACAAGTTCTGTGTTTTGTCAGTGGCTTCGCCACCTCCACGTGTTTGTCACGTGTTTGCCACCGTGTTTATACACTCCGACAGTTTAATAGATTTCATTCATCATATTATTTTTACATCAATGAGTCGGCCATTTAATTAACACTGATGGTTCTCAGATCGTATGATCACAGGTTCTAGCATTTAATTTCCATGAGTACTCATTAGTATGTCGTTTATGTCTATCATTTTTGCTGAGTCCAGTTTCCCTTATAATACAAGCAAGGCATTTAGCGAGCAGTCCTCTTTCGGTTGCTTTTACGAGCACACACGTGATGACGTCAGACGTGGCACAGGGATTTTAAAACAGAAGCGGCTTCACGCCGCTTTTCTATACTTCACGTATACGTATTTGCCTCGCCGATTAGCTTGTTCAAGATTCACGAACTATCAAGGTAAAGGGGAACCTTCTTTCAATATTACAGCTTTCCGCCGATGTCCAGCAGCACTTAACATTATTCAACGACAGCATAGTGGTTGATTAGTCTTTTTGGTTTTGTTTATCCTGCCTACAGGTTTTACCGCTGCTAGCCATTGGTGCATGGTTACGTTTGGGAATCATTCCAACAGCGGACCTTTTTGTCTTTTGGATTTAGTTAATGCCACGGTTTCTACAACAATCTACGGTCTCAGCCACGAGTCTTTGGGTAATTTAGTTATTAGTTTTCTCAATTCCCCTCCATATGTTCGCATTGTATAAGTGTAAGAACAGCGAGTTCAGTTTGCTTTGTCTTATAGATCACAGTACATTTGTTGAAGTCGCCGTACATCTTTCAGCAGAGTGCGGGCAACAGTTTTTTATAGTGAGTACACGAGCATGCACAATGCTATTACACATCCAGGTATCTTTCGGTGGTAGTTTTCATTACAAGTATGGTTGCTTTGTTGGGGGGCGCTAGGTGGCGCCGTGCAAGATGGCCGCACGTATGTGAGGCTCCTGCCGTCCGGCGCTCAGATCCGCTAAATTATCCTGCCCACGGCGATTGCAGCATCCTGCTAGTGCTGGTCAATGTGCCCTGAATCTTTCCGCATACCTGGTGGCCGATTTTCGCGGCTCGGAGAACTCTAATTGCTGAGGAGGAGCTGCGGCCGCGGAGCGGCTGTGTTGGTGAAACCGCGAAGGGAGAGAGACCCGGCTGACGATCTGCGAGAGACCGCGGCTGCCCACGAGACGCGCAGGCCCCTGGGCCGGAGGGCGTGCCGCGAGTGATCCCGGATCGGTGAGGGCTGGTGCATACCCCCCGGGGGGTCCTCGGCGTCAGTGAGTATTGCCGGAAGGCGGGAAGCGGTGGCGCCAGCACTTCGAACTGTGACCAGAGATAGAGGCGGGGTGAGTGCTGTCTTAGCTGCTGGATCGAGGAGGACCTACGAGTGAAGGTTGTGAGACGCTTGGAGGCTGTCTGCCAGGCTGGAGGGAGACTCTGCAGTAGGCACTACCCGCCTTGAGGCGAACCCGGTGAGGCTCTCCCGAGAATTTCCCCACTTTGCTGCAGGCTGGGCACGAAGGCTGTGTGGCGCCCCCTCGGATGCGCAAAGTGGGGGGGTGCGCACCTCAACTCGCATTGAAGGCCTATCTTCCCCCGGGCATGCTCGTCTCCTCTGCTGGTGTGTTGTGGGGCATAACTGGTGGCGCTGTGTGCGAATGGTCACACATCGCGCAGACGGGCGCACGCGACGGAAAGCTGCTCGAGGGGGACTGGGGATAGCTGACTGCATGATCATAGTGCAGCGGGAGTGTGGCGAGATGCTGGTCCACTAACAACCGCCACATACTGCACGATATATCGCACCTGCATGCGCGAAGAGTGGGAAGATCCTGGCTGCGATTCCCCCGCGCCTCATTTGGCTCCGGCAGCGTGGGGACGGTCACTGGGGCAGCGAGCCCGCGAACAGGATTGAGTGGAGGGACTGATTTGCAGATCAAACAGTCCGGCGAGGTAGGAAGGAGCGGTCGTGTCCGCAGTTGTTGACCCCTAAGGGATTGTTATCGCGACGCTCTGAGTGGCCTCCCCTGACTGAGACGGCGATGGGGAAGACCGATGCCAGGCAGTCCCGCCTCACCTTCGAGGCGAAGAAGACGGGCCGTGCCCCGCCGGAAGAGAGAGTGGAGGTAGCTGAACCGGACCCAACTGCTGGGCCCGCTGGGAGTGCGGGGGAGCTGACATCGCTTCTCCGGGAAGTCCGGCAGGGCTTTGCTACGATTGGTGAAAAAATGGATGGCATGTCTACGCGGATGGATGCCATTGTGCATAAACTGGATAATCATGAGGATCGCATCCGGGAGGCGGAACGCCGCATCTCGGATACAGAGGACACTACCACCCGGGTCTCGACGCAGGTTGCGCAAATGGACAAGCTTCTGAAGCTGATTGCAGCCAAGAATGAAGACTTGGAAGCGAGGAGCCGACGCAATAACATTCGCGTTCTTGGGGTACCGGAGACCACCAACACTGGCCGGCTAGAGGAATATATGGAGAAACTGTTGATTGCCACCGTCGGAAAGGAACAGCTCTCTTCCCAGTTCATTGTAGAGCGGGCTCATCGGTCCCTGGGCCCCCGCCCCCCGCCGGGGAGCGCGCCTCGCCCCATCATCGCCAGGCTCCTTAATTATAGAGATCGGGACACAATACTTCGGGTGGCCAGGAGCAACCAGCAGCTTCGCTATGAAGGGATCACCCTCTCTATATATCCGGACTTTACGGCTGCGGTACAGGAGGACAGGCGTAAATTCATGGTGGTCAAAAATAAGCTACGTCAGGCACAGGTGGACTATGCCTTGCTGTACCCGGCGCGCCTTCGGGTCACACATCAGGGTAAGCAGAGTTTCTTCACCAACCCACAGCAAGTAGAAGACTTCCTTAAACATCTTAAGCGCTCGGGGTGGTCCCGGATCACCGTCCACCTCGAGCAGGCCTGCCTCCCAAGAATGATATGCCTCACCGCCAGTTGTGGCCTAAACGGGAGACAGTAAGCTGAGTTGATGGGAGGATGTGGCGGGTTGATGGTGGGCTTTACAGTGTTTGTCTTGCATATCCTGTTGATGTGTACGGTTTCTGACTACAGCACGCCAGTGGGCATACCACTCAGAACTGCGCTGGGCACTCTCCCCTGAACCCGCGCGGGCCTAGCCTATCAGGTCGTTTGCGGGCTTTGGGGGAGGGGCTGACCCGGATCGCCGCCTAGAGTTTTCCCCCAGCGGGTAACACCCTTTGGTCTACTTAAACATGGGTAAACCTAATGTTTCTGAAGGTTTTGTTCTTTTGTGGGGAGGGGGAGGGAGTTGGGATTCTGGCAAGTTGGGGCTGCTTCAGTGGGACGGGGGTGGGACATTCACGGGGTTCCAGCATGCAGGCAATAATTATGGAGTAACAGTTGAGATGTGTAGAGGCTCATTGTGCAGGACTTGTAAGCTTTTGTGGTGTCCATGGCACGGGAGGGCGATAATGTGATTAACATACTGACGTGGAATGTGCGGGGCTTGGGAGACCCGAGGAAGCGCAGGAAGATCTTGGCATACTTAGATAGGCAGCGGATCCACGTGGCGCTTTTGCAGGAGACCCATCATGACCTGGAGTGGTTAGCGCTTTTGCAAACAGGTGGGCGGATCATCGTCTGTTCTCCTCCTACTCCTCCTATGCTCGTGGCACGGCAATCCTTATTAAGAAACAGCTGCGCTATGAGATGGCGGGTGCGATTTCAGACCCACAGGGCCGATATGTGATTACCTGGGGTCGGCTGGGGGGGGATTCTATAACGATAGCCAACTGCTATGGCCCGAATACTGATTGCCCAGAATTCTTCAATGATGTCTGGGGTAAGATAATGACGATTGGGTCTACACACATAATATGGGGGGGGGGATTTTAATGTGGCCCTCCGGCCGGATCGGGATCGATCTCACCCCATGCCACATCACTACACTAGATCCAGGGAGGCATTGTCCGGTATAGTTGGGGAGGAGGGGCTGATAGATGGCTGGCGGTATTTGCACCCAATGGGAAGGGAGGGCTCGCATTTCACATCACACATGAGCAGTTGGGCGAGAATTGATTATTGTCTGGTGTCCCGAGGGCTGGCTTCAGGCATCTAGGAAACGGCACACTTGGCCAGAACGTACTCGGACCACTGTCCAGTGAAGATGTCGCTTGCTATGCCAGGGTATACTGCTCCTAGGCCGCGCTGGAGACTACAGCCCATGGCACTGCTAGACGCCGTATTTCAGGCAGAGCTCGAGGAGGAAATTCGCGACTTCTTTGCGAGAAATAAGGGCTCGGTCAGCAGTGTAGAGGTGATCTGGGAGGCCTTTAAGGCGACGATACGAGGATATTGTCTCTCTAAAAGCTGCGGAGTGCTTAAAGATATACAGCGCACTCTGCGCCGCCTGGAGCAAGAATTGAAGGAGTTGGAAAGTCTGATGGGCCGCGGGCAGACAGGGGCAGTGCATAGTGTGTTCCGGGAAACATTAACCAAATACGAGGCTGAAGCGCAGCGCGAGCTGAAGTTTCGGGGGAAATACTGGGTGGCCCGAAGATATGGGGAAGGAGAGCGTCCCGGGAGGGCTCTCGCGGAAGTGACGCGTCCTCCTCGTTTTAGCTCTCACATATTGAAGATACGTAGTTCTGATCACGCGGTTCGCCGAGACTCGCTCGCCATACTTGATACCTTTGTTGAACACTATCGCGCGCTCTACACATCCCACAGGTCAGGCGCACTTGAGATGGATGATTTCTTGGGAGATATAGCATTGGGATGGCTTGGGGACGCACAGCGGGAATTTTTATGTCATCCATTTGAGCTCGATGAGATACGCGAGGCGATTATGCAGTTGCAGAATGGGAAGGCACCGGGCTCCGATGGGCTCCCAGCGGAGTTTTATAAAAGCTACATCGATATTATGGCGCCGGTTCTTAGGGAGGTGTACGCGGAATCCCTGGAGGTGGGTGTGCTACCGCCGTCGATGAGGGAGGCGACGGTCACCTCGTTACTAAAACCTGGGAAGGCCCCTGACTCCTGCGACTCTTATAGGCCGCTTTCGCTAATTAATTGTGACGCCAAGATTCTGGCTAAAGTGCTTGCGAACCACCTCGCGCTGTTGATGGATAAACTCGTCCTGCCGGACCAGGCGGGGTTTGTACCTGGGAGGTCGACCTCCCATAACCTCCGGACACTGTTTTCTCTGGTGCAGATGGTGGATCAAGAGTTCCCCCTTGCTGCAGTATTTCTGGATGCTACAAAGGCATTTGATTCAGTGGAGCGGGACTACTTATTTGATGTCCTTCGACGGATGGGTTTCCCTCAGCTGTATCTCTCATGGCTCCAATTATTGTATGCCCAGCCGACGGCCCGAATACTTATAAATGGACATGTGTCCTCCCGGATATCGGTTTCAAGGGGTACCCGGCAGGGATGCCCGCTGTCGCCCCTGTTATTTGCACTCGCTGTGGAACCGCTAGCTGCCAGACTCCGACAGGTGCACAACGACAAGGCATTCCGCTGCAGCCTGAGGCAGATATTGATATCGCTATATGCGGATGATATAACGCTGTATATCAGGGACCCGCAAAGCAATATTAACCCTATATTGCGGGAGTTTATCCGGTTTGGACGGCTCTCAGGAGTAGGTATTAACTGGGGAAAGTCCATGGTGTTTCCGCTCACCTCGGCGGTGACTCCCTTCCCTCTTGACTTCCCGTTAGAGTGGTGTCAGGAGGACTTCAGGTACCTCGGGATTCGAGTGGCCCGTGATAGGGACGAGATTATTAGGGCAAACTATGGCACGGCGGTGGATCGACTTCGAACCAGTGTCACGCGGTGGATTGCGTTGCCCTTATCGATGGCGGGCCGTGTGTCCCTCATTAAAATGAAGATACTCCCGCAGTTTCTATATCTCTTCCTCAACATACCCTATTACCCGGGTCGGGTGTTCTTCGCCGCGCTGCGCTCGGAACTTATAAGACTGGTGTGGGGGGGCAAGCAGTCGCATCTGAAATGGTCTACCCTCACCAAGCCGTATGCTCAAGGGGGGTTCGATGTTCCCGACCTCGAATTGTATTATTTATGTGCTCAGGCACATTATGCCTATTATTGGATGCGCCCACCACGTTACATGCCGCAGGTGGCGGCGGAGGCCTGGTTGGCTGACCCCATACCCCTCAGTGGTCTCATACATGGTTATAAGGACACACCGGTTGTAGCACCCACCACTATTACCAGCACGGTGGAGGCGTGGTGTTGCCTGGCGGCACTTATGGGAGCCTCGCTCTTGTACTCCCCCAGGCTGCCGCTCACATACCATCCGGGCCTGACACTGCTTCAGGAGAAGGGATTTCAGGATCTTTGCGTCAGGGCGGGGGTCGCTACGTGGGGAGACCTCTTCCGAGGGGGGAACCTTTCGCACCGCTGAACAATTCTTGCAGGACACGGTTAGCACGCCACTCGATGTATTTCTATACGTGCGATTGCGACAGGGCATGAGGTCGCTGCTCCCTTCTTTCCCCTGCGAGCCAGAGTGTTTTGCACCGTTGCCTCGGATTTTGGGCTCGACAGACGGGGGGGCACTTGGTGTCCGGACTATATGCCTCCATGCGTGAGGACGATGCGGGGGGGGACAGCGCGTCTCGGAGCCGATGGGAGGGGGAGTTGGGGAACGAGCTCACTGATGAGCAATGGAGATACTGTTGTCGCCAGACGGCACAGATATCAGCTAGTAGCCGGTTCCAGGTCATACACTTTAAGTTCTTGCACCAGATATACTACAACCCGGCCAAGAAGCTGCGCTTTGGGCTAGCTGACAATGATCGCTGTGGGAGATGTGGACAGGTGGGAGCGGGGTTTTTCCACCTAGCCTGGGACTGCGCTGCGGTGCGCGACTATTGGGAACAGGTATTCACGGCGCTTGGGAACATGATTGGGGCTCAACTGGAAGGAGGCCCACAACTTGCGCTCCTGGGGCACACGGCTTGCATACCTCCGACTCATAAAAAATTTGTGGCCATTGCAATGCTCCTAGCGAAACGGAAGGTGGCCTGCAGATGGGGACGGGGACGGGCCCCGAAATTCAAGGACTGGCTGGCGGATATGATATTTTGTCAAGAACAGAGCGCCACCTATGCTGAACTCTTGCCGCGGGCCTCAAGGCCCAGGGATATATGGGGACCGCTGGTGGGATACCTCCTAACGCACGATCCCGCAGGGGGCGCCCCTGCGTTGAATGCGGTTGGAAATGCAAGTGGGGAGTGATTGGTGCTACTGTCTACTCCCGATGGGTGGCCGCACTCTCCTGCCAGGCAGAGATTGCTTGTGCTTCTTAGAGGTTCAGGAGTGGGTGGGGTGGGGTTTATCTGCGCTGCACGCATGGGATCTATGTCTTGATGGGATTAATTATTCATTTGTCTGTCTCCTTCTTAACTTCGCTCCTGCCCGCGTTATGGATTGGATTCTGCAAATGCACAGAAGACGCTAATTGTCTGATAGTAGTTTTGACTGTGTACCTCCTATAGTCATTGATTCTATGAACCTGCTGGCACTGTAACTTTGGTTGTTAAATAACTGTTTAAAACTACAAATAAAGTTTAAAAAAAAAAAGTATGGTTGCTTTGTTTTTGTAGCTGAGAGGAAATAAACTTCCATACTCATCATCAACTCTACAAACCACGGCGATTTCCCGTAAGGTTTATTAATTAAAAAACATTTTCCCCTTTCCTTCCTATTTCCTTCTTAGTTTTCTCTCATTGAGCACAGTATTTGTCACTCACAGAGGGAGCGGTTTCTATTGGCTATTGGTCTTTTGTTCTTGTTCATTTCTATTAATTATGATGACACCACAGTTCTTAGACACATCTTTATTTTCATTGCATTTTAGTTTCCACCATAGGATCTGATATATGTTTGGCTAAGGACACGTACAGGTGCGTTTGTACCACTCTGGTCATGTACGTTGTATCAGCAGATAATCTATGTAAATTGATTTTCGTTATTGTAAACAGTGAATATGTGCATATGTTTTTATATTTTTTCAAATATAAGCCCCTGAAGAAGGGATTTTGTGAGAATCCCGAATGCATTGGGCATCATCAACTACAATCGTCGCTTACTTCAGCATCACGAGTTTCTTGCTGATGTTTTCAAAGTATTGAGATTGACAATTGATTTGTTTATGTAAAATTCTTCTATCATGTTTGGTTTAACAAAAACTTTCTCATTTTTTCTCATGTGATGTTTGAAAACTCAATAAGTAAATGAGTACAATTTTTGTTACGATAAGTTTCACTGATTCCTTGTGGTCCATTCAAGTAATGACAATCTTACTTAACCCAATGTATATAATGCAATAGCAAGTAAGTACTTTTCATCGCTGTGCACCCGGTATACAGGTGCGTCAGCACCTGCTCTTCTGTATGTTCTGTGGTACAGCCATACCATATACTCCTAAGTGCATTATAACCTTGCGGTAAATGCTAACTTTGGAATGGCTGCATCAAAACATGTCGTGTTTGGTGTCAAGTGCTTTGGAATACTACCCCCGCCAGTTCTGGTGGCGGGGGTAGCATTCCACCCTTCTAGAGGGAAAGACATGTTCACACTGGTCAAACCCGGCAGGACTTTCCTGAGCCCTGGCATCATAAAATGGATGCCTCTGCCATAGACACGGGTCTGACCTCCTGCTGCTATCCGAAACTCCGGCATAGGTTTCCTGTCGAAGGGGGGTGTAACCACCTCCCCAGACAGGCAGATGTGTATTGGAGCTGGGCGGGAGCACCCTCTGGTGCTTTGAAGTCCTGCACTGGTGGCACATTTGGTGTTCCTGTGCAGATCCAGTTCAAACCGGTTGCAGGGGCTACCTGCCCCTGCTCTGGCGCGAAACTGGACAAAGGAAATGGGTGTAAGCACCCCTCTTTCCAGGCCCACCCATAGGTGGGGCCTTAGAGTTAGTCCATCCCCTAAACTTAGTATAAGTATAGGAATCCAGTCCCTAGGACTTTAGATTACCCTGGACAAAACTCTGCAACGTACATCCTGGACCTTCGATGCTCTATCCTAACTAGAAGACTGAAGAAATCTCCCTTGGGGTCAAGGAGTGACTCCCCTGCTTGGCAGGCACCTAAGAAGCAACTGACCGGTCTGCATCGCTGAAGCTCCCGCCGGATGCCGAAGTCTTTGCATCACCAGAGGTAAATTTCCAGACTTCCCCGAGGCTACCCTGAGTCCACAGCAGAGCTGAGGCCCGTGGCCATCGTGGGTGACGTGGAACCGTGACCCCTGGACACCATGATCTTTTACAGCAACAGCATCTTCCTGGGCTTCCTCGAAGTTGTACTTTGGGCTCTGAGTAGCCCCAGCCTTGAGCACCTCTTGCACTGAACATTGCTGGCCTCCACTCCACGAGTGACCCGTGGACCAGTTTCAAGTGCGACCGCTCGAGGCTCCTTCGCGATCACTAGCCCGTTGGTTAGCAGGTCCCCACGAAGGCAACTCCTCTTCTGCTGGGGCTTTCCTGGTTGCTCCAGACGTGCCCTGACTTACCCTCACTGAGTGAGTCCCTCAGACCTTGCTGGTCTGCACCGCAATCCTTTCTCTAAATTCCAGTGACTTGCCGTTGCCAAGGCTTGTTGGGTCCATTGTGGTCGCCGACACCGCAGCACTCAACAGACTTTGTGGAACAGCTCGAACCCGGCTCGTGGACTTCGTCAACGCCTCCTGGACCATGTGGCTGAAGAGTCAAGTCACCCATCAACTCACCTGAAGCACCCGAAATCTGTGGGCATTCGTCCATCGTGCCCTTGGTCACTGGCTAGTGACCCAGACTCTGTCCCCTCTGGTTTCAGGTTCCTTCCATCCTAGATCCAGGCTTGGATCGCTTCGGACACTTCTCCTCTTCACGGCAGCAGCAGTTCTTTGCAGGCTTCCATTGAAATAGACGACACGACCCGACACCAAAAGACACCTATGCACCCGGCTTCCCTGGGTGAGGTAACTTGAGTACTCCTGTGCTCCCGTGGGTGCTAGCCCTAGAACTTCAAAAGTCCAAAATGGTTTGGTCCTGACTCGATTAGAAGTGTCCCTAATCTTTAAATTTCCAACCGCGACATTGCCCATAGAAGCCAACGGGAACCCGCGGTTGTGTTTACACACTGCATACAGTCCCCGTGGGTCCCCTGTGTCACTACCTTGGGTGGTTCCTTGGGGTCCCAGCGATGCTACGGGCTCTAGGCCTTGTGTCTATTCCAGTCGTGGTTCTTATACCGCTTTTTTGGTATATGGTTTGGTACGCCCCTAGGGCCCAAACGTGTATTTGTGCTATTACTGATAATTGCTGACTTGTAAACAAAGTACTTAGAACTCCAGTCTCATAAAGAGACTAGAGGGGTGTGTTTTATCTTAAATACATATATTTTGAATATATACCTGTGTGGTTGTCTTTCCATTTGATCATTCAAGAGATTATAGACGGGTAAAACAAGCTGCTTTACATTCCTTCAAGACTTAGTCTGAAGGCTGCTCTCCATAGCTACCACTAGGATAGCTTTCAATAAAGGTTGTCTTGAACCATTCACCATAAGGGGTTGTTTGGACTGATACAAGGTGCCCACTAGAACTAGTAGACAGCATATATCAGGCCACCTTCTCACAGCCCTGATTTCTGAAATTATTGATCCTTAGACCCGAGACACTATAATGGATAAAGATGGCATAGCCCAAGTCTTTATGGAACATTATTCACAGTTATACACCACTAGATACGAGGTAGGACTGGATCAAATCCATAAATATTTTGAGGAGGTAAATCTTCCCATTTTGGCAGAGCCGCTAGCGGAACAAACCCAGCTTGATATATCTGAAACAGAAGTTTTAAATGTGGTGAAATCAATTGCAGGGGCTAAAGCCTGTGGAACTGATGGTCTCCCAATCGAATTTTATAAAACTTTTTTTAAGGAATTGACTCCCTTCTTGGCGAAACTGTTCAACACTATTAAATTGGGAGGCTGTGTTCCCCCTAGTTTCAAAGAATCTATAATCGTCAGGTTTGTTAAAAAGGGGAAAAATCATAAAGATGTTAATTCTTATAGGCCGATCAGTCTCCTCAATGCTGATTTTAAAATGTTAATGAAAGTCTGGGCTCAACGCTTTACCCCTATTGCCCAGGCACTAATTCATAGTGATCAGTCCCCGTTCGTTGCGGGGAGGTCTATGTTCTTCAATACTGGGTTTTTAATTCAGGTCCCCAATTACTCGATGAACAATAAAATTGCAACCCTTGTTATGATGGTTGACCCTGAAAAGGCAATCGACCTGGTTAATTGGGACGCACTTTCTTTTGGATTGGAAAAATTTGGTATCCCTGTTCAAATCACAAATATGTTAAGAAACATCTATCAAGGTGCCCAAGCCCGGGTGGTAGTAAATGCCAATCAAATAGGGGCAGTTAATATAAATCGTGGAACCAGACAAGGCTGCCCGATGTCCCCCATTTTGTTCACCTTCTTCATCGAGCCCCTGGCTATTAGATTTCACGGAAATCCGGAAATTAAAGCTCCAATAAAAGAGATGGCGAAACTAAAACTTTTCGCAGATGATATAATTCAGTATCTGCGCCCGATAAGCAGAATCTGGATCAGGCTTTAGAAGAATTCAGCCAATGCGAACTAATAGGGGGGTACAAAATAAACCAAAATAAAACTGAGATTTTGACATTGAATGTTGATTGTAATTTTTTACCCTCCAATTTAAAATCCCAAGCTCTGAAAGCAGAACCAATTAGATATCTTGAAATTTATGTCTCCAATCACTATGAACAACTATTTAGTTTGAACTATTCAGCAATGCGGAATAAAATTAAAGCCCTGCTCGATAAGTGGTCTCTCCTACTTTTAACTCTAATGGGTCATGTAGCGCTTATAACAGGTCTATTCTTGCTCTATTAATATTCCTCTTTATAAATGTACCCTTGAAGATCAACTCCAACTATTTTAAAGAGATGGAGTCAATGTTCAGGAAATTTGTCTGGTATAGGAAGGCTTCTAGAGTTAAGCTACCCATACTACAGTTGGAAACTAATCAGGGAGGTTTAGCCTTACCAAGAATTCGAACTTATTATGAGGCAGCGATCTTGGATCTCACAGCACGTTTACTGGAACCTAATGGTTTACTAGACAATTTTTTTTTTGATAGAACGATTCAGGAGTCTGGCTCGCAAATTGCAATATTCTTAAAAACATCCAAACTACCGAAAAAGACCCGATATAAGACGGTTCGCGACTTTTCCTACAGATTACAGTCCTTTTTCGGTCTCGCCTATGCAGCGCTCATGCGCTGCATTGGAGAGACCTTTAGCCGTCGGCACAGCTTTGAAGGCAAAAATGTGCACGCGTTGCATTGCTTCCAATGGCAACGTGTGCACGTCTGGAGATTCCTTTGCGGGAGTGAGCGGCACCATATGGTCGCAATCATCGCGCCTTGCTGCTCGCTCCCGCAAGGGAATCGTGTAGGCCCCCTTCCCCTGCTGCTGCGCGAGGCGTGCGCTTGTGCTGGTTGAAGAATTGGTAATAATACATTCCCCGATAGCTGTGCTTTCACGTCAGACCTAAAAACAGACCAGACAGCTGTCTGTGCTTGTTTTAATTACTTTGAGCATGCTAGCCATGTGAATCTGTCTGAAATGATGTACACGGAAACAAGCAAGAAAGGGCGCCAGGATTAATGAACAACTAAAAGGTTCCTTGCAGAGGACAGATACAAAAACGGTGGATGTGCAAAGAAAGGCTTCAGGAAATGAAAGCTTCCCCCCACACGCAGTTTCAGAGCCAGCCACTCCCACTGGGTTCTACTTATGAGAAGACAAAGGAGTCATCTTGCCCAGGAAGGGGCGTGTTCTCATAAATTGCATGTTGGGATTGATTCATGTGGGGTTGGTACAGCAGAGGTAGGTGGAATGCCTCAGTGCTGTGCATCCGTTGATCATCTTCATGCGTGACCCGGCACGCGGGGCTCAAGCCACAGACCCCACCCCCGGTAAGCAGCGCGCGCTCCGTGATTTTTGCATATGCTTCCATTTGCTTGTGTTTCGTTTTGTTTACTGGCAGCGGTTTGCACATCGCCCTAAATATCTATAGCAACGAGCTCCCGTTTTGTTACTTCCTTCATGCCTCCGTTTTTTTTGGGGTTACCGAGTTATGAATTGTAACGTATTTGCATGTGTAAGTGTATTTGCATTGCTTTTGCCACGATTTGCACTAAACTGTATACCGTACGATCCTTTTGTGTGTAAATGTCTACTCTTCTATCACTATGGAAGCAAGATGTGGACCTTCTACGCATAATCTTTTCATCCCCGTGTATTTTTTAAAATTATGTATAATATATTCATAGAGTCTGTGAAATTTTGGATAACTCATTTTTGTTGGGGCGATTTAGAATACTTGTTAAGTAGATTGGTTTAGATTTCAACAAATAAAGACTCCCTTGACTAGCGAGACAAGTCTGGTCTCCAGTTAAATGTACGTCTCAGTCAATGTGCATCATTCGTGTTGTGTTTTTAATTTTTTTTTATTTAGAGTCTAAATTATTAAGATATAGCTACTTCTGGATAAAAACATTGCACTTATTATACAAATATCACAGCTTTCAAGAGCTGCGTTTATGAAGAATAGGGTGACGACTTATCACGGGAGTGCATTCTAGTCAGAGACTGTAAAAATTCAAGACAAAGCATCTGATGCAGGACTCATATGTAGGAAAGAAGCACAACTGACAATTTTTTTGTATGCTTTCTGTTTGTGCGGTGTGCTTACGTGTGACATTTTCGTACTTCAAGAGTGACACTGAGTGGCAATGTATCAAAAGCATTAAACGTAAATACTCCGTAAATTTTGAACGTGAATTTGGGTACTCATAGATGTGTTTTTAATGGCATTAGAAAAGCTGAAAATACCAGAATGAATCAGAAACGAGCATTTGCATTGCAACAGGTCTCGCATTTGTGAGAGTTAGAGCTATTGGTGTTGTAAATGACAATGTCTTTTACTCATGTGTTTTGGTTTGGAGTGCAGTGGATGTATGTGGTGTGGAGTGGAATTGTGTAGGGTGGACAGGAATTGTGAATTGTGTGGAGTGGAATTATGTGGCATGGTGTGCAATGGAATATTGTGGATAGTAATTATGTGATATTGAGTGTACTGGAATTATGTGGAGTGGAATTGTGTGTCATGAATTGTAATTATGTGGAATGGTATTTTGTGTTTTGGGGTGGTATGTAGTGGATTTTAATTATGCGGTGTGCTTTTGAATTTTGTGTCATGATGTGGAATTCTGTGGTATGGATTGGATGTATGTGGTGTGTTGTGCAACTGTGTTGTGGAATTATATAGTTGTCAAATTATGTGATGTGGAATGGGAATGTGTAGAGTTGAATTGTGTGGTGTTGAGTGAAATAATGCTGATTGGAATTATGTGGCATGGTGTTGAGTGTATTTGTGTGGATTGTGTTTCCTAGTATGTTGATACAACAAAAAAGAATATCACAAAACACCAAGCTGTTCTGAATTCAGTGGTTAGCACAATCACCAGTAACGCTCGGCATGGCCATATTAGCTCTGCCTATAGTGCTATGCACATCTCACTGGTGCATGTTAAGGATGATGTTCAAGCACTTACCTTGACCAGCTAGGCATCTTGTGGAGGTGCTTCTGAATACTTACAGATGTCTATAAAACCTCTAGCAGTCATGCAGAACTCTGTGCTGGTGTGGAAAACATACTCTGGTTCCACCTATTATTAATCACATTAGGTCTGGAAGAAGGGCTCTTCCCACTGTAAACTATAGAACAACTATTTATCAGCTAGGCCAGCTGTGTATTACTGAGGAACGTACTCCATTCAGGATGGTGCTGAATACACAGCTAGGTCGAGCTGTAGATGTCTTTGACTGTCAGCGATATTCGGAGCTCTTTGAGGAGTGTGAGCCTTGAGCTGTTTACAAGTGGAAAGGTTCTATTGTGTTGTAGTTGCATTTAGATCGCACTTTCCATCCCATAAGGCTCTGATGCCTTATGTGGGTGGATACTAGCATGCCCCTCCATGCCATTGTTACAATATCGGAGACTGCAGTTGAACCCTAATTTGTCATTCTCTTTATCTTAAAGTTGTCACACAATTAGCAAGCAGCCGGTCGTGCAATTTGCCATGCTATATGTTCTATAAAGTTCCTAGAAATCTTCAAGTAATATGTTTGGCATGATGTCCTGAGGAGATTACGCAATATTGAATACAGGCTGTCATTCAGTTGCTCATGCAATTATGGAGTGGTCATGCGGAGGATATTGTGGCAGGCAGATATACTGGTATATAAACCAGCAGTCATGTATGTGTTTGTTTTGTGTGGTGTTTTATTTTGGTCAGATTATGCAGGAATCATGCCAGTATGTGTTGAAAGATAATGTGACTTCACAATGTGCTGAAAATCACCAATAAAAGAACAGCATTAAACTCAACATTCCAGTAAATTGAATGATGGAAAATATCCCCTTCTTTGTATAGCTCCTCGATTAAAAAGAAACGGCACTCTGACTCCCCAGTGTTTTGGGCAAACGCACTCTCCTGATTGTGACCTTCTGACCAGAGAGCAGAAGGTGCACGAGTGGGAGGGGCAGAGACATGCGCATGTGGTGCAAAGTTGACCGCCATGTTTCGGCACACACCTTCTCGGGAGTAGCTGAAAGAACTTCTCTTCCCTTCCCCAAACCCCATCCCCATGCTGTGCCCCTATAGTTCATTACTTTCTCCAGGAGCCCGCTCTTCCTGCTTCTCGACGACATCTTGAGATAAGCCAACTGCCTGCCCCTCCAGTGCCTCGATTTGTGCATTTCATGATTGGTGGATTTGGAGGCTGACATAGCTCTAGTGGGAGGAGCTGAGCTGCCCTCAGTCTGGGTTGGTCTAACCTGCTACGGTCACTCCGCTGCAGAGAATATACTGATTTGCTGGAAGAGGAGTCGTCGGATGGAACTCCAACTGAAAAATCATTTCCAGATTCTGCTCCATTTCGTTCTCCCTGAGAGGCTGTCCTAGTATCTGCTGTCCCTGCCTCAGAGCTGTTCTGCATAACCAGAGTTTAGGCCTGGGCAGCAGTAATCCACTGAGATGCCATCTCTCCTACTGGCTAAATCAGCCTTTTCAAAACACTGTCCTACGTAGAAGGCAGAAGTATGGTTCAAATCAGTCGGTGGGTGTGTGCGTGTGAGAGGTGTGCAACAGTAAATAAACACAATGATCTTATCTGTTTTCCTGAAATTTGCGAGCTCTCCAAAGACACTAAAACAAAAGACAAAGTATTTATTACTTCACCTTGTGACAAACCGAATACAACAACAAACTTTTGTCATGGCTTATGCAAAACCTGATTGTTGGGGGACCTGCTAGGGCATTCATTACCAGTATAAAAAAAGTAATTTACTCAAACCGAAAATCTTAAAATCTTAAACAAAAAGCACACATTTACGTAGTAGCCCCTGCAACTTTGTGTACAGGCATGCTCCTTGTTAAAACTCACATTACTATCACCAGGGTCACTGGAATTATGCGGTGGAAGAGCACCAGATTATGTGACAAAATGGGCAAATTTACGTGGCAAGATCGAGGTATTATAAAAAAAAAAAATACCTCACATAATTGTCAAAAAATGTCCTGGGGGTGGTAAGGATCGACCCGTTACCACAAGGGCTGATTCCCGGAGTATGATCTCTGGTGGCCTAGTGGTTTTCCTGGCTGTGGATCATAGTTGCGCCATAATCCAGTCAGGAAGGCATTGTTGGGAAGGGGACTCTCACCTGTCCATTGATGCCTTCGTGCAGCCTGGGGAGGCATTGCAGCCCCTGCAAAATCCCACTGGATAGCGGAGGAAAAACTAACTTGTCTTCTTCACTACTGGTGGGAATCTGATGTCAGTGTGCTGGCGTCAAAGTTGGGCAGAAGGGGTGGCGGGGGCTGTCGCAGAAGTGATTCCTACCTTAATTTAAAAAAAAAAAAATCTTACAGTGCTTGCACATGAAATTCCTTTGTAACCCTCCTCGGTGTCGGCCACTGGCCGACAGATGCACTAGAGAGGGAGTGCGGCTGTCGGCCACCCACACTAAAATGGTTAATAAACCTGGGCCATGGACAGTCAGTCGATATGCAGTCAATTTTTTTTAAGTCTTACTTTTATTGTGTGCTGCTGATGCTTAAAATGATTTTGTTGGGATCCTGCTCTGGCTCTGTCCAAGGGAGACAGCCCTTCCCCCACACAAGCTGACTGTATTATGAGATCCAAGGCATGCATATCAGTACACATGAGTAAACGAACTGCTGGCCAATGAGGGTCCGCAACTCATCCAGCGTGAGCCATGTGAGTGATACTGACTCTCGGATGGCCTAGGCAGCACTCCTGTCATTCATTTGAGGACTAATATTCCAGATCAGGCCACTGCACCGGCATAAGCACACTTTATGAAGACTCTCCACAAGTTAATAGCATGAAGCGGTCTGTGGAAATGACCTAAATACGTGCTTCTAGCCTGTGTTGTGTGGCACTTGTCAGGGCTGAAGAATGTCACTATTATGGACACATCTGACGAGGGCACGCAGCAATCGCAAAATAGGCAAATAAATGGCCAGCAGAGTTGCAAGTCAAAATAGATTTTTGTTCTTTGGATTGTAATATATATTGCACGATTGAACAATCATTCATATGTAACCGAACTTCTTGAACGATTAAAAATCTAGCAAGTGTCACCGACATCAAGCAGCAGATTTTCCAAATCCCTGCTCATGAAGAAATCATGAAAAGATAATGAGGCTTTATGGGTCACACCCTCTTCAAACTCGCATCAAACGCCACCGGGCAAGCCCGGAACTGGAACCCTCGAGGGAAAAGCGGAAGGCCAAGAAACATCTGTCACCAAGTCCTTGAAGCTGACTACAAGGTGATGGGTATCACCTGGAGTCAGATTGAAAGAAAGCGCAGGACGGAGATGGCTGGAGAGTCCTGGTTGATGGCCTATACCCCATGAATGGTCGTAGGCAGTAGCAACAAGATCATTTGTCACCACTGTGCCTATACTGAATGATGGTGATAGAAGCAGCATTTCCCACGTGAGCCATATACAATAGACTTGCTTTCAGGGTGCCCCCTAAAAGCAGGTCCATTGGGAGCATCATAACTCGTTGTCAGTAAAATGAAACACCTTTAGGCTGCAGGAAAGGGGTGATTTAACAAAATATGGAAGGGCCAATCCAGTGCTGACATTTTGGTAATATAACGTCGTTATTGGATTTTAAGCTACGTAAGGGAGGAGATGCCTCTGTTGAAGGTTAAAGTAGGGGATAAGAGAGCACTTGGAACACAAGCCTGCGTAGGGGGAAACTACTATTGCAAGGGGTTTTGAAATGGGAAACCACCTAACTTGTAACTGGTTGACTTCCATCCCGTACATACGGTTATTGGGAAGTTGGCCCTTGACTGCACTGTCCACAGTCCATAAAAACATGGACCAAACAACTTTCTCAATAATTAATCTTAAAATATATGGGGCCTTATGAAATCTTTGCGATAAACAGAATGCGAACTTCCACTATTATAAGAACTTTCCCAATTATTAATATTTTCATGGGCGAATTTAGCTTGGGCTTCGTTCCAGTCTGTATTTTTCCAATTATTTTGCTCTTACTATTTCTCTCAGCTTTTGAGGGATTGTGATTCCCTCTTCCTCTCTCCATTTTAGCAGGAGCCCTCTGGTTTACTCTTTGGGGCCAATTGTTCTTCAGTGGAGTGGTGCCCATCTTACCTGGGAATAATATGCTTGCAAATGTGCAGAGTGTAAATGCTATTTATTACCATAGTTGAGCCTGAGTAGTGTTGTAACAAAGGTCCCTGCAGTGCCGGGGGAGGGGGGGGGGGGCACCCTCTGCACTGTACCGTGGCCTGAGAGCTCCTGAGTGAGTCCGGAGTGGTGGCCCTTCATGTACTTTTCAAAGTGGCCCCCCCTCAAGATTCTTTACACCACTGAGTCTGAGGCTGGTACGTGACTCGCAAGAGGCGAAGACTTGAGTGGGTCATGATGTACCTCCCCTCTCTCAGCAGTGCTAATTAGCATATTATACTACGCACATCTGCTGGTTTACGCCATGACATTTTTTCACGTGAACTTTTTTTAAACAAAAAGTACTTAATTAAAACCAGGATAGAAGAGTTTAAATGCTTGCAGTAAGGTAAAATCACGTGGAGGAGGCCTTGTGACTAATGGACTTGTTTCCCTGAATGAAGTAATTGTTACATACAAACTAAGTGGCACTAAATAGTGTTTTTCCTATTCTCGGCTTCGCTGTATTTTGGTAATATACTCGAATTTCGACCTTTGCACAGTAATAATGAATGTGTGAATGCCAGTGTTTATCAGTACAGCGGCTCTAAATAACGTGATATTGGGTCAGATGGATTAATAATAGTAATGTGATTTCTAAAGTGCATGGACACCTTATTTGAGATGTGCCAGTGTTATGTACAGTTATCCACAGGCTTCCATGCAGTTATTACCGCCCACCCCACACACACACACCCTGAACTAAATAAAACAGGTTTTAAGTTTGTTTTCCTGAAAACGTCTTCCGACTGGTCCTGACGAACTGCTAGGGGCATGGCATTCCACAGTTTCTGGCCAGGTAGCCAAACAAGCTCCCGCCCATATGCACTTTCTTGACTCTGGGGACGATTGCAGCCATCTCCCCAGCCGATCTAAGGTTCCTCCGCGGTACACAAGGTCTGAGGAATGTTTGCAAGTACTGTAGCCCTTTGTCATTCAGGGCTCTGTAGCATTATCACAAGGCTTTAAATGAGGATCCCTATCTCTCACTGGAAGCCAATGAGGCTGCGTAAGCACACCCTCGATCGACACATGCCTTGACATCTACTTTCACTGCCATAGCATAACAAGCATTGGCATAGCCAATAGGTCTCGCCTTTGGGACCTTGTAAGTATTTAGTTATGCAGCACAATATCCTTACTGCAACAACATTAACTGTCGCATAACTAAACACTTATAAGGTCCCAAAGGCGAGACCTATTGGCTATGCCAATGCTTGTTTAAACAAGCTGGGTCCTCAGGATTTATTTATTTGAAGCTAGAAGAGTGCAAAATGTTTAGACTTCAAGTACACTCTAGTCGGCTTAAAAGATGGAAGGACTGTTGTCTTGAGGAATTGGGTCACTTTTTAATTTCTAGGAAAGTTATTTCCTGGCAAGAGGTTCAAAATAGATATGGCAACTGAAATAAGCCTGGCTTTTTGGATTATCTGCAGATTGCAAACTTTATAAATAAATACAATCTACTGTTAAGCAGTGCGCCAACAAATCAGGTATATGTTCTATATAGAGCTAAACTAAAGGGGGTTGGAAATTGGTATTCTCTACAGAGAAAGTGTAATGAGCTCCCCCTGGTTGAAGAATTCTTGGAAAAAGTAATCCGGAAAACTAATTGTTCTTTCTCTTGCCAGGAATGGCAGTCATAGCCCAGTTACAAAGCAAGGCCCTAAGAGCAGCCAACTTTAAAAGGATGGCTTTTCTGTCTCGGTGGTTGGCATATTACACTCCTAAACTCTTAACAAATGCTACTCGGAAGTGGAAAACAAATGTTTCCGATGCCAGGCTGAAGGCGAGGGAGATTGGCTCCATATATTTTTCACGTGCCCAAAAGATCTTTTCGTCAATAAGCCAGGCTTATTGACGACAGAAGAGGCTTGACCCCGAGGCTTGACCCCGAGGCAGAGGTAGCTCTCTTTGGCATCTCCAAAGCAAGGTCTGACTTGACCAAGGCCAAAGAGACCTACACGATTTGCTCTTTAGTTGCTCGCTCTCTAATTCTCCAAAACTGGAGGTCTGAAGATGTACCTTCCTATTCTAAATGGTTAAATAAAATGCAGAGGATCATGAGGTTTGAAGAACCTTATGCTAAGAGGGTTGGTGCAACAAACACATTTTTAACTGTTTGGAAGTTTTCTGAAAATAATGATAGAAATAGAAATATTTAGAGATGTATGTAGCGATGTATGTATTGACGTCTTAGGGAGCACTTAGCACGTTGCACTTTTTTCTGTAATATATTTAAGGAAAGGCACGATGGCACTTTAATACTACAGTTCTTTTGTTAGATATAATGTTTACATTATTTATATAGGGTTCTATATGGTTATTTCTTTACTAGCTTTCTATAATCAAGGGTACAAGTGATCTAAATTCAATGATTATCGGTAATCCCTATGGCTTATAAACAATGTTTGCTGGTAAATTAATCTTGCGATATTTTAGCATTTAGCACTTTAGAAATTTAAGCAGTAAGATCAGGTTTTTTTTTAAATATTGTATGATCTAGCCAGACTTTTGTTGTCTTTTTAAATATTTGGTGTTTGGGTGCTGCTATTTAATCCATCTAGGTTCCATTTTAAAAATGAATAAGAATGTGTTTTATTGTAAAATGTTGGTTTTTACTTCTGATGACTAATTATATCACAATGTGTATATTGCCCTTATGCTCTGCTCAATAAAAAATTTTAAAAAAAGGTGTGACCAGCGTTAGGCCGGTGAGGCTTGCTTGCACCTACGGAGGTGCAGCTCCCACATTCCCAGCCAAGTGACCCTGCAGAGGGGCGCTTTCCCCTGCCTAGCCGGAAGCCAAGTCCTGAGCCCAAATTCGAGCCCTCACCATATCCAGACCCTAAGAGGCTCAGGGGCAGCAGCTATCTGGAGGTGCGTCTTGGTGTGCCTGGATGAATATGAGAACAGGAGACTAGGAGCAATGAAATTGTGACCCTGCAGAATTAAACAATCAGCATAAGCATCGTGAGCTCGCTGCACCAGTTTCAAGAAGTACTGAAGAAGTTGATGGGAGCCACCAGTTTGTAGGCTCAGTGGTGAGTGTGGTCTCGGCTTTAGAGCCGTTGCCCTAGGGTAGAGTGAGAGTGGAGCGGAGGCGGCCAGGCTAGGTCCTGTGAGTGCCACCCCACACCTCCCCTATCTGGTGTGCAGCTGGAGTGTCTTGGAGAGCCAGTTTCTACAGTACCGCTTGCACCTTCTGTGATATACCACTCATGGCATACCACCCACTCCCTACCCACCACATTGCAACCTTAGAAGTTGCTTTTGTTGCAGGCATCCTGCATTGAAGCAACCACCGCTTTAAAATCTGATTGGTGCAAAAACACAGTGAGGTCAGACAGACCTGGGGGCAATTCCCCTCCGGCCCAGAGCAACAGGAAGGGCCAAAAAGCCTCAGGCATTGATCTCCAACCTGCTAACCTCAAGCAAAGCCCCATAACCCCCTTAAACTCAAGGGTCAGTACATTACTGTTGTCGCTTATTCCATCTTCATCCAGCATGTTTGCCTCATGACCCAGGGTCCCAAAAACACTTGACAACATTTTTGTTAATGAAAGATGAAGGCACAATTTTATATCCCTCCTCCTCGGAGGTAAATGGGGTATTCCCCGCAATACAACCCCCTCTGTCACCCTTACCTGGCCCGCTAAACGGGGACTTAGCCATCATCCAGCAAGAACAACACAGCAACTCGACAGACCAGCCCACCTTACTCAGTCCTATCAATGCATTCTCAAGCCTCCTTCCTAAGCAGTAGTGGGTTATATCCACACCCGTTCTATCAATACAAGCAGCAAACATTAAACCGGGTAAATAGAACTAATCTTGACGTCAGACTGGGCCCCAACAAGAGTTATAAAAACCACAAAGCACAACACGTATAACTACACTCTTGAAGCCACTGCTAGCTTTCAACATCAAATTTTTCAACTTGAGCAGGAATCCTTATTACAAACCTCAGGCCCTTATTCAGCCTCCAATAGAGCAGTAAAGAATGGACCAGGATGGGGTAATCAGCACTCTCCCTCGCCCACCAATGTAATAACCAGCTGGTAAACTTCACACGAGTCAACATTCATTGGTGACTTCTAAGTTGCGTCGCCAATTCAGACCAGCTGCACAAACTCTCCTATGAACAGAAGGACTTGGCAACAATTAATTACCACGCTTGATTCTACTTTTAGGCAGAGAAATATCATTCCAATAAGTTTGATATCCAAATTTCATTATTAGAGATGCTAGCCCAATATACATCATCTATTGACTCTGCTTTGAACGTCTTAAGACTACTGTTACTTCTAAATGCTCACAACTCACCTGCTCATAACCCACCAATGTCCATGGGACCAGCACACAAGAGTGTGTCTGCGCATTCGTGATTGACACGCTGCTTACTTTACCCTCCACACTGGGAGACCTTCTTCAGGAAGTCAAGCTGATAGACAAAGCACAGTCCTCGCAAGTCACTCCTCGAATGACTCTGCTACCATCAGCTTTGCCAAGCATACCCACACAACCACCAATGCGGGCAACAGTGGACTCCTCCATGTCAGATCTAAAACCAAACAACGTCATGGAAATTAGTGTGGAAATACATCCTACTCCCACTAATCTGCAAAAACTAGATAGTAACAATACAACAATAACCATAGCAGATTATACCGTACCACCTAATATTGTAACAAACCCACCAATAAACTTCGATAATGTTATAATCAGTCCATCTAGCACCCCCCTAATCAAATCTCGAGGCTAAGAGAACACATCAGGAAATGCAAAAAAAACTGGATAAGATCATGAGAGCAGCAAGCCAGGTCTCCACGATTAAACGCTTTTTTGAAACCACAAAAAAATATCTAGCTCGCATCTCAAATCCTCAGGAAGAGGCCCTTGGAGCTCCCTCTCAAGTTCTTAGCAAATCTTACAAAAAAGCAATCAGAATACACATTTTTGAAAGATCAGTGTCCAGAAACTCAGATGAAATTAGCCCACCGCTTTGGGTGGCACAAGAAGCACAGTTTAAACCAGATCCCTCTGTATTCCATTGTTGTTGCCACTCCAGATCACTATCTAAAAAAACACCTGATCCCACTCTCATCCCTTCAAATATACTGGCTCACAAGGAAGCAACTGCAGTGATATGGTCTACCCAATCGGTAGTCAACACAATCTGTGAAAATTATAAAATCTTAAAGAGTGGGGCATATTTTTAACTCTCCAGCAAAGCCTTGATATCCAACAGCTTTCATAAAGCAGGAACCTGTGCAGGTCAGCTGTCAACCCTCTGTTAACCAAGGCAAAACTCAAAGGCGCATGAGCTTCGAGCAAACCCAAAACACACCATTTGTTCTTACAAATGCAACTGGCCCACTTCAATCAATAGCCACTACTAAACTACAAACACGAATTCTCTCCACTCACAATCAAGCAGGGAGATAATGCAAGTTTGCGACTCCACCAACTGAAAATCCTCAGGAGGATTAGAAATGGCTGTCTGCCACCTTAGCCAGATCCCAATTCAATTGACTGGAACATAAAGGACACACCAGTGTAACTGCAAACCTGTAGACCAAGGCTGCACCTATATCCCTAATTTCCTGGAATGTGGCAGGACTTGAAAACCTCCTAACGGCCCATGAAGCCATGTCCTTCTTAACATCATATGATATTATATGCATCCAGAAATCCCGGAGAGATGTGGAAGCCCCACTTTAAGGCTATTATGAGTTTTTTCCATTTATGAGTTTTTTCACCTGCCACTAGGCAGTACATTAAGAGCCATGCAAGGGGAGGCCTTGCCATCTTTTTATCATCTCGTTGGGCCTTTGTGGCTTCTGAGTACGCCCCTGGACATAAAGACTTTCTATGTGTGGAGGTTAAAAACTGGAGCTACAACTCTGCACAAAGTAAGCTGGAGAAGGTGACTATTTTATACCGACATCGCTAGCGCTAGCTGCGCTTTCTGCCTGCTTAACAGCTTTTAATTACCCGTTTTTGTATTTTCTTTAGTCTATGTTGATTTGCCTTGTTTTTACCTGCAGCGACCCTCCTGGCCTCATTCTGCATTCTAAAACCCCCTCTGGGGATTACCATCACTGCCTTTGGCGGGTCCGGGATCACGGGGTGCCGGGGACTAATTTGAGCGCCATTTTGGATAGGGTTCGCGCACTCGCGCATTCTCGCGAGATTTGGGCCTGCTGAGCCTACTTGAGGCAGCGAGAGACGGTAGGTCAGCCTGGAGAAGGTGACTATTTTATACCGACATCGCTAGCGCTAGCTGCGCTTTCTGCCTGCTTAACAGCTTTTAATTACCCGTTTTTGTATTTTCTTTAGTCTATGTTGATTTGCCTTGTTTTTACCTGCAGCGACCCTCCTGGCCTCATTCTGCATTCTAAAACCCCCTCTGGGGATTACCATCACTGCCTTTGGCGGGTCCGGGATCACGGGGTGCCGGGGACTAATTTGAGCGCCATTTTGGATAGGGTTCGCGCACTCGCGCATTCTCGCGAGATTTGGGCCTGCTGAGCCTACTTGAGGCAGCGAGAGACGGTAGATCAGCCTGGAGAAGGTGACTATTTTATACCGACATCGCTATCGCTAGCTGCGCTTTCTGCCTGCTTAACAGCTTTTAATTACCCGTTTTTGTATTTTCTTTAGTCTATGTTGATTTGCCTTGTTTTTACCTGCAGCGACCCTCCTGGCCTCATTCTGCATTCTAAAACCCCCTCTGGGGATTACTATCACTGCCTTTGGCGGGTCCGGGATCACGGGGTGCCGGGGACTAATTTGAGCGCCATTTTGGATAAGGTTCGCGCACTCGCGCATTCTCGCGAGATTTGGGCCTGCTGAGCCTACTTGAGGCAGCGAGAGACGGTAGGTCAGCCTGGAGAAGGTGACTATTTTATACCGACATCGCTAGCGCTAGCTGCGCTTTCTGCCTGCTTAACAGCTTTTAATTACCCGTTTTTGTATTTTCTTTAGTCTATGTTGATTTGCCTTGTTTTTACCTGCAGCGACCCTCCTGGCCTCATTCTGCATTCTAAAACCCCCTCTGGGGATTACCATCACTGCCTTTGGCGGGTCCGGGATCACGGGGTGCCGGGGACTAATTTGAGCGCCATTTTGGATAGGGTTCGCGCACTCGCGCATTCTCGCGAGATTTGGGCCTGCTGAGCCTACTTGAGGCAGCGAGAGACGGTAGGTCAGCCTGGAGAAGGTGACTATTTTATACCGACATCGCTAGCGCTAGCTGCGCTTTCTGCCTGCTTAACAGCTTTTAATTACCCGTTTTTGTATTTTCTTTAGTCTATGTTGATTTGCCTTGTTTTTACCTGCAGCGACCCTCCTGGCCTCATTCTGCATTCTAAAACCCCCTCTGGGGATTACCATCACTGCCTTTGGCGGGTCCGGGATCACGGGGTGCCGGGGACTAATTTGAGCGCCATTTTGGATAGGGTTCGCGCACTCGCGCATTCTCGCGAGATTTAGGCCTGCTGAGCCTACTTGAGCCTTCTATCGGCCGCGCAGCGGTGACGCGCAGCGGAGCGCCTTCATCGCGCCTGAGTCCAGCCAGAGTCCTGCCCGTCTGCGCTCGTCAGCGTCTCGGAAGCGCTCGGGGCGGCGGCACAGGCTCGGCCACCCAGCATGTGTCATACAGGTCCACGCGTGCTGTGTTATACTGCTGGGGAGCTTCGCGCTCTCCTCACTGCTTCCAGTGGCTGCTGCACTGTCTTTCCTGGACGTCATCGTGGTAAGTCCATCTGCCCCGGTTGCGGATGGCGTCCCTCCCGTGCTCTGTCTTGTCCCCCTGGCAATAACATCGCCAATGTGGAATTTCTCTGCATGCTACTAAACACCAGATCGGCATGCAGACATGCACAAGATATCTTCGAGCTTCTTGACACGGCTAAGCCACTGTGTCTTATGCTGACCGAGACATGGTGGGGAGAACTTTCGAACCCAGACGTCGCCATGGCAATTCCGCCTGACTATAACGTCTTCAGGAAGGACAGAGCGAAGGGTAGGGGCGGTGGAGTGGCACTGGTGGTGAAGAAAGGCATGGCTTGTACTATCCTGCCAGTGGAGGATATTCGTGGCTCGGAGTCCCTTGCTTTTTCCATCGCTCTGGCTCCGCATCAATCAGTCAAGGGATTATTGGTCTACAGACCGCCTGGCCCACCCGCGACTTTCTTTGAAGATCTTGACTCCGTTTTACTGGGATTGGCCCTGAAAGCAGAACATTGCATCGTGGCCGGAGATTTCAACTTCCGGATGGATGATCCATCCGATGCGGCTGCTATTAAATTCTCTGAGGCTATGGCACCGCTGGGTTTACTCCCTTATTTGCAGGGGCCGACGCACGCCAAGGGGCACACTCTTGACCAGGTCTTCTCGAGTTCCCCTTTGGAGGTCTTAGAAATTATCCCGGTACTATGGTCAGACCATCTGCTGGCTAAATTTTCGATCAAAGGCACAGGTAAATTGGCTGTTGCCGCCCCACAGCAGCATGGTCGTACCCATAGGGCGTACCATCGAGTGACCCCTGAGATGCTGGCTCAGGCGGCCCTGGATCACCCCTGCCCCCTCTCTGGCGACCTGTCGAAGGATCTGGAGTCCTTACAGGCTTGGCTTTCTGACAGGCTTAACGATTTGGCCCCGGAATTGGCCCCCCGTCTTACTCCCAAACGAGTTTCCGCCCCATGGTTTACCGCAGCACTGTCGGCTAGGCGGCAGCAATGCAAGGTAGCTGAAAGAGCCTGGCGAGTAAAATATGACTCGGATGCTAAGCTGACCTATAAGAGCGTGGTTAAGGAGTATCACCGGGACATTCGCCTGAGTAAGAAAGCCTACCTGGCAGGGAGGATAGAGGCTGCCTCAAACTCCTGTAAGGAGATCTTCTCTATAGTTAAAGAATTTATTTCTCCACGGACTAACATCTCTGAGGAGAGACCCTCTGATTCTTGGGCCTCTGATCTCGCTAGTTTCTTTACTAGCAAGATCCAACTTATACAGGATTCTTTTCCATCGGCTGTATCCGTGGAGCGAATTAATTCCGAGGCCATTCGATCGTCCTCTGCTTCGCCAGGTTCGACGCTGGGCGTATTTCCACCTTTATCTGCGCCCGCCTCTTTAGCACTTCTGGGCAATTTGAAATCGGGCTCGCCCTTGGACCCATGCCCTGCTAAAATTCTGGCAAAACTGGCCGAGGTGGTCAACCCATTGGCTAATCCGTTACTGAATCTCTCGCTGAGTCAGGGAGTGGTTCCGCAGGCTTGGAAGCAAGCAATGGTCATCCCGCTGCTCAAAAAGCCTGGTCTGGACCCAAAGGCCCCAGTCAACTATCGGCCTATCTCTCTGCTGCCGGCTCTTACGAAAGTTGTTGAAAAGCACGTGCAGACGGTGCTGTCCAACTTTCTAGAGTCGTGTGGTAAATAAAATCTTCTTTACCGGACTGAATTTCATACGGAATCTTAAAATAAAGTAAAATAGCTCAAAATAACAAGAGGCAGAATCCGTGGTATAAGAGGTTTTCTAAATGGGCTTTATTCCACTCAAAATGGCCGACTCGAGTCGCGGCCTTCAGGTTCCGTCACCACGAGGGTTCAGGAAGTGAAGTACAATACTTTATTGACAGACATGCATTTTTATAATAAGTACATTACAATGAAACGAATGTAGAAGGCGTAACATTTGATAAGAAAAGTGACATAACAGGTACGTAATCGAAACTAGGCGTAATAAGGAATAAAAGAAACATGATTGGTTAGGATTATCAGACATAGGTGGATCTATAAGATAATACTTGGCATAGATGCGCGCGCAGCAGCATGACGTGTGAGTGACGTGCAACTAGGGGGTGAAGGGGACTTGACATTTAGCTCTACATGTGGAGACGAGAAGTCTGGGGGGTCAAGTCAACCTAATCCCAAATCATATCTAACATCCTATGTTTAAAGAACTATGTTATCCACAAGGAAGGACTCTCGGACAGAATCTAGTCTATACTGACTGTGTGCGTGCACAAACGCCTAAGTGTCTATATGAGATGCGAGAGGCAGAAAACTTTCCATGGCAGCAGGGCTATGAATCACTTGCAGGAGGACGGAAAGGCTGAGTCCTTTGCTTGTGAGCTAAAGGAAATGTTTACCTAAATCACTAGACAGGAATGCATCGGCTGAAGAGCAAGATAGATAATTCGAAGGTGAAATACAGCTTCTTGGCAGGCAGGCGAAAACTGGCCGAGGCAGGCACCGTTAGCTGCACAGGGAGTAGGACAAAGTTCATGGATACAGATGCGAGCTCAAGCTGAAGCTGTCAGAGACAGAGAGCAGGGAAAGGCTTTGAGGACAGAATCGGGCCTACTTGCCTGAACTGTAAAAATGGAGTAACTTAGCCATATAAAGTCGGTGGCCTTTCATACTTAGGAATCGAATATCCAGCCCATTGATGGCGGATCTGACAGAGAACATGTCGACGGTAGACACACATATATTTGCGTTCTTAGAAACTGGAACTGGAGGGAACATACATGTATTTGTAACATGCATATAGAACCGTTGGGGTCCAAGATAGGGGACATAACTGATCAGGAAAATCCACATTTCCACATTCCCTCCTTGTCCCCTACTTGCCCTTTAAGAGATATCAATCTTCATCATTCCATCGATTTGCTCATGGAGCATCATTTCTTCTTCCTTCTTCTTCCGGTGTTTTGAACGAGAACTGTGATATGGAATGCATGATGTGGCACACAGACCACAAATCGCTGGTCCACATTGCAGGCATAAACAACAACTGAAAAGCATAAGAAGGCCAATACCTAGGAAGGATAGAACTCTCCATCCCCAGGCTGATATCACACTCCAAAACCACCCGGACCACGTCCAAGTGCCTGGATTCTCGTGTATCTGGCTCACAATCTTATGAAGGCGTGTTATAGCTTTATATACAGATGGCGAATTTTCTGGTATAAATATGCAGCAGCTGGATCCGATGACCCTGCAAGCTCCGCCCCTATCGGCCAGGATGACGTCAAGGACAAGACGATTCTGGAGAACAACAATTCTCATCACTGATTGTTCTTCTGTCAGATTGCCTAGGGCGGCTATAGTCTCGTTTACTACAGCTTCAAGAGTCTTGGTTAGTCTGCGTATCAGCTTACTATTTGATATTGTACCTATATAGGGAAAGATACCTTTATTGAAATCTACATACTTGTCCCATGCCGTCTCAGTATAATCGACAACTGGGAGATCTCTTCGCTCTCTATTGTGTACTAAATGAACATTTCGATAATAATCAGGGGGAGCTAGAAAAACAGGTGGCAAAAGGAATGCTATGTAACAGGTACCATCCCAATCTAGAGGCAGACGCATATATGCAGTCTGACCACATATAAAGTAAGAATGGCGAGAAGCTCTAAATGAAGATTTACCTTGATCACTATATTCTACTGTAGTAACGCATTGGCTATGGCCCATGTGTATGGAACCAACTTTTCTTACACATAATTCACCCTTAACTGGAAATACTGACATAGTGGGCAGAATTAGTTCAACTTCGGTTTTGACATTCAAAATCATAAGATTAGGCGTAAAATTACCTAATTTATACACTTCATTTTCTAAATCAGTTCCTGTTCTACTGGGGTGACCCTCCTTATTAGGGTGACAGACTTTGAATAAAACTAGATTCAGATTTCCCCATATCCAATGTTGTTGATAAACTGCTGTGTCTGGGTCTATGGAATTTAATAAACTAAACCATGCTCCACAGGAGCCATTGTGTGTGAACGGATGTGGAAAGAAAGGCAGAACTCCTTTGTTATTCTGATAGGGAGGGAGTCGGCCACACACCCAACAATTGGTGGCATTACTAGTCTGATGGGAATGATGTAACATACTAATGAAGGTGTTGTTGCGCAGCGCAAGTCTATAGGACAACTCATGTGGGGGTAGTTCACTAAAAGAATGTTCATCAGTTATATTGAAAGCACGTTTAGAAACAGGATAATACATATGCAACAATATGCTTGCAGTAACTATTAAAAAACTCAAGGAAAACAAAATTAATAAAGTCACAATACAGTGGCTACGCAGTAATTTACAATAAGCATGTCGTTTTATTATGATTCTGGACTCTACATCATTCAGACCTAAGGGATACATGTCGGGACAGATTCAACCGCTTCATCTTGGAGAGGACTTAAACAATCAAATCGTCCGACAGTTTGGATCTGGACCTGAGTTTCTGCTTATAGAGTTCGGTGCTACTGGCTTCAGCCAAAGGTAGCTTTGAGTCAATGGGGGAAGACACACGAGGAGTACTGTTTGTGTCAGGAGGAAGTCCATGAAATTTCTTTATATGGCTGGAATGCACCCAGCCTTTTCTCCCTTCGATCTTCACAGCTGTTCTGGTTGTCAGCAGGACCAACTCAGGAAGCCTCCACCTTGGCTCCAGTTGGGTTTTCCGATCAAAATTCCTGACGAGAACATAATCGCCGGGAATTACATCATGAGGTTTCACCTCGGTGTTGTCGGGAAAAGCTGCGACTACCTGTGAACGACAAGATTGTAGTGCAGACATCAAGGAAGCCAGGTAATCTGTCAGCATATTACAGTCAACATCAGTTATTTTACGGGGTATAGGCGTCCCCCACATATTCGGTGGTCTACCAAAGATCACCTCATAAGGTGATAGCCCTGTTCGAGAGTGTGCTACCATCCTCATGTAAAATAGCGCAACTGGTAAAGCTACTATCCAGTCCACACCTTTTTCCTGACATATTTTAGACAGTCTGATTTTTAAAAGTTGATTATGTCGTTCCACGAGACCTGCTGCCTCGGGGTGTCGGACACAGTGGAATTTCCACTGATATCCCAACAAAAGCGAGACATGTTTCATTAATTCGGATGAGAAAGGCTGGCCGTTATCTGAATATACAACACGTGGTAAACCGTACCGTGGGAAGAATTCTCGAACTAGCTGCTTGGCAGTAGTCGGGGCAGTGTAATCTGATACGGGATACGCCTCTGTCCAACGGGAGAGAGCGCAGACAACTACGAGAACATATTTGAATCCTCGACAACGTTCCATCTGAATATAATCCATCTGGAGGACTTCAAAAGGATGGTCAGGAGGCTGAAATCCACCCTGCTCTACGGGAACACTCTTTCCTGGATTAAACTGACAACATATCATACAGGTACGAACTTTTTGTTTAGCTGCTGCTCGTAAATGTTTGTTGAACCAAATGTGCTGAATGCTGTCTAGCATAGCCTTCTCTCCTAAATGTGCTGGACTGTGAACTGTAGCTATAATGGCTTGAACCATGGAATCAGGGAGAAACCATACAGATTTCTCCTTCGTCATCCATCCTTGATCTGTCTGGATCCCTCCTAGTTCAGTCCACTTCTTTATTTCTTCTGCTGTGGCATGTGTCTGTATGTCAATTACGTCAAGTGCGGGATCCTTAATTGTCATACACTGTGTTGGTGTCTGAACTATTGGCTTTGTCATGTCTAATGTGCGATTCTGAGCAGTCTGTTTAGCTGTTCTGTCAGCTAAATCATTGCCTTGAGAAATGGTATCAGTAACCTTCGTGTGTGCTTTACATTTCATAATCGATATAGCAGTGGGTAGATGTATTGCGTCTAACAAAGCATGAATGAGGGGTCCGTGCTGAATGTGGGCACCATGGGAGGTTAAATAACCTCTCTCTCGCCACAGCACGCAGAAGTCGTGTACAACTCCGAATGCATAACGTGAGTCAGTGTATACATTAACTTTCTTATTTGTGGCTTGAATACAGGCTTGTGTTAGAGCAATAAGTTCTGCTGCTTGGGCTGACAAAGTATCTATACAATTTGTCTCAATAACTTCAGTGTCTGTTGTGACTGCATACGCGGTCACTAAATCTCCTGTATTTGTTCTCATGCACGATCCGTCTACATACAACGTCAGGTCTGGATCTAACAATGGAACGTCTGTCAAGTCTTGTCTAGGTTTCGTCTTTATTTCAATGATTTCAACACAATCATGAGCTAGTGGGTCTGTTCCAATTACAGGTAATAGTGTAGCAGGATTCAATGTATTACACCGTCGGATCTCTATGTGTGGTTGAAACAATGTCAGTTCATAACCGGTAAGTCTTGCTATGGTCAAGTGTTGTGTTTGTGTTCGGTTCACAAGAACCTCTACTGCATGTGGTACTTGTACTGTCAATGGGTGTCCTAATACTATGGCATCGCTTTGTCTGATTGCTAAAGCTGTCGCTGCCACTGATTTCAGGCATGCAGGCAAAGCCTGAGCTACGGGATCTAATGTACTGGAAAAATAAGCACATGGCTTGCGTGATCCTGCTTGATCCTGAGTGAGTACTGACAAGGCAGTACCTTCGCGTTCTGTAACAAAGAGTGTAAAATGTTTGCTATAACATGGTGTTGCTAAAACAGGTGCTTGACATAAAGCTTCCTTTAGGCTTTCAAAAGCTTGTGTATGTTCCTGAGTCCAAGGGAGAACAGTCGATGTGGCTGCCTCCTGTGTGGTTAACTGAATGAGTGGTTTTGCTAGAAATGCGTACTGAGGGATCCACTGCCTACAATATGAAGTGAGGCCTATGAAAGCCCGCACCTCCTTTTGTGTCTGGGGTATTGACATGTTAGCAATTAACTGGATACGATCTGGTGTAAGCTGCCTTCCCTCCTTGGACAGCGAGTGACCAAGATAAATAACTCGCTGGACACAGAATTGCAGCTTAGAAGGAGACACCTTGTGCCCCTTGTCGGCTAGGAAATGTAAAACTGTCAGAGAAGCTTTTTCACATTCTGGCTCGCTTCTCGCTGTGATCAGCAGATCATCGACATATTGAAGCAGTGCAGTATTGACTGGCATGTGGATACTGTCAAGTTCTCGTTTCAGTGCTTGGCTGTAGATGCTGGGGCTTTCTGTGAATCCTTGGGGAGCGCGTGAGAATTTAAAGCTGCGCCCGTTTAAACTGAATCCGAACAAGTATTGGCTTTCCGGATCTATTGGGACGCTGAAAAAGGCATTCTTGAGATCGATTACAGTAAAGAATGTTGCTTCGGAATCAATTGCTGTCAACAATGATGATATATCAGGGACCACAGGGAATTGTGGTACAATGCACTTGTTTAGTTCACGCAAATCAATAACCAATCGGTACACTGGTGGGGCAGTAGGATCAGTTCGTTTAAGAATCGGAATTATCGGTGAATTACATACATTGGAGTCTGTTTCTACAACTACTCCCTGGGCAATCAGCTCATCAATGATTTTCAGCAAAGCCACTACAGCATCATGCGGTAACTTGTATTGTCGCATTCGTGGTAGTACCACTCCTGCTTTCAGTGTGACTCGATAGGGTGTAATGTTCATGCAGCCAACATCCGTAGGGCCTTGTGCCCATAGATGTACTGGTAAAGTCTGTAGTCGGGGATCCATGTCTCTAGACACATAGTGACCTTTAAAATCACGTAAAAACAACCTTACTCCTTCCGGAGAACAACATATTATGGCTCCTAGTGCTTTCAGAGTTTTAATTCCTAACAGATTTTCTGGGCATGATTTAGTAAGCAATAAATCTGTAGTTCGTGTCAAAGGTCCTATCGTAAGTGGTAGAGGCTGTGATACTTCATTAACAATAGGTTTTCCTGAAAAACCAAGGGAAACATTTTGAGAGCCTGAGAGGGGTGCCCCTGGAACTTCACTACGTTTTATGGTTGTTCGACTTGCCCCTGTATCGAGTAAGAATTTTCTATCTTGACCTAATAATTCACTATGTACATAAGGTCCTTCTTGATCTACAGGAATCTCGATAAGCGGTAAGTCAACTTCCCTCTCTAGGCTGGTTCATGCGTAACGCTGATACTCAGGGTATTCATACTGTGCAGTCTGATACATTTGTCGTGTTGTGGTTTGTGTGGCAGTAGCAGGCAACGGTGGTGCAGCTGGCACAAACTGTATGGGTTGTTGTGAGGCTGGCATGGACTGTTGTTGAACTGGCATGGACTGTCCATGCTGCATAGCTCCTTGTTCATTCTGATCTTGTCTAACTAATCGTGGTCTCTCTTTTGCAATACCTGTAGCTATATTACGTTTCAGGACTGGACAATCGTGTACATAATGGCCCAGTTGTTTACAGTAATTGCAGGTTCCCTTTACAGGAACTGCAGAATCACCAGAATGTGTCACACCCTTTTTGTGACCATCTGCTGGTACTGTCTGAGAAACTAGCATTTTCATTTTTGTATCCTTCATGCGTCTATGCTCGTGTTCTTGTTCATCCCTAATTCTATTGTGATGATACTGTAACATTTGTAGCATTTGCGACGGAGTGTTACTTTGCCAGGTACTCTCGAATTTCAATATTCTATTCTTTACTGGAGGCAATGCATTTTCCACTAATTTTGTCACAAATAAATGTGGATATGAGTCACTACTTGCTTTTATACCACTATTTATACCAAAACATTTTTCAAATCGAGCATAATAATCGCTTGTGTCTTCATCTTGCTTTTGTTTGCAGGCTGTGATTGCACCCCAATCTTCCTTTTTTGTAGTTAATAAACGTGGCAGTACCTGTACTAGTAAACCTGGTAACAGTTTAACTTTATCCCCGAGCCCTGAACCTGCAGTTCGGCCCCTTTCTTCCTCTGCTAATGCTGTCCAGTCTATCTTTTGGTCTCCCACTTCCCACTCTTTTTCTTTCAGTTTTTCATAAATGCCAGCAGGCAAAAGCACCTTTAATATCGTCATAATATCAGGAAAGGTGTATTCTCCCATCAGTAACATGTCTTTAATTTCTCGGTGGAAACCCGCTGGGTCTTTGTCATGACTAGGTACTACTTTTTTCATTTCTAATAATTCCATTTTTGATATGGGTGTGTAAACAAATACACGGTGAAACTCATTGTCTTCGCCTTTTATTGGGTGCACTTCTCGTAGGGGATTTTGTCTATCCATATAGTACGGCGCTCTTTCTCTGCGGGGCAGCGAGAGAGAATCCGGACTTACAAAAAGGACATACTGCTTACGTGACACTAATATCTCTTTAATTAGCTTGTTACTAGAACCTCTCCATCTGTTCGTGAGTAGTTCCGTTAATATATCAGGTAAAGGACCAGGGTCAGCATGTTGGCTCTTATATAATATGAGGAGTTGCTGAATCATATAGATTCCAGCTAAACGTTGTTCATCTGTACTGAGATTAAAAAACGTGTGTGCTACGGTCTCATCACCGTATTTTTCAGGACTGTCGATCCAGTGAACGGCTGATCTGGCTAATTCTTGCTCATCCATGGAATCGAGGAGGTGGTAACCCCTTCGTTCTCGTAGTATTTTATCTGCGGCTTGAAACGAATGTTCAGGAGACTTCAGATTTATTATAGGCGTCGGATACGTTCTGCTATTATTTGGGCATACAGAGTGTATGGGATCAGAAAAACATCTAGCATTATCACAGGATCCTCCTCTGCCTACATAGGCTATGGTCTCTGACTGTCTTGCGGAATTCCCTGATCCGGACACTTCATCTTGCTCAAACTCGTCTGTTCCCAATCTTTCTTCATGAATACGCTCTATTTCTTTACGGATTTTTCGGCACATGGCTATTATACAATTTTGCTTATCGTGTCTCCCTTCTGATATATTCTGACTCCATCTTGTAAGAATAAGCATTGCATTCGGGTCTACCCCCGGGCGGTCTTGATTTCTGATCACACAGTTTATGAGGAAACGTAACAGTTCCCCCTGTATTTCTACTTTCTGGAATTCCATAGCTCTGTTAATACATCCTGGATCTCGTCCTGTTTGAACAAAATGATATATGTTATCTAGATGCGTAGTCATTCCTGGTAACCTTGCTAAATACTCTGCGGCTCGCCTGATACGTAATGATGCCAGGACCATTTCGTCCTCTTTACCAACCACCGGGTCATATCTACAATTTACAAGGAGTTCCTTAAGCGTACGTTCACTTACGAATTTAGGTGTACGTGAATGTGCTGACTCTTGAAAGACAAGTTTATTTATTCTAGGTGGTGTAAAGGTAATGCTAGCACCTCCCGTGGCCCTATCTGGGGCGTCGGGTGTGAATGGGTTCGTTGAACGTGACACAGCAACTATGGGTGTCGATACCTCTGTAGAGTCGACTGCGGAGACAGATGCGGAAACAGATGTGCTTGCCGAAGCTTGTGTCGGGACTTGCTGTTGCACGGGGACAGATACCTGATCCTGACGTTGAACCCCTCCACCAGACGGTCTATGTGGTGCGGCGTTAGCATACTCGGGAGCTGCGTCGTCTAGATATGAGGAAAGAAAAACATCTTCTGCGGTTCTGGGATGCCCTTTTGGATGTACCTTAATTGGAAATAATGGGGGTGGCAAGTCTTTTGGCATCTCTGGAGCAGCCTTAGGTAGTCCTTCGGCTAGAAGGGGATACATACCATTCATAAGAGCATTTCTTTGTCTATTTACTTGTTCTGATTTCACTCGGATACCTTCCTTAATTAATAGATTTTCTTGAACTTTATTTGAACTTTCTTTACTCCTCTCTTCTTGTCTACGTGCTTTTTCTGTTCGTCTATGAGATTCTTTACGCCATAACTCAACAGCGTCTTTCTGTGATTGTCTGACCTTTCTTTTCCATAACTCTTCCTCCACTTTCATGATGCATTCTGCATCCCAGGTTCCCGCTACGGGCCACCTTTGACTTTCCGGCAATCCCTTGGTATAATCTACCCATAGATCAAGAAACAATATGGCATCTAAGCCATGCTTATGGTACATAAAATGCCCTGGAGTGTCCCTAGGAGGAATAGGAACTGCTTCTTCAAGCACCCCTTTTCTGGTAGTAATCTGTCTTAACTTCGAGAAGAGCGGCATATTGACAACTGATCTGATACTTACTCTTGAACTTACTTAATACGAAAAAACCCCAATAATGAACAGTGTACAATGAACAATCATTCATACCACAATATGCAAGACATTTCTGAAAACATTAAACATTAAACATTTAACAATGACCGACAATGATGACAGTCTGCCTAACTAATCACCACGCTGAATTCTTGACAATAACTGCATACTTCGGAATACTTGATATACTGCTAAACAGTACATATACACTGCTAAACAGTGCAGACCGGATTTGTGTACCCAAATCCGTCTTGACCGGCACAACCTATGTGCGCGTCAACACGCCTCCCCGGCGATGGTACTCACCGAGTAGCTCCTTGAAACGGAAGGCCTCAGAGAATGGACAGGACTCGATGACTGCGGACAGCGGACCCTCTGGACATCGGGATTTCGAAATATCTGGTGGGCCTCTGTATACCTCGGATCTTGCTCTCTCAGCTAGGCTCTGGTCGGGATACTTCGCACTTCTCACCGCCTCGTCTGGGTTGATCGCAGCCTCAGTCGCCCCCGCTTGACCGGAGGGAGCTTACAGGAAATCCTGCTGGTACGCGTTTATGGTCCGTCCAGCTGTGGCAGGAGACCGGGCCTGCAACGCACCGCCGGCGCGTGAGATGAGAAAGTGTCCCTGTTCGGGCGCCATTATGTTGTAAATAAAATCTTCTTTACCGGACTGAATTTCATACGGAATCTTAAAATAAAGTAAAATAGCTCAAAATAACAAGAGGCAGAATCCGTGGTATAAGAGGTTTTCTAAATGGGCTTTATTCCACTCAAAATGGCCGACTCGAGTCGCGGCCTTCAGGTTCCGTCACCACGAGGGTTCAGGAAGTGAAGTACAATACTTTATTGACAGACATGCATTTTTATAATAAGTACATTACAATGAAACGAATGTAGAAGGCGTAACATTTGATAAGAAAAGTGACATAACAGGTACGTAATCGAAACTAGGCGTAATAAGGAATAAAAGAAACATGATTGGTTAGGATTATCAGACATAGGTGGATCTATAAGATAATACTTGGCATAGATGCGCGCGCAGCAGCATGACGTGTGAGTGACGTGCAACTAGGGGGTGAAGGGGACTTGACATTTAGCTCTACATGTGGAGACGAGAAGTCTGGGGGGTCAAGTCAACCTAATCCCAAATCATATCTAACATCCTATGTTTAAAGAACTATGTTATCCACAAGGAAGGACTCTCGGACAGAATCTAGTCTATACTGACTGTGTGCGTGCACAAACGCCTAAGTGTCTATATGAGATGCGAGAGGCAGAAAACTTTCCATGGCAGCAGGGCTATGAATCACTTGCAGGAGGACGGAAAGGCTGAGTCCTTTGCTTGTGAGCTAAAGGAAATGTTTACCTAAATCACTAGACAGGAATGCATCGGCTGAAGAGCAAGATAGATAATTCGAAGGTGAAATACAGCTTCTTGGCAGGCAGGCGAAAACTGGCCGAGGCAGGCACCGTTAGCTGCACAGGGAGTAGGACAAAGTTCATGGATACAGATGCGAGCTCAAGCTGAAGCTGTCAGAGACAGAGAGCAGGGAAAGGCTTTGAGGACAGAATCGGGCCTACTTGCCTGAACTGTAAAAATGGAGTAACTTAGCCATATAAAGTCGGTGGCCTTTCATACTTAGGAATCGAATATCCAGCCCATTGATGGCGGATCTGACAGAGAACATGTCGACGGTAGACACACATATATTTGCGTTCTTAGAAACTGGAACTGGAGGGAACATACATGTATTTGTAACATGCATATAGAACCGTTGGGGTCCAAGATAGGGGACATAACTGATCAGGAAAATCCACATTTCCACAGTCGAATGAGATTTTGCATGCCACTCAGTCGGGTTTTCGTCCAAATCTCAGTACTGAGACTGCGCTCCTCGAGGTCTCAGAAACCATTAAAGGGGTTCTGGACACTGGGGGCAAAGCCATGCTGGTGATGCTGGATTTGTCGGCGGCTTTTGACACCGTCCCCCATGATGGTCTTCTCTTAAGACTCTATGAGATTGGACTACGGGGGACGGTGCTTAGTTGGTTTTCCTCCTTTCTAACGGGCCGCCGGCAAACGGTCTGGGCCTCGCCTGATTCCGCCGTGATGCCGCCTCTGGGAGTCGGGGTCCCTCAGGGCTCTATTTTGAGCCCGACCCTTTTTAATATCTTCATGACCCCTCTGGCGACGTTGGCGGAGTTGTTGGGGGCCCGGATCGTATCCTATGCAGACGACACCCAGCTCCTCTTCTCGTGCAAGAGAGGAGGAGACTTTGATGGGAAGAGTATCCGGGATTGCCTTGGGGCTGTGTTTCAATGGTTCCAACTGAACAGCCTCAAGTGCAATTCCGATAAGTCCGAGGTACTTTTCTTTGGGTGCGACACGGAGCCAGACTGGCAGGCTTGGTGGCCTACCAATATGTTCCCCCCAACTTGCTCATCCCAAATGGCTAAGAACCTGGGGGTTCAGATGGACAAGGGGTTGACTATGAAGTCTCAGATCCTGGGGGTGTCGGGCACTTGCTTCGGCCTCCTTAGGATGCTACGGAGGTTTCTTCCCCTCTTATCGGAGGAGCACAGGAGGCTGACTGTGCAGGCTCTGATAGGCTCCAGGCTAGATTATTCTAACGTTCTGTACCTGGGCCTGCCAGACTACCTGCTACAGCGGCTCCAAATTGTGCAGAATGCTGCGGCGAGAGCGATTTTTGGCTTGAACAGACGTGTCAGTGCTGCGGGCCTGCTCCAGACCCTGCACTGGCTTCCAATCCGCAAGCGGATTGCCTTTAAGGCTTTGACCCTGACATATAAGGCTCTCCATGCGACGGGAGCTAAGTACCTCCAAAGGAGACTTGCCTTCTATCGACCGGCGCGTTCTCTGAGATCAGAACACCTGTTTTTGGCGTCCGTCCCGCGAGTAATGAGAGCGCGCTTGGGAGGTCGTTCCTTTGGACTACTGGCGCCACAGCTGTGGAACTCTCTGCCTCTTACACTGCGGGGAGCCACCAGCTTACTAGCTTTTAGAAAGGATCTCAAATCCTGGTTGTTTATTCAGTAGGTCCTGTTTTGTTCGTTGTTTTTCTTTCTGTCTGTGTCACTTTTTCTCTTTTAAAGTGCTATGTTACCATACTGTAGTCTACCTTAAATAAAAGCGCCGGGACACTCTTTTTGAGTAGCCGTGCGCTCTATAAATACCATTTTAACATAACATAACATAACATAAGCTATTCCTGCTAAACGTGTATATCCATCCAACAGCCTCAGATAAAAAACGACGAAAGGTAAAGAAGCATGAGCATCTAGTCAAGATATTTGACTTAACCAACCCAAAGCCTTTTGTGCTCGTTAACACTTTTCGCAGAAACAGCGGATGCTCGGTGGTTGACCTCATCGCAGGTAACAATTCCGTAAAGTGCGCATTCCAAAGGACGCACTCTGATAGCAGCTCTATAGGGAATGCTTGCGAGTATTTCAAAGACCCTTTCCGGAAAATCAACCACCTCATTTTACACAGTTCTTTCCAAAAAGATCTGCTGTTTTAGATGACACGTCTCGTTCAATCCCACTGATGAACTCTATTAAATCTTTCTCCATCATCTTGCGCTGCAAAAGCAATTATGTGCCCCAGAGTCTACTCATAAAAAAACTGCAGCAACAAATACATCGCTTTAAGGACTATTGGCTCAAACGACACTCATCATAACCGAAGACACCTTAAATGGCATACAGTTCATGATGACGTAGTCCTTTTAAGTCGAACAGCTATGGGGCTAAAAAGGCTGATCAATGTCTGGCCTTTACATAGCAGCTTAAACAGAATAATGGTACATTTAAAAAAAAAAAACATTGTGATATGCGGCAGAAAAAGGAACAAATTGGGTGCTTGGTTCCTAAACAACAGACGCCTGATTACATCAAATAAGTTTAAATATTTGGGATATTGGCTGGATGACAAAGGATGACAAAGGAGACCATTCAATTAATCTAAACTCATTAAAACCAAAATCTACTTCACTGCAACTTGCTTTTCAAGCCATCCTCAATGCACAAAACAGCTTACCCGCGAACCTTGCTGAAGATAGTACAGGCCAAACTCATCCCTACACTGGAGTAGGGCGCAGAAGCCTTCCCAGGGAAAATGGGTGCCTTTCTGAATAGCGCTCAGGCAGGGAATCTTTTAATGTAACTAAAGCATTGTGTGGTAGCATACTACCATTTACAAACAACACATTTCAACTGAAATGGCCACTGAAGTTGCATAGACTTACTGATTGCACACAAATGATAATGTATTGAAATAGGGTTTCAGTGAATATTTATCTGTGCCTTACCAAGTAAAGGATCTTAATTTATTTTGTTACTATTTTCTTTGTTTCCATCACACTTCATAATTACAAAAAAATGTGCTTCATTTTAGCTTTTCTAACTGCTGAATATATATGGTTCATTTACAGGTATTTACATTTTGTTGTCTGTTACTAAAAAATGACATCCTTTATTTTCACACTCTCTGTACGCCTGTAACCCAGCAAGATTGTCACAAAGGTCATTTTACTTTTATCTCTGACTACAAAGAGTTTGTAAACACCAATTCCCAAGTTGAAAAAACATAAGCTGCAATATGTCCGAAGACATAGCCTGACATTTAACCTCTGTCTTTGAAAGATAGGGGATGCAACAAGATGAATACATTATTTAAAGTCATCTTTATTTATTGCTTAGACTTTTGCGACACATCACAAATCTGCTCGGCGGGTGGGGACTCACAGTTTCGGAAACACTGCTCTACTGGATTTTTTTTTATCAGTTTCTAATAATTTTTTTCTCTGTCATACATGTGATTAACTCTACGGTTTCACTTTTTAACCTTTGGGTGTTTTTCACTATATTCGCTTTCTAACTTTGACTCACTTTTTGGTATACATGGTGACCCTTTTTAATTTATGTAAACGTCCACCATCATTGCGACTAACAGTTGGTATCTTCGAAGAGATTGATACGCTGAGTTACACGCGATATGGACCTGCTAATAGGTGAGATAGACACATCAACTATTTTTTGATTACTTTACTTTCTTACACCTCTTTTTATTTTCAGTACATTGTTTTTGCATTCTGGTTATTTTTCGCACACAATACGAGACATGTTTTGGAAGAAGACGGTTTGTTGGTGACCAGTACTACCATCTAACATGCACGTTTTCATGTTCTTGGTTTCACATTCTGTTGTAAACCAACAGGTCCCTGTGATCTCAATTGTGTTTATCACTATATTGTCGGATTCACTTATGTGGACGTGTTTTGAATCTGTCAACTGAATCAAGTCAAATCAATCCAGCTTTATTCGATATTTTTGTACAGAAAATTATAAAAGCAAAACGGTTAAAATATCAAGATTGTATAGTCAAAAGAATGTCCTATTACTCACCGGTAATCTTCATTACTCCTGGTCCCGTGGTCCTCGTCCCATTCCTTACTTGTTAGGAATGGGACGAGGACCGGAGGGACCGGGGGGTAATACACAATACATTATACCAATTACTAAACAATACATTCATTAGTACCCACTGTATTTTTTTTTGTGTGGATATCTCATGCAAATTCATATAATCATGCCTTTCCTGTGTTTAATAATGCTTTTCAAGAAGGAAGCAATTGACTTTGTGAAACACTATTGCAAGGCTATGAACGTAGGCCTGCATTGTCTCAGTCCCCAGAGTCTTAAAACAGGTAAAATCTATATTTTCCTTTGTTTTGCATAAAATTTACAAAATAAAACCACGTGCATGGTTGATTGTTGGGATTGGTTATCGCAGGGGCAGCTAATTAGTGTTGGAGACCAGTCGTTTAGTCCAGGGAAACTTACTGCACAGTGGAAAAATGCAAATCTAAAACGGGTTAAAACAAATCAATTAGACCCACTTAATGCAAAATCTAGGTACGGCTGTGTACCGAATGTAGTGAGTATAAGTTGATTGGATTGTCCGACGACTTAGCTGCCAGACTTGCAAATCTGTTTGCCTCCATGAGGGTCATTCAGGATTTTTAAAGAAATTTCCTATTTACCGTATGCAAAATAGTAGGATTGTTACAATATTCTGGGTGACCCAGATCTTTCATAATTTTTTTTATATAATTCAGCAAGGGGATCTCCAGAACGCGGTCTAGCGAGAAGCCTATCTTTTAAAACATCTTGTTTAAAAGAAATTGTAGTGGAGGTCCAAATCCTTAGTCACAACAGGACTGGTTGGATCTTAATTGTATCTGCAATGTGAGGCAAACCTAATTCTGTGTGGCATACATAAATAGAGGTACTGTCTGGAACCGCCAGGAGGTATTTTAGAAAAGCATTTTCCACTTTTGGATAGGTTTGGTATCGCGGTAGCCCCATACACCTGCCCCGTACATTGCTATGCTGGTTCACTTTGCCTTATAAAGTTCCACGAGTTCGGCTGGAGGTTTTCTTCCCAGCTTCTTTGCTAAGTTAGCCAGGGCCGCAGTAGCTTTCATAAAGAGCAGACTCCTGTTTTTTACGGCCTGATACCATGTCCCCTTGTTGTTGAATAAAATACCTAAATATGGAAATGTTGTGGTAGGTTCAACCATTCTATTGCCAATAAAAATCTCCCTGCAACTGGTGTTATTTTGGCCGCACTTCATTATAAAAGTTTTGGAGACGTTAACGCGCAGGCCGAGAGTCTCCATGTACTCAGTGTACCTAGTAAGTACCCTTTGGAGTCCCATTGGAGTACATGCCATCAGCACTGCGTCATCTACATACAAGAGGGCGGGTATAGCGCCCAGTCTTCCAACCGCTTCAAGATGATTCATCCCGCTATTTTTACCAGTGAATCCAGCAAGGATACTGGACGGTAGCATGCTGGATCCTGCCTGTCACCTTTTTTAAAAATGGGTACCACAATGGATTCTGACCATGTCTCAATGAATCCAGTAGTACAGCAGGCCGCTAAAACCTGCGTTAAGAGTGGGCCCCATAAAAGCAAATTAGATTTAAAAAGGTCTACCGGGACGCCATCAGGGCCGGGTGCCTTACCTCCCTAACTCTCCGTTATTGCATATGTTACTTCCTCCAGGGAAAAAGAGAGATCAATGTAATCACCGGCTGTGGCCGTAATTCCCATGTTATTGTTGTATTTTGAGTTATACCATCCTCTTTTCCAGATTTATATACTTTGGAGAAAAAATCCACCCACAGGTTTTCTCCAATAGCAATTTCTACCGTAGGTGTAGCCTTGGCTTTAAGGAATGGAGCGTTGACCGGTTGCCAGAAAGCTGCACTGTCCCTCTTTTGTGAAGCTTTGTGCAGCACTACCCACGTTTCATCACTTGGTTCCTTTTTACGGGACTTCTGAGCTTGAGTGTATTCTTTTCTGCACTGCCTGTTCTCATGGATACATCTATCTGGCTTGTGTAAGGCTTGTTTTAATCTTGTATAAGCTTTAGTGCATCCCGAACCAAACCATCCATGGCTACTTGTCTGATCTTTCCTGTTCACAACCCACAGGGCCACTTTTATTTTGTTTGTAATCTAGGAATAGGATTCTAAGATTGCTACATGAGTGCTTTTCTTATCTAGGCAGGTTAAAAAGGAGTTTAAACAATTTGCCACAATTTTTCTAGTAAACTCCATCGGCTCAACCATCCCCCATTGCAAGGAATAACCATTTGTTTTATTCACAGCTATGTTTTGAACCGAGAATACTGAATTACACTTAGGATTGTTCAATTCCTTGGGGCAGGTTAGATTTATACTAAGTGGGAAGTGGTCACTTAGGGCGATTTAATGTGTTCTGAAGCTCATAAGTCTAGAGGCATATCTATTCAGAAATATTATATAGTCTATAATTGAGTTCATGCCTCTTTTGTTAAACGTCGGGCTGAATGGGATGGAGGGAGAACAGAGATTGTTGGAAAAACCTAAATCCAAGGAAAATATAATCTCATTTAATATTTACCCATATATATATATATATATATATATATATATATATATATATATATATATATATATATATATATATAATATATTTTTTTTTTTTTTGCAGAGTTTTATATAGCGCAAACTTGACCCGAATCCAATCTGGTATCAGAGTTCTTTACATAGCACCAGTTACGTTACATTGGGACACACATTCATTCTTTGTTAGGCATGGGGAGATTAAGTGATTTGCCCAGAATCACAGGATGTTCAGCGTCATTACAGAGACTCAAACCCAGTTCCCCAGGTCTGAGGTCGAGCGCCCTAGCCGTTAGGCTAACTCCTCTCCCCTTATATTGAATGGGGAAAGTGGGAGCAGGCATCATTATTCTCTAGGTGCAATCCACAATTCTTCCCGCCACTCAATGGACACAGACAAATATTAAAATACCGCCCAAAACAACAATCAGTTCCTTGCATTCCCATTCTGTAGCTTATTAAAGTCTCTGGCCAATCTTTTTAAAACGTTCACGATTTGGTCTCTTTCAGCATTATTATAAAAATGTACCAATGCATAAAAGCAGTGTTTATCCACATACATAGTTACAATTTGATAAAAAACATCAGTGGTTATCAGGGAAATCTTGTCAATATTCAAGCAATTAGAAATATAAATGCATAAACCCCCCTTAGATCTCCCATGTATGACAGGGACGGCCGGAGTATGGAACGTCATATAACCATTAATATGTGTTTCATCTACCGTCCAAGTTGCTTGTGAACATAATATGTTAAACTTCTCGATAAACTCTAACCATAATGAATTCGTGAACTTTGAGCGGAGACCAGCTACATTCCAAAATAACACAGATATATTCCCCGTATTGCCTTGATCAAACACTGACCCTCCTGGCTGGACGCATTCCGTGTGAGATGTATCATGTGTCACGTCTGCCTCATAGGATGAACTATCCACCTAGTTGAGTGTCATTAGCAGTGTCCCCAATACTCAGATAATCCTCCCTCCTTTACTCCCTGCCCTTCACATGCCAAGGTTATTGGTTTCATGGGACACATCTACATAAATTGTTACGGTATCATTAACTGGTTTCGTCGTAGCTTTTAATTTGCTGCCAGAGATATATAGGGAAGTATAGGTGTCAGTCTTCCCTGTCAACCTGTTACTACATTTCTTATTTTTGAGTAAATCTATCTCCTCTATTCCTGATAGGGGATCAAATCGGTTTCTTACCGCCACATTGAGAATATTATATTAATTCCCTGATCCGCCTCCCCTAGTCATTCTGGAGCTACTATGATGGGTTGGCTGGTAGAAATAGCCCAGGGATAAGATATTCATACATTGCGGTATGATGGTGTTGTCTCCTGCTCTCCAGAGAATATTTTCAACTAATCTGGGTGTTTTAAATGACAGGACAATACAGTCCCCGGGTAATGTTGTACTGCCTTTCCCGAGCCAACATACTCTTCTCACCATATTAAGGTCTGAGAAAAGTAACTCGGTTAACCCTATCTTGGCCCCCAACCAGTGCAATGCTTTATTTCTTAGAAAATTCCATGTTTCATTTTCCTGTGTCATTGGTCTAGGGACATTAGCAAGGATGACAATAAGGTGTAGCTGCTGGTGGTAACTCTAGACAGTCTGGGATTGTTGGAGTTCTCAGTCGGACTAGGTATAGGGGGCGGTCATTATTTAATAGTTGGGCCGGGCTTGTGTTTCTAAAGTTCCGGGCCTGTCTCATATTTCCTATTTTGTCCTGGGACTTATCAGACCGTACGGAACGTGGTCATTCTTCCAATGTACGTAAAGTTTTTCCAGCATAACTAACCTTGCCTTCAGTCCCTTCCCTATTGCTGGTTCCCTAAGATGGCTTGGCTTGTGTAATTGCAATACTTGTAGTCGTTATCGTTGTTAATTCCCTTCGGCCATCACTATTCTGTAAATTGCTATCAGTATTCATATTAATACCTGTTGCTAGGCAATTTTTTAATCTTTGTTCAATCGCTGAGACACTATCAGCTATTTTTACTAAAGTTTCTCTAACGAATAGATCTAGATATTTTGCCAAAGTTGTTAGGTTTTCTACGTCTATGGGGACGGCAGCGTGTTGTTTTTTGGAGCTTAGCTTGTCTACCTGATTAGGTAGGCTGTTGCTATGCTTACTTGCTTTCTTGTGGGGTTTCAGTATAGTTGGGTTACGGCCCCCTAAGTGTGGCTGATCAGCTCTGGTGGATGACCTTCATTTTCTTATCGCCCCTGGGTTTCTTGGGCTCTTAGGTTGCGAGTTCTATTCCTGATCACTAACAGAGATATGGTCAGTCTCATAGTGAATACAACCATTTTGTAATAACAATTGATTACCCTCCATGCCATTTATGTCTTCTAGATGCCCCAAAGGGGCCGGCTGGATGTTAGTCTCGGCGGGTTCACTGCCTATAAGCCCCTGTTTATCATTATGTATAGATTCTTCTACTGTAGAACTCTGCTTCTCAAGGGCTCCTACTACTCCTGTCAGATACATCTGGCAACTGTTAATTGAATAGTAGAGTATTGCGGCTGGTGAATTAGGTCTTTTCCTAACTAATCTATGCTCACCTAGTTTTTTCAATTTAATTTTTATTAATTTAATGGGGTAATTTTGCCAAACCACTACTAATTGACTGATTGAACTATGAGTTGTATTTTCTTTTTTTTTTTTAAACGTTTGTGATCGATTTCAATATAATTTGTGTTTGCAACATATTCCCATTGATGAAGGCCCATGATGGTCCAAAATGCATTGAGAACAAGATTTAGTGCTCATAATGTATGAGTTTTATATGGAATATATTATATGGAATATATTATGGATTGATGAACCAGGATTCGTTCAAGATACTCACTGATAAAATATGATTTTTTTCAGGATTCCAAAGAGTAATTTTCAGAAAGATTGCAATTTACTAATGAAGCAATAAACATTGATAGTCATAATTTAATGAGTACTGTTATATAAATCTCACGTGCATTTTTGGCTGATCAAGTGACAGTGCATTTTGAGACTATTGTTTTGTTTGATAATAACTACCATTTGATGTATTTCTGTGTTCTATGAAGAGGAACACACCAACACAGCATGTCTATACTAGTTTAATTAATGATATTTGGACTAAAAAGATTGCAGTGCAGGAACTAATCTTTTTGGTTAGCTTAGTTTGTCAGCCACCAACAGGAAGAGAAATTTGTTTACTGTCTTTTCCCTGGATTCACTTGAACTTTGTATGATAGAAATTGAGGATGTAATAATTACTGAAAGATTTCTGAATTTTACAGATATTCAAAATCCTTGTTTAAAGAAATGCTCAATGATGAAGTAATTGACATTTGTACAACAGTTTTACGTTTCAACAGTTTTGACCACACATTATTGACAGCAACATCCGCAAGTCTGCCTGATGAACAAGTTACTTAGCTTCGGAAATGCTTTTTCTGGTGGATACAGTATCTGCCTGTGGATTCCTCACTGAACCACTCTCCTCCCCGTTGTCCAGGGATGGCATTATTTTTTACACTCGTGGCATAGGCGTACTCTCCGCTGCCACTACAGTATCCAGAGTTCTATGGGGCTATTTGCTAGTATGACGAGCAGTGTGCGACCTACTCTGTTTTTGTATTTAAGCTCCCTTGAGCGCGTTGGGCTGACGAGCCTTGGTACCGCACCTGCGCGCCGTGAGAGGTATTTTACCTTTAATATTTTGGCAGTCTACTTGGCACCCCTCACACCTACCTGCTCCCTGCTGACGAGAGGCAATTACCTCGAAACACGTGTCGAGGGATGGCATTATTTTTTACACTCGTGGCATAGGCGTACTCTCCGCTGCCACTACAGTATCCAGAGTTCTATGGGGCTATTTGCTAGTATGACGAGCAGTGTGCGACCTACTCTGTTTTTGTATTTAAGCTCCCTTGAGCGCGTTGGGCTGACGAGCCTTGGTACCGCACCTGCGCGCCGTGAGAGGTATTTTACCTTTAATATTTTGGCAGTCTACTTGGCACCCCTCACACCTACCTGCTCCCTGCTGACGAGAGGCAATTACCTCGAAACACGTGTCCAGGGATGGCATTATTTTTTACACTCGTGGCATAGGCGTACTCTCCGCTGCCACTACAGTATCCAGAGTTCTATGGGGCTATTTGCTAGTATGACGAGCAGTGTGCGACCTACTCTGTTTTTGTATTTAAGCTCCCTTGAGCGCGTTGGGCTGACGAGCCTTGGTACCGCACCTGCGCGCCGTGAGAGGTATTTTACCTTTAATATTTTGGCAGTCTACTTGGCACCCCTCACACCTACCTGCTCCCTGCTGACGAGAGGCAATTACCTCGAAACACGTGTCCAGGGATGGCATTATTTTTTACACTCGTGGCATAGGCGTACTCTCCGCTGCCACTACAGTATCCAGAGTTCTATGGGGCTATTTGCTAGTATGACGAGCAGTGTGCGACCTACTCTGTTTTTGTATTTAAGCTCCCTTGAGCGCGTTGGGCTGACGAGCCTTGGTACCGCACCTGCGCGCCGTGAGAGGTATTTTACCTTTAATATTTTGGCAGTCTACTTGGCACCCCTCACACCTACCTGCTCCCTGCTGACGAGAGGCAATTACCTCGAAACACGTGTCCAGGGATGGCATTATTTTTTACACTCGTGGCATAGGCGTACTCTCCGCTGCCACTACAGTATCCAGAGTTCTATGGGGCTATTTGCTAGTATGACGAGCAGTGTGCGACCTACTCTGTTTTTGTATTTAAGCTCCCTTGAGCGCGTTGGGCTGACGAGCCTTGGTACCGCACCTGCGCGCCGTGAGAGGTATTTTACCTTTAATATTTTGGCAGTCTACTTGGCACCCCTCACACCTACCTGCTCCCTGCTGACGAGAGGCAATTACCTCGAAACACGTGTCCAGGGATGGCATTATTTTTTACACTCGTGGCATAGGCGTACTCTCCGCTGCCACTACAGTATCCAGAGTTCTATGGGGCCATTTGCTAGTATGACGAGCAGTGTGCGACCTACTCTGTTTTTGTATTTAAGCTCCCTTGAGCGCGTTGGGCTGACGAGCCTGGTACCGCACCTGCGCGCCGTGAGAGGTATTTTACCTTTAATATTTTGGCAGTCTACTTGGCACCCCTCACAACTACCTGCTCCCTGCTGACGAGAGGCAATTACCTCGAAACACGTGTCCAGGGATGGCATTATTTTTTACACTCGTGGCATAGGCGTACTCTCCGCTGCCACTACAGTATCCAGAGTTCTATGGGGCTATTTGCTAGTATGACGAGCAGTGTGCGACCTACTCTGTTTTTGTATTTAAGCTCCCTTGAGCGCGTTGGGCTGACGAGCCTTGGTACCGCACCTGCGCGCCGTGAGAGGTATTTTACCTTTAATATTTTGGCAGTCTACTTGGCACCCCTCACACCTACCTGCTCCCTGCTGACGAGAGGCAATTACCTCGAAACACGTGTCCAGGGATGGCATTATTTTTTACACTCGTGGCATAGGCGTACTCTCCGCTGCCACTACAGTATCCAGAGTTCTATGGGGCTATTTGCTAGTATGACGAGCAGTGTGCGACCTACTCTGTTTTTGTATTTAAGCTCCCTTGAGCGCGTTGGGCTGACGAGCCTTGGTACCGCACCTGCGCGCCGTGAGAGGTATTTTACCTTTAATATTTTGGCAGTCTACTTGGCACCCCTCACACCTACCTGCTCCCTGCTGACGAGAGGCAATTACCTCGAAACACGTGTCCAGGGATGGCATTATTTTTTACACTCGTGGCATAGGCGTACTCTCCGCTGCCACTACAGTATCCAGAGTTCTATGGGGCTATTTGCTAGTATGACGAGCAGTGTGCGACCTACTCTGTTTTTTTATCTACAGAATTGTCTACTAGAAAACCAAGCCTACCTTCCACACGGTGCAAAAGTCTATGCGCCTAAAGTTTAGTAAAATCAAAAAGATAAATAAATTAGTATCAAGAAAGTACTCTAATATGATCGACAGCCATTCTCAGTCACATCCATAGGGTCAACACGTACCTTAAGAATGGTTATAATTCCGTCCCAGCCAAATTGGGCTGGGCAAAACAGAACATCTCTTGAAAGATTCCGATTTATCGCAAATATCTACAGAGAAATGGTGAAGTCCTAATTAGAGACACTGAGACGAACGCTCCTGTGAATCATTTATATTATGCAACTAAATAAAAATTGAAATATATTCTGCTTGTGACACAAGGATCAAACATAATGGAAACAGATGTCTAAACGTAAGAGAATCAGAAATATCTGTCACTGAGAAATAAGGTTTCCTGAGTGCAAGTCAAAGTATTGACAATGCAAAGATTCAGAAAATCCAGATGTCTGGCAAATTATATCAGGTACAATGAAATGCATGACAGATCAGATGCATAAAAGATGTATTATAGTCCGAGGCATATAGAGTCTGGGCCCAATAAGCCAACACCGTGTCCACAGCACCAAACAGAATCGCTGCGATAATGTAAGAGTAAATCTAACATCTTACCTAAATCACACGAAACAAAGTAAGGTCGTGCTCAAAAAGAGGGCTTCTTTATTTGAATCACCCACGACGAGCTGAAAGATCAAGAGTATATCTAATCAAAAAACCTCCATAACCAGACGTTAAGTATTATAAGCGCGTCCCCGAATCACCAACCGATCCATCCATACCTGAGAGTAACAGCATCAGAGTCTCAATCCAACTCCTGGCACCTCCTTATGGCCATAGTAAGACGCTGAAAACCGGAAGTGCTAATTTGTAGCGTAAAACGGCTCAAAACACTAGCGCGCGGGTGCGGCGAGCGGAATTCCCGATCGCAGCCGCCATATTATGTGGTTAAAACATAAATAAATAAACTGATCTAAGGAAATGCAAAAATATCCGTTAGGCTGCAGATCATTGTTACTAACTTCCTGAGAATTATTTATAAGGAAGCTCCGCATTTTTTAAATTATGTAGTCATATACGTAAATTAGATTAACATTAAAAATAACATCACAGACCCACGATAATATATCTATTTGTTAATCAGGCCTCACCAAGTAATATGTGGTTCAGCATTGAAAATAATCCTCTTTATTCGATTTGAACTTCCACAACAATTTGAATAAGTGGCCGCCATCTTAAGTCAGTCAACCCTCTCAGGGACACAAGGCTAAATACGCCTAATAAGTGCATATTAAATGATCCTTGCAAGGCAATGCCTGCGTTGGTGAAAGAAACCCATAGCTTATACCAAGTAAATGAGCCCATCAAGTAATAGTACTCAGTGATGTCATCCTATTAAGAAGCAGTCAATACTGTATCGCAGATTGTCACCAAATAAAGTTTGGTTGGTTCAAACAAACTATAAGTATCATACTGGGTAAAGAACCTATAGAGGATAGAAGCTCCCTGGTAGTTTGGGAACATTCCATGCCAGGAAATTAGATTGCTAGGTGAGTCTCCAAAGATCCCCTTGGAGAACCCTACCCGTAAAGGACATCCAAACTGATAACATCAGGCTTCTAAGTGGCGTAGGGGTAAAACATGTCAACAGTAATTCACTCATTGATTGGTTCCACACCAAACCATCTCAAAGTATATATTGTACAGCATAATTTGCAAATATCATAGAACATCTCTAGAGTTAATGTCAAACGCATAGTTATTCAAATATCAACACAATTGTCATGCAGAACATGATATCCAGAGTCATATATAGTTATCATACCAAATTCTCATAAGTGTTATGATGTATAGTCATGGTGTATACAGTGTTGAAAATTCAAAGTCCATGGGGCATGATCTTTTTATTAAGAACACTTGTCCTTGAGTGGAGATATCTTAATCTCCTAGGAAATAGTGGAGTTCATGGTCTGTGTTCATCCCATGTTCAACCGCTTGAAGCTTCATAATCCACAGGGCCTCTTTGCGCCGTAGTGCCAGTTCCCCTCGGATCAGAGTTCACTTGGTCAATTCCACAAAAAGAGAATATTTTATTTGTGCCCTGTGCATGGCACTCCTGCATATGTGTGGCAGCAGCATATCTGATGTCATTATGCTTAATAACGCTTAGATGTTCATATATTCTCTCCTTTAAGGTTCTAATTGTACTTCCTATATAAAAGCAACCACATATGCACTTGATCATATATACCACATAGCGGCTATTGCAATTGATCATCATTCTGCTTTCATATTTTTTGCCTAAAAGACTATCAAAAGTCTTGGTGTTATTCATTGCTAAGGGACAGATTTTACACCCCCCACATTTATAGAATCCCACGCAGCTTTGCGTGAGCCAATTAGATCGTTGAATCTGTTTGGGAAAGCTGGGGCTAATCAATGATTTCAGGTTCTTGCCACGTCTGTATGTGATCAGTGGTTGTTTCGTCACATATTTAGATAATGATTTGTCATTACTTAGTATCCCCCAGTGTTTAATCATGCTGTTTCTGAGGGTTCTTGCTACCTCATTATAGTTTGTGATAAGTCTTACTTCTTGAGAGGTTTCACCTCTAACAGGTTTGTCTCTGAGGGTATCTACTCTTTTTGTTTTAAGAATTTTCCGTTCAGCTATGTCAATTGTTCGTGTGTCATACCCCCTAGTTATGAATCTTTGTTTCATATTGTTTTCGCATGCAATAAAGTCACTATTTCTGCTACAGTTTCTCCTTGCCCTGGTTAGTTCGCCGTAGGGGATGGATTTCAGCTGGTGTTTGGGGTGTGAGCTACTTGCATGCAATATAGCATTGCATGCAGTGGGTTTGCGATAGAGTTCACTCTATATTAGATTATCTTCTATAAAGAGTGTCAAGTCCAGGAATTCTACTTTCGATACACTGAGATTGTATGTAAACTGTATCCCCATATCATTCGAGTTAAGATGTTCACAGAACTCAGTCAATTTTACCATAGGGCCTGGCCAAATCATAATGCAATCATCGATATAGCGCCCCCAATAAATGATAGCTTCATTCCAGGGGCTACTCCTAGGGCCCCAGATCCACTCCTCCTCAAACCATCCCATAAAGAGATTGGCATACGAAGGAGAGAATCTGGAGCCCATGGCAACTCCCTTTATATGTTTGTACCACTTGGTTTCAAATAGGAACACGTTGTTTTTAAGAATCAAATCTATCATCATGATGATCATTTCAACATGTGCCCATTGAGTAGCTGGTCTCTTACTCAAAAATCTCCTAGCTGCTTTGATTCCTAGGTCTGTTCTGATGTTCGTATATAATGAGGTGACGTCAAGTGTCGCTAATATCATCCCCTCTTCCCAAGTGACATCTGATAATATACTGAGGATATGTTTTGTATCCCTAATATATGCTGGCAGGTTTTTTACCTGGGATTGTAGGAATGTATCTACATATTGTGACAGTTTTTCAGTTGGACCACCTATGCTCGATATTATGGGTCTATCGGGAGGAGAGTGTTGACTCTTATGTATCTTCGGCAGAGCATAGATACAAGGAAATCTGGGCTTATCAACTTTAAGATAAAGAAATTCCTCCGGTTTGAGTAGTCCACTATTGAGCCATTCTCTCAGATATGTATTGATCATAGATGTTAGTGGTCCCATTGGATTGTCTTTCAATTCCTCATAGCATGTGCTGTCAGACAACTGTGAAAAGATCTCACTGTTATAGTCTCTGGTATTCATGGCCACAATATTACCACCTTTATCGGCTTCCTTGATGGTAACATTCTGTAGCAGACAGATCTTTCAATGCCCTGCGTTCGTTTATCGATAAATTGTCAGATATCCTATGTCCTTGTTTGATATCTCGATGTAAGTGTCTATACAAATCCTCAACAGCTAATTTGTGAAATACATCAATATTATTACCACTTGATAAAGTAGGGGTCCATCTGGACTTATTCCTCAGTCCACTGTTAATCGTGACATCAGTTTCAATATCATATTCCCACATCAGTTCCTCAAACGTCAAATGATCTCGATCATCATCAGTGATTGATAGTAATAACCCAGTGTCCCTAATATTTTGTATGGTTAAAACATCATGATGAATCTCCGATGGACATGTGTTCATGCCTTTATTGGGGTTTGGATTGCATTGAAAAAAAAAAAATTCAAGTTCCTAGTGAATTTAAAAAGATCAATCATGGAGTCGCATACCTCTCCATGTTCCCTTGGACAAAATCCCATGCCTCTTTCCAGTAGTGAAATCATATCGGATGTTAATACTTGATCACTCAAATTAATCACCTCCACTCCCTTACTAGGAGGTGAGACTAATTCTGTTTGTTCCAAGATCTCAGTTTCATTCCTGGTTTGTCCTTTTCTGCTACCCCCTCTCTTTCCCCTCCTAATCTTCTTGTGATAACTTCCTGCCGTTTTGGTAGATCTCTGTTCCCTCGTTTGATCCTTTTGACCTCTCTTAAAAAACCAATCTCCTGATTACTTCCAGTTAATCTACTCTCATTATCACTCTCACTGGGTAAAGTATTTAAGGAGGTGGAACTGGAACTTGCCTGAGTTATATCCCGTGAAGGATTCAATCCATCTTTATTATCTTTCTCAATCAAATGATCATATTTTTTAGCAAATGTAAATATACGGCCTTGTTTATAAATCAATCTCATCTCGTTTCAATTTACGTGCCTTCCTCTGCTTTATCTCCACTTGATGTTTACTAATTATCTCATTGAGTATCTCATAGTTTTTATCAGTGGCCTCCTTGAGATCTAATGCTTTAATTTCCTGTTCCACCTGAGCTATTTCTTCTTGTAATTTTTTGAATTTACGTTCTGAATTTTCTATCAGAATCGTCATTAATGTGTTGGAATTTGATGTCAAATCTTTTTCCCAGACTAACAGGAGGTCCTCATCTAAATCATCAAATGTCGGTAACATTTGCGAGCGTAGACCCCTTGGTATCCTATTTAGCCTTATATATTGCTCCAATGTGGCACCGCCCCACCATTTCGAATTTTCAGTAAGGCGTAGTTTTTCCAATTTCATGAATTTATCTCTCAGGCCTTCTTTCTTTTTATTGGGATTACCACTAGTTAATGAGGTCACTATAGTTTCACCACTAACATCTATGACCAATACATATCTGAGAGAATGGCTCAATAGTGGACTACTCGAACAGGAAGAATTTCTTTATCTTAAAGTTGATAAGCCCAGATTTCCTTGCATCTATGCTCTGCCGAAGATACATAAGAGTCAAGAATAGTCAAGAATACTTTATTCGGTTTTAAAGACAAAAAACCATGAAAGTTACAGCATTAAATTTACAATTTTTAGTACACAAGCACAAAAAATATAAAAAGGAGAAAGGTTAACTTAAAATACATCTAAACCCAATGTTTTCCTAAGTTTAAAAACATTTTTAAAATAAGTTAAAACTGCGGTAACAGTAAGAACAGTGTCCATTCTCTGAAATTCTAAAAAAGCTAAACGACATTTGTTAATTTTCCATTCTTTGAGGAGTGGGATGATATATGTCTTACGTGGTATGGTATAAAAGGTACAAAAAAATAGGATATGAATATCCGACTGGGGTGAAGAGTCATCACACGGACATGAGGGTAAACTCGGCGACCAAGAATTCATTACTGGAAAAGACAGTAATCTAAAAACAATGGACAATCTAAAACGGGTCAAGATAAAACATTCGTAATTAGACATCGGCAAAGTTAAGTATGGCTGCAGACTATTGCTCATTGACAAAGAAAAATGCAGAGATACAGATTTTTTCTTCAATTCCTCTTGGCTTCTATTTTCTATAAGATATTCCAGGGATAACTTGGACAAAAAGTTCCTGGATATACCATCCATTGAAGGTGGATCTGCAAAATATTGTTGGCAACCAATTTTACCAAAAAATGTTTTGACATAATTTAGCCAATCTAGACGGTCCACATTTTCCAGTTTTAAAACATCCTGGAGGATAACTCAATTCAGGGAGCACTCATCAGTTGTCCAGACCCTGTGCCACAAAAGAATAGGTTGAATTCTGATCAAGTCAGATATATCATTTAGGCCAAGTTCAGAATGACAAATGTAGGTCGCGACACTTTGGGGGACTCTCAAGACGTGTCTCAGAAACCTATTCTCAGCTTTCTGAATTAAGTCGATATTAGTGTGGCCCCAGAGGCCCGAGCCATACATAGCAACCGAAGTACATGTAGCATTATAAATAGTTAAAATTTCTTTAATTGGTTTCTTTCCCAGTTTTTAAATAAAATTCATTAGGGCCATTATAGTTTTTTGAAACAAAAGAGTTCTAGCCTTTACCGCATGAGGCCACGCCCCAGTTTCATGGAACAGGACACCAAGATATGGGAAGGTAGAAGTGGATTCCAAAGGAACTTTATTTAGAAACATTCTTTTTGTATGATTACCAGATTTATTGCCACAGTTCATTGAAAAGGTTTTAGTACAATTAACTTTTAAGTCTAAACTGGACATAAAGGACCCAAAAGATTGTATCAGATTTTGTAAAGCCACGGGAGTGCGGGCCATTAAGACTGCGTCATCCGCGTACAAGAGCGCGGGGACATAAGAGTCAACACTCTCCTCCTGGTAGACCCATAATATCGAGCATAGGTGGTCCAACTGAAAAACTGTCACAATATGTAGATACATTCCTACAACCCCTGGTAAAAAACCTGCCAGCATATATTAGGGAAACAAAAGATATCCTCAGTATATTATCAGATGTCACTTGGGAAGAGGGGATGATATTAGTGACACTTGACGTCACCTCATTATATACGAACATCAGAACAGACCTAGGAATCAAAGCAGCTAGGAGATTTTTGAGTAAGAGACCAGCTACTCAATGGGCACATGTTGAAATGATCATCACGATGATAGATTTGATTCTTAAAAACAACGTGTTCCTATTTGAAACCAAGTGGTACAAACAAATAAAGGGAGTTGCCATGGGCTCCAGATTCTCTCCTTCGTATGCCAATCTCTTCATGGGATGGTTTGAGGAGGAGTGGATCTGGGGCCCTAGGAGTAGCCCCTGGAATGAAGCTATCATTTATTGGGGGCGCTATATCGATGATTGCATTATGATTTGGTCAGGCCCTATGGTAAAATTGACTGAGTTCTGTGAACATCTTAACTCGAATGATATGGGGATACAGTTTACATACAATCTCAGTGTATCGAAAGTAGAATTCCTGGACTTGACACCCTTTATAGAAGATAATCTAATACAGAGTGAACTCTATCGCAAACCCACTGCATGCAGTGCTATATTGCATGCAAGTAGCTCACACCCCAAACACCAGCTGAAATCCATCCCCTACGGGGAACTAACCAGGGCAAGGAGAAACTGTAGCAGAAATAGTGACTTTATTGCATGCAAAAACAATATAAAACAAAGATTCATAACTAGGGGGTATGACACACGAACAATTAACATAGCTGAACAGAAAATTCTTAAAACAAAAAGAGTGGATACCCTCAGAGACAAACCTGTTGGAGGTGAAACCTCTCAAGAAGTAAGACTTATCACAAACTATAATGAGGTAGCAAGAACCCTCAGAAACAGCATGATTAAACACTGGGGGATACTAAGTAATGACAAATCATTATCTAAATATGTGACGAAACAACCACTGATCACATACAGACATGGCAAGAACCTGAAATCATTGATTAGCCCCAGCTTTCCCAAACAGATTCAACAATCTAATTGGCTCACGCAAAGTTGCGTGAGATTCTATAAATGTGGGGGGTGTAAAATCTTTCCCTGAGCAATGAATAACATCAAGACTTTTGATAGTCTTCTAGGCAAAAAATATTATATCAGAATTGTGATCAATTGCAATAGCCGCTATGTGGTAAATATGATCAAGTGCATATGTGGTTGCTTTTATATAGGAAGTACAATTAGAACCTTAAAGGAGAGAATATCTGAACATCTAAGGGCTATTAAGCATAATGACATCAGATATGCTACTGCCACACATATGCAGGAGTGCCATGCACAGGGCACAAACAAAATATTCAGCTTTTGTGGAATTGACCAAGTGAACTCTGATCCGAGGGGCGGTAATAAGGAACTGGCACTACGGCGCAAAGAGGCCCTGTGGATTATGAAGCTTCAAGCGGTTGAACATGGGATGAACACAGACCATTAACTCCACTATTTCCTAGGAGATTAAGATATCTCTACTCAAGGACAAGTGTTCTTTATAAAAAGATCATGCCCCATAGACTTTGAATTTTCAACACTGTATACAACATGACTATGCATCATAACACTTATGAGAATTTGGTATGATAACTATATATGACTCTGGATATCATGTTCTGTATGAAAATTGTGTTGATATTTGAATAACTATGCGTTTGACATTAACTCCAGAGATGTTCTATGATATTTGCAAATTATGCTGTACGATATATACATTGAGATGGTTTGGTGTGGAACCAATCAATGAGTGAATTACTGTTGACATGTTTTACCCCTACGCCACTTAGAAGCCTGATGTTATCAGTTTGGATGTCCTTTATGGCTAGGGTTCTCCAAGGGGATCTTTGAAGACTCACCTAGCAATCTAATTTCCTGGCATGGAATGTTCCCAAACTACCAGGGAGCTTCTATCCTCTATAGGTTCTTAACACCAACCACCTGAAATGCAATTCAGATAAATCTGAAATGATTTTCTTTGGCGGTCTACCTGATGAAAATTGGCGTGCCTGGTGGCCATCTAACATGCTTCCGCCCACACAACTGGCTACCACTGTAAAGAATCTTGAGGTCAAATTTTACAGTAAACTTTCTATGAGCACTCAGGTACAGTCTGTGGTGGGTACCTGTTTTGCCCTGCTTAGGATGCTTCGGAATTTTCTCCCTCTGCTCTCGCAATCCCATAGAAGGACAGTGGTGCAAGCTTTGATCCTGTCTCGACTTGACTATGTCAATGTCCTTTATCTGGGCATTCCGGAATTTCTTCTAAACCGCCTTCAAGTGGCCCAAAATGCTGCTGCACGGGCGATCTTTCTTGCTGATCGACGCACACACACCTCCCCTCTTCTCAGAACTCTTCATTGGCTACCGATTCGGAAAAGAATTCCTTTCAAAGCTTTGGTTCTTGCCTTTAAGGCTTTTCACAACATCGGTGCTCCCTATTTGAGAGCCCGCTGTTCTCACTACGTTCCGACACGTTCGCTACGGTCCTCTTCTGCTCACTTACTCCACACGCCCAGGTTTTACCTCTCACGGCAGGGCGGACGCTCTTTTCAGGTCTTGGTATCGTCCTTATGGAACAAACTCCCTGTCAAGCTGCGCCAGGAAAAAGATCTTTTCTGCTTCCGTCGCGAACTTAAGACATTGCTGTTCTAACTTTTCTCCTAGGGCCCTTTCTTCTCAGTTAGCACTTTAGGCTTGTGCTACAGGTCCTGTGGTCAGCGCCGGGACACTCCTGGGAGTAACCGTGCGCTTAACAAATACCTCCTAACATAACATAACATAACCCAGTATGATACTTATAGTTTGAACCAACCAAACTTTATTTGTTGACAATGTGCGATACAGTATTGACTGCTTCTTAATAGGATGACATCACTGAGTACTATTACTTGATGGGCTCATTTACTTGGTATAAGCTATGGGTCTCTTTCACCAACGCAGGCATTGCCTTGCAAGGATCGTTTAATATGGACTTATTAGGCGTATTTAGCCTTGTGTCCCTGAGAGGGTTGACGGACTTAAGATGGCGGCCACTTATTCAAATTGTTGTGGAAGTTCAAATCGAATAACGAGCATTATTTTCAATGCTGAACCACATATTACTTGGTGAGGCCTGATTAACAAATAGATCTATTATCGTTGGTCTGTGATGTTATTTTTAATGTTGATCTAATTTACGTATATGACTACATAATTTTAAAAACGCGGAGCTTCCTTCTAAATAATTCTCAGGAAGTTAGTAACAATGATCTGCAGCCTAACGGATATTTTTGCATCTCCTTAGATAAGTTCTAATCTATTTATGTTTTAACCACATAATATGGCGGCTGCGATTGGGAATTCCTCTCGCCGCACCCGTGCGCTAGTGTTTTGAGCTGTTTTACGCTACAAATTAGCACTTCCGGTTTTCGGCCTCTTACTATGGCCATACAGAGGTGCCGGGAGTCGGAATCGGTTGGTGATTCGGGGACGCGCTTATAATACTTAACGTCTGGTAATGGAGGTTTTTTGATTAGATATACTCTTGATCTTTCAGCTCGTCGTGGGTGATTCAAATAAAGAAGCCCTCTTTTTGAGCACGACCTTACTTTGTTTCGTGTGGTTTAGGTAAGATGTTAGATTTACTCTTACATTATCGCAGCGATTCGGTTTGGTTCTGTGGACACGGTGTTGGCTTATTGGGTCTTCACTCTATATGCCTCGGAATATAATACATTTTTTATGCATCTGATCTGTCATGCATTTCATTGTACGTGATATAATTTGCCAGACATCTGGATTTTCTGAATGTTTGCATTGTCAATACTTTGACTTGCACTCAGGAACCGTATTTCTCAGTGACAGATATTTATAATTCTCTTACGTTTAGACATCTGTTTCCATTATGTTTGATCCTTGTGCCACTAGCAGAATATATTTCAATTTTTATTTAGTTGCATAATATTAATGATTCACATGAGCGTTCGTCTCAGTGTCTCTAATTAGGACTTCACCATTTCTCTGTAGATATTTGCGATAAATTGGAATCTTTCAAGAGATGTTCCGTTTTGCCCGGCCCAATTTGGCTGGGACGGAATTATAACCATTCTTAAAGTACGTGTTGACCCTATGGATGTGACTGAGAATGGCTGTCGATCATATTAGAGTACTTTCTTGATACTAATTTATTTATCTTTTTGATTTTACTAAACTTTTGGCGCATAGACTTTTGCACCGTGTGGAAGGTAGGCTAGGTTTTCTAGTAGACAATTCTGTAGAAAACCTGCACTGGTTTTGGTACTTGAGTGTTAGCTCATCATTTGCATGTTGCCTCTTTTTGGTACTTCATATAATCCTACCTACATTTCGCACTGTCTGCAGGGTGTCTTTCTCATTGGTTGGTTTCTACTATCAGACGTCATCAATGGATATATTAGATGAATACTATGAAATGTAAAACGATCACTGTCCCCTGCCGTGTGTTTCTAACATTGATGTAAGGTTTATCTTGAATGTTAAGAAAATGAGTTGGGAGCACTAATACTATCATGAGATGTATGATTCTATTGTAGCACCTAATGTGGTGGGCTGACATTATGTTGTTTGATATGTTTTCCAGCCCTGAGGAAGTCGCGGGTGTCTTGTCCCGAGCGACGAAATACGTGTTGGTTGGAGTCTCTACAAGAAATGCATTAAAATCATTCTTGTTTCTTATATATTCATACGGATGGTCGAGTTGTTTACTTGTCTTAAATAATAAGAATGTGTGCTGGGATATGTTGTAAAATTGTTTACTGATCTTTGATCATATCTGGGAGGTTCTGGATGATTGCCTCTTTCCCGAGCACCTATTGAGTTACCTCTTTCATTTAATACTTATCGTACTTAGTGAGCACCACTACCACATAGGATATAATCATCCCACCTTGCTTGCATTTATCCAATGTAGTCCACGAAGAGCTGGTCATCCAGCCGTAAGTCCCTGGTTCCAGACGGTGAAGTCTCTCCTCCTCCTTGGAAGAATGAGGGGGGATAGAAGGTAGGCAAGATAACAGACTGCCCTAGATGTAAAGGAGTAGCCACCTTAGGCAGGAAAGCAGCCCTGGCCCTGAGAATCATCTATCTTTTCTGCATGAATGGTTAACACCTGAGGTTTAGAACTATGAGCCTGAAGCTCACTCACCCTCCTGGCTGAGGTAATAGCATTCAGAAAGACCATCTTGAAAGAAAGAAGCCTCAATGGGCAAATATGAAGAGGCTCAAAAGGAGACCCCATTAGGAAAGTAAGTACTAGATGCAAATCCCACTGAGGCATAATAAAGGGAGTGGGAGGAAACCTATTGGTGAGGTCTTTACCGTAGCTACAGCACAACCCTGCTGAGCCAAGGAAAGAAAGAAACCAAGCACATCAGACAAATAGGCCTTCAAAGGATCAATGGACTTCTCTCCACACCATTTCACAAATTTGGACCACCTAGAAGAATAAATAGATTTGGTGGATCATCTCCAGGATGATAAAGTAACATCCACCACATTTGGTGGGAGAGAGAAAGAACTCAGATTGCCCCGTTCAATCTCTAGGCATGAAGGTGTGGGCTCTGGAGATGGGGGTGTAGAACCTGGCCCTGCGACTGCGAGAGGAGATCTGCCCTAAGAGGGAGACAGAGCAGAGGGTGCGATGAAAGGTGAAGTAGATCTGTGTACCACACCCTTCTTGGCCAATCCGGGGCTATCAATATAACTGAGGCCCGGTCTTGGAGAATCTTCCTCAGAACCCGAGGAATCAAAAGGTATGGGAGTAAACACGTAAAGGAGCTGTGAACCCATTCCAACTGAAAAGGGTCCCCCAATGATCCCCGCATCGGAAACTGGAGACTGCAGAATAACGGGGAGTGCCCGTTCTCATGAAGTGGAAAACTTATAATATTTTACTTAGCATAAGCAACCGCCATTTTGGCTATTGTGTCCATCAAAGTTTCCTTCGTAATTCTTTTGTCTTTTCACTCTGCTTGCGTTATCTATTTTTGTTGACTTCCTGACTCAGCTAAAGCAATGTACGTGCTGAGGGTTTATGGTTGTCAGGGCACCTGGTCTCAGATGTTAACGGTCGATCATTTACTGCTGCCATAGCATTCCTGCTCCCCCCCTCCCACTTTGCTGACCACATGGTTATTCATCTGCCCTTGTTTGCTGATAGCTATTCCTAAAACTTGTTCTTCCTATTTCTGTTCACATGCTTACATTGCAGAAAACCTGTATAAAAGACCTGTGTTCTGTGACTTCAGTGTACCACCTCCTTGCAGCACGAGTGTTGTATGAATGTGGTCCCGCTCATTAGTAATTAATAAACTTGTTATTTATGCTAACTCGAGTGCTGATCTCTATTTTGTTGGTCTCTGGACCCGTGGACGAGAGGTTGACCCTGCACCAGTGTGTCCACTTTTAGGCACATTTCTACAGTTGGCGCCCAACGCGGTACACCATCGGAGACGCAGCTGTCCGAAGGAGTGGTCTTGATAGAGGATCGAAATATTACTGAGAAAGCGCACTGCACGAGGAGACCTTTGTCTTTGCAGGCTGACGTGACTTTTCCGGTTTTCCCGATTTGACCCTCCAGGTGGTGGCCTGTCTCCAGTGGGGTTTTCTTTCACACAAATCTGTAGTGACCATTAGGTCGACCGGAGATCGCCAGGTGGGAGTTGGAGTCTTCTGTTTGGTAAGGCCGCTAAAGCGGCACTCTTGATTTGTTAAGCCTGGGCTTTTTGTTTGAATTTGTTATTCAATCTTTGCAAAAGTTTGAACGCAAGAAATGTGCAGATGTTTCTCCTATTTGAATATTTTTTTGGAGTAGTAATATTTTACACGTAATTTGGTAAAACATGCGTGTTCTCAGCACACTCCGTAGGTGATGTTGCTGCTCTGGTGGTACCAAAGTAAGTTTAGAAAAAAGTCAGCCGGCTCCTCCAGAAGGGACGCCTAATAGAGATATGTATGTCAAATATGGTATTTCTTCCATAATGTACGGTCCACTGTGGAACAAATACACAAAGAAAGATTCCGGTCTGCAATGGCCAGTGAATGGGTCATTTGACCTAAAAAGGTTCACTATGTAGAGCAGTGTTTGTTTAAAAGAAGAAGTCGACAGGATATGCTTGATTGTGTGGGTATGTGGGAGAAAGAAGTGCAAGAGAGCGAAGAGAGCAGAAGCGATAGCAGAAAAAGTACAATGTAAAACGATATATCAAAAAGCGCTAGAAAGAAAAGAAGGAAAAAACAGAAAAAGAAGATAGAGAACGTTGATTAGCGATAAATGGCCAGTATCCTGTGAGGCGCCCTCTCTATTCCGTACTTGCTACAACTAAGTATAATTGCATCCTATTAGAACGTCCCCCACCCCTGTATAAACCTCACACTCCTAGTGCCCCTGATAAGGTTTCTGACGACGAGCATTTGTCTTCAGACGACTGAGAACAAGATAAACAAGATGGGCAACAGACTCGCTCTACTTTGACAAAAGCAGAAAAAGGGAAATTAAAAACTGCTGCTAGGGAGGAGGCTCGTAGGTCTCATGCGGCATCGCTCACTGTAACTATGGTTCAACAGTGGAACACTGCAGAGCAATTTTATTTTGTAGAAAAATTTGTTTGGGAGGTAATATTTGATCACAGACAAATTGCTCAGGAACTAGAGCCAGCTGATATAAATACTGATTATAAATGATTAACAGAGGGGACTTTTCCTTTTTCAAATCTATCAGATATGATTAGACGAGTGGTTAAAATACGAGACACAACATTACATTTACGAAAGGAGCAAGAATTAGCTAGAAAACAGAAAGGTATAGAAGCAGTTCAATCTCATGTACAGAATGTAGATGCTCCGGTAGAAGAGGCTGTACCTAGTAGTACTAGAGTTACTGTAAAACCTATGAAGCTGCACCCCTGTATGTTCCTCCGAAGGGTGCGGGAACAAATGATGGCAAAACTTTGGATGATGCAAAGGGATATTTTATATATAATTGGGTTACACGCCTTGGAGTAGAGCTGATATGATGGCTCTTAAAGCTGCTTTGCCCAACCCCCGGAAAATCCTGCCGGCTTCTATGAGGAGGTGGAAGGAGCCATTAGCTCCTGCACTATGACCTTGCCAGATATTGATATGTTCTTTGGGCTTATTTTGCCCCCTGATATGTGGAGAACAATACGTAAAATAGATGACAATGTAGCATATGGTGATACTTGGGAACATTTAGGGCAAATAGATGCGGAAAGGGAGCTTGCACAGAAACCTCAGAAGGAGATATTAGATCTTCCTAAAGCTATTGTGACTAAGTTAAAGACTCTCATAGTTCCTAAGAAAATAGATTGGACTATGTTAGCGTCCAGTAAACAGAAAACGGATGAGTCAGTTTCTGATTTATTTTCAAGGTTTGAGGAAACATTCCATGATTTTAGTGGTCAGTCATTGGCCAATGATACGGGTAAGCATTTGTTTGTTGATAAATTTGTCGCTAATAGGTTACTGGAAATAGCTAGTCATTTAAAGACCAGTGAGAGTTCTTGGACTACGTCTTCCCCAGTTTCTCTTTTGACTATGGCCCAATATTATGAGCAACAGGAACAGGAAGCGAAAGGCAGGGAGGATAAGAAGGATAAAGACTTAAAGACAAAAGTTATGTTGGCTCAAATATATGGTCCACCATTTAGGGGAGGTGGAAGAGTCGGACCTGCAATATATACACCTGGAGCACCCCCTCTCCCTCGAGCAAATTTTCCCCTGATCAGTGTGATTATTGTAAAGAGACTGGGCATTGGCGTTCTGAGTGCCCTCTTTTGCGAGGTCAGCAGTATCAGCGGGGAAGGGGCAGTATGAGAGGACGCCCAGAGAATTCAGGAAACAGGGCAGGTATGGGAGCTCGTCCCAGGTTTGAGGCAGTTGAACAAGGACCCAATTACTCTAATACTTTTGATAGATGAAATCAATATCAAATGTCTGATTATTCGCATGAGGACCTTGCAGATTCTGATTACGCATAGGGATGCCTAGGACGGGGTAAGGAACCGGTTGAGGTGCCAGTAGATCAAATGGGTCCTAATGTTGACGCAAACGCCTTGGGATCTACTGATCAGTTTCTGGTTGATAGAGGGGCTACTTGTAGTGCTCTGTCTAAAACACTGGTTCCTAGGGCACCCCTATCTGGCACAATAATAACGTCGATAGGATTTGATGGAACACCTACATCTAGCCCACTTTCACAGCCACTTGAATTCAGACTTGATAAATTCACTGCAGCATGTGCATTTTTGCTTTCCCCTACCACACCTTACAATATTGTGGGTATCGATATGCTTAAATATTTTCATGCCACAATACGTTGTTCTCCGGAAGGTGTGCGTGTTATTTTGAATGACAATTATCCAATGGTTGAGAGATCTTGTCTTATCAATGAGGACGTCGCCCTGTCATCCTTATCTAGTACTTTGTGGGCTAAATCAGATACTGATGTGGGTCAAATGGTTATTCCACCTGTACATATTCATTGCCTCGACTGCCCCAATACAAAATATCTCGAGAAGGTGAAGAAGCATTGGCACACATTGTTCAAGATTTGATTAAAGTGGGGGTAGTGGAAGAGGTCCCCTAAAACACTTGCAATAGCCCTATCCTTCCTATTTTGAAAAAAGATACTGATACTAAAATCTACAGATTCCTTATTGGTTTGCAAGAGGTTAATAAAATTGTAGTGCCCAAATATCCAGTGGTTTCTGACATCACTACACTTCTCACTATGGTCCCTCCTACTGCCACTACATTTTCGGTGATCGATTTGAAAAATGCTTTCTTCTCGATACCCATTCACCCTGACAGCTGTTATTTGTTCGGGTTCACCCTGAAAAATAGATCATATCGGTTCTGTAGAGCTCCACAGGGCTATACAGAGAGTCCCAGCATTTACAGTCAGGCATTAAAAAGGTAGCTGGATTCCTTTCCTGTACCTAAAGGGGTGGCCCTTATCCAATATGTCGACAAGATCTTGTTGGCTACAGATACCCCTGAGCAGTATGAAGAAGGAACACTGTTATTGTTATCATTTCTTGCTTCTCACAATCGCAAAGTCTCGTGAAAGAAATTGCATTTTTGTAGAAAACAGGTTACCTATTTAGGTCACCTCCTGTCTAAGGAGGGACGTGCACTTACACCAGATCGCATTCAGACCATTTTATATACTCCTGTGCCCCGTACTCAGAAGGATGTTTGTGCATTGATTGGCCTCACTTCTCTCTGTAGGCAGCGGATCCCCAGTTTCTCACACATTATTGCACCTTTAGTAGCCCTTTTGACTAAAGACACTCCGGTGCCCTCCCATGGACTACTGAATGTCAGAATGCCTTCCAGCAGTTACGCCAAGCTCTTTGCTCTGCACCAGTATTAGGAACTCCAGACTACACTAAGACCTTCACACTCTATGTACACGAGAGGCAAGGTTGTGCCCTCTCAGTTTTAACACAGACACAAGGTGATAAGCAACGTCCTTGTGCCTATTTCTCAGCTGTTCTTGATCCAGTCGCTCGCGCGCTGCCTGGATGTTTCCGAGCGGTGGCAGCAATGGCTATATCAATACGTCAGAGTGAAGGAATAGGTTTGTCACATAAACTGCTTGCGTTAGTACCCCATTCTGTTGATGCCTTGCTAAATCAAACAAAAACACAGCATTTAACTAGTGCCCACTTGACAGGATATGAATTGACACTTTTGGCCCCTCATATTACACGGAAAAGATGCCTGACCCTAAACCCTGCTTCACTATTGCTATTTCCAGCTACTCAGTCTGTCGCAAGAGTTACATGATTGTATTTTCCTTACTGAAGAGCAAACAAAGGGCCGCGTTGACTTGCAAGATACACCTCTCTCTAGTGTTGATGGGGAGCTCTGGGTTGATGGCTAGTGTCTCAAATTGCCTGATATTACTACATCTGCTGCCTATGCAATTACAACACTTCAGACAGTAGTGGAAACAGCTCACATCCACAGAAGTCAGCCCAAGCGGCCAAATTGATTGCACTAACAAGAGCGTGTGAGCTTAGTACAGATTTGCTTGTTAATATTTTTACTGACAGCAAGTACACTTTCGGGGTGGCACACAATTTTGTCCGCTTATGGAAAGAAAGGGGTTTTCTCACCTCACATGGGATACAGATAGTGAATGGAGAATTAGTACATAATCTTCTTACTCCTCTAAGCTATTCTAAGAAAGTGGCAATTGTTAAGTGTAGTGCACACAAGAAAGTGACTGATAAAATAGGAGCAGGTAATGCCTTTGCAGATTACACAGCCTGTGAAACCGCAATGCAGCGAAGTTCCACATCCATGTATGTATTGAAGTCACAAGCTGAACGTTGGCATGATGCCAGGCAAGAGATACTGGACATGCAACAATCTGCCTCCACTGATTAACTAGACCAATGGTGTAAGGAGGGAGTACTGGATGATAAGGGCTGTTGGAGGAATAAAGATATGACCAAATGGAAGTTACCCACAGCCTACTTATACCCCGTGACTCACATGGTACATTGGCCGGCACATGTTGGAGCATCCTCAATGGCAAAACAACTTATGCAAGTTTGGGATCATCCTTATATTGCTGGCACTGCTAAAAAGATTGTCCAGTCTTGTTTGGTTTGTCTTCAGTATAATCCTGGAAAGGGAACGCGAACTCCAACAGAAGGGTTTGCTACACCAACTGTACCTTTTGAGGTCCTGCAAATGTACTACATTCAGTTTGAGCGCTGTAATAACTTGAAATATATGTCCTGGTGGTGGTTTGTGCCTTCAGTAAATGGGTGGCGGCGTATGATGGGTGGAGGCGTATGCTATGAAGGATAATACAGCTCTCACGACAGCAAAAGTTCTCCTAAAGGAGTTCTTTCCTCGATTCGGCATTTACCGGGTCTTATGGAGCGACAACGGACCTCATTTCATTGGGCAAGTTGTCGAGTATGTCATGAAAGAGTTAGGGATTAAGCAGAAATTTCATGCCGCTTTTCACCCACAATAAGCAGGCTTGGTGGAGCGTTACAATTCCACTCAAACTGAAATTGGCTAAAATACAGGCTTCCAGGTCTTTGAAATGGCCTGATGCCCTGCCCCTAGCACTACGTTCTATCAGATCAATACCCCATACACGATCTGGCCTTACGCCATATGAGGTTGTGTTTGGCAGGCCCATGAATATTTGGGGAATCCCTAAGCCTCGCCCTATACATGATATAGCCTATGTGTTGATGAGTGACTATTTATCCCAGTTAACTGATAGCTTGTCTTCTATTTATCAGCAGGTAAGGGAAGCCCTTCCAGACAGGTCGCAGGGTGATGGCCATGATCTGCGGCCTGGCGACTTTGTCTTGACGAAGTCCTTCCAGCAAACCAATTCTTTGGCACCCCGTTGACGTGGACCGGAGCTAGTCCTCTTGGCTACCAGAACTGCAGTACAAGTAAACAACTGGAACAATTGGTGCACGCCACCCACAGTCTTAAAGTTCTGCATGCCCTCGTGAGCCCAGCTGCGTTGACAGATCACCGCGACATCTTGGTCACTGAGAAAGGACAAGCTGTGTCACCTGAAAGACCTGAGGAAATCTTCCCGGACCACACGATCCCTAGTACATCTAGATATCTGCTTCGATCTAGGAAGAAAGACATTTCATCACAGAAAGAGACGGTTTGTGACACTGTCCTGGGTGGTTAAAGACTGACTACAAAGGGGGGTAGCCTTTTAGTCACTACTCGTCTCAACGTTGGTGAAGAAACCAACGCCTGCCCAGGACCTTAGGGCACAATCTGTTTTGTTGTTCACCGACGAAATGAACATGCCGGAGAAGAAATCGAATGCTGCAAAAGTCTGTAGTAAAAATATAATGCTGGCTATTGGACCAACTTTGACTGTTTCATTGTTGTTATTATGTGGGTTGTGGAGGAAGTAGCTCCGTCTCGAAACTTACTGACTGCTACTACTCCTGTCCCTACGAACATTATTATTTTACTCTTCCCTATCAAGAAACACCGGATGTCGCAATGTTGCATCATACTCATAATGCTACGAACACTACCAACTGCTGGGTATGTGGAATGATGCAAGCTCATCAGAAGACGGGAGGAACGCCTTTCATTCCCTTGCCATTCTTGCATAATGGCACCTGTAGAGCCTGGTTCTCACTGTTGTGGGCCTCTGAAATTGCTAATATTACTCGAGCTGACGTAGGAGGACTTAATGCAAAACTTAATAAGGTTTGTTACCCCAATGAGAAAGGGGACCCACAAGCCAAAGGAACTGTATGGGAAATGGATGAGTATCGCAAAGGAAATTCCTTCACACATTATGTTTTCCCCAACACTCGAACGGCCAAGGGTAACAGGCCTTTTGTTATCACTGTTACTAGAGCCTGAGCAAATCTTTGTGTGAGCAGTTTTGGTAGTATTCCAGTGGGAAAAAGTGACTGTACCACAGTATTGAACATTACTGGAACGAACAATAGCAGTTTCCTGTCTTCACACAACACTTATTTCATTTGTGGGAGTAAAGGCTACTATCATCTACCAATTTGATGGTCTGGAACCTGTTATGTGTCCTTTTTGCTTCCTCCTGTGTTCCTACCACCTGCATCTTATCATAAAGATCAAACACTGTTTAATGACATTTCTTTGAACCGATTCAAAAGACCTATAAATAATGATGAAGTGGATCAAACTGATAATGCATTACAGCAATATGTTGACTTTAATTTGGGACTCTTTTTCTTTGTTGATGCTGCTTTAAATAGTAGGAAGATTAGATGCTTGACCCGTGTAGTAGACGCTGTGACTAATCAGACAGCAATGGCACTTGGAAATATTACAGAAGAACTCCAAATTACGAGAAGTGTGACTTTGCTAAACCGAATGGTGCTAGAAGTGGTTCTAGCTGATCGTGGTGGAGTATGTTGCATTATCGGGAGCAGCTGCTGTGTTTTTATCCCTGATCATGCCCCTTCTGTTTAAGATGCCATTTCCAAAATACATAAAATAGCCACTGAGATGCATCAAGATTCAGGAAAATGGACTTGGGCTGGATGGTTCTGGATTGTATTTTCTGTATGGGTATTGAAAATATTATCGGCCTTGTTCATAATTATTGCAATTCTCTTCTCTTGTTATTTATGTATCCAATGCGGGACGATGCTTTGTTCTCTCTGTATTTCCACTTGTACTACTTGTCTACCATCTAAAACGAATGGCCAAAATGTAAATGCCCGTTTAGCAATAGACCGAGAAGTCAGCAATATGATGCTGATTGATATACATGATATTTATCGTACCCCTTTTAAAGCATAAGAAAATGTCTTAGCTTATGCTAAAAGGGCCGTCTGTGGAAAACGTGTAATATTTTACTTAGCATAAGCAACAGCCATTTTGGCTATGATGTCCATTTAAGTTTCCTTCGTAATTCTTTCGTCTTTTCACTCTGCTTGTGTTATCTATTTTTGTTGACTTCCTGACTCAGCTAAAGCAATGTATGTGCTGAGGGTTTATGGTTGTCAGGGCACCTGGTCTCAGATGTTAACTGTCGATCATTTACTGCTGCCATAAGCATTCCTGCTCCCCCCTCCCACTTTGCTGACCACATGGTTATTCATCTGCCCTTGTTTGCTGATAGCTATTCCTAAAACTTGTTCTTCGTATTTATGTTCACATGCTTACTTTGCAGAAAACCTGTATAAAATACCTGTGTTCTTTGACTTCAATATACTACCTCCTTGCAGCACTTGAGAGTGTTGTATGGACGTGGTGCCGCTCAGGAGTGATTAATAAACTTGTTATGTATTCCAACTCCAGTGCTGATCTCTATTTTGTTGGTCTCTGGACCCGTGGACGAGAGAGAAACCCTGCACCAGTGTGCCCACTTTTAAGCACATTTCCACAATTAGTGGCGAAAAGATCCAACCGAGGGAATCCCCACTTCAGGAAGATAGGATGGACTACTTCTGGATGAAGCCTCCACTCGTGGTCGGCCTAAAAATGCCGACTGAGACTGTCCGCACGCACATTTAGCACTCCGGCCAGATGATTTGCAAACACACAAATCCGATGGTCCTGAGCAGAAGACCAGAGTCGCAGAGCCTCTCTGCAGAGACGATACAACCCTACACCTCCCTGTTTGTTTATGTACCACATCACGGCATTGTTGTCCATCAGGACCTGCACCGACTGACCACAAAGGGAGGGAAGAAAGGCCTTGAGAGCCAAAGTATAGCCCGCAAATCCCAAAGGTTGATGTGAAGCAACCTTTCTTCCGGAGACCAAATACCCTTGATCTCTAGATCCCACAGATGAGCACCCCACCCCAAAGTGGTGGCATCCGTGATCACAGTGGCTACCGGTGGAGGAAGTTGAAAGGGTTTTCCTTGCAACAGGTTGCCCTCCACACTCCACCAAGACAGATCCACTGCAGTGTCTCTGGAAATCCTGACCATCTCCCTGAGATCTCCACTGTGCTGAAACCACTGCCTGCAGAGGCACTACTGGAGTTTCCTCATGTGCCACCGTGCATGACTGACCAACAGTATGCAGGAATCGAACAGACCGAGCAGGCGTAGGACCTTCAGGACTGCAACAACCGCTCCAACGTGAAACAAAAGAATTATCTCCTGAATGTCGAGAATCCTCTGCGGAGGGGGAAAGCTCGACACACAGTAGTGTCCAGTACTGCCTTTATGAACCGGTTGCCCTGTGAGGGCACCAGGTGAGATTTGGGTACATTTATCGAAAAAACAAGTCAAACAACAGTTGTGCTGTTACATGAAGATGATGCAGCACCATCTCTGGCGACTTTGCTTTGAGCAGCCAGTCATCCAAATAGGGGAAAACAGGAATCCCCGACTTTCTGAGATGAGCTTCCACCAACGCCATCATCTTTGTGAAGACCTGCAGGGCAGAATTGAGACCGAAAGGGAGGACCGCAAACTGATAATGTTGAGAACCTACCGTAAACCGGAGATCCGTCCGATGCGACTTCATGATGGGAATGTGAAAATACGCATCTTGTAATTCGATCAACACCATCCAGCCCTTTTGCTGCAGCCCCATAAGAACCCAAGATAGGGTCAACATCTTGAATTTCTCCTGCCTGAGGTAAAAATTCAAGACCCTGAGGTCTAGGATTGGTCTTAACCTGCCATCCTTCTTGGGAATCAGGAAGTAAGGGGAGTAGCATCCCTGACCCCTTTCCTGCTCCGGAACCACCTCTATCGCACCTTTCTGAAGCAAAACAAGAACAACCTGCTGCGGAAGCAGCAATTGGACACCTGCCCCCCTACAGGACCAGCATGCTCCAAGATGGGGGATTTAGAGCTTCTTTCCTGTGGTACCAGTGGTGGGGACAGGGGAGTAAGAAGAGGAGGAGAGTTGTCAGGATGCACCCCACAAATGACCTCTGCCCTTTCCTCTGTACGACTTTTACGGAGGGTTTTGCTGGTGCTGTTGCTGAGGTTGCGGACGGCCCCGAAAGGAAGCTGTCTTACCAAAACCACAGGACCTCCTATAACCAAAGCCCCTAGACTGGGACTGAAGACCCAAGGAATTTGCAGTGGCTCTACTGTCTTTGAACCTTTGCAGTGCAGAATCCGCCTTTTCACCGGAGAGAACCCCGAAGACCTGAGCCAGGCATGCCTCCTGGTAGCGATAGAGGAACCCATCACCCTGGCCACCAAATCCTCAGTGTCCAGCCCAGACTAAATAACTTGACGGGCTCCAGCCTGTGTATCCCCTAAAACCTCCAAAGAGGAACCACGATCATTGTCCGGCAACTTAGGAGCCAACTGTTTGGCCGGAGATTGAGAAACCGGCGTCGAAAACCTCAGAGCTGGAAAGTGGCAGGACCGCGCCGATGGCATAAAGGGCACAAAGGGTGCCTGGGCATATTGATGAGGGATAGGATCCACGGGGTACGACAGCGAACTGGTAGGGTAGGCTGCCCTGGCAAACATGCCGTATATCGCATTAAGAAAATTCGAAGGATCCGACCAAGGCCCAGGAAAGGGTGGATAAGGAGCAGAGTCTGAATCCACTCGAGGCCGAGACAAAGGCCGAGGCTCCGGCGCTGGGGGATGTCAGATCCGGAACAGTCGAGGCTACAGGCACAGGAGAAGACTTCCTGGGCTCCGGAAAATTTCTTGGCGCCGGAGATATTCTTGGCGCCGGAGAACCCCTCAGCATCGGTGAATGAGTCGGAGTCGCTTGAGGAGAAGTAGAAGGTGACATCTTTAGAGCGACGTTGCGGCGCTGGACAAGGCGACCTCGAAGCCCTACCCTTCGAAGAATGGCATCGAGAACCATGCCTTCTCTTCTTCTTGTGCTTCTTTGACTTCGAAGTATGCGAGGTTGACGACTTCGATTTCGACCTCTTACAACCCCTCTTCTCCTTTATTGTTTTTGCCATAAAAAGCTTAGCCTCACGCTCCTTCAATGCCTTCGGATTCATCTTCTGACAACTGGAACAGCCTCTGACATCATGGTCCGTCGAGAGACACCAGAGACAGTCAACGTAGGGCTCAGTGATGGACATTTGTCCCCCACACTATCTACAAGGCTTAAATCCAGATTTCTCCAAAGTAGCTATCGCACTGCTACTCCAAGAGTAAGGAAGAAACAAAGTGATAACGAAACCAATTGGAGAGTCCCAGAAAACCGTTTTGCGCCGACGGTGCGGAAAAAAGGGAACTGATGTCAGCACACCGACGAGGTCTTCTTATGGCTCCGACGACGTCATACGGAGTCGCGAGCGGAGCAGTGCCAATGTGACATCCTCGTCGATGTGGGAGAGCTAGAAAAAAGTGTCTGTGGAATACTGGCACAGGAGTAATTCAAAAGGTGAGGAATCCACAGGCAGATGAATCCATTAGAAATTGAAATGTTAATTTACAGTGTAAAAATACTGATCAAAATTATTCTTAAGCAATTAATAATTAGTAAAAGAACCAAAAATAGCATCACTATATTTTTGTATTTTAAACAGGACTGTCCAACGTTGTTGCCACTTCAGATCACTATCTCACAAAACACCTGATCCCACTGTCATACTTCAACCAGGAATCAGGATTCTAATGAACAATCGTATGGGGCCACCAAAGGCTCTCATCAACCCTGGTACAATGTACAAGATGATTCCAATTTAACGACAATCTAGAACCCGAAATACACCTCTCAAGTTAATAAAGACATATTGAATCGAGTTAACATTGTCAAACTTCTGGCCTCACACCCAAATCTCCATCACCAAAACTCTATTAACATAGCAGCTATACAGTTCATCCCTTCACAAGGAAGCAACAGGTAAGTGAGCAGGGAGGAAGGGGAGCAGAGAAAGAGGACCAGGTCAGTGGAGGGGGCTGGCAATGGATACCGGCAGAAGGGAGGGGGCAGTCACGTAGGGATACTGACCCTGGTTTGCTGATCCTTACTTTTGCATTACATTGCTACATTGAGAACTACGGGAGAAAGAAGAGTCTAAGGAAGACTAATTTGAATTGTCAAAACAGCCATGGGTGGCAAAGGCAATAGAAAATTAGACTGCAGTTTTCCTAATTTTCATGAGTGTATACAGCGAAAAATACCGAAAGAGGTGCGTCTCCTTGTTTAAATTTAAATACATGGATGTGATCAGAAGAGCGCAGATCACATATGGGTGGTACGCTTGGTCACATTATAATGAGGAATTCAGGGCATGGTTAACATGGGTCCCAGAGGCCAAATGGGGGGAAATTGATACGGACCTCTATCAACAATGAGTTCCGTTAAGTTCGGGAAGACCACGTTTACTGCATGCGGCCTTCCATTCTTGTACTGGCCCTTTCAAACCCACCCCACCCGAAGGGGGTGGGGACTAGACCAAGGAACCAGGGAGGAGTGCATGGCTCATGTTGGGATTTTAACAAAGGTTTCTGCACAAGGGAATATTGTAGATTCCGGCACAAGTGCTCTATGTGCGTGGGAAGACATTCACTAGTGCAGTGCTTCAGAGCTGGGAATAGCGTTCAAAGATAGCAGGCAGGGCAACAGAATGAGCACAACAGCATATAAAACAAAGGCATCAGACAACGTGGGACAGAGGAGGACGTGGAGCACATGAGGATATGGGCATAGGTTCATACACCAATTAAAACACAATGTCTAGACGCATGGTTGGCACACTACCCCATCACAGAGGACGCACAATTTTTTGGGTGGGATTCAGACTAGGGTACGAGGGACCAAGGCTAAGTAGGTGGGCAGAGAACTTAGGTCAGCGCATTCACATTAGAAGGTGGTACAGGGAAAACTGCTAAATGAAGTCCAGGAGGAAAGAAATGGCAGGGCCGTTTAATACTTTGCCAATGACTGATCTGATCATCTCACACCTTGGAGTGGTACTGAAAAAGGACAAGGGGACAATTTTGCCTCATACAACACTTGTCTTGGCCAGAAGGATCTTCGGTCAATGATTTTATTTCTGAGGACGTAACGTCAGTGTCATATTCATCAGTGGATGTTGCCAGGGCTCTGGCTGAAAAGGTGGGAAAGGGGGCACAGATGCCAAAGAACTTTCAGTTTGAGGGACAGTGGTTCATCGGCAAAGCATTACCCATGGGGTGTTCCATCACTTGTGCCCTGTTTGAGTGGGTGATCACATGGCAACTGGACAAGTATAAGGTGACATACTACATTGGCGACTTCTTCCTGGTGGGTCAACCCGGTTCAACGGACTGTCAACAGCAGTTGGCAAGGCTTCACAAGGTCATGGGTGAACTTGAAGTGCCCGTAATGCCAGAGAAGACACTAGGTCAAAGCATCACATTGTCATTTCTGGGGATTGAACTGGATTCAGTGCCATTGAAGCGTGCCTCCCGACAGACAAGAAACTGCACATGCAGATGTTGAAGGACAGTATGCTGACAAAGCCAAAAGTGACAGTTAATGAAGTACAGGTACCGTTAAGACATTTGAACTTTGTATGCAGAGAAGTGAAGACAGGGAGAACATTCTGTAGGAGACTTAGCCAGTCTTTAGCGAGGCTCTCACTACCACACCACCACATGCGCTTGTCAGCGGGGACCAGAGAGGATCTAAGCATGTGGCGCAGGTTTCTAGAAGATTTGAACATACAGATATATTCTGATGCCACAAGGGGCATCGGTTTTCGGTTTTACTGGCAAGGTAGATGGTGTGCTGAAGAGTAGCCAGGGAATTGGAAGCATGGGGGCAGGAGCATTTCATTCCTAGATTTTTTTTCCTCTAGTAGTAGCGTTTACACTGTAGGGGCAGGAACTGGCACATAGGAAGGTCATCTTCAGAGTAGACAACATGGCGGTGGTACATGTGGTGAATAAATAGTCGGCAAGGGATGCACAGGTACTTAAGCTGCTGCGGGTCTTCGTAATGTGATGTTTTATGACATAATATAGCGTTTAAGGCCAGACACGTGACACGGGTGGACAGTGACATTGCAGATGCTTTGTCTCGTTCACAGTGGGAGAGGTTCCATTGGCTGGCCAGAGAGGCGGATGAGGTCAAGACAATTGTGCCAGTGAGAATGTGGACCATAGGCGAGAAAGGATGCTGCAGTTGGTGGTAGGGTCTCTGGCGGAATCCACTAGAAAATCATACAGGCATACTTGGTGTGAGTTTCTAGCTAGAGGGACTAGGCAGAGGTTAGAGGTTTGGACCAAGAAAAAATATTTTTGTGCAGTTTATCCTGAAGTTGATAGAGAAGGGGTTATCTTGGATTACTGTTACAGTGAAGCTGGCTGGGAGTTCCTTCATGGGCAAGCTGTTTTGGGGTTATGCACAGTCTTCCGAGGAACTGGGCAGACGTATGCTATAAGGATGGGCAAGGGAAACAGGTAGTCGGGTATGTGTCAGGAGGCCAGTGTCGAGGGAACTGTTAGGAAGCATATTAGGAGTTCTGCCGGAGATTTGCAGAGGAAGGGGGGAGACAATCTTGTTTTCAACTTTAATGTCTTGGATGTTCTTTGGGGCGTTCAGGGTGTCGGATCTATTGGGGAGAAAAGGAGTGACAAGGTTGGATTGGACAGGGGTGGGGGTAGGAGAGGGGAGTTAGGTAACTTAGAGCTGTGACTTAGACAATATAAGACAGACAAAAGATTTAAGGGGAAGACAGTGTTGTTATGCGCTTTCCCAGATGCTGGTTTGTGCCCAGTCAGGTGGGGAGTGAAGCTGAATGCAATCAGTGGTACCAGTCATGGGGCGTTTTTTTGTCGAGATAAGGAGGAATGGTTACTCCTGGTCAGTTACTTTGAGTCATGCACAAGGCGCAGGCAAAGCTGGGGAAAGCCCCAGGAGACTAGAGAACACACTACTTCAGGATCAGTGTGGCCATGGAGTCCGTTCGCCAAGGTTGGGGCAGGGACAGGATAATGCAGTCGGGGCGTTGGTCCGTCGGATTGCTTCCGCTGGTATGTTCGGTTGGGGATACAAGGATACTGATGAAGATGTATATTGTTGGTTCTCATATACGTGTTCTTTTCAGGTGCTGTGGCGGGGCCAGGAGCAGACAAATTGTCTATCTGGATCATAGGACACTTGTTGGTAAAATGGGCCAAAAGACATGAAATCCAGTAGGTTCAAGGTTTGACTCTCAGGCTCAACGACAGTTTGTTTGAGATCTCTTTGCATAGTAAAGGTGGGATGAGATGGCGAGAATTGTTGGAATGTCTAAACAAATAGTTGAAGCATCACACATGTCCGGATGTAGTAATCTTACATTTAGGGGAAAATGACTTGATGGTATTTAAGGGTTTAGCTTTGCTAAAACAGATGAAGAGGGACTTAATGGATATCAGGCAACAGTGTTCTGGATGCTTCATCCTGTGGATGGAATTTATCCCAGGGAGGCAGTGGAGGGAGGTGACGAAGCCCTCTGCCATTGATAAAGTTAGGCAGAAAAATAAGAGAGGCATGCAAGTATTCTGTAGGGAAGATGGCTTTGGTCGGGGACACCTGGCGTTGAGGTATGAGGTGGTCAATTTCTTCAGTGGAGATGGGGTTTATTGGTCTTTCTACAGCATGGACCTTTATTTGATAGAATTGAAGGAAGCACTGGATAGGACCATGAACATCAGAAGGTACTTCAGGGAGGCGCCTAAAAGGTGTGGGTCAGAAAAGTCTGAGAGGAGGGGATGGCCTTTTCTGAGTGGCGGTTGGCAACTACTTTTGACACGTTTATAGATTAAGATTAGGGTTGTGAACAGAGGTGAAACAGGAAAAGGTGATGTGGCAGGAAAGTTACACCGAGAGGAAGCTAAAATTATAAGTTAAGATGTAAGATACTCCGATGTTCATACAAGTAGATGAAAGGTTACAGGCGTTAAAGGTCAACAGTTAAATACAGAGTAGGAGTTACACAGTTGCAAGGAAAGGATGTAAAAGGGGTGGGAATGTTAGGGGTGGGCGAGTAAGTGAAAGTAAGTGAATAATTGTATAGTGAGGTTTAGTTTTGTAAGGCGAAAGCCTAGGTTTAAATTTGTGATGTGCACCATTCTTCAATAAAGCAGCCAGAATTGGTGTTAGAAGTCAGTATGCCATTTGCCACAACAGTTCCATTCAAGTATGGAAACTTGATCAACAACTTTTTAATTTTTAAAAAAAATATCTTTATTGTTCAGCTTGCAAGCTGTAAAAATCACAGGACACCCCAACCGGAGGTGCATTATTCCAGCAACAATTGGTCCATCAAATGGTATCTATACAAGCCATTTTTACTATTGTAGAACTCAACCCAACTCGGATAATCCCCTCAACTGCCACCCCCCCCCCTCCTCCCAGGCACTTGGAATAGCATTTCAATAAGTCCCGAACAGTCCAGTGTAACATGCATCACAGTGTCCAACAGTCCCTTCTCCTTACATATATGGTCCAGCACAGCATATGAGATCTTAACATAGGTATGGCTTGCCCAGTAGATACCCCGTGAGGGGAGCCCAAAAATCCTTGGGACGAGATGCCTCCGGTAGTTCCTCCGCATAGGTGGCCAGCTGGTCCCTACAATACAACAAATCACGCATCCACTGTTTCACTGTTGGAACAGCCTTAGCCCCCCACCTCTGCGCAACCGCTTGCTTAGCAAATAACATGGAAATGGCAACCAATCTCCTGTTACATGGTTTAAGCTTGCGAACCCATCCCAACAGACATACAGCAGGCAAACACGCTACAGGTTCCATGACAACCTCCGTAAGCACTTGTGTAACCCGTACCCAAAACCCCGCAATGCCTGCACAGTGCCAGGCCAAGTGCAGGAAATCTGCGTCATCACGTCCACAATGTACGCAACGTGCACTCTCTCTTAGCCCAAAACATTGTAACTGAAGTGGGGTATAATAAAGTTGATGTAGATATTTGAAAGGTATTATTCGGAGATTGCAATTCGCCGTCAGCCGTCCCGTCAATTCACAACAAAATTTCCATTCGACCAATGTCAGAGAGGTAAGGTATCCACTGCCATCGCCCACCTAGTATATGAGGGGGACTCTGCTAGTTCAGTCTCCCTAAGAGAAGCATTATATATTTTTGTGATCAGGCCCCTTCGTTCCTCCCCAGCAAGCACCGCCTGCAGTGCCCGCAGAGTACGTGGTTCCGCCGGGAATTCTGGGTAAATATCTTAGATGGCTTGTCGCACCCGCACATACGTAAAGCCCAGCATCAGGCCTGCGCCATGACGACTCTGCAGATCTGAAAGCGCCCGAAACTGGCCCTGAGTGTACAGATCTCTTAGGCGAGTGATCCCTACTTTACTCTTGCAGGGCAGTTTGTTCCGGACATTTCGGCTGCACGGGATGCGCCGCAATTGGCAATTTGGGGACATACAGGTAAGCCAGCCCTACCCTCTTAGCAAATACACACCACGCCCAGGTCGTACATGGGCTGATTTCGCTCCGTGGACCACCCCCTCCACCCATCAGGGCTGCTGCAGCCTGAGGCACCGGAAGAACAGAGTATTCCTCAATTGCCATATGTGGTTGGAACCTCTGTGGGAAGTACCAGAAATGCGCATATTGCGCCTGAGCGCATAAATAGTAAAGACGAAAATCTGGGGCCTCAAAACCACCCCGCTCAAACGGCAGTGTCAAAACCTTCCAACTGCACAGGGGATTCCCACCCCCCCAAGCAAAAATGAGCAGGACCCACTGCAAGGTATTGAAAACCGCAATATTCAATCGGATAGGGATTTTTATAAACAGGTAAAGCAGTTTGGGCAAAAATTTCATTTTTATTATCGCAATGCGATCCGCAAGAGAAAAAGATAATCGAGCCTAGCGTGCCGCTTGGTCAGTAATATTATCGACGGTACGACCATAATTAGCAGAGATGACCACTGCAGGGTCTCTATGCAGCCATATGCCCAAATACTTCACTGGGTCAGTTGACCACTGCAAGGGGAAGTCCATCTCGATTTCCTGGGTACCGGCCATCAGAGGGAACACCGTAGATTTGGCCCAGTTAATGCCTAACCCAGAAAGCGCTCTAACCGAACATATTCCCTCAGTAGCTCCGACAAATAAGTGGCGGGCTCACGCACATATAGCATCATATCGTCAGCATATAATGACACCATTATGGGTCGCTGACGGAACCGCAATGCCGTCTGGGCGTGTCGTTGCCGCAGTTTACAGGCCAGCGCAAATAGCATGGGCGACAGTGGGCATCCTTGTCATGTCTGATGGGAAATGCCTCAGAGATCCAGCCATTCACGCGCACCCGTGCCACCGGTGCATCATATAGGAGATGGATCCATTTTAAAAAGAACGGAGGCAAACCCATGCGCAAGAAGACAGTGAACATGTACTTCCACTGAAGGGAGTCAAACGCCTTTGCTGCATCAAGCAGCACGGCCACCGCCTGAAAATCCCGGTCGAAATAATGTAAAGTTGAAAAAATAGTACGGAGGTTGTGGGTTGTGGACCTACAAGGCACAAATCCCGACTGGTCCGGCAGGACCAGATTGGGGACCAGAGGCTGATGCCTGGAGGCAATCATTTTCACCAAAATGTTGGCATCTATATTAATAATAGAGAGGGGTCTGTATGAGTCACAGGCATTCGTCGCTTTACCAGGCTTTAAGAGCATTACGATCAAGGCTTCCGTTAGGGTTGGAGGCAGCTTACCAGATTCATACGCCTCCGCAAATACCTCCAGCAGCTGCGGCGCCAGTGCATCAGAATAAGCCATGTAAAAACCCGCTTGGCAAGCCATCCATGCCCGCTGCCTTGCAAGTAGGGAGGGACAGGATTGCCTGCCTCACGTCCTCCACGTCAAACGGCAGAGTGGGATACTCCCGTTGATTGTTGGACAGCCAGCCCAATGCTATATCATCAAGCTAGTCAGTAATCTCACAAGTGGGTGGCTGACCGCGTTCCCCATAAAGGTTGGAGTAGTAGTCCAATACCACCCCACTGATGTCCGCATTACCGAAGTGCGCCTCACCTGCCTCGTCCACCAGCACGGTGATGTAGGTCTGGCTACGAGGTACCACCAATTTCTGTGCTAATGAACAGCTGGGTCGACCACCCTCCCCATAATATCTAGCAGTGCACCTCCGTGATCTATGCCTCAGTTCTTGATTGACTGTCTTGTTATGTTCCGACACTAGATACCGGATTTTGGCCAGTTTGTCATAGGCGGGGCAGCTGGCATAATCACGCTCTAAAGTAGCTATGTCCTCCACAAGTTTCCTGATCCTACGGCGCAGATCTTTGAGCACCCCGGCCAGAGCTCCAATGCAAACCCCCTGGATAGTAACCTTAAACGCCTCCTAAAGAACCCCGGCGCTGTCCAGAGTGCCAACATTTTCCCAGAAATAATTGTGAATGGCTTCTCCACCGGTATGTTTAAACACTGGATCCGACAAAGATGATGGCTGCAATCTCCACGCAAAGGGGGGCCTCACACCTCCAGGACCTGCAACGCCAGCAGAACTGGCGAGTGATCCGAAAGGGTTTTAGCCAAGTGCTTAACGTCCACAGCCCACATGCAAGCTGCTTCAGACACCAACCAATAATCCAGGCGACACCAGGACCCATGTACAGTGGAAATAAAAGTGCTCTCTGTAACCTCATGGTGCCTCAAGTGCCAGACATCATGCACATAACCAGCATCCAAAAATCCTGCAAGGGTATCGGTTGACTGGCGGTGGCGTGGAGCCCTGCCTCCCCCCTTGTCCACCTTAAAGTCCAGACACATATTAAAGTCCCCGCCCCAAATAATTTCAGCACTAGGAAAGGCAGATATCCTATGCCAGACATCCGCAAAAAAGGAGGCGCCATCGACATTCGGACCATACACGTTCACCAGTAAGACACTCACCAAACCCAGCGTGCCATGTACAATCGCCAGTCGACCCTGCACATCCCTGTCTGTGCCGTGGACCTGGAACGGTGTGTCCTTCTTGACAAAAATCATCACCCCCCGGGAATAGGAGGACTAAGAGGATGTCATTCTAACTTTGGCTCATCTGGTACCTACAATTTTCCAGTGAACGCAGTCAGATGAGTTTCCTGCAGGAAGGCCACCTGAACATTCCATCGATCCAGAGACGCTAATACTGTGTGAATTTTCTTTGGAATGGTGAGACCGCACACATTCCAGGTTATAAACCGGAACTCACTACCTCGATGCATGTGAGCCAACTCAACAGGAACAGTGTGAGATCTGCCCCTGTAAACATTTTGCCCGGGCTCATGTACGAAACAGTTCACAAGTGCCAATGCTTCACAGCCCACAGCCCACACCCACTTCGGCACCCCCAACTTGCCAAAGCCATCCCAGTTTCAATTTAGCAAACCCCAGTAATCCCAACAGAAAAACATCATAGTGTGGGGAACTCCCATATAGGGGCGTCAGAGTGCTACTGCCCTCCCACTGTGTAGGAGGTGGCTGATCAGGTCTAGTACCTGGGTTACGATGTCACCCAACAAACCCAACGTAGCCCTTTCCCAACATCATCACTCCTCCTCTCCATGTGCAGTCTCGGCCGCACGCCGGTGCCACTTCAATTGTTTTACATGCTCCTTTGCCGCTTCAGTTGTCGAGAATATTTTGAAGCTTCCCTCAGCTTTAGGTGTGATCTCCCCTCAGATCAACTTTATACAACAACTGTGAACCTAGGGGCTAAGTAGAGAATGAGAGTCCCACCCAAGAAAGAGTTGATTTGTGCCTCTCTGTTTAACATCATTGTTCCCCCTCATCCGTGGCAGCTTTGTCCTCCTGTCGTCTCCGTTTCAGCTGCTTGGCGTAGTCCATTGCCGCCCTGGTAGTTGTGAAGATTTTAAAGTTACCCTCCGACCCGACACGCAAGCACACAGGATATAACATCGCATATGGGATAATTTCAGACTGGAGGAATTTTTTTACTGATCCAAACTCCCGGCGCGCAGCCGGGACCGCCACCGTGAAGTCCGGGAAGAAAGACAATGCGTTCCCCTGATGACAAATATTTCCCTTGTCCGTAGCCAGCCACAAAATAGTATCTCGATCCAGATAGTTCAGAACCCGGGCAATTATACGGCGGAGCGCCCGGAACAGGGCGAGCAGTCAGAGCGATGGGCGCGCTCAAAAATGAACATGGTGGATAAGTTCTCAGGGCCAAAGAGTTCCTTGATCGGGCTCTCAATAAACATCTCCATCCGTCCAGTATTCGTAGATTCGGGAAGGCCCGTGATGCGAATGTTGTTCCTTCGTGACCTTGCCTCCAAATCCTCATTCTTAGACTGGATAAGTGCTAGGACCTTTTCCATATCAAGCGACTTACGGGCAACCTCGGTGAGAACATTCTCCGTGGAGGAGACCCGCTGCTCCACCCCCATTCTTGCATTTTGTTTTTCCAGCTGCACAGCCATATGGTCCATCCTGCGTGTAATAGTGGACATGTCACCTTCTATAGACTGGAGGTTTTTTTGCATGGCTATCAGCGTGGCCTCGAGCGTGGACGGCTCCTCCCCCTGAGCATGCGCCTCAGAGTCAGATGCCGCTTTTTGCTGGGTCCTTCCAGACTTTTGCGCTTCAAAAGTGAGGCGAGGTTGCGACTTATCAGGCTTCCCCATGAGGGCTGCCTGGAGGCACAAGCCATAGACAGTAAGTCGCGCAATTCAATTGCCCACCTCCAAAGATGCAGGAAGCACTAGCAGGGCAACCAGACCCAAGTGCACTCGAAGCAGGAAGTTCACTGGAATGGTGGAGTGGAGCAAGGCACCAGTGTCTGTAGGAAACTCCCGTAGCGCGCCTAAGTGCACACAACTCCGTCAGCCAACTGTAGAAACGTGTCTGTATCAATGCAGTTCGGTAGGCCTTGGGGACCAGCAGCAATGAGGGATCAGCAGCAAGATAGGTGTGCACAGGACAAGAGCACAACAGCACCAGCAATACTTCCAGAATAAGTAGGGGCAGCGTCCACCCGAGACAGACCCACAGTGCTCCACCACCACTCCTCGTGCTACAGGCTGCAGCTCTCAGAGCACAGTACACCACTCAGGCCCGCTCCCACCTACAGACCCAAGCAAGGCCGCACCCCACTCACCACTGCCCCGCAACACGAGTCGGCAGCAGCACTCAGCGATGCCCCAGGCTCTCCAGGGGGCCAAGCAGTCTTGAGGCGCCACTGCGCCACAGTTCAGTCTGTAGGGCTACTGCACCGATGTGTGCAGTGATGTGGGCATGAGCTCGCGGGAGGCCGCACAGCACGTTTTCTCTCTCCCGCCCGCTCACTCACTCATGGGTCCAGCCAAAACTGTCCTCCGTTCATAGCTGCCAGCCACAGGATCGTACAGCAGCTGTCAGCGTTAGTGAGAGGGGGCCGACCCAGCCGCCACTGGAGACTCAGGAAGCGCACACGCGGCCGCGCCGGGCCAGGTCAGTCGCGCCGCCCCCGCAGCTTCACATCGGCAGAGCCGCTCTGGGTGCAGCGCGGAGGGAAACAGCAACAACCAGCCTCCGGCACACACAGGGCGCCGCTCAAGCCCCAGCAGCAGGGTCGGTGCAAACAGGATCGGATGGATGCACCACCTTCAGCTCCCAGGCAATACTAGCAGGCTGCAGCAGCAGACGGAGCAGGTCAGTCACGGACACAGACCGCCGCCATTTTTCCTCCAGGCCGCCACATCTTCCACAGCAGTCTTTCGCCGCTACTGTGCCCCCAGGGGCTCCAATATTGTGCAAGTAGCTGAGAGAGGAGTCACTCCACGTCCAGCGGTTGATTTTTACTGGTGATGTGTCGCCATAGTACAGATTTTGGGCGGATTATCGATCAGTCGGGCGGAGCAGCACTAGTGTGCGGCCATTTCGCCTGGCGCCGTCTAGTGCCCCCCCCCCCGATCCTCAACACCTTGATGCCATGCCACCATACAACTATCAGAATGGCCTTGGAACAAAGGTAATATGTGGTGCAGATCTGTAAGAAAAAGAATGCTAACTGCATCTACGGAATCTTTTATTGACACCCTTGTTTATTGCTTCCTGCTTGAATTGGCTGCTACAGATTCAATCAGAGTAACTGTTTCCAGGATCATTTGTTTCCAGGCTCGGCTAGGCTGTGCTCATGTGTCCTTAGTTGGAGGCAGTTCATGGTGAAGGAATTCATTGGCCAGGAACTGGTTCTTCATCCCGGTTGTCTGGTTTGGCTGTTCTACCCCAGCCAAACCAGACACTCAACAAGGAACTGGCAAATGTAGTTAAGGTTTGGTTTGAGTTGGAGGGGGGTGAGCGTCGGTGTAGGCTTGTGGTAGTAGGCAGTGGTAGGCCCCTTCTTAGGGAAAAAATGCAGAGATAAATTCACCCCATAGGGTGTGATCATACAACAGGCATATTTATTTGTGCTTATTTTTTATATATAATTTCAAAAGTATACAGAGTCAAGGAGGGGCAACAGAGAAAATAGTTAAAGGCAGGCAAATAACATAGATGTCTCTGCTCAGTCAATACCCGCGAAGCCACCCATGATAAAGGAATTTCCAAGTACCAGAAGCAAAACAAAGGCACTTAGATATTCCGAAGTAAGTCAGCCACAAGCAAAGCAAGGAAAAATGTCATCCATCTGGCCAGCAGGCTGCTCTTTGTACCCCAAATCAGCAGATAATAAAATGTCAGTGCGACTGTTTGTTTATGAACAAGCTTCTGAACCTATTGTGCTCGGAGTATTGTTAGAAGAACTACAAGATGAACCCCTTAATGAGATACAGACCGACCAGCCGGGGATAAAAGCCTCTAGAAAGGAAACCCTAAACACATTGAAATGTTCAGTTTCGAACTCAAACTCGAATTATTTAGCAGCGGTGGTCACAAATCCTGTAGAGGGAGGGCATGGTTAAATTCATGGGGGCGCATGGGAAACGTACAAGGGCATCAAGGGAGTAAATAAAGGAAACAACCTATAAAAAAGATTATGGCTGCTGAAAGTCAAACTCAAAGTTATTTTTCAAGAAAAAGTTAAGACACGGAATTGTGGACGCTTTATATTAATTAGTTCTACTAACTAGCAGGTGAAAGGGTCAAGCAACGCAAGCATGTGTAAGTACTAAGAAACCCTCAATAATCCCTTTACAAAAAATACATTTAGTAAGGGGAAAGGGAGGAAAAAATCAAATGTTCTTGATGAAAACCAAATGTATTTTGGTTTTTTGTGGGCCGCGACAATGAAATGAGTAGCAATGAAAATTAAAAAAGAAACTGGGCTAATCTTGGCCGGTCAGCCAATCAGGGATACTCAGGTCACTATATTACAGTTCTTTTTTATGGCCGATCAAACAAGGACTATGCAAAAGCTGGGTGCACAACCAAGTCAGTTAGGGGTATTTTCTTTTCTTCATAACAGATGTTATTGGATTTTATCAGAATATTCAGGCCGGAGCGGCCTACATACAGAAACAAGTAATTCTCAGTAACAATGGAAACACGGCAACACACAGAGTTAGTCCCCCAATCACCCAGCATACCCCACAATTCAGCAATAAAATCATCATACAGCCAGAATAGGGCCCTTCTACAAATTCACAGGTTGGAAACCGGGGCCAGGAATATGCCTCTTTAACTCAGCCCACTGCTGCCAAATCTCTGAATCTTTTTGAGGGTATTTTTGCGCCTGAAATACTGGGACCTCCAGCCCCTTGCAGTAATTGATCTCCCTCCTCCAGGCTCCCACCGGGGGCTATGCAGTGGCCTTCCTCAATCTGGCGTTGTCGCTTTTTCGCTAGTGTGAGACCTCAAAATAATAAATGTCTTTTGTATCTATTGCTTCCTATTTCCTCAGTGCTATGAATAAAGAGTAATTTGGGGTTTAATTGGATTTCTCAGTAAAGGTCCTCTCCAAAGAAAGATGTCACCCCCTGCCAAAAGAACTCCAAAGCCACACAACTCCAGACAGTATGGAGGAAGGTGTTTTCCCCAACCCACAGTGAAGGCACAAGAAGGAGCGAATGACACCAATGTGCCACAGTCGAGATCTAGTATAATATGCTCAGTGGAGATATTTTAACTGAATCGGGCAATAACGGGATGAGATTGCGATCCTATGCTGGGCCTCTAAGACCTCTGTCCAGTCATCCTCATGAATAGTAGCTCTGCCCCCTTGCCATGCCGCCAGAAGAGCTGGCAGTGTGATGGTGCTGTGTGCAATCAGGGATTGGTAGATGTGTGTTATCTTGTGTGTGACCAAATCAACCATTATGAGTTTGCACTCTAGCGGGTTGAACTTTGGCAGGTCTTGAAGATCTTGCAGATAAGGGGATATAGCATGGAGCAACTGTAGATATCTATAAAACTGGCTATGGTGCGAGTGATAGTCCTTCGGTAGCTCCTGAAATGATTTCAATACCATGTCCCATATAATGTCTCCCAGTGTGGGTATTCCCATGTCATCTCACTTTTGAAACCCACTCAGCGAGGCTACCTGGCAAAGAACACCTCTCACAGTGGTGTACTCGGAGTCAATCTTTCCCACCACCCCATCCACTAAAGGGTATGCCTCCATTGGAGTATAACGACTTGAGTCACAGGGGAAGGGAGCCCAACCCTCCCCCACTATAGAGAATGTCAAGCAAGGAAGTGTCGCCCATCGCTCATCTCTGCGTCGCATATGCAGGGTCATCTTGTGCACTGTACCACCAGTCATTGAATATTAATAGATGAGACACAGCATAGCAGGAGCATACATCTGGTGCAGCAATACAGCCACAATATGTGGACTGGAAGCCCATCCGAAGCGCGATGGATGCCGCACCCCCCCTAAGGAACTGAGTCAGAACTGTATTTATCTGTTGAAAACAAATTGGGGAATAGCATAGCGGTAGTTCTGCAGTTTGTTTAACAAACATGACGGCAAGACCATCTTATAAATCATCGAGCAACCCAGCCTAGATAGCGGCAGCAGAGACTAGGAATTCACCTCCTCCTTAACACGCAATAACATCAAGGCCAAATTGCAGGCCCAAGATACGGCAGGGTCGGGAGAAATAAACACTCCTAGATACTTAAACCCAATTTTAGCCAGTGTTAACCCCAACGCCCCTGTGTCATCATTAGTGGACCTGCCCACTGGGAACATTACTGACTTCTCAACATTAAGGCAGAGTCCAGAGGTCTCACCAAAGATCTGCATAATCTGCAGGATGCAAGGGCCAGAGGTCTTTGGATCTGTAATAAAAAAATGGACATCATCAGGATATAAGGTTATCCGGTCAGATAAACCCGCAGACCACTCATGCCCTGCATCTTGGCATCGACCCTCACCAAGGCCGTCAATGGCTCCAAGGGTAAGGCAAACAGTAGGGTGGGATACTGGGCAGTGACGAGTCCCCCTATAAATCTTGAAAGGTTCTGAAACCGCACAAATGACACAAACTGAGGCCACTGAGTCAGTGTAAAGACGGCGGCCATACAAAAGAAAGTTCTTACCAAGGTTAATGCTCCAAAGGAGAGCAAACAAGTACTCCCAGTAGACTGAATCAAAGGTTTTATCCGAGTCTGTGAGCAGCACAGTGGTAGGCCTCTCCAAGCGGTCAGCCAAGGCTAGACCTTTGTAAACTCGCCAAATGTTATGGTGCGTGGCCCAATGGGGCACAAACCCTGACTGATCAGGATGTTCCAAATCCGACATATGATTCATTAGTCTGTTGGCCAAGTTTTTTGCATAACGTTTCACCTCAAAATTGAAGTTAAAATTGTTCAGTAGGAAGAGTGGTCCTCTGGCGGGTGCCCAGGTTTATGAAAGACGACAATCACTGCATATCGCTAGTCTGGTGAGAATTGTTTATCCTTTAGTACTGTGTGAATACTTCTAGTAAGTGATTTCCTAGTTGTGGCATATATGCTTTGAGAAATTCACTAGGGAATCAATTCGGCCATGGGGCTTTCCTAGGCCATAATTCTCCTAGAGCGGCAGATAACTCCTCCACTGTGATTTTCTTGTTGAGCTGTGCACGAGTGGCATCCAACAGTGATCTGGAGGAAAGGGCCTTAACAAATTCAAGGATTTGGTCCATGGTAACCAAGTCCCTCCAAGCTTATAACTTCCAAAAGTAAATAGCAAAGCTTTGAGCGAACTCCCGGGTGCTCATCAGCAGCCGACCCCAAGCATCCCTCACCACAGGCACCATAGGGGACCTGACAAAGTCTATCTAACATTTTACTAGATTTATTGCCCCACTAATAGATACAGCTCTGTGCAGCCTGCCATGCTTATTTAGCCTCATCCAGGAGCTGCTGTTGATTCAACTGCTGGGTTAAGCTCAATTGACATCGTGCCACCTTACCCTCCTGCCACCGGCTGTCTTCATCAAGTTGATGCATCAGTGCCTCAAGTTTGACCAGCTCACGTGTTTTACATATACGTTCACCTGCCCAGAGGCGAATATCAACTCCTATAATAGTGCTAGTTTAAGAGCTTCCCATAATACTGTCTTGAAGGGCACTGTGTCTACATTAATGGAAAAGTAATCTGTGATAGACCGATGAATGAGCGCCTTTTATAATGTGTTTTGTATGTGCCAGGGCAACATACTTCAATGAAAGGGAGAGCGTCTCGTGCCCACATGGAGCTCAAGGGAAACTGAGGAGTGGACGGACAACCCTCGTGGTAGGATGTCTAATTCTGACACTCTGTGTAAATATCCGGCCACACAAAAGAGTGTAGGAGGTTAGAGAAGTTCACTGCAAAAGGTGAATGTGTTGAACACTCTGTTTGTTAAAAATGCCCTCACCCACAAATTGTGGCGTGCTTCATCATTGGGCTTGCTGCAACATCTCTGCGCAGACACCTGGGATGGAGCATAACGGTGGGGGAAGACAATACAGACAAATAATATCAGGGATCAACAAAATGTGCAGAGATCTCATTTAAAACTGGCTCAGGAATATCCTCTCTATATTTCATTCCTGGACTTCCTGGTCAGGATTAAATTATATGTAAATTAGAATGGTGGTGTCGGGCCGAAGTATTACACCCCTATCTGCATGCTTGTCAACATGTTTCAGCCATTTACAGTAGCCCGTGAGGGGTCATCCGGATTTCTTCAGGACCATAGATCCCATATATCCCCTACTCGCCTACCTTACTTAGTTGATAGATTAAGGTCTGACCCATTCCAGTCTGAGAGATTTTAATCACACTGTAGTATTACCTATAATGAAAATTAACACTGATGAACACAGCATACTTCGTATTTGAGAAAACTGACTCTCAATAGTATTGCAAAGACAGAGTTCATTTGCTCTAACATATATTGAATGCGACCCGACACAGCCACACACTCATCCCTTCTCATCATGCACCATACTGTGTTGATGGATTCATATTCACCCATTCTTATATACTACAAGCCAAACAAAATGTAATTTTCACCTCGAGCGTGCTGAAGGTTGCATCGTTACTTGCCGTGGAAACCATACTCAGAGCTGCCTCCGAGAGAGTGTAATTCTTAGGGGAGACCGCGATCACTCAGGCCTTCACCCATGTAGAGGAATGGGACACATTAATTGAATTTAAAAAACCATCTTGCATGGAGCTATTCTCACAGAGTATCGAAAAGTGAATGCAGCACTAAAGGGGCTTCTGGTCAACAAAGAACCTTTGATCTTCCAAGAAGACATGGCATTCAGAAAGGACTGGCTGGTGATAACCTGGAAATGTACAAGAGACTGGCTGATTTTAATTATCAATACAGCCTAAGGGATAGCAGACACTCTACAAATACAGATCCAGGCAAATGAACAGGGGCTCAGAACAAATGTACATTTAGCAATGCACAAAAAGAAACTCCAGGAAACCAAAAGTGAGTTAAGGGTGTACAAGGAATACCTAATGCAATCAAAAATTAAGAAACTACAGAAGGACCTAAAACACTTCTCCAGAGAAAGAGTTTATCCATACACCACAAATAAATATATTCCACAAAAACAACTTGAAGTTTAGATGGGTTCCCAAGGGGGGAGAGGGGAGCAGGAGGAAGGGGATACCTCGACATCTGCCAGTGACACAGTGATTATAAATATAGACCAAGGACAAGGAAGACCTATTGCGATGTTTGACGGTGGATTTTTTGGGGAGAGTGCGTTTGTCGCTTAAGGATGAATCTAAGTGTATCCGTGGCACAGTGTGGGGCTTAAGCAAAGCAGTATCATCCGTTCAAGCAAAGCACCTCCTCAGGGGTTACAAAGAAAAGAGTGCGGGAGTTGAAGATCATTCTGAATCTTGAGGTCCCTTAGCTTTTGTTTCACCGCCAGGAATGATTGGCATAGTGGTTTAACCATCTTCTTGTAATCAAGAAATGTAATGATGTGGCTTGATTCAAACTGTCAGGATTCTGCCAACCCTCAAGAACGCTGCCAGCCACGCCCATGCTTCCACTAACGCCATCAGCACCATGCTCATCTTTTATACCTGGGCATGCTCTTGGTTGGAACACCATTTAAGGCCTAAAATACTCATGGAGTGTCTCTCAGCCCTGAGAGCGTGTTTCCGATTAATATTATGTGTTCTTGTTTCATGTATGCCCACAGGATGCAATTCTGAATAGCACTCATTGAAAAGCAACCATTGAACTGCAACTCCCTTGCTCTTTTGTAGGCATCTGAAAGTCAGCCTGCATACGCTGCTATACTGGGAGAGGCACCCATATAAAACGGGCTGCACGCTAGTACGAAGCTTGGTATTATACGCCGTTGACACATCTGGAGGATGCCCGCAGGGATGCAGAGTCTTGAGCCGAGAAGCATTGCTGAATTTCAAGCAGCGTAACGTGCCGTGCTGGAGCGGACCCTTTCCAGGCCATTCCAGTTAATCACAGGAGTTCGGTAAGGGTGCACTTGCACCGAGCCACTTTTTGGTCATTAGCAAAGCACTTAGTTGAAGGTGGTTCACTCAGAGATTACTTGTGGAGACATTATGATGCGGGTGGGCTCCGCTTCCATAAGCTAAACTCCTTGGATACTGAACAAGTCTTTCGTTTCAATTTTCTGAGGTTAAGGCGTCCTACATTTTCTTTTATGTGCAGACTGTATTTTGTTCATGATTACAAGATTTAAGATGTTTTCAGTTTTACGTTACTGTTTATTGGAAGTATTTATTATTGCATGACTGTGAGAAAAGGTGAAGGATCTCTTGCTAGTTATAACTAGTTCTCCAGAGAAGGAGAACCAGCTCTATCTCCAAGTGCGTTTCTCCTGATGAAGAAATCTATTTTCTTTTGTCTTACTTTTAAGAGGGAAAGCGTGCTTATGAGTTTCCCCTGTGATATACAAGAGTTTTATGCTTAGGTAGTAGGATTTAGCTGCATATTTATTCTTGTTTCTCATTATTGATATTGCACAGGTGAATGTCAGTGAACCAGAGCTGGAACTGTGACCTTTAATCCTTTACAGGTAGGGTATATTGAGAAAGGGGCAACCGAGAGGAAGGGCAGTTAAGTTGCAGAGACAATTGTGTAACTGTGTTTTGTATCTCTTTTAGGTCTCCCTTCCTGCTGTCCCCTTCCTTTCCCTCCCTCACTTGATCACCCTCACTGACTGTGCTATCCAGCATTCAGCAGTTGGGGATACTAAGAGGTGGAACTATTTCAGCATCACGTCGATCCAGAGGATTTCGCCAAGCTGCTATAATCATGATCGTTCTTTAGCTTCAGGCATGCTTGAGTATTGCGTCCCTGTCTATGTAGTGAAGATTTTTGCGATTATTGATCTTGGCCTCACTCCTGGAGGAGATTTTTCACCACAAAGCAGGACAGGCACCCTGCAGTCACCACCGATCTCAGCCATTGTGTTAAGAATTTGTCTACAGAGGAGCTCTCGCAGCCCTCGGGGAAGCCAACAAAGCACAAGTTGTTATGTCCTTCTCTCTCTCTCGTCACAGCCGTTCAGTGTAATGGCCTTCCGCTGAAGGGTCATCACCGCGTCTTTGATGCCCGAGACCTTGGTCCCTGCCTCTGTGATGCGATCTGCTGCCTATCAGAGGTCCTGGCACAGCAGGGCAACATCAGTTCCAGCATGTCAAGATTGGATTATGGCTGCCAAAAGCCCCCATTATTGGGCCCGGCCCAGGAACACCCGCCAAATCTGTAGCCCCAGCTCCAACATTGGTGAATTGATCCATAGTGCTCTGTTTGGCTGCTGTGCCAAGATGTTTATCTTTAGACATGATTAGGTCACAGTCATGTCATATATCTAGGAGGCTATGCTGAAGTTCGCAGTGTGAACGACCAGCCAGAACACCCTATGTATCTTTTAGGGACATCACAAGCAGTCTGCAGTAAATTACCCTGCTCTGGCACCAGTCAATGCTAGCTGGGGCAGACTGCAACCGCCATACCAGGGGCCTGGCTTGCCCGCTTCTACAACCAGGGGACAGACTGCAGCACACCCACGTTACTGAGTCTTGCGTCGAGAAGCAGGTTGGCAGGCCCCGTCTCCAGACCAGAAGTCACTCAGAGGAATGAAGGGTATTAATCAGCTCGCCTATTAACTGGCAATTACTGCATGAGCGGCCACGGGGCTAGTCTGAAATAATAGCCTTGGCCTCTGTGTCTGAGCAACATAGAGTGCGGGGTACACCACGAGTTTTAATCATGGGTCAAAGTACCATCAAAGCCAGGGACAGACTCTCAATCCCGCGACCCAATCTATTTTGCAATAGTGAAGGGGCCCCAGTGTCCGGGTAACTCCTGGTCTCCAATTCCACAAGCACAATTAATGCCAAACTGGCTGCCAGTCCAAAACAGCAAAGTCCAATAGGCTTCAATTCCAGGCAATCACAGGCAGAGGGGGTGGCACACAAGGGCCCAGCGTCAGGCTGGCGAGCACTGGGGCTTCAAGCCTACCCCAACAAGGGCCAGAACGGTGCAGGTCACTGCAGACAGTCCAGCAGCTGCCGCCATACAGGTCGCCACAGGACACTATAATTAAGCCGCAGCATCCGTTGGCAGCCAAGCGCCAATCACCACCAATTGTCAGGCCTCGCGGACTCCAAACTGGGACCGACCCGAGCACTGCACCCGTCCCAGCCAAGACACCACAAGGCAACAGACAGCCACTGATACATGACCGTGCAGTTAAGTCGTCACTGTCAGTGCCACAGACATTGCTCTAGTTGCTGCGCCAGCCCGGCCCGGCCGCAGCTCGCCCGCCATCAGCGCTCACTGCACTCCACACCTTCTGGCCCCGCCGAGACCCATCCACCACCACTGGACTCTTAGACTCTCCCAGTACTCCCCGTAGTCCCCACCAGGAGTCATGTAATGTATATTTTGGATTCGGGCAGGATGATGTTGAATAGGAGAAAAGACTGCGGGGAGCTCATCTAAATCGAGTCCGCCATTTTAGCATGCTAAGCCATGCCCCAGTTATCGCTAATTTAAAAATTCTACCCTTCATTACAATTTATTTTATTTTGTTGCAGAGTTTTATATAGCACAAACTTGACCCGAATCGTATATCAGAGTGCTTTACATAGGACCGGTTACGTTACATGAGGTCACATATTCATTTTTTTTGTTAGGCACAGAGAGATTAAGTGATGTGCCCAGAATCACAGGATGTTCAGCGTCATTGCCAAGACTCGAACCCAGTTCCCCAGATTCGAGGTCGACCGCCTTAGCCATTAGGCCAACTCCTCTCCCCATGCACCTAGTTCCAGGCAGTCCATGAGAGAACTTATGAGAACAAGGAAGAAGAGAAAAAAAAGACCTTTTTTCCAAAGATTGCTAAAGAAAGGGCAAATTGCAACTAAACAAGAGTTGGAGATCCCTGGATGAATCAGACTATCAGTAACCAAGGCATATTTTTGACGCAATACAAATTAGTTTACAAGGAAGACTACCAACCAGCTAGAGAAGAGAGAAAATGTTGCTAATTCGTTAAACCGTTTTTCGAGGCAGAGGGAAAAGAGGTATTACACAACTAGCTAATCTGAAAACTCCGGAGGAAGGGGTTTTAGACGCAAACCTTTAGAACTAATATTTGGAAGGGTTACTTTTGCCTATTACTAAATTGGTTAATTCAATATATTAGGGTGGTAAGATTCCACTGTTTTTTTGGCAAATGCACAGAGGTGACGTTTTTAAAACCAGGAAAAGCAGCATTAAAATTGGGGTTATATCATACCATTATATTTTTCAATACCAACTATAAAATTCTTATGAAAATAATTAATTAGTTATTATTGGTAGCTACTTCATTGATTTATAAGGAATAGAATGTTTTCCGATTAGGCAATTTCTACTGCCTACGATCTAGCAAAGGCATTTGATTATTTTTACATAAATAAAAAGCAGGTAGCTGTTTGAGAATAAATAAGGCTTTCGACCAGATAAGGTAACATTTTATGTCTTTCATTTTAGAAATGTTTAAATGTTCTTCCCAGCTCTTCAGGTGGATTTCCTCTTTGTTCAAAGTCTTTACACAAGCTATCCTTAGCACAGATTGTCATATAACAATGAAGAGGCTGGATGGTGTCACTAAAATGCAGATACCAATTCAAATTCAACTTTATTTCGGTTATTTAGACCATAAAGGCATGTTATTAAAATGTAAAAAATATGCACCAATGAAATAAGTTCATAACATAGTGCCTTGTGATATCAATCAGAAAAGTACGTTTGGAAAGCATGTTACACAATCATTAGAAGCAATAATTTGGAGTAGGTTACAAAACAATACCTTTACACTCAGTCGGAAAGTTGAAATATGAAATACAAAAGTCATATAAAAATGGGAACTTAAAAAAACAAAATATTACAGCAATCACAATTTATTTTAGTTTTTTAGTACATTACTCAAATCACCTCAACCATAAAACCCCCTTACATCAAATTTGTTTGACTTACACAGATACAGGCCAAGTGTATGTGATTTAGAACAATGCTCCTTCCCTTTTCCTTTATACCTACACTATGTATCTAATTCCATAATATGGTAGGCCACCCAATAAGATGTCACCCCCCCCCCCATAGATTACACAGCTGTTTAATCCATCCATGTCTTAGCCCAGCAAAATTTGGACAAAAAAACAGGATATGTTCAGTATCCTCCCTGGAATATTTACAAAAGTCACAGGCTACGGGGTAGATTGGTAGAGCTTCCATCTAGGTGTACATTTTTTGACTAACAGTATTCCTAGTCTACATTTTACGTAAATTGTGTGTGCCATGGGTGGTTGGATCCAGTCTAAATACGATTCTTTGGCTGGGGAAACTTTATACACTAGGAATGCTTCAGTCAAGCAACCCCGACTTTGCTTTATGATGGTGTACATTGATTTATTTTGTCCCAAACAGCGGCTTTAACTATGCCCTTAGTTCTGGCCCCGATTGGAGAAGGAGTGCTCCAATAGTCACTCAAACCTAGATCGATTAAGGTACCAAGTAGGGATGTATAATGTCCTCAGTGCTCTATATCCTTTTTAGTGAACCCTCTGCAGTCTACATTAAAACCACCATAATGAGCAAGCTTCAGTACCAGATTTGATGGTAATTAAAATCTTTCCAGATGATGACACATTATGTTTAGAGGCTGAGTTAAATAATAATATCCCTAATAAATAACAGTATGTCTCAACCCATAGAGCCAGTAAACCCTATTCAGAATTTGATGGCTATCAAATAATTGTATTGAAAACAGAAATTCTGCTAGTTAATGCCTCTAAAGATGTATTTTCATCTACCATTTATAATACTGATTTCAAAAGACATTTATGAGTTACTCAGAGGAGCCTCATGTCCTATACGTTTTGAGTTACATACCATTAACTAGCAAGGTTAAAAACGTGTTGCAATGGTGGGTCAAATTGTCACTATCAATCATAGCTTTTGCATATTTGAAAATGTCAATACGTCCCTTATTTTTTGTCACGACCCTTTCATGCTTTATAGCCAATACCTTTTTGCTGAAATAGAAAACCTATTTTCTAGGTTCATTTGGGCTAATAAGCAATCTAGAATTAATGTTAACATTCAAAAATTCTAAAGAAATTATGTGGTTTCGCTCTTCTTAATCTTCACTTGTAATATTTGGTGGAATTAGTAACCCAAATCAGTCAATTTCAGTTTTACAATGAAATATGTAACAACTAATTTGTGTTGTTAATGTTACATTATATGTAGATCCCACTTTTATCTAGTTATAATAAGCTTGAAAAGTTACCAAAACAATTTTAAAATGAGACGCTTCAATCTGGAAGGGAAAACAGGAGTAGGCTTCTTAAATTGTTTCAGATTCCACTACTCTACATTGAGGCGCCACTGATTGAATGTCATAATCTTTCTCAAGTCATGACTTCTAAAGGGGTTCAACAGATGGGAGAAAAATTGAATCTCTAAAAATTGAGACCTTTATGTAGGAGATACTTTAAATGAATTCCAAGCTTTCGGGTTAACAGATAGGAAAGAAAAGAAAATGATACCAATAGTGTTATCAACTGATTCAGATGCTGAAACTACTTTCAGTTTCAGAAAGGACTCAAATCATATCATTAGTGAGTCCGCTGTATGCTTCCATACATGCTTCCATTATCTCTTAATTTTAAAACAGGCTTTTGGCATAATAAATTATTACCCAAACCAGCAATGGAGTCTATTACATAAAAGCAAGCTGGAAGGATCAAACTGGCTTAGATTATAAGAGCGATGTTTGCTTTAAAGTCAATATTTACGCCCATTAATTTAAACTGGAGAGAGTCCAATGTTCATTGGATTTTGTTTCTAACAGATGGATGCTTTACCACACACTGGTCAAATGTAATATATATATTTTTATTATCAATATACTGTCCTCAATGTATCAACAATCAATAGAGAGATTGGAAAAAGCGTGTTTTGGGAATGTTCTGCTCTTTAATATTTTTGGATAGAGATTTGCAGCTTTTTAAGGCAAGAATTATTTTTCTTTTTCGCATCCATTTTCAATAACTATTTATTTTGTTCTAGTAGAAGAAGAGATGACTATTGACTTTCATAGTGCATGCATAATATTTAGCTGAAGGTTAACAGCACCTTCGATTATAACTTTGGATTATAATTATGGAAATTATTTATCCCGCCCACTTTTAGAGAGCAGTTGAACAAAATGAGTACAGTCAGACTGGCGGTGTGGTATCATAAAGTGTAATAACAAAATGGATAAATACTATAAAAAGTGGGCAACATTCACTAAATCAAGCGTTGAAGCTGAGACACTTCATAACTGTATGTCAGACGATTATAAAAATTAAAATTTATGCCAGTCAGTCAGTAAACGTTATTCAGTTTTGGCAACCATAAAAGTAGCACAAGAATACATAAACGACATAAGCATATTCAATAATCATTAAACACACTATGCACTGACTGTGTCAAACAATCTAAAAATGTATGTGCCTATTCAGTTCGTCATATGTATATCAAACAGCTAACATTAAAAACAATTATTAAAGTTTCCAATTTATATCCTCCATTACTCCATGTCTAAGAAATCTATTATCATATAGGTTACATTAAAAACTATGGCCATAAAAAATATTTAAAGCGCAAAGTGCCAGCTGAAAGTGCAAAAATTGGTAACCTATATATAGAATGTTTGTCTGGTAAATGAATTGCTTACCATAAAGTGCAGTACATTTCCTAATGTTCAACACATTCAATATGATCATAATGGTTACAATAGAGACTATAGCCATACATAACATTTCAAATGCAAAGTGCCATCTGAAAGTACAAAAATTGATTAACTCACAAATGCGAGACCTATTTGCATTGCAAATAGGTCTCGCATTTGTGAGTTAGAGCTATTGACATTATAAATGGCAATGTTTTTTACCTACACGTTTTATTTTTAAGTTTATGTATGTAGTGTGCAAAATCCCTTGGAAAGGTCCTGCGCTTCGTAATAAATATATTGAAAAAGATGCAAAGTGTGGATTGTGTCAACAATTGCTTGGCACGTACCTCATGGGTGAAGCGTCGCCACACATGCACACCTTGGTGCTTTACTAAAGCAAAACTCATTAATAAAAGTAGTGCTTACAGACTAATCAACGAGATCGGGATAGGAGCATGTGAATTCGAATCCTGGCTTCTCTTTCATTTTCTAGACTATTTGACTCACTCTCCTGTGTCTTGGTTATCCCCCAAACACTGGGAGGCAATGAAGTTTGCCAAGAGGGCAGGTGGGCTAAGGGGGTACATGAAAATGTATTCATTGCCTAGTTGTTAAAGGGTGCCCGGTGCTATTAGTTAAAAGTGTGCAGATTTCATTAAGATATTAAGAGTACTTTACTCGCATCTATAAGAAAATCGAAATTAACTAAACAAAATGCCAGAATGGTGTCAGTTTTCACAATGTTTTAGACAGTACTCGTTGCTTAGTTTCATTGCATTAACTTTTGTATTTACTCTTTTACACAACATCCAAAGTAGGTTACCTAACCCCAAAGCCCGAGTTGTTAAATGACTCATAGAAGGGAGTGTTTTACAGTTGAGCAAATGTGTCCAAATGTAATTTTGGTAGTGCCATGGAATGATCAGCCAATGAGGTACTCGATGAGCAGGTATTTAACTACACGTTCAAAACGTACGGTATTGTGGCTGTTGTTTGTTTGTACACAATCACCTATCTGAATGTGTTTATTAACACAGAGCTTCATCTACCAGACAGTGCTCACAGAGGGGCGACTAAAGCACAGAACAAAATGTAGTACAGAACAAAATGTATTCATTTATCCTGAGTGTGAAGGCACCCGGAAGGCTTAGGTGCCCGCCCGGAGAGTCTAGGGATCCCAGCGCTTCTACAGACTCTGTCGTGCTCCTCTGCACCAGCATGGCACAGCTCAGAATCTGCTGCTTCTTCTAAGAATAGGTGAGGGGGATGATGTTGGGGCATGCGGGAGTTGCCGGCAGATTTCCAGGTTATTGAAAGTGATGATTCTGACGTGAGGCAATGGAGACTGACTTTGCCTGTTTGTCTGCACCAGTCTATTTCTCTACCATCTACCGGTCTCACTGTCATGTATCCATTCATCTCTCTTTGTTAGAGGTGCGCGAGCCAATATATTAATTAACAAGCGTATACGAGCAAGTGGGCGAGTCGTGAAAATGATCGGCATGTTAATCAAACAGTAAACATAATGTAAATGTGCGATAATGTCTCTTCAGAAGTTAAAAAAGTTAATTTCTTTAGCGCATCACCTCAGTACACAAGATTATAGCACTGAGTTGAGAGGAAGTTATTAAAAGTGCTCGTTTTAAGCATGAGTTAAAACACTGTCGCTCCTCCCGCCCGACAACAATGTTATTTGTGAACTAGTTGCCATGCATACCCCGAAAGTTGTCTAGAGTCTTATTATATTTAGAGTAACATTAAAATCTAGTTAATTAAACACAAGATGTTTTTGTACAGCACACATCTTGAACTCGCATATTTCAAGGTGGCAATAATAAAGATGAAAACGGAAGTGCCGGCAGGCAGGAAAACACGAACGGGAGTGGGGGGGCCGGGGAGGGGGCTGGGGGGTGGGGAGACAGGGAAGAAAATAGTGTTAGGAGTAAAGGGGCTAATAGCTGTAGAAGGATACAAATGATGAATGAGGAGGGACTAACAAGCCTCAAACCATTTGGAAGGCAGCATTTAAGACAAAAGCCAATGGGCAGAGAGTGGGCAGAGCTTCCACAAAGCTTCCACATTACAGTATATACTGCGGGCCCGATTCACAGAACTAACTTAAGACAAAATCCTAAACTTACTACTTATGGTATTCACAGAAGTTAGGATTTTGTCCTAAGTTTGACTTAAGACAAACTTAAGACAGACTTAAGACAAACTTAAGACAAACTTAAGACAAACTTAAGACAAACTTAAGACAGACTTAAGACAGACTTAAGACAGACTTAAGACGGACTTAAGACAAACTTAAGACAAACTTAAGACAAAATCCTAACTTGTGTGAATACCAAAAGTAGTAAGTTTAGGATTTTGTCTTAAGTTAGTTCTGTGAATCGGGCCCTGCATGTCTTGCAAAGTGATGCAGCGCATTCGCGCTGCAACGCTAGGCAAGACCCAAAAGAAAATAGTATCAGGAGTAAAGGGGCCAATAACTGTGGAAGGATACAAATGATGAATGAGGAGGGACTAACAAGCCTCAAACCAATCGGAAGGCATCATTTAAGACAAAAGCCAATGGGCAGAGAGTGGGCGGAACTTCCACGAAGCTTCCACACTGCAGCATATACTGCATGCCTCGCAAAGCGATGGCAGCGCATTCGCCCTGCAACACTAGGCAAGACCTAAAAATGTGTCTTGTAAGGAGATCTTTAGCATTAAGTGCAATACAGAATATGAAAATAAATCATTGCTTCTTGATCGCACTGCAGCAGAGATAAATGTATAAATCATTTGACATGTATATTCTCTTTGGAGAAGCTGAAGGTAATGTAACGCTGACCTGCATTTCCTAATATTCAACACCCTTCACAGCAGAATAATAAAATCTCTTCGGGGTTTAAAGTATAACTGGCAGAAAAAAAGGAAGTGCAGCGTATTCTGAGATGAGTTAGAATCACATGGGCAGAGATCCAAGTGAGAGTCACAGTATACTTTGCTGGGGTAGGGACCTGTAGATGAGCAATACTAAATCTAAATCTAATAAGATAAAATGTTTTAGAGTGACCAAAAGGGAACAAAAAGTATGTCTCTAATTGTTCAGTACTAACCTGGGGTAGATAATCGACTACATGCTTCTTACCCGACTCCAAACGTTCCCAATGCTCCGTTAAAACAGTTAAAAAATCCTGCTTCAGCTGAGATTTCGAGACGGTATTAATAAGTTGTGGATTGGTAAAAGAATCTGGTTTCCCCATAAGTTCAAACTGCTTTTTAACATAACTAAGCCATAGTATTTTATGAACATGATCCAAACCTAAACAGTCCAGTATTACTGCTCGATTGAGGGCTGGTTCTTCATTTGACCAAATGGAGCGCCATAGCATAATTGGGGCAGTTTGAAAGTGATGTGTTAAAAAAGTCAGGCCTAGTTCCATATGACATAGAATGCTCTGGAATCTGGAGGGGACTGTCATTACTCTTCTAAAAAAAGCATTTTCTGTTGTTTGCAAAGTGGAAACATTGCAAAAGCTCCAAACACCGGCCCCATACAGCATAACAGCGCAACACCGGGCGATATAGGTGTTAATTATTGCATCAATAGGTTTGGAGCCCAATTTCTTTGCAATCCTAAATAAAGCCTCAAGAGTTTTGTCAAAACTCCTTTTCCTAGCTGCAAAAAGGTGATGCCAGGAGCCTCTATGTTAAAAAGTGACACCTAAATATGAAAAGTTTGATACGTGGAGTAGCTTATCATTATTGATAAAACAAGGTCTTAACTTAGAATGAGTTTTCCCAATCACCATAACGTGTGGTTTAGCATTATTAGTCTTTAGACCCAAGTTGCTCATAAAATCATTAAATTTGTTTAAATGAATTTGTAAGCCCACACCAGTTCTTGAAATTAATACACAATCATCAGCCAGTCAGTCAGTCAAAAAAGTCTTTATTCGATTCACATCATAAAAGACATTCTACACATATAAAAATTTCGACTACAGTACAATTCATATGCAATACAAAACAGACTCTAAAGCCTTTAAAATATTACATAAAATAATACATTAAAAAAAATCACTGCAAGTTAAAAAAATATAAAAAAGTGCAAATAGGGACGCGCCTTTTAGCCCAAGGACCAAAGAGAATACTAGTTTATGACACCTAACAACGCAGTTCACGATTTAAGTTTCCTAGCCCTAAGGATCCATGCCCAACTGATAAATTTTGCAACACCAATTACTATAGGTTTTGAGGTATCTGTTTTCAAGATTCTACTAGCAACCTGTGCAGAGCGGGTACTCATTAATCTGCAGGCAGGTCGAAGCCAGATACGTCTAGGGAGGTGGTAAATTGGGCAACAAAAAAGGAAGTGATCCATAGTTTCCGTCATGTCTGGACAAAAGGGGCATTTGTCACTACCAAGAGGACTCCAACTTTTGGTGAGTCCTCGCAGTGGTAGGGCACCCACTCTGAACTGGTGATACAGTTTGCGATCGAGAAACTTCAGGATAGTATCCCAGTAGTTTTCGTAGGCAGGCTCGTCCTTAAAAGCTAGGAAAGTAACAGTCATCGTGGGACCTATAGAGGAAGCACATCTCCTGTTCTTAATATAACGGATGTATGACGTTACAACGCATGCTATTACAACGCATACCTTTACAACGCATTTTTTACAACGCAAGTACTACTACAACGCATTACTTTACAACGAATACTCTTACAACGCAAAACCTATTAAAATACTGAAAAGTGCTGTTACAACGAAATCTATTACAACGCATACCATTACAACGCGATTTATTTTTTTTTTTAATTAAAAGTACAATAAAATCTGGCACGGGATGCAGGGAAATTAGGGGTTTTAGGGTGGGGAAGTGTATTAAAACGTGGAGAAAAACTGAGCGTAAATCTACCGAAACGCATTACCAAATTAATACTCGAGTATTAAAATTAATACTCGAGTATTACAATTAATACTCAAAATCACCCAAAAAATTCCGTTTTCACACATTTCAAAGTTTTATAAAAATAACGAAAATTTAAATGACAGTACATACACATTTTTATCATGATTATATCGGAAAGCAAGTAAACAAAGTAAAACATAAGACACATACACATAAGCGCCATTTTAACCATCTCACTTGTAAAACTTGTCCTACCACAGTTTCTATGTAAACAATACCAAAAGACATGTTCCAAAATGGATGCCAAAACGGAGCAAATAAATGAAAACAATATCTTTGAAAAAGCATTTTTAAATTATCATTTTCCACAGAAAAACAAAGCATTTAAAAAAACACAACGAACGCCTTTTTTAAAAAAATTATTTGTGACACCGAGTAAAACTTATAAATACAAGGAAGACACCATTTTGCACTCAGTTGATTATCAACTAGCAGAGAGACCAGACGTGAAAAGCTGACCCTCTGTCACCTCCACTGCGACCTCCTCAGAGAGAGCACGGAAATCATTCGTAAAAGCATTACAATAGAGCAAGCACTAGTAAGTCATTATTATATTTTTAAACGTTGGTTTTGTAGAAAATATATTTTCTTAACCCACAATAAATTTTTAAAAAAATCATAATAATAACTGATTAAATTTACTGTTTCTAATTTTTTATCACTAAAAATACACACCAACTTAAAACAATTATTTTATTTTCCATAAACAGAACCTCGGAAAATATTGAGATTAAACAATTGGTGTAACCAATTGAGCATCACCACCACGTTAACGACTGACATACATAATTGTGAAGGTAAATGTTATTTATTTGTAATGGTTTTACTTGTAAAATTTATTTTTAAAAATTACCTACAATCATGTATGGCAAATGTGTTGTTTTTTAAAAATCTAAATCTCACCACAAAATAAACGAAAAAATACCATGATGCAGGAGTAACAATTACTAATAAGACATCAGTTGGGTACTACATCTGAAAAAGCGATTCATATTTCTAGGGCATCTATTTCTATTCAAAGTCCTAGAATGTTCAGCATTTTAGTAATTTAGTAATAGTTTCGGATTATCATATTTTTTTGTTTGAAAAATGAATTTAATGTGTAATATATTTTCTTTCACCAATTCTTTCTCATACTCCTTTGTCATACATCCAATTGTTTAAATATTGTATTTTTTTTCCAACCAACGTTGGCTAAGGAACATTAATTTTTTTTTTTTTTTTTTTCTACCAGAGTACATCTGTACCCAAAAAAACTTTTTCCAGCTGCATCCATTACCTTAAAGGCACGAAAACAAACAACAGCTGAAAAAGGTATGTTACATTTTCTGTATTTTTTTACTATACATTTTTAATCCTTCCCTTTGCAATTATTACTCCTCTAACGTACCTATTTTGAAAAATAATGGATAGTTTAGAGAAACAATATACTATTTCTACTCCAGGAAGGTGCAACATTAGGGTGATTTTTTTAATAGTGTAGGGGTACATATCTCTATTTCAACTACAGGAAGGTGCATTGGTTAGTACAGTGTCATGTAGTATTAGTTATATTGTTTGTCATTATTATTTCAAATATACTCAGATTTTACATTTCAAACCAACGTTAATTTATTTATTATCCTCTTTTTTTTCCAAAGACAACAATTTTGATTCGTTAAAGAAAAATTCTTTCCACCACACACGTTAAATCTTGAGCCAACAGACCAAATCATCTTCAGAAGCCTCAACCAGAATAGCAAGTTCTACAATACAAGGTATTGATTTTAAGCATGGTTTCTTAACCTTCAATATATTAGACTAGCTATCTCATTGCTTTTGTTTTAAAAAAAAACCCAATCTAATTATGGTTACATTTGCAGAATTCAGAATTTAATTTCATGACTAAATGATGGTGTAGCATTAGGGAAAGTGTTATGTACTACAACTTATATCAAATATACAAATTATTAATAAATCATTGTAAAATCGCATTTCTCAACATCGTTTACTTTTCACATTTTTTTATTTTTTCCCTTTTCCAGACATTTATTTTTGCAATCGAAATCCAATCACCTCATAAGTGTCTACTCCAGCCTACACGCCATTCCCACTTTAGAAGAGTCAAGAAGAAAAGCAACTTCGAAAGAAAAAGGTATTTCTATCCAACATTCTAAGGTGCAGCAGTTGTAAAAATGTACCATGCTGTAGGGGTAACAATTACTATTCAAACTCCAGCAAGGTGCAGCAGTAGGGAAAGTGTTAGATGGTGTAGGGGTGCAATTTACTATTCTAACTCCAGGAAGGTGCAGCAGTAGGGAAAGTGTTGGATGGTGTAGGGGTAACAATTTACTATTCTAACTCCAGGAAGGTGCAGCAGTCGGGAAAGTGTTGGATGGTGTAGGGGTGCAATTTACTATTCTAACTCCAGGAAGGTGTAGCAGTAGGGAAAGTGTTGGATGGTGTTGGGGTAACAATTTACTATTCTAACTCCAGGAAGGTGCAGCAGTAGGGAAAGTGTTGGATGGTGTTGGGGTAACAATTTTCTATTCTAACTCCTGGAAGGTGCAGCAGTAGGGAAAGTGTTGGATGGTGTAGGGGTAACAATTTACTATTCTAACTCCAGGAAGGTGCAGCAGTAGGGAAAGTGTTGGATGGTGTAGGGGTCCAATTTACTATTCTAACTCCAGGAAGGTGCATCAGTAGGGAATGTGTTGGATGGTGTTGGGGTAACAATTTACTATTCTAACTCCAGGAAGGTGCAGCAGTAGGGAAAGTGTTGGATGCTGTAGGGGTGCAATTTACTATTCTAACTCCAGGAAGGTGCAGCAGTAGGGAAAGTGTTGGATGGTGTAGGGGTGCAATTTACTATTCTAACTCCAGGAAGGTGCAGCAGTAGGGAAAGTGTTGGATGGTGTTGGGGTAACAATTTACTATTCTAACTCCAGGAAGGTGCAGCAGTAGGGAAAGTGTTGGATAGTGTAGGGGTAACAATTTACTATTCTAACTCCAGGAAGGTGCAGCAGTAGGGAAAGTGTTGGATGGTGTAGGGGTAACAATTTACTATTCTAACTCCAGGAAGGTGCAGCAGTAGGGAAAGTGTTGGATGCTGTAGGGGTCCAATTTACTATTCTAACTCCAGGAAGGTGCAGCAGTAGGGAAAGTGTTGGATGGTGTAGGGGTAACAATTTACTATTCTAACTCCAGGAAGGTGCAGCAGTAGGGAAAGTGTTGGATGCTGTAGGGGTCCAATTTACTATTCTAACTCCAGGAAGGTGCAGCAGTAGGGAAAGTGTTGGATGGTGTAGGGGTAACAATTTACTATTCTAACTCCAGGAAGGTGCAGCAGTAGGGAAAGTGTTGGATGGTGTAGGGGTGCAATTTACTATTCTAACTCCAGGAAGGTGCAGCAGTAGGGAAAGTGTTGGATGGTGTAGGGGTGCAATTTACTATTCTAACTCCAGGAAGGTGCAGCAGTAGGGAAAGTGTTGGATGGTGTTGGGGTAACAATTTACTATTCTAACTCCAGGAAGGTGCAGCAGTAGGGAAAGTGTTGGATGGTGTTGGGGTAACAATTTACTATTCTTACTCCAGGAAGGTGCAGCAGTAGGGAAAGTAATGGATGGTTTAAGTGTTATGTTTTAGGTAATTCCTAAATGTATTCAGGCTAATTTTTTTGTCTTTTCTCCTCTTTTCAGATAATGTCTAGCCTGGGAGCTGCCAACTTTATTAAATCCAGGAAGGGCAAAAATTTACTAAACCATGGTGGATACATATATAGTAAGGAAAGAATAAGTTTAACTAGAAATCATTGGAGGTGTGTGCAATACTACACTACCCATTGCAGTGGCAGAGCGGTTACTGTTGATAATTTGGTTGTGAAAACCACAGAACATAACCACTCTGCCTCTGCAATGGATGTAGAAATCAGAGAAACAATAAACGAGATGAAAGCTATTGCAAGCACCTCCAATGATTCTACAGGATCAATTTTAAGAGAGGTTGCACAGCATGTCCCCAGTCATGTTGCTAGTAACATGCCTATAATACCTAATTTGAGAAGAATTATTCAGAGACAAAAGCAGGCAAGTAACATTCAATTATCTACACCACATACTTTCTCTGACATTAGAATTCCTCATGATCTTTCTATTTCTTTTTCTGATGAACCTTTCCTTCTGCATGACAACGAAAACCCTCAGAAACGTATTCTCATTTTTAGTACCCCACGTAACCTTGCTAAGTTAGAAAGTAGTGAAATTTGGATGATGGATGGGACGTTTAAAAGTACACCCCATCCTTTCACTCAAATTTACACTATTCATGCAAAAATTAACAATAGTGTAATTCCCTTAGTTTATAGTTTGCTACCTGATAAGACTTCTGCAACATACACTGAACTTTTATCAGTGATTAAAAGTAAAACATCTTCAAGTCCTCGAAAAATAATTATTGATTTTGAATTGAGCATGATCAATGTGATCACTAAAACGTACACGGATACCCAAATTCAGGGATGTTTTTTCCATTTTTTCGCAGGCATTTTGGCGTAAATTACAGAAAACATCCCTAGTTGCAGAATATTCTCGGGATAGCAAACTACAATTTGAACTAAAAAAATTAACTGCACTTTGTTTTGTTCCTCCCGATAGTGTGGACGAGTACTACACTGCAATTATAGAATCTGTTTATTATACGAGTAACGAAGAAAAATTGGCACCCATTCTAAATTATTTTGAGGACACATGGATTGGACACCTAAGCAGATCGGGTCGCAGGAGGAAGCCACGATTCCATGTGGAGTGGTGGAACTGCTACACGAGTTGTTTAGAGGGAGAAGCTAAAACAAACAATGCCATTGAGGGATGGCATAACTCCTTCAATCATACAATTGGTAAACCACATCCTAACTTCTACTCATTTTTGGAAACTTTGAAGAAGGAGCAAAGTTTCCAAGAAATGAGAATAGCACAAACACTCGCAGGTAGTCTAAACCCACGAGTTACAGTCAAAACAAGGGAAATGTCTGAGAGACTATTGGCAATTCTACAACAATTTTCGTTGTGTGTGGCTATAGACTACCTTGAAAATCTTTCTAACATTCTTTCTTTTTAAAATAATGTAATTTTTTACTTTCCTGCTTTGCTTTAAATTTCGTATTTTTCAAATTACAATTGGCATACCAAGGTATTTTCTAAAAATTTTTTCAAACAAACAAGTCGGGTTCTTTTTTTTTTTAAATCAAATCTTCATTTTCACCAAAAACTACCAATGTATACAAATTTACTGTCCCATAGTATTTGAACTATTGTTCGATATCGGAACTGCATTTATTAAATTACCGAAAAATTCCAATTTAATTACCGTCAAAACAAATCACCAAAACTCAAACATATGTAATTTCTACAATTGAAACCATATTCCGAATTGCACTTTGCAGAGTATTCATCATTTTTATAACAATCGTTAATTTACCAAATTTAAAAGTACCCAACTTTTTGGTACTTAGAAATGAAGATCGACATTACTTTTTAAACTTCCTAAATAAACAAATCAACTTTCTGAACAGTAACTTTTAATTTTTTAAGAGTTACATACTTTTTTTAACTAAATAAACAACTTTAAGCAACCCGACATAGGCATACATTAATGACATTAATGTGGACATGTTTAAACACAATTAAGTAATCAATTAGTTTTCCCGCAACCTCCCCTTATTCTTTCCTCACTATATATGTATCCATTTTAAAGGTTTATTCTACAATTACAAATGAAAATATTTCCTACCTGGCCGCAGATCAGCTTCCTGCTGCTTCCTCCTCCGATGCTCTGCAAAATGGCGTATTACGTCGACGCTCACGTCATTACGTCATCGCGTGCATGTAAATTCATAGCGGACTACTTTATTTTACAAATCTGTAAATAAATGTTTATAAATGTAAATAAAATATTTATAATTTGTTTTAAAAATGTTACTTACATTGCAAAATGTATTAAAAATATGGTTTATTTTTACATGATTTTTCAGTAAATAAAAAATGTGAAAACAATAATTGTTTACTGTTATTATTTTTAAAATAGTTTTTTTTAACTTCATACTTGTAACTAATTAAATGTTAATTTACTAAAAATGTTCCTTACCTCTACTCTATTGTCTTTTCCCTTCAAAACTTTCTCTTTCTTCACTTTCCGATCCTTCTTTTCTTGTTCCGCGGGTTGTCTATTCTCAGGCTGCCAAAATAAATAAAGGACAAAGACGCTCATACACTTCAATGGAAAAGCGTGGGAAATTTGTTTACAAAGTAAGTAACTAATTTTTTTTTTTTTAAATGTAAACTATAATTTTTTTTAAAATGCAATTTTTATTACTCTTTTAATCTTTCAATTATTATGATATTTTTTTTTCAAATAAATTTAAATAAATATTAAAAAACTCATTATATTTTGAGAAATACTCAAGTATTAATTTAAGTATCCAACAAAACATTTCCAGTAGACTAAATACTCAAGTATTAAGCATATAGTATTCATATTTAAATACTAATGTATTAAAATAACTATCCACCAAAACATTTCTAGTAGACAAAATACTCAAGTAGTAAGTAACAAGTATTAATATTTAAATACTCAAGTATTAATTTAACTATCCAACAAAACATTTCTAGTATCAAGTATTAATATTAATATTAAAATACTCAAGTATTAATTTACCTATCCAACAAAACATTCCTTCTAGACAAAATACTCAAGTACTCAAGTACTAATATTAAACTACTCAAATGAAAACATTTCTAGTAGACAAAATACTCAAGTATTAAGTATCAAGTATTATTATTTAAATACTCAAGTATTAATTTAACTATACAAAAAAACATTTCTACTAGACAAAATACTCAAGTATTAATATTTTGATAAAGTACTCACTTTTTTAATAATTCCATTTTTTAAAACAAAAATAATTATACAATATATATTTATTTTAATTAAAATACCAACATAAAAAAATGCGTTGTAATAGTATATGCGTTGTAAAAGTACTTACCATATAACATCTTGCGTTGTAAATGCATGCGTTGTAAATGCATGCGTTGTAAAGGCATTTTCCAATAATGCGTTGTAAAGGTATATGCGTTGTAAAAGTACTTACCATATAATAGCATGCGTTGTAAAAGCATGCGTTGTAAAAGTTTTTGCGTTGTAAAAAATGCGTTGTAATAGCATAGCGTTGTAAAAGTTGCGTTGTAAAGGTGGTTCCCCAATATAACTCCAGTACGCATCCTTAAGGACCTTTTTTGCCGGGAAAACTTCTGTATCGGGGTTAGTCCATAGGTCACGCATCCCGAGATCAGACAACAGAGTTTTGATGCTAGACAACCAGGGAATCCTATGCGACCCCTCTAACCCTTGGATCTCCAGGAGGGCTTTTGCATAGTTGGTTAGTTCTGGTGTCGTCCACAGACGGCGCCAAAACGCCAGGGGTCTATACCCTGCCCGGTCCTCTATAGGCTGAATTCCCAGATCATATAGTAGGGGGATACGCGGGGTGTATTGGGGAAGCCCGATAGCTGACCGGAGGAATTTATTCTGGGCGGTCATCAGCTTAGACAAGTTATTGAAACCCCAAATCTCGGCTCCATATAGAATTGCAGGTAAAATCTTGGAGTCATAAATCTTCATGAGAGGAGCTATTGGTTTTGTTAATGAGTGTTTGTGCTCTTTCAGCAAAGCTCCTCCCAATTGAGCATGCTTGAGAGCGAGGAGATCCAGCTGGTGAGACCAGCTGCATGTCTCGCTAAAAGTGACCCCAAGATAAGTAAACACTGCCGTTTGGGATAAGTTGACACCACCCAGACATACCTCCGCCTTAACCCGCCGGGGCCCACGAAACACCATAAACTTGGTCTTCCCAACGTTTATCTCCAGCTCATGCTCACGGCAAAAGGTCTCGAAGCGAGACAGGGCCATCTGCAGACCCTGTCTCGTCTTCGAGACCAAAAGGGTGTCATCCGCGAACATGAGCAGGGGAATCTTCATTCCTGCCAAGGTAGGTGCATCAGTAGGGCTGTTTAAGAAATAGTCTACAACCCCATTGATAAATAATGAAAACAAGGTGGGAGCGAGCACACACCCTTGTCGGACACCTTTGGATACTTTAAATCTATCAGTCAGCTCCCCGGGTTTACCCCAACGGACACGGGCATACGTATTTTTGTGAATGGTGACCAGAAAAGAAACCAGTTCTTTTGGCATGCCCATATCCAAGAGTACTTTCCATAACTTGTCCCTCGGCACAAGGTCAAACGCAGACCTTAGGTCTACGAAAGCCGCATACAGCTTGCCTCCCCCCAGAAAAACAACCTTCCAGTACAGAAGTACTACCCTGAATACTTGGTCCAGGGACCCAGTGTGTGATCGAAAGCCTGCCTGAAGAGGAGACAACACATCCGAATCGGACATCCAGATTTGGATACGACCCAGAACGAGTCGGGCTATAATTTTTTGTACTGCGTCTATTAAACTAATAGGTCTATAATTGCCCGGGGCAGAGCGATCGCCTTTCTTATAGATCGGCAATATCTCTGCCCCGAGCCACGAATCAGGGACAGCAGCACCACCCGCAAGGGCATTAGCCAGCAGGGTCAGATAAGGGATCCATGCATCTTGCTCCTGAATAAATAAATCGGCACGGATACAGTCTGGTCCTGGAGCTTTGGCGCTCTTGATTGATCGTAAGACTAGCTTAACTTCACCAGGGGAGAATTTTAATGTGTTTTCAACACCTGGAGGACAGAAGATCTGCTTGTCCAACGAATTACCAACCTTAAACTGTTCCTCAAAATACGCTACCCACTGCTGAGGTTCTACTTGATTAGAGGGGCGGATATCTGAGGGGGAATTACCCCATTTAAGGAGATGCCAAAATTGGACCATGTTACGATTGTGGCATGCTTGATATAAATCCCTCCAACGATCTTCATCCCAGTTTTGCTTGGCCTTAAATTGGGCGGTTTTGTAAGTAAGTCTACATTTTTGGATGGTAGAAAGAGAGCCAGATTTAATGGCCTCTTTCAGAGCACTTTGGGCCAGTCTACAATCCTTGTTGTACCACGTACATGGCCTCAACTCTTTACCCCTGCCAGTGGCAGGAGGACTTTTCACAAAAAAGGCTTTAAGCTCAGCAAAGAGTTTGTTATGGGTGTCCCGGATATTATCCTTGATCAGATTTTGAGATTCCATTTGATTAAGTGAGGCCAGGGTACTGTTAATTAATTTTCTAATGGCCGCTCGTGAAAATTCACAAGTGGCAATTTTCGGCCATCTCACCCTTCTGAGATCATTGGTAAGGATGACATCTATAGGGGAACAACCATCCGAGGGGGAGGGGGAGACTGCAAAGCTATTATCCTTGATACACAGTGCAAGGGGGTTGTGGTCGCTCTCGACTCTACTTACTATCACCATGTCGTCTATGAGCGGCCACACATCCAAACCGACTAATATGTAGTCAATTCGGCTCCCTGATCTCCCATTGTCAAATGTCATCTTCCCCATCCTATCGGATTTAGTTCGACCATTGACTGCTCTCATGCCCTGATTTAAACATAAGCCCTTCATAAAAAGGGCAGCATGAGACCATTTGCTTACTGGTTCCAACTCCAACATGGGAACACCCCAAGTTGAGTCTTCTTCCTCGGTGAAGTCCCCATCGTCGACCCCCAAAGGCTCGAAACAAACATTAAAATCACCAGCCACAATCTTATTGGTGAGCATAGGAGCGGTCTCTAAATAATTCTCCAATAGATGGCATGTGGGAGAGCATTTGCCTCCCGGGAGACCTCTTACATAGATATTAATAATAAGGAGGTTGAGGCCGCTACGGGATTTAACCCTAATAATCAGAATATCGGGACTATCAATTGGAACCTCTGTCACGGTGACACCTTCACATTGTCGGACCCAGGTGGTTAAGCCCCCCATGGGTCTGCCTCTGTGACTCTTAACAGCAGGTTTGTGGAAGTTCAGGAACCCTGTACGAAAGTGGGGAGACAATGCCCAGGTCTCCTGAAATGCCCATATTCCAAACTCATCAACAAAATCGGCCCAATCAGGAATATCAAGCCTTGACCCCAGCCCTGCAATGTTCCAGGAGCCCATTTTTAGTAAAGACTTTTCAGCCCTGGTTCCAGCTGTTTGACCTGGGACAGACTGGGGGACAATCGTTTCAACAGATGGTAACAAATTAAGACCAGATGAATTAATCAAACAGGAGCGATCTTTAGGGGAGGGTGACTTAATGATAATATCCTGGCTCAGATGACAAATCGAACCCATCAACCCTGGAGCAGGCACTGAGATGTGTAAGGAACCATCCATATGTCAATCATTATCCTCCAATGTGGAAATATAACATATAACAATGCTGGAAAATGTCTAAGACCCACCCTCGGAACATCAGCCACCTCTCATTAAAAAAACTCTCAAGATCGTTTATATATAAGCAGAACAAAAAAGGGGCTAACATGCACCCTTGTCTAACCGCACAATTCATTTTGATTGATGCTGGTAATTCACCTTCTGCCCCATAGCTAACTCTACAAGTCACATGTTGATGCTTCTGAGCTAAAATATAAACCAATGGTGCATCTCTGTCCATTCCCAACAAATTTTCCCAGAGTTTCTCGCTCACCACTTAGTCAAAAGCAGATGTCAAATCCATAAAACCTAAATGGAGAGTGCCATTTTTTGCCAGCGTATATTTGCTTATGACCAGGTGGAGAGTGAGGCACTAATCAACCATGCCCAAACCTCTCCAGAACCGTATTGAATGTCTGAAAATGTCTGTTTTTCGGCTACCTATATTTTTGCAAACGATCAAGTATGACTCTGCTCATTACCTTACATATGAAGTCAATCAATAAAATTGGGCGACAACATTTGGGGTTTGACCTCTCTCCCTTTTTAGGTCTCGCCTGAGCCAGCAAATGCGCTGCTATGCGAGACATTTAGTTAGGGCTTTTAAAAGTGCTGCCACATGGCCTAGCGCGCGGGTGCACACGCGCAGCCGGCAGCTTTCAGCGCCCTGGCTTTCCTTTGCTGCACGCACCACTCGCAGGATCACCTCCTGCTCCCGCCACAGAGCGCGTCTCGCGGGCGCGCGTTTTTTTTTTTTTTACAGTTACGAGCCGTCATGGCTCATTAAGTGATTTCGCGCGCACCACTCGCGTTGAACAAAACAAAACCGCACTCTCAATTTGCTTGCCCCTGGAGCCCTGACAACTGAAGCGCTTACTGTAAATGCCTCAATCCGTTCTACATCCATATGGCCAAGCTCCTGTGTATATTACTAATCACCCCTATGAACACACAATGTGTACAAGATAAATTGCCTACGATCCCTAAACCAAGTGTTGTGTCATGTCATTTCATCAGAGCCCCTACAGGCCGAGATACCTTTATTTTAGCCGCGTCTTCCCTTACAAGGTAGAATGTTGGCCTTTGAGTGCCTTGAAAAATTAGAGGTGGCTATGCAGAGTTAAAATCCTACAAACATCGTGGTCATGGGATAATGTATACAGCCTGCAGTACAGCTGGTAATCTAGATTTTGACTGTGCAACCAACTGCTCACTAATCTACTAAGCAATAAATAAAGTTACTTGAGTGAAACTTGATACAGAACGGCTCTTAGCATACCTTAGCAATGACACCAGGCCTATCTTTTTATATGTTGTCCAGCTCCCTTCCCTACCCTCTCAATAACATTACAAAGGCACTTTAAATGCAATTAAGTGCACACAGTGAACCCACCACAGCATTTTCTGGAAATGAACAGGTTTTCCCTTTTAAATGTGAAACCAACTTGGCTCCTGTATGTGCAGGATTAACCCGAGGCAAGAGCAAAACTGTCGGTCAGAAAAGTCACCACATTCACGGCGCTCACTCAAAGCACTTTAAATCCTCTTTTTAGGAGGTTTTGAGAACACTGAATACACAGCTGTGGCAAAGTACATAAGTATAGCACTTGAATATTTACAAAAAACGCAATTGTTTTATCTTTGGTAACTCAAGCTTTCATCTACAGTTTATTCAGTGAAAGTTCAACATTACTTTTAGAATCCTCCAAAATAAAAAGCTTCAGTTAAAAAAAAACCGAAAAAAACCACGGATGTCTCACATTTAATTTTCATGGCTCATTAAGTGCTTTCGCGCACACCACTTGCGTTGAACAAAACAAAACCGCACTCTCAATTTGCTTGTGCCTCGGAGCCCTGACAACCGTATTCACAGCCACATGTGAACTTGAATTCACTAGGTTTCATAGAGCTGTCCCGCAGAAGTAACTGCAGGCGATTCATGTCAGTGAAACTCAATACCTTTATATAAGCGCTACATAAAGTACATTCGGTGAGGCGCTTACGCGGCAACAAGCTAGGCAGGGTTCTAGATCTTAATCTAGGTGCACATGAGGCATCGCAAAGCACAGCAAAACACCGCATAAACAAAGTTAATCGGCTTGAGTCGCCCTCCCTCCACCCCCCCCTGACAACAAGCATTGACATAGCCAATAGGTCTCGCCTCTGGGACCTTATAAGTGTTTAGCCATGCAACAGTTGCATAACTAAACACTTATAAGGTCCCAAAAGCGAGACCTATTGGCTATGCCAAGCGGCCGCAAAAGCGAAAGTGATAGCGATCAAACATCAAAGCGGCCGTGCGGCCGCTAAAGTGAAAGTAATCGCGGTAAAAGTAGCGCGCGCGCGCCCGTGCACATGCACTGTAGCTCTAGGCTGGCCTCGTAGCACTTTTTGGAGCCCTCTCAATAAGTCTCGCCAGACCAGCGCATGCGCTGGGTCAGCCGAAACCTAAAAAGGAAAACCCCCACTTATTATTGTGGCAGGCTCCTGTGGGCTTGGCTGTCTCACTGCTTCTTTGTTATGCGGAGTCCGTTCTTATGTTGTGATGCTTTTCTTCAAAGAGTTTTACTATATTTTCATGGAGCAGTTTACTGATGTTGAGTCCCAGCGTCCCTTAGCCTTCGCTCGTGTTTTTTTCAAAGGCTCACCTCATTTTCATGGAGCAGTTTACCGATGATGAGTTCCAGCATCCCTCAGCCTTCGCTCGTGTGTTTTTCAAAGGCTCACCTCCTGCTCCCCCTCTCAGTTAACAGCCCCTCCCCGCCACAGATAGTATTTCTTTTAGCTTCCTGAGGTGCGCGCTGCAGTCTAATCTCCTGTATTATTGTGGCAGGCTCCTGGGGGCTTGGCTGTCTCATTGCTTCTTTATTATGCGGAGTCCGTTCTTATGTTGTGATGCTTTTCTTCAAAGTATTTTACTGTATTTTCATGGAGCAGTTTACCGATGTTCAGTCCCAGCGTCCCTCAGCCTTAGCTCGTGTTTTTTTCAAAGACCTTCACACTTGAGCGAACAAGGACGCATTGGAAGTTTTGATGGGCAAGCCAACCTGCTGCCTTATTAACCCAGATCCTCCGCATGATGTGACGTTCTGCCATTTGCCTGGCCTCCCAGTTTGTATTGCAGTGTAGGCAGAATCCAAAGCTTTTCACTAAGTATTAGTATTCCGTGTTTGTCTGTTGTACACAAAATCGGCCTTGATGCAAGTATTTTTGACTCCGAAGCTGCATTGCTTTTTTGAAAATGCTAGTTTGCTTGCGTAAACAGGAGTTACATTAGCCTGTTCTAGTATGCGGAGCATAACTTCATTTTGAATGCCAGTTTTGCCATTAACAATTCAGTTTTAGTGGATAGCTTGATGTGGCCTTTTGCCTACAGGACTGATTTTGATTCCCGAATTTAATGCATTGTTTTTCTCTGTTTGTGGCAAGATTAAGTGCAGCTGCAAATAACTTGTTTTGAGACTTAGCAACATACTATAACATTATATAATGTAAGAATGATAGGAGCAGTTTGACGACAAATAAGAAACGCGTTACTTACCTGTAACAGCAGTTATCCAGTATTGGTGTCTTTCATAGATTCACATGCCTGAATCATTCCCCGTCGTCGAGACGGGAGCCTCCGGTACATAGAAAAGTAATGTCCTATAGACATACATAGAGAAAAATAGGCCTAAGGGCCTCCCCTTAATAGCCTATCCTTGTCCTTATGTAAAAAGGACCAAACTCTTAGAGCCAGCCAATCAGCTGTCGCCTCCCTCTAGAACCTTCCTGACAGGAGCCTCAGTCCCTCAGATTTTCGTACGCACCAAGCTAGGTAGGCGTAATATAGTTAGAGAGAGACGGGAGTCCTTCCAGGGGAGGCGGGAGGGTTGCATGTGAATCTATGAAAGACACCAATACTGGATAACTGCTGTTACAGGTAAGTAACGCGTTTCTTATCCAGTATTAGGGGTGTGTTTCATAGATTCACATGCCTGAATCAGAGTAGTCAGCAATACATTATGCACATTTCTGATGTAACATGCCATATAGTCATTTTAGATAATACACATATTACCATACAAGTTTGAAACATTGGCATACGTCAATACAGTATATCAGCAAAAGATGTGCATACCAGGATGGCGGGATGTTGGAAGGCTCACCTCACTGGAATAGATGGCGAAGCACCGCCTGGCCCACTGCCGCATCCTTCATAAGTTCAGCATCCAGGCAGTAGTGTCTGGAGAAGGTGTGCGGTGACTTCCACGTCGCCGCTCTACAGATGTCCAAAATCGGCACTCCAGCGAACAGCGCTGCTGATGTGGACATCGCTCTGGTGGAGTGCGCTTCCACCCTGTCTCTCAAAGGCCGTCCGGCCCCGTCATGGCAGAATGCTATCGCTGAGGAGATCCACCGTGAGATGCTCTGTTTCGTTAGAGGCATACCCAACCTTTGCCTACAGTAGGCCACAAATAGCTGTGATGACTTCCTGAAGCTCTTTGTTTTGTCTATGTAAAACTTAAGACACCTTTTGAGGTCCAGAGAGTGGAGCGTCCTTTCTGCTGCCGTGGTAGGGTTTGCAAAGAAGGAACGTAGAACCACCGGTTCATTGAGGTGAAAGTCTGAAGGCACTTTCGGTATGAACTTGGGATTTGTCCTCAGCACCACCCTGTCCTGTTTGAACTGCATGAAGGGTTCCTGAATGGAGAGAGCTTGTAGCTCGCTGACTCTCCTGGCAGATGTTAGAGCGAGCAGCAGAGCCGTTTTCCATGAGATGTACTTGATGGAAGCTGGATGAATGGGCTCAAAAGGGTGCTTCATGAGTTGGTTAAGGACCAAATTGAGGTGCCACGTCGGTGGGACCCGTCTAGGTCTTGGGAAGGACCTATATAGTCCCTTTAGGAACTGTTTGATAAGCCTACTGGACCAGAGAGACGGGCCTTTGTAAGTCCTGGTGAAACGTGAAATGGCCGCCAGATGCACCTTTATGGATGCATGCGCCAATCCCGACTGTGCCAAGTGTAGTAGATATGGCAATATCTGAGAGAGTAGGTTTTGTTGGTACTGTCCGCTCTCGCTTTTGCCAGCACGTCCCTGCATTCCTGCGGGATGTTTAAATGACAGAACTCTCTGTGCTCAGGAGCCAGGCCGATAACCTGAGCGATTGCAGGTTCGGGAATTGCACCTGCCCGTTGGACATTGTCAGCAGGTTCGGGTGCTGTTTCAGACGAATCGGTGTCCTGATGGAGAGGCGATGAAGGTCCGAGAACCAGTGCTGCCTCGGCCAGAACGGGGCAATTAGGATCAGGGTACAAGGCTCCGCCTTCATCTTCCTGAGGACCCTGGAAATCATCGGGAACGGCGGAAAAGCGTAAGCAAATGCGCTGAACCAGCCTATGGAAAAGGCATTTCCGAGTGAGCTTGGTTGGGGATGCCAGCTTGCGTAGTTTGGGCATTTGCCGTTCTCCTTGGTGGCAAACAGGTCGATTCCTGGGACTCCCCATTCTGAGAATATGTGAGCTAGCGTATTCTCGTCGAGCTCCCATTCGTGGGAGAGGGATTTCTGTCTGCTTAGGGCGTCTGCAATGGTGTTGTCCTTGCCCAGGACATAGTCCGCTCTGAGAGTGATCCCATGGAGAACAAGCCAGTTCCAGATCTTTTGCGATTCGAGTGATAGAGTGAGCGAACGCGTTCCTCCCTGTTTGTTGAGATAGTGCATCGTCGTGGTGTTGTCCGTTCTGACGAGCACCTGGGAGTTCTGGATGCGTGGTAAAAAGGCTTGTAGCGCTAGATACACAGCCCTCAACTCCAGAAGATTGATATGGAGATGCTGCTCCTGATCTGACCATTTGCCGCTTACTCGGAGGTCCTGAAGGACAGCTCCCCAGCCTGCCAGAGATGCATCGGTGGTGATCACCAGCGGCGCTGCTGGAAGCAGGAATGGCAGTCCCATAGACAGATTCCTGTAATCTTTCCACCATTCCAGGCTCTTGGATATTCGCGGTGTTATCCTCACAATGTCTTCGAACGAACCCGTACTCTGAGTCCATTGGTTCGTGAGGGCTTCTTGCAATGGACGCATCCGAAGTCTGCAGTGAGGGATGAGGAGTATACAAGAAGACATCATTCCTAGGAGTGATTTGTAGGTGCGAACTCTTAGGGACTTCCTTGATGCCACCGCCGTGGCCAGAGATATTATCTTGTTTTTCCTTTCTTCTGAAGGAAATGCCCTTGCGCATTCCGTATTCAAGGTCGCCCCGAGGAAGGTGATGCTTCTTGTTGGGGACATATAGGATTTCTGAAGATTGAGAGTCAATCCTAGATGTTGGAAAAGATTGGTGCAGGCGTTGGAGGATTTGGTTGCGCCTGCAGCTGTCGGTGCCTTTACCAGCCAGTCGTCGAGGTAGGGGAAGACTTGGTGACCCATTTGACGCAGGAAAGCTGCCACAGGTGAAAGGCACTTGGTGAAAATCCGCGGAGCGGATTTGAGGCCAAACGGCAGGACCTTGAATTGGTAGTGTTGTCCTGCCACCTCGAAACGTAGAAACTTTCTGTGCCCCCTGAGTATCGGGATGTGATAGTAGGCATCCTGAAGATCCAAAGATGTCATGAAATCTCCTTTTTCTAGAATGCCTAGTATTTCTTGGAGCGTCACCATCCTGAACGACTGACTCTTCAGGAAAGAGTTGAGTGCCCTGAGATCTAGAATGGGCCTCCACTTCTTCTCCTTCTTGCGTATAAGAAAGAAGCGGGAATAGAATCCTTTCTCCCTCTGAGCCGATGGAACCCGCTCGATCGCTCCTTTCTTCAACATCGCAGATATTTCTCGGAGTAGCAGTCGCAGATGTTTGTGTGGGAACCTGCGGGGAGGAGTTGCAGGTGGGATGGTGGTAAATTCTAGGGAATGGCCGAATCTTAGTAGTTGGAGTACCCATCGATCCGTGGTGATGAGGTGCCAATTTTCCAGGAAATGGGTCAATTTTCCTCCAATCTTTGATGAGGGAGATAGTCGCTGGACTGGCTGGAGTAACTGGTCACTGGCGTCCGCCGGTGCCCCTCTTCTGGTTTTTCCCCCTGAAGTTAGATCTTCCATAAGAAGACTGCCGACCTTGTTGCTGCTTCTGCTGGTACTGGGATTTATTCTGGAAGGAATACGAGGACCTATTCTGGTAGGATCCCCTGTAGGAGGACTGGCCTCTGGATTTGTTGCCCCGAAAGGACTGATTCCTTGCCTGCAAAGTTCCAAGCGCTCTAGCCGTATCAGTGTCCTTCTTGATAGCTTGGAGCGCCTCGTCAATTTTATCCCCGAAAAGGTGTTGTCCGTCGAAGGGCATGTCCAGCACCTTCGTCTGCACTTCCTGCCTGAACGATGTTGCCTTAAGCCATCCCTGACGGCGCAGGACTGCAGCCCCAGCCAGTTGACGAAAGCCTGTCATGGCCACTTCTATGGCACAATCAATGATCTCGGCCGCCGAGGTTTGGCCCTCAGAAAGTAGTGCCTTGACCTCCTCTTGAACTGCGCTTGGCAGCTCCGCTATATATGGGGCTATATCCTCCCAAAGTTGGCGGTTATAACGCCCTAACAGGGCTATGGAGTTGGCCACCTTGATGGTCATTGCCGATGTGGTCGAAAACCTTTTACCAATCGTGTCCAACTTTCTGCCCTCCTTGTCTGGTGGGGCTGACAGAGGAGAGGAAGGGTTACGAGAATTCTTCGGGGCCGCCTGGGTCACGACCGAATCCGGTTTCGGGTGCCCATTAAGGCAAGCTGGCGCCGTGGATGGAGCCTTGTACTTTTTATCCAGGCGTGGAACAACCGCAGGTACGGAGGCCGGCGTCAGCATTAGTTTCTTTCCCTGGTCCCAGAGAAAGTCAATAATTGGGATTGACTTCGTCGTCTTCTTCGTCAACTCCTTGAAGTCATGCAAGAAGCACTCAGTCTCCGTCGATTCCATCACCATATGAAACCGCGTCGCTGCTCGTTCAACTATCTTATGAAAACCGCCAATATCCACTGGCGGTGAATCAGCTTGGCGCGGTTGTGGGGAAGCTGGGGAGGATGCCACATACTCCTCCTCCTCATCCTGATACGTCTGGTCTTCCTGGACTTCCCCCTCTTCCATCTCCTCAGCCTCCTCATCCGATGACTCTATCACCTGAGGTGGCAGTTTCTCCTGGCAGACCTGAGTAGCTGGTCGTGTTTGCTTTGGGGCTGTCGTTGGTGGATTTGTGGTAGGCACCGGGCCCCCTGTTTCCAGTGCCGGCGATTCCGGGAAACGCTGCTTGTAGTCCCGGATAAGGTATTTGAGGTCATTAACAATCGACAGGGGAAGGCATACCATCGGGGTGACCTCCGTGCGAACCTGCTCCCGGACAGGGCGTTCCTGGCCGCTCATCTCCTCCTGTTCTTCGTCCGTGCTCTGACATTTGACGTGCAGCTCAGAAGGGGAAGTAGCCTGATCAAAGAGTTCTTCTTCCGACTCCTCACTCTGAAGAATCTCCATAGGCAAATTGGTTTGCACCTTACTTGGAGACGTTGTTTCCGGTGTAATCTGTGTTCTGGTCAGTTTGCCAGATCCAGAACCCTGTACAGGATCCCCTACAGTCTTCCGTGCTGTTGTTGACGGTGGTAGGGCCATAGACGACATTCCTGCTAGTTCGGGTTTCTTCCATGGCTCAGAAATACCCATGGACGACGACGACGACGACGTCCCCGTCGACGATACCGTCGTCGACGGCATGGCCTTCGTCGACGGTGTCCCCGTCGACGATGTTTTCCCCGTCGACGATGTTTTCCTCGTCGACGATGTCTTCGTCGACGATGCGCTCGTCGACGATTCATTTGTCGTCGACGCCTTCGTCGTCGACTCTTCCGGCGACGGGGGGCTCCTCATCGACGATGTCGTCGTCGACGGGACAATCTTCGTCGTCGACGATGTCTTAGACGTCGACGACGGCTTTAGCAGTATAACAGACGAAATAGGTGTACCTGCTGACGACGATGAAGGGGTGGTCGTCGTCAACGAGAAGACTGACGACGCTGTCGTTGTTGACACAGTTGTCGTCGCTGTGGAGACATGACCTGGTGCCCCAACCCTTTTTGGGGAGGGTGTCGCAATTTTGCTGGCCGACAGGGTAGGCTTCTTAAATGTCAGAGAGTCCTTGTCAGACACTGAAGATTTTGAAGATCTTGCCTCTGAAGACTTCTTGTGCGTCTTCATAGGAGGAGCGTCTGAGGGGCCAGGAGACGTCACTCTCGGCCTCTTCAGGGAGACTTCAGAGGTTCTGGAAAAGCTTCCCTCTGAGGATACCACACTCTCCCTGTCCTTAAGCCTGTCCAGCCAGATAAGCAGACGACCCTCTCTGTCTCTCAAGGTCTTGTGAGGGAAAGACCTACATATTTTACAGTCCTTAGGCACGTGGTCAGGATAAAGGCAATATAGGCAGAGGTCATGCTTGTCGTCCACATGTAGCCTCTTCTTCCCACATGAAGAGCAGGCCCTGAAAAGGGCTTTCTTCTGGGATTCAGACATGCCAGGAGTTTAGAAGAAATAATCACTCACTGCAGTAATAAGTGGCCTGAAGCAATCTCTGTTCAAGTCCTTGAAAAAGTAAGTCACTTAAAAAGTGAACAATCTGGCTTTAAAGAAATCCTGAGGAGAACTCAGGCTGGAGACTCCCTAGCACAACGTGCGGTAGAAAATCTGAGGGACTGAGGCTCCTGTCAGGAAGGTTCTAGAGGGAGGCGACAGCTGATTGGCTGGCTCTAAGAGTTTGGTCCTTTTTACATAAGGACAAGGATAGGCTACTAAGGGGAGGCCCTTAGGCCTATTTTTCTCTATGTATGTCTATAGGACATTACTTTTCTATGTACCGGAGGCTCCCGTCTCGACGACGGGGAATGATTCAGGCATGTGAATCTATGAAAGACACCCCTAATACTGGATAATACAGCAGGTCGAAATGTGTGTTTTTCTATGCATTTACAGTTTAATGTCTGGTCATCTTTTTCTCTAGTGAAAATGTTAGTTGGTAACACAACATAGGAGTACGGATCTTTTTACATGTTCGCTCTCTCTCTCTCCTCTCGCTTTCTCGCTCTTTCTGTCACTCCCGCTCTCTCTTTCTCTCTCTCTCCCCTCTCGCTCTCTCTCCCCCCTCTCTCTTTCTCACTCTTTCCCTTTCTCTCTCCCTCCCGCCCCAAGTGCGATCCTTGACAACAGCTGAGAACTCAGTACTGGGGCTTTAGTGTGTCTCGGCAGATATAAGCTCAAGACATCAGAGTATCAGGCCAACTGATGTAAATATAGTCGTCATGGTCTGATGTAGGATAGCCATAGGGAACTAGCACACCTGGCTCACTTTCTACATGTTACTGATGTAGCGCCTAAAGGTTTTGAAATTTGTAGGGGTGCATCATTTTCACCGTTAGTTGGCACCCGCATATAATCAATGTATATTTAGATGTGTCGTGCGAAATGTATTAAGAAATGTATTAGCTATATCGCAATGTAGAAGTGTTAGAGATGTGAACATATATTGTGAATGTATTCAGTAAAATGCATAGTGATTAGTTTCCGTACAATGCAATGTATTAGGTTAAACGTGTGACATGATTAACATTGCTCATGTAGGTCGCTTATTCATGTATATGAAAGTAAAAGCACTAATGCTTAGAATGTGATTTAATAGTGTGTTTAACCGAGTAGAGGCCCGAATGCACATATATCGTTAAGAAGAAAGGCCTGTTATTTCTTATGTTAGCTGAATGCGGTAGGCCGCAATGATTTATTCTAGTAGAGGTTTTGGGCTGCAGTAAATTGTAAAGTTAAAAAGATGCGAAGTATTTTTCCATCCCATGATCTCACCGCAGGTGCAAGGACAGTTGGTTTGTTAGTAGAAAAGGTCTTTGTCTAAGAATTGAATTATGGGGGAAGCCAGACATGGGAGTACTTTGGAATGTGCCAATCGCAACTCCTAGTGCGGACGATGTCTGGGACTCAAGGCCAAGCTGATGGACGATGGAGGATGGACAGAGCTGGATTGAAATTTACTGGAAGAAGACCTGGTCGAGGAGGTGTGCTGGAGGGCGTGTTCTGTGATTTGGGGTTTTGTATTAGGGACAGCGCCCGAGGGTTAAGAGAGAAGAGGTAGGCGAGGAGCTAGAAGGAGCGTTTTAGATCAAGCTCTCTAAGTGAAGACTTCTTAGGAGGCTTCACTTCTGACACCTTTTCACGATTTTCTGGGTCTTAAGGGAATGGTAAGCAGGGATGTAATCTAGCATAGAGTAGGGACAGATATGCTTTGGTTTAATGATTCCTAATATTGACATTGGCTTGGTAGTTATCTACCTCATGCTTTTAGAAGCTGTACTTTTGTTTATATTTAGTCGAATGCGGATTCTTCGTAGAGTAGCATTTGTGTTAGTGCCCATTTACCTGTTGTGCCTTGTGTTAAGTTGCTTGTATCTGCAGATGTTTTTTCTGATAATAAAATCCCGAGAGAAATAGAGATTGAGTTTCGAGTCCTTAATTATGTCAAATTGCGGAACATACTCTCTGATAATTGTGTTTGCTCCCTCCACGCTATTGGGCAAGTACAAAGGTTCAATCGACCAGAGTGGGTTCTTGGAATAAAGAGAAACAAGAAAATTGGGCCCCAGCATTACTCTACAGTGTAAGAGTCTCCTTTCAGTGATCATGGCTTTTGTACAGACGCTCTTGCCGTAGCACCATAGAGTTTCATGACACATAAGAGTCTCCAAGAAAATGTTGAGGTTGGCATCATTTAGTTATCAGGAAAAGATGCAACCTCTGTAAGGTGAGTTACAGTAGTAAGAAGTTTTAGGTTTGTAATTGCATCGTCAACAGTGGGAAAAGTAAGCATCAAAATGGAGATTTCATCAAAGTGCAGTAGCTCGATTTTGCTTGTTGTAATAGAAACCTGGTTTTCAAATGACCCCAAACCGATGTGCGTTTTATTGAATAATATTTGAGACACAGAACGTTTTACAGAACGTCAGCAAAAGTGTAGCAGAAAGCCTTTAGCAACCAACTGCTGCACACACCTGCCTGGTAATATTGTATGTGAAGCGATAATCCATAGATGTATAATCCTCAGGCCCACGCCGTCTCGCACGCAAAACGTGTTGTTGATCCAGCAAAAAACGGGTCCTAAAGTCTGATTTGCTGATCGCTTAAAAGCCCAGTTGACATACATGATGATGATGATAAATACAAACCCAATAATTCTCATGAATAGGAGTATCTGTTCTGATCAGCCTGACCATCCTGCTATCTAGAAGTTTCTTTCCAATTGAAGAGAGGTACATCCATCTTTGTTCAAAAATATCCAATTAAACCACTCTTGGCAAACTGTTAGTTTCATTCGAGATTTAAACAAGCATTGGCATAGCCAATAGGTCTAGCCTTTGGGACCTTATAAGTGTTTAACCATGCAACAGTTAATGTTGTTGCACCAAGAATATTTTGCTGCATAACTAAATACTTATAAGGTTCCAAAAGCGAGACCTTTTGGCTATGCCAATGCTTGTTTTAAAAATGGGAACAATTATTACACCCGACCAAGATTTTAACAGGCCAGAAATTGCAACACAGTTTAGGATGTTAGTTAACACTTGGAGCCAACGGTCAGGGCTTGCCATAAATAAATCGTCTGGGACACCGTCAGGGCCAGGTGCTTCGTTCTTTGTAATCTGATTTAATGCCTTCCCGATAGGTGGGAAAGGCCAACTTTTGGTTACTCTTAGCTGTGTGTCTATCAAACACTATTGGACAAATGCGCTCCCCTTCGCTCTTGTATACTTCAGAAAAATTATCAACCCATTCATCAGGTGGGATTATAGCATCAATACAGCTATTGTGACTGTCCTGAAAATAAGAGGCATTGACAGTCTTCCAAAAGAGGCTAGAGTCTTTGCCAACACTGGCTTCAAATAACCAATCCCAGGCCTCTTTCCTGACTTTAACCCTGTGATTAGCAAGTACCTGTTTATACATATATCTGCAGGATCTCGGTGTCCGTTTGTCCCTGGGCTTCTATTTTAGGGCCATAATTAGATTATTATGACTCCGTAAACATTCTCTATTGAACCATTCATAGTGTTTACAGGATTTTGGCTTCCTATCGATTTTTTACATTTCATTTATTGTTTGGGGTATATCAGAAAAAGATTCCAACATTCGCTCTGGGTTTATGTCACTTTCTAAACAGGTCAGAATTTGTGGCCTATTTTTATTCAATACTTTTTCAAGAATTAAGTCAGGGTTTACAGTGGCCCATTTACACGAGGCCCTTATTTTTGTTATAGATTAACAGCTGTACATCATAGGTTGCTTTCTTACTCCGTGTTTCGAAATGAATAGGCAGGGGAAAATGACCACTAATATTCGAAAGAGCAATAAAGTCAATAAGACTACCCTGGCCTATACTTGTATATGTGATCTGTTCCTGTCGTGGCTGAATAATAAGATCTAATGTTAAATATAAAGAAACTTTTGATAGTATAGAGTTTAGGGTTGGAAACTGCCCCATAGGAGCTATGTTCAAAATTGCATAAATCCTCAGTAATCTCTCCCATAGGTTTACAAGCAGACATTTTTTAGAGTGAACATAACCCACAATTAAAATCCCCACCCCATAAGATGATGTCATCAGTATTAATATCCATAAGATGTTTACTTAGAGAGTTTTCAAGTCTCACAGCTATTTCAGTGTTCACCAAGATGAAGTTGTGATAAGTGTGACATTTGATTCGTACATAATGTTAATAAATTGGAAATGCGGCGAGTACAAGTTGGAATGGGAGATTTTTTTTGTCCAGAGTGGTTGCGATTAAAGTAAGCAAATCACCTCGGTCATGGTCCCCTAACGAGCAAGCAGCTGGGGTGTGGAAGATACAAACCCATCAATATGTACTATTTCTCGGGCCCAGGTTTCTTGGAGGCAAACAATATACCTCCCAGACTGCTCAGGGTCCAGCTCGAGGTCTCGACGGATAGAGCGGTGCCTCCTACACCGAGCAATCTGCCGGGTGAGGTGAGGCTTTTCTCCCACAGAACGTTGGGAAAGAAGAAGAGGTGATAACACCTAAGCAAAGCATAAACTATGCTAGTCTGGTAGGGTGGCAATGGCCACATAACATTTTTCACGAGTATTTTGAATTTTGAGTTGCACTGGTTAGATACACCGTTGTTTACCAAATTGATCTTGCAGTAGCCTTTTGACATCATCACTATTAGGTCCTGAAGAAAGCCTGGTGAAACAACCAGATCGGCTGAAACATGTCGACCTTGAGAGACCAAGTCAGGAATTAGTCGTATATAATTTTTTGACTAATTTGTTTTTTTTAGACATGACACCTGGTCAATTCACATTAAACATATTTTTTGACCACGTAGTCATTTTTAAAGCACTATCACATTATTGCACTGCACTTTTTGTATTCTTTGAAATATTGTTGCACACTTTTGGCAGGAGATTTCCCTTTTTGGGGATCATTGGGACGGGTACCCAGTAGAGCCGGGTGGCTCGAGAGAGTAGGGGCCCTGACTCTGACCCCTCAGGGTCTCACATGACGAAGCTCCGCCATTAAGGGTGGGCTGATAGACTCTTAATCTTCCTGCCTAGTGATGCAGTAATGCTTTGACGAAAGGTGCAGCACATACAGCATCATGCGGCATTTTGTTTGTTTTTCGACTTAGGACCTTCTGTTAGTATTTGTAAACAATATAGTGGCCCTTTATAAGATCTAACTAGTCATTTCTCATCCTGCTTGCGAGCCCAGCCACATTCCAAAATACTTACGTTTATTGACCTTTTGGATGGCCCGACCTGTTCCACCTACGCAGCCATTACTTTCGTGATCAAACATAACATGTATATCCCTTTTTCCCAGGTGTTATTACAGTGTCTATTTCCATATTAGTACATGCAGAGGAAGAAATCACGTCTTCCTGGGCGATTCCTCTTTTATCAATTCCTGGGGAGTGGATAATCTTTGGGATTGAGGTCAATCAATTTGTTCCAAAGGGGAAAAACGATTGTAGGTTGAAATGGAAAAGAACTCAGGGGCACCCCTGTGTGTGGAACGTGGCATAGAAAAGACCTGCTCGCTTGGTTTATAAAAAAATAACCCAGAGGTACTGCCATGATCCTACACCTTGTCGGACACCACCTAGATAGTTTTCCAAGGGAAAACAGGCCATATATTTGTTTCTAAAATTAATAGCAATACAATCTCCAGGATCCTCCTTTGGTTGAGAGCCAACCCATGATACTCTATGCACATTGTTTATACTCTTGAATGAATCCTCACAACTATGCCAGTATGTAGATTTTTGTAACCAGTGTACAACTTTATTTTTTATTTGTTGTGTGTCTTCATCGTGTGCTGAAAAGGAACACTCTTTTGAATTATTACCAGCAGGGTTGCTTCTGGGGAGAGCTGAAGAGTTCGTTGCAAGCTGGATCGTGCTACATGTTGGTTTGTGCTTGTAATCCCTTCTCTTTCTAATGAAGATCTATGTATTGATACAATGGCATTTGAATACTGAATCAAATCAAAAATGATGTCCATTTAAAATATTTTTTTATATTCTCAAAAAATATTGCAATTTATCCTTTTAAAATAATTATTTCAAAGATGCAAGTGAACAGATCAAAATGCATGCACAGCTTCTATTCTCAATGACATACTTTCTTTGTACTAGTTTGAGAAGAAAGCATTAAGTGGCACATTGGTTAATTGCTATCTCAAAGGCAAACTTTCAAGTTTCACCCTTTTCATATCACCATTACAAAATGGATAACTGTGTAATTCTCCAGTGGTCTGATAATTAATGTGGAGGACACTAAAAATAAGTAATGGTTAAAGAGAACTTAGACAAGCAAGCCAAGATCTGAAGCACATTCTCTTTGTATTAGAGAGAGAGCGTGAGAGAGGGAGGGAGAGGGAGCGGAAAAAAGAGAGAGAGAGACAGAGAGATCTAGAGAGAGAGTATGTGTGCGTGTGCGTGAGGTGGCAGACAGCTAAAGTGGTAGTAGTCAGGCCAGCCAGACCTCAAAAAGGGAGTAAAAAATAACATTTACCAACAAAAAAGCACTGGCAAAGCCAATAGTCTTGCCTATGCAGAAGCAACTGGCTTTACCAATATGTTTTAGCAATGTTATACACCTGGGTGGCTGCTGTTCAGCATGGCTAAAAGTTAGTTGGGTTATGGGGAGTGGCATGGAGTTTCGTAAAGTAGATTGGAGTTTTATGGAATTGTGTACAGTAGAGTTAAGCGGTGTGGCGTGTCATGGAGTAGTGTACAGTGTTGTGGACTGTCATGGAGGGAGTAGAGTGTCGTAGAGTGATAGGGCAAAGAGCAGACTGGCGTAGAGTGAAGCACAATGTCAGAGTTGAGTAGAGTGTTGTAGAGTGGAGCGGCCTAGAATGTCGTGGGGTGGTGTGCAGCAGAGTGGAGTGGCAAAGAGGGTGTTGCATTGAATGGAGTAGAGTGTTGTAGAGTGGAGCGGCATAGAGTGAAGTAGATTGTCGTGGAGTGGAGTAGAGCAGAGTGATCATAGAATAGAGTGACGTAAAGTGGCATGGAGTGACATAGAGAGAGTGGAGTAGAGTGGAGTAGTGTCCTAGAATTGCATAGAGTGGAGTTGAGTGCTATAGAGGGGAGTAGAGTGTTGTAGAGGGGATTAACAGAGTAGAGTACAGTGTCAGTGGAGTAGAGTTTAGTGGAGTAAAGCATCATAGAGGGGATTATCATGGAGTGGATGAGAGTGGAGCAGAGTGGCCTAGAGTGAAGTGGTGTAAAGTACTGTGGTGCAGAGTAGATTGCCGTAGAGTGCAATGGTTTTGAGTAAAGTAGTGTAGCGTGCATTCGCGTAGAGTGCAGTGGCGTTGAGTAGAGAGGTGCAGAGTAGATTACAGTGGTGTGAATGCAATGGCGTGAAGTGGAGTGGCTGTCGTGAATCGTCCTGCCCACCCCTGGAGAATGAGCCACTACACACGAGGATCGGGATAGGTCGAGGTATTTTTATTCTAGTTCGAATCGCACTTGTGAGCAACAATCCACGATTTGGCTCTGGGTGTCTTCCTCTCCTCTCCACGTCCTGTCTTTCACTCTTCGGGCTCGCACTCCACGCCTCTCCGGGGTTGTTTCAGGAGGGAACAAGACACAAATACACACGTGTGAGATGAGGGACATGGTTCAAAGGGGATAAAGGGCTAGGGGAGTGTGGGAACACCGGGGGCCGTCACCGTAATATTCCTTAAGGAAAAGGAATGTGAATACTCGTAGACGAGTGTGAGGGAAGAAGATAAAAGAAAACTAAAGAGCTTCTTCTCGTCCTAGCCGCTCACAACCCCGTGTTCTCCCCGTCTCCCACTAGCGAGTCCCTCCCCGTGAAAAGGTTAGCCCCGGGACTCGGTCCCGTACCTTTCCCAGCCACGCTCCTCCGGGAACGTGGCGGGGCGACTCGTGATGTCGTTGGCCTCCTGGCTCTCCGCTTCCCCTTCCGACTCGCCGTTCCTCACTCCGAACTGCGTCCTTCGCTCTCCTTCCTTCGGATGTCCCCGCCTCGTCTCCGCTCCTCGCTCTCCTCTCTTCCACATCCTCCGCTGTTCCACCTCGCCTCGCTCTCCACTCTTCCACGTCCTCCGCTGTTCCACCTCGCCTCGCTCTCCACTCTTCCACGTCCTCCGCTGTTCCACCTCGCCTCGCTCTCCACTCTTCCACGTCCTCCGCCTTTCCGACTCGCTTCGCTCTCCACTCTTCGATACCGCTGCTCCGCTGATCCTCTCTCTCTCGCTCCTCTCCTTCGACTCCTCCGCTGGCTTTCGCGCCGCAGTCCACTTCCTGGTGGGATTTACCATCAAGCCGAGTGTCTGATTGGTCCGTGGCCGCTGACGTAGGCCCCGCTGTAACCTCCTCCTTAAAGCTCCAGTCCCCGATACTGGAATCAGCAGCATCCTGTGGTCGGGGTGGAAACGAAGAGTCATTACTGTCTCCACCCCGACCCTCCCTATTAGTGGCTGTGTGACAGTGGCACAGAGTGGAGTAGAGTGGCATAGATTGAAGTTGCATAGAGTGGAGTGGTGCAGTGTAGGGTAGAGTGCAGTGGCGTAGTATGCAGTGGCATAGAGTGGAGTGGGGCAGTGGCATAGAGCACAGTCATGCAGAGTAGAGTGTCGTAAAGTGTTGAAGCAGAGTAAAGTAGAGTGTTGAAGCAGAGTAAAGTGGTGCAAAGTACGAAAGAGTGATGTAGAGTGCAGTGATGTAGAGTGCAATGGTGTGGAGTGACGTAGAGTTCAGTGGCATCGAGTAGAATGTTGTAGAGCATAATGGCATAAAGTGCAGTGGTGGCAAAGTAGTTGCTGTGGGTGTAGTGCCATAGATTGCACTGGTTCTGAGTAAAGTGGTGTAGAGTGCAGTGGTGCAGAGTGGAGTGGCATAGCGTAGACTGCAGAGGTGTAGAATGCAGTGGTGTAGAGTGGAGAAGAGTGGCTTAAAGTGCAGTGTCATACAGTAGAGTGGAGTGGTGCAGGGTAGAAATATAATGGTGCAAGGTAGAGTGCAGCGGCATAGAGTAGAGTGATGTGGAGAGGCGCAACGTTGAATGCAGTGGCATGGAGGGGAGTGGTGCAAAGTGGAGTAAAGTGGCGTAGAGTGCAATGGCATATAGTGCAGTGGCATAAAGTAAATTGTTTCACAGTAGAGTGGAGTGGGGCAGGGCAGAGTAGAGGGATGCAGGGTAGAGTGGAGTAGTGGCATTGAGTGCAGTGTTGCAGAGTGGAGTGGCACAGATTGGAGTGGCCTAAACTGGAGTGTTGTAGAGTGCAGTGGTGCATGGTAAAGTGGGAGAGAGTGTACTAGCATAGAGTAGAGTGGTGCAGAGCAGAGGGCCGTAGAGTGAAGTGGCATAGAGTGCAGTGTCAGAGTGCAGTGGTTCACAGCAGATCAGAGTTGCATAGAGTGCATTGATGTAGTGTGGTGGTGAATGCAGTGTCATAGAGTAAAGTGGTGCAGAGTAGAATGGCATAGAGTTTATTGGCAGAAAGTGCAGTCCTGCAGAGTAGAGTGTCAGAGTGTGTGCAGTGATGTAGAGAAGAGTGCACTGGTGCAGACTGCAGTGGCATAGAGTGATGCAGAAAGTGACAGAGAGCAATGCTGTCGAGTGGCATAGAGTGCAGTGGAATAGAGTAAAGTGGCATGCAGTGCAGTGATACAGAGTAGAGTGCCATAGAGTGCACTAGCGAAGAGTGTTTTAATTTTGAGCAAAGTGGTACAGAGTGCAGTGGTGTAGAGTCAAGTGGCGCGGAACGGAGTGGTGCAGAATGGAATAAAGTGGCGTAGAGTGCAGTGATACAGAGTAGATTAGAGTGGATTGGCATAGAGTTCAGTGACAGAGTGGAGCGATGCAGATTTCAGTGGCGTAGAGTGGCATCAAGCAAAGTGGCATAAAGTGCAGTGTTGCAGAGTATACTATCGTAGAGTGCATTTGCACAGAGCAGAGTGGCGTAGAGTGCAGTGGCGCAGAGTACAGTTGCATAGAGTGCCATGGTGCAGAGTAGGATAGAGTGGGGTAGAGTGCAGAGATACAGAGTAGAATAAAGTGGCCTAGAGTGCACGGGTGCAGAATAGATTGGCGTAGAATGCATTGGTTTTGAGTAAAGTGGTGTAGAGTGCAGTGGCATAGAGTGGTGCAGAGTGGAGTGGCGCCAAGAGGAGTGGTGCTGAATGCAGTGTCGTAGAGTAGATAGTTTCAGAGTAGAGGGCAGTGGTGCAGAGTAGATTAGAGGGGCCTATAGGGGATTGGCAGAGAGTGTACTGACGTACAGTGGAGTGGTACAGAGTAGAGTGCACTGGCATGGAGTACAGTGTTGCCCAGTGGAATGGCGTAGAGTGGCACAGAGTGGAGAAGATTGTAGTGGCAAAGTGTGCAAGGCCTGTTTAAAGAAAGCAAGTTCATTGAAGAATACAGTAAACTAGGTTTGGGCAACGGGGGGGGGGGGGGACTGAACTCGAACTGGACATCCCAAAGCAAATAAAGCCACCAAATAGAAGGTCAGAAAATGGTAGTTACCAACCACAAAGTCAATGGCAAGAAACGGGCTGATTGCATTCCTAGGTCAACTTTCTGAATGTTCCCAAGATGTCTTTAACAAATCAGACAGCTGTGCTGTCTGGAAGGCTATTACCTAAAAAGAAATCAAATGCCAAAAAAAATGAAAGAGCTCCTCATATAGTTAGACCTGTTTCTCGATACCGTCTCAGACTTGGAAGGCAAGAGCATTCAGCAGCAGCGGGCTGCTGTCATGGGGCTCCAAACAATGACACTCTGTGCTGCCTCTTCTTCGCGGTTGCTGGTCCGCTTGCTGTGGTGGCTTCATCCCTGCCAACGTTAGTACATGGCTGGGATCCCTGGTGGTTAATCCTACTATCAGTAAACTACATCGAGAAATAAATAAACTGCACGTAATCCCAAAATATTTCTCTCGTGGTGTGGTCACACCCACCCCTTCCAGTGAAGCGCCTTCAGGTATCTGCGTTAGGCCTTGTCCTCTTCTCTCGCTTAACAATCTCACTCGGTGACATCGGGTGCTTATTCATTCCTCGCTGATATTCTCTTACCACCACTTTTCTGATTATACTACTGCTATACTTAGCCAAAGACTCCATCAACATGTGTCTTTCTCACGCATGTACCCACTTCCTCGAAGTATTAAATCAATGTACTCGGTGTTTTACAGATAGTCATTCTGTATCATCATGAAACCGTTTCAAGACAATTAACCATCCTTGTGGAAAGCAACATTTTAATTAGGCATTCAACGGAAGCTTTTTTAATTGCAGATCTATAAATATCCTCATTATTTTTGCTGTAATACTGCAAGGGACTTTTATTGTTGCGCTGTTTGGGCAGCTGAATACCAAGTAAACAGGCATATCACTAGGGTTGTGAGATCTCCTAATACAAAAGATGATCTTTTTTAATACAATGGGATATTATAGATTTATCGTAGGGCTGGTTTTGACACCCGAATAGAATGTAAACGCACATCAAGAAATCATTAAATTCAATGGCGATCTTTTCTAATGTAATCTGTTATTGTATGTGTATCGTAGTTCCACAACAAGTTAATATTTATAGCTCTCGGTTCCGGGGACCGTTTTAGAATATATATTTATGGACAATTAAAAATCATAGTTCAATAACCTCATGACCCCCGGCATATCGGAACAGATGAAAAGTACTTCTTGATTTGTTAAATTCTACCACCAATTGTTAGATTTTCACTGGTGGTCCAGTAAACTTCAGTTTGCCTCCCTAGGCTTTTGTTACTCGGCTTAATACATGTGAAGCAATTTATTTCCAATTATTTCATTTTATTAAATAGAGAAATCAACAATGTCCCAGTAAATATATGACCTCAAACAGTAAATATAATGGATACCTATATGAGAAAGGGTAAATAAAATGTTGAATCCGTTTATGCTGAATTTACATGTAAATAATGCCTATGAATGTTTTCAAAGTGAGCGTAGATTCCACTGAAATGACAACAATACTAAAACCTGTCATCTACATACTCCATCAGTGATTGTAAAGATGTGCATATTTTACTTACAGCGTATTTAAATTTGTCGTTGTATACACGGTCGTTGGCTTTTACCTGCCGTTCTACCTCTGGAAAAAGGAAAAGAAACACAAGAGATTAGTTGAGTCAGTGGATAAGAGATTCTAAGAAATGTACATGGAAGAAGCATCATCGGCAAGCTACAGCATGTCATGGTTCAAGGAAGTTAACTGGGGGGATGAGGGCGAGGGTGGTAGAATCTATCATAAAGATTGCCAAGATTACAGAGCTTCTTCATTATTTATAACAAGTACTTTCCGTCTGATACAAGACTTGTGTGAGGAGAGGAACATTATTATTTTTGGATCTTTTAGGAAGATCCAGAAACAACCTGGGCCCCAGGATCCAGGGCAGCACTCCCCTAGCTGGACGCTTCTCCATCCCAATGGGGCCCATACATTTCTGTGCACCCCGAGCTTTGTCTGACAGTGATCTTGAAAATATTCTTCAAATATTTTAAACATACTGACCATAGAATTGAACGTAGGTATACACTTCCTGACTATGGTCAGCAAAATGCCCAATACCCATCTGATGAATCTACTGGGGGTATTAGAAATGATGATACGGAGAGCACTTTATCCCACCTTCTGAATCACTCTTTATAGATTCAAAAAAAGGACAAGAATAAGGACATGCAATTTAACTGCCTAAATATTATCTGTTGTTTCCCAATGTGTAGGCATTTAGTTAGATTCTTACCACACTGTTTATATTGTGGAGATGCATGCTTCGCCATCGATTACCAAGCAAGTGTCCCAGTCCGTACCTGTGTAGGGGTGGTGCATTCTTTAGGGCGCAGGAGCATTGCCCCACTCATATCTTGGCCCCAACAAATAAAGGTTAGTAGTTTAAACAAATTATATAAAACGTAACTAGTAACATTAAGTCTATCAACACGGACGAGCGCCTGAAGCATGTCCTGGTGAAGCCAGTGTGGGCAGGACTGAGGGGGTGGAGCTTATATCGACAGATAGTATTTACTTAGTACACTAGCAACAGCGCGCTGCAGCCTGCAGGTACCTGGCGCCATTTGCGCATATCGGGTTGGACGGCAGCCTTTCTCTGGCCAGCCCAACATGCACGCTAGAGGCCGCTCCACCTGTGCTTCAATGAGCTGGGGTGACTCAAAGCTGCAGCCTCCGGTCTCAGTGTGGGCGTTAAGGTCCCCTGCCCTAGCCAATCCAGGCACTGCTGTAACAGCAGGAGCAGCATCTGCATTGGCGTGGAGGCGCTCTCCCAGACCCGGCCTCTGCTCTGGTTCAGACTGTGCACGTGACTGAGGCAGCGAGGGGTGTGAGGAGAGTCTCTCTCAACCGTGGTGCAGTGTTTGCTCGGCGGCTTGACCTGGCTTTGTACGATGTCAGGAGAGCTCCTTGGACAAGAAGGCTTCAAGGTTTGTGGACCCTACTCCCCACCGGCTACACCCTAGCATGGGATTGGGTCTAAATCGATAGGCATGGCTAGATGTGTTCAGAGGTATGTGCCCCACTCTGAAGTTGCCTATTCAGATATACAAGCTCTGAGGTTGCTTCATTCAAAGGTAGGCGAACCTCAGAGATACACCAGATCTGTAGTTGCCTATTCAAAGGTAGGCTGCATGTGCATGACCCCCTGAGAGGTGGCTGCACGGTTTACATGGCCTCTTCCCTTACACATGCTGCTAGCCCTACTCGTACTGGCATGCTGGGGCCCTGCTGCATGCTACAGAGCCCTCCTGTCAGCAGTGAGAGACTGGCATTACTGCAGACATCGCTGATGCATGTTACAGGTTTGGCAGTTTGGGAGGTTCTTTGCTGGTGGTTGGAAGTGGGTGGGAGCCACACTCGCTTAGTTCTCTCTTCCGAAGTTTCTTTCAGGACTCTTAATATCTGAGCTTGTACACCACCATGTGCGAAAGATGATGAACTGGCTATAGGAACCTTGTGCCATTGCTACCTCCACCATGTTTGCCGTTGGAGACCCCCTGACCACATAATGCACATGTTAAACCTGATGCAGTGATGATTCTAGGTTAACCTGTTACGCCATTTCCCACTCAGAACTGTTCACTTGACACGGCTCGTCTGAAGGTTACCCCTCCAACTCTGAGGCTTCTAAATCAACCGCTAACTTAGGATGGAAGGAATGTTTTCGCTATTCAGTTTTAAACTTTTTAAACCGATAAAAAGCCTAAATATTCTGTTCTTTTAAAGCGGTATAGGAGGCTGTTCAGAAATTAGAGTGAAGGGGGTCCTAAGTCCTGGGTAAAAAAGGGTGTGAATGGAGCGCCTTCTCTCAGTAGCTCTTTTGTGCTAAAAGGAGGGGTGGGGGGGGGGTGCTGAAAGAAAAAAAAAGTGTCCTGCAACAAATCTCTGTGCACATGTTTTCTCTATACTTTCCCTCTTACATTTAATGAAATAAAGCAGATGTGTGCTAGGAGCAGTGAGGGGAAGGGGGCACTGGCTGCTACTGCCTGCCAGAGGTGCACACACGCAGACTAGTCCAATGAATGATATTGCCTACAGTGAAATGTCAGCTTCTGCACGGAAGCTCAGCAAACCAAAGTGAAAATATAACAATAACAACAGATTGGTCCAGCTCTGCAGCTGTACGCACTAGTAACGGGGTAAATCATGGCAAAATACGATATATGTATTCATCATTTACTTAAGTTGTTTAACATAGTGATTACAATTTGCCTTCTTACCCCTTCAGAAGCATGTTTTGAAATTATGTTAATGTAAAGCCCAGCTAAATACATATGCCTGCCTGCTGAATGTGGAGACAATGTTCTTTGCCTGAAACCCTCTTGGGTCCGATAGTGTCACTTGCTTTGCGTACTTGGTGACAACCGGAGATAACCTTTACCTCCACCACTTGCAATAGCCACCAGTCCCCACAGCACTGTGTGCTGCTGACATGAAATACTGGCGTGCATATAACTGGTAAACACATTTTCATAAAAAAGATTTCAGACTATAAATCGACAGCGCTTAGCTTATTATTCTACTGAGCATATGCACTGAAGGACCAGTTTTAGAAGCACGTTCACCTCAAATGTAAGGTTCCAATTGAATGCTGAAGTACTTCAAGGAAGTGGCCTGTAAGCCTCCCAGCACTTAGGGGCTCATTACGATGGCAGAACGATCGCCACCGGGCCTGAGGCCAAGGGCGTAACACAGGCCCCCGCAGCCCCCCGCGGTGCGGGGGGGGGGCCCACCTCCAGGGGCCCCCTCACTCTCAGCAAGGGAGACGACTGCGCCTGCAAGCAAGCCTCTTCAGCCTTCGCAAACTAAAATAGTGCTCCTGTGCGCAGGGCCTCCCCAAGTCCCCATGAATTAAACTGTGCACACATGCCACAGAGACGGCCTCTAGGCCTCCGAGGCTTCCCTCTCTTTCTGTCTCGTTCCTCAGCTAGTGAAAACCGAGACTGGTATTACCCTCTCTTTCCTCCTTTCGTTTATTTGTTCCCCTGTGAAATGGATCCAAAAAAGAAAAACATTTTTGCTGGAAACGTTGTCTTTTTCTGATACAAGTGCAGCCTCAGAGTGGAGAGAAATAAAACATTCCAATTGTGAAAAATAAATAACTAATTAACCCCTTGTGTGCCACGCCCTTTCCCCGCCCTGTGCCGGCCGTTACATTAGCGGGCGGGGTTTATGACGAGCTGGACTCGTCATGGGCACAGCGCAACCGCGGCCCATGACGAGTCCAGCTCGTCATGGGCACACAAGGGGTTAAAGCAAGACAGAGTGGTTGCAAGGTGGCCAGATTGATTTATTTGCACCTAAACACATTAGCGCCACTTTACAGTGTTTGCCAGTGAAGTGATACTTTTGTTTTCTCCTCTCTCTTTGAACAACATTGTTTTCCCTGTGTGGGAAAGTGCACCTAGCCTGGAGGTACTGAAATATCTGCTTGATGGGTGAATTGGAAAACAAAGGGGCATATTAGCAACGCTTCGCGATAAATATCGCAAAGCGTGCTTAGCGTCAATTTGTTTACCGCTGGCTATCGCTGGTTTTTATCGCGGAGATAGCGTATTATTAGCAACACGTATCTCCAAGGCGATAAAAAAAACAGCGATAGCGGCGAAATGACTGATCATCGCTGGACATCCAGTGATGAAATTCCTGCGATAGTGAAATCCTTGGTAATAAACTAAGCTGGTCTCAGCCTGGTAATCCACCCCCCATTGAAAAGATGTCCAAGTCAGGTTTCAATCAGGCATTAAGAACCAGCGATAATCGCGGTTAGCGCGACTTTTTTTTATCGCAACACGGGCATTGATAATAGGGGGAAGTTGTGATTACGACTGTTTCCATTTAGTTTTAGTGAGGAACACCTACTTTGCATGTCATTAGCGATAAATATCGCTGACATGCAAAGTGGCAAAAAAACCGAATGCTATTGCCAGTAAGCTGTCGCTAACAGCTGTTAGCAACAGCTTGCCAATAGGGCGATAAAAATATCTCCGCTTTAGCGGTATAAAGTGCCGCTAAAGCGACGATATTGCCCTTGATAATATACCCCAAAATGTGTACAGCGACTGTGTGTTACCGAATGTGGTCTTTTTAAACCATACTGCTTATGTTTTGAAAAGATATAAGCAATGGGCACTGAAACAGGTTCCTTCCGGGCCCTGTAGTCATGGCCTTACCTTTTCATGCAAAAGCACTCACTAATTCCAGAATAATGAGTGTAAAAGGAAAAAGGTAACCATGTTGTTCCTGCTTACATTTGACATGCTTTACTTAATCTTGCATTCCCTATTAGTGTTTGCTTTTTCTAGGATGTTAATTTTTTTTAGGCAGCATATTGCTCTTGTCTAGTGCGTAATTACAATTGAGTCACATCCAGGTATTTATAGCGGGTCAGTGCAGTGCAAGTTTCTCTAAGTGGGGCAGTATGGTGTTCAGTGGGGGAGAGGATGTGGCACTATGGTCAGAGCTGCTAAAGTGGAACTGGTGAAGCAGGTTCAGCCTTAATGACCAGGCTCCCAGACCACTCTCCCGAGGGAGCACATTCCTGTGCTACACCTTCGAAGGCCTGGTGTCTTAGCACCAGCAGGTGGACCCTGGCGGTGCCAAGTGTGGATTAACCTTGAAGGCCTGTCCACCACTATCCATGAAGATCACCTCCAGTCTTGGGCAGACCTATGAAGCAGCACACCATAGAGTGGCAGTGACTCTGTCACTGAGGTCACAGGACCCTTGAGCAGGGTGGCTCTAGGGTAGTGCGACCGCACCGGGCACTAACTTCAGGTGGGGCCGTCATGTTTGTAAGTAGAATATGGTTTTAAAAGCACTTGCTGCCTCCTTCCTGGCCTCCAACATTTTTGTGCAACAATAAAAATGTCTTGATAATTCTAGTGATTAATGTTCTTAGTAAAGAGAGATGGTGTTTTGTCTAGTGGAAGGTTTGACTCATGAAAAGGAATGGCAGAGGTGTAATGTGCATGCTGCTAAGAACATGTGCCATGCAGATCCCAAAGTGCACATAATGTAAATAGGTCAGTGGGTCACTGCTTTTGTCAGAGAGACCCTAATGTTACTTGCAGTTAATAAGTTAAAATCCTAACATAGAACAGTGAGCTATTAGCGGTGATTTAAGAGCTGCATGCAAACTCCAAGGTATAAATTAGAGCGTTATGTTTTTTTACCCAGTCTTCGATTATCCTAATGTTTCAAAAAAGGGTTCATTTGGGTAGAAATCAATTCTGATTATGAAAGAGAACCCCCAACCATGGTATTATGTTTTTAATTCTGAGTTTGTGTTTCTGGAGACCAATCACTATTAAACTATGCTGCCTACTAATATGGCTGTCATGTGACTCCTACACTTTGTAGTCCTTTGTCTTATGTAACATTTCCTACACAGTGATTTACAAACATATGAATGATTGTCTCTGTGTAATATGTGTGATGTAAAGTGCTCTGACACCCTACACTGGTATTAGTGGTGCTGTAAATTTTCTGATACTTTATTATTTTGAAATTTGTACACATGCTAACAGTCTCTGCAAAGATTATTCCTTATTAGTACCAGTGGAACATACAACTGCAGCAATGAGAAAGGTGACCAGTCAACCTTTGCAAAGGGCCCTCCACTTCACAGCAGCACAAGTCAAAATTTTTAGTAACTTTTGATGTGCTTGAGCTATAAACAATGTATTAGTTAAAATCATCAGATTATGCAGCAGATGATGTGTTATGTGGCAAATATGGCAAAGTCATAGTTATGTGGAAAACATTTGCAAACTAGGGTATTTTGCCATTCATGTTTGAACTGCTCTTGTGGAAAAAGGGAGAAGTGCTGATGACAGAAACTCTATGGCTGGGGGACAAATGGCTTGCGATTCCACTGTTAAGGATATTTGGGACATTCTGTTTCCGATTGGAAATGTATCCCACTTTGTGAATGTATTTTAAATGTCAATAACACATATTTAACCTTGAATAAACGTGTATCTTTTGGTTAAATTAAATAATGTAATAAGCTGTAACCGGTTAGTGAAATGGGAAACGAATACTAAAAATTGGGATATTTTGCTCTTTCTGCCACACCTCTCGCTCCGCCCACTGACGCAATCCATTGGTTATTCCCGCTCTCTTATTCTCCTCCCACAGTTTCCCTACTTTTTTTCCCCCACTTCAACCACTGCCTGGCCCTAACATGCATTAGAGACAACTGGGGGATTTTACCACTGGGTCTCTAGAGAATGACACCTCAGGTCCATACACGGGGGCTACACACAGCACGTTTGGGGGTTCTACGCACAACGTGTTTGCTATTTGACGCCAGACTTCTGCAGCTTGTGTTGAGGAAATTAAACATCCCCTTGTGCTTGTATAAAACATAGCTGCCAAATGGCATTGGCACCATGTCGTGTCCATTCGTAGCTTTTATCCAACAACACTTTGCATGCTGGAATGTTTAACCCCTTACTTAGATGGTCACAGCACAACTCCCAGAATGCAAGGCGCTGTTGGCTTAAAATCCAGGCCTGGCTGGCGGTGTCACACGTGACGATAGAGCCATTTGGAGGCAATGGTGAATCTGTAATTTAGCAGGCGTGTCTATACTCTTAGTAAATTGTAAATACCACCAGTGTTGACACACTGAGGTCTGAGACCTCTGTTTGTTATGAAGTAAGGCCCAGTCTGGTGGTTCAGGTCAGTCTTTGTGAGGGAAGCTGCTGGACTTGTTTTTACCTTGATGCAAGAAGAAAGTTGGATTGTTTTACAAAACATGCTTGATTTTTGTATATTGCTGGACTGGTGATTGCTTTATTTTGCACTTTGAAAGTATTTGCACTTTTTCTTTTGCTTTGCCAACTACAGTTTGAATAGATTGACATTAGGTACTTGCTGATATGGTTTGTTTTTATTCTACATGCAGTGTTATTTATGGTGTTGCTTGCACTTGTCTGTAATACGTGTACCTTAAATCTTGTATTTAGCATTGTTTACACTACAGAAATGATAAATTAAAACAGACAAACATCTGCATCAATGTTCTGACGCATCCAAACAGTTTTTTTCCTCAGCCTTGTTTGCCTGCATGTTTTGCAGTGCTTACTAATAAAGACATTATGAGTGAAATTGCTTCCTCAGTGCTCGTTATCATCATGCACAACCCTTGACAGTCGCTAGTGTGTGGCATGCAGATAATTCACTAGTCTATTTCTTTTGACTTTCTCAGGATACTGAGTTATAGCTTGTGTACTTCTCATGTATATTGTCAGTCGAGTTTTTATGGAATTGCAGGTTTGGGTTGGTCTTTCAAAGTTTCAAGGTATTGTCAATTCTATTTCAGTCCCTTCATAGTTGTTCTTTGTTCTTCAGCCAAAGGCAGTTCCTGAGACAATAGAATCACTCCTTGGCATTGTTCTGATTGCTGCCTCAGTTAAATAATCTGCTTTTGACAGTATTGATACAAATGGCATAGCTTGCATGTTAAGAGTGTTTCCCACTTTCTCATTGAACTTAGAGAAAGACAATATAGAGGCATTTCATTTAAATGTTGGAGGTTTCAAATCAAAATATGCTAGATATTTGGGTGGTAGGGCAAAGTGGTAGATGGTGGGCCATGCCGCCGGGGGAGGGGGGCCCCCTCCATGTGCTTTGCAGGGGGGCCCCCTCAAGTTTCTTTACGCCACTGCCTGAGGCAGGGACGAGCTTTAGGGTAAAGCAGCAGGAATTTATCACATTTACTCATTTATGTTTTCAAAATAAACAACCGAACAAGAAAGCTCTGCTCGCTGCCTGACCTGCGCCATGCAAGCTCTGCGATAAACTCACTTTGATCAACTGACGCGCTGACACTTACTTTCGTTTTCTCTCAGAGCAATGAGGGAGGAAAGTTACGGGTGGAAAAGCGAAGCGACAGGTAAGGACAGGGAACGGGGGCGAAGGTAAAGCACACAGTGGGAGGGGAAAGCAGTAACACAGGGAGACCAGCGAAGTGAGAACCGTGGCAGCTCCTCCTCTAAGGCGGAGGAGCGTCGTCCCACTGCTTCAGCTGCAAGCTGAATGGAAAAAATAAAATGATAACGTTCGTTATTATCATTTTGTTTTTTACATTCAGCTTGCAGCTGAAGCCAGGTGGGCGGGGCTGGGCTCCCCGCGCATCACAGGGGTAGGAGTGGTGGCAGCACCTAAAGTTTACATGACGCTTTGGCCAGCCGTCTCGTGTCAGCCAAGCATCATGCGTACTTTGCATGTTCTCTACTCAGGTTGCATTACAGCCTGCGTGGAGAACATGCACAGCCTGCCAGCCACTGTCTGAGTGCCGAACCACGGCGCTCAGTATAATCCCAACACTGCTAAAGCAGTGTTGCAATTGGCCAGGGGATTCTGGGAGGCTGTGTGCTTCCTACCGCGCAGAGAGGAGGACGGAGAAAGAAGAAGCGGCGGTCATCGGTAAAAAAGTAAGTCCTTTTATTTGTATTATTTCACCCCATCCCTGCTCTACCACCCCTGGTTGGTATCAGCTGCTACTGGGGGAGAGCATAAACAACATGCGTTCGCACATCTGAAGTGCAGCTGTTGAAAAGAAAAAGAAAATCCCTAACCAGAAGGTAAAAAAGCTGAAACAGACAAGTCCTGCAGCAATACTCCAGAGCCCACAAAGTACAAACAGATCATCCTGCAGCGCATGTGCTGTAGGCTTGACCTAAAAACTGTAGCAGGACTATATTTGCCCCAGTCAATGGGGAACTGATCATCCTCCACAGCAAAGGTCAAATCACTAGGAGTTTGGATTAATGAAAAGCTCTCCCCTATTTAACAAATTAAAGTACTTTCTTCTGCCTGTTCTCTAGTAGTGCATACTCTAAGGAAAGCAGTACCATTCATACCAAACTCTCTTCATGCCAAGGTTGTTTCTGCTTGTGCCCTGCACTGTCTGGGCTATTGTAATGGTTTATTCTGACCTACCTGATGCTGAAGGTAACCAACGTATTAAAATGTCACAGAAGTGATGACAGTACCACATTATAAAACCTTATGTAGTATGCATAGAGTCTTCTATGGCCTGGATAAATTCTGACTCAAGGAAAGGTTTCGGAAACTTGAGCCTACTTGGATACTACAATACCGCAAAGTCCCTTAGATTAAGCTGGCATGTATTGGTTGCCACTCACTTCAAAATATTCGGCCCACAATATAGAATGTCCTGTCTACAGACCTCCACAAACAAAGTTAATCTTCTGCTTATCAAAAAACACTCAAGACAATGTTATACCTGCCTTTCTTGTCTTTGTTCTCCCATTACATTTTTGCACCACAGTCAGCCTGCTTAGAAATATCTTTTAGCATCCCAATGAACCTTGGAGCACTTTATAAATAAGTACATAGAGCTGTGGCCAAGAGGACAACGGAGTGAGAGCTCCTACCTCTCCATCTACACCTAACTAAAAAGAAACTGTCCCATGCTGTGAGAAATTGAGGTATTGGTTGACTAGGGTGTTTCATCTGCACCTGATCCCGCATCTGAGCTCACTTCACTTTCGCTTTGTATCTCCTCCAGCTGGCTTTCACCTTTTCTTCCTTTCTGAGATGATCGAATTTCTTCGCGAAAGTGAATATTCGGCCTTGTTGGTAATCCAGCCTGTTCCTGGTGAACCTACGAGCTTTTCTCTCTGCTATTTCTTCTTTAAAATGTTGTAAATTGTTTCCATTTTTAGCAATAAATCCTTTATAGACGTGTCATTTTTCATATATTTTCATCTTCTTCATGATTTTATCACTGATTGTTGTTTGTTGTTCCATCTATATCCATATATATATTCACTTAAAAAACCATAGGTTTCACACATGTTATAGTTAGCTGGACATTTCCCTCGTAAAAAACCAATGAAATTCCCCCGTTATAGTTAGTTGAGATAACTATAACTAGCGCGCCCGTAATCCACTGCTCATGACGTCACATATTACATCACTCATGACATAGTCAGTGGCATCACTCATGATATCACTGATGACATCATCCTTGTGATAGAGTGGCGGTCGCGCGAGTTATAGTTATCTCAACCAACTATAACGGGGGAATTTCATTGTTTTTTACGAGGGAAATGTCCAGCTAACTATAACATGTGTGAAACCTATGGTTTTTTAAGTGAATTTGTACGGTTTTTTAAATGCTAAGTTATGTATTTATTAATATTTTTTTTTTCAGGTTTTTCACCGTGCGCGCACGGTGCGCATTTTCGACAAATAAATAAATGTTTTTTTCACCCTTGGGGGTCCTTCAGTGACCCCCTGACAAAGGCTAGGGGGTCAGGAACTGTCCACCCTGCCCCCTTTTCACGTTCTCCACCTTTGTTTTTCACTGCCTCAGACTGCAAGAGACAAAATGGCGGCCGCCACTTCCTGATTTCGACCGATTCGAATGTTTACTGACATCTAACAACCAATTAGAATTGCGCTCGCGCACAGCAGGGTGCGCGCACGGTGCGCGCGTATAGATATTGATATGGTTTTAAATGCTATTTTCTCAGGAAATACTGAACAGATTTACACGAGACCTTCAAAAGGCACTTCCTTGACCTTATGGCCACCTCTCTGCCAAATTTCACGTAATTCTGTTCAGCCGTTCGGTCTGTACCTTCGACTAAAGGTCCTATGGAAAAATGCATGGGGAAAACACGTTTTGGGACCCCCCTTTTTTCTCAGCCCCCGCTTGACGAATCACCCCGAGACTTTCAGGGTAGGAGCTGAGCGAAGCGCCCCATTAGTTTTGAAAATTTCGCGAGGATTCGTCAACCGGCGCCAAAGTTATTCAAAATAGAATTTTCAGATTTCCTATGGAAACACGGTCCTAACTATAACTATCTACTGGCGACCGCCAGTAGATTTTATATATATAACTATAACTTGCGCGACCGCAATCCTCTGCTCATGACGTTACATATTACATCACTCATGACATGGTCTGTGGCATCACTCTTGACATCACTGATGACATCATCCTTGTGATAGAGTGGCGGTCGCGCGAGTTATACTTATACACTAAAGTATTGAAGAATGAGTGGGTGTATAAGTGTCTGAATGGATGATTTAGTAGGTGCGTGACTGATTGTATATGTGACTGATTAAGCGTATCTTACTGAATGCATGTGTTAGTGAGTAAACTGTGTAAAGGTCTGTATCAGTCTGTCAGTTGGTGTATAAGCGGCTGCATGGGTTGGTGAGTAGCTAAATTGTCTATATGGGTTATTGATTGGTTGTCTGAGTATCTGTTGGGTGTCTGAGTGTCTTTGTGAGTGGGTGGGGGGTGACTGTGCATAGATGTGTGAGTGGGTGATTCACTGGGTGTATGGGTTCATTTGTGAAGGGCTGTATGGGTGGGTAAGCGTGTGTATGGGTGTGTTGGTGAGTGAATGGATGTCTCAATGGTATATGTGTGAGTAACTACATATGTGAAAGGCAGTATATGTGAGTTTTAGAGTATATAAATGACTATACATGAGAGGGAGTGATTGTGTGAGTGTCTGTATAGATGAGTGTGTGGTTGTATCAGTGATTGTATAAGAGAGTAAGTATGTGTAAGTATTTATATAAATAAGTGAGGTGGTCTGTGTATAACTGTATAGGTGAGTAAATGGGTGTGGTTGATTCTTTTCATGACTGAGGAGGTGTGTGACTAAGTGTATTGATGAGTGACTGCATGTATGAGTTACTGTATGGGTGAATAAGTGGATGTGTGTGTGTGTGTAGACCTAGGAATCCCTGAGCAGGTATGTACTAACTGCTATTGGTCTGTCTATGGTTTCGATATTAGTAGTCTGTATTTTAGAGTGGGTGTATAAAAGGTTTTATGCTGTGAGGAGGTGCATCGGATTATCACATGGATGATGTAATCAGTGATGTCATTTGGGATGTCATCATTTATCTCATCAGTGATGTCACTGACCATGAAATGAGTGATGTAATATGTGACGTCATCAGCAGTGCATTACGGGGGCGCGAGTTATAGTTAGCTCTACTAACTATAATGGCCGAATTTCTCTGGTTCTGTACGAGTGAAATGTCCAACTAACTATAGCGTCCCTGAAACCTATGTTTTGTTCTGTGAATTTCAAAGGTTTTTTTATATGCTAATTTCTAACTATAACGTCCCTGAAACCTATGGTTTTTTCAGTGAATTTCAAAGGTTTTTTAAATGCTAATTTCTAACTATAACGTCCCTGAAACCTATGGTTTTTTTCAGTGAATTTCAAAGGTTTTTTAAATGCTAATTTCTAACTATAACATAGCACTCGCATTTGCAGAGTGGTGGAGAAAGGTGAGCGTGGCCTCCGAACACCTCATAGTAATCCCACTGTGTGAGATTTACTGGAGGTAACTCGAGGGGTAGTTAGCCCCCAACGTCAACCTTGGGGGCCAACTACCCCTCCTATTACCTCTAGCAAGTCCCACACAGCTGGATTGCTAACTTCACAAAGCAGGCCACGCCCCCTTTCTCCACCACTCTGCAAACGCGCCCACTGGAGCCTTCTAAGTTGGGTGATTAATTCCCCTTGAAAACTGAGGGTCCCTGGGGTCAACTTGCCCACCAGGTACCTTCAGTAAGCGCCACACAGCAAAATTTCAGAGAGGTGGTTTGAGGCCACGCCCCCTTATTACACCACTTTGCAAACGCGCCTCTTGGCGCACTGCTGCTCGGGGATGAAGATTGTTTATTTTCACTTTTTTTTTTAACAAGGGGAGCAGCGTGTCCCCCTATCTTTTACATTTTTCGGACCCTAGGGACCCCATCCCCCAGGGCCTGACCCCTTTCTACAATTTGTTTTATGAAAACGGGAAGGCCGGTTTTGGCCCCGGAGACCCCATCCCCCGGGACATAGCCAGACTTTGTTTTTTTTCTTTATTATTACTTGGAGGGGGGCCGTGTGCCCCCCCTCCTCAGGCCAATTTTAGCCCTGGGGATCCCATCCCCCGGGGCCGGCCTTTGCGTGTTTTTAAAAAACAAAAAAATAATTACTTATTGGTGAGGGGGCTGCATGGCCCTCCTCCCATGCCACTTCTGGCCCCAGGGCCCCCATCCCCTGGGGCCTGGCCTCTCCGTTGTGGACTGTGGGTGGAGCCCCAATGCCCCCACGGTCCCGCCAGTTCCCCTCCTCCTGCAGGAGCCGGCATGGCTTTTGAGCATGGGGAGCTGCTAACATGCTGCTCCCCTTGCCCAAAAGCAATTCTGCTTTGCTTCATTGAAGCGAGAGCAGGTTTCCCTATGACAGTAAGTTTTTTCCAGAAAGCAGGGTTTGCTATGACAGGGCGGAAGCCGTGCTCCCTCCCTGCCATAGCAAACAGCAATGGCCCGGGGTGGGCACCCTGGGACATTGCAGAAGACCTGGGGAGGTGGGGTCCCCGGGGCTGCAGGGGGGCCGCGTGCCCTCCGCCTCCATTAGAAAAGCCCCAGGGAGGTGGCAGTCCCCGGGTCAGCGTTGGGGGGGTGGGACCTCCCACGCATTAATTTTTTAAGAAGCCCCGGAGAGGTGGCGGTCCCTGGGGCTGTGGGGGAGCTGTGTGCCCCCTGCACATAATTAGCATAGCCCCGGGGAGGTGGCGGTCTCCAGGGCTGCAGGGGCCCCCCGCTATTTCATTTTAGCATTGCCCCCGGGACCTGGCCCACCCGGGGGCCTCATTAAAATTTTAAAAATTTCGGCGGAATTTGCGACCTCAACGCGAATTCTGCTGTTTAAAAAAGAAAATGCTGTTTTGGGCCCTGGGGGTTCTTGTAGGACCCCCTGAGCAGGCGGCAGGTGTTTCTACTCTGCCCCTTTTTCTTCTTTTTTAACCTCTGTATCACTGTTTTCTTGTGACTTGGTTCTACCAATCCACAAGATGACTGCCAACACTTCCTGGTTTGGAGTGTTGGCAGCCACTCGGAGTGAAGCTCGTCCTCGGTGCTCAGATATCGATATTTTTCTTTTTCGAATTTCTCTGAAACTAGTTGAAGGGATTTACACCATTTATCAAAAAGGTCTCTTTCTGAACCAAGACCTACCTTTTTGCCAAATGGTGTTATTCTGTTCCGCAGTTCGGGCTGTAGCCTGTTCCAGTTTTGCCTATGGAAATTAACATGGGGAAAACACGTTTTGGGACCCCCCCTTTCTTCTCGGCCCCCGCTTGACGATTCACCCCGAAACTTTCAAGACAGGAGTTGACCGGAGCGCCCCATTAGTTTTGAAAATTTGTTAAGATTTGTCAAACGGCGCCAAAGTTATTGGCAAAACAAAAAATGCTTTTCCTATGGAAACTAGGTACTAACTATAACTACCTAATGGTGACAGTCAGTTGGAAGAGAGAGAGAAAGAAAGAGAAAGAGAGGGAGAAAGAGAAAGAGAAAGAGAAAGAGAAAGAGAAAGAGAAAGAGAAAGAGAAAGAGAAAGAGAAAGAGAAAGACAAAGACAAAGAGAAAGACAAAGAGAAACAGAGAGATATCACCCAATGGCGGTCGCCACTCTGTAGTGATAGTTAGGACCGCGTTTCCATAAGAAAATGATTTTTTGGCTTACTAATAACTGTCAAAAGAGAAAGGACAGGGGAACCCTACTCACTAACGGAACCAGGGTAATGGTTATATAAAGGGAAACAACGGTTCCTGTGGACTCATAAAAAATGATTCAAGCAATATAATTTGCACAACCGCAATAAAAAGAGGGTTGAATAATGTCAGAGGGGAAGGAACCACCAACACATTTGTACAATTATGACTTGTTTTATAAACACAACAGATTATATACATTGTTTAAATTTACAATAGAACAGATATTTGTGCACTGTGTCCCAAAGTGAAAAATTGAACCTAATCGTAAGTGACAGGGTGTATATTTGTATACAAGGTTTCCATAAATCTTAAAAGGCAACCATTCTTGTATAATTTCTTTGTAAACAGCAACTGTATACGCGCTGGGCAATGGTTCGCTGTTTCAGGTCGTCGACGGCGTTTCGACCCTCTATCAGTACGGGGTCTCCTCAGAACTAGTGATGCAGGGAAATCTATAATGAAATAATAAGAGCATAAGGCCCATGTACCGGAACAAAGGCGAGAAATAAAAAGGGGGACATGGAGTGTGAATTACCTGGATTGCTTAATGCGCAGCCTTGTGAACTAGTGATGTGCCACAAGTGAGAAGTGAAAGGGTATTACTCACAAGAGGACCCGTCTGGGTACTGCTGGGGGGAAATGAGAAAAATCACACTGCAGACGAACTAAGATGGCAAGTAATAGATGCCGCTACTCTACCAGAGAGGGGAGGTGACATTACACACATACTACAACGCAATGAGTGTCGTTGGATTGACAGGGTCAACTCAATAGATGATGGTCTTAACTCTGCTGAGGAATGGAGGGGGTATGTCACCACCCTCCAACAAGAACTTAAGATTGATTATTCGTGTACTAATCCAAGACCAAAGGTGAAATGCCATTTTGGTATGAAATATGAAGTATTTTAATGTTCACTGTTTAATTGTATCTCTCACACTATTCCTAACAAATGGTTTACTTATACCAAATCATATGTAATGTAATATGAAGTTCTCTCAAAAATATGATTTTTGTAAATGATGACTAATAATTATGATACTGTCCTTTATCATGATCAAAATTCCTCTATCTGTTCTCTTTGCATAAGAATTTAGTTAATGCCTCACAATATTACATGCCTCACAATATCACTTGCATTTAACAGCAGCGCAGCATTTACACTTGTGCCACAAGAACACGGACGTCTTTCTTTACTTTCTATCCTTCACGGATACTGAGCACCGGATTGAACGGTGTTTTCCACTATCCCTAGCAAGGCCTGCTGGTTCTCAATGCAGAAAGGCGGGAAACACTGCATAAAGGAGCAGTCTTCCAAAGCGATCACTGTCATTGTACCGTCCTTGAAGGGGACTCACGCAGCTTGGGAATACAGATGCTGTTATTCATCGCGCACAGAATATCATCCAGGTAAGAATAACTATAACTGAAGAACGCAATACCTTATGCTCACCGCCTTCTCTAGAATCCAACCTCCCCTTTTATTAAATCCATAGACCGACACAGTGCATTGTCACTGTTTCCAGAACTTACCAGGGATTAACCATACCGCTATGGCTATAGCGAGTGGATGCAAAGTGCCGGTCGGCCACACCGCACCCCTGACTGGCAGCCTTTCCTCACACTGAGGTAAGAACACCTTTTGAATCAAAGTGCATCACATATCCTGCCCTGTCTCACTGCTTTCCCTTAACCATACTCTCCTTCTCTCCCATTTCCCCCCGGCAGTACCCAGACGGGTCCTCTTGTGAGTAATACTCTTTCACTTCTCACTTGTGGCATATCACTAGTTCACAAGGCTGCGCATTTAGCAATTCAGGTAATTCACACTCCATGTCCCCCTTTTTTATTTCTCGCATTTGTGCCAGTACATGGGCCTTATGCTCTTATTATTTCATTATAGATGTCCCTGCATCACTAGTCCTGAGGAGACCCCGTACTGATAGAGGGTCGAAACGCCGTCGACAAGCTGAAAGAGCGAACCATTGCCCAGCGCGTATTATGATATACAGTTGCTGTTTACAAAGAAATTATACAAGAATGGTCGCCTTTTAAGATTTATGGAAACCTTGTATACAAATATACACCCTGTCACTTACGATTAGGTTCCATTTTTCACTTTGGGACACAGTGCACAAATATCTGTTCTATTGTAAATTTAAACAATGTATATAATAAGTCTGTTGTGTTTATAAAACAAGTCATAGTTGTACAAATGTGTTGGTGGTTCCTTGCCCTCTGACATTATTCTACCCTCTTTTTATTGCGATTGTGCAAATTATATTGCAGGAATCCTTTTTTATGAGTCCACAGGAACCGTTGTTTCCCTTTATATTACTAATAACTGTGGCACGGTTTGACAATTCTTCACAAGACTTTTTTTTTAAAAAGTTCATCCTCCTTGGCCTCTTCCTGGTAATGTTAGGAATTATCCGTAAAGTGGGGGCTGAGAAAAAGGGCAGTATCAAAACTTGTTTCTAATGTAATTAAACAGCATTACAGTCAAAACAGCATAACGGAATTACACCAAAACATTGAGGAAAGCTAGGTCCTGGTCCAAAAAGCGTCTTTTTTTGTAATTCGGTGTAGTTCCATTCCATAGTTTTGGAGAAATGTAGGTGAATTTTTGTTTTTGTTTCAGGCTGTGGAGGATCAACAGATCTGAAAGATCTAGAGATAAGAGCCTGTCGCTACACCAACAAAGATGTGGACGCTACACCAACAAAGATATGGACGTAGCCATTTTAGTAATCGAGCACTCAGTCTCCTATCCTGATTTTTTTGTTAAACATATTGTGGGGTAGGGCAAAGTTATCTTGTCTCTCTGGCCCAGGGTTTATCTGTCTCTCTGGCCCCGATCGCTTGGTGGTGGGGGGTGCCCAGAGGGACAATGGATCAGCCGAGGATTTACGATCTGCTGTCCCATGTTTTTTTAAAGTGCAGCCTACCTCACTTTTTGAAAATAAGCCCACCTGGGTGGGCCTGAACTTGTGAGCAGGAGTCAGCATTTTCTATTTGATTGTGTGGAGGACTATGACCCGACCTTGAGCCTTCTGGAGATGGGTTCGATATTTAAATTATTGGAGGGGAGGCATGAATCCCCCTCACTGAGCGTTAAGAATGTCCCAAGAAACCCATCCCTTGGGGGTCGAAATTTTAAATTTTGGTGAATTAGGCATTTGCCTCCTCCTCCCCATGCCGTACACCGGCCTGGGCAGAACCCCCATCCCCCATGGTCCGATGACTGCTGCAGGGTTTCAGTACCCGAAAGCCCCACGACACTGATGTGTTCCCAGCTGAGGAGAGTGCAGGCAGGGAACCCAACCTTTATTCCCTGTCCACACTCTCCCTGGCAGGGAACACAACTTTTTTCCTACCCAGCCTGGAGCAGAAAAAATGCTGCTCTCACCCTGGCAGGAGCAAAGTAAAAGGGCTGGCTCACGATGGCAGAGCAATGTTTCCTGGCTGGGGAACTGGCAGGGACCTTGGGGCTTCCCCAAAGGCCACCAACATATGAATATGCTGTGGGTGTCCCAGGTGAGCACTGGTGCGCCCATTTAAAAAACTAAAATACCCCAAAAAAACAGAATAAAATGAGTGGCAGGAGCCACTCATTTATTATTCACTGCTCCATGCAAGAGTCGCCCTTAACGCCCTAGAGCTTTTGTAAATAAATGTTTTTATTTCTTCCTGGTTGAAGACATCAGTCCCACAAATCAACTTAGAGTACTAATATAGTGACTGTGGACACTCAAAAACTGAGTCCTAGATCAATGAAAAGTTAAAGGGTTCTGTTACAAGAATTCTCAAAATCAAGCATTAAAGAGAAATGCTAAATATATGCCATGAAGGCTCAGATACAGAATAAATAGTCAGAAATCAGAATTACTCCAAGTCCTAATAAGCAACATGTCAGGTGAGAAAACCGAAAAGTGGTTAAGTTCTGTCAGATTCACGAAGAACACTGACCACATCTGTAGGGAAAAAGGAAAGTCTCCTGGCTCATCGCCAAAACCAAGGGATTTATACACATTTTACGAATAAGCAAAAACAACATATTCGGCATGGCATGACCAGTTATAACACATATTGAAATTATCAGACTGGAGATCATCACAAAAATAGTCATAACCCATTTCTCATATACGGGAAATCTTCCATTAGCTTCCACAGCAACAGTGCGGTTCAGAGATGGGGAAAACAATATTAAACATTTTCAAATTAAGAATCATACACCAGTGTGCAATCAAACCTGCATCAGAATTTCAAGTGAGAGTGTCCTTCAGAATTTTAACATTATGAACACGAAGAAAGCTTAATTCACAATGCATGCTCTCTAAGAAAAATAACAAATTGTGTCACATGTCCTGTGCTCTGTGAAAACTGTGAGTGGAGAAGACCCGAGGGGGTGTACTGATTGGGAGGGGTAAGGAGAAGGAGCAAGATAAGCATAACACCAAATAACATCCATATTTTATAAAATGGCATCTCTGTAAAAATGTGGCCTAATTATCTAAGTTATTAAACACAATTCTAGACTTCTAAATAAAATTGTTTCAAGTGCAACATTAGTATTCCATTGGGTACAACAATAGTCATTTAAAAAATAAATTTGTATTCACAAATAGATTGTCAGCTAAAATTGGATATTTTAAAAAATAAATTTTTAGCACTTGTACTGTTTGAACCATTCTGGTAGGCATGGGGCATCTTCATATGTGTAACAAAACAAAAAGTTCCTTACAATAAACCAGTTGGATACATACCTGGATTTGGAATGGGGAACAGTGCCGCCAATCAGGTAATCTGCGCCACCAATTCCACATTGGAAATTAGTCCATCAGAGGTCCTAGATGGTAGATCAATGATAAACGTGGACTTCAGAATTCTAAGGCCTAACACCTATCCCCTTCTCTTCCACCCTATCCACACCATAAAACAGCAATGTATGCCTATCACTATTGTGCGTGTCTTTGAAATGCCTGACTACCTGGTACGTTTAGTAATTGCTGTCAATGCAAAGCATGCAAAAATGGTAGCAATGTCCACACATAATGGGTGCCAATTAATAATGGGACCCAAAAAATGACAAGGTCGCCACTTGCAACTGTTAGAGCGCAATTTTGCTCTTTAAATTGTAGGAGTGCACTATAATCATGGGTAGTTCGCATCTGCATATAATCCTTTATGGTGCTCACATTGGGTCATTAGATTGTGTACTGTAATAATGTGAAAATGAAGTGTTAGGTGTATTCCAGAGTAAGCACGAAGAAATCAGCATTGCAATTACATGTGACTAGATGAAAACCTTAATGTGTAGAATGGTACATGTGGCTAAAGAATATTTTCATAATTAGTGTAATGCGTTGATTTAAATGTGCTCAATAATAATGTTCATTTGTATGTGTGCCTTACGAAATTATGTGCTGTTTCTTATGTTGACCGATTTCTGCAGGCCTGAATTATATTTCTCCCTGGAAGCTCTCGTATTAGACTCGTGAGTGAATTTCATTTCATGTGCATGCGGAATCTGTTCTTTATCACGTTTCTGTTGCAGGTAGAAAAATTAATCCTTGTTAGTTGGAATAATGTCTTTGTTTTAGAAGTTAGGCTTCGGGAGGAGAAGAAACATTGAACGGCGATGTTGATAATGAGGGACAATGTTCTTTCTCATCGGAGAGGCCTGGAAATCAAGGTCATGGAACCAAGGCCTGGGAGCATTGCTGCCGCATGGAAAATTGCCTACAAGGAGGTGGCTTGCTTGGATTGGGTGATGCCGCAATGTATTCTGGAACGCTACCTGAAGCTCTTGTATTGAAGTTAGGGACATAGTCCAGGGACTTCTGCTTTTGCCTTGGGAGAGAGAGCATCTTAGAACGAGCTCTGTAGCTTTATGCTACTTGACCCATTCAACGTGAATGGACTTCGTAGGAAGCCCTTATATGCTGACGGAACTTGCCTGGGAAATGCTAATTAGGGATGTCACGTTAGTGGCAGTGTAGGGATAGACTAATTCTTCAGAGTCTTAGTTCATTGGGGCAGTAATGAGTAAATGGCCAATGATTTTCCTCCGCTCCACACTTTCATGCAGACAAAAAGAGACATTGGCATAGGGTTCCAGAGTAAATCTAAAACGTGGAACCCGGCTCCTTCGCAATCTAAGCTTTGGTTTCTTCATTGAAGTTCAAGGTTTTTGAGCATAGCTTATGACTGTGTGTTGTAGAAGGTTGGATGCAGGCACTGGATGCATTCCCAAGGGCGACTAACACCCCTCCACAAACTGCCAACCGCCCTTGCTTCCCAACCCCTCACAGTTGCACAATTTAGACACCCATCCCCCAATTTCTTTTTTTTTTTTACAGCACAGCAGTACTTCCATAGTACCACTGCACAACCAGCACTCTAAGTTAATGCGGGACACTACTTGCTTCACTTGTGTACACTTGCACAGTTCTGCTGTATGCAGCAATACTCCTGCAAGACCTCCTGGGAGGGCTTCCTGGGTCCTGAGGAAGTAAAGCAGGACTTGCAGCAAGAAAACCTTTTTGTTTACCTTTGGCTCGGGGGGTGGGAGGGAGCTAACCTACCCTCTTGCATATTATTTTTTAAAGAAACTAAGGACATGATGACCAAGTCCCTGAGTCCCAAAATGACGGCCGCAACACTTCAGTTGATGTTGTGGCCAACCAATCAGATTGCTCAGTTTTGTGTGACCAGTACCGTGTCTGAAAGGTTAAAAACCCCTCTGGCCAATCAGAGTGGTTTATTTTTTGAATTTGCAGTACCACTGGAGTACTGCAATACCACCCATTCAGATATCACTATGTTTTGCCCTTTAATTTAGGAAAAACAGCTGAAAAGATTTACACCAAATCACATAAAGCACACGTCCTGAGTAAAGATCTAGCTTTCTGCCACATTTGGTGTAATGCTGTTCAGCCATGCTTTTCGGTATTGCTTCCCAAAAGTCCTGAGGGAAATTGCATGGCAAAAAGTGTTACGGGACCTGCTCTTTTTCTTAGCCACCACTTGACGGATCACCCCTAACCTTTCCAGGGAAGAGCAGAAGTGGAGGAACATTTTTTTGGGCAGTTTTGCGAAGTTTTATCAGATGGCGCCAACGCTTTTAGCAAAACAAAAAAAAGTTCTACTTGTGGAAACTCCAACCTTGCTGACTACATCAGGGTTCTCCAAAGTCGGTCCTGATTGGGCGGATCCATGCCAGATTTTTTAGATAACTACATTTATTTAAATGGGGAAGAAAGAGGGGGAAGGGGGAAAGAAAGGATGAAAGAAAAATTAAAAAAAAGACAGGAGGGAAAGAGAAAGAAAGAAAGAAAAAGAGGAAGAGAAAGAGAGAAAGATTTTTTAATGAATGTTTTAATTACAAAAGCTTTGCAGACAACTAAACCTGCCAGGCAGTCCTAAGAGGATGTGACACAAATTATCCACGTGCAAGTCTTCCACATCTAGGGTTTTCAAAGGGAGTAATCAACACAAAACCCATGACTACTTAGGGAATCTTTAATATTACTTTTAACAAACTATCTAACGGCAGGGTGAAATACCAAGCCACCTTTGAAGGGCCATTGGCTTTAAAATAGTTATTTCTCAATAAATAAGTCGGTTCTACTTAATTTGTTGGAGCATTTCATAATACTCAAATCAGACATATGGTATCTGACAAAACTTTTCCTAATAAACCAATTAGGTCTACAACCTTTAAAATTGACTTGTCACTCGAACTTCTGATCTGCTATAATGTGCATAAACTTATACTCCAGACAACCATCAGCCATGCAATCTTAAGACTGTAAATAACAATTCGCCCTTAAAGGCCTATTGGCTTTATTATATGCGTTTCACAAAAAATTTGTTAGGCCTACTGCCTTTATCATCGTAACTTTTCATAACAAACAAATCAAACCCATGGCACTGGACTTTTATTAATGAAACTATAAGGCCCATCACCCTTATCATTCGCATGTCACCATAACTAACTCAAACCTATTGAGCATAAATTTTCCACAAGGCGATCATCAAGTCAAAAAAAAAAATATATATATACACGATTACTGTTGGCAAAACAAACTACAATCGGATTAAGAGGGAATTAACAAGGATTCTCGTACTGCAAATCTTCTAGGGGGGGGGGGGGGGAGGGGTGATTTAACACCACCAAAATGCGTGCCTACTGCAGTAATCTGAGATTCTAATACTGGTTTTTAGGCTGTAACACAGTGTAATATCAATCCATCTCCAACTCTCTATTGATTATATCATATAATTTTCATAATTCTTTTAGGCATACTCCTTTTGTCATAACTTTTCATAATAAACAGATCTGACCTATGGCTTTGGTCTTTGGCTGGTAACCATTAGCAAATCAGTCTTGCTAAATTGATCACATATTTCTCTACAACAAAAAAATGGCAATGCAAGAACTCTCTTTCAGTGAAAGAACACCCTTTTTGCCTAATCAAAAGCAATCCGTTTTGCTTCCTAAATCTAATTTTCTGTTGATGATATAAAGCAAGTAAATGCGCTATTCAAAGATGTGTAGCTTTGAGTTATAACAACTATGTGCGGTTTTTCCAAGAATCAAGCCACTGCTTAATTTCTTCAATATTGAACCCATACACAAGTACATTATTTAGTACACATAGGTCATTTAAACGCCTCTTCAGGCATGCAGTTTTGTAATTTAAAAAGCTACGCTGCAGCTGCTATACTGGGTTAAACTAGGAGAGCTCTGGTTTTGTCCATCTCGGTTGTACACGGGGCACAAATTAATGTAATTGATATTTAAGTCTGTTTATCATTCATCAAAACGTAAACAGGATTACAAAACTACTTCCGCTCAATGACCAGGACGATTCATGGGGCTCACCAAATGCAGATGAAAATACTGTTGATAAAAATGCTGAATGCGTTTATAAGCTATAAAATTAAAAACAATACCTTGAGAATTATCCGGGCTGTTAACAATCATTAGTCCTCTCCAAGGCAGCCTCAGGTGAAAACATTTCCCAGCCATGCCATTTGCAGCCGTCATACTTCGAAAATATGTTTCTTACTCATCATAGCAGCAAAGAACCAGCGAACGCTCAATCCAAGTGCCATTGAAAGTATTTCTGTAAAACACTATTAGTGTTTCACTGTTTCACTTTTAAGCGCTTGGAAGCCTCCCCAAATGTCGTGGATCACTGGTCTAAAAACTAAGCGAAACAGCCCTGCCCGGCTTGTTTTGGAGACTGCGGTCACCAGGTGCAGAGTGGTGAAAGTCAGTGCGGAAAATCACCTCAGGGCTCAGGCAGCGGTGCACAAAGTCACGAGCATCGGCTTCAGCCAATCGCAGACGTTCATTAACTCTGCTTGGGGACAGCACGCGCACAGGCAAATGCAATATGATTTCTGTATAAACGAAGTGCCACTATTACCCAGGGGAGCTGCAAGAAAAAACTCCACTACTTATTTACAAATGGAGATTATCAGACAAGAGAGCCTTCCCTGTCAAGATAAGTTTGGGGGAATTATCCCCTTCCTATTGTCAATTAATTTTATTTACATTGGGCCAAATGGCTGATTTTAAAGCCCATTGTGTGAAATTTACGTGATTGTGTGAAATGTCAGGGAACTTCCTCGAAATTATGCCTAATTACATTTTATTTATTGGTATATGTTAGCGTAAAATGTGTTCTCGTATCTATTTTCGAGGACACGTTTATTTCATGATAAAACAAGCATTTAAAATGCAAAATGTCTCGCCCTCGTTTAGCAATCGCTTTTTAGTGTTTTTCAAACTTTCATGTACATAACATGCATATGTATGCATATATCTATATGTATGCATGCATATATTTGTATTTATGAGAGGTAGAGAGTAGAGAGTAGTAGAGAGAGCGTTAGAGAGGTAGAGACTAAAGTGAGCATTAGCGAGTGAGTTGTAGTGAGTAGTAGAGTGTGAGTAGTAGAGAATAGTAGAGTGAGAAATAGTAGAGAGTAGTACAGAGTGAATAGTAGAGAGTGAGTAATAGAGTAGTAGAGTAGTATAGAGTGAGAGTAGTAGAGACTAGAGAGTAGTAGAGAGTGAGTAGAGAGTAGTAGAGTAGTAGAGACTAGTAGACAATGAGTAGTAGACAATGAGTAGTAGAGAGTGAGTAGTACAGAGTAATAGAGAGTGAGTAGTAGAGAGTGAGTAGTAGAGAGTAGGTAGTAGAGTGAATAGTAGATAGTGAGTAGTAGAGAGCGAGTAGTAGAGAGTGAGTAGGAGAATAGTAGAGAGTAGTAGAAAGTGAGTAGCAGACTGAGTAGTAGAGAGTGAGTAGTAGAGAGAGAGTAGTAGAGAGTAGTAGTAGAGAGTAGTAGTAGAAAGTAGTAGAGAGTGAGTAGTAGAGAGTGAGTAGTAGAGAGTGAGTCGTAGAGAGCGGAGTGAGTAGTGAGTAGTGAGTAGTGCGTAGAGAGTTGTAGAGAGTAGTAGAGTTAGTAGTAGAGAGTAGTAGAGAAGTAGATAGTAGTAGAGAAGAAGAGAGTAGTAGAGAATGAGTAGTAGAGAGTGAGTAGTAGAGAGTAATAGAGAGTGAGTAATAGAGAGTGAGTAGTAGAGAGTAGGTAGTAGAGAGTGAGTAGTAGAGAGTGAGTAGTGATGAGTAGTAGAGAGTAAATAGTAGAGAGTAGTAAAGAGTAGTAGAGAGTGAGTACTATAGCATAGTATATAGTAGAGAGTAGCAGAGTATCAGAGAGCGAATAGTAGTGAGTAAGTAGTAGAGCGTGAGTAGTAGAGAGTAGTAGAGAGTTACTAGGAGAGAGAAGTGGAGAGTGAGTAGTAGAGAGTAGCAGAGAGTAGAGAGTGAGTAGTATAGATTAGTAAAGAGTGAGTAGAAGAGAGTGAGTAGTAGAGAGTAGAAGAGAGTGAGTAGGAGAGAAGTAGAGTGAGTAGTAGAGAGTAGTGAGTAGAGTAGTAGTAGAGAGTAGAACATCAAGTAGTAGAGTAGTAGAGTAGCAAACAGTGAGTAGTAGAGATTAGTAGAGTGAGTACTATAGAGTAAGTAGTAGAGAGTGAGTCATAGAGAGTAGTAGAGTAGAGTAGTAGAGTTTGAGTAGTAGAGAGTAGTAGTAGAGAGTGAGTAGGAGAATAGTAGAGAGTAGTAGAGAGTGAGTAGCAGACTGAGTAGTAGAGAGTGAGTAGTAGAGAGAGAGTAGTAGAGAGTAGTAGTAGAAAGTAGTAGAGAGTGAGTAGTAGAGAGTGAGTAGTAGAGAGTGAGTCGTAGAGAGCAGAGTGAGTAGTGAGTAGTGCGTAGTGAGTAGTAGAGAGTGAGTCATAGAGAGTAGTAGAGTAGAGTAGTAGAGTTTGAGTAGTAGAGAGTAGTAGAGAGTGACTAGAGAGTAGAGAGTAGTAGATAGTAGTAGTTAGTAGAGAGTGAGTAGTAGAGAGTATTAGAGAGTGAGTGGTAAAAAATGAGTAGTAGAGTTCGAGTAGTAGAGAGTGAGTAGTAGAGAGTGAGTAGAGAGTAGTAGTTAGTAGAGAGTGAGTAGCAGAGAGTAGTAGAGAGTAGTAGAGAGTGAGTAGAGAGTAGAGAGTAGTAGTTAGTAGAGTGTGTAGTAGAGAGGGAGTAGTAGAGAGTGAGTAGTAGAGAGAAGCAGAGAGTGAGTAGTAGAGAGTGAGTAGTAGAGAGAGTAGTAGAGAGTAGTGAGTAGAGTAGTAGTAGAGAGTAGAACGTCGAGTAGTAGAGTAGTAGAAGTGAGTAGCAAAGAGTGAGTTGTAGAGATTAGTAGAGAGTGAGTAGTATAGAGTGAGTAGTATAGAGTGAGTAGTAGAAAGTAGTAGAGTAGTGTAGTAGAGAGTGAGTAGTAGAGTTTGAGTAGTAGAGAGTAGTAGAGAGTGACTAGAGAGTAGAGAGTAGTAGTTAGTAGAGAGTGAGTAGTAGAGAGTAGTAAAGAGTGAGTAGTAGAGAGTGAGTAGTAGAGAGTAGTAGAGATTGAGTAGTAGAGTATTAGAGTGAGTAGTAAAGAGTGAGCAGTAGAGTTCGAGTAGTAGAGAGTGAGTAGAGAGTAGAGAGTAGTAGAGAGTAGTAGTTAGTAGAGAGTGAGTAGTAGATAGTAGTAGAGAGTGAGTAGTAGAGAGAAATAGAGAGTGAGTAGAGAGTAGTAGTTAGTAGAGAGTGAGTAGTAGAGTAAGTAATAGAGTAGAAGAGAGTGAGTAGTAGAGAGTAGTAGAGAGTAGTAGAGAGTGAGTAGTAGAGAGTAGTAGAGTGAGTAGTAGAGAGTAGTGAGTAGAGTAGTAGTAGAGAGTAGAAAGTAGAGTAGTAGAGTAGTAGAGATTAGTAGAGAGTGAGTAGTAGAGTGAGTAGTAGAGAGTGAGTAGCAGAGAGTAGTAGAAAGTAGTAGAGTAGTAGAGAGTCAGTAGTAGAGTTTGAGTAGTAGAGAGTAGTAGAGAGTGAGCAGAAAGTAGAGAGTAGTAGAGAGTAGTAGTTAGTAGACAGTGAGTAGTAGAGAGTAATAGAGAGTGAGTAGTAGAGAGTGGGTAGTAGAGAGCAGTAGAGAGTGAGTAGTAGAGCGTATTAGAGAGTGAGTACTAATGAGTGAGTAGTAGAGTTTGAGTAGTAGAGAGTGAGTAGAGAGTAGAGAGTGGGCGAGGGTAGATGTGACGGTTCAGATGAGGTGGCCAGATTGTTGGGGGGGGCTCCGCACGGCCTCTGATTAGGGTGACCAACCGTCCGTAAATTTCACGGACAGTCCGTAATTTCCGGCGTCTGTCCGTTGTCCGTGAAGGATTCTTTAACGGACGCCATTTGTCCGTAATTTTAACCGGACACCGGTCGCACCACCCTAAAGCCGGCACAGCTTCCACCCACCACCCTGCTTGACTCCGATGCTCTGATGCAGTACCAAAGCTCAGATACCCAGCAGCATTGGAGAGGCACAGCGGGATGGCGACCCTCACACCTTCAGCCCTAGATGAGCTGTTAAGAGGTGTTTGAAGGTGACTGAGAGGGAGGGGCTGCAGCTTCAGGAGCAGGGGCATCTATTCAGATGCAAACAGCCCTGAATGCATCATATCTCTGCAATTTAGAGGGGCCTCACACATTCCCTTCCTGCCCAGGGCCCCAAACATCCTAGAACCGGCCCTGATTACCCCGAGGCAGCACATGGTTCTCTTCACAGAGCTTAATTACTGTTACTAAATTGTAATCAAACCTCGGTTCTTCAAACATGCAGTCTATAATGTAATAAAATAAAGAAATGGCACAATCGCACCAACACTGATTAACAAAGAATGGAGGACAATCAGTTAAATCAGTTCTCTTGCAGTATCTCCTTTAAGTACTGTACATCACAGTGGGGGTGGCAAAACTAACATTTTAGAAAGAGAGCCTGTCCTCTCGTTGTCTTGTCCAGGAGGGGGTGAGGAGCCCTACCCCACCCTGGAAGAGACCAAGATGATACTAGAATATTGCATGCCCACCCCTGTGCCCTGGTGGATCCTGTTCCCCCTCCTGTGATGGCTCCTTCCCCCCTCCCCCAGTGATGGCTCCTGTCCCCCCATGTGGTGGCTCCTGTCCCCCCCCCCCTCCGCCTGTGATGGCTCCTGTCCCCCCCTGTGGTGGATCCCGTCCCTGCCCTGGGTGGCTTCTGTCCCAGTCCTGGAATGGCTCCTGCAGCGAGGGTGAAGTTCTTGGTGGGCCTCTTCTCAAAAAGGCTCAGCTCAAAATTAATATGAAAAGGTGAGCAAGTGAGTAAGTGAAGGGATGGGATGGGTGGATGGCTGGATGAATTAGTGAAAGGGTGAATGGACGAATGAAAGATTGAATAGATGGCTGAGAGAGGATGGATGGATGGATTGATGAGTGAGTGGAAGGATGGATGAGAGAAAAGGTAACTAACTGGATGTATGGGTGGAAGGGTAGCTGTATGGGCAAAAGGGTGGATGGATGAGTGAAAGGATGGATGAGTGAAAAGGTGGATGATGAGTGAGTGGGTGGATGGATGAGTGAAATGATGGATGGATTGATGAATTGATAAGTGCAAGGGTGAATGGATGGAGAGACGAGTGAAAGGCGGATGTAAGGATGGATGAGTGAGTGAAAGGGAGGGTAGATGGACAAAAGGATGAATAGATGAGTGAAAGGATAGATGGATGAGAGAAAGGATGGATGAGTGATAGGGTCAATGGATGGATTCATGAGTGGACGAGTAGATGGATGGGTGGGTGGATGGATGGAAGGAAGGATGGCTAAGTGAAAGGGTCGATGGAGAGAGAGAAAGGGAGGATGGATGGATGACTGAAAGGGTGGATGGGTGGAAGGATGAGTGACTGGGTGGATGGATGAGTAAGTGAAAGGATGGCTGGATGGGTGAAAGGGTAAATGGCTGGATGGATGAGTGAATGGATGGATGGGTAGAAGAGTGGATGGATGAGTGTACAGATGGATAGGGTGAAAGGGTGGATGGATGGATAATGGATGGATGAAAAGATGGATGAAGGGATGGATGAGTGTAATGATAGATGGAAGGATACATGATGGATAGGTTTGCAAATGGGTGAATATGTTTGGACATGGCTGGGCTTACTTATATACTATTGCGCCACCTCCTCTGATGTGTCTGTAAAACTTACCTATTGTCCTGACGTTTTGTCCTGAATTTTGACCTCCTGTCCTGAATTTGTGTCCTGAATTTTGACCCTTTGTCCTGAATTTTTACACTCACCATCCTGAATTTGCACCAATGCCAGTTGGTCACCCTACCTCTGATTAACTTATATTTCACTAAAGAGCGCGTGTCTTCTTATCTCTGGGTGCTCCACATGGTGAATGCTGCTATTTCATTGAGGTTACAGATGATAACGTTCTCTGCTTGCCACAAGCCCATAATTAACGCTATAAGGCAATACCCAAGTTCATGAAAGAAAACGGGGACAAAGGACGCAGATGCTAAAATGCAGGGCTCGAGTCGGGGTACCACGCGGGTGGACGGCGTCCCCCCACTTATTTTACCAGGTTTTTCCGGGTGGACGCCGTCCCCCCTGCCCAAAAGCTGGACAGCATTGTGTGAGCAGAGAGCCCGGGTGGGAGGGAAGTTTCCCGTAAATTACCAAAGATATGCTAATATTTGTAATTGGAGACTTTAAGAGGCACCGGTGGTGTGTGCAGGCTGGAGTCATTGGGAGACGGAGCGAGCAGGCGTTGGCGGTTAACGCTTGGAATGTGTGTCCTTCTGTATCTTGTGCACTTTTGAGCACTTCGTTGTGCAACTGGGGCACCCCCTGGGGGAGTGGGGGGGACGGGGGGTTGCAAAGGACATCGAGGAACAGACCAGGGGTAGCAGTGCTGTGAAATGCCCCGTCATCTAAAGGCATATGAATACTCATGAGATTCCTGTTGTGACGTCACTTCCGGTGACAGCGTCCCCCCACTTCTTTTCATGAGATTCCTGTTGTGACGTCACTTCCGGTGACAGCGTCCCCCCCCCTTCTTTTCATGAGATTCCTGTTGTGACGTCACTTACGGTGACAGCGTCCCCCCCACTTCTTTTCATGAGATTCCTGTTGTGACGTCACTTCCGGTGACAGCGTCCCCCCACTTCTTTTTTTAGGACTTGTGCCCTGCTAAAATGGGAAAGTAAGTGAAAGCGCGGAAGAATTACGGGTAGATAGGGAAGTGGAAGAAGGTGGGCGGGGCGAAGCAAGGGCGAAAGAAAGGCAGGAATGCTGATAATAAAGGATGAAAAGATGGAAGCGCGGCAGCATGGTTAACGCGCGAGGGAATAAGAGACAAGCCGATCGATAAAGTCGCTGCCCAGAAAGGCGCCCGGTGAGGGTGGATGTGACGGTTCAGATGATGCGGGCAGATTGTTGGGTGGTGGTGGGGGGGGGGCTCCGCACGGCCTCTGATTAAATTATATTGCACTAAAGAGTGTGTGTCTTATCTCTGCCGTTCCAGGGGAATAAAGGACAAGCCGATCGATATATAACAAACTCTGTGTATTTTCCATACCTCCCCTAGTCAGAGGTGAAAGCTTGTATAAAAGAATGTTGATGAGAACCCTTGGTGGCGAACGAGAATTGTTGGCGCCAGGTGCCTGCCCCTGCGGGGGATGTAAATAGATAGAATCTAGTGGCTATAGTACATTTGTGAACTGTTTATCAGTGGATCCGGAATCGGGGCAAAATGTATTTTGGTTAATTTATCTCAGGAGACACTTGCTGGACCCTCTGTGTGTTGCCTTCCTTGTTTCCTTTATGGCTGCCATTTCATTGGCTAGTGGTGTTTTGCTTGATTAAGCAGGTACGTCTTGGTTATACCAGGCAATTTGAGTGTGCCTCTCGCTCATCTCGAGGATGGGGTGTTTATGGGAGGGGGGGGGGGGCGGGATCTGCGACGTTGTGAGCGCACTATGAAGCTGTCGCTGACTCTTGCAACCCCCTCCGAATGTTCTGGATCCAGAGTAATAAATACCCTGTATTCCTATTGTTTCTGAGCCCAGAAGGCCTCTCTCTCGTCCGTGCTGCCTGCCTGCCTGGCCCGGTGATTCAGCACGCCTACTTCAGAGCCAACAGGTGAGGGCGCAGGGCCTAGCGCCGGGCTCTTGTGGTCTCTTCTAGAGTGTTATTTATGGAGAGCTCACAGTCTGAGCTGTTTCTACAGCTGCCTCGAGCTGTGTGTGTGTCAGTGCCCTGCGAGGCTAGAGAGGCAGGAGGGTGGGCGCATTGCCATCCTCGCCTGCGTTTGAGGCCTGTGGCACGATGGGTGTGCCGAGAGCTGCACCCTCGGTGCCGTGGCTCCACGCAGCTGGTTTTGCTCCAACCTTTGACTATCCTGGGCCAGGGCAGAATAGTTGGCACCAGTGCGCGCTGGGATTATGGCACGAGATGTGTGTTGGCCAAGTGCGGACTCTTGAAGCCTGCTCGAAAGGGTTCTGAATTCCGTTCAAGATTCCAGCGCATTCATAAAGTGTCAGTGTGCTGGAATCTCGCGGCTTCTTCCTTACTTCCGTGAACATGGTTTTGTTTAAGCTGCAGATGTAACGATTTGGCTGTGGATAAATGGGATATTTTTGTGGTTTATCTGCAGGGCATGTTTTGTGCAATAAATCGGCCAACCTTTGCTAAATCCAACATAGGTAACGAACTGTGACTCTCACGTAATATCCACTGATAAAACTGATTTAGTGCTTTGAACCGATGTTGGTGTTCCATGCACCTTCTGCCTATTCTATAATAAATGTACGCTTTGTGGCAAACAGACCCGCAAGAATATGCTAACCACAGTCTGAAAAGGAAACCATCTGGCAGATCTCCTCTTTATTCAGTACCTGATGTACAACCAAGAGACCCCTGGCCAAGTCCTAGCACGGAGCCCTGGCCAAGTCCTAGCACGGAGGGAGCCATGGCCAAGGGATTAGCACCTGCATTTGGCACGTGATTATCCGGCACATAGCGCAGCCAGTTGTGCCTCAGAAACAATGTCATGATGTCTATCCTCAGGTTAGGTGCGGGGTTTGTAAAATGTCTCCCCAGTGCAGGTGGTGTCAGGATAGGTGTGTTTGAGATACAACATGATTACGATTATCGCTATTCTTCGCACTAACACTGTACGAATGTGGAATGAATGTGAGGCATGGAGTGTTACACTAGTATAAGCATAGACATACTGACACAAATCAAGATCAGTTATTGAGTACCATAGCCACCCCACCAACCATCTGTCACTTGATAGTATTATATGATGACAAGCACGTGAGTGGCACAAGTTTGAAAGCAATTGATTACCACTATGTCATAGACACATATTGGCACCAGTGGTTTATTAATTAGTTCCAGAGCACGCAATGTGGGACGAAGTCTGGAAGAAAAACATTGACATTACTATAAAATGTATGTTGTTTTTGTCTTTTCGTTTTTCTCTGTTGTCTGTCTTTTCTTTACAGATGGAGTACTACCCATGATTGGTAAATCATCAATCATTGTTACAAGGAGCAGCTACTCTGCCCTTGAATCGCATACAGGATAGGGAAACCCCCTTATATCCTGGCTCCTAGGGAGGCCAAAACCTAGCCCTGATGAAAGTCCAGGACCCATAAGGCCAGAATAGGACTGAAACATGTTGGCACTAGGGTCTTAGGACCATAAGACTCCTTATAAGACCCAACCTTTATTTTTTAGTTACCCAAACAGACCCAAGAATAAAGGGAAACCGGGGATCTGTTTGAGGTATTTTAATTTATTCAGCCCCCCAGGTCACCAACTTCTACCAAGAGCTCCCAATACTGTGGTTGAGCCCACCCCGACTTTTAGGCGTCGGGGTGACCCGATGATGAAGCATGACACCACTAGGGTGTGTGAGGGTAAATAAACAAAAAGGAAGACTTTTCCTTGCTCACCTGTTGGTGAAGACGTAGGTATTTACTCTAATTAGATCCTTCACATCTCTCCCCACTAACGTGCACCAATATCAACCACGGTTGATCCGTTAGAGTAATTTAAGTGAGTAAGTGTTTGAGATACAGACAGCCAGCTTCAGTGACCGGTGCTTGTAGCTTGATATCCTTGCAGTGTCTCTGTGAAGCTTATACTTGCCAAACCTTGATACAGAAAGCACACAGTGTATCACAAACTACCCAACACAGATGAGCTTCTGTCTGGGGGAGTATGGGGCGGAGTGACGTTGTTCACATGCACCGGGACGGCGACCCTAAAAAGCAAGCAATGCTCGGGAGGGGTAGCCTCGCGCCAGCTTCCTCAGCCCTGTCTGGGAAAGCGGAAGCACGCCGCCACGCAAGAGTAGGGACAAAAAAATGCGCGCGCGTGTGCACAAAGATGGCGTCGGGCTGTCCACATGCACATGCATTTATTTGTCCCTACGCGTGCATGTTTAGCTTTGCGGGCGGCGGAGCGGCCATGTTTGTCCATCTGGACGCGCGTTCATTCAGCTTTGGCTGAATCGATTACAAAAGGTCCTCTCCATGGCGAAGAGCAGCGCATTCGCTGCTATCGCCAGGCGAGACCTAAAAACGTATAGCGAGAAACGCAGGCAACACCTGCTTGTGTTCTACCAATTCACGTTAATCCAGTGTTCGCTGGAAAGTTCTGCCACAAACTGCATGTAATTATAAGACATGGTGTAATGGCATCATTTTGGTAAGTTTACCTAATAGGCATAACACGAAATTGCTGAATTTACGTCAGCGTGATTTAAATTTCGCCCGGGCCTAGCATTTTGCATAAAGTGTAATAGCACTCTGATCTTATTTTTGGTGTAATATATTTTTGTTACAGTGGGACCTTCACAGGTGCCATTGCATCAAAGGCAACAACACTTAAAGAAAGTTAAATCTGTGAGTCTACCCTAGGTTTTTTCCAAGACAACTAGTAAGGGAAAATGAGAGTTTGTGCAAGCAGAAAGAGTCTGCTGGCAAGTAGCAATTCACACACATCTGGGCAGTTCAAAAACGAACACAGCTCTGTCTGGAAATTTCCTACATTCTTGTGGAGCCCAGGACAAGGCATAATCAGTGGTACCAAATCAAGTCTTTACTGCATGGACAATTTCCTTGTCCTGGTGTACACTATTCGCTACAACAGACCTTTAACCCCTAAAAAGAAAATTGCACAGTTGAAGGCATTGTTCTCTTATATGGAATCTTGCCCAAACAAATTTGAACCTCAGAAGGCCCACTAAAGCAAAGACCACAAAATGAAAAAAGTTAATGTTATACGCTTACAACATGTTCAATTTATTGAGGGCATGCTCTAGCTAGTTTTTAATAAGCAGGTCATAGACTAGCATGAGACGAGTTAGGTTACTCGATTATGGCACAAACAATCCTAGTAAATGTCAGTTGAGTAGGATTTCTTGTTGTTCCGCTACACACATACCCATGTATGTTTGCATGTGCTTAATTGGCAAATGCATACATATAGATTTATGTGAGTGTAACCTAAAGATCACGTTAAATTCCCAGCAGGTCCACTCAGCTTTTCAATAGTCTGAATTACAGATACAGTTACGACTGATTTGATCATAACTATCACCTGTTAGCGGCCAGAAACCCAAACACGGTAGAGGGTGCTACATAAGTGTAGTTAATATTATCTCATACCCATGGAATTCCATGACAATTATGATGTACTGGCTTCTTTGAAGCTGGCTCTTTACATCACACAGGTACCATGGATTAAAATTAATTTCAAGACAAAAGATAAAACTTTGTATTAAAGCAACATATAGAAAGAAGACAGTCTAACTTGGGGGTTGATATACTATTCTACATCCCCAGGACTGCCTATATGTTTCATCCTCCACAGAGATGAAATAGCGCTCTGCTAGACCCGTCAGCCTTAGGGTGGTCTTCTCCTAAGCCTTTTTGCCTTCCTCTTCCATTTTTGCTGGCCTTAGTGTCATGTAGTTCCTAATAATACATAGGATCTGTGTGTTTAGACAACATAAACTAAAGGACTGATTCCAGACACCTCCAAAGGATATGTTCGCTTTTAGACCTTCTAGCTCACAGTGCCACGATAAGCCCCATAACCTTACCAAGGAGCAAATAGCACAAAGGTCAGTACCAAAACCGGTATGTAGAGCAAGCTAGAATGAACGGAGGTAAAAGGTCATTTAGATACTTAGGCCTATATTGGGGTACATTTGGGTTCATGACATCAGGACTCTGTGCACTTTACCATTGCTAACCAGTGCTAAAGTGCATGTGTTTACTCCTTAAAACATGGTAGTATTGGCTTATCTCCAATTGGCATAATTAATTTACTTATAAGTCCCAAGTAAAGTGGTGCTATGTACCCAGGGACTGTAAATTAAAAAACTACAAATAGGCCTGCAGCATTGGTTGTGCCACACACTTAAGTAGCCCTTTCAACATGTCTCAGGCCTGCCATTGGACCCTGTGCGTGCAGTTTTATACTGCCATGGTAAGCTGGCAGAATAAACATTTTGCTAGGCCCAAACCTTCCCTTTTAATATATACAAGTCATCCCAAAGGTAGGTCCTGGTCAGTCCAGTTGGCTGGGTGCATTGTATTTAAATTGTAGGGCATGTCTAAGTTTTACATGCCCTTGTAGTGAAAAATTCTTTATTTTTCACTACTGCAAGGCCTAAATCTCCCATGGAATAACATTGGAGTTACCTTAATACATTTTTAATAAGTGTATTTCCAAGTTGTAACAGGTAACCGGCTCATATTTGGTGTCTTTGGGATTGTAATAAAAAATCTCGTCTTATAGTAGAGTCAGATTGTAAATTATAATTTTGAAAAAGACACTTTTACTAAGTTGGCATTTTCTTGCCTTAGACATTGAGTGCCTGTAGTCTGTCTCTGGGTCACATGACTGGGCGTAGCTGACAGTTTAGCTTTGTGTATTCCTCTTAGACAGCCACACGCAATTGTGGTGTGCCTGGATGGGCCTTCACTGGCAGGATGGGAGGGTGGAGCTGGGCACAGCCCTTCTAACACTTGAATAGGCTGTGTCCTGCCTCCACACAAAGGGCTGCATACCCTCTGTATTTAGCCTGGAGCTAGGGCAGGTAAGTCAAGAAGGCGGTTGACTTCAAAGGGAAACCTCTAGAAGCTTCTCCCACTTCAAAGGCAGAACTGAGTATAAATGTTGGACCTCAGACACCAACTCTTCAGTACACTTCTGGACCTGTGAACACTCAGACAGGAAGAAGGAGTACTGTGCTGCTGAACGGACTGCCACTCTACTGGACTGCTGGTCTGGGTGAGAAGGGCTACACCTGCATCTGTTGAAGCCATGTAACCCAAAATGGCTTCAAGGACTAATTGCCTGGCATTCTGACAGGAACATCAGGGACTAAAGACACTTAACAACCTTGAAACGAGCACCTGGACTCTGCCGTCTGTGAGTCCTACCCTGCCAAGTAGTGCCTCCCCAGTCCTTGACCTTTGGAAGTGGGCCTGAAGGTACTCTGCCATCCCATCTGTGGACCCAGCAGAACTAACGCATCACCTCTACTGTGTGGTGCCGTCGGAGGGTCAAGTCTCAGAACAGAAGATGCAATATCCAAGGGAGCGAAGCTTGAGCCTTCCCTCCCCCTTGAGATATGGCCTCTCCCGCTATATGTAATATGCGGAAGAAGAGGGAAGTATCCCCAGGGGGCGAAGAGATGAGGCAGGACGACTAGGGAACATCCAGACCAATCACAAGCATGTGAGGTATGATTCTGAGGATAGTTCGCCTGCATCAATAGAGAAGAACAGAGAGAGAGAGGTTAAACAATTATATATATTTATATATAATCACAATGTATCTGAACCTTTAAACCAAACTAGGGCCTTGGTTGTGTATCTCCACATACTCACTAGGGTAATAATTGGCAGATTCTTGTGATAGCCTCATAGTTTCCAAGCAGCAAAACAAAAAGTAATCAACAGAAATTACTCCTGGATCAGGGTATATCTCCTTCAGGAAGTAAGTGGCCTTAAAAAACATTCTGTAGTGAAGGCAAACGTCTGCCTGATGATAAGAAAAAACGGAATGCTTGAAGGCTCTATTACAAACATAGAGCTAAATAAGGGTTTCAAACAATGGGAGCTCAAATTATAAGAGCGAAAGTAAAAAGAATACATACAGCGCAACCACACGCATAGACTAGGAACATAAGCAAGATAGTGCAGAAATTAGCGTTTACATCACCTTGCCGTCCATAGGCAATTTCTTAAGGATGTGCTTGCTCCGAGTCCAGCAGAATGCAGAGAGCCGGCACGCGAACGTAATTAGGCTCGCGAATGCCAGAAAAACAATCCAGCTAAGTCATGCGTTCGAACACGCACTGGAAGTCAGGAGGAAGCAGGAAGATCAGCGCGTCCTCGCACTCCACAGGAAACAAAGTTCAAATCGGCACAAAGTTCAAAACGGAACAAACGATAAAAAAATCACAGCGCGTCCTCGGGCTAATACAATGGAAAATCCAATAAAACCAAGGAACTGAAGATTTTCACCACGACACCGTGCTCAAGGGATTACAGGTCGTAATGGCGAACTCCAGCAAGCTAAAGGGTTCCAAGGAAATGGTATCAACAAGGATTGGCGTGATCCTCACAGGAAGCAAAGCCAAGCACCTGTGACAGGGTGCTGAAGGCTTATATGCTGGCACCATCAGCTGACCTCTACCAGTGTAGTATGGGAAGACACACAACCCCACCTCCATACGGATGCATTATGGGAGTGGTAGTTCTGGGTTTCTAAGCAAGGAAAGGGTACAGGATACTTGTCGTCCAACAGATCTCTCCCCTGATGGCCTCCTCACCGGTTTAGGTTTAGAGGGATTTTGAGCGTGAAACCTCCGTACCAACAAGGGAGCATGGACATTCTCAGCGGATTCCCATGTGCGATCTTCCGGGGCATATCACACCCAATCTACTAGATATTGTAGTCCACCCCTATGTCTCCTAGAATCTATAATGCATCTTACCTCATACTCCAACTCTCCATCTATGGTAATCGGTGGAGGAGGAGGCTCCGGACAGGAAGGAGGAATGTAGCTCTTAAGTAGAGAAGTATGAAAAACAGGATGTACCTGCATGTCTGGGGGTAGTTCCAACTTAATAGCCACAGGGTTAATTACACGTGAGATGGTGAAGGGCCCGATGTATCTGGTTTGCAATTTACAAGGACCTGTCAACCTAAGGTTTTTTGTGGATAGCCACACCTGATCTCCTTCATTATAGTCAGGGGCAGGACGTCAGTGTTTATCTGCTTGAGTTTTCATGGATTGCTGGCTTCATGCAGTTCTTGTTTGGCTAATTCCCATATGGATAAGAGGTGTGTATGGAGCTCTGCAACAACTGGTACTTTAGAGACAGAAGAGGGGAGAGAGAGAGAGGAAGAAACTTAGGATAACACCCCTAATTAAAATAGAAGGGTGATATTTTGGAAGCAGAATTCGTGGAATTGTTGTACGCAAACTCAGCCAAAGGAAGAGCTTGAACCCAATCACCAGAGGTGGTACTTATCAAACATCTGAGATATTATTCTAGGGTCTGGTTGGTTCTCTCCGTTTGGCCATCTGTTTGCGGATGGTACGCAGAAGAGAGGCGATGGTCAATACGAAGGGCCTTACAAAGTCCTTGCCAAAACTTCGAGACAAACTGTGGTTCCCTGTCAGAGACAATGACAGAGGGCAACCCATGTAACCGAACTATACCTTCAATGAAGGTGTCTAAGAGTTCTTTGGCGTTTGGCAACTTTTTTAGGGGAATGAAATGGGCCATCTTCGACAGCATGTCCACCACCAACATTATAGTGGTGAATCCTCGTATGGCTGGTAGGTCTGTGGTAAAATCCATGCTAAGGGAGGACCAGGGGACATCAGGGACGGGTAAGGGCTGCAACAGTCCTGCAGGTGCACAGTGTAATTACTTTTGACGAGCGCAAATAGGACAGGCTTTAACAAAATTCATAATGTCTTGGGACATGCCTTTCCACCAAAACCAGCGCTGGCAGGCTTGTAAGGTCTTCTCTCCTCCGGGAGGACCTACTAAAGGCAGGGTGTGACACCATTCCATGATTTGTTTTCGGGTATCATCCGAAGGGATAAACATGCGGTCTTCGTGATAGAACAAATTTTGCTCTATTTTGTTCAAAGGATCAGTCAACCATCTCTCACGATCCGATCAAGGGTGGCAAAAGCACGATCTAACTGAGTGGCAAAAGAGTAAGATATTTCACATATAGCAACAATTTTGTTTTCGGGTATAATGGGTACAGGTATCTCCACTGAGAACTTCTGATCTTTCCCCAAACGAGAAAGGTTGTCAGCTTTTCCTTGTTTTGAGCCGGGGTGAAAGGTGATAACAAAATCATACTCGCAAAAGAAAGAAACCCATCTCATCTGTCGTGGCGTGAGAGCTCTGGCTGATTTAAAGAACTGGAGGTTTCTATGATCGGAGTAAATGGTGATAGTATGAGGTGAACCCATAAGATAATGGCGCCATTCTTGAAAAGCCATTTTAATGGCTAGGAGTTCTCTCTCCCCTATGGTATAATTCTGTTCCGCTTGTGTCAATGTCTTAGAAAAGTAAGCTACCGGAGGGAGAGTTCCTGACTTCGGATCACGCTGTGATAGAACCCCACCTACGGCATACTAAGAGGCATCAGCTTCGACATAATAGGGTTGAGTTTCATCAGCGTGGCGTATGATGGGAGCAGAGATGAAGCTGTTCTTTAGTGCTTGAAACGCTCTTTCAGCTGCTTCATTCCACTCAAACACCACCCCTTTTTTAAAAGTCTAGTGATATGAGTAACGAAATCAGAAAAACAACTGAGAAATCTCCTATAGATATTTGCAAATCCTAAAAAAAATTGCACCTCTTTAACTGTTTTAGGACTATTCCACTTGGTTATAACGGACACCTTAGCACGATCCATATGTATGCCTGCAGGTGAGATCACAAACCCCAAGAATTCCACTTTCTGGGCATGAAATAGACATTTGTCAAGTTTGGCAAACAGGTGGTTATCCATTAATTTCTTTAAGATCAGCCGAACATGTTCTACATGCTCTTGTTCAGTTTGGGAATAGATTAAAATGTCGTCAATGTAGACAATGAAATATGTCCAAGTATTCTCTTAGGATACCATTTACAAAGAATTGGAATGCCGCCGGGGCATTGCACAAGCCGAAAGGCATGACGCAGTATTCAAACAATCTGAACTTGGTACGGAAAGCCGTCTTCCACTCATCTCCTTCTCTGACTCGAATCAAATGGTAGGCTCCCCTGAGGGGCGTAACACAGGCCCCCTCACTCTCAGCAAGGGAGACAACTACGCCTGCAAGCAAGCCTCTTCAGCCTTCGCAAATTAAAATAGTGCTCCTGTGCGCACAGCCTCCCCAAGTCCCCATGAATTAAACTATGCACACTTGCCATGGAGATGGCCTCTAGGCCTCCGAGGCTTCCCTCTCTTTCTGTCTCGTTCCTCAGCTAGTGAAAACCGAGACTTCAAGAAACGGGTATTACCCTCTCTTTCCTCCTTTCGTTTATTTGCTCCCCTGTGAAATGGATCCAAAAAAGAAAAACATATTTGATGGAAACGTTGTCTTTTTCTGATACAAGTGCAGCCTCAGAGTGGAGAGAAATAAAACATTCCAATTGTCAAAAATAAATAACTAATTATAGCAAGACAGAGTGGTTGCAAGGTGGCCAGATTTATTTATTTAGACCTAAACACATTAGCGCCACTTTACAGTGTTTGCCAGTGAAGTGATACTTTTGTTTTCTCTCTCTTTGAACAACATTGTTTTCCCTGTGTGGGAAAGTGCACCTAGCCTGGAGGTACTGAAATATCTGCTTGATGGGTGAATTGGAAAACAAAGGGGCATATTAGCAACGCTTTGCGATAAATATCGCAAAGCGCGCTTAGCGTCAATTTGTTTACTGCTGGCTATCGCTGGTTTTTATCGCGGAGATAGCGTGTTATTAGCAACACGTATCTCCAAGGCGATAAAAAAAACAGCGATAGCAGCGAAAAGACTGATCATCGCTGGACATCCAGTGATGAAATTCCTGCGATAGTGAAATCCTTGGTAATAAGCTAAGGTGGTCTCAGCCTGACAATCCACCCCCCATTGAAAAGATGTCTAAGTCAGGTTTCAATCAGGCATTAAGAACCAGCGATAATCGCGGTTAGGGCGACTTTTTTTTATCGCAACGCGGGCATTGATAATAGGGGGAAGTTGTGAATACGACTGTTTCCATTTAGTTTTAGTGAGGAACACCTACTTTGCATGTCATTAGCGATAAATATTGCTGACATGCAAAGTGGCAAAAAAACCGGATGCTATTGCCAGTAAGCTGTCGCTAACAGCTGTTAGCAACAGCTTGCTAATAGGGCGATAAAAATATCTCCGCTTTAGCGGTATAAAGTGCCGCTAAAGCGGCGATATTGCCCTTGATAATATGCCCCAAAATGTGTACAGCGACTGTGTGTTACCGAATGTGGTCTTTTTTAAACCATACTGCTTATGTTTTGAAAAGATATAAGCAATGGGCACTGAAACAGGTCCCTTCCGGGCCCTGTAGTCATGGCCTTATCTTTTCATGCAAAAGCACTCACTAATTCCAGAATAATGAGTGTAAAAGGAAAAAGGTAACCATGTTGTTCCTGCTTACATTTGACATGCTTTACTTAATCTTGCATTCCCTATGAGTGTTTGCTTTTTCTAGGATGTTAATTTTTTTTAGGCAGCATATTGCTCTTGTCTAGTGCGTAATTACAATTGAGTCTCAGTGCACTGCAAGTTTCTCTAAGTGGGGCAGTATGGTGTTCAGTGGGGGAGAGGATGTGGCACTACGGTCAGAGCTGCTAAAGTGGAACTGGTGAACCAGGTTCAGCCTTAATGACCAGGCTCCCAGACCACTCTCCTGAGGGAGCACATTCCTGTGCTACACCTTAGAAGGCACTGCAAGATCTTAAAAGCCCTGGTGTCTTAGCACCAGCAGGTGGACCCCTGGCGGTGCCAAGTGTGGATTAACCTTGAAGGCCTGTCCACCACTATCCATGAAGTTCACCTCCAGTCTTGGGCAGACCTATGAAGCAGCACACCATAGAGTGTCAGTGACTCTGTCACTGAGGTCACAGGACCCTTGAGCAGGGTGGCTCTAGGGCAGTGCGACCGCACCGGGCACTAACTTCAGGTGGGGGCGTCATGTTTGTAAGTATAATATGGTTTTAAAAGCACTTGCTACCTCCTTCCTGGCCTCCAACATTTTTGTGCAACAATAAAAATGTCTTGATAATTCTAGTGATTAATGTTCTTAGTAAAGAGAGATGGTGTTTTGTCTAGTGGAAGGTTTGACTCATGGAAAGGAATGGCAGAGGTGTAATGTGCATGCTGCTAAGAACATGTGCCATGCAGATCACAAAGTGCACATAATGTAAATAGGTCAGTGGGTCACTGCTTTTGTCAGAGAGACCCTAATGTTACTTGCAGTTAATAAGTTAAAATCCTAACATAGAACAGTGAGCTATTAGCTGTCATTTAAGAGCTGCATGCAAACTCCAAGGTATAAATTAGAGCGTTATGTTTTTTTCCCCAGTCTTCGATTATCCTAATGTTGCAAAAAAGGGTTCATTTGGGTAGAAATCAATTCTGATTATTAAAGAGAAGCCCCAACCATGATATTATGTTTTTAATTCTGAGTTTGTGTTTCTGCAGACCAATCACTATTAAACTATGCTGCCTACTAGTATGGCTGTCATGTGACTCCTACACTTTGTAGTCCTTTGTCTTATGTAACATTTCCTACACAGTGATTTACAAACATATGAATGATTGTCTCTGTGTAATATGTGTGATGTAAAGTGCTCTGACACCCTACACTGGTATTAGTGGTGCTGTACAATTTCTGATACTTTATTATTTTGAAATTTGTACACATGTTAACAGTCTCCGCAAAGATTGTTCCTTATTAGTACCAGTGGAACATACAACTGCAGCAATGAGAAAGGTGACCAGTCAACCTTTGCAAAGGGCCCTCCACTTCACAGCAGTACAAGTCACATTTTTTAGTAACTTTTGATGTGCTTGAGCTATAAACAATGGATTAGTTAACATCGTCAGATTATGCAGCAGATGATGTATTATGTGGCAAATATGGCAAAGCCATAGTTATGTGGAAAACATTTGCAAACTAGGGTATTTTGTCATTCATGTTTGAACTGCTCTTGTGGAAAAAGGGAGAAGTGCTGATGACAGAAACTCCATGGCTGGGGGACAAATGGCTTGCGATTCCACTTTTCAGGATATTTGGGACATTCTGTTTCTGTTTGGAAATGTATCCCACTTTGTGAATGTATTTTAATGTCAATAACATATATTTAACCTTAAATAAACATGTGTATCTTTTGGTTAAATTAAATAATGTAATAAGCTGTAACCGGTTAGTGAAATGGGAAACGAATACTAAAAATTGGGATATTTTGCTCTTTCTGCCACACCTCTCGCTCCGCCCACTGACCCAATCCATTGGTTATTCCCGCTCTCTGATTCTCCTCCCACAGTTTCCCTACTTTTTTTCCCCCACTTCAACCACTGCCTGGCCCTAACATGCATTAGAGACAACTGTGGGATTTTACCACTGGGTCTCTTAGAGAATGACACCTCGGGTCCATACACGGGGGCTACACACAGCACGTTTCTGGGTTCTCCGCACAACGTGTTTGCTATTTGACGCCAGACTTCTGCAGCTTGTGTTGAGGAAATTAAACATCCCCTTGTGCTTGTATAAAACATAGCTGCCAAATGGCATTGGCACCATGTCGTGTCCATTCATAGCTTTTATCCAAAAACACTTTGCATGCTGGAATGTTTAACCCCTTACTTAGATGGTCACAGCACAACTCCCAGAATGCAAGGCGCTGTTAGCTTAAAATCCAGGCCTGGCTGGCGGTGTCACACGTGACGATAGAGCCATTTGGAGGCAATGGTGAATCTGTAATTTAGCAGGCGTGTCTATACTCTTAGTAAATTGTAAATACCGCCAGTGTTGACACACTGAGGTCTGAGACCACTGTTTGTTATGAAGTAAGGCCCAGTCTGGTGGTTCAGGTCAGTCTTTGTGAGGGAAGCTGCTGGACTTGTTTTTACCTTGATGCAAGAAGAAAGTTGGATTGTTTTACAAAACATGCTTGATTTTTGTATATTGCTGGACTGGTGATTGCTTTATTTTGCACTTTGAAAGTATTTGCACTTTTTCTTTTGCTTTGCCAACTACAGTTTGAATAGATTGTCATTAGGTACTTGCTGATATGGTTTGTTTTTATTCTACATGCAGTGTTATTTATGGTGTTGCTTGCACTTGTCTGTAATACGTGTACCTTAAATCTTGTATTTAGCATTGTTTACACTACAGAAATGATAAATTAAAACAGACAAACATCTGCATCAATGTTCTGAAGCATCCAAACAGTTTTCTTCCTCAGCCTTGTTTGCCTGCCTGTTTTGCAGTGCTTACTAATAAAGACATTATGAGTGAAATTGCTTCCTCAGTGCACGTTATTATCATGCACAACCCTTGACAGTCGCTAGTGAGTGGCATGCAGATAATTCACCAGTCTATTTCTCTTGACTTTCTCAGGATATTGAGTTATAGCTTGTGTACTTCTCATGTATAGTGTCAGTCGAGTTTTTATTGCAGGTTTGGGTTGGTCTTTCAAAGTTTCAAGGTATTGTCAATTCAATTTCAGACCCTTCATAGTTGTTCTTTGTTCTTCAGTCAAAGGCAGTTCCTGAGACAATAGAATCACTCCTTGGCATTGTTCTGATTGCTGCCTCAGTTAAATAATCTGCTTTTGACAGTATTGATACAAATGGCATAGCTTGCATGTTAAGAGTGTTTCCCACTTTCTCATTGAACTTAGAGAAAGACAATATAGAGGCATTACACTTAAATGTTGGAGGTTTCAAATTAAAATATGCTAGATTTCTGGGTGGTAGGGCAAAGTGGTAGATGGTGGGCCATGCCACCGGGGGAGGGGGGCCCCCTCCATGTGCTTTGCAGGGGGGCCCCCTCAAGTTTCGTTACGCCACTGCTCCCCTGAGATCTAGTTTGGTAAAGATCTTGGCCTTACGTACCTGATCTAAAAGATTGGAGATGAGTGGAAGAGGGTATTTGTCTTTTATGGTCACTTTGTTTATGGCGCGATAGTCCAAACAAGCTCTTAGACCTCCCTCTCTTTTAGGGATAAAGAAAACAGGGGACGAGACAGGAGAAGTTGAGTGTCGTATAAACCCCTTTTTTAACATATCCTGAAGATTGTCGTAGAGGTATGTAGTCTCCGATTGAGTAAGTGCATATACCCTACTAACAGGTAAATTAGCGCCTGGTACCAGATCATTTCTACAATCGTAGGGCCTGTGTGGGGGTAGTGCCACTGCTTTTACCTAATCGAAGACTTCTGCGAACTCAAGATATTCAGAGGGCAGAATGGAAGACTCCGGATTGGCTACAGCACAACATAAAGGGGTTTGCCAGAGTGCAGTTTCTTGGTAGTAATGTGTTAAACAATAGGAGGAACGTAGAGTTACTTTTCTAGACACCCAATCGCTGAGCGGATTGTGTAACTGTACCATGGAACTCCCAGAATGGCACCAAAATTAGGAGTATCGATTAGGTCAAAGGATATTGCTTCTGAATGCCCATTATCACACACCATGATAATGTCAGGAGTCTGGTAAGTAATCAGACCAGAAGATAACTCAGTCCCGTCAACCGCCCTGACTCTTTCAGGTTGTGCTTTCTGAAAAAATTCGATACCCAGAGCTTTGGCCACTGAGATATCTAGAAAATTCACAGTGGCCCCAGAATCCAACAGAATAGACATGGACTTTCTATATTGAGACGGTAATATGAACACAACAGTAATTGTAAAATGTTTAGGCACAGGAGCTAGGGTATTGGCTAAGAATTGTGAGATCTGTAATAGTGACGGACTTGGAGAGGCGATCTCATTACTCTCCAAGTATTTTAGTTTCCCGGTAGCACCGCTGCTCCAGTTTTCATCGCAATGGTTTTTAAGGCTGTCTTAGATTTGGCTGGACAATCTTTAGCGAAATGCCCTCCTTTGCCACAGTATAGGCAAAGGTTCAATTTCCTACGCTTTTCTCATTCTTCTGTGGATAAAGGGCCTCTCACACCCCCTATCTGCATGGGTTCAGTGGAATCACGTGTTTCCTTCTTCTCCTGTTTTGCAAGAAAAAGGCGGGTGTATTCCCCCTTGGACTTTTCCCCTTTTCTTTCCGCTAATCTATGATCAAATTTGATGACTAGATCCATGAACGATGAGCAGTCTTCAGGTGGGTCCTCTATTTGGGATAAGATATCTTTTAACTCATCTTTTAAACCTCGGTAGAATACGGAAGTTCTTTTTTCCTCTGGCCATTGTGTTTCTGTTACCAGCCTATTGAAAGTGGTGATATAGGTTAGCAGATCCTTTGAACCTTGCTTGAGATTTAACAACTCCTTGTCACTGGCCTGCATATACGAGTGACGTGCAAATAGACTCCTCATTCGTTCTTTAAATAGTGATAGGTCATACAGTATAGGGTCGTCATTTTCCACCAGGGGTACTGCCCATAGCGCCGCATTACCGCTTAAGTAAGAAATTATAAAGGCCACTTTGGCCACGTCATCTTGGAAAGAAGCAGCTCTACAGAGGAACTGGAGGTGACACTGATTCATGAATACTCCATACTTGCTGCTAAAGGGGTTTGAGGAGGTGTTACAACCGTCACATTTACAGGAGATGAGAAAGAGTCTGCAGATGTAGGGACAAAAGTATGGAAAGGAACCTGGAAGTGAGCAGGTTGTATATAACTTCTTTTGTGTTTTGGCAAGACCTCGGTTATTTTGGCCTCTAACTCTCTTTGTGTCTTAAGAGCACCTAATTCTGAGACGAGACGTTGATTTTCCCCTCTCAACATTCTAAGTTCAGTCTGTAGGTTTACTACTGCTGCGGCCAACTAATTCATGGTAGTTTGAGAGGCCTCTAGAGACTGGGCATCATTCAAGAGTGCGTCAAAAGACGCTCCCTTGTCCATCTTCGCTCAGGGGACAATAGTAACGTCGGCTTGGCTTTTCTGTCGGAGGGTCAAGTCTCAGAACAGAAGATCCAATATCCACGGATGCGAAGCTTGAGCCTTTCCTCCCCCTTGAGATATGGCCTCTCCCGCTATATGTAATATGCGGAAGAAGAGGGCAATATCCCCAGGGGGCGAAGAGACGAAGCAGGACCACTAGGGAACATCCAGACCAATCACAAGCATGGGAGGTATGATTCTGAGGCTAGTTCGCCTGTAGCAATACAGAAGAACAGAGAGAGAGAGTTTAAACAATTATATATATTTATATATAATCACAATGTATCTGAACCTTTAATCCAAACTAGGGCCTTGGTTGTGTATCTCCACATACTCACTAGAGTAATAATGAACAAGTTACTTACCTTCGGTAACGCTTTTTCTGGTGGATACAGTATCTGCCTGTGGATTCCTCACCTTGTGAATATCCCCTGCGCCAGCAACATTCGGAAACTTTTGTAGCAGTCAACGCTGATGAGGTCGAAGACGACGTCACAGAGACACGGCTCTGCTCGCGACTCCGCTGACGTCACCGGCTCCATAAGAAGACCTCGTCGGCGTGATGACGTCAGTTCCGCCCTTTTTTCCGTGCCTTCGAGGCACACGGATGGATTGACAGCAATATATACACAGTATACACAGTACATAATATACAATGCAACACACACAGTGTGAAGAATCAATAGAAAGGCAAAAGAAATAACACTGCCTTTGACAGTAACAAATACATTTTGAAAACATCATCATCAGAATTGTAGGTATACAAGGGTGGACAACGGGGAGGCGGGTGGGTCAGTGAGGAATCCACAGGCAGATACTGTATCCACCAGAAAAAGCGTTACCGAAGGTAAGTAACTTGTTCTTCTGATGGATACATCTGCCAGTGGATTCCTCACCTTGTGAAAAGATTCCCACAGCAGTCCCACTCCCGGAGGAGGGTGTCCACCCTTCTATACCAGAAGTCCTGAAGGACGGAACAAGAAAATGTCCGTCCCTCCTCACCTCTGAATCCAAGCAGTAATGCTTCGCAAAAGTGTGAAGGGAGGCCCAAGTTGCCGCCCTACAAATGTCCTCCACAGGAACACCTCTAGACAAAGCAGAAGTGGAAGACTTCGCTCTAGTAGAATGAGCCCTTAAACCCTCTGGAGGTTCCTTACCAGCCAAAGAGTAGCATATCTTGATGCACAAGACAATCCACCTGGAAAGAGTGCGCTTGTGCACCGCTCTGCCTTTCCTGCAGCCAACAAAGCCCACGAAGAGCTGGTCATCTACTCAAAAGTCTTTTGTACTGTCAAGGTAGAAGCTCACCGCCCTCTTAGGGTCCAGATGGTGAAGCCGCTCCTCCTCCTTGGAAGGGTGAGGGGGAGGATAGTAGGTAGGGAGGGTAATGGATTGCCCCAGATGGAAGGGAGTTACCACCTTAGACAGAAAAGCAGCCCTAGTCCTGAGTACCATTCTTTCAGCATGAATGGTCAAGAACGGGGGTTTCGAACTCAGAGCTTGAAGCTCACTTACCCTCCTTGCCGTGGTGATTGCAATAAGAAAAACCGTCTTGCAAGACAACAGTCTCAAGGGACTCTTTTGTAAGGGCTCGAAGGGAGAACCCATCAGATAAGTTAAGACAAGATTTAAGTCCCATTGAGGCACAATAAAAGGAGTAGGAGGAAACTTGTTTGTAAGGCCCTTTAGAAATCGTAAAACAATAGGTGATTTAAACAAAGATGGCTGAACCGGCAAGCAAAGGAATGCCGACAAAGCCGATAAGTAACCCTTTACAGTGGCTACAGCAAAACCTTGCTGAGCAAGAGAAAGAGCAAACTGCAGAATGTCAGATAAACAAGCCCTCAAAGGATCAATTGACTTTTCCCCACACCAGAGCACAGATTTAGACCACCTATAGGAATAGATAGATTTGGTGGAATGGCGTCTGGCAGACAAAATTACATCTACAACATCTGGTGGGAGAGAAAAAGAATTCAGGTTGCCCCGTTCAATCTCCAGGCATGAAGGTGTAAGCTCTGGAGGTGGGGGTGTAGAACCTGCCCCTCCGACTGCGAAAGGAGGTCTGCCCTGAGAGGGAGACGGAGTGGAGGGCACGAGGAGAGGTGGAGAAGATCTGTATACCACACCCTTCTTGGCCAATCCGGGGCGATCAATATGACTTGGGCCCGGTCTTGGCGAATCTTCCTCAGAACCCGAGGAATCAAGTATGGGAGGAAACGCGTAAAGGAGATGTGAGTCCCATCTCAACTGAAACACGTCCCCCAATGCTCCCTGCATCGGATACTGGAGACTGCAGAAAGACGGGCAGTGAGCGTTCTCGTGAGTAGCAAACATGTCCACCCGAGGGGTTCCCCACATCCGCAAAACGTGACGAACCACCTCTGGATAAAGCCTCCACTCGTGGTCGGCGGAGAACTGCCGACTGAGACTGTCTGCACGCATGTTCAGAACTCCGGCCAGATAATTTGCCAATAGAAAAATCTGCTGATCCTGAGCCCAGGACCAGAGACGCGCAGCCTTTCTGCAGAGACAAAGCGACCCCACTCCTCCCTGCTTGTTGACATACCACATCGCGGTAGTGTTGTCCGTCAGGACTTGAACTGACTAACCATGAAGGGAAGGGAGAAAGGCCTTGAGTGCCAAAGTATCGCCCGCAATTCCAGAAGGTTGATGTGAAACAACCTTTCCTCTGGAGACCAAAGACCCTTGATCTCTAGATCCCCCAGATGCGCACCCCACCCCAAGGTGGATGCATCCGTAATCACTGTGGCCACAGATGGAGGTAGATGGAAGGGCTTACCTTGATACAGATTGCCCTCCACACTCCACCAAAATAGATCCGCCGCAGTTTCTCTGGAGATCCTCACAGACCCCCTGAGATCTCCTTTGTGTTGATACCACTGCCTGCGGAGACACCACTGGAGCGCCCTCATATGCCAGCGTGCATGGTTGACCAACAGAATGCAGGAAGCAAACAGACCGAGCAGACGAAGGACCTTCAGGACTGGAACGACCGCTCCATCGTAAAACAAAGGAATAATTTCCTGTATGTCGAGAATCCTTTGTGGAGGTGGGAATGCTCGACAGACAGTAGCGTCCAGTACCGCCCCTATGAACAGGTTGCGCTGAGAGGGCCCCAGGTGAGATTTGGGCACGTTTATCAAAAAACCCAATTTGTACAACAGCTGAGTCGTAACCTGCAAATGACGTAGCACCTTCTCTGGCGACTCTGCTTTGATCAGCCAGTCGTCCAGATAGGGGAAAACCGAAATCCCCGACCTTCTGAGATGGGCTGCCACCACTGCCATCACCTTCGTGAAGACTCGAGGTGCAGTAGTAAGACCAAACAGAAGGACCGCAAACTGATAATGTTGCGACCCTACCGTAAACCGGAGATACTTCCTGTGCGACTTCAGGATGGGGATGTGGAAATACGCATCCGGCAAGTCGATCAACACCATCAAGTCCTCCTGATGCAGCGCTTGAAGAACCTGTGCAAGGGTGAGCATCTTGAACTTCTCTTGCTTCAGATAAAGATTCAAGATCCTGAGGTCCAATATTGGACGCAATCTGCTGTCCTTTTTTCGGAATCAGGAAATACCGGGAGTAGCATCCCTGACCCCTCTCCTGCTCTGGAACCACCTCTATCGCACCTTTTTTCAGTAACGTCAGGACTTCCTCCTGTAGGACAAGACGGTGGTCCTCTGAGCAAGCCCCTTGACAAGAAGGGTAATTTTTAGGGAATTCCCGAAAGGAAAGGGCGTACCCATTTTCTACAAGATCTAGAACCCAAAGGTCTGTAGTAACCGATTCCCAATCTTGTAGAAAATGGGTAAGCGGCCCCCCACAGGACCAACATGATCCAGAATGGTGGATCTAGGGCTGCTTTGCAGTGGTGGGAGGGGCTAAGAAGGAGGAAGAGGAGGAGGAGAGCTGTCGGCCACGAGTGCGACCCCTGATTCTGCCTCTGTAACCCTTATACAGAGTGCTTTGCTGCTGCTGTGGCTGTCTGTATGTACGAAAGCTAGACCTTCCGAAGCCCCTGTACCTCTTAAATGAGCCTCTTGGCTGAGTTTAAAGGCCCAAAGATTTAGCCGTGGCCTTACTCTCCTTAAATCTTTCCAGCGCAGCATCCGCTTTCTTGCCAAAAAGACAAGAGCCATAAAAAGGCAAGTCCAAGAGTGTTGACTGGACATCAGGGGAAAATTCCGATGACTTAAGCCACGCACTCCTCCTAGTGGCAACAGAAGATCCCATGACTCTTGCTACCGAGTCAGCAGTGTCCAATCCACTCTGGATCACCTGACGCGCCGCAGCCTGGGCATCTGAAAGGATCTCATTATAACCAACCCTATCCTCCTCTGATAGTTTTGGGGATAGCTGCTTTGCTGAGTCCATGAGAGCATGTATATAAAGTCCCAAGAGATAGGTGGCATTTGTTAATTTAAGGGCCATGCTGGCCGAAGAAAAGACCTTCTTGGCCGACTGATCGAGTTTCTTTGCTTCCCTGTCACTCGGGACCTGGGGAAACGAACCTGATGATTTTCTTGAACATGCAGCCTGACCAACCAGACTCTCAGGAGACGGGTGAGACGTTAAAAATTCTGGGTCCCCCGGAGCTGCCCTATACCTCCTGGCAATGACTTTAGAAACTGCCGGAGCAGAAAAGGGCTTAAGCCACACCTCCATCACTGGCTCTATGATGGCATCGTTAAAAGGGAGCAGAGGCTCAGAAACAGCAGAGGGAGAGTACAGAACTTCCGTTAAGATGTTTGGTTTGAACTCTGCAGAAGGCAGTTGCAGATCTAAAAGTTCAGCTGCTTTTCTTATAACAGCATGGTATGGAGCCACATCCTTTGAAGGGGCATCGAAGGAGGAGAAATCTCCCATTCAGGTGACAAGTCCAGGCCACTAGCCTCCTTCAACTCCTCAAAAACATCGTCTGATTCAATGAGTTCCCCTTCCTCTACCTCCTCCATCAGGTATCTTTGCTCATCCAGCACCCTCTGAGCCTCCCTCCTAGACCTCACAACCGGCGTCAGCGGTGCCGTGACCGAATCCGACGGCGCCAGAGCAGGCGTCGAATGTGGATCCAAAGGGGCAGCCGGTGTCGAACGAGGTCGAGCCGGCGCCGGTGAAGAAGGGAGCGGCATCGAAGTCCTCGGCGCCGGTAGATGCCAAGACTGCGTCGCCGGAAAAAATGGCATAAAGGGAGCCTGAGGATAGGCTTGGGGAACTCCCAAACTGAAGGCCATAGGACCCATAGGACCCGAAGGTGCACCAGAGGGGTACATGGCTCTGGAGAACACTCCATACATCGCATTAAGATAATGCGTGTGGTCCTGACCTGGTCCTGGAAATGCAGGATATTGCTCAGGCACCGGACTCGGGCCGACCGGCGCCGACGGTGGAATCAGCGGAGCCGAAGGCTCACCCGGGGCCGGAGGCTCCTCACACGGAACCGGAGACGAAGCCGGAGCCGGAGATGGAGCCGGCGTCGGAGATGGAGCCGGGGCCGGAGCCGGAGAATGTTCCGGTGAAGCCACAGGTGACGACAGGCCAATAGGTGATTCCGGAGCAGGCGAGGGAGACACAAAGTCCTTACGGCATCGGGAGGGCGATGTCGATCTCGGAGCCGCATCCTTATCTGAGTGACGTTGAGATGAATGCCTCCTCTTCTTCTTGTGCTTCCTGGATTTGGAAGCCTGCCCCGAAGTCGACTTCGACGCCGACCTCGATCTCGACCTTGATTTTCTCCGGCCTCTTTTCTTTCTTCATCCTCGCAATGAAAAGCTTTGCTTCCCTCTCCTTCAGAGCCTTGGAACTCATCTTGCGGCAGTAAGAACATCCCTCGACATCATGGTCCGATGACAGGCACCACACGCAGTCGTCATGCGGATCCGTTATGGACATGTGTTTCCCACATTCACGACAGGGTTTAAATCCTGACTTCTTCGTCGACATTTCTGCAGAAGAAGACAAAGAGAAACCAGCAGAAAACAAAGTAACCAGTATAGCTACAGAGAGAGATTCCCGAAATCGGTTGGCGCCGACGGCGCGGAAAAAAGGGAACTGACGTCATCACGCAGACGAGGTCTTCTTATGGAGCCAGTGACGTCAGCGGAGTCGCGAGCGGAGCCGTGTCTCTGTGACGTCGTCTTCGACCTTATCGGCGTGGACTGCTACAAAAGTTTCCGAATGTTGCTGGCGCAGGGGATATTCACAAGGTGAGGAATCCACTGGTAGATGTATCCATCAGAATGGCAGATTCTTGTGATAGCCTCATAGTTTCCAAGCAGCAAAACAAAAAGTAATCAACAGAAATTACTCCTGGATCAGGGTATATCTCCTTCAGCAAGTAAGTGACCTTAAAAAACATTGTGTAGTGAAGGCAAACGTCTGCCTGATGATAAGTGACCCAAGACGATCCGGTGAAGTGGTGGGAAAATAGTCTATAGAAGTCCTCTTTCAAATTCCCAGTTTGTTTTAGAAAAAACGGAATGCTTGAAGGCTCTATTACAACATAGAGCTAAGTAAGGGCTTCAAAAAATGGGAGCTCAAATTATAAGAGCGAAAGAAAAAAGAATATATATAGCGCACAGACAAGGAGCCTAAGAAGGATAGTGCCGAAATTAGCATTTACATCACCTTGCCGTCCATAGGCGATTTCTTAAGGATGTGCTTGCATCGAGTCCAACAGAATGCAGAGAGACGGCACGCGAACGTAATTAGCCAGAAAAACAATCCAGCTGACTCGTGCGTTCGAACACGCACTGGAAGTCAAGAGGAAGCAGGAAGATCAGCGCGTCCTCGCGCTCCACAGGAAACAAAGTTCAAATCGGCACAAAGTTCAAAACAGAATAAACGATAAAAAAAACACAGCGCTTCCTCATGCTAATACAATGGAAAATCCAATTAAACCAAGGAACTGAAGATTTTCAGCGCGACACCACGCTCAAGGGATTACAGTTCGTAATGGCGAACTCCAGCAAGCTAAAGGGTTCCAAGGAAATGGTATCAACAAGGATTGGCGTGGTCCTCACAGGAACCAAAGCAAAACCAAAGGGGATGATGGACGGAGTGTTGAACATTGCAAGCACTCACCTCCAGTCAACTGATCTGAGTTTAATCCATCATCATTCTTTAGCTCACTCTGCCACCCCAGTTCAGACATGGCCATATGCAAATCAGTCTGACCCTGTGCCTCATAGGAACAATCCAGTCCGAACTGTCAAGTCATGTCTTCCCTGGACCGGAACCAAGCATCCTGGGACCGGTTTCTGGCTAATCAGCCGTCATCAGCCAGGCTAGCTTAAATCCAGTGGCAAAGTGAGCAAGGGACCCACGTCTGGGCATACCCTGCCAACTTAGGGCGACCAAAGCAAAACCATAGGGGATGATGGGCAGAGTGTTGAACATTGCAAGCACTCACCCCCAGTCAACTGATCTGGATTTAATCCATCATAATTCTTTAGCTCACTCTGCCACCCCAGTTAAGACATGGCCATATGCAAATCAGTCTGACCCTGTGCCTCATGGGAACAATCCAGTCCGAACTGCCAAGTCATGTCATCCCTGGACCGGAAACAAGCATCCTGGGACCGGTTTCTGGCTAATCAGCCGTCATCAGCCAGGCTAGCTTGAATCCAGTGGCAAAGTGAGCAAGGGACCCACGTCTGGGCATACCCTGCCAACTTAGGGCAAACAAAGCAAAACCAAAGGGGATGATGGATGGATTGTTGAACATTGCAAGCACTCACCCCCAGTCAACTGATCTGGGTTTAATCCATCATTATTCTTTAGCTTACTCTGCCACCCCAGTTCAGACATGGCCATATGCAAATCAGTCTGACCCTGTGCCTCATGGGAACAATCCAGCCCAAACTGCCAAGTCATGTCTTCCCTGGACCGGAAACAAGCATCCTGGGACCGGTTTCTGGCTAATCAGCCGTCATCAGCCAGGCTAGCTTGAATCCAGTGGCAAAGTGAGCAAGGGACCCACGTCTGGGCATACCCTGCCAACTTAGGGCGAACAAAGCAAAACCAAAGGGGATGATGGACGGATGGTTGAACATTGTAAGCACTCACCCCCAGTCATCTGATCTGGGTTCAATCCATCATCATTCTTTAGCTCACTCTGCCACCCCAGTTCAGACATGGCCATATGCAAATCAGTCTGACCCTGTTCCTCATGGGAACAATCCAGCCCGAACTGCCAAGTTATGTCTTCCCTGGACCGGAAACAAGCATCCTGGGACCGGTTTCTGGCTAATCAGCCGTCATCAGCCAGGCTAGCTTGAATCCAGTGGCAAAGTGAGCAAGGGACCCACGTCTGGGCGTACCCTGCCAACTTAGGGCGACTTAGGACTGTTCCCATAGGGCACAGGGTCAAGATTGATTTGCATATGGATGGGTCCAAACTGGAATGACATGGTGAGCAAAGAAAACGATGGATTTAGGCCCAGATCTCTGCAATGGGGTGAATGTATGACATTGTTCTGCATTCTGTCCATCAATAGTTCTTTTTGCATTTGTCACCCCGAGTGGGACGGGTATGCTCAGATGTGAGTCCCGTGCTCTCCATGCCACTGGAATCAAGCTATCCTGGCTGAAGAGGGGTGAAACCCCGAAACCGGTCCTAGGATGCTTGTTTCCAGTCCAGAGAGGACCTGGCCTGGCAGTTCGTGCTCGACTGTTCCCATAGGGCACGGGGTCAAGACTGATTTGCATATGGCTGGGTCCAAACTGGAATGGCATGGTGAGCAAAAAAAACTATGGATTTAGGCCCAGATCTCTGAACCGGGGTGAATGTATGACATGGTTCTGCATTCTGTCCATCAATAGTTCTTTTTGCATTTGTCACCCCGAGTGGGACGGGTATGCTCAGACGTGAGTCCCGTGCTCTCCATGCCACTGGAATCAAGGTATCCTGGCTGAAGAGGGGTGAAACCACGAAACCGGTCCTAGGATGCTTGTTTCCAGTCCAGGGAGGACCTGGCCTGGCAGTTCGTGCTGGACTGTTCCCATAGGGCACAGGGTCAAGACTGATTTGCATATGGCTGGGTCCAAACTGGAATGGCATGGTGAGCAAAAGAAACGATGGATTTAGGCCCAGATCTCTGTACTGGGGTGAATGTATGACATTGTTCTGCATTCTGTCCATCAATAGTTCTTTTTGCATATCTCACCCCGAGTGGGACGGGTATGCTCAGACATGAGTCCCGTGCTCTCCATGCCACTGGAATCAAGCTATCCTGGCTGAAGAGGGGTGAAACCCCGAAACCGGTACTGGGATGCTTGTTTCCAGTCCAGGGAGGACCTGGCCTGGCATTTCGTGCTGGACTGTTCCCATAGTGCACTGGGTCAAGACTGGAATGGCATGGTGAGCACAAAAAGCGATGGATTTAGGCCCAGATCTCTGTACTGGGGTGAATGTATGACATTGTTCTGCATTCTGTACATCAATAGTTCTTTTTGCATTTGTCACCCCGAGTGGGACGGGTATGCTCAGACGTGAGTCCCATGCTCTCCATGCCACTGGAATCAAGCTATCCTGGCTGAAGAGGGGTGCAACCCCGAAACCCGTCCTGGGATGCTTGTTTCCACACCAGGGAGGACCTGGCCTGGCAGTTCGTGCTGGACTGTTCCCATAGGGCACAGGGTCAAGACTGATTTGCATATGGCTGGGTCCAAACTGGTAAGGCATGGTGAGCAAAATAAAACTATGGATTTAGGCCCAGATCTCTGTACTGGGGTGAATTATGACATTGTTTTGCATTCTATCCATCAATAGTTCTTTTTGCATTTCTCACAGGAAGCAAAGCCAAACACCTGTGACAGGGTGCTGAAGCCTTATATGCTGGCACCATCAGCTGACCTCTACCAGTGTAGTGTGGGAAGACACACAACCCCACCTCCATACTGATGCATTATGGGAGAGGTAGTTTCTAAGCAAGGAAAGGGTACAGGATACTTGTCGTCTAACAGGTGCCATCCTGAGCAGAACCAATGCATCGCCTCTTCTGCGAGGTTTCTCCCAGTGCAAGGACTCCATATTGACCTCACAGCTTGCATCAGAACCGCCGCCTGTGTGAAGCTTCCCTGACGCAGGCTCTCACATCACAAATCCTCGTCAACTGCAGCTTTGGTAATGAGACAGTTTCTCGCATCGCAGCTTCACAGCTCCTCAGAACCAATCCATCGCTCCACTGTGCGATACATTCCCTGTGAAGGACATTGCAATACTCTGCTACGAGGATTTAAGGTACTCTTGTTCAGCAAGCATAAATGGGTCCCTGAGGCCAGCCTGTGCTACATCGCGGTTGGCCTGAACTTGTGACTGTGTCTCGGTCTGACGCGACCAGATATCCACAATTGCCACTTTGTGCTTTTTTACTGTATTGTAACTGAAACCTTTAAATAAGGCTATCTCTGGTTCTACTGATTGGATCTTAGTGTTTTTCTGTCTTTTTTTATTTCTTATGGTACACTATTTTTCTAAACTGGTCTGGGATCTTTTTGTGGTGTGTTTTCACTATGTTACTGTTTAAAGTGTGGCACAAACACTTTACACATTGCCTCGGTTTTAAGCCTGACTGCTCTGTGCCAAGCTACCTGAAGGTTGAGGACTGGATAATCTACAGTTTGCTTGTGACTTGGTTCTGATAAGAATTGTGGTTGTTGCTTGAGTAGGATCTCAACCCCCCCCCCCCCAACCAGGAACGCACTGTCTTACAAGCTCCTTCTTTCCATAGACTATCCAGAACTGGCTCGAATTGGTGCTGTAACAACAAGTCTTCAAGGCTAAGATATATAGTTAGAATTAAATGAGACTTGAAGTCCCATGCAAGAATATGTCAGTGAATTAATATATGGTTGCATGAATGCAAGGACGAATGATAGCGCATGAATGATTTATTGAGTGCATATATATTACATTTTGAATGCCTAAACCCATCAATTACTGATGATGTACGTTCATTTAAAAGCCACACTTGTTGTCATTGCCAGTGTTTGTTTTAGTCACCAATAATTAAGACACTGATCAGGTTATGTAAAGCCTCAGCTGATTTTCAGACCTTCTTTAATGATCCATTCAATCAAACATAGGGCTACATGTATCAAAATTGTAAATACCTAATTGAGAATTTCTGAGAATCATAATTAGGTAATGGCAATTTACAATGTATGAAACTCAAAGAGTTTCATATGGCGATTCCCAGGGTGTCACAAATCGCTTTACCTCATTAATATTAATATTAATATTAATGAGGTAGATTGCAATTTGCGACCCTCTAGGAATCGCTAAAATCACGGGGATGGTGGCTTTCTGAGGTCAACAGACCACCATGTCTGTGAGTGCTCAAAAACCAAAATAAAAAGGTTTCTTTTCATTTTTTAGGAGTAGGCAGTGGTCCATGGGACCACTGCCTGCTCTTAAAAAGCTGTAACAAACATTCACAAGCGGGAAGGGGTGCCTACTTGAAGCAGGTGGTAAAATGCAAATGTTTTGTGACTGCTTTTCAGTCACAAAACATTCCTACATACTGATGTGATTCGGTATTAGGAAGTGACGCCCTAAACACGCCCCTTCCTAATAATGAATCACAAACGCAGGTAACAGGTAACCGTATTGCAAAATGGGTTTTGATACATTTAAAAACCCTTTTTAGCATTCACAAACGAGCGAATTCTGCAAATTGCCCGTTTGCGAATGCTAAATAGCTAAATAGCTTGATACATGTCGCCCATAAAGAAGTAATAACTTGTCACTTATTCTCAACTTTTACCATGAAGACAGAATTTACATGCCAAAACTCCCAAGTTTTACTTTCAGTTTACCCACATAGCTTTTTTAATATAAATTCTCACTCCCCCAGGTGTAGAGAAAGACCTCTCGAAAATCCAAGCAATTCCACAGTGCTGCCTTCCAAGACATCAATAAGAACAAAGGTAGTTTTCACGATTTTCTAACTTTTATGCTAGGACATACCTGCAACACTCAAGTGATTATATCCTTAACTAACTTACTCAAAATGAGGCATTGTGATTAATGACAATCTCAATCAGAAAGTCTCTTATGGTCTAAAGGTTCTACGCACAGCTATCTCTGTGGTTAGGCTCCCAAATCTTAGACCTCCATTCATTTTAGTGGAAATTTCTGGGTACATATTTGGAGCTCTAATCTTCCAAAAAGGTCAGACTTCCTAGAAAGGGTTTCCAGTCGAGTACATTTCCAAGATATCAATTCCACCAAGAGAAGTTACATGATATTTGAGAAAGATATTTTAGCCAACAAGGATGCCTGTCTTGTTATGTGGCGCCACTTTGAAATAGTCAGACACTTAGCATGGGTATTCACTGACCAATTCAACCTGAGGTTCTTAAAAACTTCCAGGGATAAGAACAGATGCTGAATCTTTTTTTTTTACATTCAATATATATATTACATGTATACATATGGTATTTCCACAGCACAAACCTAGTCAAAAGGCAGTGAAGTGCTGTACATGGTCAATGGTAAGCTTAAAATCAGCAAGTAATATGAGAGGAAGCTGAGTTGTGGATGGTTAGTGAATCGTGATGTTTAGTGGTGAGTCCTCAACTCTTTCCTCAATTGGAGCAGCATTGAGGTGGTCCTGATTGATACTAAGCTTGTGTTCCAGATCCTGGTTGCATAGATGGAACTCAGCATTGTCTTGTTTTTTCTTTTTTACACTGCAATCTGATGTTGTCCTAGTTGCGTATATGAAGAGATCCACTGGAGATGGCGAGCTTGCCTGCAAGTTAATTGGAGGTGCTGTTTGTGATGGCTTTGTGAATGATGCATCTGGTTTTAAAGATGATGTGGTCTGGCAAGGAGACCCAAAGGAGTTCCATCAGGGTAAGGATAATGAGATCATATTTAATCAGACCATTGATGCGTGTAAAATTCTCTTTAAGGGTGCCAGTGCAGAGTCTGGGAGGTCATGGAATAGGGCATTACCACCATCCAGATATATGCGTACCATGGCATGAACTGTGGTTCTGAAGTCACTTTCTGGAAGAAACTGTTTGACTTTGTTTATAACAGAGAGTGGGTAGTAGGTCGTCTTTGTTTTGTTTTAAGACCTTGAGTGAGAGGTTGGTATCCAGGGTGTTTCCAAGTGATGTGGCATTCGGTGGCAGGTTGAGTTTGAAGCCATCATGGTTCATGTCATTGAGCCAGGTTTGAATTGTATCTTTTTTGTTATTGTTGGCAAATAATAGGAACTCTGTCTTGGCTAGGCTGAGCTTCAGATATGCACTGGATATCCAGGTCTTAGTGATGTGAAAGTAGTGTTTGAGATGATGGATGTCTGAAGAACAGGAGACTTTCAATTACAGTTGCATGTCATCAACATATTGGTGAATCTTGACACTCTGAGCAGAGCACCAAGCAGCTCCATGTAAAGGTTGAAGACAATGGGAGACAGTACAGAACCTTGTGGGACTCCACATATGATAAGGATCAATTGTGACCCTGAAGTGCGCATAGGGACATTTTACTTTTCATCCAGGCTCACTAGACACAATGACCAACACTTAATTTAGGGAATGTAAAAAAAATCCAAATTAGAATGAGAAATAAAGAATATAATTTCTCTTATAGGATTAGATCAATATGGTACTTGAACAGTTTCAATCCTATACTTGATCTATGGGGTTTGCGGTGACTAGGATAACGCAAGCATTCATGGCGCATCTTCTGGACTTGATGTAGCTGTGAGAAAGTGCAAAGCTCTATTAAATGCTCCAGCGAAGGATAGAAATGGAGTCAGCTACCGGTGAATGCTACTGGGATCAAGAAACGAGCGGAAGAAGGGGTCTCCGGTTTCCAGGTAACCCTGCTGTCACGGTCTGGTACAGAAGCAGAAGCTGAGCAGACAACCTGATGTCACATGCTGCCAAGCCGCCGCGCTCCAAGGGAGCCAGGAGTTGTGACGTGTTGGGCCCCCAGATACTCACAACACAGTCTGCACCCTTCCATCCATCTATGAGTGTGGCACCCGCTTCAGTGGGAATGGGGCATCTGCAGTTGGCTGCTGCTGACAGCAAGCCCCAGCCGGTTGCGGAGGCACCCCGGATAGGTCCGGGTGTGGCCTGTGGCATGCCTGGTGAGCCCTACTCGCCACCACGTCACCTGCCCCCATCACTGGAATTTACTGAACTTCTTGACCCAATAGAACACTGGAATTTACTGAACACAGTGTAACACTCTTTGAGGGACCCAGCTACCACCCCCGCAGCAGTAGGAGCAAAGGTGCAGCACAGCACAGACACTGCTCCCCTCCCCATCATCTTACTGGCTGAAAGCAACAGAGCCTCAGCCTAGGCCTTAAGGTGTGCTCGTGCCCCCCTCTAACCGAGGCTAAAAACCCAAGCCACTGGGTCAACCTCCGCATGAGCAGTGAGGCGGCACCCAACGGACGGATCGACTGATCAACTAGCTGACTAAGGGCGCAGCACTCCACTAGAAGGCCCAGGATCCAGACGCTCACCCTGAACTGCCTCAAATGACTTAACAACAATGCAGCCATAACTGCAGCAGGAAGCAGACCACTCAGTGCTGCATAAGTGAGCACTGAGTACCCAATGAGGTATGAGAGAATAAGGGGGCCTCTCGCCCCAAGGCCAGAAGGGAAAAAAGGGAAGTCACGATTCACTACACAAACGAGTGCACAAGCGTTACTAATTGCAATTGAGTCAGAAGTGAAGGACATGGCGAGGACAAGTACAGAGGGGGCTGGAAAATGCACAGAAACTTTAACCCAGCCAAAAATGTTTTGCTTTAAAAAAGGATGCAGGCTCTGCCCTTTTCTCAAGCAACTGCGCTCTCAAAGGGCTGCAGACCCCTCTTCAGCCCCTACAGCTGCAGCAGTCTTCACAGCCCCAAGAGACGGGCAGCCAGCCAAAGGAGACCCCACCTGCCCTCTCTCCTTCAATCAAGTTATGACAACCGCTACGAGACAAACCCCCAGGGACCAAACTACGCTCTCTGTCAGTACCCCCTTTTACTCTTCCTCAATTTGCTCAACATTAGATTGCACCTTTGTCAGCCTTTCGCTGTTACATTGCATCTCCGCATTCTACTTAGGGGACAAGGGAGACAGCGACCATCGACTGCAAGAAATACTCCTTTTAGCAACCACACCTCCACTTAACTGCCTGGCGGAGGCTTCCAACTCCATTTACACAATTAACCTCAAGAGAATCAAATCTGCAGAAGCAACTATAGAGACTCTGTCATGATCAACAATGGACATACTATAAGATCAAACAGGAGAATCAAACAGCCTCATACGCGTCGTCACCAAAAACAAACCCCCATCAGGACCCTAGCAAGGAAAAAGGATCTCGAATTCCCAACGGAAACAATTAAAACAAATCAAAAGAGCCATAAATAACACTCTAAGATCCCTCTGACACAATCTGGGGGAAAGAACCCTCCATACACTACTCCGTCAATAAAGAACCTCACTAATAAACCTGAAGTGGGAGATCAATGGCCCGCGTGAGAATGAGGCTTGGGCAAAGCTACTACATGACATTAACTACAATGATAGTGTATGCTACTGGGGGGACGATCAACAAGATAATGCTTACGCACCACGGGGGAATTGTATCACACATTTCGGAGGCAACCTGGGTAAACCTTCTAAGGGACCACTTCAACCACCAAACCTTGCAAATTGCGATAAGCCAGACAGTCAGGGAAATGCCAGAGTATCCCACCAAAGGAGACTCCCTAAAGGTGGACAATGTCACACCCTCGCCGGATTCAGCTAACGCACTTTGGGCCCGATTCACAGAACTAACTTAAGACAAAATCCTAAACTTACTACCATTTTGGTATTCACAGAAGGCACTTACTCATTTTGGTATTCACAGAAGGCACTTACTCATTTCGGTATTCACAGAAGTTAGGAGTCCTAACTTTAGGAGTCCTAAATGCCTTCTGTGAATACCGAAAGTCTTAAAATTAGGATTTTTCGCAGTTTAGTAGTAGTATAGTTAGGACTCCTAACTTTAGGACTCCTAAATGCCTTCTGTGAATACCGAAAGTCTTAAAATTAGGATTTTTCTCAATTTAGTAGTCCTAAGTTTAGACTTAGGACTACTAAATTGAGAAAAATCCTAATTTTAAGACTTTCGGTATTCACAGAAGGCATTTAGGAGTCCTAAAGTTAGGAGTCCTAACTATACTACTACTAAACTGAGAAAAATCCTAATTTTAAGGCTTTCGGTAGTCACAGAAGGCATTTAGGAGTACTAAAGTTAGGAGTCCTAAACTTAGGACTACTAAATTGAGAAAAATCCTAATTTTAAGAATTTCGGTATTCACAGAAGGCATTTAGGAGTCCTAAAGTTAGGAGTCCTAACTATACTACTACTAAACTGAGAAAAATCCTTATTTTAAGACTTTCAGTATTCACAGAAGGCATTTAGGAGTCCTAAAGTTAGGACTCCTAACTTCTGTGAATACCGAAATGAGTAAGTGCCTTCTGTGAATACCAAAATGAGTAAGTGCCTTCTGTGAATACCAAAATGGTAGTAAGTTTAGGATTTTGTCTTAAGTTAGTTCTGTGAATCGGGCCCATGACCACTAACCCATGGCCTCAAGCATTCACCTGATAAGGCATCAAAATGCAAAATGAAGAAAAGAAGGAGCCCCAGGCTCTCATGGCATTCCTCCAGCACTCTTTAAACAAAGGGCAGAAGACTGGGCAGGAATCTTGGACCCTCTTTTTCTTGAAGTCAGATCCCTTGGTCTAATCCCAGCTTCATGGAAAGGCTCAACAATCTCCCCAATCCATAAAAATGGGGACAAGACGCTACTAAAATCTGCCATTTGGACGCCCTCATCGACAATGAGGCAAAATATTGTGCAGGTACTGTGTTAGTGGACCTCACATCTTGGGCAGTGGAGAATGCAATACTTCTACTCAACCAGACAGGTTCCTGTAAAACGTCAGGCACGGCAACAAACACTTTCCCATTTCACTGCCCATAGGCACGGCAAAGGCTTCCAATCTGCTGTTACACCTCTGCTTCATCAACCTCAGCGCAGCTTTTGATCATGTAGACAGGGCAAAGCTGTGGGGAAGGCTGGACTGCTGGAATATTACCCACGCTCTACCAAACATGCTGATACTTCTCTATACAGACACATGGGTGCAGGTGGAAAAAGGAGCAGTTATACACATTTCCAGACAAGTACCAACAACCAAAGGTCTGAAGCGAGGGCATGTGCTCGCCCCTACCCAATTCAATCTCTTTTTGGCTGACTTGACACAGGAACTTAACACCAGCAATTCCCATGCCTCAAGGCTGGGAGGAAAGACCTTAACCAGCTGCCTATACACTGACGATGTAGTCCTGGTCAGCCACACCCGGGTAGGCCTGCAACCTCTCCTTAACAAAATGCAGGATTATGCCACAGAAAATAGTCTGAAGGTCAGCTATGAAAAAACATGAACAATGAACATCAACAACAACAGAAAAAGGCCACAGATGTGGCGCATGGGCAACACACGAATACAGTCAGCAGATGATTATAAGTAGCTTTCCATTATTATTTATGAAGATGGTCTTTTTGCCCGCCAGAAAGAAGCAATCAAAAGGAAAGGACTGGCACTAGCAGTAACACAAAAAACCCTCAAATCAAAACTGACTGGGCCCACACTGAGCATCCTCCTCAGGATCGCATAAGCCAAAATTCTTCCAACAATCACCTATGGCAGTGAACTCATGCAAGGCAGAGAAGCCAAGATACTGGACAGCACCTTAGTCAAGGCATACAGATTTGTGTTCTGCCTCCCAAACAACACCTCACCAGATCATATTCGGCTGGAGTTTAGCCTACTAAAACAGTCTTTGGCCTGGCAAGGAGGTTACATAATCTGGTGGAATAAGATCAGGAACACCGCTCCAAACACCTTAAGCCATCTATTATGGCAAGACCTGCTACAGAGAGATACATCACCTGCAAGAAGCTACCTTCAAGTGTCCTTGGCAACAACTGGGCTGACCCATCTCTGGGATGCACATATCTATCACACAGTCTTAAAAAAACTGGTATGGTAGGCATTACAACAGCTTTCACTTGTGGAGGATAAGGCTACCTTCTCAGCTATAGCTCACGCCTGTATGACTTTAAACAGCTACAGAACTGTCGCCCCCCAAAATAGTTCAACCATAGCTACTCCAGAACCATTCAATCAAATTCCTGGGGCATCGCCTGCGCATACACCCGTGTGCCTTGAATCTTCCACCTTGGCTGGGGGACCCGACACCAACCTCCTGCTGCTTATGCGGCAACGGAACAGAAGACCTTTTGCACCTACTATGCATCTACAAGGAGTTGCTGGAGGAAAGGAGGCATCAGTTCTGGCCTGCTTTAGGCCTGGAAGCATGCAGCAAAACTGCAGACTGGTAAACTTCCTCACTCTAGTGGAAAAGAAAATGCCATTGGCCATCCAACGGAATAGGTGCATGGACGCACCGGGCCCTGCAGAATCTGAGGTGCGCAGCATCCCGGCGCACTGCACGCTGACCCTGCACTTGGAATGATAACACCAGGGACAGACTGATCACTGATAGCATTGCATTACCTATCAAACCACCGGCCCAAGGGCACTGCTGATGTCTTAAACTTTAATACACAAGCACTTTAAACTTTAGTACACAAGCACTTTGCACTGAGACAAAACGTTTTAATGATAAACTGCCCAATATTTTACATACTTAATTTTATTTATGTATATTCATGGTTTTCAATGTCGCTCAATTATTATGCACTGTTTTTCTATTAACTACGCAATTAAAATAAACTTGAAACATATTTAATCTATGTGGAATAAACAAGGGCTATTTATTACAGGAATCTTCGGTAGATGCCTTCAACACACACCCATTTACCAGCATTTTGCTTTCCTTTCCTTGTATGAGATCGGATTAGAGCAAGGACAATGCTTCATTTAGCATAAGGGTATGAACTTTGTAGCACTGCAAAATGTATTTTGTCACGGTTTACCCTTCAAAGAAGAAAGGTCGGTGATCAGGCCTATACTTGATTCTTATATTAAACTTATTTTCCAAGTCCTGAAGGGAAGTAAACAGCCTTGTAGGAAGGAAGCTGATCGCTTCCTCAACCTATCACCCGCAGACTGATGGGCAAAGGAGTCAAGCAATAGACAAATGATGATAACGTTTCCCACTAACTCTACTTGAGATTGAGTGATCATTCTCACCTTAACAAATTTTGCCTTCACTCATTTATATAATAGTTACATTTTTCAAAATGTAGCAACCATAACCTATTTCTTCCACGAGTCCCTATCATTTCTTGATTCTCAGCAGCATCAAAATTGATTGCAGAGATCCAAGAGGGGCTTCATAAAAGTCAAACATCAGCAACCAGCCCACATTTTTTAGATGAGAGGAATAAATGGCTGTCTACTAGCTATCTGGAAAGACCTTCAGTATCACAGATGATAATTTCTCTAGACATAGGGTGTTTTCAGCAGAAACAGGTCCAAACTTATAGCTGCGAACTTTCGTTTGCTTGCTGTGTATTCACTAATTCTTATCCACACATCTCCATTTCTATGGGGAAAGGAATCACAGGAGAAGCTAGACAGCAGCTCGTATTTTCGGAAAGACAGTGTGATCTAGGATGTTAGACAGGGGATGCAGAGCGGTATGGTCACAATGACACCTTGTACCACCCTGTATTAAAAGAAAGACCAAGCTTAGATACCAATACCACCTGAACAGCTATTAAAAATACAAGATGTTGAGAGTCTAGTATCATTACAAAAGTTCTGCTGCTACTCAAGGCTGCATAGCTTTCCAGAGATTATAGTACTGTGTTTCAACCCTGCTCAACATGCTACTCCAAATTCTTTAAACAAGTGTGCCTTCAAATCCACAAGAGGACGGAGAGGTGTGTAGAGTGTGGGCACCTCTCGACCGAAGCTTTGCATCTCAGAAAGACATGCTCCTCTAAACACCTGGGTGTTCCATGAAGCAAAAGGTCTCTCATGAAACTTGCAGATGATGGTGGTCAACTTGAACATTTAGAATATAAGTTCCTTGTGGACCACAGTATACTTGCTAGACAAATTCAATACACAGTTAAGTTGCTGCAGCCGGAAATCATTTGTAGAACTTAGTCATGAAAACCATTTACAAATCAACAATGCACTCAACTTATTTAAGGACATAGACTTTGACTTGTTTCTTCAGTCAGTCAGTCAGTCAGTCATATACTTTTATTCGATAAAATTAATATCACAAAAAGAAACAAATACAAAAGATTACATAAAAAAACAGGTTAAAAGTGGAAACAGATATAGCACCAAAAATTCAGCTAATTGACATTATATAAGGCAAAAACAGGGACCTAAGACACATTCCCCACAAATTCATACTGGGGTATACACTAAAAATTCCATACAGTTAAAATCATTAATAAATATTAGATTAAAAATCAGATTAAAAATCATAACCATCTAATAAAATCGAAATAAAAACCACAGCGTCATACCATATCAGAGTACAACAAGTCCTGGGCCAGCTTTTTTTTTCATCTTGTTATTAATACGAATAGCAGCAACTAAGAAATTAGCAACATGGAAAATTGTCCGGACATTACTCAGTAGTTGTAAATATACAAGTGCTGGTCTAACCTGAGCAAACCCTAGTTCCTTAAGCAACGGTACAAGGTACCTTTTCCTGATATCTGAGTAAAATCTGCAGAACATAACAAAATGTAAAGTATCTTGTGACGAAAGATTGTCACACTTGCAGAGCTCAGTTTTATCCGGGACACCCCATTTTGGGAAATCTCCCAAAGAAAGATGAATTAAGTTAAATCGAAATCTGATTAACAGAAAACGATGAAACGGGCGTGTTACCAGCTTCAGGTAGGGTTCCAGACCAGGTAAACTCACTAACCCAAAGTGTAGTCTAACTAAAGGTTTTTTCAACTCCAATTCTTCTCTTTCTGCAAGTTGAAAGTTTACCATGGCAGATTTTATCAAATCCAGGACTGCTTTCTTAATTGTTTCTGGGGCCGAAAAAATCTCTGGCCGGCCGAGTTTTTGGAGAGTTAATTCAATGTATGCTAGCCATGGGATTTTACTGGCTTTATCTAGAGCCAGACAATCTTTTAAGATCATGTGGTTCAAGGATATCTCATCATTGAGCCAGGTCTTGAGCCAACACATTATCGGAGCCATTTTCACTTTGCCTAAAACATAATCCAGCCCCGTCTCCACATGTATTGAAAAAGTGGGGGTAGACTGTGGCACGGATAATAGGGTTCTTAGAAATGTATTTTCCACCACTTGGATCTGCTGGTTCTCAGTGACATACCCCCAGATCTCAGAACCATAGGTGGCTATTGCAAGGCATTTTGCCTTGTAAACTTTTAAGATAGCTTCCATGGGTCTGGCGCCTAGGCGTTTTGAAAAACCCATAAGGGCTGAAGTGGATCTGGCAAATACATTTCTTTTAAGTTTCATCTGTGGGCCCCAGGACCCCTTCTCATCAAATAAGAGACCCAAATATGTAAAAAGAGGGACCCTACTAACCTCATCTTTGCCACAAAAAAAAGTCATTGTATTTTTCTTATTTCTTTGTTCCCCTACTATCATTACGTGGGATTTCTTGGCGTTTATCTTTAGATCAAGTGAATCCATAAATGTAACAAACTTCATTAATAATTTATTTAGCCCAATTCCTGTGCGTGCCAGTAGAACCGCGTTGTCAGCATAAAGGAGAACTGGAATAGTAGTGTCTCCTACTCTCGGGACATCTAATGCGGCTCCCTTCAGGGCAGGTTCTAAGGCATTAATATATAATGTAAAAAGCAGGGGGGCCAAAATGCACCCCTGCCTAACTCCTCTTTCTGATTTAAAGTACCTTGTGCATCTTCCATCTTGGGTAACTCGTATAGAGGCGATCAAACCACAGTGGAGGTCGGCGAGAAATTTAACTAAAACTCGATCGATCCCCATATCAATTAAAATTTGCCACAGCTTAGTCCTATTGACTAGATCAAAAGCTGATGATAGGTCCATGAATCCCAGGTAGAGGGAACCCTTTTTAGCAACAGTATACTTACTGATTAGGAGCTGTAAGTTAAGACATTGATTTAATGTGCTCCTTTTTGCTCTAAATCCATATTGTACATTAGAAAGAATCCCCCTTCCCTCAAAATGATGTGTCAATCTAGCTAATATTACTCTGCCTAAGATCTTCACAGCAGAGTCTATCAAGGAGATGGGCCTGTAACAGGCTGGATCATCTCTTTGGCCTTTTTTAAATACCGGGATGATGATGGATTTTGACCAAGATATTGGCAATATATTTGAGCCTGAGGCATTAAAGATGTTAGTCAGTATTTTTGCCCAGAATCTAGGATAACTTTTATACAGGTCCGCCGGGACCCCGTCTGGGCCTGGCGCCTTATTACTCATGGTCTCCGTTATTGCTTTAAATACTTCACTTTCCTGGAAGACCACTACTGACGGTAATTCCAAGTTAGAGATATATTCCTGAGGACTCTCGGCCCCCTGACTGCCATATATTTTCTCAAAGTGGGCGGTCCATTGCTCATCTTGGATATTACAATCAAGACATGAATTATCCTCACTGGAGAAGTAAGGATCATTAATAGTTTGCCAAAATTTTCCACTATCCCTCAGGACCGCCGGGGACAAAAGTTTGTCCCAAGCCTCGTCTTTGATCTGATTTTTTCTTATCTGAGTGGCTTGTTTGTAAGATTTCCTTAGCCCCCTAATTAGCTCACTATTTCTGGGGCTCTGCTTTAATGCTTTTAGGAGGGCAGAATATGCCCTAGTACACTCTTTATTAAACCATCTTTTCCCTCTAGTAGTTGATTCGGGGTGTATTTGCCTCATCAACTTACTACTGATTTGCTTACAGATAGTTTCAAAAGCTTCTATGATCAGTGTATTTGACGCGTCAGGGTCCAAACAGATATTGACTTCCTTCTCTGTGTTGGACAAAACTTCCCCTACAAAAGTTTCTGGGATCACTTTCGACCATTTCAATCTTCTTCCTTGGTCCGTTGATGTCACCTCTCGACTGATGGCCTTATGCTCAGACACTGTGAGTGTTAATTGTGCCCCATGGGCCAGTTCTAAAATGACAGGATTATGATCACTAAAAGCAGAAAACCCCACCTTATAAAAAATGACACTACTTAGGACTGCAGCGGTCATAAAGATATAGTCTATAATTGTACCGATGGCCGAACCCTTAAAGGCAGCTTTCCTCGGGCCTCCCTTAATACAACCCGATTCATAAAGATTTGTAGTGGCCAGAAGTTTCTCGAGGGTCTCCCCTTGCTCTGTGTGTTCAAAGTGTACCGGAGCAGAATATGGGGGACCATCTAGGTTGTCCAAGATACAATTTTGTCCGCAAGGGTGAATGTTAAAGTCACCCATGACAATAACCTCAGCCCACGGATTATGTGCTTTGTAGGTGATTAAAAAGACCTCTAAACGGAATAAAAATTGATTGGTGCAGTCACAATTGGGAGAATTATAGAAGTTAACCAGTAATAATTTCCCAAGATGTGGACGAGACAACTCCACAGCCAAACAATTGTGGCAACTCGCTTCAATCTGTTTTAAAGAACCATTCACATTTAGGGAAAAAAACATTAACAACCCACCCTGTGCTCTGCCGTAGTTTGCCTGTTTGGCAGGAATAAAAAAATGTGTATACCCATCTATATAAAAATTAAGATCTGTGTCCCATGTTTCCTGAAATGCCAAAATGTCGTAAGACTTTATCTCTTACAACCAAATCTTATCCTTACACTTGCTTCTCAACCCCGCAATATTCCAACTCAGAATTTTACAGGTAGATGTCTGCGGAGCAATGTTAACCGCTGAATTGTCGATGGCGATAGCACTGTGTACTGTGGCCACCTCTGCCACACTAGGGACTGTGTTAGCTACCCCCTGGCCAAGATTACCCCCTTGAAGTCAATCGCAATCTTCCAGACCAGAGAGTGCTTCAAACCTGTTGTACAGCTCTAAGTTATCCCCCGGCCTCCGCTCCTTTTGTCCTCCATAATACTGGGTACTACCCCTATCAGGAGGCGCTACTGCATAGAAATAGGATAGGGGAAGGGGATGAATAGTTGAGGCTAGATCATTTTGGAACCAGTCACAAATATATTCCACCGTCCTCTGGTCCCTAAAATTGACAATTATGCAATCCCCCCCTACTGACTTTGGTTTGTTCCCCACCCAGCCCACTCTTCTGGTGTGGAGAATTTCAGCAGAAACATGTATTGGAAGGGTGCGATTCTTGTTGAGCCAGTGGATACACTTGTTCTTCAGCTCCTGGTATGATTCCCTCTTGCCCTGACCTAATGGAGGCACCCCTACCAGGACCACTACATAGGGCACTGACTCTGGGGGAAGCTGAATGATGGGTAACTGAGCTTCGCTATAATCCCTAATCTTTGTGGGTGGAGCCGCTTTGTGTTTAACGGCCATTCCGGACTCTCTTTGTGGCAGCAAACCCCCTTCACCTGAATGCGCTATCATTGATGGATTATTAGAATCAGATTCCAAACGATTTACCAGGGGTGCTACCAGGTTACCACTTGGAGCTATCTTACGGGGGGCAGGGGGTGGTAATTCGACCCCCGGAGTTATTTTAGACCCCACTCCCCCACTCCCAGCGTTATTGTTACCTGACTCTATAACTTGTTTCCCTTCCGTGCCTCGAGTAGAAACTAGCAATAGTTCGAGACATATTAGTCTCGAGTCAATTGAGTCCAACCGTTCACTAAAAGGAGCCCAGGACTTCTTAATCAAGTGTTCCATTTTAATCCAAAAAGATGGGCCCATTTCATTTGAAATGCTCTGATCGTCAAAGGGGGCATTGGATATATCTTCACTGGCATGGCGAGTACTTCCGGGTTGAATTATAGACTTATTAGCGGGGTGAGCTTTACTAGTTTTTTTGCTCTTTCCAGGGGACTGAACTTTATTATTAATGCGGCTCCGTTTTGAAGGGAGACCCAGATCACCTTTAGGAGGCACCGCCCTGGAACCAGTGGTGGACCGAGTTTTAATTTTATCATGACGTGTGCCTCCTGTCACAGCAGGGGTAAGTATATCTATGGACTTTGCCGGTCCAATAGCAGAACCTGGAGGCTCACTGGTCATAGGTCTTACTGGTTCAGGGTGCCCTGGTGATCTCTGCTCCCCCGCCTCCTCAGCGGGTGACAATAAAACCAAATAGTCTTGAGTCTTATTCCGGGGTAAATCCGGGGATCGAGCTTCGGCTAACCTGCCCATGGAAGATCTTTTCTCAAAAGCAATGTCAAAGGATAGTCTCTTTTCTGTGAGTTCGATATCCTTGGCAAGAGCAGAGGACACTCTAACTAAAAAATTATCCAGGGTACCCATTAATGCTCCTCCTGTAGGCTTTCTCATATCTTTTACAGGGCAGATTGGTGGTGACGCAGACATGGTATATGTAGTAGTGGCCAACCTAGCGTCAACAGATGGTGCACAAACAGGAAATTGTTAGAACCACAGACTGACCTTTATCTTGATTGCAGCATGAAAGAGACCGGGCCCGGCCCGGCCTTGTCCGGTCTAGAACGGGCTAAAACGGGCCCGCCCTTGGCCCGGCGAGTCCCGCGCGCGTCCCGCGAAGCGGGCCTCAGCGTGACTTATAGGCGCCTCCTGGCGCTGGCGCTGCGTCTCAATAGCACGCCGCCGCTGGGGCAGCCGGGAATTGGAGTCCCGGGGCGGCGACGCGAAGGATTAAACACGATGGCGCTTGCTGGCGCTTGCAGGTCACTGGCACCCCTTGACTCTTGGCGATGGCGGCGTGGACCGTGTCGCGGGTAGGTAGTTTTCAATTCTCGCCCTGCTCCGCCGGCCTCAGCGTGACTTATAGGCGCCTCCTGGCGCTGGCGCTGCGTCTCAATAGCGCGCCGCTGCTGGGGCAGCCGGGAATTGGAGTCCCGGGGCGGCGACGCGAAGGATTAAACACGATGGCGCTTGCTGACGCTTGCAGGTCACTGGCACCCCTTGACTCTTGGCGGTGGCGGCATGGACTGTGTCGCGGGTAAGTAGTTTTCAATTCTCCCCCTGCTCCGCCGGCCTCAGCATGACTTATAGGCGCCTCCTGGCGCTGGCGCTGCGTCTCAATAGCGTGCCGCCGCTGGGGCAGCCGGGAATTGGAGTCCCGGGGCGGCGACGCGAAGGATTAAACACGATGGCGCTTGCAGGTCACTGGCACCACTTGACTCTTGGCGGTGGCGGCGTGGACCGTATCGCGGGTAAGTAGTTTTCAATTCTCCCCCTGCTCCGCCGGCCTCAGCGTGACTTATAGGCACCTCCTGGCGCTGGCGCTGCGTCTCAATAGCGCGCCGCCGCTGGGGCAGCCGGGAATTGGAGTCCCGGGGCGGCGACGCGAAGGATTAAACACAATGACGCTTGCTGGCGCTTGCAGGTCACTGGCACCCCTTGACTCTTGGCGGTGGCGGCGTGGACCGTGTCGCGGGTAAGTAGTTTTCAATTCCCCCCCCCTTGCTCCGCCGGCCTCAGCGTGACTTATAGGCGCCTCCTGGCGCTGGCGCTGCGTCTCAATAGCGCGCCGCCGCTGGGGCAGCCGGGAATTGGAGTCCCAGGGCGGCGACGCAAAGGATTAAACACGATGGCGCTTGCTGGCGCTTGCAGGTCACTGGCACCCCTTGACTCTTAGCGGTGGCGGCGTGGACCGTGTCGCGGGTAAGTAGTTTTCAATTCTTGTTTCTTTTTTCAGGATTTCTCCATTAGAAATATGAACTTGTGTTTTGCACTATAGTCGTTTTTCAGAAGGAGCCTACTGTCAAGAGATTAACTTTGACTTTACACTTTGCTAGTTTCACAAGGAGTCATCCGTTTGGATTATGAACTCCCTTGCAACTTGTTTTTTACACAATGAAACATCCATCAGGATGGTGAACTCAATGTTAATTTACACCACTTTGAAAATAGAAGGCAAGGAAATCACATCTGACATGAATTTTTCTCGTATGGTTTAAGGTATTGAGTAGACATAAGATAAGACTGTTTGAGTGTTTATGAACCACAAGACATTCTAAATGCTTTTCATGCGTAAGCCATCAATGAAACAGTGAATGAAACGATGTATAATAGCTCACAGTATTGTTCACAGTTACCACATCAGTTCTAATTATATTACAGCTCAGGAAACAATATAGAACCTCATCCCAGTGGAGAGAGTGGAAAGTACTAAAAGGTATATTAGATCTAGTACCAAAGGTTAGGTGTTATTATCACCACCACAATCATACTAAAAGTATTATCTTTTCTTCAGATAGCAACTTTCCTGCTCTGCAGATCAAGCCTTGCTTTGCAACCAGGGAGAGTCTCCGTTTCTCTCTCTCTTGTGTTCCTTTCCTCTTTCCCAGGTCAACTTCCAGCCTAAATGTTTGAATTGTAATCTATGGCTTGTATTAGATGAGTGCTTACCCACTATTAATTAGTAGAGCCCAATAATGATATCTCTCTACACCATCTAATTAGTGCATGCATCCCCTGCCCTTCCCTTTCCTCTCAAACAAACAGCTAACTGACTTTCTGTGTTTCCAGATGAAGGGATCTTAGTATTTGAAAGGTTTATTCTCATACAATTCTCGGAGCATCAGTAATGGACACAGGGGCTACAATAACCTCTGCAGACCCAATTTGGTGCAGTCTAGTATAAATGTATCATCAGTATAGAGGAGCCCTTACATGTGTTCCTCCCCTTCCCCACCCTCAACACAGATAGAACTAGCATGAAATTGCATACTTGATATATCTATTATATAGAGGTTAAACAGAAAAGGGGTGAGGGGCCAGCTCTGTATCACGCTGCTTCCCATCTTAACTCTGACAGACAGATCGCCACCACTGGTAACGACCCGAAGTTGGGGTTCTGAGCAGTGTCTGAGGGAGGCTTGGTTGTGTTAGGGACTATACAAGGCTCCTAGCTTTGCGCACAGGCAAATCCAGTTCACGTTACAAACGCTTCAGAGAAGTCTGTGGGCGCGCAGTGCAAAAGGGCGTTTCAGGTATATTCTCCCAAAGATTAGGGTGACCAACTGGCATTGGTGCAAATTCAGGACGGTGAGTGTAAAAATTCAGGACAAAGGGTCAAAATTCAGGACACAAATTCAGGACAGGAGGTCAAAATTCAGGACAAAACTTCAGGACAATAGGTAAGTTTTACAGACACATTAGAGGAGGTCGCGCAATAGTATACAAGTAAGCCCAGCCATATCCAATCATATTCAACCATTTGCAAACCTATCCATCATGTATCCTTCCATCTATCATTTCACTCATCCATCCATTCATCCATCCTTTCACTCATCCATCCATTATCCATCCACCCTTTCACCCTATCCATCTGTACACTCATCCATCCACTCTTCTAACCATCCATCCACTCATCCATCCAGCCATTTACCCTTTCACCCATCCAGCCATCCTTTCACTTACTCATCCATCCACCCAGTCACTCATCCTTCCACCCATCCACCCTTTCAGTCATCCATCCATCCTCCCTTTCTCTCTCCATCGACCCTTTCACTTAGCCATCCTTCCATCCATCCACCCACCCATCCATCTACTCATCCACTCATTAATCCATCCATTGACCCTATCACTCATCCATCCTTTCTCTCATCCATTTATCCTTTCACTCCTTCACTCATCTATTCATACTTTTGTCCACCTACCCTCCCTTTCACTCACTCCATCCTTACATCCACCCTTTCACTCATCCATCCATTCACCCTTGCACTTATCAATTCATCAATCCATCCATCATTTCACTCATCCATCCACCCACTCATCATCCACCTTTTCACTCATCCACCTTTTCACTCATCCATCTACCCTTTTAACCATCCAGCTACCCTTCCACCCATACATCCAGTAATTTACCTTTTCTCTCAACCATCCTTCCACTCACTCATCATTCCATCCATCCTCTCTCATTATCCAATCTTTCATTCATCCATTCACCCTTTCACTAATTCATCCAGCCATCCACCACATCCACCAATCCCTTCACTTACTCACTCGCTCACCTTTTCATATTACTTTTGAGCTGAGCCTTTTTGAGAAGAGGCCCATCAATAACTTCACCCTCGCTGCAGGAGCCAATGCAGGACTGGGACAGAAGCCACCCAGGGCGGAGACAAGATCCACCACAGGGGGGGGGACAGGAGCCAACACAGGCGGGGGGGGGGGGTGGACAGGAGCCACCACATGGGGGGACAGGAGCTATCACTGGGGGGGGAACAGGATCCACCAGGGTGGGCACATGGGTGGGCACGCAGTATTCTAGTATCATCTTGGTCTCTTCCAGGGTGGGGTAGGGCTCCTCACCCCCCTCCTGGACAAGACAACGAGACGACAGGCTCTCTTTCTAAAATGTTAGTTTTGCGATCCCCCACTGTGATTTACAGTACTTAAAGAAGATACTCCAGGAAAACTGAATTAACTGATTTTCCTCCATACTTTGTTAAACAGTGTAGGTGCGATTGTGCCATTTCTTTATTTTATTACATTATAGACTGCATGTTTGAAGAACCGAGGTTTGCTTACAATTTAGTAACAGTAATTAAGCTCTGTGAAGAGAACCACGTGCTGCCTCGGTGTAATCCGGGCCGGTTCTACAATTTTTGGGGCCCTGGGCAGAAAGGGAATGTGTGAGGCCCCTCTAAATTGCAGAGACATGAGGCATTCAGGGCTGTTTGCATCTGAATAGATGCCCCTGAAGCTGCAGCCCCTCCCTCACCTTCAAACACCTCTTAACAGCTCATCAAGGGCTGAAGGTGTGAGGGTTGCCATCCCGCTGTGCCTCTCCAAAGCTGCTGGGTCTCTGAGCGTTGGTGCTGCATCGGAGTCTGTTACACCCGACCTCAAGCAGGGAGGTGGGTGGAAGCTGTGCCAGCTTTAGGGTGGTACGATCGGTGCCCGGTTAAAATTACGGACAAATGGCGTCCGTTAAAGACTCCTTCACGGACAACGGACAGACGGCCGAAATTACGGACTGTCCGTGAAATTTACGGACGGTTGGTCACCCTACCAAAGATAAACTTTGACCTGGAAGAAGATGCCATGGGTATGTCTGTCTCCGGAACTAATGACTTATTTAGACAACCAACACCCCAGCCAGGGACCACTTTTGAGCGGGCCTATTACCTTTTAGAATGTGACTGTCTTTCAGATCCGGTTTCAGAGAGACATTTGATCCAAACTGACGCATTCAAATATCACCTACAGGTGTACGTGTGACAAAAGAGCTCAGAGCATAATGTAGCATTGATGAGTCTCTCTCTCTCTCTCTCTCTGTGCTGTTGTCATTCAAACAGAAATAGATGCTGCCGAGATGTAACGTGTGTAGAAATATTCTAAGAAACCTCCTAAATGATAAACTGTTATATCCAAGACAGTGTTATGTGGTAACACCTCTTTATTGTAAAGGTCCTCCCTGGGTTTAAACCCTTCCCCTCTTTCTGGTTTCCAATTATTTTGTGGGACTTGCAGTTATATATTTCAAAGTAAAGCCGATACATCAATGTTCAGGTTTTCTTACTCATACGCCACTGGCTTATGGATCCATTTAGTTATTCATATGGTAAACATTGTCGTGTCACAAGGCAGTATGATCATTTTAGTTATTCTTTTTATGTGTTGTGGCGAAATAGATATGCTTGCATCCAGATCTTCATGTAAAAATACAGACACATGACATGCTGAGGGTAATATTTGCATGTATAACAACTATGTAAATAATGCATCTAATACAGCTAGGAAACTACAGATATGAACATAAAAAGGGCTCGGTAATAACTGCCTAGCACTATAGCGAGCGCGCTCATGATGAGGGCAAACGGGAGTGGCCCCTTGAACAGCCACGCCTAGTCTGTTCATCTGTCTCTATATGCATATTACGGGTGGGATTAGAATTACACCTGCAGGTGTTAAAATGTCAGATCAGTGTGATAAACTCAATAGAACATGCAAATGAAATGTTAACACACGAAAACGTACTTTTCAGGTCCCACATAGCATCTCCAGTTGCCCACACTTCTACTACACGTAAGTACCTAAACCAGACCGTCGCTGCCCTTGTCTGTATAATTTTAGCTAGGGGAAAGAAAATCTTTATGGGCATCCAGCTGCAATTTCAGATCAGCTCTCAATGAACCTACAGTGCCTCGCTGAAGCCGCTCAACTACTCTCCAGGCTACACTAAAACTTCCAGACTACTAGTGGCTACTGAGGATCATTAGACATATGCACATATCACTCCGTTTAAGGGCACTAAAGCAATGCTACCTGCAGGCTGCACTCTCCTCTTCATCTTACACAAGATACAAATCCCGCTAAAAAGGCCGACACCTCATGGATCAAAGGTGGGATATTGATCTCCGCCTGGCCAGGTTGCAGCAGGTCGAACTGAGGGAACCCGAGCCGCTGCCAGCACCCGTCGCCGCTCATCAGAGAAACAATGATCTTTGTGTGGGAACATCTGATCTGCACTATCAGTGTCGGCCAGCCCAGGAGCCTCGCCCAGGAGCCTCGCCCCCTCACCTTGTGACTGCGACTCACAGGAAACGGAAATCCGCTTCAAATTGAAGGATTCTCAACTCATTCATTCCTCTTGTGCCCTTTACACTGAGGCGCAATGGGCTCGTTTACTGCTTTATTAATGTTAGAGGATACTATAATGCAAGGGGCGTGTTAAAGTGCTCTACAAATAACACTGTTATTCCAATAGGAGTATTTCAACATGAGGTGCTGTGCAAAGATAATTATTTGCACTGTGATACTGCTTTACAGGGACCAAAATGTGATTGGGAGTGAGGGGTGCAGCACATAAAACTGACCACTTACATTATGTGAAAAAGGCCGTTATGTTGAAACAGGTGCAAATGACATTTCCTGGCAAACCGCTTTACAAAAATGAAACTTCACTATACATCAACAGAACTAACAAATGTCCCCTCTCTCACCCCCTACTGTTTCCCCAACATACCGACCCCGCAGCTAACTTCTTTAAATGCAGTGCATTTCAACATTACCAACTTTCTATGACCCCTACATGCTGAGACTGCCCACATGACCCTGTAAGCAACCAGATGCACTAAAGTGAACCTTGAACTACCAGCCTACCATCCCCTTGCACATGGTTCACCAACTCACAAGCCGACCAAACTTCTGCCAGCTCTGGGCAAACTTTACATGCCCCGGCCACCCAGAAAAAGGGTAGAGGGACTACCGCCTTTCTCTGTCCACCACCCCAATGTCTTCAGTAGCCCACGTCCTAACACCTAATATTTAAAGTCCTGGGCAACACTTCTCTAAGCTCCAGCTAATTGAGGTCCCTACCAATCCTGGACAAGTGTATCCTGTCTCTGTCCTCAAATTTAATATCAGAGTGGCAAATCTGCCGAAAACAAAGCTCCCTACAAAAACGGCACATCTCTCCATTCAATTTCTGCATTGCTGTATCCATAGCAGCGGGCTTAGCCGCTCCTCTCCAATTTCTACGCAGCACAAACTCAGTCCACAAAACAAAGCATCCCGCCCATTTTTCCTTAATGATCAACAAATCCCATTTCATGTTCCTCATCAACATTACCCTTTCTCTTTTACCAGGTAATTCACCCCAAGGTGTAAAATCAAAACATCCAGACTCAGGTCGCCCACTATCATACCATTCAAAATCTGCATTAGTTATCTCCAACATATGCCACCTTCCCTTTCCATGTAATAGGAAAAAGGCGGTAAATTGGTCCCAAAGTCCCTTTGGCGCGCCTGAATGGCAGCCCACTTGATGAAAGAGTGGTCCACCACCCAAATGCCCACCTCCTCTTCTGCTGGACCCGCTACTGAACCTGGAAAGAAACAAACAAGAAGTCAGGATTTCACATGATTACACCCACCACATGACCCTCATCCCCCAAACCTCGCATATAGCGCCTGTAACACTCCGACGACCAGTGGCCCAGCTGCATAATATCCTCGTACACCTAGCCCTTATTTCCTGCTTCCGAAGCTGCACCAATGCGAAGGGAGTCTGTGCTGTAATCAGCCGCAGGCACTCCCAGCTGAACCAAAGCATTTTGCAGTAACGACAGCAGCTGATATGCTGTTGCTTTTTCTCCAGACCTGAGATGAAAAATGAACCTGGAGGCCATCCCACAACAATTTGCCCAGCGCTCAGCCCACACTACTAGACAGGGACCTGCCAAACCTACAGCATGCAATGTAATACTATCCTCTGTTTCCCCTGCACTCATTGATCTGTTTTGGAGCGGTTAAAAAAAAAATGTATCCAGTATTTGTAAAACGCACAGCTACCAGTAGGCATCCCCGTGCTGGGGGCTGTCGGCAAGATTAAGCAAGCTATTGCCCAGAGTCGCATGGTGCTGGGCTGACCTGCCGCCAGTGCCGGGGATCGAACCGTGATCCCCAGTGTCCAGCGTCCGGCGCACTGGCAGCTGCGCCACACCTCTTCCCCCAAATCCATAGCTCCAATCTACCTCTCCTCCTGAAAACATCCTCCTAATCTGATTACCCCATACTCCTCCCTCCCAGCAACTATAACACTCAATAGGCCCTGAAGAACATCCACGTCATAAGGGTGGAAAACAAGCAAGTCACGGACGCATCGCTGCACATCTCCGGCAACTGGCGCAACACCCTGCAAAGTAGGTTCCAAGATATCGGCTTCATAGCATGGCCCCAAAGCCCCTTCTCCTGCGCCCAACCCTCCGGGATCCTATGGCCCACTTCGCCCACAGATAGGGGTAACCCCATACTAATTTGGCCATAAAAGCAATTCTGTCCCATTTTCCTGTAATGGAAACTCGGAAGAGACCCTTTTCTAGTAAGTCCAGAATGCACTGAATCACGTCTTCAGCCCTCAAACAAGCTTCCTCCCAACGGCGCGCTCCTGAACCTAGAAACTACTTCCATACCTGCGAGTATGCTAACCATGTTAATTGAGTGAGGAGACCCTACCACCAGTAGTATCATTTGACGTTGTCGATGGACCACAACTTTGCTGGCATGGGCGTCGGGTCTCTGTCGGTGTCCTTGGTCAACCCACGGAATCTTCCCCACTGTAAACGAGACAAAGCATCCACAATGTTATTGTCAACATCGGGAACATACTGCGCCTTGAAAGAGATGTCATAATGCAAGCATTCCTAAAAAAAAAACAGCAGAAGCTTCGGTACCCGAGTGTCCCTGGCAGATTTTCGATTCACCACCTCCACCACTGACATATAGTCGACTTGAAAGAGCACCTTCCTATGTGGTAACTCTTTGCCGCACAGTGTCAATTCTACCACTAAAGGAAACAATTCTAAGAAGACAATGTTTCTGCCCCAGTTGCGCCACTGTTCCGGCCATGGCTCTGCACACCATCTATCCTGCCAGTACAGACCAAAACCTATTCTCCCAGCTGCATCCGAGAAGATCTCTGAAAAAGGCAACTTTCACTATGGCTCTGAAAGACTATAAAAATGCCATCCTCATAGCCAAATCTGAATACTTCTCTTCAAAAATCCTCGCTTCCACGAACAAAGCTAAAGACATTTTCTCCATTGTGGACGAACTCGTCAAACCTGACCGTGTCACCACTAAACCCATCCCCTCTCAGTTCCTATGCGACTCCCTTAACTCTTACTTTACTGATAAAATCAATATCATCAAAGCTAGCATTCCCAAGGTCACCCTACTTCCAGATCCTGACTGCTCCTATCAGAATCCCCATCGCCTAGACCAAATATCACCTATCACTCAGGAGATCTTTTTCTCCCTTCTTACTCAGGTTCGTTCCGGCTCCCCTACGGACAGCTGTCCCCCTCACATCATTCGGGAAGCATTCCTTCACTTTCCCCTATCGCTCCTTAACAAATCCCTCCCGGAGGGTATTGTTCCCAACCTCTTCACGAGCGCAGAAGTTGTGCCTATCCTAAAAAAAACAGGCTCTGACCCCCTAACACTCAGCAACTTCCGTCCTATATCTCTATTACCTTTCCTTGGTAAAATCCTGGAGGCCCATGTCACCAAGTGCTTGAGCACCTTTGTTGAGCACACCCACTACCTTGACTCACATCGAGCAGGCTTCAGACCCGAACACTCAACAGAGTTTATTGTCCTGGCAGTCCTCGACGAACTTAGGAAGGGGGCAGACCACAACATCTCGCAGGCCCTCGTGCTCCTGGATCTGTCGGCGGCTTTCGACACCGTCGACCACGATCTACTGGTCGACTGGGTCGATAGTGCCGGGATCCGGGGGCTCCCTCTGAAGTGGATCTCCTCTTTCCTCAGCGATCGCTATCAAGCAGTTTGCCTTGCTAACTTCACCTCGGAGAAGAGAAGACTGTCCTGTGGAGTCCCGCAGGGCTCCTCTCTTTCCCCTCTCCTTTTCAACCTGTACATCTTTCCCCTGATCCTTGCCCTCCACAAGAGAGAAGTCGTCACCTTTAACTATGCCGACGACCTCCAGCTAGTCTTCACCATCGACTCTTCTCCCTCCTCAATGGAAAACTTTCAATCCACTATGAACTTTATCAGTAACTGGATTAACTTAAATCAGCTCAAGCTCAATCCTGATAAAACCGAGCTAGTCCTCACTGGGGCCCCTGCCAACTCTTGGAACTCCAACTTCTGTCCCAAATCACTAGGATGTCCCCCCTCTCCAGTTAGCTCGGTTAAGAGTCTTGGGATCATAATCAGCAGTGATCTTACCATGAAGGCTCAGATAAATTCTGTGGTCTCCGCTTGTTTCTTCCATTTAAGAAGAATTCGTAAAATTAGCAGATTTCTCTCCACAGAGGCGCTCATCCAAGTGATCCTTGCCCTTGTCATATCTCGCATCGATTACGCTAACTCCTTGTACTCCGGCATTCCGACCTACCAATCCTGCCGCCTACAACTAATACAGAACCAAGCAGCCAGGCTTGTCTATGGCCAGCCTAAATCCCACCACGTTAAACCGCTGCTTAAAAGCCTCCACTGGCTCCCCGTCACTCAACGCTGTCTCTTTAAACTTGGCTATATGATCTATCAAGCCCTTTCATCCCATGGACCAGTTTTTATCGCCACCAAAATTCAGGAATATGTCCCCTCTCAAGAGCTTCGCTCCTCCTACATGAACCTCATGACCCCCTGCCCTTTTAAAAGGAAAAAACATGGCGGTCTAAGATTTTCGACCTTAGCCCCACAGTTCTGGAACTCCCTCCCACCCGAACTGCGCCTTACCTCCTCTTACTCAAAATTTAGGAAATCTCTCAAAACATGGCTCTTTACCCGGCCTGGCCTACAATTAATTGACTGTTCCTCACTGTAATTGTTTTAACTCGTCTCTGCTCAAGCGCCAAGAAACCGTTGGTGAGCTTGCGCTCTAAAAGTCTTTTTAACATAACATAACATAACAGATCTAGACATCCCAGTCCAAGGCATCCTGCAGTGCTAGAGAAACGCCATTAAATAACTGCAAGAAGAAACACCACAATCTACTGTCCTGATTGACCCAAGGATGAAAGCCTAACATGGTGATGAGGTAGAGAAAGGTTGGAGGGTACGAGTCCCTGCTCCCCGAAGAAAGTCCTCTGTGCCCTTATGGCCCTGCACATGAAGTTCAAGTGGCCCCACAGTACCTGCACTTCCCTTACTTTTATCTTCTCTATTGCTAGCATGCTAGTCAACAGTAAGAGCATTTTCTCTTTTTTCTCCTGCGGCACCCTGGCCTACATTCTTTCCAAATCAATTTCAATACCCAAGAACGATAACTCTGTTTTCGGACCCACTGTATTTTTCAGGTGCCGAAGGTACCCCTAGGTCATCCATGAGCTCTTGGAGCCTTTCTAGGAGAGTCTGGCAGTCCGCCGAACCGGGTGCCCCCATTAAAAAGAAATCATCTAAGTAGTGGGTTACCAGCTAATGGCCCGTATGCCACGTAAATAACCACTGCAAAATCAAGCTGCAGAATTCAACAGGGCACATGATGTGGAGCATCCAGTTGGTAAGGCTTTGTCCGCGTACCACTTGCCTTCAAATTGTATGCCTAAGAGCTGAAAGTCATCAGGGTGCACTGGAAGCAGCCAAAAAGCTGACTTCACATCACACTTTGCCATTAACATCCCTGGGCCCGCCGTCACCACCAGTGACATGGCCACGCGAACCGAGGTGTATGTCACTGATGTTACTTCCTCTGCTATAAAATCATTCACTGACCCTCCTTTTGGCCAGGACAAATGCTGAATCAAATGAAATCGGCATTTCGCCTTTTTGGGCACCACCCCAATTGGTGAAATGTTCAGGTCCTCCATCGGCCAATCATAAAAGGGTCCCACCATACTGTCTTCTGAGATCTCTTTCTCCAATTTTCCTTTTGATGAGCACAAATTGCCTGCCCACCACCGTACTCGAGGATCCTCATACCCCAAACAAAAACCCCAATGAAACTCTTCCGGCAACATTGACACCTCGTCCAGACGCCCGTAAAACAACAGCAAATACTCAATACCTTTCGAGGTTAACCAGAGCACGAGCCGTTTGCCCAAGATGCAGTAGCGTTTTGATCTATATTACATTAGGTCATCATCATGACAGAGATTGTACAAAATAAATTTGTATGCTATCAGGAGAATGAAGAAAAAGGAAATAGAGGAAACAAGATGAAACGTCATCGACATGAATCCGCGGTTTTATGGCTACTGGCACTTAACATGCTTCTGCAAAATAGTTTCCTCCAGTATTCATGTTTTGTACCATTTTAAATCAATGCCCTTTCGCTTTTATTTTCACCTCTTCACATGTCTCACATCATGCACCATTCAAATTATTTCTCCCCCAAGTACTATGTGTACATCGTACACCGATTGCACATTTATAGAGTAACATTAATGCTGTCCCAAAGCATTCTTGTACCTACTGTGAATACAAACTGCAATAATCAATCCTTGGTGTGTCTCTTTTTCTATTTAATTACTTTTTTTTGTCCAAAGAATTCCATAATTATTAACTGTTGATACATTGTTGTATGTCACCACCCTTGGGACACGTGGCATCCCCTTGCAGTGACCAACCTGTTGACAATAATAGCACTTAGAGGGTTACTTCCTTGATGACTTACTATCAGGGAACCACAACGTCTTCTGCTCAGATGGAGATAGGGAGTCCTGTGCCTTAAAACTAGTCTGGGGATCTTTAGAGAACTCCTTGTTTCTATGTTTGTCATCCCCCTCCTTCTGGTGGGGACCCTCCCCACCCTTGTGGTGATCACCCCTAAATAACTTCTTGTGGACCAGGTGCTGATCCAATGGTCTGCTTCCTTAGCTAGCTCCATGGGCTCAGTCAGCCTACTGTCAACAAAGTGCTGGCACATATCTGCAAAACTAAAACTGAAGATTTGCTCTCTTGCAATCAAATTGTAGCCCCTGATAATCCTTTACTTCATTGTCCTCCACCTAATCATCCGGTGCCTTGCAAAGGGAGTCTACACAATCCACCCAGGGCTGATGGGGCAGTTTCTGGCTGTCCGAAACTGCTGCTGTGATTCAGGCTCCCTACTTCCCTACTCTAAATCTGGCAATTCCAAGAATTGGACAGGGTGGGCTCACTCACGTAATGTGACATGCTTCATCATAGGCCAGCTCGTCCCACCCTGATAAGGTGGTACTGTTTGAAAACGAGGCAGTATCTGTGAGGCCTGCACAAATAACACAACAAATTTGTCTTTAACTGGGAACCAAACACCCCAGTGTAGCGCTTGACTCTCAGAGGGTAGCGTTGCAGAGCAGTCTAAGGCTTACTCAAGGGAGGTGGTGTGGGTTTGTAATCGCCATTACCAGTACGCAGAAACAACACTCAATAATTGATTGTCCAGTCTGTACTTTGCTTTATAAAAGTAAGAGTACATTTATTAAACACACACACTACTTAATACTATGCACCAATTTACAAATATACATAAGCTGTTGGAATTACTTTGTGACATTGCATAACATCTCCACCCCAACCGCAAGGGGGGTGAGGTCTAGTACCACCAATCCCATGTCTGCACATCATCTTGCCCCATAATGCAGTGGATTGACACAACCTGGAGCGAGGGCCTTGCCAACTGGCACCATCCCAGTGGCGACGCACCCCATCATCTCAACAAGCATTAAAAATAGGTACACCTGTCCTGGGAACACATAACCCTGACTGGGCATCTCATACTGTCCTTACAGTATACACCTCTACACCTTAGTGGCTAACAGTCTGGGTTGTTCTTCCCCTAACGCAGTAGCAAGAATACATGTTTGGGCATCACTTTTAATGAGGTACTTATCATAGCCGATAACAGTTGTAATGCATTGCAATTAAAGCCCCTAAAAGGCATCACAGTTAGAATCACAGGATTAAGCATATAAAGCCAGACACCCTAGCAGGGATGTCTGGCAAGCTAACCCCACTTCGCTTATGACTCCACATTTTTGCACGTGTGACTTTCAGTCTCTCTAAAAAGAAATAACATGAGTAAATGCATTTCTGGTGCAATTACACATCTTCATCTCCAGGGGATGCCCTTCTCCAGATATCCCCAGCACAGGCTTCCACATATCACACCTTGTTGCAATCCTTAGGGCACCCCCAGCTGAAGAACAAAAGTTCCAGCCACAGGGTGCTGTTGAGGCCTGACTGAGCCCTTGAGGGGTTATTCTTTGCAAGTCCCCAGAGACTTATTGAGGGACTTTCCATTTTCGTGCTGGGGGGAGACTGCATAGCTTCTGCAGCTCCCCTGCACATTGTCACGCGTTTGGCGGTGACCCTGTCCTTCTGGGGCCACCGCAAACCGAGAAAAAGCTGTTTTCTCTTGCAGGCATGTCCGCGCCTGCAAGGCATTATGGGACGCTTCCTTCCTTCCCCACGCATATCATAGCAGCGGCTCCCCCGATGCTCCGGGAGAGCCGCACTGTGGGCCTCCGTCCGCGTCTCGGCTTTGGTGCAGGGTCCAGTCCCACCCGGACCCCCAGGTGAGTGATGCAGCTCGGGGAGCCCACCCCCGGATGCTCTAGCTTATTTTCGGGCCCCGGCCCTACCCGGGCCCCTGGCACCTCATATCTTCTTTGGGGCCCCGGTCTGGCCTCCTAGGTGAAGAGCCTCTCGGGGACCCCACCCACAGCGACTCCCACCCGCTCCCCGACTGGCCAGCACCCTTGCATGCTGCCACGGGAGCGGGCACTCCGGTTTTAGTCTGCCCGCTCCAGAGGGCAGATATGAGGCTGCTTCCCCGCTCCAGCGGGTCTTCGGGGGAGTGCGATGGCACTCCCCCCGCCTTCCCGCTACTGCGGGGGGAGTGCGACAGCACTTTCCCCCTCTCACCTTCACTTCGGGCATGGGGTTGGGCCCCCGGGGCCGCCCAGGGACACCTTCATGGGGAGCGTGACGGCACTCCCCAGCTTTGCTTCTGGGCATCAGGGCCCGGAGATGGAATCCAGGGCCCCAGGGACATCATTGCTGGGGGCATGACGGCGCTCTCCACCCTCCTTTGTCGCCGGGGGCCAGGGTGGGCTCCTGGCACCCCAGTTGGGCCCCTTCACGGGGAGGGGGATGGCGCACCCCGACTTTCGTCCTTGCGGGGGGGCACAACGGTGCTCCCCTGCCTCCATTTCCGGCGGGTCCAGGGTTGGCTCCTGGCACCCCCATGGGGCATTGTCACGGGGAGCGCAACGGCGCTCCCCGACTTATCTTCTGCTGTGGGCAGCCCCCGGGACCTGACCCACCCCGGGGGCATTTTCTGGACCGGCGGCGGAACCCCATGCACTTCGTCGTTGGTCAGCCAACGGTTGCCTACCTTCCGGGGGGCATTTTCTGGACTGGCGGCGGAGCCCCATGCACTTCATCGTCAGTCGGCCAAAGGTTGCCTAACTTCCGGGGGGCATATCTCAGCCCCCAGGGGACCGATCTTCCTGATTTTTGCCTCTTCTTGCTCCTGGTGGCACTTCCCAGCCACTGGGAGCACTTTCTTTCGCCCTCTTGATCTCCAGGAGGGTGAATGCAGCAGGAAGCGGTCTTGACTCGCTCCCTTCGCCAGCATTTTGCCTGGCTCTCTTCCTGGGCCTCTCTTCTCCTTGCGCAGAGGCCCAGGCTTCTGGTCACTTGTCCCGGTCTCCCCTTTTGGCGCAAGTCAGGGTTCTGGGCCAGTCTGGAGGTTCTTCCTTCCAGCTGCCCATGGTGCCAGGCACCAGCACCAGTCGTTCTCCGCAGACCACACCCCAGAGAGAGTTCCTCTTCCTGTGCAAACTCTTTAAAAGATTTTGGAGGGGGCTGGCAGGAAGTCTCTGTTTGCCCTATCAAACAGCGACACATCACTTCTCTGCCCCTGCTCCCTCCTTCCTGCCCAGGCCTCTGGGCTAGTTCAAAATGGCGTCGTCCAGGGGTCTCATGCCACATGGTTTCTGTAAGCCCCTTCCCCCCTCACTGCCTTCTCTCCAGAGGAGCTTGGTGCCTGGCACCAGGTGTCGTTGTTACAATATGGGGGAAACCCAGACAAGCCACTGGGACCTGGGTGGAAGACTGTACAAAACAAGGTGGGTCCTAGTCATACAATTTCAGACAAGGCACATTTAATTAATTGTCAACAGGCATTGATTCAATTACACATCAAGATAATAGTTTCAATATTATTTAATCATATTGAGCAACAAAATTGATGTTCAATATCCAGCAATGTGTCTGGGAAAACGTATCAATCCAAGTGCCCCACGAGGTGGGGTAAAAAAGGAAAAGAGCAGAGGGTATTGTGCACTAAGTGAGGGTGAGAGAGAAAGATAGTGACAATAGATGCATCAAAACATTATTTACAGTTACAGCCGGCTTTGCTCTGCTACATATTTACAAGATGACAAGTGAAAAGCCATTGTTTGAAATAAACTATCACTGTGAAAAATGTGACAGCTGCTGATGGATTAACCAGTAGCTCCACTGAACTTCTCTTCTTGGAGAGGAGGCCTTCGCCCCTGGGATGCTTGTCGTGTAGGGCTAGGCCTTGGATGCTACAGCTTGGGGAGGAAGGTCATGAATCCAGCCTGGCAGGGTCAGCCCCAGCCAGGCCCTTGTTATGAGCTGACTCAGAAAAATATGACATTTCTGGATGACCCAAAAGTAGTACCAATATGACTTTGGACTCTGCAGAATACTTCTTCTTACATAAGTTACAGTGGACTTTAGTGCATGTCTGGAATTTGTAGGCCCTAGGAAAGTGAAACTAGCCCATGTGCTCCCCATCCTCATAGGAGAATAATGGAATAAAAACAGTAAAGCACGTTGACTTTCCCTCAAATGTTTCTTCCCATTGTAGAAAGCCTATTCCAAGTCACCACCCAGCTCTGCGTAAGTCCTGCCACACCATTCAATTTGTAGCTGCTCCTGGGCTGCACACACCAGGAATCTCCCCTGCGCAGCCCTTACACTTGTGCACACGCATGTACACACGTGCCTGCATGTAACCAGCCCGGTGCCCCTTACAATGGCGGCAGCGCAGCGGCCTACTCGCGCCAGAGGGACACCGGTAAAACACACATGCAGTCCCTTTCGTCATGAATTCACGGTGGGGAAGTCCCAACTTATGAGGCTCTCCCACAGTAAAAGCTCAACAAATAGGTGTTCAAAAAGCGAAAAATCTGGGCAGCTTAGATGGTCAGAACCACCTTCTAACAGGTACTATCAGGGCAGACTCAACCTCAAGGTGGGATGTCTTGTGGGAGGTCTTAGAATTCTTTTTTTCTGTAGAAATCTCTGAGATCTAGTTGATACTATTAAAAATACCTATAAATCACAAAGTATCCATTTTAGGTGGTACCCTACATCTGCCTAAAAATACTACAGAGTATAGTCAGAGGACGTTAGTGGGTGCTGTGGCCCTTACGTACCTCTGAGGTGCCAACATGTTTTTGCCCTCGGACAGCCTAAATAGGTCTTGAGCATTCGTCTGTGCTTGCGTACAGACCCCTATCCCTAATTAAAGCGAGGGTATGAAAATGTATATAGAGAGGACTTTACTCTCTTCTAGAAATCACCAGGTGATAATACCTGATATGGATAAAAAAAATTGAAAATAGCAGCCGCATTAGGGTGGACAGGAATATTACATGTTATTTACACAATACAGACTGCATGTCAGTCCTGTTGTATATTATTGGGTATTTAAAAACATAATGATACATAAAAATATAAATGTAGCCTCATGACACATCTCACATTCAGCATGTGTACAAAGATGAATCCATCGTTCTTTTGCTCACTATGCCATCTCAGTTTGGACCAAGCCATTAAGCAAATCAGTCTTGACCCTGCTCCCCATGGAAAGAGTTTAGCCCAAACTGCCAGGCCAGGTCCACCTTGGACCGAAAGCAATCATCCTGGGAGCGATCTCAGGATATATCACCCCTCATCAGCCAGGCTAGCTATAATCCAGTTGCACCTCGAGCAAGAGACTCACGTCTGGGCAAACCAATGGCCACTAAGGGCCAACATAGCAAACACAACAAGATGAGGGATGGAGTGCTGAAACTTTTCAACCACTCACCCCGTCAAAAGATCTGGTTTGAATCCATCATTCTTTTGCTCACTATGCCAGCCCAGTTTGAACCCAGCCATATGCAAATCAGTCTTAGGAACAGTCCAGGACGAATTACCAGGCCAGGTCCTCCATGGGCTGGAAACAAGCGTGCTGGGACTGGTTTCAGGGTATCACCCCTCATCAGCCAGGCTAGCTTGAATCCAGTGGCACAGCAAGCAAGGGATTCACATCTGGGCATACCTTTGGCCACTTAGGGCAATGCACCGGTATCTGGCACAAGATCTCATTCAGAATAAAAAATAAAACGGTGCCTTGGCTGATATTTGTGACATTGTAGAGACACTAGGAGACGATTACTATGCCTGGAGATTGGACTGCCACCCGCTTTCACAGTGCTCCTGAGACCGCCCAACAACCAGGTGGCGGTCCGACTGCCATATCACGATGGGATCGAAAAGAGCTCCTTTTCACAGCGGCTTGTGCTGCGCCCCAGGAAAAGGGCCACTGCACAGGCTGCTGTGAAAAGGCGCACTTCTTCCATGTTCATGGACCGTGTGCCATGCTCTATGTGGTGCATGGCATACGGTGCATGGAGGTGAATGGGGGTCCTACATGTGCCCCATGGCCACTTTACAGTGGCCCACGAGGGACGGGGGCTCGTTGCGGCACCGAATATCCCTTTTCGGCAGCCTGTACATGGTGATGTTCCTGCAATGAACAGACTGTCCGAAAGGGACATTTAAATTCCAATGGCAGTGCCTGGCTCGGCACTGCCGCCATTAAGGGCCGTGACTTCGACCACCTCCCCCATTAGGATCTGAGATCCTGGCAGGGGCTGCGGTGTGGACTCCGACCGTATAGGATTCAATCACTAGCATCATAATGCGGCAGTTGGTCCGCCACTGACAGCCTATTGGTGGCGGTCCGACCGACATCATAATCAGGCCCATAGTTAGAGAAAGGCTGCATGACAACTGATTATACTTTTGTAATATTGTAGCACAACATCGGTCGAGGCCCAACTGATGTCAATTTAGGGTTCGACAAAGGCATCAGCACTAGATCATCATCTGGCTCTGGTGATGTTGGTGCTGGTGTCAGGGTGGTGAGAACCAGCGTGGATCTCGGACCAGAGTGGAAGTTTGTACCAGAATTAGTATAAGCTCTGTAATGACTTCAAGGGGACTGACAGCACTAGGGAAGAAAACACCGGTGGTAATATGGCTTGAGGTCCCTGCAGTTCCATGGGATTCGAAGAGCACTGAAGATGTGCACCATGGCCTCTTTGAAGGCCTTAATCTGCTGTGGGGTCAACGACACCCAGGGAACTTGTCAGGAACAGCCCAGTAATTAGATCCTTAGCCGATGACCTTAAAGGAGTGCAACTTAAATCTTGACACCCTCACTCCTTCTCTTTGGAGTCAAAGTGGTGGGATGGGATTGAGTAGTGAGTCGCTTTCTTATGCTTGCGCTTAAACTTTGACTTGCTTGAAGATTTCTATCAGGTACCTGCAGCGGGTATGAAAACAGTCTGGGGATCGGGCCCCTGACATAAAGCAGGATCTTCTTGAAGACCGCAACTTCTTCTAGTGTTCAGCCACATACAACTTCACCTCTCAGTCTTAAATGGCCTCAGGGTGCATTAGGGCACATTCATCACATGACTTTGAGTTATTTCTGGAGCCCAGACACCAAAGGCACATTTTGTGCAGGCCCATGATCAACATCTGCTTGCTGCAGTCATGGCGCAGCTTCAATCCTAATTGAGGTAAGGATTTTGTTCCCTAGCACATAGTTGAAGAGTTGTTTTTAGGAGATGTCTGAAGGCTGACAAGAAGGGAAGAGAGCTCTAGATCAGCGTCAGAAGGTGTGGAAAGAAAGGAACTGGCACCAGGACAAAAGGGTGCTACTTGTATGCAGTGCTGCTACCTCTGCTTTATCATTAAAGTTAGTGTGGAACTACACAAAGTCACCAATCCACAAGCAGGAGCAATGTTTCAAAATTATCCTGATCCAGACTGGTACCTGCGGGAAATTCTAAAGTGAGGAATCTGTGGTTAATGATATTCATCAGAAAATGTGATGATTGAATGGACTTGACTCTCGGGCATTTGAAACACGCCCTAGGAGATAGAATGATACACCAATTAATGGTTTCACAGGAGTAGCCGAACGGGGGCTGACCTAAACATTTCAATAGTTGAAGGAGGCCCACGCTATTTATATTGTAAAAAAAGATACTATGAAAAGTGTGCTGTCAAGCAAGACCTAAAAAGTGAGTACCATCAAACCATGCTAGATTAACGTAATCCTGTAATCATCACTTCAGGAAAATATGTTTACTTCTTCCTAACCACACCTCCTTCAGTATCAACTGTATCACAAGAAAGTAGAAGACTTAAATGTCCTACCATACTAATCTAACACAAGCATCATCTCCGATGTGTCATGCAACACTCAAAGGAACTGCTTCATTAAGCTAAGGAAAACAAAGTGTATGAAGGCAAAGACAAGATGACAGGCCTTCTGCTAAATACATCCATACTCAGAATGGGCAGGGCCTTCTCCCTCCTCACATCTAGAAGACTTTGTCCTCATCCTGCCAAATCTTCCCTCTCAACCTGCATCAATTATGCATTGCCTCTCCATTCTCTCTTTTTCTTCTCTGCCTTCCTTTAACAAACTTACGAGACCGGATTGAAGGGAAAGATGGATTCGTAGGCAGACTGTGCATACGCTTTTCTTCATGTGGACGAGGAATTGGTAACTCAAAAAGAGTACTTTTTCTCTTTGCAAGATTGCTTGCTTTATTTGTCAGTAACTGAGAGACTGATGAGTTTCTCACTGGAAGTTGTGGATGGAGTAGCAGAGAAGGGGATGAACCACAAGCGAGCTAAAGTGTACTCATTTGCCATACACAGGGTGTAGCTGGCATAAGTATTGAACCTGCAGACACTGCCTAACGGGTTCAGCATCCATGATGGCTCTTCAGAAACAAGAGGGGTGAGAAAATCACTTACCTTGATGTAGAAGGGCTTCTAAATGCTGTCTAGCCAATCAGAATTATGTTCCCACTCTGAGGAAGGATACTTTTACTTTTATAACAATTAATATTCAGAAACACTGCTGGGATGAGCAGGTCCACTGGTTGTTATACAAGTATGTACCCCTGCCCTGAATGCCCAGCAGCTTGTGTATCTGGTAATCTGACTTTTATGGCCGCTAGAGTCACGCTATTGTAGAATATGGGCAGAGGCCTGAGCAGACCCCGACTATGTAAGGTCACGGACCTGTCCTTTGACATGGTGGGGTGCACCAAGCATGCCCCCATTGTTACAGTCAATTACTGTCCCTGTCCTGGGTGCAGCGCATAAAGTGGTTGTGAGAGCATATTGTGCTTTTAGTATAGATTGGAAGTGTAACTAGACCTTTTTATCAGTCTCACTGGGAGTGATGCATACTAGCCCACCAGTATAAAGTGCTCTCACATAGGATGCTCTTGATAAATGCTGATTTCCTAAATACACAGTTAGTTTTCTACCAGCTTGCATAGTTAGATTCCAGTACTCAATAAACCCATGGTAAAACCCTGAAGCACAGACTACTGAGATAGAATTTACTTCAAACGCATCTTTCCATGACATCTATCCAAGGCAAAGACAACACTGTGCTCTGCCGCCTTCAAGGTAGCCTGTACAAAAACGTGTCTCTTCGGGATTCTCATTAGAAGAAGTCTTTCTCCCAGAACTAATTTTCTTGTAACATAATGACTAGTTGAACCCTAAATACAATTTTGCTACAAACTCTTCTTTTTGGTACCTAGAACATGATGAAGCTTGACTTCTATATTCCATCCACAGGATCAGTAAATATTACAGGCAGACAATTACCTGAATGATTCCTAGCTGGAGTGGCTCTAGGCTGGAAGTTACTTCTTTGCATCTTCAGGGCCTGCTCAATGACTAGGTAGCAAGGTGCATACACATCTTCTTTAAGCAGAGTCTAAATAAATTCTCTCTCTGCCCCAAACCACGAAACCTAACATCATTGTGCCTGGGTTTATATTCTGTGCCTGATTACAATTTGAAGCTTCCTTTTGAGTCAAATTTGCCCCTCAAGACTTTGGTTTTACTCAGAGAGTAATGTATGCTTTTAGGAAACTCTTAATATAGAAGAGATTGAAAAAACACAGTGCTATTGAATATGCAAAGCACCCTCCACCCCCAACCCGAAAAATAGCTGTCTAAGTGTTTGCTAAACCCTAAGAGACTCATCTGTGCCCTTAAGGTATAATATTGGTTGCACATGGGAGCAGATACTCTACTCGCTTTTGCACAGGAAAGAATGACACCTTTCTGCGAAGCTTCAATTAACCATAGATACCAAGTTAAAGGTTTGCAAGCAGTTCCCCAAGACGGTTTTAGGCATGGAAAAAGTGGACTCTGGCCCAAAGTCCTAGTCTTTCAAGGGCCCCCACCAGAGTCCCCACCAGAGTCTTCTCACCTATTTGCCTCCAACGCTCTGAATGCCGGAATCAACAAATCACTCCTTCGCAAATTACAGACCGTCCAGAACGCCGCAGCCAGACTCGTCCTCAGCATCCCACAACATGACCACATCACCCAGCACATCCGTGACCTCCACTGGCTCATTGTTGAAAAGAGAGTGACCTTCAAGCTGCTCAAACATGCCTACAAAGCCCTCCACAACACCAGACCCCAATACCTCAACAAATAAATCTCCTACCACGCCCCCAAGAGAAACCTCTGCTCCGCCCATCTAGCCCTTGCTGAAATTCCCCGCATCCACACAGCCAGAACAGGGGGCAGGATCCTTCTCCTACACCGTGGCCAAGACCTGGAACGAACTCCCCCTCCGACAACGCCCTACACTGCAAATCTTTAGAAAGGACCTCAAGACCTGACTGTTCAGATGACCTCATAGCTATCCGAAAACGCCCCACCCCAACACCTTGAGACCCTTATGGGTGAGTAGTACGCTCTATAAATCCCTGATTGATTGTTTGATTAATTGATTGATTCGCCTGAGCTGCCTTATTTTGACAGTCTTGCCCTGACAACCCGGACTGCTGCTTAAACATGTCTTTCAATACCATTTCTTTTAATTAATTTTTAAAGTAAGGGGGCTACTGGGTGATGTGGGAGATCAATGCAGAAATCTTACAGAGAAATATTTTTATCCCCACTTAACATCCATAAAAGGTGTTAGAGGGGGAGATGGTAGCTCAACGCTGAGCTGCTCACAACGGCTTCTCCCAACCCAGCTTAGATAATACCTGTGACAATAGTGGAGTACCATTAATCACAAAACTGAAGCTAGTGAAACATTTTAACCCCTGAATGGCCGCACCCTCTTACCAAGCTATTTATATATTTCTATTAAATCTCAGACCCGCCAACACCCAGGAGCAGCACAAGTATAGGCTCTTCAGCATCATGGTGGTGATCCGCCAAGTACCTGGTCTTCGAGCTGGCCGCTCAAATAAGAGCCTGGGTGGACCTGCAGTGGCGTCTGGTGAGAGATGTTCCGATGTCTGTGCTCAGGAACTCTATTGGAGGGCCGATGTCTGTGGGTAAGTCACTTTCCTGTAAGCTTCGCTGTTGGTCACAGTGGAGATGTGGTAAACAGTACAGTGCCTGCAGGGCTCCTTCGAGAAGCTGTTGTTCTCAGTGTTGATGGCAGAGCCTCCGAATGTATGGCTGGCCCGTCACACAGTCTTTGAGTGCTGCTGACGATGTTAACTCTTGTGCAGCTACATTAACTTCATCCACCTCTGCACTTTGCTCCTGCGAGATGACACACAGCGAGGAAGAAGAAGGAAGAGCCAGCTCAAGCTATTTTGCCAGCCAGGAAACAAGGGAGCCCAAAGAGCACAAGGAAGAGCAAACAGCGCATGTAGATGCAACAGCAGATACCCTTGACGATCTCTCTGAAGCAGAGAAGCGGGGATCTGCAGAGCAGGCTACAGACATCATGTGAGTACACCCATATAAATTTTAAACTCTGCGTTTACCTGCAAACCTTTGGCTGTTTCTGCACCTGTTTGTGTACCACCCAACTTACTGAAGGAGGCAGACATTCCCAAGGAGGACATTATTGATGCCTTAAAAAGGTGGGTATCATTTAAGGTCTGGAAAGGACATGAGAACGCTCATATTCACCCTAATGGTGATAGGAGCTTGGTGCAGATGACAGATTGTCTCTCTGCTTCAGAGGGAGATGAGCCATGATTGGCTGGCCTGGCTGACCCCTTAGTACAGGATCAGTGCTTATCGTCAGCAGTGCAGACCCATGATGCGAGATCTGCCTGGACAACTGGTCCCGAATCTGGTGGACCAGCTATGGTGAGCTTTATATTGGGAGGCCACTGCATTCTACGCTAGCTTTGAAGGTGAATGGGAAAAAAGGGTTGGATATTACAATCTGGAGCATACCAGATAGCAGGGTAGCAAGTGTGGATCTACCTGGCACCGTCATCTCTGTACAAGTTCAAGGCAGATCTGTTCCTACCATGACTTTGTCGGACCCTATGGAAACTGTATAGTTCACCATAATCACTTCATTTATAGTGTAGTATATAGTATTCAAGGTGGATGCCCAAGATGGGCAGCAAGGAGAAACAGGATACAAAGAGAGCCGATGGTCTTGAATCTTGGTGTCTGAAGGTCCCAAAACTATCGGAGAGGGCGTGCAACAATCTTAGGTCTGTTAACAGGGCCTGTAGTTTCTCAGTTCCAGCTCAACTGGAACAACCTAACATAATCTGCAGGGTGCTGATTGTCAATTTCCAATTCCAGTTCACCATCCAAGGTTGCAGGGTGGGAGACATGTGAGGTCTTTTGCTCAAGAGTTTTCTTCCCCAGCAGCTCTTTTTTTTCAATCTCCACCACCACCCTTACTATAGATTCAGTGGCACAGGAGCCCTTGCTCAAAGATATATTTTGCTAAAAAAAGAACATAAATCAGAGTGTCAGAATCAATATGCAGAGTTCAAAGTCAGCAATCTTAAGATGCAACTGACTGTTAATCAAATTTCCCAGAATATCTGTCAAATAGTTTACTGAATTAAAGAGTTAGAGCAGAGGACTGGAGAGACCGAGGATACAGTTACTCATATACTGAAACTAGCAGATGCACATGACATAGTGGTGTGGCAGGCGTGGCCGGTGCAGGTAAGAGCAGTGAGGTGGGTGTGGTGCAGGTCAGGGGAAGTCAACAGACAACGGAATAGGGAAAATAAAAATAAAAGAAAAACACTGACCTTACGCTCGCCATATCGCCGACTCGGTGAGAAGGCAATCGCAAAGTATGTGGTTTTATTTTTTTATTTATTTCATTTTCCCTATTCCGTCGTCTGTCAACAACAAAGTGTTCATGTGGTGCTCTACTTTCTCCTTTTTTCCCCTGTGTTTTCTGGTTGTTGTTTCTTCTCGAGTCGGAGAGGAGCAGAATATGACCATCCTTTCACAATGGCAAGTGGAGGGATGATTGCCCCTGGGGTGAACCCTCTTAGCGTGGGGGCGTTAGGTGGGAGTGGTAGGTGTGCTGGGTGGCAGTTAGAGTTTCTCACCGGTTAAAAAAGAAAAAGCAGGGTCACTATAATTTTTCTTGGGAAAGGATGGGCACCTATTTACTTCTTCAGAGTAGAAGGAGACTCATTAATATTAATGTTCCGGCTTGCTAGGATTATTGCAATAGTGGTTAGTGCTTTTTTTTGCCTGCTACAATGATGGTCCTTAAGTTTATGTTGTGGAATGTAAGAGGCCTAAATAGCCCTCTCAAAAGATATTTGGTCAAAGAAACAATAAATCTTTTCAAGCCTTATATCTTAAGTCTCATGAGACACATGTTGCAAGTCAGGATCGGACAGTAATGTTGCAACTAGGTTTAAAGCATGTTTTATTGAGGTAGACAGGGCACGTTAACTCTCTAAATCATTTCCTAGTTATCTGATGGTTTCCAGGTTTTGTCAAACTGTGGGAGCTGGTTTTCTGAGGCTGCGGTGAGTTTTTCCATGCCCAATAAGCCCCAGAGTTTATGGAGCCAGTGTGTGTGGTGAGTTTTTTTGTCAGTACCCCATCTGGTAAGGAGAGTTTGCTTGACTGCACATAAGGCCAGTGTTATCGCTAGAGCTCTCGTGGACCCCACAGGGTAAGTCAGGGCATTGGAGAGGCCCAAAATCACACAGCTCAGAAAACCTAGGGAGGGTAGTGCTATACATTTCATCCACAGCATCTAATATGCCTTGCCAATAAGGATGTATCCGGGGGCACTGCCACAAGAGATGCCTCAAAGTCCCCATGACCCCACATCCTCTCCAACATGTTGGGTCTCCACTCGTTTACAATGTACAGTGAGTTCAGGAGTGTAATACCAGTAATGTACCAGTTAAAGCAGTGTCCCCTTGCCTGCGGCACTTCATGCAGTAGTGTTAGCTCACTTCTGAATGTCTGACCATTATTTCCCGCTCACATTCTTTCTCCATCTAAGAAGGTGTATATATCTGACAAGAGTCCTTTATCGGAATGGCGGGTGATAATCAATTTTTCGAATGGCAATGGACGAATTGACGGTTGCATAACCCAGTGCCTAATTGTCATGTATTGCCAAAATGTCAAAGAAGGTAAGCCATAGCTTCCCTTAATTTGGTGGAAGTCGATTATTCCATTATGACCAAAAAAGTTGCCTACTCTCTTACAATTTGCGTGTTACCACACTATGTAGGCTGTGCCCCGGGATGCTGGTAGAAAGTCTGGGTTTCCCAATATCAGAGTTAGTGGGGAAATCTGAGTGGACAATTTCTTCAAGAGTTGCACTTTATCCTAGGTGTCCATTGTAGCCCAGAGCACTGGGGAGATGTATACCCACTGAGGGCGGTGAGGTTTGGGAAGCCAAGGGATTTTCTATATGTGTATCCTGGCAATTGCCTGATCAATAAGGCACCAGTGCTTTTCAGTAGCGGGTCTACCCACTCTACAAGGTATCGAAGCTGCGCCACCTAACAGTAGTGCTTCAGATGGGGAAGCCCCAGTCCGCCCTTCGCGGGGGGACAAGTATGTCAGTCGCTTAGCAATACAAGCTCTTTCACTGCCCATATGTAAATCTCTATTAAGTGTTGCAGTTTGTTGAGAATGTGCGGGGGGCATCAGGGCTAGGGTGTACATAACATATAATATTTTGGGGAACTGAGTCATCTTGACTGCTGCTAACCTCCCTAGCCATGACAGCGTATAGTCTTCCATTTCTGAAGTTCTGCGTGGGTGTTTGCCAGGAGAAGGCTGTAATTGCTGTCTGCCTCTGTCTTATTGTGGGGTAAATATGTCAGCCTATATAACCACACCCTGTATGGCCCACAGGAGGCCGAAAAGTCACCCCAACATGTCTCATTCTACCTGGGGAACCATAAGGCTAAGGAGTTGTGACTAATCTTGAACCCGGATACCTCCTGAAAGGCCTCCAGCTTCTACAAGAGGGCCAGCAAGGAGTGGGAAGGGTCCGACAGTGCCACCATGACATTGTCAGCATTTAATGCCAATTTGTGTTCTCTGCCACCCATCATAATACCGGTGAACTTTTGCCCTCACCCGTCCTGCATAAGGCTCCATGTATAATGCGAACAGGAGTGGTGACAGGTGGAACCCCTGTCTCATTTCTCGTGCGACATCAAAGAGCTTGGAGATTAGACCATTAGCTCGAACCACTGCCTGGGGTCTCAAGTAACTACACCATATCCATTGTCTAAAGCATTGCCCCAAACCTATAGTCCGGAGAACAGTATGGAGATAAGGCCAGTGAACCCGACCAAACACCTTTTGTGCATCAATCAAAAATAGAAGTGCCGGTATTCGAGAATGCTGGACCTTATCCACAAAGTGGCATAAACGTTTTGTATGGTCACTACTGCCACACTCCGGGATGAAGCCTGCCTGTTCGGGATCTATAAGGCCTTGCATCATGGGGGCCAAGTGTGTCGCTAAAATGGTGGTGAAGATCTTCTACATTTGGTAGTGAATTGGGTCTAAAAAAGGAGCATTTGCTGGGATCTTTGGCTGGTTTCTGTATGACTGTGAAGGTGGCTAGCCTTGTCGTGTCTGTCAATGTACCTGTGTCACTTAATGAATTATAGAGGCATGTGAGTATAGGGGCCAGGGTGCGCATGTGCAGAGTTTGTAAAAATCAGGTGGATAGCCATCCTGCCCAGGGGTCTTACCCGATTGGAGATGGGAAATTGCTATCACCACTTCGTCTGTATGGATATCTCTCTCCAAGCTGAGGGCATGAAGTCGATCTAGTCGATCTATCAGGGCTTGTTCTATATATGCAATGGCATCTCCCTCTGGTAAGTCCTGAGCCATATACAGGTCGGTGTAGAAATGTTGGAATTCTTGTGCAATATGTTCATCCTGAACTAGTTAGTGTTCACCCGTGCTCGGATTCTGTGAGACAATATTCGCCCTACTTTATTCCTCCTGCATAATATTTCTGTTTGGTCTGCAAGAGGGCATATTCTGCCCTATCCATGTATTGTGGCAATTAGGTTTCGATTGGGGAGGTAACAACCCAACAGGTTTCAATTAGACGTGTTGCTATTCTTTTCAGTTTTTCCTTTTGAGTAAAGCTAGTGAAAACGGCAGATGACATTCATAGTAGGTGGGCTATTACACAGATCGAGGTGAATTCTGTTTGTATCACCATATGTGTCATTTACGCCCCAAATCAGGATGATCCCCGAATATTCAACTCAATTACAGTGGAACTCCCGTCTTAGCCCGGGACACTCTTCGTTGTCGGCAATTTTAACTGTGTCCTTGACTGTAAAATTGACACGACCCATACCGGTGGTATCATTTGCATGAATAAAGTTCGTCAAGCGATATGAGCGCTTATGAGGATGCATGAGTTGGTGGATGTATGGCGGACACTCAAACCTGGGAGTACTTGCTTTACTTATTATTCACATGATCATAACCATTATTCTCGCATTGATTATGTTCCCGCTGTGCTGGGTCTTACTCACAACTTGGTGATTGAAGTAGGCCCAAAGTTCATATCAGATCACAATACAATTATTTTCTCTTTTAAAACTTGTCAAACAGAGATAAAGTTAACGTGCTGGTCTTTTCAACGCCGGCTTTTACTGGATCAAGACAACATTCGGATGATGCATTTAAATTTGGTCGCATACAATGGGCACAATTTGGCCTCTGCCTCTATCTCAATAGTAATGGATGCCCTAAAAGCATATACTAGATGTACTATGATTAAGTATGTGGGAAACCACAACTAGAGACTGCGGGATAGAGAGGAACAGTGTATAGCCAAGCTGTCACGGCTAGAAAGGGCGCATGCTGACACAATGCTCTCAAAAGACCCATCCAAATGGTACTGATTCTTTTAGATTGTGGAGTGTAGAAGTAAGATTTGACGTGTATTGCAAGAAAAAGCTACGGCCGCTTTTGTGAGTAGGATGCGGGAGGATTACGAGTACATGGAGTCAATCAGTACGATCCTAGCTTTGAAAATCAAGCAGAAACATAATTGGTACCGCATTGACTGCATTAAACATGATTTAGGGCTGAATGTTTTTCATCTTCATGTGATTCTTAAACAAATTCATTAATTCTATCACTTTTTATGGAGAGCAAATGGCTCCAACGATTATAATCAGAGTGAAGTGTGAAATATCTATCATCCACCAAAATTCCGTTTTTCATCAATCACAATTTGAAATGTTTGACGATGGAATTATATCCTAGGAAATTAAAGATGCGATTCTCTTATTCCCCCCGGTAAAGCTGCAAGGTAGGATGGGATTCCATCTGGGATTTAGGAACTTTTTGCTGATTTTTGGTCCCTGTTTTCTTATTAATCTTTCAGAGCACTGACCAAGGGCAAAGAATCCCCGAATCATGGGAGTCTGCCTATATAGCAGTCTTCCTGAAAAAAGGGAAGCCCCATACTGATTGAGGATCATACAGGCAGATCTCACTCATCAACACCAATGCCCAAATCTACTCTAAAGCTTTGGCGGTTAGGTTGGCTCGGGAGACTGATGCTCTTGCTAGTTCACAGCAGCATGGTTTTGTTCCAGCAAGATAATCTACTATACACACGAACATGGCAATTGCCTCCTTTGATGCAGTCAATAATCTGTGAAGATTGGCTGGTATGATCCTTCTCGACACTGAGAAGGTGTTCAGTAGGCTCTCCTGGCCCTATCGCTGACTGGTGATGATCAGAATTTATTTAACCTAGGAGAAAGATTAGGTGCCTGAAATCTGAGCCTGTCAGGTTTCATTAATTTAAGTGTTTTATGACTGAGCCTGTAAGATCTGAGTAACCTGAGGGATAATTTTGCTTTTGGATGCTTTAGTGTGTATGATAGATGTAACCTGACAGTAGCCCTGCCAGTGGCGGCCAACATGGCTCGTGGGTGGTGGGGCCGGTGGGTTGTGCGGGAGGGGTTACGCAAGGGGTCGTGCATATAAAAAAAAAGAAAAAAAAAGAGTAAACTTACTTTGTTGCTGGGTCCCGCTTCTCTGCTCCTGCTCTCCTCGTGCAACTCGAGGAACAAGATGCAGGCCCCACTGACCCATCACAACGCTGCAATGCAGGCTCCAGTTTAGAAGAAATGTGCGACCTGAGAAGTTACTACCTAGGCTTGTAAAGCATATATAAACTTGCGAAAAACATTCTTGTGTTACGCCTGAACCTGTATTGAGGTATATGTGTAACTGGGCACTTCGTTTTTCTGATGTAAGTTAGAATTTATATGATCTGTGGTAGAATCTGTGACATATGTGCTGACCCCAACTAGCTATATCTAAAAAAGGTGTTGAATATTTGGATATTTAAGAAACGTGTACAGTTATGTTAGAAATGGGGGTCTCTAGTTGGCAGAGGTAGGTACCTCTGGCCAAGGAGGGGCCCTTGCTTTTTGTAAGGGAAAGGGGGGGTAAACTCCTGGATAACCCCTGCTCACCCCCTTGGTAGCTTGGCAGGAGCAGACAGGCTTATCTCAGAGGCAGTGTGTGAAGCATTTGTGAACACATACAGTAACACAGTGAAAACACTACAAAAGGACACCACACCAGTTTAGAAAAATAAGTAATCTTTACTAGACTTAACACAAGACCAAACGACGAAAATCCACAATACTGTAATCAAAATAAGTCTTTAAAAAGGTAGAAAGTAGCTTAGTTCAATGTAGATGGTAAATGCGACACTTTACTCTCAAAGGACCTGGGATGCGTCACGCAATACAAACAAAAGAGTCGCAAGGAAGTTGATGCGCCGTTCCTTACACTCAGGGGAGTGGATGCGTCGGTTTCTTACTGCAGCGCAGGGGAGGTGATGAGTCGCTTCCTTACTGTGTGGGGAGTTGATGCGTCATTTCTTACTGCAGTCCAGTGACGATGCGACAAGATGGCGCCTTGATGCGATGGGACGATCTGGTGTAATGCGACAAAATGGAGTCTTTGATAAGATGCAACAACGTGGATGCTATGTGTGCACGCCCGACGGCCGTGCGGCGACTCGGTGAACTCTTGAGCCGCGACAGGCCCTGCGACACGCATCTCCGGTGATGCGATGGCGACCTCTGCGGCGGCGACACGTTTCCCCGGTGATGCGACACGCTTCGTCGGTGATGCGATGGCAAACAGGCGCGGCGGCGACACACTTCTTCGGCGATGCGACGGCAACTGCTGCGGTGGCGACACGCTTCTTCCTCGTTGCATCGTGCTTCCAGCAACACCCAGTCTTCTTAGAGGCCCCAAACAACAGTAGGCACCTCTCTGCAGGTAGAATTCCCAGCAAGGGAATTCAGGAGAGCTGGTGGTGAAGTCTTGTATCCCTGAGACTTCAGGCAGGATGCAAGCACACTTCAAGTCCTTGGAGATTCTTCTTCAAGATGATGAAAGTTTACAAAGTTTCTTTTCTCCTTTCCTTGGCAAATAAGTAACCACTGCAGGCCAACCCCAGAAATAGCACAGCCCAGGGGCAGTCTCCTCCTTCAGGTTCTTTGGTTCTTCTCCTTGGCAAAGGTTCAGCTTGATTCCCAGAAGTGATCTAAAGTTCTGGGGTCTGGGCCCCAATATTTATACTGCAAAATCCGTTGTCCTCTGAAGGCAGAGGGTGTCTGTGCCCAGCCAAAACCAGTTCTGTACTCCTGGGTGCAGCTTCCTGGCAGGAGGTGGAGACAGCATTGTTTGAGAGCAGACCTGGCCCAGGTAGCTGAAAGGAAATCTCATCCCCCTACTCTCTACTCTATGAGGGCTCAGGTCAGTGAAAGGAAATCTTTGCCCGATACTCCCTATTCAATGCAGGGCCTATTCAGCCCAGCCCTGACCCATCAGACTGCTGGAGCCAAGGCCCTCTCCATCCCCGTCACTCACAAACCAGACATGGAATACACAACCCTAGCAGAGACATGCTGGATGGTTAGACAATAAAATACCCACTTTCTAAAAGTGGTATTTTCAAACACAGAATGTAAAAATCACCCTCACTAAAAGATGTATTTTAACATTCTGTGTTCAGGCATACGAAACTCGAATTTCTTCCTTGTTCCTTGGGTCAGTTAGGATTATAAGATGTTATAATCAAACTGCCCATTCTGGCCTATAGGAACAGGTAGCTTTGCAATAGTGAAAAACGAACTTGGCTGTAATTCACTATTAGGACATGCCACACACATCAGGGCATGTCCTACCTTTTACGTACAATGCACCCTGCCCTTGGGCCTACCTTAGGGGTGACATATGTAGAAAAGGGAAGGTTTAGGGACTGGCAAGTGGGTGCACTTGCCAAGTCGACATGGCAGTCCCAGACTGGGCACAGGCTCTGCAATGGCAGGCCTGAGCCACACTTTACAAGCTGCTTCTGTGGGTAGCACAACCAGTGCTGCAAGCCTACCAGCAGCATTTGATTTACAGGCCCTGGGCACACATGGTGCACTGTACTAGGGTCTGACAAGTAAATCAAATAAGCCAATCATGGAGTCACTAATCCAATAAAACAACTTACAATAGGGAGCACTTGAACTTTGGCACTGAATAGCAGTGGCAAAGTACCCAAAGCATCTGGACCAGCAAAAACATAGCACAACATAGGAGTCAACAGTGAAAAAATGGAAGGGAGACCCACGCCAATGGTGCCAGGTCTAACATGTGTTCCCTCCACCTGAAATGTGGGGAGAACTACCCACCCGTTGGGAGTTCTCTTCACTAAGGCAGGAAAATCTGGACAGACCATCAGCATTGGCGTGTTCTGTACCAGGGCGGTGTTCCACGGTGAAGTCCATCCCCTGTAGGGAAATGAACCACCTCAACAGCTTGGGATTCTCACCCCTCATCTGCATCAATCATCTGAGGGGCCTGTGGTCTGTCTGAACCTGTAAGTGAGTCCCAAACAAGTATGGTCTCAACTTCTTCAGTGCCCAGACCACAGCAAATGCCTCACGCTCAATTGCACTCCACCTCTGTTCCCGTGGAAGTAACCTCCTACTGATGGAGGCTACAGGTTGGTCTAGGCCCATCACATTCATCTGTGAAAGTACAGGCCCTACACCGTGCTCTGAAGCGTCTGTCTGCATAATGAATTCTTTAGAGAAGTTGGGCGCCTGAAGCACGGGCGCCGTGCACTTGTCAGTCTTCAGGGTATCAAAAGCTTTCTGACAGGTGTCAGTCCAGTTCACCTTCTTGGGCTGCTTCCTGGAAGTCAGCTCTGTCAAGGGTGCAACAATGCTGCCATACCCCTTGACAAACCTCCTGTAGTACCCAGTGAGCCCTAAAAAGGCTCTCATCAGCCCTTCTGCCCAGACTGACCAAACTATTTAAACATTCAGTATCTCTGTCCACCGTGCCATCAATCTGGAAAGAGGCCATAGTCAGACCCATCTTAAAAAAGCCCAAATCTGACCCAAAACAGCACAACAATTACCGGCCAATCTCTCTCCTGCCTCTCTTTGGAAAATTTCTGGATTCACTGGCAAACAATCAACTATCCAAACACCTATAAAGCAACAACCTGTTGGACTCCTCTCAATCTGCGTTCCGGGCCTTCCACAGCACCGAAACGGCATTACTGGAGATAGTCGATAACATCAGGCTCTCCCTTAACACCAGACAATCTGCTAGCTTGGTCCTACTTGACCTGTCAGCCGCTTTCGACACTATCTCCCACAGCATCCTTTTGGGCCGCGTGTGGTAGCTTGGTATCGAGGGCCCAGCGCTGAGCTGGCTCAGGAGTTACCTGACAGAACGCACATCTAAAGTCCAAATAGGAGCCTTAACCTCCAGCAGCCAGCCCATTGACAAGGGTGTTCCCCAGGGATCCATTCTAAGCCCTTTTTAATTTGTATCCATCTCCTTTAGCCAAGATAATTTGATACAGTGTCGTACGCGGACAACACTCAACTGCTAATTACCCTTGGAACTGAACCCAACAACACGAAACTCGGATCTAAGCAATGATGGCAGACATCAAAGATTGGATGACAAACAATCATCTCCAACTTAACGCTGGTAAAACGGAAATTATACTCTTTGGAAATGCACAAAAGTTGTAGACCAATGACTGGTGGTCGTCTACCCTAGGCCCCTGCCGTTCACCTAAGATGTCAGCCCGCTATCTTGGGAGTGATAATAGACAATAAACTCTCTATGTCTGATCACTTCAATCATGTGGTTCGCACATGTTATGGGCTAATGCGTAGCCTTAGAAAAATCTTTAAATGGATCCCATTGTCCTCACGCATGCCTTTAGTGCAGGGATTAATCATAAGCCGCCTCGACTATGGCAATGCCCTGCTAGCATCCATAAATGAAGCACGCTTAACAAAGCTCCAGGTCTTGCAGAACACAGCAGCTAGGCTGGTTCTCAACGTCCCCCCTCACTCGCCCTTGGCCCCCAGTTTGAAGACTCTTCACTGGCTCCCCATCAGAAAGCGGATCACCTTTAAACTATGCTGTCTGGTACACAAAACTCTTAACAGGAAAGGGACTCAATACCTAGCAAAGAAACTAATAAAATATCAACCGATAAGAACCCTTCGATCTGCCAGCAAACAACTTCTAACCACACCAAAAATCTGCACCGTCAAGAATGGCAGCAGATCATTCTCCAAAATCACCCCAACGATATGGAACACGTTGCCCATACACCACCGTATGGAAATTAACCATAAGAAATTCCGCAGATCCCTCAAAACCTGGCTATTCTGAGTCCCTTCCCCCTGGCAGTTCTCCCTCTCCTCGTTCCCCCGGTTTCTGAATACAAGCTACCGCTGTGAGACCTAAGGGTGATATTTGCGCTTAACAAATACCAAATACATACATACATACATACATACCTCTGTCTGGGTCTTGGGGCTTCCCAAGCCAGGATGGTATCAATCTTGGGCTGCAGGGGCGCCACCTGGCCGATCCCAACCTGGTGTCCCAAGTACACCACAGAACTCTGCCCGATCTGGCACTTACTCGCCTTGATCGTGAGGCCTGCCTTCCGCAGCGCCATCAACACTTCCCAGAGATGGCGCAGATGTTCTTCCCAACTGGTGCTAAACCCAGCAATGTCATCCAGGTAGGCGGCACTGAAATCTTCCAGTCCAGCCAACACCTAGTTGACCAACCTCTGAAAGGTGGTAAGGGCATTCTTCATCCCAAAGGGCATAACCCGGAATTGGTGGTGCCCATCTGGAGTGGAGAATCCTGACCTCTCTTTTGCCTCATCAGTTAAGGCGATCTGCCAGTACCCAGGCGTCAAATCAAACGTACTGAGGTACCAGGCAGCCCCTAACCAATCAATGAACTCATCAGCTCGTGGGATGGGATGCGCGTCAGTCCTGGAGACTGAATTGAGCCCTCGGCAGTCCACACAGAACCGGAAGTCTGGCGTGGCACCCGGTGCGGCAACCTTTGGGACCAAGACCACTGGGCTGGCCCAAGGACTGTTAGAGGACTCAATCACCCCTAATGCAAGCATCTTGGAGACCTCCTCCTGGATGCAAGCTCTTACCCTGTAAGTCACACTGTAAGTTTTGTGCTTAACAGGAGAACTGTCCCCAGAGTCCACATCATAGACACACAAATCAGTGACACTGGAAGTCAGGGAGAACAGATCAGAAAACTGTTCCAACAGTTGGCGACAGTCATTCTGCTGCTCAGGGGTCAGGGTGGAAAAGAGGTTTACACCATCCACCGACCCATCTTGCTCTGTCGCAGACAGGAGATCAGGAAGAGGCACAGTCTCCTCCTCCAGTCCATCATCTGTCGCTAGGAGCATGCACACTTTGGACCTCTCCAAGTGGGGCTTCAGGCGGCTGACATGCAGGACCCGCAAGGGGTTCCTAGGAGACCGCAAGTCCACCAAGTAGGTGACATCACTCTTGCCCTCCACCACCTCAAATGGTCCGGTCCACTTATCCTGGAGCGCACAAGGCTCCACGGGGGCAATGACCCAAACTTTCTGGCCAGGCTGAAGCTCGATCAGAGTGGCATTCTGATCGTACCACCGCTTCATCTCTTCCTGGCTGGCTTCCAGATTCGCGTGAGCGAGTTGCCTAAAACGCCTAGTTTGGTTTCTGAAGGCCAGCATGTAGCTATATACATCCCGGGGAGGTTTTCTGGGAGCTTTCTTCCAGCCTTCTTTTACCAAACTCAGAGGTCCTCTTACAGGATGACCATACAGTAGTTCAAAGGGACTGAACCCTAAGGACTTCTGTGGCACCTCTCTGTAAGCAAAGAGAAGGTACGGCAAGAGGACGTCCCACTTTCGCCTCATAGGTTCCTCAAGACCCATATTCATGCCTTTGAGGGTCCGGTTGAATCTCTCAACCAGCCCATCACCTTGGGGGTGGTAAGGAGTGGTGAACTTATAGGTTACACCACACTCCTGCCACAGGGACTTCATATACTTGGATATGAAGTTGGTACCACGGTTTGACACCACCTCTCTGGGGAACCCCACACGGAAGAAAATCCCCATTAACGCACAACATGGGGGCCTTTACCGACTGGAGAGGGATGGCTTCCGGGTACCGGGTGACATAGTCCACCAAGACCAGGATGAACCTGTTGCCCATGGCTGTCTTGGGATCCAGAGGCCCCACAATGTCAATGCCCACCCTGTTAAAGGAGGTGCTGACCACAGGGAAATTCTGGAGAGGAGCCTTGTGCTTCCTCCCACTCTTACCACTTGCCTGGCAAGTCTGACAGGTCCTGCAATGAGTATCTGAATTCTTGCGCATTTGGGACCAATAAAAGTGGGTGACAAGCCTTTCAAAGGTCTTATCCTGCCCCAAATGTCCTGCTAAAGGTACATCATGAGCCAAACCCAGTAGGAAGGCTCTGAAGCACTGGGTCAGCACACAGGCTGACCCAGGCTCAGCAATTTTAGGCTCGCTATACGGGAGACCATTCTCCCAGTAGATCCAATGTGATCCAGACTGATCACCTGCTGCCTGGTTTGTGGCCTGTTGCCGCAATCCCACAAGAGAAGGGCACTTTTTCTGCTCCTCACAGAACTATTCCCTGGAGGGTCCTCCTTCCTGCTGCCAATGGGTCAGCTCAGGCAGGTCCCCCAGTTCAGCTACCTGCTCCCCTGTAGGTTCCAGGGCATCCCCCTCAAGGTCTGCCTCCTCCTGGACAGTGAGAATGGTGGGGGCTGGTTTCTCGCGCCGCCTGCCTCTTCTCTTTAAGGCAGGCACCTGGGCCGCTCTTTCATGCTCCAGGTCCTCTTGAACACCCTTACTGGCTGCCATTGACTGGGTGGTCACACAAGCCCACTCTGGCAAACCCAACATCTCCAAATGAGCACTTCGCTCCACGTTAGCTCATGGGGAGCTCTCCAGATCATTGCCCAACAGACAGTCAACAGGCATGGATGGCCTCACAGCTATTTGAAGAGTACCTGAGACCCTCCCCACTCAAAGGGAACCTGAGTCACCTTGCAGTGGATCTCTGTGTTGTCAGCGACAACAACCGGGTAAAATGCATTGGGGATCACCTGCTCTTCAGACACCAGCCAACAACTGACAGCTGTCACACTGGCTACCGTGTCTCTCAGAGCCTCCACCCTATGGCCATTGATGGTCACCCACTGCCTGTATTTTTTAGTGTTATCAGCAGCTGGGTCCTTAGGGTCCACCTCACAGTTTCCTAAAGAGACTAGGGACATGTCTGCGGGACCCCACCCACCTTGGGCACCCATCTCCTCCCCGAGGGCTACACTAGCCATCTGTCGGGGCGGTGCACCAGTGGGTGCAGTTTTTGCTTTCAGGGGGCACTTGGGATCATAGAAACAGTGGCCCACCTCACCACATTTAAAACATGTTGGGGGTCCCTTCTGAACAGGTTTACCTGTTAGGGCCCCAGGCTTCTTCTCAGGGGGAGGCTGGGATCCCTTCCCTTGGAGATTACTTTGGGGCCCTTTCTGGAACTCCCTCTGTTTACCCTTGTCCCCCCCACTCTTCTGCTGGGGACCCTACCCACCTTTGGCGAAGTCTTCCACATGACCCTTGTGGACCCGGGTACTAACCCAGCGGTCCGCCTCCTCAGCAAGCTTCCTAGGGTTAGTCAGCTTGCTATCAATAAGGTGCTGGCATAGCTCTGGAAAACAATTACTAGACAAGTGCTCCCATGCAAACAAATCATAGAACTTCTGATAATCATTCACTTTGCAACCCTTCACCCAACCATCCAATGCTCTGCAAAAAAAAGTCACATATTCTACCCAAGTACTTGACTCCAGTTTTTTACAATTTCTAAACCTTTGTCTATAAATCTCCGGGGTCAACCCATACCTGGTCATTAAGGCTTCCTTCATGTGGACACAGGAATTCTGATCCTCAGAGAAAAAATCTAACAAGGTATCCCGCCCATCACTGAGGAACCGCCCCCACAACCCCGCTCCCCAATCCTTCTCAGGGCTCCGGTGTGAGGTCATAGCTACCTCATAGGCCTTAAACTACTGCCCAATAGCTTAATGTCTATGGAACTCCTTAATCACATCCTTGGGAATAAACACTCTTGTTTCTACGGGCACGGATGGTGTGCTACCACCAGAGGGAGTAATTTCTAAGCTCTCAGCCTTGAGCTCTGATTCCGTCAACATTCTCTCATGCTCTAAATGCATCCTTTTTTCCTCCAGGGCCAACTTCTTATTTTCTAACTCCATTTGCCCACCCAGTTTGAGCTTGGCTAGCTCCATCTGATGCACCCTATCCCTTTCCCTGTCCCCCAGTTCTACTGGGCACAGGCCATTGGAAGAAACACTGCTACTTGGCCTGGAAGGTACTCTCTTCCTGGCCAGGCCCAATGGCCCATCTAGCTGCCCATCTGCATTATCTGCCTCTTCTACAGGTTCTTCAGTATGCTCAGTTGCTTTTCTAGCTTCCAACCAGGCCCTCATCGCCTTTTGGAATTCCTCTTTCCTGGAGAGGCCTTTCATAGAGATATTAAACTTTTTACAGATGGTCTTCAGCTGTGGCACAGTGTAAACATCAACCTTTTCTTCCTCAAAATCAAAATCCTCAGGTGCAATGGATACTGCTTTACTCATGGTGAAAGGAAATTGGCAGTTCTCAACAAAAATAGAAGTCCCAAGGAAAAAATGGTTTACAAAAAAGTATGTGGTCGCGTTATGGTCTGCACTCACTAGTAGTGTACACCAATCACTGTATATGCATCACAAATGCAAGTCTAAATCTTCACCGCTGACCACCAATGTTAGAAATGGGGGTCTCTAGTTGGCAGAGGTAGGTACCTTTGACTAAGTAAGGGCCCTTGCTTCTAGTCAGGGAAAGGGGGGACACTCCTGGATAACCCCTACTCACCCCCTTGGTAGCTTGGCACGAGCAAACAGGCTTATCTCAGAGGCAGTGTGTAAAGCATTTGTGAACACATACAGTAACAGTGAAAACACTACAAATGAACATCACACCAGTTTAGAAAAATAAGTAATCTTTACTAGACTTAACACAAGACCAAACAACAAAAAACCACAATATTGTATTTAAAATAAGTGTTTAAAATGGTAGAAAGTAGCTTAGTTCAATGTAGATGGTAAATGCAACACTTTACTCTCAAAGTTCCTGGGATGTGTCACGCAATACAAACAAAAGGGTCGCAGGGAAGTTGATGCGCCGTTCCTTACACTCAGGGGAGTGGATGCGTTGGTTCCTTACCGCAGCGCAGGGGAGGTGATGCGTCTCTTCCTTACTGTGTGGGGAGTTGATGCGTCGTTTCTTACTGTGGCCCGGTGACGATGCAACAAGATGGCGCCTTGATGCGATGGGACGATCCGGTGCAATGCGACAAAATGGCGTCTTTGATGCGATAACGCGGATGCGATGCGTGCACGCCCGACGGCTGTGCGGCGACTCAGTGAACTCTTGAGCCACGACAGGCCCTGCGACACGCTTCTCCGGTGATGCAACGGCGACACGCTTCCCCGGTGATGCGACATGCTTTGTCAGTGATGCGACAGGGAACGGCTGCGGCGGCGACAAGCTTCTTCGGCAATGCAACGTCAACAACTTCCGGCTCCCAGCGACACGCAGTCTTCTCAGAGGGCCCAAACAACCGTAGGCACCTCTCTGCAGGTAGAATTCCCAGCAAGGGAATTCAGGGGAGCTGGTGGTGAAGTCTTGTATCCCTGAGACTTTAGGCAGGAGGCAAGCACACTTCAAGCCCTTGGAGATTCTTCTTCAAGATGATGAAAGTTCACAAAGTCCTTTTCTCCTTTCCTTGGCAAATAAGTAACCACTGCAGGCCAACCCCAGAAATAGCACAGCACAGGGGCAGTCTCCTCCTTCAGCTTCTTTGGTTATTCTCCTTGGCAAAGGTTCTGCTTCATTCCCAGAAGTGATCTAAAGTTCTGGGGTCTTGGCCCCAATATTTATACTGCAAAATCCTTTGTCCTCTGAAGGCAGAGGGTGTCTGTACCCAGCCAAAACCAGTTCTGTCCTCTTGGGTGCAGCTTCCTGGCAGGAAGTGGAGACAGCATTGTTTGAGAGCAGACCTGGCCCAGGTAGCTGAAAGGAAATCTCATCTCCCTACTCTCTATTCTATGAGGACTCAGGTCAGTGAAAGGAAATCTTTGCCCGCTACTCCCTATTCAATGCAGGGCCTATTCAGCCCAGCCCTGACCCATCAGACTGCTGGAGCCAAGGCCCTCTCCAGCCCCCTGTCCCTCACAAACCAGACATGGAATACACAACCCTAGCAGAGACATGCTGGATGGTTAGGCAAGAAAATACCTACTTTCTAAAAGTGGTATTTTAAAACACAGAATGTAAAAATCACCCGCACTAAAAGATGTATTTTAACATTCTGAGTTCAGGCATACTAAACTCGAATTTCTACCTTGTTCCCTGGGTCAGTTAGGATTATATGATGTTATAATCAAACTGCCCATTCTGGCCTATGGGAACAGGTAGCCTTGCAATAGTGAAAAACGAACTTGGCTGTAATTCACTATTAGGACATGCCACACACATCAGGGCATGCCCTACCATTTACATACAATGCACCCTGCCCTTGGGCCAACCTTAGCGGTGACATATGTAGAAAAGGGAAGGTTTAGGGTCTGGCAAGTGGGTGCACTTGCCAAGTCGACATGGCAGTACCAGACTGCGCACAGGCTCTTCAATGGCAGGCCTGAGCCACACTTTAGATGCTGCTTCTGTGGGTGGCACAACCAGTGCTGCAAGCCCACCAGCAGCATTTGAATTACAGGCCCTGGGCACACATGGTGCACTGTACTAGGTTCTGCCAAGTAAATCAAATAAGCCAATCATGGAGTCACTAATCCAATACAACAACTTACAATAGGGAGCACTTGCACTTTGCCACTGAATAGCAGTGGCAAAGTGCCCAAAGCATCTAGACCAGCAAAAACATAGCAAAACATAGGAGGCAACAGTGAAAAAATGGAAGGGAGACCCACGCCAATTGTGCCAGGTCTAACAAGTTAGCACAAAATGTTTCTGAAAATACATCTATCTTAAACAAATGCCATTTAAAAAAAATCTTACACCCATTCTTGTTGTTAGGTTCACAGTTTTTAAATCTCTCTCCTATGTTTGATGAATTCAAATTGTTTTTCTTGCTTAGCCAGGAATCGGTATGGGGAACTGTAACTTGGGAATGTGTCATTTATACACCTTGGTAAGTGTAAATTGTTTAAATAGTGGTCACCAAAATATATTTTTGCCCAGCACCCTTATAATTCAGATACCTGTGAACAGTCCTAAGTTGGTATAAGTGAGCTAAAACCGAATTATAAATTCAAAGTTGTTCTGAACAGGTGCACCCAAAATATATTTGGCCCAGGGCCGTCAAAATTCTTAAGATGTCCTTGGCTGTGCCGTTTCCAAGGAAACACCAAGCTGTGTGTCGCACATGTGGCACAGTCCGGTAATGCAGATAACATTCCCATGAGATGGATGGCACAGGTGGAAATTGAAGTCTTATGGAATCGACGTTCCATTCTAGGTTAATAATCAGTACTTTCAAAGTAAACAACCTGTTAAGAAGGTAACTTCAATCAGCAGAAGGAAGCAGGTAGGTAAATAAAGTGGTTCTTTATTGAAGTTTGTAGCCTGCGTGGAAAGCGATGCTCATCCCAGGCCAGCCAGTGACAAACTGCCTAGTTCAGAACCTCTCACTCCTAGGTGGAACGTGGAACGCACTAGGCACAGTGCTCCACACTCCATGCTAGGGGAGAACTTAACTTAGCGAAGATTACAACACATCCTCTTCTCTTATAACAAATAGATGAAACCAAAAGGGAAAAAGATAAATGGAGAAGAAGGATAAAGAGACTAAGAAAAGATGAGGGAGAAAGAGGGAGAGGGGACACGGAATAATAAGTGGTGAAATACAATTAAAATAACATAGCACTGATAATGCATTGAATACATAAGTAATCATTTAGACAACTAAGAGGAGGACACTGAAGTGCAAAAAATAAACCTTAAGTACATATGTAATCCTTCAGATAACTTGGAGGATGACGACCTCTATCATGTCTCACCTCTCTTGCAATAGGAACAATTGGTTCAGCTTCATTTGAAGAAACAGGTGCATCACCGCCACCTTGCATTACATTGTGTGTGGAGCTCCTGGCATGAGAACTGCTCATAAGATCATTATCAGACATAGACAGGAAAATATTGCTAGAACCAATGTTTTGACGATCAGCTCTAACATTACCATTAGTACTACCTTTCTGGTACAGGGCTACACGTCTGTAATTCCACTTGTCGCCATTATTCAAAATGACACCATAAGGCAAAGTACGCTTGACTTTGTAAGGACCTAAAAACTTGGAAAGACGTGCACCTGGTCTACCACTTAGTATTTTCACCCAATTACCGGAGGAAATAAGTTTCTCAGCTTTCTTATTGATACCCCCTCCTTGTTGAGAAGAAAAGGAAGAAGTACCAATGGGAGTGGAATCTTTTGATACAATGTCTTTAATCCAGTGGGAACAAGTTTGGTATTGGGAAGCTTCCCACGCATCATTTCAAACGGCGTCTTGCCTGTAACTCCATGCACACTCGAGCGATATGCCCAAAGCATTTCAGACACAAACCATTTAACATCTTTCCCACAAGACATGGCCATTTGAATAGCACCTTTGATGAGGCGGTATGCCCTCTCAACCATACCATTGCCTTGTGGGTTATAATGAGAGGTGCAAATGTGCTTGATACCAAAATAACACAAAAACTTCTGCATCTCAGCAGACGTCAGTTGAGTGCCATTGTCTGTTATCAAGATTGAGGGTATACCTTCCTCCATGCAAATTTCCTTCAAGGTATTAATAGTAGTTAATGTAGTAATATCTTTTAAGAACTTAACTATTAGCCACTTTGTATGGACATCAACCACTACCAAACCAAAACGTAAACTATCCTTGAGATCATTCATGGGTCCAATGAAGTCTAAGCAGATAGTATGCCATGGTTGACCCGGATCGGTTATATAGCCCATTGAGGCTTGGACCTCTAATTTCAAACGCTTGTCACTTTCCTTACAGATCTCACACCTTATGACCCAAGAATCAACATCAGTGTCCATACCAGGCCACCACCAATTCACTCTCAATCTTTTTTTGTTCTTGTTTGGCCTAAATGCCACTCATGAGCTAAACTGATGACGTTGTGTCTTAAGGCAACAGGAGGAATGAATAATTCTCCTCTCATGATTACAACGTCACCACATACGGATAACTCATCCAGGATTTTAACATAAGGTCTGATAGAGGGAGAAACTGAGCTTTCCCTTTTATTGCATAGTAGGATTAATCGTTTAAGTTCTAACATGGAATTATCCTTGGACATTTCTGTGATCCATTCAGTTTCAGTTAGATCTTGAGATTCAAACTCACTTAATACATCTTGAAGTGATGTAACTGCTCCATCCCGTTGTTTCTTTAAAACAGCATTTTTATCAACAGTCTCCCAATGAAGTGATAGTCTCGACAAACAGTCGGTTTGCACATTTTTCTAACCTTGAATGTAAACTGTATTGTAACAATATTCCTGAAGACGAGAAGCTAATCTTGCTAATCTCGTAGAACATTTAGTGGTACCACCCGGTAACAAAACTTTGATAAGAGGTTTATGATCTGACTTAAGTGTGAATTTGGAGCCCCACAAGTATGTCCGGAAGTATTCACAACCCCAAGCAGCTGCCAACGTTTCACGTTCTATTACAGAATAATTCTTTTCAGAATTAGTTAACGTTCTGGATGCAAATACTACTGTTTTTTCATGACTATTGTGCATCTGAGCTCAGACAGCACCAAGGCCAGTGGCACTGGCATCCACGGTGAGCACTGATTGGCGTTTGGTATCAAAAGGAGTGAGAATACCTGCTTCACGAATACCTTTTTTTATGTTTTCAAAGCATGTTTGTTGTAGTGTACCCCACACAAAAGTGACACCTTTCTTTAAGAGAGATCTCAAAGTGACTGTTTGGCAGAAAAATCCTTGACATACTTTGAATAATATTCGATGAGTCCTAAGAAGGACCTTAACTTGTCTTTGTCAGAAGGAATGGGACCTAAACGGATAGCATCCAAAAGATTTTGTTTGGGTCTTACTCCAAGGTCTGAAATTTCATACCCAAGATAATCAACTTTATCAACAAAGAATTTACATTTCTCACGTCTGAAGGTTAAGCCAGATTCTCTGATTTCGAATAAAGCTTCTCTGAGCGTGTGATTATGTTGATCTATAGTTTCGCCAAAAATAAGGATATCATCCTGAAAGAAGACAATGTTTTTAACATCTTTAAAAAGTACATTCACCATTCTTTGAAAGATGCTGGCAGCTGAGCAAAGACCGAACAGCATTCTGGTGCATTGAAAAATGCCATCCATGGTGATGAAGGCTGTGAGTGGTTTGGATTCGTCATATAATTTAATCTGGTGATAAGCATTTTTTAAATCTAATTTAGAAAAGAATTTACCACCACTCAGAGCCAGAATCGACTCATTGATATTCGGTAAAGGAAAGGTATCAACTACCACATTTTGATTAAGAGAACTGAGGTCAATGCAAAATCTAAATTTTCCGTCTGATTTTTCAGTAATAACCACCGGAGAAACCCACATGGAGCTCTCCACTGGTTCAATTACACCAGAAGAAACCATATCTTTCAACATTTCTTTAACAGCTGCTCTGGCAATTAAGGGTGTCCTGTGCACCTTGTGTTGCATAGGGATGGCATTGGATTTTAAAACTATTTTATGTACATAAGCCTTACAGCAGCCTAATTCATGCCTAAATACATCTTTCGCTTCCTCTAAAATTTTCTCTAATGGTGGGTTTTAAATCACTTGGGTAGGAGCTCTGGGATCAACTATGATCGAAAGATCATATTGATGCATCCATTCAAGGATTGGTGGTCCATCAGTGGCAACATATACTTTACCTTTTACAGATCTTCCACCAAATTCTATGGTGGAATTCATGTATCCAAGCAGATTTATTGTTTCTCCTTGATAACCCCGAGGATTAATATCTTTGGGCTGTAGGGTAACATCCAACCATGACATATCATATATGAGTTTGGGAATAATGGTATACATTGACCCACAGTCCACCATCAATTGTACTGGTTTACCATTAATCATGAAGTCTGCTTTAGGTCTATTCTTTCTACCTATGTGGTCATCAACACTTAAGATTTTATCAGCAGGATCAACCGCACTTAAAAGTTTATCAACCTGTTGAATAACTTCTTTAGTTGTACAGGATGAGTCAATGTTTTGAGGCATGGCATCAGAGTTATCTTCTATCATGGCAACTCTCTGTTTGAAAGATTGCCTGCACATATTAGAAAAGTGATCTCTGCGCCCACATTTCTTGCAAATTTTATCAATTGCTGGACATTTGCGATAATCTGCATTGTGAAACGAGCTGCCACATCTATAGCATGATCTAAATTGTTGTCTACCTCTTTGAGTAAATTTACCTGACTTAAATAAAGCTGGAACATCTGAATCATCTCTAGACACAACAGATACACCATCAGAGTTACTTTCTTGTTTTTTGGTCAACTCACGCATACTATATTGAGATTGTTCAAGAACTTTGGCAATATCTATTGCATCTTTTAAGGAAGGATTTTTTGCAGCCCAAAGTCGTTCTTGTGTTTTTTTGCATCTGCACTGTACTATTAATTGGTCTCAAACAAGTTTGTCAGTCATTGCACCAAAGTTGCATTTTAGGGATAGTTCATGAAGTTTAGTTACAAAATCATCAACAGGCTGATTTTCTTCTTGCTTATGTGTGTAGAAATGATACCGAATCTTGACAATATTGATTTCTTTGGCACATCTTGTTTCAAGACGTTTCTTTGCTTCCACATAAACATCTTCATTAGGTAGAGTGGCAAGAGGGAGATATTTAAAAAGGCGTTGACCTTCCGTACCGAGATTGTTTAATAAAAGTGTCTTTTTCCTTGCAGCACTGAATTTAGAACCATCAAGTGCGTCTATATAGTTTTCAAACATGGGTAGCCAGTCTTCCCATTCAATGGATAATGGTCCAGAAGAGGCTAAGAAAATGGGAGGTGAAATGATTGAACCTTGAGATTCCATTGCTGTAACGATGAATTGAAGAGATTTGTCAAAAAGAGAGTATTAATGTGATGTAATATAGGTAAAATTATGTGATAATGTACACTGTGCAGAGTCGAAAATATGTAGAACTTGAATTAGGTGTGTGAATCACCGATGAGACGTAAGACTCTGGGAAACACACAATACTGTAACGAATGAAACGAGCACAGAAAGGTTAAAATAGTAAAGGCTGAGCAAATGAACTGCAGGTACCTTTAAGCGATGAAAGATCCATGCGATGTAAGTTGACAAAAATGAATAAATGATCACAACTGGGAATGCGTGAGGAGAAAAAATAAACGATGAGGCACTTACAGTTGCGGGAAGCCGAAAAGCACTTTAGCAAGATGGCCACCGACGTCGTAATAACATGCTTTTTAAAGGCAGTGAAGCTTGTTTTATATGTGTGCCTAGAGTGTGCAACTTCTTGTTTCTATGAGTAGTTAGGCACGGGATTTTGGGCGGAGATTGTGGCATGCGAGCAAAGCTTCACGCGCTGCTAGTAATGACTCTGCGCGCATGTGACTAATGGCTCGAGCACAGACAGTAGTGTCAAAGGACCAACGGTAATCCACTTTAGAGAAAATGAGGGATCCTCACCGTTTCTTGGCACCAAACTACTTGAAGGAGGAAGTTCATGGCATTATACTCCGATGGACACCGCAGAGAGGACGAATCTTCCGTGAAGTAGCACACCGCGTGGGTCTTGAGCCGCTACCACAGCAGGAACGCTGGCCAACTTGTCGCCAATGTTAAGAAGGTAACTTCAATCAGCAGAAGGAAGCAGGTAGGTAAATAAAGTGGTTCTTTATTGAAGTTTGTAGCCTGCGTGGAAAGCGATGCTCATCCCAGGCCAGCCAGTCATCAACTGCCTAGTTCAGAACCTCTCACTCCTAGGTGGAACGTGGAACGCACTAGGCACAGTGCTCCACACTCCATGCTAGGGGAGAACTTAACTTAGCGAAGATTACAACACAACCCCTAACAGCAGGGCTGTACAAAGAGGCGAGGTGGCCTACCAAACGCACAACTGGCCCCAGGTTAGTTGTCTATTATCTGTCTCCCATGCGCTAGCCTCAAAGGCTTAAACCTAGGGGACAGAAGCATGCAAGCAGCAGAGGGGAAACGTCTATAAGCACAATAAACTGATGCTACCTCAACGGAGTACCATTTGCTGCCTTGAAAATTATTTTGATCAACTAAGCGTTCATCTATATTAGGCAAGAGAAGGACACAGGAGAAAGTGTTGCTGTTTCACACATCTCACAACATCTGCTCTCCCAAGAGAAGGCTACTGTTTGATGTGCACTGCTCTCAGAATTAATCAGTTATTCGTCAAACGTATATTGTGATGCTAGAATATATTCTGATTTTTAGTCTTTCCCTGGCTGGAATTTAGCATATCTGACTGAATGATTACTTCTCATAAAATGTATTTAATTTATTCGGGTCACTCATGTAAAGAAGTCTTTCTGAGAAGGTTACATTTAGAAGCATTCGTCGCCCTTGCAGTGACTGACTGATACAACAAGGGAGGCTGCCAGTGCTCAATTAGAGCCGGTGTTTTCCGGTGCTGAGCACCAGCACTTAATTGTCAATACTGGTACTTACAACAGCTACCACTAGGTGGCGATGCTAGTGTAATTAAAAGATGGGCAGAACAACAGTTGTTTATTAATTAATTATACATGAAAAACAACTAATACCAGCCCCCCAATCCATTCTTATCGCTTTGGGGGCTTCGAGCAGTGTGAAATGTCAAACTTGCACCAGTGTGATGGTTAGCAGTTGTGTAGATACTGACATTGGTAGTACTGGCAGTGGCAATGGATGGTGCAAACTGTGGTGGCCTTCTCATGAGGGCACTTATGTTTTTACAAATTAAGCAGTGGAGGCTGCATTTCAAAGTACCCCTCCACTTCAACGACTGGTGACTATCATGGTGGATCACATTTCAGGAAAGTACACCGGGATGAATGCCTGTGCCAAATAGTTCTGGCACACTGTCTGACCAAAATATTGTTTTTTCTTTTCTAAAGTGACACAGAACACGTTTTCGTAAAGACCTGCTATTAATACCTTTTCAGGGGATACAGGAAAGTCTGATTGCACGACTGCAAACTAGGGCCCAGATAACAGAACTCTTAAAACAGCTGTAAACTGTTGAAACTGTTTGGTGCTCTCACAAGCACGTTTGTACATACATACTATTACATTGCCATGAAAAGGTGTTGAGTGAGCGTGGTACCAGTAGCGTCTGGAGATGGCAAAGCATCAGTGCCGTGTGCTTGAGAGACGGTGTTCGCTAGGCAGGGCCGGCTATAGGGTGGTGCGACCGGTGCCACCGCACCGGGTGCTGGCTTCTTGGGTGCGCTGTGTTTGCAAGTTTATTATGTTTTTGAAGCACCTGCTGCAGCTTTCCTCCGGCAAAAATGTCAAGATAGAGAGAGATCAGCGTTTTGTATAGTTGAGGTTTTGACCTCTGTGAAGTTAGTGCAGAGGGTTAATGTGCCTGCTGCAAAGAACGTGTACCAAGTTGATTACAGAGTGCATATAATGTGAACAGATCAGCAGGTTGCTGCTTTTAAAAGAGACATCCTTTTATTACTTGCAATTTATAACTTAAAGTTCTAATATTCAACAGTGAGCAATTAACTTTCATCATGGAACTGCATACACACTGCAAAGCATACATTAGAAAACTGATTAATGTTGCATAAAGGGTTAATTTGACTAGAAATCGATTCTTATTATTAAAGAAAACTCCCAACTATGCTGTTTCTTTTTCGAGTGTGTGCTTCTCCATACCAAGCACACTTAAACTATACTGCCTACCAGTATGGATGACATGTAACTCCTACACTTTTAGTCCTTTGGCTTATGTAAACATTTCCTATACTCCGATTTAAAACACGTATGATTGCATCACACATACATTACACAGAGAGAGACAAAGTGCTCTGACACCCTACACTGGTATGAGTGGCGCTATATAACTAATTCAATGTATCTGAGAGAGTGTGGTTATGGAGACTGTTAAAGGGTGCTAGTGAGAGAATCCGTGGAGGAGGTGGACATTGGGGGGGTGGGGAGGGATGGGGTGCGCCAACAAACATTGTCGCACAGGGCGCCACCAGCGCTAAAGCCGGCCCTGTCGCTAGGGATATAGGTGAAGGCCTGGGGAGGCAGGGGAAACCTGCTGGTGATATACAACAAATACTTTGTGGTTTAAATTTACAACCAATCACTTTTATGTCTGATAAAATAAATCAACATTAAGAACCTCTCTAGCTGTGCCCTCAAAACATGGATCTTGCGTTTACATATCTTACCCTTGCGAGGCTCTTGCCGCCAAGGTGATGGTGGTAGCCGCGTTAAAAATCTTGTAAGTACCCGTCGTCTTGCGGAGACTCCTGGCATAGGTGCGTTCACACACCACACGACTACCTGATTTATTCTCAAGAAGGTCTTGTTCTTCCTCCAGTTCATGAATCGGATTGGTTTCTTGTCCCGGCGCGGCCCTTCTGCGTCTCACTTCATTGCCTCTTTCTTTTTTCCTGGTACAGTACTTTCCTAGCTGCTCACTGTACGTTTGCTTCATGTTACGTCGTTTTCCTCCGATGGGATTTTCCGTTCATTCCCACTTGAAGGTTTTCTGCTTTCAGCAGGAGGTCTATTTAGTTGCCGCATGAGGAAATGACCGTTTGTCCTCTTTCAGCCTATTGTTTTAGCACTTGAAGCCTGATTGGTTAGCAAGACTGTTTACATTTTGCGCCGCCAATCCGGATGCAGAGACCGTAAAGAAGCTAAAGACTCCATTCTCTTGCTTATATGACTCAAGTTGTGCACTTTTCTGACTGAGAGGGGCCTGTTTGTTTACTAGATAAGGTACTCATAGAGTAGACAAACTGAAATGAGCTCGAGCTCAGCCACTGTGTCTCTACAGGGGGCCAGATGAGACTGTGTCCGATCAGTATTTGTCTTGCCCCCATCCCTTGGGTTCCACCAGCACAGCTGTTGTATCTGCCAGGAGCCTAGGGTGACCAACTGGCATGGGTGCAAATTCAGGACGGTGAGTGTAAAAATGGTAAGTGTTACAGACACATCAGAGGAGGTTGTGCGATAGTATGTAAGTAAGTAAATAGACAACCAACATAAGTGCAAGTCAAAATAAGTTTATATTAGGGTGAGACAATTATGCACTTCACGATTTTTCTGTATGCACGCAGATTTAAGCAACTGTGCAGGTCTTTTTGTGTTATGTCATCTGATAATAATCTATATATATAGTTACTGCACTGGGTTGTCCAGTCTGATATTTTGTTTAACCGCTTCAGTGCCCATGACGAGATGGTCTCGTCATGGAGCGCGGTTGCGCTGTGCCCATGACAAGACTATCTCGTCATGAACCCCGCCCGCTAATGCAACGCCCGGCACAGGGCGGGGAAAGGGCGTGGCACTGAAGGGGTTAAAGTTCATGGTCCTGAGCAGGCATGTTTGGTGAGAGAAGTGGTCGGGAAGATCTGCTCGGATGGACATTGTTACTAGCATCTCCTGTATGAGAGACATTGTGAGATGTAAAGCAGCATGCATAGAATGTAGCTAATTGGGATCTGCAGTGCTAGACTAGAGTGAAGCCCTCCAAGTGGCCAGCTTTATGTGTCAGATCGCTTCAGGTATCCCATGTCAGTTCAGCTGGTGATGACTGGTTTAGAGGTTAGGACAGTACTGAGTAATGGATAAGACCCATAACGGACAGGTCTTGTGTGATGGTAAGGGCATTAAGTAGGACAAGCATTGGCATAGCCAATACGTCTCGCCATTGGGACCTTGTAAGTAGTAAAAAAAATAAAAAATGCCAGAAATTAGGGAGTGAATCTTAAAAATTAGGACAACCTTCCAAAGTAAGCCCTCTGCACAATGGAAGGAGGACTTGGCCCCCACAGATGTATTGCCAAGCAAAGTACAGCTCAGATCCTGGTGTTCATCAGAGGCATGGCAAAATTAATAAAACAAAATCCTGCTCAGAAATCTTACACCTGTTTGGTCCTGGGTCTTATTTACCCTCTGCCTTGTTGATAGTACTTTCTTTGTCAGATCTTCGGGAAACATTTGACTTTTTGGGCTCTTGTGTTTTATCTGCACACCCCTAAAGAAAATGATGATAATATATGAATCAGAAGAGGTAAAGAGGACTCCCCAGGAGCATAACCACAATCGAACTAAGGCGAGGAAACCCAAAACGCCAGCAAAGCTAGATCAGATTATGTGCATCAAAACACACAGATCATACCATAAACACTTTGGGGCATTGGACGGCGGAAGTAGGTTCATGACCTGACCAGGGCTCTTGATGAAGGTTTGCCTACCAAGCTGGTCCCTGTTGCTGCCTATGGGGCTCACTGTGCCCCCATGCCGCATGCCCAGTGTGTCTCCTGCTGACATAGGACTGCATGAGGGTCTGCATGTTTATCTTATGATGGCTGACTACGGATCACAGAAGGATTCAGCATATATTGTTTTGGGGTGTAAGGTCCTGGTGATGGCTGCTTGACCCTTGACCTTCCAGTGCGGTATGATGACTAACATGCAGGCCAGATCAGTGATGCAACGGTCTTAGATAGCCGCCAAAATCCCATACAGCACCAGCGCAGTCCTTCCTGTTTTAGGTCTCGTCTGGGACAGAGCATGCGCTGTTGCTGTGAGATCGATTGTTCTTTTAATAACAACCAGCGAGCGTGCTCCACTAACCATTCATAGAATTAAAAACCAAGCATGGCAACGCTAGGCTACAAAAATATATTTACATTTCAAACATGCAAAGAACAGTTCAACAATTTTAAGTTTACAGCTGCCAACTGATTGATCCAACGTAAAAGTCCAAGCTCAAACTTTAGTTTGTGGACAGCTAACTTTCAGTTGCTGTCCCCACAACCCACTACAGTCAACCTCCAAGTATTAATCCCAGACAGTAACTCATTGCAGCGTTTTGACGGTGCGCAAAAGTCCACTTACACATCCCCCAACCTATACAATTACAGGTTAGAGGAATCAGAATGCGTGAAACGTGTAACTTCCAAACATTGCCTAGGCGATTAAACAACGAGCCTTTTCACGGAACACTTCCTGTGTCGTTTATTATGAAGGCTTCAAAACATGCTACAGCAAAACATTACGTGCAAAGGTCAACCAAAGTCGCGCTGAAAACAGTAACAATTTCAATGTGCCACCAGACAGGTTTTGCAGCACGCGAGAGCAGCTTACAGCGTGGCCATTTAGAGGTAAGTTATACATTAAGCCGTATGACGAGGGGAGCGAGACTGGTGCCACTCGCCTGGTTTTGCACTCTCAGAGCCATTTTGAGATTCCGGCAGCAGTGCTAGGTGCACGGGCAGTGAACGGCACTTCGGCAGTACTTCCTACCCCCCTCTGGTAGCTCCAGCCCTCGATGGCAGACACATGGGATCAGCACCGGTGCCCCGCCTATCGCCTGACAAACTTCCATGCCAAGTGGGATAACAGGCGCGAGCGCTCCGATGTCACAGGCAGAAGAAGTAATACTAAAGAGCGCTACGGCTCACAGCACAAACCCCTTTGCTGCCAGCGCAGCCAATAACATTTGACATGACACACCTTGCCCACAAGGTAATTTGAGCTCGGTCGAGTCAGTGAGGTTGGAGCTGGATTTTTTTCATTAAAAGAAAAAAATACTGGTTCTTATTCAGGTCAGATACCCTTAGTGCCTTTTCCCTGGATTTAACAGCTACTTACTTCAATAAATTAGGTATTTAGGCTAAAGCATTCGAAAGAAAATAAAACAAGCGGGACAGCGCGGCGACCGCGCTAATTGGAGAAACAAGCAGGGCAGCGCAGCGCCGCAAATGCGCTAATTGGAAACAGTTGGTGCCGCTCCTTGCTCCCGCCAGCTGTAGGCTGTGGGCGGATACATTTACTGGGAAAGGTGGGACAGGCACCCGCCTTCACCCATTTGCATGCTGTCTTTTTTTTAAAAACACATGCAAAGCCCAATAGAAAGAATGATGTAAAAAAAAGCAAAAGTCCAGAGTGATTCCAAGAGGCTCGCTCCTAGAGCAATGCATGTACGCTGCGCTAGGCTCGACCTATCAAAGGAGTTATAATTGTGCATTAGCTATAATTGGGTGCAGACTGCTGAGTGTAATGCTATTTATGTGGGCCAGAATGGTTCAATAGAAGTTGACATTTCTATATTATGCCCTGGGCTAGCCATATATCAGCCCTCCTTATTTTACCTGTGTATGTGAAATAGTATACTGATTGGGCCATTTAATTTCTGTGAGCTGTAAACTGCAGATTCTCACTGATGCATAGAAGTGTGCTACAGACTAGAAACTGTATACGTTGTTGAGGCATTATTGTAGGTCAGAAGGAGGCACTGTCTTTTGCATACAGAAATTTTTCCTTGAAATGGCAAAATGCAGTTTTACTGATAAAACTATATAGCGCACAAACAACAATTTGTGGAAATGTGGTTTCAGCAAATATGCATCATTTGAACATCATCAAGTAAAGTATCTTGATTGTGTTGAACCTATTAAAACTTTGTTTCCAGGACACTTCTGAATTACAAACAAGTGGTCCAGTTTTTGTATCGTAACTGCCGTATCTTTTGAAACATTTGCACAGCTCATTTACAGGTATTTAAAAGTTGTTTTGTGTTACAAAAACACTTACAGTTTACAGTCTTTGTTTTCACACTCCCTTTACCACCACAACAAGACTGTCAACTAGTCCAGTTTACTAGTCTGTCTTTGACTGCAAAGTAAGAGAATGTTTTAAACACCAATCCACATGTTAAAGGAATAAGCAGAAATTTGTCAGACGATACTGCCCGACATTTGCCCTCTATTCTTGAACACATAACACTTGTGACCGGCTGAAAACAAAATTTAAAGGCATTAAAGGCATCTTTATTGCCCTTTCACCTTTCCAATTCAAACTCATGATAAGGCTGAGATGTATGTGTAATAGTTTGCTAGACCTTATGCACTTGGTCCTAGGCTTGTTGTGCTAGGGTGTGAAGGTGGTATATATAGGGTGTTCTTGTGGTTGGTGCTGTAGAGGAGATACATGGTGTTCTGTTGTTCATTATCTCATTTATTCTGTTAAAGAGGAACATTTTGCATTATCAGTACCCGATAATTTGATGCAGAAAGGGTGAAGGCTAAAGGCGCATTCCCGGAATTGATACGCATTTCCTACATTGCGACTCAGTGAATTAAGTACATGGTGGAAGAGTTGGAGGGGGACTTACTGGATGAAAGCATCTGACCAAATTTATATGCCTCTGTAAATAAATTTAATTATCCTGGCTTGTCTCGAGTAGGCCTACAGGTGAATCAGAACTTTGGCATCCTGCGTAAAGGGCATTACCCACCACCGGCTAGAAAGTGAGGGGTGAATTTCTGATGTGCCTCATATGTCCAATTTAAACATTCAGACACCTTATTTCCAAATTGTATAAAGTTTCTCCTACTATAAAATCATGTCTGAATGGAAAGGTAGAGTAGTTTAAACCTGGGAAGATTACCACAGAAACTGCACGTCATTTTGATATGAAAGTGTGTTGAGACATCTGTTTACTAGACTGTCTTCAGATCAGTTTTAAGAGGGCATTTATCAATGACACTTGATGCATATTCACAGACCCCTGAAGGTTGGACATCCTCAGATGGGGAACACAGTTATCTCCTTACACAACAGTAACTATTTGAAAAGTAATGAGACATCCATGAGTATTCTCCCATTCCATTATGTCCCACCTCAAGCAATCCACTATGTATTGCAGTACCCAGGTGGTATATTGTTCTTGTCACACCAGCCAGAGTCTACGTATCATATAAACTGTTAATTTACATGCTCCTTCATGAGACTCTCCCAAACACTAATGTGCTTAAATACCTGCCTCCAGTATCTATTTTTTGTATTAACCCTATTATTGTACTACCCAGCGTCTGTCCTAATACAATTCATTTTAGCCTCGACTGCCCATCTCCAAGCCAATCTATACTGCTTCTGCAGATGTACTCATATTAGTGCAGATATGCACCAAACAGCCTCCTAAATAGCCCCTAAGCACTCTCCAAGCTATACTAAAGTACAGTTTAAAAAATACTATGTGCTGGGCTAGCTCAAAAAATATTGTGGCATAAGTTAACTAAGACTTTGCACAAATGGAACATCAAGTAGCAGCCTACCCATAAAAGCTGTCGGAGTGCTCGGATTGTCGGAGTGACGGCAGCGTTGGCATGCAACAGCAGCCCCATCACACTGTAAACCATCATACAATAACCTGGTCACATGGTTGCATTGCGAGAGGTCTTGTTGTTACAAAGACACTTGGTCAGGTGAGTAAAGTTCAAGTATACCTTTTATTCGGCCTCCACTCTGGAACCTCCAACAAGATACTAGCACAGCACAAGAACTCGCCAGTCAGGCAGCCTCTGTCAACATTCTAAGGCAGCCTCTGGCTAAACTGTCAGAACATTCCAAAGGGCAGAAAAGGAAGGGGTGGAAAGAAAGAGGGAGAAACCAAAGAGGTAATAAATAAGGCAATAGAGCAGAATGTGAAAGAGGGTGGATTATACAGCACAAGGTGAAAGAGGGTGGATTATAACACATCTTCCCCCCAAAACAACAAAGATGCGAAAAAGATATTCTATGGCATAACAAAGTCTTTGTGCCATTTGGGTAGCACAGTATGTCTCCTGGTACCGCTCCTAGATGGAGCGACAGAGTCTCCGCTTTCATCAGGTGTTAGGAAGTTCTCTTGACCTGTGGTCTCAGGGATCGGGCATTTAGTCAATCTGTCGATGCTCCAGTTTTGCCCATTCTCTAGAACCACCGTATTGTTTTTGACCTTTACTATTTTCCTTGGTTCATTGAGCTTAGATTCATGATCGCCAGCGATAGTGGGCTTCTTCACTGCAACCCATTCGCCTACAGACCATTTTCTGTCCTTTGTTCCATGCTTGAGGTCATATCTGTCTTTGTACTCTGCTTGACATGAAGCTATTTGAGTTTTGGCTTTGTCAAAAGAGTGTGTAGTTACCTCTCCTCCCCCCCCTATCCATGTGGGAAAGAACTTTGCACCGGGTTTCCTCCTTCTGAGTGCAGAGAAAGGGGATATCCCAGTGACCAAGTTAGGGGTGGGGTGGTATGCCCAGAGTATATCTTGGATACAGCGTTCAACCGGTAGGTTGTTGATGCAAGCTAGCTGTATGTTTTTCTTTATCATTCTGTTAACCCTCTCGACTAAGCCATTGGCACGAGGACAGTACAGGGCTGTCTTTAGGTGTGTCACAGCTAAGTTGTTTAGGAAGTTGAACATGGCCGATGAGGTGAATTGGACGCCGTTGTCGGTCACCAGTGTGGCCTGGATCCCTTCCGTTGCAAAAGTGTCTTGTAAGAAATTGATCAGTGTAAGAAATTGATCAGTGGTCGTTTGGTGTACCATCTTAACGACCACCCAGTGGGAGTGAAAGTCTGTCAACATAAAGGCAAATCATTTGGTGACACCTCTCTTATTGATCGGTCCGATAATGTCCAGTGCAAATTTTTCCCAAGGTTTGTTGGGGACCGGAACTGGTGAAAGAGGTGTTATCTGGGTGTGTTTAGACTTGTCACTGTTTGCGCATATGGTACAGTTCTTGACTTTACTCTCAACTATGGAGTCCATGCTGGGGAACCAAACCAATAGTGCTTTCCGAGTCTGTTTTTCGTAAGGCTTCTCCCTAGGTGGTCCTCGTGGACTAAGTCTATTATTTTGTCCCTTAAACTTTCTGGGGGAGTGATTTTGTTGTTTCTCCATATGTAACCACTGTTCAAATTGATCTCATGCCTTACCTCCCAGAATTTGTCTAGCTCTTGGCTGATATCTTTACGTGAAGCTGGCCAACCCTGAACTGTATACTCTTTGAGACGTGAAAGAGTGGCGTCTTGGGTCATACTCTTTATCCTTTCATCATGTTTTATAGAGGAGGAATGGTCCAGTAATATGGGAAATTCAGTGGTTTCGAAGTTTTTTGAAGCCTCTAATGGTGCTCTCGAAAGGAAGTCAGCTACAGTGTTTAGCTCACCCGCGACATATTCTATTTTGAACACAAAGCTTTCTAGGCCTAAAACCCATCTAGCTATCCTGGTTGTACTATTCACTGAGCCTTTAGAACTGAACATGAAAATGAGGGGTTTGTGATCCGTGCGAACAGTAAACTTTATCCCCTACAGGTAAAATTTAAAATGTTTAATCGCCCAAAAGCAGGCTAGAGTTTCCCTCTCTACAACGGAATAGTTCTTTTCTGAGTTGTTTAGGGTGCGGGAAGCAAAAGCCACAATGCGTTCTCTTCCACCGATGATTTGTGAGAGAGTTGCTCCGAGCCCTTTGTTGCTTGCATCCGTGGTCAGGATAGTTTTCCTTGAAGAATCGAAAGAACATAAGTGAGGAGCATTCAAAATGCTCCTTTTAACGTTGTCAAAGGCTGCTTGGTGTGTCTCTAGCCATTTGAAGGGAACATGATTTTTAGTGAGTTCTCTTCGATCATTAATCATTAGAGATATCTGAAAATGTCTTAACATACTTGGCCATATATTCTGCCAGACCCAAGAAGGACAACAGTTCTTTCTTGGTGGTGGGTGCATTAGCTTTCTCGACAGCATCCAGTATACTTAATTTTGGTTTGAACCCATCTCTAGATATAGTATTCCCAAGTTAGTACACGCTATCCACCCTTATCTGGCATTTTTCTTCTTTAAGGGTGAAACCCGCCTCCTTGATTCTCTCTAGGACTATCCTGAGAGAGATGTCATGTTTGAAATAATGCTGCCGCCGACGCTAGTCCAAACAGCATTCTGAGGAACATGTACGACCCTAAAGGAGTGGTAAAGCGCGTTAATTCCCTTGATTCGGGGTGCAATTCTACCTGGTGGTAGGCGCTTGAAAGGTCTAGTACGCTAAAGCAGGTGGCTTCACCCATAGTACTTAAAACTTCATGGATGCGTGGAAGTGGGTGTCTCTCAATAATGATGTTGTTGTTAAGGTCTCTTAGGTCGATGCATAGTCTGATGTCATTGCCCTGTGCTTTCTTGGCGATGACAACTGGTGCGACCCAGGCAGTGCAGTCCAGAGGTTATATGACACCAAGGGATTGTAGTTTAGCCGCCAGTTCATTTTTAAGGGGTTCCCACATAAGGTGGGGTATGTGTCTGGTTTTATGTGCAATGGGCTTTGCGTTAGGTTCAAGTTTTATTTGGGAACCCTTTAAAAATGAACTGACTCAACTACAATCCCTTGGTGTCATCGCCAAGAAAGCCTTTAAAGCAAAATAGCCTCGGGAGCTGGGGAAGAGCTTCCCAGCTCCCGAGGCCCCCCCCTGCTTTCCCTGTAATGACGATCGCCGCGCGAATCTCCCCAGTGGATCCCTGCTTGGGGATCGCCACAGGAGGGCGATCCCCTTCCACAAGGGTGCCTGAACTTAAGGCCACTCTATTCTGCACCAGGTCCTGAAGAAAGCCCACTTGACCCCTCGGGGCTGACGAGGGCTGAAACATGTCGACCTTTTTTGGACACTAATTTTAAAAGTGCACTAGACCATAATAAGTCTGATGTGTGCACAATTACAAGAATTTTTTTAAACCTATCCCGAATCCAGTACCAATAAAGAAATCTACTGGCTTTACGAGATTTTTAAACAACACCTTTTCACCACAATCACCTCACCTTTTTTATTCACGATCACTACTGTGACCACCAGTGGTAAAAGCCTCCGGGTGGAGGAAGCATTGGATTAACCCAATGATTATGCGATCACGTTAATGAAAAATCTAGCGGAGAATCAAGATATACCGCTAATCTCGATCCTTTACCAAACGTGAATGAGGGTTTCTTAAACAGTACAAAGTACTAACCATGCAATACCCTGGTTCTCCCATATTGATAAACAGCACATATGACTCTGCTACACCCTCGTTTGAGGCTCTTTCGCCATTTGACTCACCGCATTCCTCTACATTGCCATATTGAAGTATGTGACCACCTACGTTCAGTCCCCCAGTCCCGTCAGCCCACCTGGCAATTAAAGGCTCTGTTTACAATTAAAGACTCCTGCTTGTATGCCTGACATCTTGGTGTTTGCAGTTTGTTGGGAGGCTGCCATGCCCTTGTCTGAAAACGAAGACACATTCCTAAAGCGAGAGAGTTTGTTTCTGTGATGGCCCTGAAATACAGGGGTTTTCTCCCTTCACACCAGGGGCATTGTGTGTTGTCTTTCCCGACTGGGACGATTGAGCCTCAGATTTGGAACCCAAATGGGAAATCAGTGACAGTTGTGATAGAGCGCCGTGAGGTTTTGAAAATTGTAGGGGTGCATCATAATCACGTATAGTCTGCATCCACATATACATATATATTTTATGTTGTATTAACCCCTTGAGTGCCCCGCCCTTTCCACGCCCTGTGCCGGGCGTTTCATTAGCGGGCGGGGCTCATGACGAGATAGTCTCGTCATGGGCACAGCGCAAACGCGGCCCATGACGAGACCATCTCGTCATGGGCACTCAAGAGGTTAACAAACGATCATTAGAGCAGTAAATGTAATAATAAATTGTGTGAATGTAATGTTAGAAATGTAATTTGTGTTAGTCTAAAGAGTAAAATGACTTTTAAATGTAACTGCCTATTGCAAATTGCCTAACAAATTAATTCATGAGCAATGCAATGCATTTGATTTAAACGTGCACCATGTTAAAATCTGTACGTGTAGGAATGGTTACTTATATATTGAATGTAATGGAATATAGTGCTTGCAGATGTAACGTTTATTAATGTGTGTAGTTCTTGATGTATAGAGGCCTAACAGAATGTCTATGTTTCCTATGAAAAGGCCTACTCGCATTTCTTATGTTAGCTGAACTGTGCAGGCCAAAATTTATTTTCCTTGGGAAGGCTCTCATTTGGAGGTAGTCCGCAAATTTCATGTACAGGAAAGGATTTTTCTATTCTCAGGCTTCTGTTGCAGGTGCAAGGACATCGTCCTCGTTAGCTAAGACTAACCTTTTGTTTTAGGAGTTAGGTATGGAGCAGCGTTTGCTAAAAGTGTGTCCAGGAATGCAGATAATGAGAAGCTGATACTTTCGGTGCTGAGGGAGCCTGGGACTCAAGGACGTTTCAACCGTTATTGGACGAAGTACAGGTTTCAATGGGAAAATTACCTCCAGAAGATGTTCGGGCAGAAGAGGTGTAACAAATGCGTGTCCTCCATGTTGTGCATTTTGTATTAGGGACAGTGCCTCGAGGGAAGAGAGTTAGAAGAGAAGGAGCAGATGAGGGTAGAAGGAAGAGATCGATATAGAGGAAGGAGACTTAGAACAAGTTTGGTAGCTTTGGCTACTGACCCTTCAACGTGAGTGTACTTCTTAGGAAGACTTCACGCGCTAACACCTTTCCTTGATTCGTTTGGGAGATGCTAAGTAGGGATGTCACTTTAGTGGTAGAGTAGGGACAGAATAACCAATATCTTTGTAGGTATCCATGAAGACTGATTTAGATATTGGAGCAGTTATCTTTTGTTTGATATTTTTAGAGTTCATCATTCTTTTTATGCTTCATCGAATTAGATTGTTGCTTAGGTTAAATTTTGTATTAGTGCCCTTGTACTTTCTTAACCTCGTCATGAGGTGCTTGTATGTTCAGTTATTTTTGGCTTTGTAATAAATCTCCTAAAATGTAATTTGGAGTTAGTGATTCTTCAGCGTCAGAATTGATTAGTTATTGATTTCATTTAAATGAGTTGATTCTCTCCCCTTTACACTTCACAGCAGGTAAAAAGATCCAGTCGACCGAGGATTCTTAAGAGTGGTAAGAGATGGTAAGATAAGATAAGAATCAGGCGTTATCAGTTGTTTTGTTCTAAATAGGAGGGAATCAGGTCCAGGGAAACGTCTCTATGACCAGGCATCTTTATGGCAAAAAGACCACTGGTTCTCCTTGGATAGAGCGAGAGGGCAGTCCTTTTCAGTACTGGTTAGCAAAGTGTTATGAAGTAATCTTACCTTTGTGCAGCACGTTCTCTTCTTGGTGTTCTTTTTAGAATGTGAGGCTGACGGCACTCGACGTGTGTCAGTTGCCTCTGGCTCATCGAGGTGGTCGGATGCCAGGTTGTGCTCTTAAGTAAAGACTTACTTTAAATCTCTTCGGTTCTCCTTTGATTGATGTACGCCGCATCACAACACAAAGTATGGAATAAGATTTCGGAAAGAGTTAAAAACCTCTGTTTTTTCTGCCAGCGGATAGCGGGCAGTGAGCAGGCTTTTTTTATTCATAGTGGTGGGAGACTCCTTGGAGTAGCTGTGTGCTATATAAACACCTTGTTTCATTTATTCATGTGATTCATTCAATGGTAAAGCTACCTTAGGCTACACAGATAAAAGCCATGTGGTGCATCCACCTCTAAGTAGGGCTGGGGAATCGCAATGGTGGCAGAAAGGGCATCTGCCACTTTTTGGCAGCTTTGCCACATGTGCTAACATCTAATCAAGGGACTTATCCTTTGGGATTCTGTGCATTAGTAGCGGCCGCACTGTAAAATCCATATTTGTAAAGTGCGAACTGCTCACCCTTACAGGTCTCAAGGTGCTGGGGGCCGTTGTGGAAATCAAGTGAGCTATTGCCCAGAGTCACATGGTGCTGAGCTGAGCTGCCGCCTGAGCCGGGGATCAAACCATGAGTCCTGTGCTCCGTAGACAGCTGCCCTGGCCACTGCACCACACCTCTCCACTTCGCAATGCTAAGCCACACATGGATTCTTTCTCTCCTGTTTTCTTGTGTCCAGTTTCATGATTATGCTTTAAGCACAGACAGCTTAAGGCAGCATGTTGTAGTTCATTTTCTCTGCTGCTAGCTTTAACCCCTTGCATGCTTCGGACGGCCCTATGTCACGGTGGGCGTGTGCGGAGGACGGCCAGGGGCCGTCCGAATCCCGCCCACTATTTAAATCGTCCGCACAGCACGAAAATGCGCGCAGTAAGCAAGGGGTTAACTCCTCACTTGATTGATGGTTGCTTTTATTGGTAGAGTTCAGTAACACATAAAGGCCTCTTGGTGCCAAAAAAAACCAGTAAATAATGAAACATGGATAAAACAAACATAACTCCAAAGAAAGGAAAAATAAAGCGATGGGAAAAAAGACCACTGCCAGCTTGCTTTAAGCATCGTAGCAGAAGCTGTGGGGCTTTAGCTATGTATGAGGCATCCTAACAGGAAAGGCATTCAGAAAATATATTGATTTATATCTCGTCTGAGATCAACAATATTTACAGTAAAAGGATTATATCAGAAAGGATTTCATTTAAACACCAACTCATATTCTCCGCAGTTATCACATTTGTAAAAACAATTGAAAACATTTCAAAAGATTATAACAAATTAACTTATTTGGAGAGGACTTTACTAAAGAAATTATTTCACCAGTTTTAAAAATGTTACATTGAAAATACAAAAGCTTCATGAATCGATTTCTGGCTTCCACCGCTTTCCCATTCGGACACACATAGAGTACATGCTTAGGATCTTGGACCCTCTTTCACAAAGATCACATAATCCGGACAAGTTTTCTGTACGAGCCAACATCTTTTATAATCGTTTAGCGGTAAAATACCTAATCTTAAAATAACATTAATCGTCCAGAGGAAACTTTAAATAACTTAGGGTTCGCTTAAAAGATGTACTATCACATTAGACGTTATATGTTCTGAGGGACAAGCAATAAGTAATGTCACTGGTATAGTGTAATCTGATGGCGAAATCTGTTTAAAACAACTTAAATTGTGCTGGTGTCTACACCTGTAAGTGGTCAATTGTACATTGCAATTGAGGGACGGCAACCCTTAATGTTTAAAGATATAGTTATGTGCTTTTTCATTAAATGCTTCATGCTTTTAATAATCTCTTTGGGTGCCACAAGAAGCATGTAATGAATTGTAAGCCCATCTAATTATATTTGCCAATGAATTGGAAGGAGCCCTAATAAGATCAAATTCCAGCCGTAAAGAATGGGTGGGAATTGTCTGACTTCAAGAAGTTATCTTCCATAGAAACTTTCCTTCATACAGATTTAAAAGTGACTAATTACGAAGGGGAAAGTACTCAAGGGCATGAGACAAGATAAGAAGAATCTTTACTCAATAGATTTGAAGAAGTGCTTTAAAATGGTGTTTATCAGAAGCACTATAAAACCTATTTAAGGCAGCGATGTGAGGTAATGCCTTTGAACCTATGTGCGATAGATGTGACCTATTTTCTAAGTACTGAGAAAAAACTCTACCGAGGTATATGTATGTTTTTACAGTGTCCAATGGGGATCCACCAAGGTTCCAATTAAAATGGCTGCACTTCTTCTTCCCTCTAAATGGCATCAGCTTGGTCTAAGTAATATTTATCTTAAAAAAAGTATCCCCGGCATATTTGAATATAGCATCTAGATTTCACTAAAGTCCAATAGGCGTAAGATCAAAAACTATTACATCATCAGTGTACAATAAAACAAGCAGATTTTGATGAGCAAATTAATAAGGAAAATTCTAAAGATTAATAAAATGTGGGGGTGTAGATCACGAAGATAAATTAAAAACAAAAGAGGGGTCAAGATACAGCTCTGCTTCAATCCATTTTGTGTTGCAATCTTTGGGGACAAACACTTGTTCCCCGCTCCCGCCAATATGGACCCAACACCGAGTGGACAAATGTCCTATTACTTACCGGTAATCTTCATTACTCCTGGTCCCATAGTCCTCGTCCCATTCCTAACAAGTGGAGATTACTAACTCCGCGACAGAAAAAAAGAACAGGAGCATGCTGGGATACCTAACCCACTCCCTCCCGCTGGGAGTACATAAGCGGTACCAGCCCAGCATGCAGCCTGAAATACCAAGCCAACAACCGGAAGGCCGGCCGCCAGGGAGGGAGGGAGGGAAGTAAGGAATGGGACGAGGACTACGGGACCAGGAGTAATGAAGATTACCGGTAAGTAATAGGACATTACCCACAGGTCCCTCCGTCCTCGTCCCATTCCTAACAAGTGGAGAATACCAAAGCAGAGAATCCTGCCTTCCGGAACCCCACCAAAGCCAGGGGTACCAGACCGAGAAAAACAGCACCCAACAGAAGCAGAAGGGAGCCCACAAGAAAACGCAGACAGGAGCACACAACCAGCCACGCCCCCAACCAAGCCGACAGAGCCGAGACCCCAAAACAAGCAGGGAACGATCAAGAAAGGACCGCAAACGAACACAAGACCCCCCAGACAAGCCCGAAGGAGGCCCCGCACCCAGAAGCAAGACCCAAGGGAACCCCCAGAGGGGCAGAAAGAGAAACCACCCCCCCGAACCACCAGGGAAAGGGAGCACCGGAGAAGCTGAAGCGCCCCAATGGAGCAACCCAGCTAGGAAGGGCAAACAACCCGGGAGAAAAACCACCAAGGGAGAAGCCCACAGCCCCAGGCACCACCAAGCAGCCGCCCCAACAGGGACAAAACAGCACATCCCGGCCCAACGCTCAAGAGCGCATGAGAGCAGGCTGCACAGGGAGACAGGCCAAAGGCCCAGGAAGGAACACAGCAGGGCAAGACAGAGAGCGAACCCCCCAGAGCAGGAAAGAAGGCGACCCACAGCCGGACCAACCCACAAAATACCACACCAAGAGGCAAGGGGAAGGAAGAGGAGAACGAAGAGGCACGCCAAACTCAGAGAAACACCGAACGCGACCAACCACAGGACCAACCCCAACACACCAGGGGAAGCCACACGCAGAGCCGCAAAGACCAAAGAGGAAGGAACCAGACAAGAAAACAGGCACCGACCCAGAGCAACAACCAGGAAGAAAGGGGCCATGGAATCCAGACAAGGCCCCCCCCCCCTTCCCACCGACCAACAGCCGACAACCGCGGTAAAAAGGAACCGGAGGCACAGAAAACCCACAGAAGGCCCAGGCCAAAAGGCAGGAAAGACAAGCCGCCAACCCCAGCAGAGACACCGGACGGCCGCAGCCAAGGCCGCCACACCGGGAGAAGAAAACCCGGGCAAAGGAACCAGCCAGAGGCCAGGACCGAGGCAACCAAAAGCAGGAGACACAGGGACACGAACCCAGGAACCCACCCAAGCAAGGCCAGGGAGAGCAACAAGCGCCACCCAAAGCAGACTCCACACACGGCCAGCGAACAGCCAAGAGAGAACAACCAAGGGACGAACACAAAACCGGGGAAACAAACCCCAGAACCGGGAAGGAGGAACCCCCACCAACCAAGAGCCGACCCACAGGTCAGGAGGACACCAAGGAACCACCCAAGGCGAACCCCAAGAAGGGCAAAACAGGAAGGAATAACAAGGAGGCCAACAGCCCAACAACGCAGGCAGCCCAGAAGACCCAAGAAGCCAACCGGACAACGTACAAGCCAGCCAGCCCGGAGGACCCCAAGACGGAGCATCAGAACCCGAAAGGAGAGGCAAAGGGCCAACCGACCCAACCCCAAAAACCCCAACCAAGAAGGGGCCCAGGGACCGGCACCAAAGCAAGCCAAGCCACCAAGAGAGGAGAAGCAGCCGGGGAACAGAGAGGGAGACCGGCAAGCCACAACCGTCAACCAACACAAAGGCCACAGCCCACCAGCCAGGCGCAAAGGAGCAGCACAGGAAAGGACCCAGGACCAACCCGGCACCCAGACCAACAGGGCCAGAACCACCGGCCAGCAAGAGGCCAAAAAGAGGCCCAAAAGCACCAGAGAACGAGCGGCCAGGGAAGAACCCAGGCAGGGACCCAGGCAGGGACCCCGCAAAGGTAGGCCAAAAACAAGGACCGCAAGGGAGCAAACGCCACAGAGGCAGAGCGGAGGCCCCAGCAGTACCCCGGAGCACCCCAGGCACCCCCAAACCAAAGGAGAGGAGCCCGGAGAAACCAAAGGCACACAACCCCCGGGGGGAGCGGGAACATACCCAAAAAGGGAAGAACAAACCACGCAGAGCCAGCAAGAGCAACGGCCAGAGACACCACAGGCCGAAAGCAGGCCGCACGGGAGCGGGAAACGCACAAGCCCAAGGACAGGCCCACAAGGGGAAAACCACAGCCCCAGGGCCCAGGCAAAGCCAACCACCAGCACAAGGCCGAAAAAGGGGAGCGGGGACGCAGCAACGCGGCCCAGACACCAGGGGAGGCAGACACCAGACCACAACCGGCAGCCCCACCAACAAATCCACCGGCCAAGCCCAAGAGAAGGCACGGCGAGGAGGACACCGGGAGCGGCACCCACAAGCAGGAAAGAAGGGCACAGGGCAGCCCGAACCCACAAACAGGGAGGCGCACAGAAGCAGCGCACCCAAGAAACCAAGGATCCACCCAGGCTGAAGCCAAGGAAGACCCACAACACCCAGCCACCACAGGAGGCAAAAGGAGCGGCAGCGAGAGGCAAATGACCCCAAGCCACAAAGAAGAGACACAAGGGGAAAAGAAAACCACAACAGGAAACCAAACCCCACCAGCCAACCCAGCGCAACACAACACAGCACCAGGCAAGAGGCAAGCAGCAACACCAGCCAGAAAGCCCACCAGGGGCCCCACCAGGACAGCCCCGGAGCCAACAGCCAACCAAGGCCAAGACCTACCGGGACAGAAGGAGGGCACAACAGCCCCCCCCCGGGAACCCAAGACACAGGGAGGCCGGAAGCACCAAGGACCCCGACGTAGGACGCAAGAAGCAACCCAGCCAAACACAAGCAGGGGCCAAGCGCAAGAGCAGAGGAGCCGCAGACGGGGGAATACCGGGGGGCCGCCGGCCCACCTCCCCGACCCACAACCAGCACGAACCTCACCCACAGGGAACCCGCCGGGGAAGGAGCCCACCAACCCAGGCAGGAGGGCACACCGGAGGGCAGGAGAGGATCGAACGCAAGGGCACCGGCGCGCCCAGCCGCAACACCAAGACATGACCAGGCGCCAGCAGGGAGGAAAGGCCACAGGCCAGGAAACCCCACACAGCGAAGCCCAGAGCACCGGCCAGGCACAGGGGGGGCAGAAAGAAACAAGGCACCCCGAGCACGGGCCACACCAACACCCCCGGAAGGACGCAAGAAGCGCCCAGCACCAGGAGCCGCAGGCAGGCACCCAGACAGGCACGCACCAGGCCCGAATCCACAAGAACAGGCAGGAACCAACAGGGCGGACAGGCAGTAGGCGGAAGAAGCCGGGCAACAGGCAACCAAGGTGGACATCCAACCAGGTACCAACCAGGGGGAACAGAAGCACGCAGGGCAGGAAGGCCGGGAGCCCACAGGCCAGAGGAACGAACCAGGCCGAACCCCACCCAAAAACGACAAAGCCCAGGAGAGCAGAAGCGTGCACAGGGGAACGGGCGGACGGCCACAGCACCCACCAGCCCCGGCACACCCCCAGCAGCGGAAAACAGGGAGCCAAGGCCGCAGGCCAGCACAGCAGAAAAGCGTAGCACAGGGAAGAAAGAAATGCGGCACCCACCAGGGGGACAGGCCAACACCACCAAACAGAGACAGTCCCCTAACCCCCCGCCCAGACGCCATCCAGCAACAAGCGCCGAGCAAGCGGAAAACAAGGAGGACAGGGAACCCACAACCGGAGGAGGAAGCCCCCCCACCCCGCAGCACCGGGAAGCAAGGTAGAGACACAGCGCAGAAAGCCACGCAACGCCCCCAACCCAGCAAGCAGGAACAGGGAGCGCCACAAGCCAGCACGGACAATACCCAACAGGAATCAATCAGCAGACGGAGAGACCAGAGGATGCCAGGTCCCAGAGTAGAAAGCGCCAGCAGCAAGCAAGGCGAGAATACCACCGAAGCAGCCAAGCAGGTCCCCCAGCCAAGACCGCCGAAGCAGCCCACCACGCACAGCCAGACCCAGCAGGCAAAGCACAGACCACAGAGCGAGAGGAACATGTAGCGAAGAAAAGCGGAACCGCTATGCGGTAGTCACCACAGGGGCAGGAAGAGCACACCAAAAGCGCCCTGCCCCCAAGATCCGGCCCAGGCGCCCTCCAAGACACCAGCGCCAGGCGAGGAAGAGTGCTGCAGCAACCGGCCAGACACTGACCCCCATCAAGGTCCGCCCCTGCACCAACATCAGGAACAGCAGGGGCAACAGGGAGGAAAGAAGGCGAGCAGCACACCAACAAGCCAGGCAGGGAGACCAGGAGCACCGCCCAGCGCAGCCCCTGGACCCCCATAACCACCACATCAGCGCATCTTCCAGCCTGGCCAAGCCGTAGGAAGATGCGCGCTGTAACCCGGAAAAAATCCGGAGATCCAGCGCCCCAGCCGCAAAGGGCCGGGTGCCAATCAACGCGACTCCCAGCATGCCCGGCAGGCCAGGAGACGCGGAACAGGACGTCGAGGACAGCCCAGCAGCCCGACGAGACATCCATTGAAGAAACACACAGGCAAGTCAGCAACACGTCCCATTCTGTCGGAAGACAGAAAAAAAGAACAGGGTGCATGCTGGGCTGGTACCGCTTATGTACTCCCAGCGGGACGGAGTGGGTTAGGTATCCCAGCATGCTCCTGTTCTTTTTTTCTGTCGCGGAGATAGTAATCTCCACTTGTTAGGAATGGGACGAGGACGGAGGGACCTGGGGGTAATGGAGTGCTATATTTAATCTTATTAAGTTAGTGGGTATCCCCAATCTATCCAATTTCTTCCAGAGGGTTGACCTATCTACCCCATCTAATGCTGTTGAAAAGTCAGTGTTAGAAATTGGGTGTCTAGTTGGCAGAGATAAGCACCCAGTCCAAGAAGGGACCACAATCCTAATCAGGGTAAGCTAGATACACACTAAAAGATAACTTGTGCTCATTTTCTGGTTGCTTTGCACAGAGCAGTCCGTTTTATCCAACAAGGCAATGTGTATAGTATTTATGCAAAACACACACACAGTAACACATTGAAAATACCACAAAAATACTCCACACAGGATTAGAAAAATAGATTATAGTTTTATGATTAAAACAAGACCAAAATGACAAAAAAAACCAATAAGTAGTACTGGACTTATGAATTTTAAAAGAATAAGGGTCATATGTATGTACCTTTTTTAAGGTCGCAAACAGACCGTTTCGCAGAATCGGGCCACTTGCGACATGGAAATCGCTTTTCCTATTTACCAAACCCTATCTGCGATTCGGTAATCTATTACTGAATTCCTAATAAGCTTTCCGATTCGGTGTACGAAGGGCCGTGTTTAGGGCGTCCCTTAATAATACCGAACAGCGGTAGGTAAGAATGTTTTGCGACTGAAATGCGGTTGCAAAACAATCCAAATTTACCACCAACTTCAAGTTGGTGGTAAAATAGCAAAATCCCTCCACACTGTCACTCATCCTGACATGACTGCAGCTCATTAAGAATGGCTACAAGTACCCAATCCGTACTATCTCCCTGGTGAAATTCCCCTTGTCCATTATCAAGCCCTGTTTTTTGTTCAATAGTCGATTGACTGTCCCTTTTCTAAATTGGTATATGGTATGTTCACGGCTTGCAAGGAACGCGTTGTTTGCAATTTGTGCAAAATACGTCTCAAGATTAGGCTACTTAGACCCTCTGTCAAAGTGCAGGTTAACGTTCTGGTAGTACTAATCCTCAGACTGGGGCAGTGTCTCTCCTTTGGCAACACCTATAGTCCCCAACGGGTTTCTTCTTTTAATCCTTAAATCCAAACTCATTCATCATAATGCATAAAACGTTTTTGATCGATTTTTGGAATAAGTTAATTGAGTTCTCATATGTTATTCCATGTCTATTTTCATGACTTCACATAAGCACCTCGAAGGGTGTAATCCAAATTCCCCATGTGCATACAATTCAAAATCCCCAATGATTTTCGGAACCATGAAGGTCCTTCATCAGGGGTTCTCGGGCAACCTAGTTGACTCTCAAGGTTCTCTGCATCCAAAAAGTTTTTTCTAACAACCAAATGGACACCCGGTTTAGTCAGTGGATTTTCTTATATCATAAGTTTTGTAAAAAAAAAAAAAACAATAACCATTGCTCTAGCTTGACAAGTTCACTTTACAAATGGTTATTTGAATTGAAGTCAAATTTTACACCTGCACCTAATGAATTACCAACCAAACTGGAAACTGATTGGAAGGTAAACCCATGGTTTAATCCGCTTGGAAAATGGTTTTTGCCAGGAGAAGCCTCAAATAGGGAAGAAAGTTATATTCCGTGACTCATTGAGGCAAGGTATGACCCATGATGGCACTCACATTGAAATGTACTGGTTAAAAACAACAAGGTTCCCAAAGAGATTTTGAGATTTATATTCGAGGAGAATGAGTCTGTGGAATTTGGGCATTTGTTCCATTAGAAACACAATAATGAATCTTGATTGAGGACACAAGTAGGAGCAGTGCATCTCCCGTCTGACGTCGCAAAACCTCCTGCTGCTGTAGGTTTCTAAGGTCGCAAAGCTGCAGCTGGAGTTTTCTAAGGCTGAAGAACTCACTTGCACAGCTCATTGCTGATGCTTTGCAAGTGAGTACAGGGCAGTCTTTCAAGACGGAAGTCTTCCACTGCAGCAACAAAACCTTCCATTCAATGTCGTGATTTAAAAAACAAATGCTCACTCGAAGTGCTGAGTGATTGCCAGTTCTGCAGCATCTACAACAACATGTGTCATTTACTTTGGTCTTCTATCAAGTTCTGCAATGTGCTTCTCTAGCCAGCACGGCCTTGGGAAAATCCTATAAAAATCATTTTTAAAGTAAATTCATGTGTGATTATGCCGGAATGCCCTCCTATTGTAAACTGTGAGAAGATAAAACATGGGAGTTAAGTTAGGTGACGGGAAGGAGCACGTGTGGCAGGTCTAATAAGCATTTGTGCAGTGTCTGGTGCAGGCAGGCGGCTTAACAAGAATTCCCACCATCAGTTTCTGTGTTGGCGCTGCCGTGGTAGTGTCAAACACCACATGTGCAATTCGTAGGGTGTTCATGGACGACTTGGAGCGGTCAATACCTTTATCACCAGCATCAGCTAATGGATTTTATTTGGAACAATGTGATCCATAAAAACGACATAAGACATAAAGGCATAGTTCAAACAAATGCACCACGATAGTAAAAACATCATGTACACATAGAACAGAGTGTATGTGTTTTGATAGCTCTTTAAAAAATTGAAGGTTTAGCTTTGAAATTCTAGCTAATGTGATCATTTTTTATTTAGGTGCTTTTTGGCACAAGTGTGTTTCACAAAGACAATGTGTGACATATAAATACATCAATGCATGCAAAAGTTTTATTTAAAAAAATTAAAACATAGTGTAGGTATGTTTTTGATATTTGAATAGCGCAAAACCTATTCAAAAGGCAAGCACACAATAAACTGTTTCCTAAATTGGAGCAGCATTGTGGCAGGTCTGATGGATACAGAGGTGTTGCTCCAGATCCTGAGCGTGTAAATGGAAAAGGCCTGCCGCCATGTTTTTTGTCTTCTTTTTTACAAGTCCTAATCTCCACTCTGAAAGTGTCCTGGCAGCAGGTTTCCAGAGAACCACCAGAGAAAGTGAGCTTGTCTGCAAGATAAGCAGGGGTTCTGGTTGTGATGGTTTTGTTAAAAATGCATATGTTGGTATCTAGGGACAGCATCTAACAAGGCTGAAATATTAACAGCCTGCGTTCTGGGATGCTTTAGGACAGTTTATTTCACTGTGTTCGCTTTTGTGTTTACTTGCAAACAATAAGGGTGAGAGCAGTTGCAGCGGGGGCCTTGCATTTTTCCCTAAAGTGTCTGTGAGGTGGGACTTCATCCCACAGAGTGCAGCCTGCTGTGGGCAGACCACCACCGACGACATGCTCAAAAGTGCGCATGAGTCCCGCAGCGTGGGCGAGAGCAGGTGCAGCGGGGGCCTTGAGTTTCTCCCTAAAGCATCTCTGTGATGGGACTTCGTCCCCCAGAGTGCAGCCTTCTGTGGGTGGACCACCACCAACGATGCGCTAAAAACCGCACATGGAGTCCCACAGTGCGGGATGCACGCAGGCAAAGACCAGGTCAAGAGCGGGCACGTCTGAGGCCGTCCGCAACCAGAGGAGGCAGGGCTGCATCTAGTCTCTTGGCCCTGGTTTCTGGGCCTTGAGATTTTTGATGACTAATATGGAGCAGGTACCCTGACTGGAATTCTGTTTAGCTGGTCATCATCTGTGAAGTAAGTGGGTTGATTTGCTTAGCGCGTTTCCCTAATTTTACATTGTTTGTAGCTGTGTAATAGGGGGAACACGCAGAGGTGGGATTACCCCTCCTCTATTTAAAGGTGTTTTGTTGGATCCACCTGCACTGATGGGCAAACCTAAAGCTGGTGGTGCTAAAACACCTATGGATCCAGGTATCATTCGCAAGCATAATACCATAGACTCTTTTTAGGTCTCGCGCCTAGTGTTGCATTACTGAGAGTTTTTGTAGGGGGTTTGAAAACGACCCTAGGAATCGCACACGCTCGTGCGTGTGCTTTTCCTTTTCGGCCACGCTATTGGCCTTTGCATGCGTCTTTTTAGAAAAGACTGCACGCAATTGGCCAAAGGTGGGCGCATTGCTCCGCCCATGGCCTATTGGTATCTATTATGCGCACCGGCCGCCATGTGGTTTCAATTATCGTGCCCAGACACGGGCGCGATAATTGAAACCACTTGGCTCGCTGTGGCGCGTGCGCGCGTGCACCAATCGTTTTTTTTTTGTTACAAATTATGTTTCTCATTATGAAATGAAAAATACATTATCGCCGAGTGTTCTGTGATATTATTATATAGCTATTTTGACCCTATAACAGAGTTCGATACAAAAGACATCTCAATGCTATTGAAATGCGTTTCTTAAAAAAAGAACACTTCAGCGTTTCAGATCCTGTACACAATGTTATTGGCGAATAATGAAATTTATTTTACTTCTGCACTGTTTCAAATTCTAGTTTTTCGTCTGATAGAGCACATCACATTTTGTTCACTATTAGAGTGGGATGGATTGGGCCGGTAAAGACAAATTTCAAGGCGGATTGTGTTATTAATCATTTTCAGCATCCAAGCATTCCTGGCGATATTTTTTCAGGGGCAGTGATGTCACCCCATAATCCCCCATCCTTCCTCCTTTGCTCAGAATATGTCTCTATTTCCCCTGGGATTCTTTAACCATCATTTATGGAGCCCAGAACATATATATAATGGTGCAAGGAATATGCTGAGAGTGCCAAGGCCCCACCAAAATTATACGTGACCCGCTGCCTGAATACCATGCGGGATAATAAGTGGGGATGGTTTGTTCATACATGTACCCAGGCTTCACAGTCATTGAAAAAGTCTTTAAGTAGTTTCCCTCAGGATACCATGGTTATCAAGTCTCTTCATCAACAATGCAATCAGGCCTTGGCTGCTAGGAAGAAAACTCTACATGTAGGAGCATGTAACCAATTGGCTCTTGCTGCGGAACCTGATGGTAACAAGTTGTTTTTGGATATGGTCACTGCCCCGGAGTTTTGCTCTTATGTTCCTAGTGATGCTTGGTTGTCACATTTTTCAGAAATCTTTAGACAGAGTAGTAGGGACGGTGAAAGTGGTATTCATGAGAAGATGACTGAATGGGGATTTTGTCCATTGGATATTACTATGTATGAGGTTTCCCCTAGCTGTACAGGCTATCACTGGAATACAGGCCCCTGGACCTGATGGGTTACCAGTAGATGTACTTAAATACACCATCGAACTCTGGGACCCCATCCTTACGAGAGTGTTTTATGCAGCTGCCGTAGATATGATTCCACATTCCTAGGGTACGTCTGTACTTGTACCAATATGTACAAAGGGTGATGGAGTAGATTCTAAAAATTATCGTCCGATCTCTCTCCTGGACTCGTCAGTTAAAGTAATGAGTAAAGTTTTATTAATGTGGTTGGAGGAATGGGCGCAAGAAAAATCTACTTCATACCCAGTGCAGTTTGGGTTTAGAAAACTGTTGGGGACTATCGATCAATGTACTAACTTGGAGCCATTAATTGGAAAATATACTAGAGCCAAACTAGGTGCCCTTTTTCTTTGCAGATTTAAGCAGTGCCTTTCATTTAGTTGAACATAACCTCCTTTGGTCACTACTGATCTATCTCTGCTCACCCCGGCCAATCATAACTCTCGCCTTTTCGAAAATGTATCTAGTCCAGTTTGTTTTGGGTCCTAGGCTGATACTCGACTGCTTTTACAGTAGGACAAGGCATTCAACAAGCTGTGTGCTGCGCCCCTACTGTTTTCTCTTTTCTTTAATGGGGTGGATAATCTCCTGCAGTCTCTGCAAGCCGATGCTCCCTGTGCTGCCGTGCTCCCTTTACCAGTATTGTTTTATGATGACTATGCAGTGCTGCTAGCAGGGACCCCGGTAGGCTTGCAGAGACTGATGAACGATTTTGGGAAGTTCATGTTCTCCAGGAAAATGGTGATTAATAAATCTAAAACTTATAAAGTGGTTTCTGGGGATAAGCGTAAACAATGTAGAACTTTTTATATTGTTATTATCCCTATTGTTAAATTTGTTTTGCTATTTGCGGAGTTTGTTTACAGGCAGTGGTTTGTGGGCACAACAGATTTTAAATGCTAAAGCTTAAATGAGTAGAGTTTTACAACGGGTTTTTACATTTTCCTCTAAATTAGGCAGCCAATATATTAGGGCAATGATTGATATTTACCCAACTATAGGGGTGACCACTGCAACATATGGGACTCGTGTATGGGGTTACGCCCCGGGTACTTCTTTACAAGTTGATGAAAATAGATTTTTAAAAGGATTATTATGTTTACCTGCTTTTGTCTCAACTACGATTGTTCATCAGGAGGTCGGCTTGCAGTTTCAAGAAGATATACTTTTGGTAAGAACCTTGTTATATTGGTTTTCTCTATGGACAAAAGAGGAAACTAGCCTTACTACAGCAGTTATACTGGACTGCCTAACCATGGATAATGTTTCACGTATTCCTTGGTTAGTTTATTTTAATTAATCTTTTAGTATGCTGTTTAACTTGCCTCTATGATCAGACCCTGCCCAAGTGTTATCGCTAACTAAGAGGACGCTAAAAGAAACTTTTTTCCAGTATAGATCAGACCGGCGAATGGCTAAGGATAGAACACAATTGTCAGTCACTCTTTATATGTCATTCGATCTAGAGGAGGGTGAAAATAGTTATTTATCATGTGTTACAAATATGCAGCATCGTTTTGTCCTGGGAAGACTGAAATGCGGTATTGTACATCATTTAGTGGCCTTCCCAAATATGAAGTCTTGTCCTTCTGTCATGACTCCTAGCCCATGTGATGGCCAAAGTAAGCAAAGCATGTTGCACTTTCTGTTGTTCTGTAATTTTTGTAAGAATCTTAGGTGTTTTTACTTAAACCACTTTTTGTTTGACAGAATATTAGATCTTACAATGCTGCCATGAAATATTTGATTGCACTAAGTGAACCGTCTGTGTGTTATAATGCCCTTTTTATTCTGAAAGTCATTAATGTTGATAGAGCGCTTTCAGCACTCTATATTGTATGGGTGCACTATACTCATGGTTAAAACGCACTCACATGTATTCTAATTGTGTGCAGTGTTTTATGATCATTAACATGTATTCATTAGAACCATTTAAACATTCATTATAGTGAAATGTTATAGTATGATTATGTATATATCGTAATGCCTGCATATGTAAAGCACAGGACAGTCTTATAGCCACATAATGTAACTGTGTTTGGTTTAAGTTGCCCGAGTTCTTAGGCCCAAGACTGTAGTTGTTTTTGCACCTCCTTGGCTTCTCGAGAAATAAATAATTAAATGCATGTTGTTTTCGAGAAATAGCAGTGTTCTCATCCTACTGCAGGTGTCGGAATGCCAACTCGTTATTTTCAGATTGGAAAAGATACAAGAGATGCTTTGAAGAGGGTTGGAAGCAAGAAGGGAGGACGCTTTTCATGTCTGGCTGGCCTGGGAGCCTAGGTCGACTTGGTGGACAAAGAAAATTAATTAAGAGATCATGCATTCGACACATAGAAAAAGTTGCAATGGAAAGTTTTACTAGCATGACTCAGTAACAATCGAATTCTATATTGTATGATGCGCAGGGACAGAGACCCCAGACTTCTGCTAGCTTTCGGAGAGAAGGGAGTATCTTAGAACTAGCTCCTAGCCGTAAGCATTTGAACCCATTTGACGTGAGTACTTCTTAGGAAGTCAACATGTGCTGACACTTTTGGGAATTGATGGAAGGGTATGAGATAGCATCTCCTTCTAGTACAGCGTAGGGACAGATTTGTTTTAATGAAAAGAGATTTAGACTCTGCATCCATTTTGATTTGTATTCGATTTCAGAATTTACTATTATCTTCCTTTTATGCCGAATCACTCATATTCGTAGAATCGTCTCTGTATTGATTATCCTATATCTCTATGTTAATTTTGAGATGTGTATACATCTTATTATTCTTGGCTTTATAATAAATTGACAACCCCAAAGTCGGAGTTTGTAGTCCTTTCAGGTATGTTAAATTGACGTATTGTTATGAAGTGTTTCTTCCCATCCATCACTTTTAGTAGGTAAATAAAAGACCATCGGCACTAAATTCTAGGAAGGAGACAAGGGTGCAATTTAGCGTAATCAATGTAAAAAAAAGTCTTTTGTATTAGGGGTCCCCGATTTTTTAATCATGTTGTTATATTTTACTTGAGATGGATTTATGTAATGGATTTTATCGAGTCATTAGGGTGTTTCTATTGTATTTTTTATATGCTTCTTGTACTTTTATACCTGTTTTTACTAGCCTAATAATGTTTTATGAACCGAACGGAAGTGCTTTAAGTGTGGTGAAAAAGTTCAGGGGTCCTCTAAAAGGGGTGGGACAAAGAAGGGTATCTATGAATCATCTCGGAAGGATCGTGGTCTGTGTAATTGAGGATATTACTTAAAACATTGAAACTAAATTCCTGTGCTTCAGCTAGCATATCACCTTACCAGAATTTGGGTGCCTTTATGTGAGTTTTCAGTTATTGCATTCAGATAGGCTACAACAATGCACACACACGTTAAAAAAAAATCATACATATCGGCTTTGCCAATGCAGCAAAGCGTTAGAAGTATTATATAAATGAGTAAACACAATGATTTTGTTGTGAATACTTAGAATTTAAAATATTTCAGTTCAGAGTATATAAGGCTGAATTAAACATTTCTAAGGTCTGTGGAAGATTTAGATATCTCCCTCTGCATATTTCATGCCATCTTTTTCCTCCTCAGCATCTTTTTTCTCTCTTTACCTTTCCTTTTTTCATCTTCCCCACTTCACCACTCACAGACTCACACAACCTGCTCACTCCTGTAAGCACTGTATTCTCATTTCCTTTGACTCTCAGTTCTTCAGCAGCTGTGAGCCTGTTGCGCACACTTTCCCACAAAGTCACAAATACAATAGGCACAAAAGTGACTAACACTCTGTGTGCTCTCCAGAGAGGCCAAGGGGTGGAAGTATTTATAGTCTAAACAGCTCTGAGAATCCACAGGCAAGTGTTGTGAGACACTGATACTACCTCCAGGCCTCAGCATTACATGTCTCAATCATGCCCCATCATAAACATCCTCAATATGTGCTCAATCATCTACAGGTCACACAGTTCACAGTATGAGCTATACGTTGCATGATCAAAATTACAGAAATACAATGCTAAGTTTTAACTGCTGACATTCTTTTAAAAGTTTTAACAATTTTACCTGTGTAATCTGTGATTTGTACTTTGCACACGTAACTGCTGCATCTCGCTCCCAGTGCCCCCTCACTTCCGCTTTTTGCACTTCCTGGTATTGTCACGGTCTAGTGCTTGGAACAGGCAGCCGCTGCACAGCAGGGCTGAGTGGTGGGTGGGAGGAGTCCCTGGCCTTAAAACCAAAGCTGGAGAAGGGCGCAACGCGCGCACTGCAGCGCGCGCACCACAGGCGCACCGAAGGCGCACCTAAGGCAAGCCCGTCTGCGCCCGTCTGCGCCCGTCCGCGCCCGACCGGGACCAGGGGCCAGGATCCCTGGCCCCCGCCTCATGTACTCTATGAAGGAACTCCTGTCCTTAAATCAAGGTATGCTGCCACTGCATAATACAGTGACAGCTACCTTTAGGCTGGCAGGGCTGCTGAAGCCTCAATTAAGTACGAGGAGTCTAAGCCATGCTACAACCCCCTCCCCAGGCCGTCCCGACCTTTCAGCCCTCGTGAACTTAGTTTTGCCACTCTTAACACCCGCTCTTTGCAGAAACACTGCCTCGAGGTCTTCTCGCTCCTCCAGGATGATAACCTGGACGTTCTAGGTGTCACTGAAACTTGGCTGGAAGAGTCCTCAACCCCGGATTTGGTAGCCACGCTTCCACTGAACTATGCGGCTCTCTATCATAACAGGCCCGGCAGCTCCAGAGTGGGGGGTTGCAATCCTTTACAACTGCCTTTTAAAGACAGAAACTCTCTGTACAGAAAGCATCGAAGGTGCTGATGTATTGGGGGTTAAGTTCTGCTCTCCCAGGGACTGTTTGGTAATTCTGATAGTATATCGCCCACCACGTACGCCGCCCAGGTTCGTGGAAATCTTTCTGGAATTAGTCCACGATCTCCGCTCACAATACCTAGGGTTGGTGGTGATGTGGGATTTTAACTTCCATTGGGAGCATACACCCAAAGATAGCCAGGCAAAACAGCTAGAAGAGGCGCTGATCTCCCTAGAACTTCGCCAATTAGTGGAAGGGCCCACGCATGAGAAGGGTCACACATTGGATCTGGTCTGGTCATCCCACCCGCTGATCAGCCCATAGTTATTACCCCCTGCTCCTGGTCGGACCATTATTTATTCTGTGGCCGACTCTCCCTTACCAACCTAATAGCGAATCCTCCTCCGGAGTGGAAAGTACTGCGGAGTTGGAACAAGATCAGAGCAGATGATCTGGTAACCACCCTACTACACTCTGACTCATCAACAACATTGTAGGGAGACCTCGATGCTGATAGTTCCACCCTATCGATAAGGCTTAGGAATGCCATTGACATGGTTGCTCCGGCACGCAGGGAAAGAACTAAGGACAAAGGCAAAGGGGCCCCGTGGTTCAATGATGTACTTAGAAAAATGAAACAAACTCTTCGCCAGTGCGAGAGAGCCTGGCAGAAAGCGTATGAACCCAGCGCCCAGGCAGATTACGTCTCAGTGTTCACGTCCTACAAGAAGACTATTCTGTCAAGGAAGGCAGAATTTTACAAAGCGAAGATTGCTGCAGCAACAAATCCTCAGAAAGAGACCTTTCGGATCCTGAACAAGTTAAGAAAGGATAAGGGACAGAAGCCTTCCTTCTGTCAGGAAGACTGTCACAAATTCCAGTCCTTTTTTACTAAGAAAATAAAGGACCTCTTGACGGAAATTCATCGTACCCTGACTCTTTCCTACTTCGCAAGACTAACCTTTCCGTCTCTCTCGTTCACTAACCCACTAAGCACTTTGCCACTACTCACAAAGGAGTCCCTGTCACTTTTAATCGCCCGGGTGAAATCAGGATCACCGGCTGACCCATGTCCGCCAAAGATCTTTAAGATGGCCTTCCCTGGAATCGATAGCGAGGTGCTTTCGCTTCTCAATCGGTCCCTGGAAGCAGGTCTTGTCCCTGCTAATTTTAAGGAGACCCGCGTCATCCTGCTCCTAAAAAAAACGGGGGTAGACGCCAAGAATGTAAAGATTTTTAGGCCAATCTCACAGCTGCCTTTCCTCGCTAAAGTATTAGAACAGCATGTACTACTTTCCCTTTCACGCCATGTTGAAGACAATCACCTTCTAGAATCTAATCAGGCAGGATTCAGGGCTCACCACAGCATGGAATTGGTCATGCTATCCGTGCTGGATGAATGAAAACTAAGGGCAGACAAGAAAAAGCCATGTGCCCTGGTTTTACTGGACCTATCCGCGGCATTTGACACAGTCAATCATGACCAATTACTGTCGCGGATTTCGGATCTAGGAATCCAAGGCACGCCCTGGCCTGGCTTACATCCTTTCTTAAGGATCGCTCACAAACAATCCAGCTAGCGGATCTGGTGTCCAAGCCAGGCACACTCTCATGTGGGGTAAATCAGGGCTCGGCACTATCACCCCTCCTTTTTAACGCCTACATTCAGCCCTTAATATCTGCTCTAAACCAGATGGAGTGTCGGATTTATAACAATGCCGATGACACCCAAATCATCATCCAGATTGACAGCTCACCGATGGCCCACTTAAGGATGCAAAACATTTTAAAATTCACTGTCAGTTGGATGACGGCCAACTCTCTTAAAATTAATCCAGACAAGACTGAGGTACTGGCCGTCACCACAGATTCCTATCCATGGAATTATCTTTTTTGGCCACAAGAACTTGGCCCCTCTCTGAAACCAGCCGGGGCCGAGAAAAGCTTGGGCATCAAAATTAATGCCAAGCTATCCATGATACCACAGGTGTCGGCAGTAGTGGGAACCTGTGTTGGCCTGTTGAGACAACTGCGGAAATTGACTCCCCTCCTCACCCTCCCCACACTTAGACTGGCGGTCTCAGCAATTGTACTGTTGCGTCTGGACTATGGCAACCCCACTATACATTGGCCTCCCACAACAACTGTTGGCCAGACTACAGGTTGTCATGAACGACGCAGCCAGACTAATCTTCAGAATGCCGAGACGAGCTCACGCCACCTCCTTGCTACGCGAGCTACATTGACTCCCGGTAGGACAGAGAATCAAGTTCAAAGGTCTCTGCATTGTACATAAAACTATGTATGGCCATGCCCCAAGATATGTCAAAGACCGCCTAGCTAATTAGGCCCCCAGTACGGTGCTCCGGTCAGCAGAGGCCAGCCTACTAGTCTGTCCCCGTTTCAACCTGTCTTCCGTGGGAGGAAGAGCCTTCTCAACATCTATCCCTCAGTTGTGGAATAGTCTGCTGGTAAACCTACGCAAAGAAGCGAACCTCCTCCCCTTCAGGAAGAAGCTGAAGACAGTTCTTTTCTCAGAAGCTTGGGGCATCTTTTAACTGCTGCTACTTCCCCACTAACATGGATAGGTACACCCTCTGATAGCGCTTAGAGACCTGCTGGTGATAACGTGCTCTATAAATATAAATTACAATTACAATTACAATAGGAGGAAAAAGCAAATATTCTTATCAAAAGTGTTAGACCCGACACCCTTAGTTGGTAGTCCACCGAACATTTTGCCTTCTTGGTGAATTTTTTTTGTTGGATTTATGACTCTGTGCACCTTACCACTGCTAACCAGTGCTAAAGTGTTTGTGCCCTCTCCTTAAAACATAGTGAAATTGGCCACCATCTAACTGTCACATTTAATTTTCTTGTGCATACCTGTTAAATGGTAATACAGGTATCCAGGGCCTGTAAAGTAAATGCTGCTAGTGGGCCTGCAGCACTCATTGCCGCACCCACCAAACTAGCACATTAAAAAATGCTTCACATCTGCCACTGCAGCCTGTAGTGCAGTTTTAAAACCAGCATTACAACCACCTCACAAAGTAAACCTTTTGACAGGCCTAAACCTTCCTTTTTAATGCTTATAAATCAAACCCAAGGTAAACCCTAACAGCTCCAGGGCAGAGTGCATGACATTTAAAAAGTGAGACATGTGTACTTATGTTTTACATGTAAAGGCAGTAAAAACACTTACAGTTGTTTTTCACTGTGGCAAGACCTATCTCTCCCATTGACTAAAAGTGGGTTACATTATTATGGGTTCTAACCTTGAATTGGGAACAGATATGCATATGCTGTTCCGACTCAAATGAATTGCAATTTAAAATCTTCTTTAATGGTAAAGTCGAATTTTAAGTTACAATTCTGAAAATGCCACTTTGAGAAAGTTGGCATTTTGTTGTCCAAACCATTTGTGCCTCCTGCCAGTATCCTTGGTCACATGACTGTGAATGGCTCTGCGTTTGGAGTTGTGGGCAGGATGCAGAATGGGCCATCCTGCCAGGATAACTGCATCTTTAAACACGGAGGAACTGTGAATTAATATGCTTTACTGTTTGAGGGAAGTGGACTGAAAATGATCCCCTGTCTGCACGCATAAATTTGTTCCCTGTGTTAGGCATTTCCTTGAGCTTGATACAATTGGTGGTTCCAAGGCTTGCCTAGCCGTCAAATGAAATGGTGTAAAAACAATATTTTATTGTATCATTGTACATTAATGATGTCACATTTCACTGTTTGAATATGAATGTTTTTTGTGAATTGTCAAATGTATTTTTTGTATATGTCAATTGAAAATTAAATGTTTTTCATCTTTTCATGCATTTGAATTTCGGTTCAAAGCAATACGAAATAATTCTAAGTGGAAAGGTTAAATAAATAGCCTAATCAAACAGAAAAGGTAGTTGTTTGATTAATGCTGTAAAGAGACAGCGCGCAAGTTGTGAAGGAGTCAGGTTCCCCCTTTTGTATTTGATCATTATTACGGCCCTACCTGACCCCTGTCCTTTGGGCCTAACCCCTCCAGTTGTTGTAACTTTGAGAAAGTTGGCATTTTCTTGTCCACACCATTTGTGCCTTCTGCCAGTATCCTTGGTCACATGACTGTGAATGGCTCTGCTTTTGGAGTTTGTTTATTCCTCCTAAACAGTGACTAAAGTGGGACTAGGCGTGGGCTGGATGCAGAATGGGCCATCCTGCCAGGATAGCTGGGGCGGAACTGTAACCTGCCTCACTTACAGTTGAAAGGGTCTTGCCTCCAGCATACACAAAGGAGCTAGATACCAGCTTTTTCTCACCGCAGAAAGTATTTAGCCTTGACAGGTGAGGGAAAGTACTTTCCAGAACTAGATGTGGGCGTGGGGGCAGAGTGTCCCCCGCCCACACACAAAAGCTGACACCAGGTATACATATTAGATCACCCGGAACCACTCTTCAGATCACTTCTGGGTCTGTGGAAGACTCAGAAGAAGGACTGCCCTGCTGCCCTGCTGCCCTGCTGCAGGAAGGATTGCCCTGCTGCTGGGTGGACTGCTCTGCTGCCCTGCTGCCTGAGGAAGGAAGAACAGACCTATTCCGTGAACCCAGGACCACCAAAGTAACTCTAAGGCCAGCTGGTTGGCTTCCTATATGAGCTACAGGAACACAGAAAGCTCCAGAGGCTTTGACTCTGCTGGTGACCTCTGCTGGAGTTAGTTCTAACGCCCTAAGTGGTGGCTCCAGGTCCTGGACCCTTGTTAGTGGTGCTGGTGGTACTGTTTTGTCTGAGTTTAGCCAGATGGAGTTATCATTCGTCCAAATGGCAACGTTAATCACAGCCTTTACATTTCTCCTGAAGTTGAGAGATGTGGCCCTACATACGTATGATATTTTGGTGTCATCCGCATAGCATTAGAATTGAAAATCAAGAACCAATCATTTCTGCCAATAGGGCCCCATAAATATTAAAGAGTGTAGGGCTGAGAGAAGACCCCGAGGAACACCGCAAGTAATGCTTATAAAAGCTAAACTATAAGTTGAAATGAAATGAAATTTAAATTTGTAACACTTGTTAATACCCGGAAAGTGTCTAGGAGCGGCAGCTCATCGTGATATGCTAACCAGAGAAGGGTGTTAAGAGAGTGTGACGGGCTAGTTGTTAAAGAACTGAGTTTTTAAAAGTTTACAAAATGCCAGGAGATTGTTTTCTGCCTTAAGTGCCAGTTGGAGTGAGTTCCACAATCTGGCTGTGCCTGCAATGAAGCTTCTCCCCTCCCATGATTCTGTTTTGGCCCTGGGGATTATCAGATCAGCTGTTGTCACAGAGCGGAGCTGCCTCTCTGGGATGCACCACTTGAACTTGTTTGCGAAGTAGTCGGGCCAAGACCATGTAGTACTTTAAAGGCGATGCAGAGGGCCTTGAATTCGATCCATCTTTTAACTGGTAGCCAGTGTAATATTGGGAGGGCATGAGCCACTGATTGATGTTTCGGGATAGCAAGCAGTAGGAGAGCTGCTGCATTTTGGAGGACCTGCATTTTGTTGAGGAGGCGTGATTGTATGTTGAGGAACAGCCCCCTGCCATAATCTATTCTAGACAGGATAAGAGATTTTTACTACCGCTTTCTGGAGTTCTAGCAGGATGAAAGGAAGAAATTCCTGATAGTTTTGATCATGTAGAAACATGCAGAGGTGATCACATTAATTTGCTCCTCGAAGGACAGCTTGGTGTCAAAGTAGACTCCCAGGTTTTTTCCCTTAGAGATAGGAGTTGGGATCTCTCCCATTTCTTGTGGCCACCACCTTGGTATCACGCCTGAATGGTGAATGCCACCTAGAAGTCCAGAAGGCTCAGGGCTGTCTTTCCACCTTTGTCCCGGACCTCTATTATTTCCTCCGACACATTCATCAGGGCCAGCTCAGTGCTGTGTTGACTTCTAAAGCCATATTGAGCGCTGTCTATGAGTTTGTTATCGTCAAGAAACTGGGTGAGTTCTATATTCATGGCCTTCTCTACGATCTTGGCTGGGAGAGGTAGTCGAGAAATAGGCCTGTCATTGTTTGGATCGGTATTGTCCAGCCTTGATATTTTCAGCAGTGGGAGAATAGATGCCTTCTTCCAAGGTATTGGAAAATATCTGTTAGAGAACATACAGTTGAAAATGTCTGTAAGGTATTTTGTTGTAACCTCCGTGGCCAGGTGGAGGATATTTGGGGGGGCAAAGGTCCCAGGAGAAACCTGATCTCATCTGACTGAGAATCGACATGACCTTTGTTTCCGAGATGGTGTTAAAGGTATAAAAGCAGGGGATAGTGACTGCTGGGATGCCTTCACCGCTTGAGACCTCTATCGTAGTGGAAGAGGGTTCATTAGGTTGCCATCTGAACTGCCTGGATTCTGTTTTACAAGAAAGATTCAAACCAATAAGACAGAATGGGAAAGCATATGGAAAGCGGCAGCAAATCATGAAAGATAAGTGCTGCTGAGCTTCCAGCATCCAAAATGATATGCAGTCAATTCTTGCCCGACGTTAGTACAGTTTCTGTGCTAAAGTGGGATCTATATCCAGATTGGTGCTTATTTTCCTCACAAGAAGATGCTGACTGTGCGTTGATCCAGCTTTCTAAGATTTCTGCAGAAAGTTGGTGAAGAGAGATAGGCCGGTTATTGGAATACATACTGGGATCTAGTGTTTCCTTATTCAACAGAGGTGTAACTAATGCAGTTTTACAGAGATTAGGTTCCACCCCTCTCTTTGGAGAATTATTATACATCATGATTATCCTGGGAGAATGAATTAATGCCAGCTATTTAAATATCCTAATAGGACAGGCGTCAAGAAGAGACCCTAATCTGATCATAGCGATTTTAGATATCACCTCCTCAGCAGTAATAAAGCTCAAACCTGACCACTCCTTCAATTGGTGGATGCTACGATCCAACTTCCAATTAGCAAATTCCCCATTTGGCATACATTTTGATAAAATAGAGGCGTTCTTGGTCTGAAAAAATCAGCCAGATCTTAGCAAAGCATTTGTGTGGGAGCAATGGTGGCTAACATGTACCAAGGGTGGAAGGGCAGGGGGCACAAAAGGACAAAAAAATAATAAATACAATAGTCTTACTTTCCTATCTTGCAGCGCAACATCCTCCTCCCTCAAGTGTCTTCTGTAAGCTCCATATGCAGGAAACTGCACTACGCAATCTTGGTGCTGCTCTAACAGTTGAAAGCAGCCCTAGGATTGGATAGAGCAGGCTCTCTCAGCGTGCCTACGAGCACTGGAGGCCTGCGCTTTCTCTAGCCCAGCGGTTTAAGACAGCTAGGCCAGAGAAGTTTAAAATATGCATGTCCGGCTGGCCGTCCCAAGATGCATGCATATTTTAAAGCACACAGCTCCCTGCTGCTACCACGGCAGCACTGGTCCTGCCTGTCCTAGGTGGGGACAGGTTACTAAATAATAAAATGGTAATATATAAACTTTTATTTTTGCAGCTCTGGAGGTTGTGGGGTGATGCTCCTCCGCTCAAATGGAGGAGCCGCTCCTGTGTTGGAAGGGCTTTAGGTAAATGATGAGTACTTTTTGCCAAGGAGGTATAAACCACAAAAGGTTCTTTAGTAAGATTGTTAGCAGACAACATTTTATTATTATAGTAGCTTCCCCCACAGTCTTTCAGAAGCCTTTTATATGTCCTAAGTTCTAATTTATAAGCCTTGATGCTGAGTTATCTTGTCTCCAGAACATCTCAAACCACTCACATAATCTTTTGGCCTGAGTCTGTTCTTGGGTATCCCAGGGAGTCAGCGGTATTTTACGATACATAATTCTAGTTTAAACACCTCGTCAAACCAAGAATTAAACTGCTCAATGCACTCATCAGCATTGGTGTCTAGCTGAATATTCGTTTTGTATTTTTATAAGCAATCCCTTAGTCTAGAACTGTCCAATTTGGGCCAGGCCCGATAATGAATACTAGTGGGTGGTTGCAGGAGATGAGTACCTCCAGTCTTATGCAAGTGAAAAGAAATCATCTTGTTGGTCAGACCATAGAACCTCCTCCAAGGCATTGACAATTATCAATCCCTCTCTGGCATGAATATGGTCCAATGTGTGGCCTGACTTATGGGACTTAGAAAGTTTTTCAAGGAAAACTGACAGAAGACCGGGACCTACCTGCCAGCTGATCCGCCCAAGTTGCATTGTCAGTTGGCCTAGCTACATTCTTCTCCACAGCAACAAAACCTCTTCAACTGGACCTTTCAGCAGCAGTATCCGATCTCGTGGAGCCCTCCTCGGCTATAGCTTGCAGCCTCGTTCCACTGGGTGAATCCGAGCTCCAGAAAAACCTTTATGTCCCAAAATAGATTCATCACTGATCTCGATGACAACCAGCATCCCATTGACTATGACAACGTACTCAGCCTGGAAATCTAGATTCTCCCGCCCGTAACTTTTCCAGGTTTCATTGACTGCTTTACCGAGACCTCGCCCAACAGCTCCTCATCATCGACTACTCATCCTCAGATAAAGCCTGCTGCCTTCTTGCTGAGACTCTACCTTCTCAAGAACATAATAAAGGATTTGTTTTAAAGTCTGAAGGTAAGCCAAGACCTGGCCCAAACCGCCTCTTCATGCGCTCCATCACGGTTGGCCTTAACTTTTGACTTTGACCCTGTCTCGCATGACCAGATACCAGCAGTTGGCGCTTTGATCTTTTAGGCCCTATATGTCACTAAAAACTTTTAAAAAAACATAACTCTGGTTCTGCTAATTGGATCACTTAGTTTGGGTGCCATTTTATTTATAAAAATTATACACATTGCTTCTAAGTTAAGTCTGACTGCTTTTGTGCCAAGGATTAATCACAGGTTAATTTAGCAACTTGTTTGTGGTTCACCATAATAAGGATTGTGTTCATTATTTGAGTGGAGCTTCCACTACTCTCAACTAATAGTACAATTTCCGACACAAATTAAGATGAAGTAAAACATGTGGGATGTCAACCGTGCCTGCATCACTGACATGGAGAATCTTTTAAGGGTTTTTTAATTCATTGTTGAGTTATTGATCACTGTTTTTATCTGTATGCTTAAGGACTTGAATATAGGGTCCTTAACTGACTGGCTTCAAAGTTAGGTTTTTAATTGATTTCTGTTCTGAGGCCTCACAGGACATGCCTCACTTAAATCCCTGTCATCATTCTTCTGTTTGGATCGAACTTCTTGCAGAGCATATAAAACATTATTTCTTCATTTGTTCCTAATTGCTCTTAAGCTGTAACCTGTCACAGATCAATGGAGTTAGGGACTTAAAATAAAACCCCTTAGGAATTAATGTTGAGATACATTAAGTTTATTTAAATAGTTAAAAATATATATAATTATAATTTAATTTTTAAACAGTAATTATAAAGAGAACATTTGCATTATTTAATTGAAACCTATTTTATAACCTTTTAAGTGTAACAATATATTTTATTAAATAACTTAAATTACTTTTAAGAAATAATAGAATTCCCTTAAAATAATTATTAATGGATGATAAAATAGGTAAATATTTTACTTTAGGTTTTAATTTCTTTTTTTTATTTAAACTTGAGAAACATAACTTTGATTTAATTTAATATATTTACTTTAAAATATTTCATTATAAATGAATTTAATAGTGTTGTAGCAATTTTTCTGAAGTTCTATGTGTAAAATAAATAGATAAAAATTGTTTGCAGTCCACTGTCAGGGCCGGAATCTCTGTATGGCAAAGTATAGGGAAAAGTAAACATTTATTTATTATACTTTGAAAAATAATTGGTAAAACATGTTTATGTTAAATTGTATTGTGAAATAATGTATATCTCTATTTTAAATGCATACTTAATGAAAAAATAGAGAGACTCTGCAATTAAAAGGGTGTTTAATGTTTGTACCTGGGGAAATGTTTGTACAACTTTGCTATTTACTACCAAATGCTTGAGAAGTACATTCCCAGGATCATAGCACATGCAACATACCTGGTAATGAAAAGAGTGATTTTCTGAAATCCACCACGCATCGCAAGATGAAACACTTTCGAACAATAACCAATCACTGCCAGACTGACCACATAAAAAAGGAACCCACACACCATACCTGTGTTCTTGACTTCACCACATTGGTGAAGGTCATTGTAGGTTGTACCCTTCTTTTGAGAAGATGGAAAGATAGGGTTTACATGATCAATATCTTTGCTATGTCCAGTGAAGCTGTCATTGCCATATATTGCTTCTCTCCTGATGTGTTTCTGGACATTGTTGCATACTGGGAAGTGGAGCTGGATTCACCTGCAGCCTGCTCACAGTCTATCCCAGCCTATGTCAAATAATGACTGCACTCCATTTCATGGCCACTGGATCTTTCAAGAGGGTCTCCTCTCACAAAGTTGGCATCTCACAAGAAAACAAGCCAGTCCCAATGCTTGCATCAGGTACTGAGATGTACCAAGAGAAGAGTGCACCAGTTTACCACCATGCCACCGTCCCTGGCAGGAAGGCAAAGGATTAGGGGTGATTTTCTGCCTTTGCCTACTTCCCTCATGTCCTAGGTGCCATTGACTGCACCCATGTGGCACTTCAGCCGCCTCACCACACAGCACCCCTTTTCTGCAATAGACACCACTGGCACTCCATTAACATGCAGACTGTTTGCGATTCAGAGACTGCTTTACTGATACGTATGCTGACTATCCTGGAAGCACACACAACAGTTGCATTTTTCACCAGTCACTTCTTGCATGTTGTTTAGTTGATGAGGATTTTGGTGTCAGGTAGCTTATTGTTAAGTAACAATATCTTACACTGGGCCTTGATTTGTATCTGGGGGTCACTACAAAATAATATATACGCATTACCCTGACACATGCTGCATGTGGGAAGCATGATGTAGTATACTCATAATAAAATGTAAATAATGTTTTTCTGGAGATATCAGGTAGATCTCTGTTTCCATCTTCTCACACCCTACATATGTCCAACTGCAGTATCTCAGAAGAGGTAAAATAGAGCACACATAGATACATGAGTAATTACTGAAAAGACTTTTGAAGTCCTCAAGTCACGATTCAGATATCTTCACAGTACAGGGGGTGCTGGTTTACTTCCAAAAAGTTGTGTGTAGGATTGTTGTAACCTACTGTGTGTTTCACAACATCGCCATGCAACGGGGCTTACATATAGATGCTGTTTCTGATCTACTGCCACACCCAGAACCCAAACTGTGCCCCAGAACAGAAGTCGGGGAATGCAGGTGCAGGATCAGCTGGTCGACTCATTTTTCTCTTACGCTGCTAGTTTGGTAACTGCATTTATGTGGTTGAACAGTCTCTTGTGTCAACGATGAATGGTTGCCGTCTAACACACTGTCCATGCATACCATTCTGAGACAAGACCGTTTACTTCACATAATGTTGCCAACTAACATGCTATGCTCAAGGTGAAACAATTTGACTGTATATTTTCCCAAACATTGTGACAGTTATCAAGACAATCATCCAACCACGCTATCTCATGTACTACATTCATGAAATAGGGCAAACATTTTGTTACTCTCTCACATTTGGAGGTCTTTTTTACAATTAATTGTAAAAAAGACCTCCAAATGTGAGAGAGTAACAAAATGTTTGTTCATGCGGAGCCTCTACCCCATTTGTAGAGGCTCTCCTGCGCACACAGGACGGAGACCCCGCACTCAGGGTGGAGAACTCCACTTACTGCAAATAAACAGTGAATGACATACAGAAAGAGGAAGCCGCCTTTCAGTCTGAGCCATCCTGTCCTCCAAGCAGCATCCTCCTCCATCTTGATGCTCCTTGGCACAATTCTGCTTAAACATGCCTGAGGGACTTGATGAGAAGGCCCCCCACCTCTTTTTCTGAAAGTTTTATGGGGATCCAGATATGCAGCTCAGCAGTGCAGAGTGTTCCACATCTGGTGGGACATCACCAAACACTGCATGGAGTGGATGTGCACACTCTGTGGGAGAAGCTGTGCCACAAGCACTGGGAAGTTCTTTGTTACTGGTCCTGCATTAAGACCCGGGATATTATGGGCTTGTCCTCCCGGCCACATACACAGCACCCCTGCATGACACCACTGCACCGGAGGGCCCTGAAGGCCGCCTGGCCAACCCTCCGTGGTCAGATGCAAGAGTTTTAACAGCACAGAGACGGCAAGAAGTGTATGTTAGTATTTGGCACATACGTATACATGAGTTTTAAGAGTGCTGTCCTGTCATGTGTTAACTGTGAGTCATAACCTTACTTGGTCTATTCAACATATTTTGTTATTGAATGAAAGTTTGGAAAATTCACATTTAATAACATGCATGTTTACTGTCAGTTCTGTTTGCCTTAGACTACTAATATGGTTTTGACATTATTAAAATAAATGCTGACATTTATCTTATATACATTTACCTTACTTCCTAACCACCATAAGTTTGCTAAGCTTTACTTTCCAAGTTTACGCCAATAATGAATAATGTGTCGACCTTTTGGTATCCAAAGATTTAGATCAGTTAAACCTCCTCCAAATGCTTTTAAACGCCAGTGGTAAAACTGTCTCTTCTTAGATAAACAGTGTCCTGAACCTGCTGACAAGCCTCATTTCCAATAGGTTAGATTTAGACTTATTACCAATGTGTTACCCTCTTTGAGTGCCTGATTCCAGTGCTATATTGTGAATTTTTAATGTTAAGGTTTTTCAATCATCAACATTTGAGTATGAAAGCACAGGATAGTGAGAAGTTGGTTAAAGTTTCCACATTGTCAGCACTTGTACAATGGGAACAATATTCCCTTTCAGCTAAAATGCATTATTGACCCAATGAATTAACAAAGTCTCTCTTTCTTTCACATTCCTTTTCAGTAAACAGAGCGCGCCAATAACCAACACAACATCCTTAGCTTGTTGTTGGCTACGGGCACTTGACACTACCAGTGAGGAGTGAAACTCGCCAGCAGCAGGGGTAGTGCAGACGACCTAGAGGCTAATAAGATCTATCTTCAAGAGACTTCAGGGTGGGAATGAACAGTCTTTTAAGGTGGCAGTGGATGTGGACACCACCAATCAGGAGGAGAAAGTTCTTGGGTCTCCTTGTGGGCTTGAGGAAGACCAACCTTTTGTGCCCTGAGAGAAAGCCCCATCACCATTTGGGTCTGCCCCCAGCCATCCTTACCTGCCCCCATTCCTTTGGGTATCTATATGCACACCCTGTCCATTCATCACTTCCTTCTCCCAGTGCATGCCCAAAGGAGCTTGAGCCGACAGACACTTCTGAGCCCAACACCCACAACCCTCTTGTGCAGTTCATTCCTTTCCCCTGGAGTATATGTCAAAGGCTGCATTCATGGACGCCTCAACGCCAATTGTAGAGGGTAAGGAAGCGCTCTCTATGGATAGCCAAGACATAGTTTGGAAGGTCTGGATGCTCCAGAAACTTTATGTGGCGTAACGACCTCAATGACAGCAGCCTTTATGTCTTGTCTGCCTCCTGTAGTACTCTTTACTAGTTTTTTGTTTTTTTTTGCAGAGTTTTATATAGCGCAAACTTGACTCGAATCCAATCAGGTATCAGAGCGCTTTACATAGCACCAGTTACGTTACATGAGGAGACACATTCATTTTTTGTTAGGCACGGGGAGATTAAGTGATTTGCCCAGAATCACAGGAAGTTCAGCGTCATTGCCGAGACTCGAACCCAGTTCCCCAGGTCCGAGGTCGAGCGCCCTAGCCGTAAAGCCAACTCCTCTCCTGCCCCTCTGTTTTATTCTTCCTGTGAGGTGTCTGGTCCTGCCACGGCTAGCCAATTTACATCCGTAATAACGGAGGATCTCCACACCATAGTTAAAAAAGAGAGTGAGGATAGCCAGTGACATTTGGCCCAAGCCAGGAACCAGAGTTGATCATACTCTCTGACTGGAGAGTCTGCCTTTATTATAATTTTGGGCAGCGGACACTTGTGTTTGAAAAATGTAAGGACTATGTACTTTTTTGTTTCCCCTTTGTATATTGACTGATTCCCTTAATGTTTCCTGGCATGATGGTTTTTATTATTTGTCCAACCCCCTCCAAGTTCAGTTTGCCCTCCGATTGAAGACTACACGTTTGTTTCTTTTGGTCCCTTACCAAGGACAGATTTTCATTTTCCCTAAATATATATTTGTGTGTTGCAATATTTTTTCATAATGAATAATATGTATAGCATAATACACTTTTGAAATGCCTTACACTTTGAAAATGAACAAAGAAGATAACATATATACCACTATCCTATGTGGCAAATACAACAGAAAACATTCATCACAGATGAAAGGTTGACACTGGATTGTGTAATAAAAAGTGCACATAATTTTATAAGCAAAAATGGTGACAGTGAATGTGTGGTTGTGAGAATCTATGAGGCTGTGCTTGTATTCTGGGTCATTGTGCAGGTCCTGTAGTTGGTGGAGGTGGTGCAGGTAATGTAGGTAGGTGTCTGAGTAGAATCTCCTGCAGGCATTGGCATCAAAGAGTGCCATTGGAATTTTCTGCTGAGGGCCTCTATCATCTTCACGGCCAAGTCATGGTGTTCTTGCACTCTCTAAGCTAAACATTCTTAGTTGATATTGAGGCATCCTTACCAACTCTTGGTAACAATTTGCAATGTTGTCCGAGGTACAGACTGCCAGTCATTAATCCGAGGGAGTCTTTTAATTGAACGCAGAGTAGCCCTTTAACATGAATATCCTGCTGCACATTACTCTATTACTGGTAAAACTGATCCTCCCATTAACCAATGCCAACCCCTCCTCCGCATGCGTGGCCACCTCACATGGTCATAATTAGGCCTGGGCAAAAATTTCGTTCCGTTCGCGGAAATTGCGATAATTTGACATTTTTGCGTTCCGCGGAGAGCGCGAAAATGTCAAAAATTCCGGTTTCCGCAGCTTGGCGATAATTTGTTTCTTGCTCGCGCTGTAAAATGATACATTCTCGCGCGCGCGCGATCGCCTTACCTGAATCCCTGCGTTCGCCGACAAGTTTTCTTGATCCGGTCGCGTTCTCCATGAGATGTTGTATTGTTTTTAGCCATTTGCGCTGTCTCGCGACAGTTCGCGCCCGCAGTGACGTCATGCGTCGCGCGATCACGTCTTTCTTCTCGCGATCATGCACCGCGAGAACAACTCAAAACAAGATGGCCGCGCCCGCAAGCAACCACATGGGTAAGTTGGCGACCCGCAACCATGCAGAAAATCTCGCGAACATGCCGGAAAAAAACTTCCGCATCTTCGCGATATTTCTGCTTGTTTGCGATAATTTTAAACATTCTCGCGATAATTTGCGAAGGTTAATTCCGCAAATTCCGCCCACCCCTAGTCATAATAGAGTGGTTCCTGTGGGGGAAGAATATCTCTTGACTTCTACTGCAATATTGTAATACTACAGATAGAAGAAAACCCCTCAAAGTAGTATGTTCCAATTATGTGTTTAGTGCATTTATTTCTACACATCTCATTTAGGAATATATAAATGAATTCAAACATTATAGTATATATAACGTGCTCCTAACAGGTGACGGCACAGTGAAAGTTATATATGGTGAATTAAAGTGCATTTGTGCTATGTACAAAGATATTTACATGTGACTGTTAGGGACAATAGAATGTTTGAAGTAAACACCCGTGGAACAAGTGTTGATATCCACCATCAAATTCTTAAAAACATAACACTATGCCCTGCTTTCCCCACACACACGCTCGCTGCCTCCAAGAAAGCGTTACCGTTGGAGGACCCATATTCGGTCCAGAAATTCACAGCATTTTCTTGTAGGTCATCCTGCTTTTTTTCAATGCAATTGGAAATATCTGGTCATATCGTGGGTGGGACGTACGGCAGCCTTTAAAATACCAGTCTTTCCTAGGGTTCTCTATATTTTCCAGGCTATTTTCCTGGAGTTCTAGAGGCATTGTTTGTAAAAATGCAGGAATACCGTCATGGAGAGGAAGACACGGCTGAGCAGTATGCCCTCTGTGGGAAGTGTAGTTGGGTGTCCCAGATCTCTAGCAGTGACACCAGGAGGCACTTATACATCATCTATAAGAAGGTAGCCTTCAGGATAAGGGGTGGTGTCTGATAGACCACACATTAAGCACAAGGCCATATTTGGAAATGCTGTCGCTGCCAAAATCCCAGAAAAATGCAAGGCTCTACATAGCACCAATCATGATAGTCAACCTGAGAATATGGGATCACATCAATGTCCATTGTGGTTTACTGTAATTATTTTCTCCTTTCCATCCATTATGGGAAAATCCAGAAATCCCCTTGGCCATGCAATAAGTACATTTCAGAGATGGGAGGGAGGGTGCATGGTCTTGAGAGATGTCATCCAGAATGAGCAGGTTAAAATGATCAGTTAACGATGATTTTGGCCTGACTGTGGAATAGTATTTTCGCTACACACAACTCAGTCATTAGTTACAGAACGTGTGAGTTAAATAAGCGCCAGAAGGAGCCTTATGGCTTCTGAGAAGCTATTAATAAGCCAATCAGGAGGAATTTTGACCCTATCTTGGCTCTATGCTATCCTAAATAGAGAGAAATGGGCAAATACATGTTGCTTTCAGAAGGCGTGGGAGAAAACGTGGGATCCGGACCAATAGAAGGGAATGATGGAGTGGGCCAATAAATTTGCTTTGTATGTAGGATGGAAGGATATTCTCTATGAGATCCTGTAAAGGTGGGTCTACACCCAAAGTGTGTGCACACCATCGATATCTCTCAAATGACTGCATTTTGAAGGTTTGAAATAAGCCATTACAGACAATAAGGGAAGCCACTCGCTCAAACCGGCAAGGTTCCCACAGGCCATTCTACTAGGCTGCCCTCAGAGGCAGAATCTTCTCTATACAAAAAGAAAGGGAAGATAATATTGCACATGTTGTTACAAGCAAAACAGTGATGTTGGCTTAATGAAGCTAAGTGGTCCTGCTTACAAGACAGGTTAGGTTTCAGAAATTGTGGTGGGTCCTGTGGATAGAGAAAGTGGCAAAATCTGGAAAGGGGAGGCATTGACTTTCAAAAACAAGGTGCATACGAGACAGAGTTGGTAGTCTCTACATGCATTCCAATGGTTACAATTTCGTTATGGGTTATTAGCTGAAGTAAAGGTCCCTTAGGCCGGAAAAAGTCCCTTGAATAGGTGAGAGAAAAGGTTTCTAGAGGGTGTGTAATCCTTCATGCATGAGGTAAGTTGTGATCAGACATTATGTCTTTCAGCAGGCCGTTAACTGATGTGTTACATCCATCTAGTGCCCCAGTCTGGTCAAACATCAGATCGATGGCAAGGTTCCAGTCACCAGTGATCACAATCCGAGTACGGCCAAATTGAGTTAGCAATCTGGATATTTGCACCACAAATGTGAACTTATAAACATTAGTAGCATAGAGATAGCCTAGTATTAATATTTGTCCTGCCGATTTGATTGTTAGAAATACATATCTCCCTTCTGGCCAGATGTGTATGTGGGAGGGTCTTCCTGATCAATTGTTCCTTCATATGTTTGTACCGTTTGCTTGGTGTGGTCACCTGAACATGTGTAGTTAATGCTGACTATGTTCGGAACACAATCACTTTCCAGTTTTTTTGGCTCTACTGTTGATAAATGTGTAAGTAGTGCAGTATTAGCTTTGCTGCTGTTAAGATATTACAAAATATTTTAACCCAGTTTGATAAACCATTCACATTCATCGAGAGTATGTACATAATCTTAGTTGATTGAGGAACATAGCTAAGAGTGAGCACAGTGTAGTGTACACAGGAAGTACTGTTGAGGTCGAGTTTAGTTTGCCAAGGTATGTGGGGAACAGGGAATATAATTAATGGTGCTGCTAGGTGTGGTGCCGGCTCCCGATTGATCTTACGGATCTTGTTCTGGTTCTATAGATGACTGTATAATTCCATACGTGTATCAACTGAGGAGAGGATGTTTAAAGGTATATACCCCCGTAAGTTACATCGTACATACCGTAGGACCAGAGTGCAATAATGTTAAATGCTAAAGATTGTGGTAAGTGCATGACAATCAGCAATAAGTGGCCTGTATTCTAGTGAGTATGATTGGAGTAGTGGACCAAAGGGAATGAGGAAGATTTGAATAGTTGTAGCTAGTCACCAGCAAGTTGAAATATGGGAACATCCTCGACATCAGGATCACCAAGCAAATCACTAGAAGACTACAAACAACTCAAAACTCAGCAGCTACACTCATCCTGAACCTCCCACACAGAGCTCACATCACACCATACTCAGGGAACTACACTGGTTCCCAATACACAAACGTGCTCAATTCAATCTCCTCACTCCCATATTCAAGACACTACACAACTCAGGCCCCACCTGCCTGAACAGTCGCTTCCCCTTCCATCAGCAACCTCCACTTCGCAGGACTCCTTCACACACATCCCACGCATACACAGAACCAGATCAGGAGGATGAACATTCTCTTACATCGCTCCTAAAGCGTGGAACAACCTCCCAGTCCACATCAGAGGCTCCTTCTCTCTTCTTATATTCCACAAGAAGCTGGAGACCTGGCTTTTCAATTAACCACCCTACCATAGGCCGGGCTAGGCACACACACCTGCTTAGCGCTAGGGTACCCCCACCCGTGATTGTGCGCTTTACAAATACTCATGGCATAACATAAAATATGCGTTTCCCATTGTAAAGGAAAAGTCTGTAAGAAAACATTAGTTCTTTTTATAGGGGTAAAAATGCAGTAGACCGATACCGCCTTGTTGAATTAAGTCTAAAGTATATTCTTTCAGTGGAGATCGGTATTTATCCCTTTATTTTGCCAGTGGCTATATCAACCTATTCAGACCTATTGTGTCTGATCTCCAGTTTGCTGAAAGCCCTGATTTAAGTTTGGCAGACAGTTGCGTTGGTCTATCCTGTCCGCCCAATTATGGGTCCGCCTTGTCAATTTTGAGTGCGCAGGCTGTCAACATTCGGACTACAGTGCCGTCGCTGCCTCTGCGATTTGAAAATGTACTCCAATGGTCCAATGAAGTAGGACAGTAAGGATTCACTATTTGGTAATCGCAAATGCCTATGCATGAAGGATTCGCAAATATTTTTGCGAATCCTTATCATTCCCTAATAGTGAATCGCAAATTGCAATTCACTTTTAGGGATTGCATTCCCATTTACTCCTATGTGCCTTTAGGTCCATAGGGATGAATGGGAATGCATTTGCAGTTTGCGATTACCAAATTTGTAATCGCGAATGCAATTGCAAGGATGCTAGGGGGCCTAATGCCCCCCTGATTCACCCTCAAAAAAGATGTGTGTGCACATGTGGTGCACTCACATGCCCTAGGGGCATGTGGGTGCGACACATGGCTCTTTAAAAAATGCACTTTAGTGCACTTTTCAAATGATTCGCAAATTACCATCAACTTGAAGTTGATGGTAATTTGCGATTCCTAAATGCAAAGTCCCATTTTGGAAATGCTACATGCATCGCATTTAGGGAATCGCAAATTGCGATTCCCTAAATGCATTCACAAATTAGGCAATCGCAAAAATTGCGATTACCTATTTTGCGAATGCAATGCCTTTGATGCATCGGTAAAGGCATTTTACCGTTTGCAAAGGGTAAAATGCTTGATGCAGGTGCCCCTAGATACTGCAGTTGGTGTATTTTTAATAGGCCATGCATGTCCCTGGGGTTTCATCTCATACCTAAGTGTTTTCTCAACCACGGTTGCGCCGTTTATCAATGTTACTGTGTCTAAATCTAACAAGTTTGAGACATTGTCTGATTTGAATAACAACTGATTTGATCCTGCCAATTCTTGTAGCAGTTACACAATGTTGGACTGTAGGTTACCCTCAAATGTTTTGCCTTCTCCCCTCCTATTTCCTGAACCATTTTTGTTGGCTTTTAGGACTCTAGTAAAATTGGCTTAAACCCAACTGGCACATTTAGGTGACTTATATTTGCCTAGTAAGGTGATACTACATGTATCCAGGGCCTGTAAATAAAATGCTGCCAGTGGGCCTGTAGCACTTATTATGCCACCAACTTAAGTATTTTTTAATACATGTTTCAGGTCTGTCGTAGCCTGTGTGCAGTTTTAAACTGCCATTTTGACCTGGCAAATTAAACCTGATTTAAGGCCTGAAACTTCCTATTTAATGCATATAAATCACCCCTAGTGTAGGCCCTAAATGACCCATAGGGCAGGGTGCATTGTATTTATAACGTTGGGCATGTACTTTTTTTTACATGTCCTGGTAGTGATAAACTCTCAAATTTGTTTTCCACTACTGCAAGGACTACCTCTCCAATAGACTAGCAATGACCAACCTTAGTTTTAATATTTACATGCTCTCAGATTTTATTCTAGGCTTTGATACTAAACTTTCCATTTGCATATTGAATTCCAACATATTGTTGGTGGTGATTTTAACACTAAACTGGGGCCTACACGGGAGGTTAATGTTATGTTATGGAATTTGTAGAGTGCATGGCTGCCCCAGCAACGGGGCGTCCAAGCACTAGTCTAAGAAAGAACAAGCTGCACTGAACAACCTAAAAAAACAGTGCCGAAAGGAGCACTCAAGAGATCTTATATATTTTCCTAAAGGACCAGTTGGTTCGTAATACTCCTAGTTAATAAACGAAAGTAAGTGCATTCCAAAGGGCGGGAGCTTTAACTTGAAAAGAGCGACCTCCTGTTCTACTCTCTTAACATGAGGAACAGAAGCCAAGTTTGGATCAGCAGAGCGCAAAGGCCAAGGAGGAAGATAACGGAAATAGTACATTGGACAAAATTGGTTTTTTAGAAAAAGAGAGCATGGGGGGCGTGGTTTGGACGCCGAGCAAGATGGCCGCCTGACCTCGGAGCTCCGCTGTGCCGCGATGGACCCTGCTTTAATTTACGGAGTTCTTCCAGCCGTCTCAGCGCAGTTCCGCTGGATTCAACGATCGGAACGTCGTCTCCCGCCAATGTGACCGCCAGGCTCGACTTCTTTGATGAAAATGCCCCGTTTTCGTCACATTCTGTGAGCCCCTCAGCGCGGCCGCCATTTTGTGACTAGCGCGACGTTCTTGCGCGAGGCTGGTATGTGTGTACTTTTTCTCCTCATATGAACATTGGTCAATCTTCAATGGCTCATCCCTTGCTTTTTGCTGCTCCTGCCTCAATATGAATCGTGCCTTTCTCCAGAAGCGTCCTAGCCCATCCGCTTCCTTTCAGCAGCAGTTACCTCATGAGTCTTCTGTCAATGAAGCTTTTTTCTTTAATCGTTGATGACTCGTCAGGAATTGTTTTTTCTCCTTTTACCCTCCACAATTGACCTGACATTGTTCCTGATGTTTTTTGCTCTATGGGTTTCTGCTGCAGGATGTTTTGGGTCACTGCCTGTTACTCTTATTACGATTGGCAATTCTTGAGGCTAGGTTAAATGGGCTTGATTTTACCTGTCAACTGCTAAGCTATCGTCTGCATGCCCCAGTTGTCCTCAGGTTACCTTGATATTTTTTACAGGAGGATCTCGTCGTCGGTTGGGGCACAATGATATACTGGGAGAATGGTTGCTTCAGAGTGCTGTTCCATTGGTTTTCGCTGGTCTCCACGCTTCTTCATTGAGCACTATTGACCATTATTGAACATTTCTGAATCATTTCTGAACTTTTTCTTTTTGGATTATCCTGGATCTTTGGCTTACAGAATACGCTGTTCTGGCAGACTTTGCTTTTCCTCATTTTATTTTTTGCACGTTTAGGTCTTTATGGGCAAATTACGTAATCCAAAGTTCGTTTTTGTGCCCTCGGAGGCCTCTCCAGTGCCTTCCTCTTCCTTCCATTCACCAGCGGATCACTCTCCTCCTACAGATCAAATGGCAGCAGCGGCTCCCAACTGTTCCTCCCCAACACAACCTGCTGTAAATAAAGCTCCTTCTACTACTACACCATCTAAGCGCTTGAAGCAGGACTCCCCTCCTCCTGAAAAGCCGGCATCTCCTATATCTATGGAGTTATTGCTGGAGGAGATTCGTGCTTTGCGCCCGTTTGTGGAGGAGACCAACACGAAGATGCAGCTTTTTGAAGCAAAATGGGCAACTATGGATACCCGTGTATCCTCCATGGAGCAACAGGTTACGGAGATTCATACTAACTCTCAACGCATCTCCTCTCTGGAAAAGACTGTCCTCACACTCCAGCAACATACTGAGGATTTGGAAAACAGAAATAGGAGGAACAACCTGCGTATTTATGGTCTTCCGGAATCTTTGGAGGGAGATGATCCTGTTACTTTTTTCTCCTCTTTTCTTCTGAAACTTTTGGACATTCCTGCCACCACTTCTCTAAGCATCCAGAGAGCTCACAGACTTGGCCCACGCTCTTCGACCTCAACTAAACCACGAGGCGTCATAATCCTTTTTCTGAAGTTTACTGATCTCCTTCTGGTCCTTTCTTCAGCTCGATCTAAGCGCCAAGTCTCTTGGATGGGCCAGAGGGTTTTTCTATCTCAAGATGTCTCTCAAGCTACTGCTGCAAGAAGGAAAGAGTTTTTGAATCTTCGGGCTCCTCTACGCTCTCTTGGTGCGAGGTATGGTTTATTCCATCCTTGTCTTTTCAAGGTGACCCATCAAAATCATACCTGGACTTTTCAAGACCCTGCTGAACTCAAAAACTTCATTCATATCCAAACAAATGCTGGCATGGATACTTCCAATTCTGCTAATGGTTGATTATTCACCCTCTCTCTTTTCTTCCAGGTTTTCCGAATGATATTCTTGTACTGATATCTGTTTGTCACGTTTGTTGTTGTTGGTTTTATCGGTTTTTGGACTGTGACCTCTTCCTTATGTATCTTGTATTTTTATATTGTTTTGTACAAATGTCTGAATAATGGTTTGCATTATCTTTTCTTCTTACCTAGATTGACTGGTGTATTCCTTTTCATCCCACATGGTGCGTCTTACCTACCTTCCGTCCTGGTGCAGCTTGTCCTCCTGGTCCGGGAGGTCATTCTTGTTGAATCCTTCCACTACCCCAATATCCTCTCTTTTCCCCCGTCAGGTATGTCTCTCTCAGTCGTCCTTTTTGGATATGTACTGTCTTTTCTCATTCTTTCTTTCTCTTGCCCGTCCCTTTCTTTCCCTTCTCTTTCCCTCCCCTGGCTATTTATTTTTATTTCTCCTCTATTTGACCTATTGTTTTATCTCTTTTCTTATTCCCTTTTTCTTTCGCTTCCCCGATTATCTGCCTCTATCTTATCTCTGCTCGTATTATTATTACATCTTCTTTCTTATTCCCTTTTAACCGCACCTTTTGCTTTTCCTTCCTCTCGTCTTTTTCTCTCATGCTCTTATTGGCATTTTTTTTGTTCTTCATGTTGCTATGGCTTTTTTTCTGTGTTCATAGTCTTATTGTTTTTGCCTTCAAAGTTATTTCATGGAATGTAAAAGGTTTTATTAACCCAATTAAGAGACAGAGAATCCTTTCCCACCTAGCTTCTTATAACCCAGATTTAGTCCTTTTACAGGAAACCCATCATACTGAAGCTGAGTCGCTTAAGTTGAAGAGAGGTTGGGTGGGTACGGTTTTGTTCTCTCCCTCTTCCAATAAGAAAAATGGTGTTGCTATTTTATGTCACAAAAAGCTAAAATGTAAGGTTATTTCCCAAGAGACGGACACTGAAGGTCGATGGGTATTAGTTAAATTATTAATCAATTCTGTATCTTTAACTGTTCTTAATGTTTATGGCCCTACTCACCCTGATTGTAATTTTTGGCCTTTAATTACTTCGAAATGTTTTCAGCATAGAGATACCATGTTTATCTTAGGAGGTGATTGTAATCAGATTATTGACCCGTTTCTTGATCGCAAATCTACTGTTCGTTTTACCCCTCACAAATCACACAAACAATTTCTTGACACCATCTCACAATCACATCTCATTGATTCATGGAGACTTTCACACCCTGATACCCTTGATTATTCCTTCTTCTCGCCTCCTCATGCCTCTCTTTCCCGCCTTGATTATATCTTTCTTTCTCAACCCCTCTCTCAGAACCTCTTATCCTCTTCTATTGAACCCATAGTTATTTCTGACCATGCCCCTATTGTCACGTCCCTCGATCTTCTTCCTCCCCCTCCTAAGTCCTCTCGTTGGCGTTTTAACAATTCTCTTCTTACAGACCCTCTTTTCTCTTCTTCTTTTCTTTCCTTTGCTGAGGAATTCTTCTTACTTAATTCTGATCCCTCTCTGGCCCCTCATGTTATCTGGGACTCTTTTAAAGCAACCGCACGTGGTTTTGTTATTGATTTCGTTTCTAAAAAAAAGAAGCACTTTCTTAATAAACAGAAAGGCGTGTTGGCTCATATTAAAGCTTTAGAGCATAAATTCTATACTTCATCTAACAATTCTGTTTTGCCAGATCTTATACGCGCTAAACTTGATTTTAATAAGACCACCACTGATAATGCCTCTTCGATTTTGCTTCGGAGTAGCGCTCGTTACTATGGGGGCTGCAATAAGTCGGGCAAGCTTTTAGCTAACTATCTTAAAACCCGCAAAGAACGTACCTCTATAGACTCTATTTTCTCTTCTGATAATCTGCTTCTCCATAAGGAACAAGACATTCTTACCCAATTCCAACTTTTCTATCAGTCCCTTTATACACCCGAATCTCCTCCCTCCGCTTCACTTCTTCAATCCTATTTTGATAGGCTCCCTGCCCCCTCCACCTCCCATCTTAACTTCCTTGATCTTGAACATGACCTCTCTATTACTGAGCTTGATAGTGCCTTAAGGACTCTTACTAAAGGTAAAGCACCGGGCCCTGACGGCTTCTCCGTTGAATTTTACATGCATTTCTCTGACCTTTTGCTTCCTAAACTTTTATCACTTTTTCAATCCTTTTTCCTCTCCGGTTCGGCGGCTGGCACTTTTCATGAAGCTACGATTTGCCTTATCCCCAAGGAAGGTCGTGACCCTCAATTCTGTAAAAACTACCGTCAGATATCTTTAGTCAACGTTTGGACCCTCTTATGCCACACCTTATTGGTAAGGAGCAATGCGGTTTCGTTAAGGGTAGACTCACTTCGGACAATTCTCGTCTTTTCCTCAATGTTTTGAATAAAGTTGCTTCTCTTCCCATTCCTCTGGCTGCTATTTCTGTTGATGCTGAGAAAGCATTTGATAGAGTGGATTGGTCCTTTCTGTTTGCTGCTTTGCGCTGGCATGGCTTTGGTGCTAAATTCATTTCCCTTATCTCTTTACTTTATTCGGCCCCTAAAGCAGCGGTTCTAGTTAATGGTCATATATCCTCGTATTTTCCTCTCCAGCGTGGTGTCCGTCAAGGTTGTTCTTTATCCCCGCTTCTTTTTGTTCTCGCCCTTGAACCATTTCTGACGTCTATTCGGAACAATGTATCTATTTCCGGTTTTCAGTATGGCAAGACACATTTGAAACTCTCTGCATACGCTGATGACATCCTTCTATTTATTTCTGCCCCCGAACAATCTATTCCAGCTCTATTAATTGAGTTTGAACTGGTCTCTGGATATAAGATCAATTCCGACAAAACTGAGATTCTTCCTCTTACAAAATTCTGTTTCCCCCATCAGTTTTCCTCTACTGGCTTCGCATGGAATTCCTCTAAAATTAAATATCTCGGTATATGGTTTTCTAACTCCATCTCCACATCCATTCAATTGAATATGTCTATAGCTATCTCCCGTATTGATAAATTATTATCCTCTTGGAATCCCCTTTATCTTTCGTGGTGGGGTCGGCTGGATTCGATTAAGATGATGGTATCCCCTATCCTCATATACATTTTCTCCATGCTTCCTGTACACATTCCGGATATTCATTTTAAACGCATTGACTCCTGTCTTTCTAAATTTCTATGGAAGCAGAAAAAGTCCAGGGTTGCTCTAAGTACTCTTCGAAAACCGAAATCGAATGGTGGAGTCAATTTCCCAGATTTTCTTCTCTATCATAAGGCTTTCTCTCTACGTCAAGCCTCTAGATGGCTTGTCGCGCAACCTTCTCCTTTTGATCCTCTTTGGCTTAATATTGAACGCTCGCTACTCTCCCCGTTTTCTCTTCTTGAAATCATTCATTTCTCTGCCAAGAATTCGTCCACCTCTCTTCCTTTATTCAAATATACCTTCTCCCTTCTAAATTCCTTGGTCCGTTCTACTCCTATTACTCGCGAATCCTTTTTAGAAACTCCTATTTGGTATAATTCACTTCTCCTCCTCAACAATAGGCCTATTTATTGGTCTTCTTGGAGAACAAGGGGTCTTATATGGGTTAAACAGCTCTTTGATGGGTTTCTTCCATGCTCATTTCCTCGGTTTCGTCTCTTATTTCATTGTCCTCAATCTTTCTGGCACAAGTTCACTGTTCTTTGACTCTTATTCTCGATGTTTACTATTCCCTACCCTCGTCGTCATCTCCTATCTCCCAACCTCCCCTCCTTCAAATTTTGCTCACTCTTCCCAAAGCCTCTCTTATTTATAAATCCTTCTCCTCCCCTTCTCCGAACCGCTCTAAATCTAAGTTGGAACATGCTTGGGAGTTAGATCTAGGGTGTGACTGGTCGGTTGCTCTTTGGGATAACATTTGGTCCAGGTCCTTCAAAATTTCCCGCTCTGCCTCCCTGACTCAATCCTTATTTTTTCTATATCACAGATTATATCTCTCCCCAGTTTCTGTTTCTCGCTTTTCCCCTACTCATGGCGCTAATTGTTGGACATGAGGATCCTCTAATGCTGACCTTCTTCACCTTTTCTTTCTCTGCCCCCCTGTTGTTAATCTTTGGAATGAGGTTTGGGCCTATGTTTCTCGCCTATTCTCTATCTCTGTCCCCTACTCTATTCCTCTTCTTTTCTTAGGCAGTCTTTCTGATTCTTTGGATATCCCCTCAGATTGTTTTGGTCTATTAGACCTTATGCTTGCTTTGGCATTTCAACACATAGCCTTTAACTGGAAATCTCTCAATAATCTATCCATAAAGTGCTGGTGGAACTCTCTTTGTCACCACCATAGGCTTGATGTGCGCTTTGCTGCCTCCTCCACTCCTTCTCTTAATAGAGATTTGTTTTGGTTGCCCCTCACAACATACCTTGATCGCATGGCTTCGCAGCGCACTTCACACTTATCCTCTGAGAATTTCAAACCTCCATGAGTGATTTTCTGCTCTGTCCTCCTTACCATATCTCTTATATTGCTTATCTTCCTATACTCAACTGATAATCTATTTCTGATTTTCTTATCTGTTTGTTCTATTTGCCATATTTGCTTCCTACCTCTTTTATAATGTCTCCTTTTCTTTTCCTTCTTTCCTCTGTCTTCTTTCCTCCTCCCTCTTTTTCTTTTTCTTTCTTCCTTTCCTTCCCGTCTTTACACATAAAATCTTACAAATGCTTTTTGGTTTATCTATATAATGTTTTCTCTTTTGATCTACATATTAGATGGTATTGGCCTATTGTACCTTTAATTCAGCATTGTTAATATCAGTTGTATTGGTCAATGTCTCTTTGTTTTGCTTTTTTCACTACTTTCTCAATAAAGCATTTCAAACTGAAAAAAGAAAAAGAGAGCATGAGCTCAGAGTTGTCTGCATAAGACACCAGTGCAAGCCCCAGGTTTTTACAACCTGGGCCAGGGGTTGAGTGTAGACATTAAACAAAGTAGGGTTAAGAGAGGAGCCCTGTGGAACGCCATGGTGTAGAGCATGTCAGTGGGAGCTGTAAGTGGAAAGATTGATCAGAGTGAAATGAAGCAAACCAAGCTAAAGCAGAACTATGCCAATCTCCTGTAGGCGCTGAAGCAAGATTTTGTGGGCCACATTGTCAAATGCAGCATTTAAGCAGAGCAAGATCAGTTCAGGCAAAAATGTCTCTTAACATGTTTGATTTAAACATATAGTGTGTGTGTCAACCTATGGCCAGAGAGCAAACGCTGTCTCCCACCTCATTAACTCTTTTGATCTCATTAATGTTTGTGAACTGTTGAACCCTCTTTATTCGTCTAGTGCTCCCTTTGCCAGGGGGGCGTATGGCTCTGTCATTGACTTTATTTTGGTATCTAGAGACATGGTGAGCTGGGTCGCAAGGGAGTAACAGAGGAAAGTGTATTTAGTGATCACAATCCCCTATGGCTTGGTCTAAATATTTATAAGGGGTTTATAAATGCCAAAGGAGAAGCTACAGGTTCTCTAGTAGTTAAGTTGCAAGGGCTTTTTCTGGCCTGTAGGAATCCCGACCTAACAGCCCTTATGTCATTGCTGTGCGTCGGTCATCCTAATACGCAGCTTAACTGTCTTACTCCCACCGGTGACTAGTGGTTTGTAGCTAACCAGTTTGTCCAACTGGGCATAGGAGTTTGAAAACTACTTATGAAGTCAATTAGTGCCGCCAATCAGGATGCAAAATGGGTTGACCCATCTTTTTGAAAGGTCTCTGCTGATTTACCCAAGGCTTTGGAAGAATCCTCAGGGGATAGTCACAAGGTCCAATAGCTTAGAGCAGTAAATAAGGCTGCTCTTCACCACAGGCTTAAGGAGATTCAATTGTAAAGTGTTTGCATGTAGGCAGAAAGCTGCCAGAGCTTTTCTGGGTGGTGGTGAACAACATCAGCTCCACGGGGGCTAGTAATAATTCTGTTATCACCTCTATCAACCCTGAGAGTTGGGTTAAGCATTTTAGTGCTTTATATAGTTCAGGTTGCCACACAGTGTAAACTGAGACCAAGGTGGTTTCCCCCTAGCAATAGAATTCACCATGGAAGAAGTTTGGAAGACCACATCTAATAAGGCCCCTGGGCCAGATGGAGTACCCATGAACCTGTATAAATCATTCCCGGAGTTTAGGGCCCATTTAGTTTGTAATTGCTTCAACGCCTTCATCAAGATGGGTTACCCAGTCTCATGGCTTACTTCCACTGTTGTTCCTATCTTTAAAAAGGGTGATCCCCAGATTGTTATCAGCTGATTTCTTTGCTGGACTCCGCTATGAAGATTGTTGGGAGGATCATGTTGGAACGTCTTTTCCCTTGGGTCAGGGAGTCAGGCACGCTATCATAGGTGATGTATGGCTTCTAGGAGGGGCTGGGCACAGTGGAGCAATGTCTGAATCTACACCTGTTGATCAGCAAGTATACCTCCTTTAAGTAGGGCTCCATCTGCCTGGACTTCATTATCTATCTTGTGCCTTCGACAGCGTGGTAAGATCTAAGCTGTGGGAACCCCTCACTAACCTGTGGGTGGATTGCTGCCTAGATGATTTTCTACGTGCCCTACATTATGACCTTTCAGCATCTGTAAGGTTTGGTCTCTCAGCAGGAGCAACAATTTTTTTAAATTGGGGTAAGGGGTGCCCCAGGGTTATGTCCTGGTACCGATTTGATTAATCGTATACATAAATCTTTTATTGGTAAGAAAATGGATGTACTACTTATCATGGATTACTCTGTTTTAGTTGATAGAACTTTAAACAGCATAAACACCCTGTTTCAGAACTTTGTTAACTTCATGAGGTCACTTGCCCTTGCCACGAATTGGTCTTAACCGTTCACTACGGACTACTGCCTTAAACACAGCGCAATGCAAAGTGTTTACTAACAAGGTCATCCTGTTGCTTCCACCCAGGATTTCTCCTACTTGGATGTTGTCTTCAATGCAAGGGGGAATTGGGGACCATGTAAACGTAAAGCCTCCCACAGATTTGGAAGAGCGGTTGGGTACATCTACAATTTAGCCTCTTGCATTGAAAGTAAGCCCCAAATTGAGGTGTATAGGAGCAAATGTCTCCCTAGTCTTACGTGTGAGGCTGGCCTATGGGGCTATCTGAACACCATCTTCCTCCTGGGTGAGCAGAACAGTGTGCTAAGGCGCTTGTTGGGCACGCCCCCAACCTGCTAAACCTATATTACACATCAAGAGCTAGGCGTTGAGTATGTAGAGGATACTATCAAACTGGTCCTCCTAGTCCTCACCCTGTGGTGCACCATCTGGCCGAACCCTCAGACTGGTTTTAATAGGGAGGTTATCCTTGACTGCTTAGCTAGCAAAAGAGGTCTGAAAGTACCCTGGTTTTATTCAATCAACTCAGAATTGACCAACTTGGGGAGGCCGGACCTCTTTTCCAGGCCCCTCTCCCACTATTTCCAAATCAAATCTTGTCTGGGGAAAGAAGACCTTTAAGACCGTGAGATCAAGATAAAAGGGACGAATTTGAGATGGCTAAAATCACTGTCACGGACTATGTTAAGCTCCATTCCTCACCAGCACTGAAGCCGTATCTAAAATGAGTGGATAGGTCCTGGGTCAGACTGCCTCTAAACAGATTGAGACTTGGCTTTGTGAGATGGTACCTACTTTTCTCCCTTGGCCAGTTTGACCTAACTTTTAATTTGTCCATGTGATGAGTCTTCCCCCCTGAATTTGCTCCATTTTACATTCCTTTGATATTTTTATATTGTTTTTCAAAAAGGTTTTTAATTCCTATATTAAGGATGTGTGGAATAAGAGGATGTGGCAATGCCCCGGCATGCTAACAAAAGTTGAACTCTCCCTCTATTTGCGCCAGCCTTTGCTTCTTTTTAGGTCAAGCTTGGCAGCACGCATGCACTGTCTGCAAGACGTGTTGTATTGACTGTAGGGAGTGTAATCTAGCATGCTGCTTAAAATAGGCTGAGTCCAGTGTCGGACTTCTTTGCTGCTTCCTAATTGGTTCTGAAGCCGATAAGTCACTTCTGTTTTTTTGTTCAAAAGCACTGACTAAGGACAGTTTCCTTACACTTTTATTGTTTTTGTGCTGGTTGGGGGTACCTTTTTTTAACCCCTTCGGTGCTCATGACGGAACGGTTCCGTCATGAGCCACGGTTGAGCTGTGCTCATGACGGAACCGTTCCGTCATGACCACGCCCGCGCAAGATTCCGTCAGCACAGCGGCGGAATCTGCGCAGCATGGAAGGGGTTAACATGCGTGATGGTATTGTGTACAAGGAGCTGTGATGTGTGCGGTCTTCTTATAATTGTTGCAGTGCAACATGCCACACTCTATCTTTACTTGTAATTGTTGCAGCGCAGCGTGCCGTGCTTTATTCTTAAGTATGCAGCTTCGACGCTGCATCTCTTGGTAAACTTCCGAAGCATCTGTTGTTAATTCTTCACGGAGCGCTTCACTCCATATGCTTTGTTAAGCCTATTTGTTTGCATTCACGACCAGCACTCCGTATGTGGCGGTGCTTCACTCATGCGCCATCCCGGATTGCTTTTGCACTCTCCCTGTCACTTTCAGTGTATGCGACGCTGCTCATATTGTCAAGAGTGGACTTATTTACCACATTTTCTAGGACGACTTTCATACAAATTGAAATTGTTTCTTATGGAAATTTGCACAAAGCAAAATAATTCAATTATGACACCGACATTTTACAGCATGTTGTAGATGGTATGAGAGGACATGTGCTCTTCGATACTCCAATATTCAATACTGGTGTGGTTGTGTTTTTTGTGTTCTGAGTGGCCCTTACAACTGAGTGCGCAGCTACAAATGTTGGCTCCCCTTCTCTGAAGAGACACAAGCAAACGAAGCTCCATGAACAATGTATGGTGGGTGGCATCAATCATGAACTGTTAAACTCTTCCTCATGGCTTGACTAATGTAACATGACATGATTCATCGCAGCAGCGCTCATCGATGGGCAAACCCAAGGAAACGCTGCTGCAACATATACATCTTGGCGGGCTCTTTCTATGCTTCTGCTTTTTTTAATTATATTTCCCAGGATTTGTGTTTTCTGCGTTTTATAGGGGAAAGGATGTTGCGTAACGGCCAGTGCGGGAATCAAGTTCAAGTTGCGGCCTCAGTTCAATATCCTGTGATTCTGGAAAAGTCACTCAATATGTGATCCTTTTTTGCTTTAATATTTTTGAAACACCCCGAAGAAAGGTGTGAAGCTGTAGCAAAATAGGGAAAAAACAAAGAAAACCTCTTCAGGGCTCTTCCCTGCACAGTGGGAGAGCCACTGCCATAAAATTCACTGCAAATGGAAACTCGCCCCATAATGCTTTGTTGGACCTTTTATTTAAAAAATCATGTTGCCCATATCTTCACCTGTGGTGGTCGTAGGATGATGGGACCACCATCAACCTGTTCAGCATGCCATGCTCTCATTTTTCAGATCATTACCTGGTCCTCACCCTAGAGTGGGGGGGAACCCACAACCCTCACCTCCCCAGCTTTTTTTTGGTATTTAAATTCTTCCATGGTTGGAGCTTTTGTGCTACAGCTTGGGAGGGTGATTTTCTTTAGGGTTAATTTGTATTTGTGAGAAGAACATCACTGATGCAGTTCATATTTTCCTTTAGAAAGAAATCTAAATCTTGCATCCAATAGATGTATGTCACAGACCATACAATTAAGTTCTGCTATAAGCTCACTTATGTTGCTAAACATTAGGAGTTGTGTTGTTTAAAATTTCAGCTGTATGAAATGGAAAGATATTTTTTTAATAGCAACTTCTGTATTGCTTTTCACCTTTGCCTTATTTCAGTTTCAATCATGGTACAACAGAGTTATTTTTGAAAACTTTCTATACAGTATTCCTGAAATGCAAGGCGCATGTCAAGTCACTGCTTCCTACAGGGAATTAGAATGGTTTCATGTGTATTGTTTTTTCAGCCAGAATATTACTTTGTCTCCTCTGCCTCATAATCTATATCCTATTTTCTTGATCTCCAGCGCCTCGAGGTCATATGAATGGAAGTAGGACTATGGAAATATCATCACCCCACTGCATACAAAAAACAAAAGTAAAAAACATTGTCATTTTCAACGCCAAGAGCTCTAGCTTTCAAAAATGCGAGACCGATTGCATTGCAAATGCTTGTTGAGACTTGCTATTGCAAAAAGGAAATCAAGGTTATTTTAGTCACTAGCATCTCTGCTAGCTATGGCCATTTTGCTAGATGTTTACCATGGGTCAGGATCTTTTGGTCATTCTACAGTATTTTATTCATTTTAGCCCCAACTGGTCTTTTATTGCCCTTGTGTATTTGCATCCCTCTTTTCCGCGGTGTTTGAGGGTCATGAATTGTCCTGAATTAGTTTCATCTTTATATATTTGATGTTTCTCATCTCTTATTTTTTGATGTTCACTGAAAAATTGAATGTTTTGTGCACTTTTTGATAATTATGTATTGTGGTTTGATGGTTACCTTTGTAGCCGCGACCAAGGTTTTGATAGGATGCAATACTCCTTTACTCCCTTTCTGTGTCCGGGCTCTCATTCCATCTCTGTTACCCCCTCGTAATACTTGATTCTCCTTCCCTGTATTCACCTATCTCTGATAATTTGTGTACCTGGCTCTCATCTTTCGTGCCTCTCTCTCGCTTCTACTTTATCTTTGCCACTTTCTGCAGCTTGCTCCCTTTAATTATCTCTTCCTTGCTTACCCTGTATCTCTGTAATAACCCACCTCTCCTTGTACGTTTCTTCGGCTGTGTCAAATGCGGTATACTCAAAATACACGCAATGGAAGAAAGAGGAAAGAATCAAGTAGTCATAAACAGTAAACCAGATAACTAAAGATAACCTATACATACATCACCAGCTTAGGATGAACCTCATCATTTTCTCAGAACAGCTAACTCACACATTCCAGGCACTGACATGAAAACGGCTGGTGAACTTTGAACTTTCGCACATTTCTGGCAAGTCTGTACCTCATATGTAGCAAAAGACTCACCATTGGGAGAAGTTGTGCATTTCTTCTGGTGAAAGGGGTATCAGGCAAGAGGAGCCTCACACATTCACATATTATTGTGGATAAAGGATGCTCTAAATTTGGAAAAGATTCTGACAAAGCTGTGATGAAGTTCATAGAATCATATGTGAGGTGAAATCAGAAACAAAAGAAACAAAAGAACCATTTATGCAACAAGTATTAAGATTTCAAAGGCACAAGAGCTCAAAGCATTGGCGGAGATGATTCAGAAAGGGTCACTATTCCACAGAATGAAGGTTTGACTTTCGAAGACTAATCGTATCAAGAGGGAAAGTGAACAGCTATATGTCTACAATATTTACTAAACTTTTACACTCTGTTTGCGTCACAAAAGTGATGCAAATCGGCTCAAAGTCTTTTTTTTCCGAATTACTTTCCAGCGATAAACTTGTTTAGTGCTGGAAATAAAGTGAAAGTAACGCAAAGCAGTGTATGCACTGCTTTGCATTCCCTAGCGCCAAGGGAGCGTACCATGGGTTGAGCATAGGTGTTCCCATGCAGCCACCCAAGTTTTCTGGCGACAACCCAATTTACTAAATAAAGTAGACAGGGTTTAGCCAGTCTATGCATACTATTTTGTTCTGGAAGGCTACCCTTCCAGTACAAAACCTATGCTAGACTCATGGAGACACCCTTGCACCATTGTGCAAAGGTGTATCCATGGCGCTCAGCAGCTGATTTCAGCGCCAACACTAGGGAAAGGGGAGGAGAGTGTCATATTTCAGTAAATTTGACGCTTTCCTCTTCTCTCTTTTTCACGCGGCGCTGCATTTGTGGCAGCTGCACTGCGCTACTTGAAAAAGTGGTAAATCTGCCCCAAAGTATCTCTGAGATGAGGAGGTATTATCCAAAAAGACTGGCAAATAAACTTTACAGTTATGACATGCACATGTTGTCAAACTGTGTTACAGTGCATACGAAGTTTGCAACGTGAAAAGTGGGTACATTTTATACAGGACGTCCAAAACATTGTTTGCTTAACTCTAGGACCTTCTGCTGAACGCATATTTGGTTTGTAATCTATTGGTGAACTGAAATAATGGCAATTTTGGATCTGAAATTACAGACATTGGCAAAATAAACATAATGGATGCATACTACTCACAAAGAGGTTTATCACTAACACATGTCTGTTTATTTGAATTAGTACAATACTACTCATACCAGAGAGGAGTGTGACCTAGTGAAGACGCTGGACACTTTCCTGTTCAGGCTGCAGAAGGAGCCTGGTGAAACATTTCAAACCAAGCTAAATAAATCATTACAGCTTAACCAGTGACATAGCTTTAAAAATAGACATTTCACTACATGGCTTTGCTGCAGCTTTTCAGCCGTATAAAAAATGGTGTACCGGTTGGGGGAGCAAGAAACATGTACGGCAGCTTTTAAGGCAGCACAGAATCAGATTCAAAAGTTCTAACCCTGGGCGTAGTTCGCGTAGTCGCGCTTCGCGAAGCTACGCGAAGCTACGCGAAGATGTACTTGCACTACGCGAGCTACGCGTAGCTTCGCGAGCTTGCGTAGTTGCTTGGGGCACCCGTTCGCGATGGCTTTTTCTTGTTCGGGAGCGCGGTGAGCGTGTTCGGGGAGCTGTTTGCATTCTCGGGGGATAATATCTCGCGATCTTACCCATGCGGTAGCCAATGGGCGCGGCCATCTTGTTTTTCAATTGACCCGCCTGCTTGCGATGCCTTATTTACTGTTCCGGGTCGCGGATAGCGTGTTCGCGATGTGCATTGACGTATTCGGGAGCGCATTTTACTTATTCGCGATGAATAGTGCATGTTCGCGAGAAATATCGCGCAAACTTACCCACGCGGTCGCGACTGGGCGCTGCCATCTTGTTTTTCACTCTATGCTATGGTTCTGGGCCTACTTTTCTATCCTCCCTTTATCTTTGCAATCCTTTGTATTTAAAGCATTTTTTCTGACTTTTTTTTAGTTATCATCTATCTCTCTCTTTGCCTAAGTTTATATTTTGCATTTTATTTCTACTTTTACTGTGTTTTTTTTACTTTTATAAAGTTCTTTCTTTCTTCTTCCCCCTAACTTTTGTTTCCCCTTCTAACTTTTTTTCCGCCTCCCTCCCACCCCAGAACCATGGCCAAGGGCACAGCTAGTGCCAAGGGCAGGGGACCTGCAGCAGCAGCAGACAAGGGGCGCCTGCCTTGTGGCAGAATGCGTCCTTCAGGGGTGCAGGCCCGGCAACTGTTTGGGGAGGAGGAGGTGGCCGCTCTTGGTTTTTTCATCCAGCGCCACCTCCCCTTGACAGCAGGCGGCAGGCCCGGCTCCGGATACGCTACCCAGGAGCAGCACCGTCGGTGGGCGAAGGTGCGCCGGGCAGTGTTCCAGTGCTCTGGGGTCCAGCGCACCCATAATCAGCTAGCCCACCGGTGGTCCGACATCCTGGACCGGGAGCAGGACCTGTTGGACCTGCTAGGTGTCGAGGTTGTCGGGCTTGGTTAGTAACTTATTGTGTATAAAGTAAATTTGAAAAACAACAAGATTACTGCTGCGTGCTACGCGTTGCTGGTAAATTACGTTCCAAAAAGCGAAATCTTCTTTAATTTAAGGACCCAGGTGCTCGGTGGTACTCTTACTTGTTTGCAACTTAGTTTGCGCTAGCTTGTGCTGATTATGTAAGAGTTTATTTTAGAGAACTGAAGTTAGGTAATGCGATTTGCTAGAGAGACTCTAGTCCTTCCATTGTCCTACTGTGAAATAGTGGTGGATGGATATTAGATACTAGGTTTAGTTTGTTAGTATTAGTTAATAATTGTTTTATGCGGTCTGCGTGACGCCTCCTCTGTCACTGAGTGCCGCTTACCCCAGTCCTCCGTAGAACCTTTTGTACTTTCTTTATGTTATGTTATGTTATGTTAGGGGCATTTGTATTGCGCACAGCTGCCCCAGCTAAGGGGCGTCCTGGCGCATGACAAGATAAACTTAGCCGCACCTAACAGAACAGAGGCAATAACACAACAAACGGACCAGAAAGTAAGATGGTTAAAAAAGCACAGTCTTTACAGCTTTTCGGAATAAAAAGAGATCGTCCAAAAGGCGAATCTCCAGCGGGAGAGAATTCCACAAGATGTCTGCTTTCACCCAAAAAGATCGACCTCCCATACGACTCAACTTGAATCTCGGGACCACTGCCAACGCTTGGCCCAACGATCTCAGAGGGCGCGACGGTACATCAAACGACAAGAGGTTAGAAAGGATTCGAGGGGCTAAACCCTTCAAGATCTTAAATGCCAGACAGAGCACTTTGAAGTGAATTCTGGCTTTCACCGGGAGCCAGTGAAGAGATCGGAGAGTGCTGGACACAGAGCAGGATCTAGGCAGGCCCACTATGGCCCTAGCTGCTGCATTTTGGACCCGTTGGAGGCGGTAAATTTCCGCCAAGTTAGCCCCTACCAAGAGTGAACTGGCGTAATCTAATCGAGAAATTATGGTTGCCTGAACAACCAACTGCCTCGTAGAGGAGTCAAAAAACTTCAAGATAGATCTTAAGCCTCGAAGAACTCCAAAACAACAGGCCGCAGTTTTCTTGGAGTGCCCCACGAAACTGAGAGCGGGTTCCAGCCATACTCCCAGGTTTCTCAGTTCCGTGACCGGAGTTGGGACTGGCCCAAGCTCCGGTGGCCACCATCTATCTCCCCACAGGTCACGTCCCTTCCCGACAACCATAACCTCAGTTTTCTTTGCGTTGAGCTGGAGACAGTTGGCATTCATCCAGCTCGCCACCGCTCTCAGTCCACTCTGGAACCTAGGGGCATCGCACTCAGCGTCCCCGCTGATAGTGACCGCTAGCTGAGTGTCGTCAGCATACGAGACCATCGTCATGCCCCACTGTCTGACGACATCAGCCAGCGGCCTCACGTAAAGATTGAACAAAGTGGGACTCAGCGAGGATCCCTGAGGCACCCCCAGGCCCAGGGGATAGAAATTGGACTGATGAGGAGGTATGGCAACGCAGAAGGAACGGTCCTCAAGGAAGGAGCGGAACCACTGTAAGGCAACACCGCCAATGCCCAACTCCTCCAGGCGACGCAAAAGGATAGGATGTGAGACAGTATCAAAGGCGGCGCTTAGGTCTAATAATATTAGCGCCGCCGTCTGTCCCAAATCCACCAGCCCACGAAGTTGGTCAACCATAACCAGAAGAGCTGTCTCCGTACTATGCCCAGCACGAAATCCCTGCTGGGTGTCATCCAAGATGTTAGCACCGGTAATATAATCAGAGAAAGCCTGGTTGACATGGGCCTCCATAACTTTTGCCGGCCAGGGAAGTAAGGAAATAGGCCGGTAATTCTCCGGCCTCGAAGGATCCAATGAAGGCTTCTTCAAAATAGGAGAAACCACCGCCTGCTTCCATTTGACTGGAACCATGCCCGTCATCAGTGAAGTGTTAATGAAGGATCGTAAAAGAGGGCGTCCTACAAAGCAATGATCTCTAAAGACGACAGGTTTTAATGGGTCCAGAGGTGAGCCCGACTTAATTTTTAGGGTCACCCTGTCAAATTCCTCAGAGGAAAGCAAAGGAAGCGACTCCATTATAGGACGACCCAGTATCGTCACCAGAGGCCCCAAAGGTGGACTCAAATCAGAAAACGACCGGTAAATGGCTTGCACCTTCTCCAAAAAGAAGTATGCCAAAACCTCGCAATGTGAGGTGGAGGCCAATACCGGGGAAGAAGTTCTTTTGGCCAAAAGATCCTTAAGGGCCTTGAAAATTGATTTCGATGGATTAGGGCTGTTACGAAATTCTTCTGAGTAGAATGCAGCACGAGTTCTACAAATGGCTCGATGGTACGCCTTGACGGAGGACAGATACAGCGATTTCTTGGCCGCATCATAGTGTCTCCGCCACTCTCTCTCAGCCCGCCTACAAGTGTCCTTTAACACCCGCAGGGCGTTATCATACCAAGGGCTCGATTCTCTCAAACGAGACCTACTTTCCCTAATAGGGATCAAGAGATCGAGCGCCCCCGAAATCCACTTACAGAACCGGTCATAGCCCAGTTCCAAACCTTCAGAGGGTCCCAGTGGATGTGACGCCAAGACCTCATGGAGGTCCTCTAGTCTCAGTTTATTCCATAGTTTTTGAGAATAGGTCTCGAAGGGGGGATAACAGGAGTAGCAGGCAACGGAATTCGAATATCCACCAAAAAATGATCCGACCACCCCACAGGTGTTATGGAAGAGATGGTAGCTTCTAGGAGGTTAGTAAAAAAGGGGTCGAGTGTATGCACTCCCACATGAGTGGGTTGATCTACCTTTTGGGTCAGTTGGAGGGCCTCAAGGTCGGCTAAGAAATTATTGACAGCCGGCAAACTCCTGTTCTCAAAGTGGAGATTGAGGTCTCCCAGGATGGAAAAATTCGCACAACCCATAGATAGTGAACTGACGGCGTCAGGGAAAGCTTCCCTGAATGCCACATCACTGCCTGGGGGCCGGTAGACCACCATCCCCGAGATAGAAAACTGGGGACTAATCGAGATATTAAAAAAGGCACTCTCACATCCAACGATGTTTAGGACCCTCCAGCTGCAAGGTAGACTTGATTTAACCGCAAGGGCAATACCTCCTCCTCTAGATGACCGATTAAGGTTGAAAACTGAATATTCAGGGGGGAAAGCCAAGTTAATGATGGCAGTATCGTGTTCCTGCAGCCACGTTTCTGTGATCACAGCTATATCAGGAGACTCCTCCTGAATTAGGTCAAAAAAGGCTAGGTGATGTTGGACCAAAGACCTGACATTTAGGTTCAATAAATGAAAATACGACGTTGAACCATAGCCTCGTGAGGCTGAGGGGGGTGTCCCCTTACAGCTGCGGACAGGTGAACCGAGAGCCCATCTCATACAAGTACACTCACATGGGCCGCTAAGCGGATGTATCCGTGCTTGATCGCACATCGGAAGGGAATATCCGATATCTCGTAAGGCGATACTCGAATAGGTAATCATTCCAACGCTCATCACCCTGGTGCCCGAAACCCACACCTAGCGCCCTAGGCGTCCTCAGTGCGGACGGGCGCAGACGGGCAGGACTCAGGCATGACTCCGGCTAAGCGACGGCGTCCCACTGCGCGATCCCGCTGCGCGGGAAGAGCGACTTTAAGTAGGTGTCCCACGAGGTTTGTCCTGCCGCGTGACCGCTCGCAATGGCGCCCACCGGGTTAGAGCAACACCAACACCAACCCAATCAAAGATGGCGCCCGAAATCCAACTAGGGACCCACCCGTGACCCGGACCCGCCAAACGGCGGTGCTTGGAGTATTTTAAGTGCGGTGAGAGGGAAGGGAAACCGCTACCTAGACCCAAACTAAAATCAGGGGTAATGAAAATTAAATTAAAAACAAATACAAGAACAGGAGAGTTAAAACAGACAGCTGCGCAAGCGCGACTGACGGAATACCTTGTCTAAAGGCCAGAAAGGAAGGACCGCCTTAAGTAGGTGTCCCACGAGGTTTGTCATGCCGCGTGACCGCTCGCAATGGCGCCCGCCGGGTTAGAGCAACACCAACACCAACCCAATCAAAGATGGCGCCCGAAATCCAACTAGGGACCCACCCGTGACCCAGACCCGCCAAACGGCGGTGCTTGGAGTATTTTAAGTGCGGTGAGAGGCAAGGGAAACCGCTACCTAGACCCAAACTAAAATCAGGGGTAATGAAAATTAAATTAAAACAAATACAAGAACAGGAGAGTTAAAACAGACAGCTGCGCAAGCGCGACTGACGGAATACCTTGTCTAAAGGCCAGAAAGGAAGGACCGCCTTAAGTAGGTGTCCCACGAGGTTTGTCCTGCCGCGTGACCGCTCGCAATGGCGCCCGCCGGGTTAGAGCAACACCAACACCAACCCAATCAAAGATGGCGCCCGAAATCCAACTAGGGACCCACCCGTGACCCGGACCCGCCAAACGGCGGTGCTTGGAGTATTTTAAGTGCGGTGAGAGGGAAGGGAAACCGCTACCTAGACCCAAACTAAAATCAGGGGTAATGAAAATTAAATTAAAACAAATACAAGAACAGGAGAGTTAAAACAGACAGCTGCGTAAGCGCGACTGACGGAATACCTTGTCTAAAGGCCAGAAAGGAAGGACCGCCTTAAGTAGGTGTCCCACGAGGTTTGTCCTGCCGCGTGACCGCTCGCAATGGCGCCCGCCGGGTTAGAGCAACACCAACACCAACCCAATCAAAGATGGCGCCCGAAATCCAACTAGGGACCCACCCGTGACCCGGACCCGCCAAACGGCGGTGCTTGGAGTATTTTAAGTGCGGTGAGAGGGAAGGGAAACCGCTACCTAGACCCAAACTAAAATCAGGGGTAATGAAAATTAAATTAAAACAAATACAAGAACAGGAGAGTTAAAACAGACAGCTGCGCAAGCGCGACTGACGGAATACCTTGTCTAAAGGCCAGAAAGGAAGGACCGCCTTAAGTAGGTGTCCCACAAGGTTTGTCCTGCCGCGTGACCGCTCGCAATGGCGCCCGCCGGGTTAGAGCAACACCAACACCAACCCAATCAAAGATGGCGCCCGAAATCCAACTAGGGACCCACCCGTGACCCAGACCCGCCAAACGGCGGTGCTTGGAGTATTTTAAGTGCGGTGAGAGGCAAGGGAAACCGCTACCTAGACCCAAACTAAAATCAGGGGTAATGAAAATTAAATTAAAACAAATACAAGAACAGGAGAGTTAAAACAGACAGCTGCGCAAGCGCGACTGACGGAATACCTTGTCTAAAGGCCAGAAAGGAAGGACCGCCTTAAGTAGGTGTCCCACGAGGTTTGTCCTGCCGCGTGACCGCTCGCAATGGCGCCCGCCGGGTTAGAGCAACACCAACACCAACCCAATCAAAGATGGCGCCCGAAATCCAACTAGGGACCCACCCGTGACCCGGACCCGCCAAACGGCGGTGCTTGGAGTATTTTAAGTGCGGTGAGAGGGAAGGGAAACCGCTACCTAGACCCAAACTAAAATCAGGGGTAATGAAAATTAAATTAAAACAAATACAAGAACAGGAGAGTTAAAACAGACAGCTGCGCAAGCGCGACTGACGGAATACCTTGTCTAAAGGCCAGAAAGGAAGGACCGCCTTAAGTAGGTGTCCCACGAGGTTTGTCCTGCCGCGTGACCGCTCGCAATGGCGCCCGCCGGGTTAGAGCAACACCAACACCAACCCAATCAAAGATGGCGCCCGAAATCCAACTAGGGACCCACCCGTGACCCGGACCCGCCAAACGGCGGTGCTTGGAGTATTTTAAGTGCGGTGAGAGGGAAGGGAAACCGCTACCTAGACCCAAACTAAAATCAGGGGTAATGAAAATTAAATTAAAACAAATACAAGAACAGGAGAGTTAAAACAGACAGCTGCGCAAGCGCGACTGACGGAATACCTTGTCTAAAGGCCAGAAAGGAAGGACCGCCTTAAGTAGGTGTCCCACGAGGTTTGTCCTGCCGCGTGACCGCTCGCAATGGCGCCCGCCGGGTTAGAGCAACACCAACACCAACCCAATCAAAGATGGCGCCCGAAATCCAACTAGGGACCCACCCGTGACCCGGACCCGCCAAACGGCGGTGCTTGGAGTATTTTAAGTGCGGTGAGAGGGAATGGAAACCGCTACCTAGACCCAAACTAAAATCAGGGGTAATGAAAATTAAATTAAAACAAATACAAGAACAGGAGAGTTAAAACAGACAGCTGCGCAAGCGCGACTGACGGAATACCTTGTCAGTGAGTGGAAGGCTTAGCATGGTCAGTCAGTCGCAGAACTAGATCAGAATCATGCAACCAACCCACAATTTGTTGTATGTATGTATGCACAAATGTATGCATGTGTCCTCCAACTCATCTATGCATTTGATGGCAGAAAAAAATGAAGTGCAGACTTAGCGAACAATTGGCCCGTCTGGAATAGGTGGTGTAGGTCAGGTGGTACTTACTAGGCTTCGTTAGTATTTGTAATCAGAATGATTATGGAAAACTGGAGTGTTCATAAATAAGTAGACGATCCGTGAATGCAGGAAGAAGCCAGAAGTCGATCCAGCTGATTAGATAGGTCAATTTTATTGCAATTGTTGTTTCCTAAAATGTTGTTTGACTTATTTTTCCAAATGATTTATTATTATTTGTTTCACAGCACTCCTTAATGTTTGTCTCTTTCTTTATTATATTTTACATGATCATCAGCACCACCCAGGGGCAAGAAGATGGGGTCGGAGTCGGCGGGGGGAACCACAGGACCGCTCCTCTACCGAGGCTCCTGCTGCTGGCCCCAGTAAGTCCTCCAGTGGTTATATTGACATTTATATTTCCCTAAATTTTACTGCATCTTTTTTTTCCGAACTATAAAATATGGTTTCACTTTCTAATTCTATGTTTTACAAAAGCTTACTTCTTTGACCTTGACAATCTGTTTCCAAATTCTGTTTATCCCTGCCTCTAACTAAGTTGCTTCTAACTGCCTCTGCTATGACTCTCTGTACTACTACTACTACTATTACTATTATTACTCTGTCTGTAGCGAAGCTTGCACAGTTGCCCACTCTTTATTGAAGGTTTTCTTTGGAATAATAAAACTCTGATTGACCAATAGCTCTAGCCACTGTGTCCTGTCCTTTGGGTTGTCCTCTTCTAGTCTTCTCAATGTTGAGGCTTTGACAATTACCACAAACAAAATAGCCAACCAGATATTTGACTAGTATTTTGGATCGGATAGTACATGATACTACTATTGTTGTAGTGATTCTGCAGAGCCACATACAGAACTATGCACAACAAAATAGGATGTTGGTGATGGGAGGTTGGACCTTACTGATCACACCTCAGTCCGAGGAACCCACGATCCCCTGACCGACTAGCTATAGTGTCTCAGATTAGGGTCCCACTCCCGACCCCCCCCACGAAGAAGATACACAATGTTGATGATGACTGAGACAGACAACCCAGAACATAATAACACCATTTTGCTCACTCACTTGTGTAAGTCCACCCCACCACACCAAATACCACAGAGTCTATGTGTAAGTTCAAAAGGTTTATTTGAAACAAGTAACAAACTCTGTACATCGTTAATATGAAATTTAATTTACTACAGCCATAGTCAATAAGCCAGCAAAAAGCCTAAGATTAAAACACTAAACATTTACAAGTGCATGACAACAAGAACAAGAGACAAGATCTTTTGAATTCTGGAAGACCCCTCACCGTAGAACGTAGAAATACTGGTTACATCATCTTGCATCATAATAAGCTCTGTAAATCTCTGGTTTGTAGAAGGGAATCTTCCGCCTATTATATGAGAAAAATGCTGCGCGTTAGCCGTTAGATAGTATACTGGTGAATGCAAGCATTTTGCAGTCATGGCAAAAAGTGTAACATGTATGTGATGGCTAAGCAATATGGACTAAACAAACTCAATAAGTGGGTTGTTTGTCGACCTCTTCACTTGTACGCAACAGTCAAGTGGCCTCAAAGGAGTCTACTGCACGTCAATAAGCTGGCAGGTATAATTAAATATGCGCCAAAAGAGTAGTAGTCGACATGATGAATCTAAAAGGGTTACACATGGCTCAGGCTAACTTTCAAAGGAGTAAAGTAGGACTAGATGACCCTAGGAACCTTATCACTACTAGTGTCTGTCTACTGACTGTACTTACTGTCTAGTGCTGATGTATGTTGGATTAACTTTTTTTTCAATGTTCCAAGTGAACACTAATAAAATAGGGGGAGGTTTCCAGGCATCTAAAATTTTGTGATATTTTTTTCTAGGCACCCTACCATCCACCAGTGCCGGCGGGGCCAGCGGCGATGCGGCCAATCCGGAGGGGGCAGGAGAACTGGCGGCACCTGCAGGAGAGACAGGGGGGAGCTAGTAGCAGTGGCCGGCGGCGGTAAGTTATATTCATTACTTCTTGACATTACTACTAGATGGAAGTGTGTTCACTATTTCACTGTACTGTGCGACTTATTAAGTTGTAGTGAACATTATACAACGGTTGAAGAAGACACCCTTTACTTAGCATTAGCAGCGTGAGTTGAGTAACCAATGGCCTCTTCTATTTGACTCCAAAATCAGCTGTGAAGGTTTTATGGCGAAGACAAACTCAGATCAGATGACCTTGATGGATGTGTTGAACAAAGAGGGAAAGAACTAAGGGTGGAAGGACGGGAGAGATAAATAATATGACTGACTGGCAGAGAAGGATATGTTGTTGGAAGCATGCATAGGTGGCTGATAGTAATCAGATCAGATGCATGGGTTGTTGAAGGATGGGTGGAAGGTGAAAGAGAATGCCTGCCTGGGTGGGCGACACAGTATGGGTGGTTAGTGCTAGATAGCAAGAATCAGCGGTGTTTGGTTCAAATTCAAACTCAAAGCCAAGGCAAGCAAGGAAGGAGCGGAAGTATAGATGGTTGTTGGTGAAACCAACTAAGTATGAGATATATAAAAAAGAAGGATAAACGTTTACTTTAATGGATGTATGCCTGGATGTACTATCATCAATAGACAGTATAGGTGGAAAGTGTCACTGGAGATTCTTACTTTGAAGAAAATGTAAAAGAAACTGCACCACAGTAGCAAAGCGTAGGGGAATATAGGTAGTATTATCAGAATTCAGTAGACTTGCAGTAGTTTGCAAGCATGTCATATATATATGTATATATATATATATATATATATATATATATATATATATATATACCAAAACGAGGCACCAGACTTGGAGGCCACACACGTTGTGTAATACTTTATTCCTGCAGGCAGCCCTGCTTGACATCGGCAGACCCACAGAAATTAATTTGCCAGAGTTTAAAGTCCTAACGCGTTTCAGGCATCCTCGCCCTTGGTCACAGGTGATCTGGCTGAAGTGCAACACAAAGCATACCGCAACTCAAAGTCACAGGTTTGTAGTCTCGCCCGCTGGGCGTGTCTGCGCATTGCATCCTGGGACTTGGAGTTCTTATACGAATTAAGTTTTCCATCAGTAGCAGTTGTCAGTTACACATTGCAATATTTTAACCACAGTGGGTTTCTGTGAGGCTGTGGGTATATCAGGACTGTTCTCACCCTGTTGCAGAAACCACATCGCTCCTTGTTGCGCTGTTCAGTGACGACGCTGGACACCACTTCTTTCGTGGGGGGGCCTTCCGCGACCCTGGGTCGGCCGCAATTTAATTCCAAAACGAGGCACCAGACTTGGAGGCCACACACGTTGTGTAATACTTTATTCCTGCAGGCAGCCCTGCTTGACATCGGCAGACGCACAGAAATTAATTTGCCAGAGTTTAAAGTCCTAACGCGTTTCAGGCATCCTCGCCCTTGGTCACAGGTGATCTGGCTGAAGTGCAACACAAAGCATACCGCAACTCAAAGTCACAGGTTTGTAGTCTCGCCCGCTGGGCGTGTCTGCGCATTGCATCCTGGGACTTGGAGTTCTTATACGAAGTAAGTTTTCCATCAGTAGCGGTTGTCAGTTACACATTGCAATATTTTAACCACAGTGGGTTTCTGTGAGGCTGCGGGTATATCAGGACTGTTCTCAACCTGTTGCAGAAACCACATCGCTCCTTGTTGCGCTGTTCAGTGACGACGCTGGACACCACTTCTTTCGTGGGGGGGCCTTCCGCGACCCTGGGTCGGCCGCAATTTAATTCCAAAACGAGGCACCAGACTTGGAGGCCACACACGTTGTGTAATACTTTATTCCTGCAGGCAGCCCTGCTTGACATCGGCAGACGCACAGAAATTAATTTGCCAGAGTTTAAAGTCCTAACGCGTTTCAGGCATCCTCGCCTTGGTCACAGGTGTTGTGTCCAAATAATTATTCCAAGGGCCACACTTACCACTGGCCCGCAATGTTAAATAAAATAAGGAGCAGTTGGCAACGTGGAAGGTTCAAACGTTTATTAGCCACGACAGAACTCTATATAGAGGAGCCTCGTCGATCCTCACCCATCAGGTGCGCCGAGGAAGACTGCTGGCTCCTTGACAGTAACACACTTTTATACATTATCAGTACAGCATACAAAACCTTATATGTGGAAAAGTAGCAGTTAGTCCTGGCGCTCCTAATGAGCTCATGCCTATATCTAGTTTCGGTTACACATACAAAGGGTTACTATCTTTACAGAGAAGGTCGAAAGGGTGACTCCCTTCTCGTCCCAGGTCTAGAGGAATTTGCTTGATACTCCCTTTTAGCAGATGTGACCTTGCTTCTCAGCAACTCAGCCTGTCTCCTAATAAATGTATGAAAAGGGGGAGCAGATGGTGTGCGGAAGAGACCATGTGATTCCCAAGCGAAAGAGCCGCAATCCAAGATGGAGGCGATTCGGTTCTCGCCCCTTTTTGTCGTGCTAAACATAACGGGGATTTCGAACCTTTGAATACACCATAACTAATCATACTATCATTAGATATACTGCGCTAATCATACCATAGTGACTTGAATACCTCAGAACGGCCCTTTTAGCGCAGCATAGCTAATAACGGGGTCAGTCTTCAAAAATACCCTCATCGATCTGCATTAAGTCATGCATCTCCTTCTGAGCCCGCTGGGTATCTATCCTGGTTTGGACGGGCTTGGGCCTAGGGATGGATCGGCGAACCTGAGTAGCGCAATATGCACAGCAAGCAGGCCCGCACTGTAGACAAAGGCAGCAGGTGAAAATGAACCCTACTACTCCCAAAAGAATCATGAATAACTTCCATCCCCAGGTGGTCACCAAATCCCAAAACCACCCGGACAAGGACCAAGTACCAGTCTCGGTGTGAATTTCAGAAGCTAGCCGATGCAGTTTCTGGATGGCTAAATGGACAGAAGGGGCGGAGTCAGGTATATATACACAACAGGAACTGCCGATGACTCTACAAGCTCCTCCGCGATCAGCCAGGATAACATCTAAAACAAGACGATTTTGAAGGGTCACAAGCCGGGTCGCCTGGAGCTCCACCGTGATATTAGTTAATATTCCTGCAGTAGTATTAACCACCCCCTCCACCACTCTAGATAGCCTCCTAATTTCTTTACTAGTGAGATGGGTCCCCATATGGGCAACACCCCTTTTATGATATCGACGAAGTGTTGGGCTGGAGTGTCAGTCTGGTCAGTGGCATCATTACTGGCGGCTTCAGCTCTCTCAGACTTCGCCGATTTAAGGAATGGGACTTATGATAATCAGAAGGGGCTATGTAAACCGGTGGGTAAAGGAAAGATAAGTAACACCTACCTGCCCATCCTCTGGGTAGCCAAGTGTATGCGTTTTCACCGCACACAAAATAAACATTGGGAGGGGTGAGTGTTGGGGGACTGCTGAACGTCTGCAGTCTATAAGTGTAATTACATCTACTATAACCTACAAATAAATGTCCAGTACCCTGCACGCAGAAGGAGGAGGATGTGTTCAGCACCGGGACCGGAATGATTTTCTCATCTTAGACATTTCGCTCCTGGAAATATTTGAAATACTCAGTAAAGTTAAAAGTCATGAAATCCAATACTTCATCCCTCAACCAGGTATCATTTTCATGATCAGTGTACACGTTCATGCAGGCGGTAGGATCAAGGGTACCATCCGTTCCCTCAGCATTAGGAGTAAAACCTTGGTGTTTCTCTATATAGGCTAGAATCAAGGCATAATCCTTCTCTGAGAATCGACGTTCATCTATAGTGTAGTGTTCGTACAGCATGGATAACATTTTGAACCAGGCTTCGCAACTACCTAAATAAGATAAGGGCATTGATATAAACAGATCTTGCTTATGCATCACTGACGGGAGGAGACCACAGACCCAACAATCAGTAACATTTGTGGAACTATGAGTCTGGTGCAGCATCTCAATGAAGGCATTATGTACATATGTCTGTCGGTGCCTTTCCTTATGAGGGGCAAAGGTCTGGAAATGATGTTCCTTAGGAGCAGGGGTAGACACTATCAAGGGGTGTACAGGATGGCGGAACTCTAGATATATAAACAAACCTAAGCATAGTAAAATTATACAATCAATATAGAAATGAAAACAATTTTAACACGCAAACTCCATGAGGAGAACATTGGCAAATGCGGGGGAATGGTACGGGGTACTATGGGACGCCCTTCTTCAGGGACAAAACGAGCAAAAGGGTACATTTTCTCACTAAAAGTCCAATATAATCTCGGGAAAAGGGGTCTACAAGCAGTCCGACCTGCCGGAGGGTGCTTCTTTCCTGTGTCCGTATAGAGCCTCACAGGCAGACTCCTATTGTTCAGAGAAACCAAAAGGTAAAAAGATAAAAACTTCTCGCGTTGGGGTCACACTTGACGCAACCCGTGTCGAAAAGAAACTCCACCTGGGCCCCCACCAACTGATCAATGTCTCTATCTTCGTTCTGAACAGAGCTTTACTTAAAGTTCCATGCTCTCAACGAGTTCAGTCCACTGTTCCAACAATCCTCAGGTCTCTGCTGGGGCCTCCAACTTCACTCGCCGAGGCTAGACCTGGGATTCTCTATTTCCGGGGCCGCAGGTGATATCGATCCCGACCAGGGGTTTCAGGATTAACAAACAAAGTGGGCACAGTGGGGTCAGACGAGGAGCTGGGCTCCCGACCAGATGCTTCGCTTTGGGCAATTGGGTGGCCACAAAGAGGGGTTTCCAAGCTCACAGCACTCTCCCCTCGCCCGTCAACCTCTCTGCGGGTGTCCAGGGAAAGTGACTCTTCAGTGCTGGGTTCACCCTGAGTTGGCAGGCCTTCCTCCTGGTCAAGCTGCTCCCTTGGCAATGGGAGGGGAACTCGCTTAAGATGGGAGATATGGATCCAGTGCTGCTTCCCCTCGACTTTCACCGCCGTTCGCGTAGCCAGGAGCACCTGGTACGGCCGGGACCAGCGTGGATCCAAACTCGACTTTCGTTGGTAGTTTCGGACCAAGACCCACTGTCCAGGTTCTACGCTGTGTCCAGGACCCTCCGGCAGGGGCTGCAGTACGGCAGATATCTGTTGATGAATGAAATGAAGATCTTTAGTCAAAGCATACAAATAGTCAGTCAACAGAGGATGGTCTATGTCCCTGAAAGATTTGGGCCGGGGTACTCCCCACACGTTGGCAGGTCTGCCAAAAATTACTTCATAAGGGGAGATACCGCTCCGTGAATGGGGAGTAGTTCTCACAGACAACAGGGCCAGGGGCAGGAGATCAGGCCATTTTAATCCTGTCGTGTCCTGAAGTTTAGCCAGTTTCAACTTCAGAATCCCATTATATTTCTCAACCAGGCCCGCTGACTGAGGATGTCGGGCTGCGTGAAACTTCTGCTGGATGGACAGACCTTTGCATACATACTTAACTAAGTTAGAATTAAAATGTGTCCCATTGTCACTCCAAATCACCCGTGGCAACCCATATCGAGGGAAAAACTCCTTTACCAGAGCTTTCGCAGTTGCCAGGGCAGTATTTTCTTTTGTGGGATACGCCTCCACCCATTTACTAAAAGTACAAATCACCACTAGCACGTATTTCAGATTGTTAACTCGCTCTAGCTGTATGTAATCCATTTGGAGTACTTCAAAAGGCAGAGTGGGTGGCGCAAAACTACCCGCCAGGACGGGAATACTAACCCCAGGATTATGCTGGAGACAAATTATGCAATGCTGGACCAAGTTCCTAGCTGTCTTATGGATATTAACATTATACCAGACAGGATCCAATGTTGCACAGATGCCCTGAACTCCCACATGCGAAGGTCCGTGTGCCATGGTTACTACCGCATTTACAAATGCGTTTGGCAGCAACCATCTACACCTCTCTGACAAGTCAGTCCAACATCCATTCTCATCAAGCCTCCCCACCTGTTCTTGCCAGTATGTCAGCTCTTCCGGGGTCACTTCCTTTTGTAGCTCTTTCACACTATCTATGGTGTTGTTAAAAACCCCTGCTTCTATCATTCTTGTTACTACAAACATGGAAGTGGTGTCAGACTGGGCCGTTTCCTTGGCGATTCGATCCGCAAAGAAATTTCCCATCCCCACATCATCAATTATAACCTTGTGTGCACTGCATTTGACTATGGCCAAGGTCTTGGGCAATGTTAATGCGGCTAGTAATCGTTCAACTAATGGTCCATTCTTTATTTTCTCACCATGGGATGTCAAGAATCCTCTTTCCGCCCATAACCTCCCGAAGCTATGTGCTACACCGAATGCGTACTGGCTGTCGGTGTAGACATTTAGCCTTAAGCCTTTCCCCAACTCGCAGGCCCTGAATAATGCAACCAATTCGGCCGCCTGGGCCGACCGGTATGGTATCTTTGCTGCCTCAACTACCGTTTGCAGGGTAGTGATCGCATAAGCCGCAGCTGTCGTACCATCCGGTAATCTGAAACATGACCCATCAACGTACAATTCTCCTTGGGCATCAGATAGTGGGGTGTCAGTTAGATCTATCCGGCCCTTGGTTTCTTCTTCAGTTCGAAAGATACAATCATGTATGTCTTGTCCACCGTCTCCCAAAGGGAGGGGTAACAACGTGGCAGGGTTCAAATTAACACATCTTTTGATCGTTATATGAGGTGCAAGCAGGGTCAATTCGTACCCTGTAAGACGCGCACTAGTTAAGTGCTGCGTCTGTGTCCTGTTTAATAATACGTCCACAGCATGAGGCACCATTACTGTCAGATCCGTATTCAGGACTAGCCCTTCCGATTGTCTGATTGCTATGGCCACTGCCGCTGCAGCCCTCAGACAACTGGGAAGTGCTCTGGCGACATTGTCCAAAACCGCCGAGAAATATGCACAAGGCCTTTGCTTACCACCAAAGTCCTGTGTCAACACTGAAAGAGAACAACCGTCCACCTCATGCACGTAGAGCACAAAAGGCTTCCGGTAGTCAGGGGTGCCAAGCACAGGAGCAGAGCAAAGAGCAGTTTTCAGAGCGGAAAAGGCAGTCTGGCATTCATCAGTCCAAGGTAAAGGTTCATGCACATCCTTCGTAGTTAGATACAGGAAAGGTTTAGTCAAGAGAGAATAGTTAGCAATCCATTGGCGACAGTAGGAGGTTATACCAGGCAAAGCGCGGACATCACGTTGCGTGCGAGGAACAGGCATGTTAGTTATGGTTGCGATGCGCTCAGAAGTCAACCGTCTTCCCTCCTTCGACAGGAGATGACCGAGATAGGTCACCTCCGGTCGACAATATTGAAATTTAGAGAGCGACACCTTGTTACCGTGAGTAGCCAAATGCTGTAGCAGGGTAACCGTGGCATCGCGGCAACCATGTTCTGTATAAGAGGCCACAAGGAGGTCGTCGACATACTGCAATAGGACATTACCTGGCGGCAATTGTAAAGAATCCAATACTCTCTTTAGAGCTTGGCTGTAGATACTAGGACTTTCGGTATACCCCTGGGGGGCGCGACAGAACCTAAAGCTGCGGCCCCCCAATGAGAAACCAAACAAATGTCTACTATCTGGATGAATGGGAATACTAAAGAAAGCATTCTTCAAATCAATCACCGAGAAAAAGGTCGCAGTGGGAGGAATCATGGTCAAAATGGAATTAATATCTGGTACCACAGGATATTGGGGCACCACAATCTTGTTAATCTCTCGCAAATCAATCACAAATCGATAGGTATCAGCATAATCAGAGGACTGGGGTACGGGGGCTCGTTTAAGAATCGGAAGAATAGGGCTGTTGCAGATATTGGAAGTCGTTTCCTCCACCACCCCTGTTCTAATCAAATCAGAAATAATGGCCAGTAAAGCGCGTTCTCCCTCGGGGGCTATTTTGTACTGTGGGATCCTCGGCAATTTGGCATTCTGTTTCAAAGTGATGGGGAATTTGTAGGAACCCTACGTCAGTGTCCCCCAGGGCCCAAAGATCCCTCGGGAGATTTGCAAGCTCAGGGGGTAGGGAGTCCGTTTTTGAAAAACATTGAATGGAGGGGATAGAGGTATTCCTAATGGTCAGGTAATCTCCATCGGGGGAGCAAAAGATGCGGGCATGCAGTCTTTTTAATATATCCATACCCAGGAGATTTTCCCCACACTGGGAGGTGAGGAGGAAAGGCGATTCTATCGTTACCGGTCCCAGAGTAAGGGAAAGTGGCTTAGAAATGGGGCTCACCACCGGAGTTCCAGAGAACCCCACGGACACATTAGTCTGGCCAGACAGAGCGGCCCCCGGGACCAGGGCACGTGAAACAGAACTGTTCATAGCCCCTGTGTCAACCAAAAACTTACCTGATGCATCCAGTAATTGTGCATGGACATAAGGTCCAGCTTGATCTATCGGGATTGACACATGCCCCTTACTCTGCCCTTGGCTGTCCTATGCTTGAGAATATCCGGAGCCTTCGTCCGTCATACGTCCTTCATGGTAGTACTGTTTACCTTGACTTTGGTCGAAATAATTCTGACTATTCTCACCTCGGGCTGATTGTTCTTGTCTCGTGTATCCACCTCGGTGCCCACTCATTCTTCCTTGTCCACGACCCCTTGAAGCATTATTCTGCTCATACAACAACGGGCACTGGGCTCTCCAATGCCCCTCCTCCTTACAGAAAGCACATTGATTTATGCCTAGATCCGTTTGCCCAGCCGTTTGCGTGGGTCCCGCCCCTCTTGGAACGAAATTCTGCAACCCTCTTCCTCTTCCTCTACCCCTCTCTACTTGCTGCAGTAACACTCGTGTTTTCAAATCTTTCGACTTCTTTTCTGTCTTATCCTTGCTCTCATTTTCCCGATGCTCATAATACTGGGCCATGCTTAGTATTGTGGAAGGCGTGGTGGTCGTCCAGGTACTCTCAGCTGCCTGTAACCGGGCCGATACCTCAGGTAGCAGATTTGTTATGAATCTATTAACAAATAAACGCACACCCCCCTCCGTGGCCAGGTCCTGTCCGCTGAAATCAATGAATACTCCCTCAAACCTCGTGAAAAAATCGGATACACTCTCATCCTTCTTTTGCTTACAAGCCGTCAGATTATCCCAATCTACTTTCCTGGGTGGGATCAATGAATGCATATAGGTTATTATTTTTTCAGGCAAGGTCAGTATCTCAGGTCGAGGCTTGTTCCCCGGTTTACGATCTCTATCCCAGTTTCTCAGTTGGTCCCATGTCCCACCAAATTCCGTAACATGGTCCTGGTCATGTACCTGGCGCCAAATGTCCACCGGTACTAATAAGGCAAAGAATAATTCAATATCCGCCAACGTCATTACTGCTGACGAGGCGGCCTCGGTCAGTTCCTTGTAATATGCAGTGGGGTTTTTTCTAGGATCTGGCAACTGGCTTTTTAGGGATAATACCTCACTCCACTTCCAGGGGGTATAGACCCATTGTTCCTGGAACCGAGCGTCTATTCTCGGGCGGGTAACGACACCTTGGGCATCCACCACCTCAGTAACTTCCGGATGGAAGATAGGGTGCACTTCTCGCATAGGGAACTGGGAGAATCCGGCGGGAATGGCAGACTGCAAACGAGTTCTATAAGAAACCAAAGTCTGCACCTTCCCATACACTTCTTCCGGCGTCAATTGAGATTTGTGAATCTGATCAAGGATATCATACAATATAGCCGGAGCTCTCCCTCCCTGGTGTACCTGTTCCCATACAGAAATAAGACGGTTGGCCATATGTTCCAGGGCATGCTGTTGCATCACCGGTTCGTAGTCTCTCATGGTACTCCAAATATCAGAAAGAGTATAAATAGGATGCCGCATCCACTGGGACGCTTGTGTGGCAATAGTTTCCCTTTCTTCCGTCCCCAAGGCAGAACAAGTGAACAACCTCCTACCCTCCGTTAGACTGGCCGGATGTATTAGAGTAGTCACAGCTGTTACCGGCGTTGTACTGGCGGAGGAGGAGGGCAGAACAGAAGGGGAAGACATTGACCCCGGCAACAGCTGAGGGGTCCCGGCTGCAGCTGCCGTCAATAAATTAGGCAGCATGGCCATAACTTCAGACACAGATGTCGGCAACCGGGAGAGGTTCGGCAGGGAGGGAGGGGTAGGAGTGGCCGGGGGAGCCGACGCCGAGGCCCCCAGAGACATATTTGGGACCCGGGCCGAGGCCCCTGACACCTCCGGATATATCCTCTGCGGTACATAAGGGGGCGGTGGCCTGGTGTCCAATAAATCCTCTATTTCATCTTCCGCATTCGGGCGGGTCACATAGCTCTTATCAACCTTCAATCTAAATTCGCGATTCATGCAATCCAATCCCTTTTCTACTCTGTCTCGGTCATAGGCCATAGCTTTCTGAGTAATATTCTGTCCTGCCTTGGCTCTAGCTACTTTCTCTTCCCTTATTCGCCGTTGTTTGGCCTCCTTCTGCCATGCAATTAGAGCATCGAACATGGCCTGCCTACTTCGCCTAGAAAACAGTTGTTCCTGTAGGAACGCAATTTTCTTCTCATCAAACGAACCCGTCTTGGGCCATCGTAACTCCTCATTTCCCTTAGTATACTTATGCCACAGAGTGCAGAACAATAAGGGAGAGATCCCATGTTTGACATACATAAAATGGCTAGGACTGCCCTCCGGCGGGGCGGGTTGGCTCTCAGCTAATCTGGAGTCACTTGTTCGACAGTAGCAGCCTAAACAATTTAGTTTACTAAAACAGGACATTTTGGTTAGTTTTCAGACATGTACACACAAACAACAATCAACACGAATCATACTCAATATACGATCGGTATCAGAGAACCAAGCCCGTCGACTCTGGTTCACAGTTCAGACACCAAACTGCACGCGGGATTCCGGCCACCCTTCTGGCTCACCACTTAGACCAGCCCCAACGAGGACTAGCCCCGTCAGGAGTATGCCTTGTGGCTACCCAGTCTAGGTCGCAGGTTCTTCCACGTGCAATCCGTCTATATTCCTCCGGCACGTTGTTTTAGTCAAATCAATCAAAAGGTACGTACTTCAAATCAAACCACTGTAATGCTAAACCGATCAAGCAAGGCACCACTCTCCGGTGCGCGCCTTCAAATCAATGCACCGCTGTCCAGCGCGAGCTTCAAACAAATGCAGCCAGTGTTCAAATCAAAAATGCATCGTTCTCAACGAATGCTCTCAAATCAATCAAATAGCACACCGTCTCCAACGCGTGCTTCAACAAAATAATGCACCGTTTACAACGCGTGCGTCAAATCAAATCAATCTATACTCACCGGGTGCACCCAGATACGAATGTTCATTCTCCGCTGCCAACTTCTCCCGACCAAATCAGTCCATTTTCTGGGTTAAGCCCGTAGGACCCCGGTGAAGGGTGACTAGCAGCAGGGGACGTACCGAAAAGTCGCGCAGGGTGGGAGAAATCCTCATGCTCCTCTCCCGCCAACCGGTCAGTACGCCCCCAATCCCACCACCCGAATACGGGGGGGGAAGACCCTGTCACGGGGTCCCTTCGTGGTCGCCAACTGTTGTGTCCAAATAATTATTCCAAGGGCCACACTTACCACTGGCCCGCAATGTTAAATAAAATAAGGAGCAGTTGGCAACGTGGAAGGTTCAAACGTTTATTAGCCACGACAGAACTCTATATAGAGGAGCCTCGTCGATCCTCACCCATCAGGTGCGCCGAGGAAGACTGCTGGCTCTTTGACAGTAACACACTTTTATACATTATCAGTACAGCATACAAAACCTTATATGTGGAAAAGTACCAGTTAGTCCTGGCGCTCCTAATGAGCTCATGCCTATATCTAGTTTCGGTTACACATACGAAGGGTTACTATCTTTACAGAGAAGGTCGAAAGGGTGACTCCCTTCTCGTCCCAGGTCTAGAGGAATTTGCTTGATACTCCCTTTTAGCAGATGTGACCTTGCTTCTCAGCAACTCAGCCTGTCTCCTAATAAATGTATGAAAAGGGGGAGCAGATGGTGTGCGGAAGAGACCATGTGATTCCCAAGCGAAAGAGCCGCAATCCAAGATGGAGGCGGTTCGGTTCTCGGCCCTTTTTGTCGTGCTAAACATAACGGGGATTTCGAACCTTTGAATACACCATAACTAATCATACTATCATTAGATATACTGCGCTAATCATACCATAGTGACTTGAATACCTCACAGGTGATCTGGCTGAAGTGCAACACAAAGCATACCGCAACTCAAAGTCACAGGTTTGTAGTCTCGCCCGCTGGGCGTGTCTGCGCATTGTATCCTGGGACTTGGAGTTCTTATACGAAGTAAGTTTTCCATCAGTAGCGGTTGTCAGTTACACATTGCAATATTTTAACCACAGTGGGTTTCTGTGAGGCTGCGGGTATATCAGGACTGTTCTCACCCTGTTGCAGATAAATAATATGACTGACTGGCAGAGAAGGATATGTTGTTGGAAGCATGCATAGGTGGCTGATAGTAATCAGATCAGATGCATGGGTTGTTGAAGGATGGGTGGAAGGTGAAAGAGAATGCCTGCCTGGGTGGGCGACACAGTATGGGTGGTTAGTGCTAGATAGCAAGAATCAGCGGTGTTTGGTTCAAATTCAAACTCAAAGCCAAGGCAAGCAAGGAAGGAGCGGAAGTATAGATGGTTGTTGGTGAAACCAACTAAGTATGAGATATATAAAAAAGAAGGATAAACGTTTTCTTTAATGGATGTATGCCTGGATGTACTATCATCAATAGACAGTATAGGTGGAAAGTGTCACTGGAGATTCTTACTTTGAAGAAAATGTAAAAGAGACTGCACCACAGTAGCAAAGCGTAGGGGAATATAGGTAGTATTATCAGAATACAGTAGACTTGCAGTAGTTTGCAAGCATGCTATATATATATATATATGTATATATATATATATATATACATATATATATATATATATATATATATATATATATATATATATATATATATATATATATATATTATCAAGCGGAAGCCCCTTCCTCCCACTCTGGGGACCACTCCCTACCTATTAATGTATTTTCGATTGGGTCAGCCAGCCTGCAAAGGGTGGCCTATCTGTTGTTTATGGTTACACAATCAATGAAAGCAAAGTACCCTCTGCAGTAGCGGTTAGTGGTGGGAGTGCTGGCGGGCGGTGACATGGGGAGGGGCAGGGTGGGTGGCACTGGCGAGTAAACTGTGTATTACGGCCAAATACAGGTAACCAACATAAAAATAAATACAATTATTTTCATTGTGCGCACTGCACTGCCGAATGCGATGCAGTGCGTGCAACAATTTTTTTTTTTTAATGTATTGTTTAATTACCTGTGATTGTCCTTAATCCATAGTTTACTATCCCCACCCTGCACCTTCCCACGTCACCGCCCGGCAGCACTCCCACCACCGACCGCTACTGACCTGATGTCGTATTACCATCTATAATATGAATATAAGCAATGATCATTGGATCAGATAAATAATCAGCCTTTTTGTAGTACCCAAGGCAGGGTGTAAGTGAAATTGTTCATTTACCCACATGTAACAGACAGAGTATGGCCAGTGCCACCGGCCGTAAGGCGTCATACAAAAATATGAGCTTCCCCACCTGCAGACAGTAGTAGTAAATAAAACTAACGTGAGTCTGCATCATGTGGCTCATATCTGTTTCTCTTGGGTGCAAGCTTAGCTGACTGAGCTGGCATGGCGGCTACAACAAGGTTATGTAATTGCGCTAAACTACAGATAAGAACAACACGACTGGTGTACCGGAGTACATAGTACGATTATAATGTCGGAAACTCCCACAAATGTTAGAGTCCAAGGAAGTAGGAGTAGAGATACTTACCACCAAATCACAAATGTTATGTACTGTGCTTGCTAGTGATACTGTGACACTATGTGTTGAATGATTTTAGTGTTTCTGTTTTGCTAAGAGTATTGGCTACAACATGTTCTTTTTCTTTCTTGATATAGATACTCCTTCCTCATCCGATTCCACCACAAAAAAAACATCTAGGAAGGAGTTGGCCGCCAGGGCCCGGCGCCGTAAACTTGAGGCCATTTGCGAAGAATATCGTCGGCTGTTGGCTCAGGTGGAGGAGGAGGAGGAGGCGGCTGCAGCTGCAGCCTCCTCCAATGCCCCGGGCCCCAGTCAGGCCCTGTCTCAAGTTTCACGGCGCCGTGGTCCGGCAGCCACCCGCCGCCGTGCCTCCATCTCGACCACTGCTGCCCCCCACCCTACATGTAACTGCAGGGCATTTCGCCACCAGCTGCTCCGCCGGATGGCCCGCTTAGAGGAGAACCTAGAGGAGCGGGTAAAAATCCTGGTGGATAAACACCTGAAGGCCCGCCGAGTATAGCGGACCTTGTCATTTGCCCGTTTTTTAATTCCTTTTGTTGGTGGGTGGGTTTTTGGGCGTTGGGGATTCATTCCAACATTGGGACTCTTGGACTTTCGTTTCGTTGTGGACATTGGTTGGGGTTAGGGAGGGGGGTGGGTTAGGTCAGAGTGGGATAGTTTATTTTTGTTAGGGGATATTACATTTTATACTATTTACTTATACGATGTTAATGTTTTGTGGTGGGTTACTGTTTTCCGAATTCAATCTAAGTTACATGGTTTGTTACTTTGTTTCCGTGCTGCTGCATGCCCACAGCCAGTGTTTGATTTAAAAGATCTGCCGATTTTGTAACACACAAACCGATAGATGCAATACCCCTCACTGAGTTATTTTTAATTGTCATAATAGTAATGTCAGTCTCTCCTCCTAGTCCATACCTCCCACCAAACTTATCTTACCTGTGATTGATGATGATGAAGTTCGGCCCACTGATGGCTGCATGGTTGGTTTCCCAAATGAACGGAGAAGATGCCATTATTGTGGCGGTAGTAGTAGACACTGGCAATAGCATTTGAAAAAAAGAAAGAGAAATTCACTTGACTGAGTGACTGTGGGAGGAGTAGTAGAACAAAGTAAACTACAGCATGAGTAGGCAAGCAGAAGAAGATCCTTGCCCTGCCTTAGTTGAAATTCAATTAGTGTTGCTTTCACCACATCTGCCCCAGCAAGCGTGTGATCAATTGTTGGTGTACATTTAATGAAATCACATCACACCTCAATATAAATCACACAGCCCAGGGGAAGAGGGTTAGGGATTAATGAATGGATGGGAAGTGGGGTTTTGGGAAAGGTTTGAGAAAGAAATACAGACAGTATGCATGGACACAACAAAAGTAAAACACAATCTTGTAAGACAACCATGATCCATTATCAAAGAAATCAAAGTATAAAGTGAGAAAAATCAAATGCATGCATGCTGAGGAAGAGAACTTGATGGTTAATGATAAAGAGTTGTACTTACTAACTACTATTACCCAATGAGACAGTACAGGGAAGAAATTATTAATATGAAATTTGCCTTGCCTGTCTGCCGCCCTCAGAGCTCAGACCAAACCAAATTACATGCTGTACCGGGCTTACTTTTATTTTTCAAGCTAGCAAAGGAAGTGAAAAAATAGTTGTAGGGAACAATTACCAAACAAACCACAACACACAGTCGTAATGATTGAAGAGAAAAAAGGAATCAAATAAATTTAAAGACGAATGATGAATGATACTAAAGTTACTGTATTATCCTGGTCCAAATGTGGAGTTGCATCATTCTCGTCATTCCTCTTGGTCCTCCCTTCCATGGACACTCCGCACATCAATCTTGAGTACCATTGCCTGCCTGATGCGGATTGGTAAGGTAAGTGTGAGTTGTTTCTCCCACTATAGCACAGGTTAAAGGCTGGCCTGTAAGTGTAGATGGAAAAACAAAAGGGGTATTGAAAAATTACTGCATTTAAAACAATAAACTCAATTACAGTGGAGTGCAAGAAGAGAAGACAAGACTCTTGAGAGAACACTTTCAGACTGAGGCAGCCTGGATAGGATACATAGCGTGTACTCTACTACAGCATTAAGCTACAACAACAACGGGACAGGACTCAGGAGGAGCCAGCACAGCCACAGAACAGGAGACCCGAGGCACAGGCCAGGCACTCTACCCCTTACCTTACATTTTGACCGAGCCAGACAAATGGCATATGCACTGCAGCAACCTAGCATTTTCCAAATGAAGTGACTAAATCAATGCGCCACTGTCCCTCATACCACTACACTCTACTCCAGTCCACACCATTACACGGACATCTAGCCTAGGTCTGCTGTGGTTCTTGTTCAAACTGTTTACCTTTTAAGTCAGTCCATGAAACGCAGTTATTCCATCAATTATCTCCGATCCAACTGACTGACTGTGTGCAAAGATAGTATGCTGCTTAGCAGCATCATGATGACCGTGTGATACGTGTTCTCCAACACCAACTCAGTCTGTAGTGACTGATTAAGTTTATAATATATTCCATATTACAAAATTGCAACGGATATTGGCCGGCACCTGCAGTGGTAGGAGTACAATGTGGTTATTAAACAACAAGGAAACATTAACTGTCACCTGACCTGAGTCACTTTTACTTTGTCGATAAACTAGTATAGTTCTACTTCATGCACATTCATTCGTAGTCAGCCAGCATCCAATGCAATGCATGCCATCATTCATTCACAATAATCACTCATTACCTGTCTTGCTGTTCTCTTTGGCTGTCAGATCTGATGCCTGCCTAGCCTTCTGACAGTCAGTGATGAGTTTCTTTCGGCTTGGAAACAAAACAGAATATAGCTGGAGTCACATTTCACTTCTTATGGAGGGACTGTTAGAGGCAACATGTATTGTACTATTCTCCATCTCCATCCAATGTCTGGCTTGCTTGAAATGTATTTAGGGAGAGTAAGGAAGATGGAGCAGGACCCTGAGGAGTGGAGTGGACAGTTATGCACAGACGTGCAACTCCAATAGGGAAATAAAAAGAGGAGACTGTTGATGGATTTGTTGTGATTAGATTTTGAACCAGAAAAACAGATACACAGTCACACACAAATAAAGGAAGGGAGAACAATTTAAAAGCCTAGTTGTCAGGGAAGAGGAGCTCGTCCTCAAACTCTGGTGGTTCGGACAGAAGTACGTCTAACAACCCACTACTTATGTCATCGAAGTCGCTCTCCTCTTCCTGCTGTGATTTACGTATTTTGTACTCCGGTGGTATAAAGTGTTGATTCATTTTGATCATGGTTAACCTCTCCACGCTTTTGGGCGAGAGACTGGTCCTTTTCACAGTAACAATGGCACCAGCAGCATTGAAAACACGCTCTGAAGAGACACTTGCAACAGGGCAACCACATACTTTATCGCCAGCCTGCTGAGCACTGGCCATTGGCTTCTTTTCCCATACCAATACACCAATGGGCTTTGCTCCATGAAGACCTCTGTTGTGTTATCTAGATAGGCCTGAACCATCCGCTCAATGTTCAGGGGTGCTCCGATTTGCTTGGCCTCTTTTGCCTTTGCATCAGTCATGGACGTACAAAACCCTTTCCGTAGAAACCAATCACCTGCCGTTTTTTTTAAATGTGGCTGATGATCCTGTCGGTGCTGTTGATGTTATTGCTGGCAGTGTTGTTGACTGCTGGGAGGCAAACGCACTGCTCTCGGCCTCTGAAGTAGAACTTGACTCTGGGTGCCCTGCAGTACTTTTTCTGCCCTGGGGTGGCGGGCCTCTAATTAAGATCTGTTCGTTTTCAGTGGCATCCTCAGCTATCAAAGTTTTGTACTTGGCAACATCCACTTCTGAAAAAGGAATTACTTCATTACTGCGCAGCAATAATTTGTAACGTGGATCCAAAATTGAGGCAGTAATGTAATGTGGATGTGGCACAATGTTATTTTGAATCCTTGTATTGTCAGATAAGCGAGCGACTAAGGTGTCTGCCAAATAATGTGCATCTACTTTGTCATCCACACCTGTGTACATTTCTGGCACCTCCTTCAGCTCTTGCTCTAGCATGTACAACAATGGGATAGCTTGGCCCATAGTACAGTCCTCCCTGCTCACTTCACGTGTGAAGACCTCAAAAGGAAGTAGCATCTCTGTCAGGCATTTGACGAGGTCCCATTGGGCCATCTCAACGGTCATGCCTTTCACAGTAGGATCTCCTGACCTTTTCATGACATAAGCATTAAGTGGTATGTACTACTTAAACAGACGTTCAAGCATGTAATACGTTGAGTTTCAACGTGTTGGCACCTCCTGGATGAGTGCTTTGACTGGCATTTTATGCTCACGTTGAATGACCCTCAGCTGCTTCCGGGCTTTAAAAGAATGGTTGAAATGTGTGCATATTCTTCTGCAGGTGGTCAGTAAGCTGCTGACTTTGCTTTCATTTTTCAGAAAGTCTTGAACAACAATGTTAATGCAGTGTGCCAAACATGGGACCCTGAAATAGCCACCATCTTTCATGGCCCTAACTACATTACTGCCATTGTCCGTGGCAACAAAACCAATGGTAAGCCCTCTTGATTGCAGCCACTCAAACACCTTGCTGTTAAACTCATCCAAAATGTTTGCAGCAGTATGAGATTTCTCCATAGCAAACATGGCTACAGTTGCATGTTTGCGAGTGTCTTTAAAAATCTCAGCGGTGTCAACAACACCGTCAGATATCTTATCTTTAACACCCGAAAAAGAGACCCAGTGTGCAGTGATGCACATGTAATCAGTGGCTTGGCAACTGGTTCACATGTCTGTTGTCAGGTGTATACTCTGAACAGCACTCTGTTTTAAGGCTTTTCCAAGCAATTCCAGCACGTCGTGATGTAGTGCTGGAACAGCAACTCTTGCGAAATAGTAGCGGCTGGGAACTTTCCATTTTGGGCAGATGGCGGTCACAAATTCAAGAAAACCCACCCCTTCAACAAAAGAAAAAGGGAGAAGGTCCAGTGCTAACATTTTAGCCAGCTTCGCATTGTACAAATATGCTATTGGGTGGTTGCGTTCGTACTGACCCTCCGGCCTAGTAAACATGCTAAGAATGGTAGGCTGCATGGTATTCCGTCCTGTGGTCAACGTCACACTTTTTGGGCCAGCAGTACTCCTTGGTGTCTCAGGCTGACTCTTACGCCAATGAGATCTGGCTGAGGATGTGGGCGTTACCACTGCAGTGCTGGGGACAGGGCTACTTTGTGTACCACTACCACAGAGAATGTCTCCCTCTTCTTCCTGTTCCACCGTGAGCGGACTTTCTACTCGTTTATGCCCAACAGCAATGGTTCCAGTTTTCATGCGAATAAGGTGCTCCTCCCACTGGATTGCGTGGTGTTTTTTCAGATGGGTCATTTGGCCTCCGGTACCATAGTTTGTACCAAGCTTACCACGACTAACAGAGGTATGACAAACGGAACATATAGCAATGTTCTCCTCCTTTCCGCTAACCGTAAAGAAGTCCCACACTGGGGAGCTTAACTTTTGTCTCCTGCTGGAGGTGCCACTCCCACTTCCAATGCCGGATGAACTGGAGGGTGTGTGTTGAATTTGACTCTGTGCAGTACCACTACCTACTTCTGCTGAGGTGGTGCTTGTGCTGGATGTAGGACGCTGCCGGCCCTTTGCTAATGTAAATATGGAAGCTGGAGGTCGTGTTGGTGTTACCTGTGTTGGAGGTATGCGTGCTACATCCCTCGCAGCCATTTTGGATAGTGTAAAAATGTTGGTCTCCATCTCCTCAGGCCCGGGAGTGATGTTCGGGATGACTGGCTCATCATCATTAGCATCATCATCATCCTGCTCTTCTACATCAACCTCCATAAGTGTAAGGCTTTCTGGAACCTTCCTTTTCCAATGCCTGTTCTTGTGACGTGTTTCCCTCTCAGACTCAGTTTGTGGCTTCCAAGTGGTATCTAGATCATCAGAAGGGGGGCTTGGTGAAGAACTTGATGTACTAACCCTCCTTTTCCTTGCTGGGGATTTGGAAGCCAATGGAACTTCTAAAGGAGTGTCTTCCACTTCTTCCTCTGCATAAGGCTCAATTTCCTGAACTGCCCCTACTTCGGGAGGAACTACAGCTACTATTGCGGGCGGTGGTTGCGGCTGTTGACCACTTATCTGCTGTGTTCCCTCCTGCATTGATTGTGTACTACTTTGAGATAGCGATAAGTTTAGTTCAGGCTCAGCATCACTGCTTTCCACCATAAGACTGGCTACCTTTTCCACACTCATCTGCTTGGGCCTGGGTTGGTGGGTTGGGCCCACTGATGTGGAGGTGCTGCCCCCAGCTTGGCCCCCCGACACCACTGCTGCAGGCGTCCTTTTTGGTGTCCCAAAAAAGGTTTTGGGAGGCACACTAGACTTAAGTAACACTTCCTTCTTCTTCTGTTCCTTCTTCTCCATGGCAACTTTCTTGGTACCGGAGGACCTGCTACCTGCTTTCTTTGGGGGCATCTTCTTCAGATGTCAAAACGCACTCAGTTGCACAAGTTGCAGAGATGCCTGGTCAGGTCACTCACACGTCACGTCGTGTACAGCAGCAGGACGTCGGTCTGGCACCACAACGGTCGATGATGATGACACACCTCCTCTGTCTTTTGTTCACCTAAAAGCAAAAAAGCCAGAAGAACATCAGTCAAATGATCAATAATATAATATATAACTTCTTAGTGTCTGGTGGGTGGTCACAATTATTACATTTTATGAAGTCAGTGAACAACAACAGTATAGCCATTTAACCCCTTCCCTGCTCATGACGGAACCACTCCGTCATGAGCCACGGTCGCGCTGTGCTCATGACGGAGTGGTTCCGTCATGCTGCGGCCGTTGGTGGCTCCTCCGCCCACGCGGCGCCTTTTCCCCGCCTGTGCGGGCGTGTAACGTAAGTGGGCGGCGCCGTGACGGAACCACTCCGTCATGAGCACAGCTCGCCCGTGACTCATGACGGCGTGGTTCCGTCATGAGCACAGCGGTGCCGCGCTTACCGAAAAACCCCCCCAGCGCCGCGGCGGAATTCGCGCCGCGGCGAAGGGGTTAAGAGAATGACAAGGCCAGGGCTCCTGGTGTACTTGTACTGTGTACACTCAGGAAAAAGAAGAGCAAAGAACAAAAACATAAATGTAGTGTAGCCTGTTTGTCCTAAATAAAAATGTGTGCATCTTATGGGATGGATGCAGCATCAGGGAGCAACAACAACGAACATATACACATAAAAACTAAAGGCATTTATTTACAACACCCAAAAAGTGAAATGTACCCCCCAAAAAAAGCAAAGCCCACATTTTACAATTCAATCCAAAGCCATACATGATGTTGAAATTTAACGCACAACACAAAAACAGTTGTTTAAATTCCATGCACCCGTGATGATTGATGAGTAGTACCCCTGGGCCTACTGTATGACTAGGCCACAAGCTTGGAGGCCTATGGAAAAAGCACAGTGGCTGGTACCACAAAATGGCAGCCACCACATGGCCAGGCCACTCACAAAAACAAGAAAAGGTCAGGAATACAAGACAGACAATGCAGGCCTATTGCATAAGCACAATGCCTGCCTCCACGAAATGGCCGCCACACATGCTCAGGCCACCCACCACAATAATAACAAAAAAGTGATTACAAAAGACAGGAACAGGAAGTTGTAGTCTCTGTGGAACTTACTTCCTCTCCTAAAAATATTTTTGAAAAAATAAAAGTGACTCCTTGCTCCAAAACTACAGCAGAATGACAACCTGAGGAGTTTTTTTAGCAAAATGCACAAAATCAGCGTTTGAGAAGAATTTATGTTGCTCGTGAGATATTGTTTGCCAGATTGCAAATGCTGTACAAAAAGACTTTATCACGTGCGCGAACTTGCATATTGAGAGCGCGAAAATGACGAAAACTGTAAGTCCGCGTTGTCGCGCTGTGCAGAGTTACCGAAAGTACGCGAGCTGAATCCCTAGGGTTACCTACTGGCTGAAAAGCCCTATTTATTTAACACACACCCAAAAACTGCTATTCCACCCCAAAAAACACCTTTTGCAATGAAATCCAAAGCCACCTATGGTGTAAAAAAATAATTCAACAGAAAACACAAAATGTAAATTTAAATAATGCACCAAAGATTTGAGGATGAATACCTCTGGGCGTACTGGCAGACTAGGCCACAAGCTTGGAACAGTCAATGTAAGCCTATGGCAAAAGCACAATGCCTGCCTTCACAAAATGGCCGCCACACACATGGCCAGGAGGACACAACAACAACAAGCATAAGCCAAGGGGAACAAAGAAAAGAAATGCAGGCCTTTATGGAAAAAGAAGCACACACTACTAAACTACCACCACAAAATTGCCACAAGCCACATGGGCACTCACAGTCACAACAGGCCATGGAAAACAATGAACTGAAGCAGGCCTATAATATATGACCGGACAAAGGAGGCCTGCTAAACAACGCAGCTTTAATACAAGAATGAAAATCAACAGGGCTACGAAAGGATTGGAAAGAAGTTACACATCAAGCACACACATCCAACAAAGGTATTTCACACACACACACACACACACCAACAGTGAAATACACCACAGCCACATTTAGCATTTCAATCCTATGCCATCCATGCCCTACATTATGTTGAAATTCTACAGACACCACGAAACATGGACCCATGGGTACCCTACTGGCTGAAATTGCAGAGAAAAACAACTAGGCCCCTATTGAAAGTACAGGCCACCCGCCACAACAATAATTTTTAAAAACAATGAAAATCCCAGAAAAATGTAGGTACAAATAAGCCCCAATGAAACAAACACACCAATTCTCCAACTTACTTGTAGTAAATTAAATCTCAAATCAAAAAGTCCTCAAATAAATCCAATCCAATGGTATGATGCAGCAGACAGACACAAAAAGTGATCCTTCCAGCTCCAAATCCAAATGAAAGTGAACAGCACATGCACAAAGCACTGGGAGGAGCCTGCTGGACAGGAACAGGAAGTTGTAGACTCAAGGGCACTTCCTTCCTCTTGAAAAAAAGAGTTAAAAAAATTAAAGGACTCCTCCTTACACAAAAGACTACAGCAAAATCACAATCTGAGGAGTTTTTCTGAGCAAAATGATCATTTTAAAGAAGGTTTTATGAAGCTCGAGAGATATTCTTCGCCAGATTGTAGTTTTTGCATGTTCGGGATCACGATCTTACCAAGACAGACGCCGGAAGTCAGCTCACGCGCCCGAATGACATGTTCGCGTTCGCACACTCTCGCGGGCTTGGGCAGCCATATTACAAATCTCGTGGCGCTCGCGAACGGACAGAAAAGCAAGTTGGCGATCGCAGAATCACGGTAAGATGTTACCGCGCGCACAAGAATGAATATTGAGCGCGCGATGAAGCAAAACTACTACGCTACGTATTGCTGCGTAGCAATCTGCAACTTCACGCTCTACGCGAATCGCGAAGTTACCTGAACTTCGCAAGCTCCGCGAACGGAGCGTATTTCAACAAGAGAAGAGAGCATAGGAATCAAGGGTCACTAGTCACTGAGGAAATGGCAGAGATACACCAGAAATGTGCAAAAGGTCTAATGTTGAAATGGCTGAACCACTCATTCAGCATAAAACACAAATAAGAATGAATAAGGTAGTTAGCTATGGAACAAGAAAAAGTTGACACACAAATCATTGTAAAAACAACTGAATATAGAATAAAAAGCTGTGTCTAAAATGGTGTTTCATGGGGTTGACCATGGCATAACCCAATTTTCAATATGTGAGTGGCCAATCAGGCACAGACAGTTTTGTCATTCAGGCCATGTAAGAAAGTACCCTCTTTTTGCATGGTTGCCCCCACTTTTTGCCAAACTGCTGATGTATTTTGACTGAGTGTGCCCTGGGTTCCTGCCAAACAGGTACCCAGGGGCTATGTTCTTTCCCTAAACTGCATTAAAAACAAAAGCCAATTGATACTCTTTGGCCACAGGTCAGTCCCTTGTAAATAGTACCATAGGTACCAAGGGCACTATGGCTAGGGAAGACCTCTAAGGGCTGCAGCACTTATTCAGCCACCCTTAAAGGCCCTGTACATTTACACACACACACTGCCTTTGCAGGCTGTGTGTTTTGGTGCAGAGCAAAGTGAAGAGTCGACATGGCACACATCCCTGTGTGCCATACCTGCAACCCACTGCCCTGGCATAGGTCAGCCACCCCTCTAGCTGTGTGCACTATACCAGTGGTGAAGTTAAAGGTGCATGAGCACTGTACCCCCTACAATGTCTAAACCCATTCATAGACATTGTAAGTGCAGTAATATCATTAAGAGTATATGGTGCTGGGAGTCTGTCATTACGAACGCCACAGCACCATAATGGCTGTACTGAAAACTGGAAAGTTTGGTATCAGACATCTCAGCACATTAAACCCACACTGATGCCAGTGTGGTATTTAATGAAAAATGCACTCAGAGGGTATCTTAGAGATGCTCCCTGAAAAATTACCTAACACTAGTGTCCAGGCTGATGAGTGGCTGTTCGCCAGCTGCCGCCACCAGGCATGTTTCTAGACCCCTGGGTCGAGAGCCGGTTGGTCTCGGGGGTCTGAAACAATGCACATCCTGGGACGTGGTGCCAAGCCTCCTCCCCCAGGATTGGCAGGGTCCATGAAGGGGAAGCTACAAAGGCTTGCCGCCTTTGTGAGCTGCCCCAGGCCTTTGCTGCTCCCGCAACTGGCCCTCACCAGTTCTGTCACCAACTTTGGGCGGGAGAATCGGCAGGAAAAAGCAAGTAAGGAAGTTAGGTGTGCCCTCCTTTGCCTTATCCCACCCCTCAGGTGAGGGAGGCAAGGTAAAGCACAATGCTCAGTCCCTGCCATCTTGCAGATGGGGGGACCCAGCCAACCAGAGTGAGGCATATGCCCCCCTCCCACTGGAGGGTGGTATAATAGGGGGTATACTAACCCTAAGGAACCTTTACTTACCTGTCACGCCCCTAAATCTAGTATTTAGGGGCAACCCTGAACCTTGCCTCCGCAGACAAGAACCAACAAGAAGAGAAGAAGAAGGCCTGTAGAAGCCTGCTGAAACTAAGAAGAGAAGGACACCCACTGACTTGGCCCCAGCCCTACCGGCCTGTCTGTACCTCGAACCTGCTCCAGCGAAATCCCAGTGTGTCCTACAGCCAGCAGCCTCAAGAACCTGAAGGACCTGTTCTGCCTTCCAAGCCAAAGACTTTGTCTTCTGTTAGCCCCGAATTTGCTCACCAACAGACTCAGACTCCAGCCAAAGTCGTGAGTCTGCACCACTCTGCACCCGACGCCCACGTCCCAAATGGCCCAACACCACGAGGAGGTCCCCCCGGCGATCCTGACCTGAGATCTGGTGATCTCCGACCTGCTTTGAATCTCCAAGCGAAGGCTCCAGCCTCTTTCTCGAGGACCCACCCGATCACGACCGGAGCTGGTAAGATAACCCGATGCCTAAAGCCACTCCGGCACCTGATGCCTAAAGACACTGTGGCTCCCGATGCCCCACGGCCTTGGGTGGCCCAACCAATGGTGTCCCAGCATCCCCTGGCATTCCAACTTACCTCATCAACTGGCAGTCACCTCCAGAAGATCTTTGTTCCCTAGCCTGCAGTCTTTGTTGCAACCGGAGAATCCCCATTGAAATCAACAGGACATCCGGCGCCAAAACAGCACCCTGCACCCAGCCGCCCTTCGCCGCTGCGGGTGTACTCTGGGTGCTAACTCGGATCCCCCTTTGCCCTGAGCCTAGCACCTGGAGCTTTGTGGCCTGCTCGTGAGTAGCCACCAACCGGAGGCCCCCTACCCCCCATTAGATAATATTGGGCCTCAGCATTCTGCACCCGGCCGCCCTAGTGCTGCTGAGGGTGTTTCAAGAGTGCATCCTTGACCCTGGGGGAACCCTGGTTCTAACCCCAGAATATCAACTCCCACAAAACAGTACTTACCTGCAAACTGTTAACTTCTTTTTTCTACATAGGAATACATTGACTGTTTCTCCTTGAAAATTGTTCCAAGTGTGGAGTTGGTTTGAATGGAACATTGAAAAGCTGTCTATATACTAAAAGTGAATTACCTACCTTTTGTCTAGGAGATGTATCAGTGTGATATCTAGGCATATCACATTGATTAGCAAAAGTAATCTAAAAAGTAACATATATAGTAATCTGAAAAGTAACTGAAAAGTAATTTCGAAACATTGATTTACCTGTAATTCAGTCAACTGCATTTGAACCTGCTTTCAATTGTAAAACATTGCATAAGATTTTGCAAATCATTTATTTCACTTACCTGAACTAGGATTGACTTGGTTCTAAGAAATAAAATCACATAATAATATTTTTGATACAAACAAATTGGTCTGAGTTCAGTCTATAAGTGAGTGAAATCATTTGCTGCCTGAGTTTGTACAACAAATGCTTATATTTACATATTTAACTCTTCACTCATTTTCCATTGACGAGGACTGCCCAGTGAGGAGTGAGTATAAAATAACATGACATAACGGGCCATATTCTCAAGGAGCCGAATAATCAAGCACCTTAACGCAGCCAAATTTGCGATAAACTTACCACCCCATTCACAAGCTGGTGCTAACAGCCGATAACACCAGTTTTCCTGCGATAGCATCCTCAAAAAACATCGCCACAGATGACCCCGGCAACTAACGCTAATGAGATGCAGATTAGGCGTTCCTGAGCATGAAGCCGTGACAACACCACTCCACAACATTCACAAAGACCAGCCACATCGGCGATAAGAACACAAAACATGCGATAAGGCGCGTTAGCACCAGGAAACTAACACCTGCTCAGACCTGGTGCACAGTCAGACCACAGCCTGCACCACAAAAGCGAGCCCAGCCCAGAGCCACACCTGAATAACAACAGATGCCATGGAGCCACTGAACATGCGTGCCGGACACCCAAGAGGGCCACAACACCCACCGCCACCACCCCCAGGAGCCCAACCCCCAAAAGCCCCCCCCCTGAAACACCACAGAGGCAGCGCAGACAAAGACAGTGGACCCCCAGGAAACACACCAGCCTCACAGACCCAACACCTGACAATATCATTGCCACCTACAGGCCCAAAAGGACAACCATCCTACGCATCCTGACCATCATCGCCCAACAGGCTGACAGCACCAACACAGCGGACAACCAACATCCCACCCCACACAAAGCTGCTGGCTGTGCTGCACCTGTTGGCCTCTGGCACCCCCCAATGAACACCCGCCAGAGTCGGACGAGTCTTACAGCCAGCCACATCCAAGTCCCTCACACCTGTCCTGGACATCACCATCAGCCTGGTACCCCAGTCCCTATATGTCCAACCCAATGTGCAGGATCCGCTGGAGACCAAGCAAGGACCATACGCCATGGCTGGAGCACGAACGTGTTGGGGGCAATCCACAGCACACAATCACCACAACAGAAAGCACACGTCTCACATCAATGTGCAGGCAACATACGAACACCGTGGAATCTCCACCAATGTCGTCGCCAAATACCCAGCCAGTGTGCATGATTCCGTCATCCTCCGACAGTCCAACTTCAACCCGCGCTCCCAGGATGGTACAAAGGGAAATGCACAGACCCTTGGCAAGACCCCAGACACCTCAACTCCACAACCATGCAACTCACAACTCTGGAAATGCACATGTCACAAAATCACATACAACATGCAAAACAACATGCCCACCCACCAGAAACGACAGAACAACTTACTATGGTAACCTGGGCAAGCCATGATCATGAGCCATCAACGGCATGGCACCTCAGCCACACAATAGCAGAATGAGGGGAGAGGTGGGAACCAGGCATGTGTGAAGGAGGCAGGAGAACCATGATTGGGAAAGCACACAATGCCAAGAGTGGCGGAGATGTGCTGGACAGACCGCAGTATGCAGAACACACCCATATCCATGGCAACATACACCGCTGGTGTATGGAGTGTAGTGGACAGTGGACGCAACCATGACACCCCAGCCAGTGGGGGAGTTCGCGGAAATGTTGCCTGTTACATCCCCCCGTGAGCGTGAGCGGAGTGGGATGGCCCGGCGTACGCCAGGCCAGAGTAGGGGTGTGAATAAAAACCACGTAGCCCTGGCCGTGGTCCTCTTCCGGAATGCCCAATGTCTCTGCCAGGGTGGCGCATCTCACCCCGCCACAAGGCTGATGCCGTCCTCGTGAGCGGATTTGCCTGCGATCCTGTGGGCCTGCTGTACCCCGGCCCGCTGGACCCCGAACCCATCAGGCCCTCCCCTGTGCAGCCAGGCCACACTGATCACCTGCCGACACTGGCGTGTGTCAAGGAGGGCCCACCACTTGCCGGTGCAAGCTCCAAGCCCGAGGCCCGTGACCTTGGCAGCCTCCTCAGACCATCACAGCCTCCACGACACAGGCCCGCTTTAGTCCTTTCTCGTTGACGTACTCTACTGCTGCCTCTGACCTACACTACAGTCAAGTAGGTCACTCCTTTGGAACTGAGTCTCGATTACATGATGGCAGAGTACATATGTTTATTGCAGATTTTACATCAGTGTACTCCCTTCGACGTGGTGCCACCAGCTCTGTGCATGGCATGCTCACGACACTTGTCTGTTGTCCCCTGCTGACTACTGCTTCCAGACTACACTACGGACAAGTAGGTCACACATTTGGAACTGAGTCTTGATCATACATTGTCCGTGTACGCACAACAATGAAGATTCTACTTCACTGTACGCCCCACAATCAGGTGGCAGCAACCATGTGCATAGCATCCCAACGACAAGTGGCTGTGGGCCCTTGCTGACCGCTGCCTTTGGCTCACAATGCGGGCGAGTAGGTCACACATTTGGGGCTGAGTCTTGATCATACATTATCCGAGTACGCACATTAACAAAGAGTTTATTTCACTGTACTCCCTTCGATGTGGTGACACCAAGTATGTGCCTGGCCTCCCAACCACACGTGTCTGTGGACCCTTGATGACTACGCTGTTGGCCTACACTGCGGTCCAGCAGGCCTCACGCCAATCCACTCCAGAACGTACCAGGCAGGACACGTCATTGTCGCTGACTTGAACACCCGCTCGGCTCTGGTGCTTTTACCTCCGTCAACCACAAGTTGTGAGAAGTTGGCCTGATGTATGATGTCACTAGTTCTAGTGTACACCTTATATCAGTCCAAACAACCCTTATGGTGATTGGTTGTAAAGTCAACCTTATAGACCAGCTATCCTAGTGGTAGCATGGACAAGAGCAGTCTTAGGCTAAACTCTGAATGGCATGTGAAGCCAGCTGTGATACCATATATAATCCCTTGAATACCAAATGAAAGGACACCACAACAGATATATATATAAAATAAAGTGTATTTATTCTAGTCAAACCCTCAGCACTCTTTATGAGATTAGAGGTAAGTACAACACAGTCTTATTCAAGCATACATTAAGTCACACAGGTAAGTAATACAGTTAGGCCCTAGGGGCCACGCAAACCATATACTAAAGAAGTGGTATAAGGACTACTGTTACGGAAATAGAATAGGCCTAGGCCTAGGGAATCGCTGGGGCTACACTATACTACCAACAGTTAGGAAGTGGGAGGACCACGGGATTCAGGTGCAGAGTGGAAACATTCACGCGTAATGCGTAAAAGTCGATAGAATTACTAGCAGTTAGAAATTAACAGTTTAAGGACACTTCTGAAGCAGCTAGAGAGTCGAGACTCGGAAACTAGACCCTAGGATAGTCACTACCCTTGTGAGCACCGAAGTACCCAAGTTACCTAGCCCACAGGCTGCGGGTGCATAGGTGTGAACTTGCATCGGGTTTCGTCGTGGACTTCTATGGATGCCTGAAGGAAAGTTGCTGACAGGCAGTCAGTGAAGAGTGTCCGGTGGATCCCAAGGCTGGGATCAAGAAGAGAGGATACCTGCAAGCAGAAGGGACAGAGTCAAGGTCACTAGCCAGTGACCACGTGGAACCAGGAAGGAACCAGGCGATGTCGTGAAGATCGCAGGTGAAGGGTGAAGCTTGTCGCTGCAGCCACGGGTACCAGGAGACGTCGAGGACGACCAGGACCAGGAGGCGAGCTGTCCCACGAAGGCTCTTGCTGTCGGCGGCGTCGAAGTCGAACTAGGACTCACCAAGCCTTGGCAAGCGGAACCCACGAAGAACGGAGGACTTGCTTCTGGTGCAGACCAGGAAGGTCTGGGGTGCTTCTCTTTTGCAAAGAAGCGGGAGCCAGTCTGGAGGAGCCAAACCAGCAGTGAAGATTTCAAGGTGTGTCGTCACAGAGGCCGCTAGCTAACGGGCAAGCAACCGGACAGACGCGGCAAGCAGGAAAATGCAGAAGGGCCCCACGCAGGACTCGTGGAGTGTGGGGGGCTGATCTTCGGTGCAGGTGGTGCTTGGGGTTGGGGCTTCTCAATCCCCGGTGCACAACTTCGAGGGTACCTCAGAAGCTGCGCTGGAAGATATTCGCCACTTTTCCCAGGTAGCCGGTCCCACGTCTCTCGTCGCCTCCACGGATCTCAGCTCGGCTGTGGATGTGGATCAGGGTCGGAGAAGTCTGGAAGTCAAGGCTCTGGTCGGGCTCTGCAGTCGGTCCCTCGTAGAACTTCAGCAAAGCAAAGGGTAAGTCTTTTGATGGTGCCTGTTTGCACAGGGTAGCCACTCCTTGGCCACAAGGGAGATTCTTCAGTCTTCTTCTTTCGTCGAGTGTCGAAGGTCCAGAGTTTCTGTTCAAGTTGCAGGTTCAGGATAATCTAATCTCCTGGGGCCCAGCTACCACTCTAATACTAATCTGGGGGGCTGGGTTGCCTGCTAGGTCAAGCCTTATGGGTGGGACCTGGGAGGGGGGTGGTTACACCCCCTTCCCTTTGTCCAGTTTCGCGCCAGGACTGGGGCTGGAGTGCCCCAGCACCGGTTTGAACTGGACTTTGCATAGGACACCTTGTGTGCCCCAGGCATGTCTCATTCCTTTCAGCCCTCCCTGCCCCAATACACTAAAGTCTGTCTGGGGAGGTGCTAGCACCTCCCCAAGCAGGAAACCTATTGTCCAAGCCTCCCTTGCCGGGATCACTCCCAGCAGCAGGAGGTCAGACTCGTGTCTGTGGCAGCAGCATCCATTTTGTGATGCTGAGGCTTTGGTTAGAGTTAAACAGCAAAGTAGGATTTTAACATGTCTCTCCCTCTAGAAGGGGGGAATAATATCCTCATCACCAGAAATGGTATGGGGGTATTATTCCAAAGTGTTAGACACCTTACACGACATGTTTTGATAAAGCCAAACCATAGTTACCATAACCGTTTAAAATTATAAGGTACTTTAAGAGTATATGGTAGGCTATATCATAGAACAGCTATAAGGACATGGTTACAAAAGCTGCAGACAGGCTCAGCTCATGCTAGAGCACCATCTCACATGTTACCAAGCACTCTGCCTCCAGGATTGTTAAGGCCTGCCATAGGAGTGGCTGATAGGTACACATGTGTCTATTTTAAGGGTAGATATAGGTATACTATATTTAAGCAAGGGGTGATTACACGACCTCGCCCCAGCTGAGTGATCAGCCAGTTGTGTCTGATTGGAAGGCCAGACCAGGGGTGGCATAATACATGCTGCAGCCCCTGGGAGGCCTAGGGTACACCTATGCCCTGGGTACCTAGGGTACACTGTACAGGGTCCAATAAGGTGAACCTTACCAATTGTGTATGTACCTAGGGTACATGGAGTCCATTTTAAAGAGAGAGCAGACAGCCTGAGACCCTGAATGGCAGGATCTCAGGCCAACTAAGTCGAAAAACCAGCTAGACACTAGGCAAAAAGTTGGGGGTAACCATAGTCAGATATCCACCTTCCTACACAAGTCACCCCCAAATGTCATCTGAACATCGTGTGTTAGATTTCCAGGAGGGGCTTGTTGGAACGTATCTGGCCCTTGCTGACCGCTGCCTCTGGCCTACACTGCAGTCGAGTAGGTCACACACAATTTTGAATTCACCTTGATTTATTTATGGCTGACTTGATGTCACTGTACAGGCCTCATCGCAGACTGCATCCCCTTTCAGCCCCGGTGCCACTAAGTCTGTTCCCCGTGACCCATGGACACTTTTTGATTGGAGTTTGGTGGTGACTGAGTCTATGGACTTGGAGTTGTCGTCGCCATCATGTCGGTGATACTGACTTTGTGGCAAAAACAATGCCGTGGCATTCCACTCCTCCATTTGCTGCTTCCGGACAGCTTCCACACTCTGCATCATGCTCTGGAGGACAGTTTCCACTGTCCCCCACAACCGTCTGCAACATACACCTCGGACATTGATGAGGACCTGCTCAGGTCGCATGGCCCATCTGACTGCACCGCAAGTCACCGTCCCACGGCTGGGTGCCTGTGCCGGCCGCAGTGCATCCGGGGCCATTAACTCTGTGCTGGTCAGGTCCGGGACACATTCTTCTGAGATATTGGATGGCCTCTGAGGCGATGGCCTTGGGGTCATCAACGCCATGTGTCTGTGGCCCTACGCTGTCCGCAGCCTCCGGCCTCAACTGCGGCCCACCACGGCCCACACATCAAATCGAGTCCTGACCGGCCCAGACGTCGCATCACCGTAGGAGTCACGCGCCACCACCGCAAGGAACACCTCCAACCGCCATCTGCCAGAGTCCAAACGGTGGTCCTGACAGACTTACAGAGTTGCTCACACCTGTCATTGATGCCATCCTCGGCCTGATACCCTGCTCAGCACTCCAAGTGCCACTAACTCAGTGCACCGCAAGCCATCGTCCGTTACTGATTGAGTTTTGTGCTGTGGAGAGGTTGCGCAGCAATGTCATCTCAAGCAGTGTGGGAGACCTGGGACGTTGATGAGTAAGATGATGCAGGTCTAACACACCCCACTGCATCTGCATCAGGAATATCTCGAAGGGACACAATCCGAGACTTTTTCTTCTCATGAGCGCGCTCATCTCTAGTGTCCCAACTACAGTGCACTGCAAGTCACGGACACTTCTGTTTGCATGTTGGGTTTCCTCTGGACTTGCTCCGGCTCCCTCCATGTTGCTCAGCAGTTGACTCTGTTATGCAGGTGTTTTCAGTTTCCGTTGCACTGGTGTCCACTGTTCAAGTAGTTGCCAGCACCAAGCATTCCGTCTGTGCTGGCTTACACTCACCCCACACACATCCAGCACAGGCGTCACTGTACATGTGGCCCTGCCAATAAAGGGGCAGGGTGCACGTGCCCGTAGCCAGTTCAACATGATATATGCGTGTGTCCCTGTGGGCTTGTTGTATGCATGAGGGCCCTGGGATCTACGACATTGCATTGTGCTGTGTACAGCGGATGCAGACATGTCACCGCAGGCAGAGAGTTCGAGCTTGGACATGTAGCTTTGTCGTCACGCACTCAATTTGTAAGGGGAGTGGCCTGGGCCATCGTACGCAGAGCCAACGTGGGTGTGTGGCTGCTATTTGCGTGACCCTGGGCGTGGTTCTGTACTGTGAATGTGCATCTGCATGTGTCTATGTCAGTGTGGGTCTCCTTTGTGGGGTGTAGGTGGTCCCTGAAGGGTAATAGACACCAACGTATGTGATCTAGTTTGCCTTCCATGGGTTCGGACCCCATCCACACCTGTTAGCCCACCTCCTTTTGGCGTGCTGACACATGGCATTGGGGTGCCGTGGGTGAAGTGTTGTGAGCCAGCTGTGCTTATGGGTGCTTCCTGCTCTGTGGTCTGTTGCAGGCTCTGTGTTCTCCTCTGAGTTGCTTGACTGCCCAGGTCCTGGTGGTGGGTTGTGTGAGATGTCCATTGGCTGTTGTAGGGCATCACTGTCGAAGGTGTGGTGGTCCTCTCCGGCATCTCAGATGTGTTGTTGTCTGTTCTCTGCTGGAGGTGTTGTGTGCCCCTCTGCAATGTGAAGGGGAGATGCATGTTGACATTGTGTTGTCATGTATGTTGGCGCATTGTTATGGTTTACATGCAGACTGTTTGACAATGTACATTGTGACTGTTTGGGAGGTGCTGAGTACTGCTGCAGGACAGTGTACATTGGGACTACACGACGGATGTGAGGTCGTACGCGTACTTTTCCATTGCACAGTTTCCTGCTCTGTCCGATGTAGTAGGCATGTTTCTGTGCGAGTGCAGAACCAGTTGTGTCCTCTGTTCTGCAGTGTTGGCTTTTTGCATTGTACCACGTTGTCGTCAATGTAGGTGTGCTGTTATTGCTATGTGTGTGCTGCAGTGTGCCAAGGGGATCAGGGACAATTGTGGGTGTGCAGTGTGCTACACCTCGCTGGGCATGTGTGCCATTGTGCCTATCTCTCCCCGTCCCCCAGTCCCTGGTCGTTACTCACCCTGTTGATGTTGTGTCCGGTCCTCTCAGGCTGTGTCCGTACTCCCTACTCCTTTCACCATCTCCACACTGATGACTGTGGCCCAGCTTTCCTCCAGCTCCTCCTGTGGTGCAGGACTGCCACCTCCTGTCACCGTTGCAGCCTTCCTGTTTGCGGCGGGTTTGTGCCTGATTTAGGTTGTCACATCATGCCAGCGCCTCTTGGCCTCCTCGGCACTCCGACTGCATTCCAGGTGGTCTACTTGTGGGTCAGTTGATGGTAGTGTTCTGTCACCTCTGTGACGCTGATCTGGTTTTGCTGCGGACTGCACCCCGTCTTCCTCTCCCTCTTCTCCATGGCCTTCCCTGACCCCGTTGTACCTTGCTGGTGGTCTGTGGGGCAGGACTGCCACCTCCTGTCGCCGTTGCAGCCTTCCTGTTTGCGGCGGGTTTGTGCCTGATTTAGGTTGTCACATCATGCCAGCGCCTCTTGGCCTCCTCGATTGGCCTCCTCGGCACTCCAACTGCATTCCAGGTGGTCTACTTGTGGGTCAGTTGATGGTAGTGTTCTGTCACCTCTGTGACGCTGATCTGGTTTTGCTGCGGACTTCACCCCGTCTTCCTCTCCCTCTTCTCCATGGCCTTCCCCGACCCCGTTGTACCTTGCTGGTGGTCTGTGGGGCTTGTGGGGTTCGCGTTGGCCTTTGCACTGGGTCAGGGTGCATCCATGGTGCTGTGCACTTTGGATTGTTTCTGATGTGTTTTTCTTGTTCTGCTTTTATAGTGCATTTTCCCACCAGACGCGTGGGATTTGCAGGTCTGTGGCTGGTTTTCGCAGCTTTTTGTATCGCGCTTGGCCTCATCGCAGCTTTTTAGGCGTTCGTGTTTCGCATTTTTGCGGTGTGGCGTTGATTTTAACGCGGCCATTTGGCGAGTTATCTGGTGACTATCGCATGGTACCACCGTGTTGTGAATATTTGGTTAACACGGCGTGAATTTCCTGTGATTGCGTTAAGTAACTTTTGCGATGGTTATCACATGTTCTTGAGAATATGCCCCAACGTGTACTTGTAAGGCGCATGTTCACCCAAGAGTATCTTGGTGCTGAATAACAGATGTTTATTGTTACCCACCTCAATGGTACAACTTTTATCGACCTCAGAAGGATAAAAGGCTGAGTGGACCCGCCAGGATTTGAATCTGTGACCATGAGGTCACATACAGGCCCCTACAGTGGACGCATTAGTCCACTAAGCCACCAGACCCAGATGCTTATGTGATTGAGCACAATGTTCCTTTGAAGAAAGTGTGACTATAAGAATGTTAACAATCCACTCCCTGATCCTTTAATGCCCTGGGGACCCCATCTCCTGGGGTCAACTTACTTGCTGTGTCCCGGGGAGCCCACCCCCAGGACACAGTGTTTCCCTGCCTGCACCAGCGTGGGCGGAGAAACTTGTTTGCTCCGGACTGGCAGGAGCATTTTCAAATTTCCCACCAAATGAGAGCAAAACACAAGTCTGCTCACAGTGGGTGGGAGCTTTAAAAATGCTCCTGCCAGTTAGCAGCAGACTTGGATTCTGTTGCAAGGAAACAGTACAACAGACTGCTCCCACACGGAGAAAGCAGCATAAATAGCTGTTTCTTCCGGGCAGGAGCAACACCGGCTCCTGCAGCATGCAGCATGTGGGAAGCTAGCTGGGGCCACAAGGGTCCTGGGGATCCCCATGAAGCCCCCAACAAGTACACCAGGACACCCTTGTATATTGAAGGCTGGGGCAGCTGGTAACCTTTGAAAGTGATGGGGCGATTGAAGCGCCAGCATGAGAGAAGTGCCTGGATTGGATGGATCGGGCTGGCAGGTCCTGTAGGCCTGTGCTTGGACTCCAAACAGCTGTCCTAAACAGCTGAGTGGATAGCTTTAAAGTGCGCATATCACATTGGCTTGGGCAAGACAGCTAGTCAAAGTGACATCCGCACTTTCAAGCATCCAGCCAGCCACTGCTACTGTACTCTGTTGCCAGTCAGCTGCAGAGGACACACCCTGTATGTCTCTGGGATCAGGGTCGGCTGGCTGCTGCAGTGAGCATGTCAGAAAAATAAAATGGCAATTAAATCTTTTCATTGTCATTTTATTTTTCCTGGATGGCTGGCAGCAGGCAGGGGGGTGACATTTGGCCACCCTCATGCAGAAACCACCGCTGATTAAAGATTAAAGGCAGGCCCCGGGCCACAATAGGCTTGGGCAGCAGGCCCTGTGACCCCCTCCCCTTTTAAGATACATACAGCTCTGGGGGATTGGGACACCAGGGCCTTATCAGGCTCGGGGAGAGGGGGCCACACATCCCCCTTCCCATTAAAATTAATACTGCCCTGGGGGATATGGCTTCTGGGGCCTAATAAGGTTCAGGTGGGGGGCACGTGGTTCCCCTCCCTTTTAAAATACATATAGCCCTTGAGATGAGGTCCTCGGGGCCTATGAGGCTCGGGAAGAGAGCCACGCAGACCCCATCTACGTAAAAAAAAAGATGGCCTGGGGAGATGGGGTCGTTGGGGCCCGGGAAGGGGAGCCGCGCAGCCCCCTCATTTTTTTAATTATATTTGGTCCCGGTGATGAGGTCCCTGGGGCCTAATAAGGCTTGGGGAGGTGGGGTCAACTGTACTCCTCCTATTTTAAATAAGGCATGGCCCCATGTTCTGGGGTTCCTGGGCTCTAATTGGTCTCGGGAGGTGGGGCCACGTGCCACCTCTTTTTATTTATTACTGTCCTCGGGGATGGAGTGCTGGGGCATGATAGAGCTCGGAATAGGAGGCCTGGGAGGGGGGCCACAAGCCTCCTCCCATTTTTAATTCGGTTTGGCCTCAGAGGGATGGGTATCAGGCTCAGGGAGGGGGGCTGTGCAGCCCCCCTCCCCTTTTAAATAAAAAGGCCCCATAGGATGGGGTACCTGGAACCTATGAAGACTCTGGGATGGGAATCTCATGCCCCCATCTGCTTTTTTATTACATTTGGCCCCAGGGGATAGTGTCTCCAGGGCCTAATAAGGCTCGGAGAAGGGGACTGCATGACCTCCACCCCTTAGATTTTGGCCCTGACAATGGGGTCTATGGGGCCAAGAAGGCTTGGAGAGTGGGGTGGTATGGCCCACTCATCTTCTTTATTGTAGTGGGCCCTAGGGGATGTGGTCCCCGGGCCTATTAAGGATTAGGGAAGGGGGCTGCATACCCTTCTCTCCTGTTTAAATGTATCTGGCCCTGGAGGATAGAGTCCCTGGGGCATTTTAAGGCATGGGGAGAGGGGCACATGGCCCCCTTTCCCTTTTTATTGGAACTGGCCCTGAGGGTGGGGTCCCCGGGGCCAATTAAGAGTTGGGGAGGTTGATACACACACCCCTCCTCTTAATATGTATGTTTGGCCCCAGGGTGTGGGATCTCCAGGGCCCATAGGCCAACCCTACGTAGCGCCCACCAAAGGCTGTGCACGGTGTGTGGTTGGCAGCCTTCTGGGGGTTTGGCCACTCGGCCAGGCAGCAGGTCAAGTCTGTTGACCACCCCCTGTCGTGCATGGCCAAAGTCTGTGCGCAGTATGGGCTTGGCTGCTGCAGGGAGTTGGAAGCAGGTCCTGACTGCAAGACTAAACACATGCCATGCACCAAAGGCAGTGCGCAGGGTGGGGTTGGCTGACTCTGGGTACCTGTCTGCGGGGAGTTAGATGTAGGACTGCAAGCCAGGCCCTGTGGCCAACCCCACGCCACATGCGACGAAAGGCTGTGTGCAGCGTGGTAGTGAACATTAAAAAGTATCTACTAAGAGCAGTGTACCCAAGGTCTAAAGATGCTAATTTTCATAGTACCTGCAGCCTTCACACCGTGGTGAAAGCTTTACAGATAGCCCATCTTCTGAAGCAAAAGAAGCTCATTTGCATAGGTTAGTTCCTGTGTTATGTAGAAATTGTAGTACTGAGATTATTCTGCCTCATAACTCAAGGCGGCTTACAATACTTTCGGCCATATGTAAAAGAAATGGCAATTGTGGTTTCCTAATTGCAATTTTCACCAAATCGCAATTTGGAACTTGCAATTCCTAATGTAAGAAAACTTACAAACTTCCTAATCGGGTCGCAAATAGACCTACCTCATGAATATTAATAAGGTAGATGGCAATTTGCCACCCATTAGGAATTGCAGCCATCACAGGGATGGTGCCCTGCTGGGGTCAGCAGACCAACGTGTCTGTGATTGCTTTTCAAATAAAGCAATTTTTTTTTTTTAACCGCAGCCAATTTTCCTGACAGGAAAGTGGGATCCATTTAAAAAAATAAAATTAAATGTTTGAGTTTCGTTTTTTTAAATTTGACAGAGGTCCCTTGGACCAACTCCAGCTCTTAAAAAATATTTGTTTAATCGTTCACAGAGGGGAGGGAGTGCTGCAGGGTCATCTTTCCATTTGCAAATGGTTACCACCACCCTTGATGTATTGGTAAAAAATGAATGTTTTGCAATAATAATTTGGTTGTAAAGCATTCATACAACGCACTGCAATTCGGTAGTTAGAAGGGACGCTGTAAGAAATTGGTCTCTAGTTGGCAGAGGTATGCACCCTATCCACATAGAGACCACAATCCTAGCCAGGGTAAGTCAGATGCAGAAACTAAATTAACCTGTGCTCACCCTCGGGTCACTTGCTACAGATCAGTCAGGCTCAACTTAAGAGGCAATGCGTAAAGTATTTGTGCAAGCTTAATACACAGTAACCCTGTGAAAACACCACAAAAATCCTCTGCAGTGATTTAGAAAATTAGTACACTCTTTACGGAATAATACAAGACCAAAACGTCAAACATCCAATGAGTACTTTTTAAGTTATACATGTTTAAAATGCTATAGGTCAACATAGTGAGTAAGGATACGAGAGCTGAGAGAACACTCACATTTGGGAGGTTATATACAGTCACGCAGACCGGGTTGCGCTATTTAAGATCCAAGCAGTGTGTGTCGGGTATGTGGTTGCAAGATATCTGAAAATCAGGGCCCCACAGTCACTTGTACATGAGTCTCCAACTGGTCCCTCAAGACTGTTATACAAGGCAAATTTAGCCACCTGCGGGAGAGCGCAGTACAACTACAGAGACCGCGTGGGTCTTATCATACACAGTACCTTGCGAGGAGACGCCGCCGATGTTGGTGAATCCAAGCATCGGTACTGATGCAGGAGTTGAGCTAAGAGAACCCGTGTCATCAAGTTTTGTAGCTTCCTGGAAGGGGGTTGTGAACGTAGAGCACCCCGCACTGCTCCTGTGGGCAGAACCAGGCTGACAAGCCTTGCAATTGAGGTCCACTGCTGGTCACCCGGACAATGTGTCACTGGGGAGCTGCGCCCGGAGGCGCTGCAGCAGCGGCGAAAGATGTGGTGATTCCGATCCACACACACAGCCTGGGAAGAAGGCAGCACGAGCCTAGTATGAGTGCCGTTCATGGGCAAAATGGAGCGCTGGATCCTTCGGCAAAGGGAAGCGCTAGTCTCATAGCAAAATCAAATTGGCGATCGGGCACAGACTGATCTTTGTCAAGTCCTGCTGCTGTACTCATGGGGTGCAGAGTCCCGCGGCAGAGCGGTGAAGTCTTTGATGATTCTGAGACTTCCTGAACATGGGGCAAACCCTTTGAGTCACTTAGGATTCAAAATGTGGTTGAGAGTAGGTACAGTCCCCCCTCACTGGCAGTAAAGAGCCAGCAGTCATCAAGGCAACACAGCAGAGCAAGTTGCAAGGTAGCAGTCCCTCTTGGTAGCACAGCAATCAGCAGACATCAGGCCAATACAGCAAAGCAGTTAGCAAAGTGGTAGTCCCTCCTGTAGCACAGCTCCTCATCGTGGCAGTCTCCTTAGGACCAAAAAGTGAACTGAGTACATGGTGTCAGAGACCCAGTACTTAAACCCATTTTAGTCTTTGAAGTAGGCAAACTTAAAAGAGACCTTTGAACCTCACAAGGTTCCTGCTCTTCATTCCCTGGCTCCAGACATACTACAGGGGAGTATGCAGCTCTTTCTGTGGGGACAGGCACATCCCTATTCAGGTGCAAGTGTCATCACCTCCCTCCCAATCTACCTCAGGAAGGTCCAGCCTGGTGATGGGTCATCGAGATGCAGATGTCACACCCTAACACCCTTTGTGTGTGACAGTCTAGAGGGAAGGCACAAAGCCCACCTGCCACCCAACCCAGACTTGTATTCAGAGACAGGCAGCTGCACAGAATGGTTAAAGTAAGGAAATGTTAACTTTCTAAAAGTGACATATTTAGACTTAGAATTTAAAATCGGACTTCATCATAAGTGGTGATTTTAAGTTGTGAGTCCAAAGACTCCAAACTCCAAATTTCCGTCTGCTTGCAATTGGAAATTACACTTAAAAGATGTTTACGGCAATCCTAATGTTAACCAATCGGAAAGATAGGCCTTGCAGTAGTGCAAAATGAATTTTAAGAATATTTCACTACCAGTACATTGTAAAACTGAAAAGCCCATGCACTACATTTTAAATACACAGCACCCTGCCCTTGGGGCTCTCTAGGGCTTTAAAAATGAGCACACAGGCTCTGCAGTGACAGGTCTGAGCCATGTTTATAGGGCTACTGAAGTGGGTGGCACAATCAGTGCTGCAAGCCCACTAGTAGCATTTAATTTACAGGCCCTGCGCACAGGTAGTGCACTTTACAAGGGACTTATAAGTAAATCAAATACGCCAGTTGTGGATAAACCAATGTCAACATGTTTAGAGTACACAGTATATGCACTTTTAGCACTGGTTAGCAGCGGTAAAGTGCCTAGAATACTAAACCCAATGAAAACAAGGTCAGAAAAAGAGGAGGAGGAAGGCAAAACGTTTTGGGGTAACCCTGGGCCATTTCTACCACACAGAATCTTTGCCCTGTTAGAAACTTTTTCTGTAGAAGCAAAACACTGTGTGGAACATACTGTACAGAAGGTGTCACCTGTCATGTGCACACAGAGTTACTCGTCAATACAAATAATTAGAATGTGTTCAACATCTCTACACACCTATGATGCAATAGAAGCACATGTATTTTGTAAATACTTACTCCCATTAGCTGGGCACAGGCTGTGTAAAATTAGGTAGAAAAGTAATATGGTAGTTACCCCCAACATATGTAAACTATAAAACAAACTAACACACTCCTTGGATGATGTCATCAGCGATGTCATTTGAGATGTCATCAGTGATGTCACTGACCATAGCATGAGTGATGTAATATGTGAGGTCATAAGCAGTGCATTGTGGCGGCATAAGTCATAGTTACCTCATGTAACTATAACTGCTGAATTTTCTATGGTTTTGTACAAGGGAAATCTGAAGTATTTTTATTCTATTTCCTAACTGTAGCGTCCCTATAACCTTTGTATCTTTTAGTAAATTCTTCGGTATTTAAAACTCTGTTTCCTAACTATGAGATCCCTGTATCCTCTGGGTTTTTTAAGTGAATGTGTAAGGTTTTTTAAATTTTATTTTTTAACTTTGACCACTAACCTTTGACACTGAGTGTGTGAGTGAGTGCATGAGTGTCTCAGTGGGTGTATGAGTGTCTGAGTAGGTTTGTAAGTGGGTGTGAGAGAGTATGAGTGGGGCTGTAAGTGGGTATATGAGTGTCTGAGTGTGGGCGATAAATTCAGCTCCACCGGTGGAGTTTGCAGAGTTTTGCCACTCCGCGCTCTATTTCAATAGCATAGTTTGGCAAAAACTTTGCCAACTGCATGCAGAGTGGAGTTTACTGGCACATTCACCCCAAGACTTCATCCCCCAATAGTAGTGTGCCAGAAGGCATGTTTGCAGAGTGGTTGAGAAAGGGGTTGGGGCCTCTGACGAGGTCTGAGCAATACCGCTGTGGGGGACTCCGTAGTGGCAACAATAGGGATTCTTGGCCCCCAACGACACTCAGCAGCCAAGGGGATTTCATCCCCAAACCAGTAATGCGCCAAGAGGCCCCTTTGCAGAGTGGTTGAGAAAGGGGGCGGGGCCTCCAAATATGTCTAAGCAATCCAGCTTTGGGGGACTTACTTGTGGCAACAATTGGGGTTTCTTGGCCCCCAACAAAATTCAGCAGCCAAGGGGACTTCATCCCCAAACCAGTAGTGCACCAGGAGGCCCCTTTGCAGAGTGGTTGAGAAAGGGGGCGGGGCCTCTGACAATGACGACATCAGAGCAAGCCGGCTGTGGGGGACTTACTTGTCCCAGCAATCTAGTGCACAAGGAGGCGCATTTTCAGAGTGGTTTAGAAAGGGGGCAGAGCCTCCAACGAGGTCCTTGCAATCGCGCCCAGCATTATACTTTAGCTTGGGTGGCCTTGTGGCCCCCTCTCCTGGGCAATTTCCGACCTGGGGAACCCACCCACTGGGGCTTGGCCATTATACTATGGGGAGGGGGGCGATGCGGCCCCCTTCCTTGGGCCGATTTTGGCCCCGGGGACCCCATTCCCCAGGTTTGGCCATGGTTTCCTGGGTGCCCCCAGGGCACACAGTCTGCACTGTGACCACGGGGAGAGCCTGAATGCCCCAACAGTCCTTGCTGGCTCCCTACCTCCTGTCAGAGCCTGCATTGCTTTCACAGACAGGGAGCTGCTACACATTCAGCCCCCTGTGTGTGAAAGCAATTTGTCTGTTTCCTTGCTTGCTTGACAGCAGGCAGTGAACCAAACGAAAGCTCTGCTTCCAGCAAGTAAGAGCATTTTCACTGCTCTCGCTTACTGGAAGCGGAGTGTTTGCTGTGACTTGGTGGGTGTCACGTCCTTCCCCCTGCTGTTGTGTCTGGCGTGCTGAATGTACTGCCCATGCGCGCGCCTGAGCACCCAAGGACCTATCGAGGAGGGTTAGTGGTCCAGTTGTTCGACGTGACCCGCCTCGAACCAATGAGCGAGTACTTCCGGGGGCGGGTCTATTTCACCTGCGAAGCCACGGAACTCTGGGCTTCGTATTAACGTCCCGAGCCTACGCAGGAGCGTGGCTCGATCTGCAACCGGACTCTCGTCCGGACCGCGCAAGGGCGCCAACTACCGCTGGAACACTCGAAGCTACATCCCGACATCCTGCTAAAGGCAAGGTAATTCTCAGTTGCTTTCTCCGTGCGCAGGAGCGCCTTAGGAGATTCCCGCAACCCGTGTAGCACACGGGGTCGCTGTAACTTTCTGCACCGCTCGTGCTCTAGCGCGAGGCGGGCACATTTCTGGGTACCTCGGCGCAGGAGCGCTACCGCAGTTTCCTTGGGTTCCTTCCCCTGCTCGCCGCCTCCTCTGCCCTTCTTTGCACCGCACGCTCTCTCCTCGGATGCTGGAAGGACTAGTGTCATTCCGGGAAAAGAGCACGTTCCGAACCCATCTAAGGCCCATGCAAGGCACCAAGCCAACCAGTCCCTACAACACTAACCAAGCTGTCTATCAGTTCCGCTGCACCTCGCGCCCCGTGGGGTTTCCCGGCGGCGCGCCTCTTCCCCTCTCAGTCGCCAATGGGACCTGGCTGGGAAGTGTTCTGGGCCACTTCACAGCAAAGGGTATTCTTCATCTATTCCTGGAAGGCGTGCTCCCTCAGCATAAGGAGTGCCTCCTTTCAGTGTTGCTTGGACCTTTATTTCATTGCCAAAGATTTACTGAATCACTATACCCCAGGTCACGCCCACCAGCAGACCCAGTCGTGGTTCCAAGGCATCTTCCCTAGCCGTCCTCATCTCCTCTGGCTCCTCTGGCGGCCTCCCCCGGTTCCCTGGTGGTCCTAGGTAGTATTCACCCTATCTGGGGGGGCTAAGGGTACTGGAGGGGGTTGTCCACGTCATCCCTGCGGAATCACCCCACGCAACTAATGGTAAGCAGTGTGGGGATCTGACAGAATACGAAGACCACGTTGCACATTCCGTCTGGGCGACATGGATAACCCTACGGTTACGTTACAAGACATAGCCGCCATGCTGACTGCCATACAAGCAGAAAATCGCAGCTTGAGACAAGATATAACGACCCTACAGGGACAAGTGGGTACCGGGCCCTGGGGAACAACCCCGACGGTCAGGACCAGGCAGGAAGAGGTACTGAGACCCCCTTTATTTAACGCTGGGAGCCCTGGGACTTCTTCCTCTGTGACAGCTTCCCCCATACAGGTCATAGCCCCGCATCTTGCACAATTAGCCACACCAGAACGCTATTATGGCGACAGCTCGAAGTATAGTATCTTCCTTAACCAATGTCACCTTCACATGGCCCGTGCTTCCGCATTCCCAGACGATGCCTGCAAGGTAGCCTTTGTCCTTTCCTATCTGGGAGGCGATGCCGCTCAATGGTCGATACCTTTAGTTGAAAATGATGAACCTCTGCTCTACAATTTCCCTGTGTTCAAGGAAACCATGCGACGTATGTTTGCTCGGCATACGTTTGTTCAAGCGGCAGATAATGAGCTGCTTAATTTAAAGCAAGGTAACGCTGACCTACTTCATTACATAACCACTTTCAATCGCTTAGTGGTAGAAGCCCGATGGCCCGAAACAAAACAGGTGTCAGTTTTTTACCGGGGCTTGCGGGATGAGCTGAAAGACCTTATCTCGCAAATATGCGAACCACCGGAGGAAATTGGCCCCTTCATTGACATGGTAGTCAAACAAAATTACAAACTCCAAGAACGTCGGACTGACAGAACTAGGAGGGGGAGAGCCGGTTCCCCATCTATAAGGAAACCACAAAAAACCAAGACACCACGGAACCCATGCAGATAGGCGGCATCCGTGGCCCCTTATCCAAAGAAGAAAAAGAGAAAAGGAGAACCCAAAACCAATACCTGTATTGTGGCAAGAGCGGGCATTTCGTCAAGGAATGTCCGGTGAAACCCCGCAAACCCAAAGAAAAGACGCCTTTTGTTCTTCCAATAGCCCGTGGAGAAGGGTTGGGAAACGGGGCAACCCAGTAGTTAACAGGGTCTGTCTACTGGGGTTGTCTGATGAGAAAAAACAGGCCCCTATCGTCCACAATGTCCCCCGACACATGGGTCTACCCGTACTCCTCCGTTCCTCCTCGGGGCTATCCTGGCACATCACAGCACTGATCGACTCAGGAGCAACAGGCAATTTCATTGACACCCAATTCTTGGCCGGCCTGGGTATGTCCCGTAGAGAGAAGAAAAAAACAGAAACCGTTAAGGCAGTGGATGGCACGGACCTCACTTCGGGGCTAATCCGCTATCAGACCGAAGACCTAGAAATGAAACTGGAGAACACCCATACTGAGCCCATTGCCTTCGACGTGATTGATGCCCCACAGTTCAAATTAATTCTGGGTATCCCCTGGTTGACACAACATAATCCTCACATAAATTGGGTGATCAAGGAGCTCACATTAACATCCACTCATTGTAGGTCGTCCTGTTACCCCTCAACGGAACGCCAGGTCCGCCGGACGGTGCAGGCCTGCACCCTACCACTCCACGAAATTGGTATCATAGCACCAGGGGGCATCCCTGTAGAATATCTAGATTTGGCCCAAGTGTTTGACAAGAAAGGCGCAAACACGTTACCCCCTCATCGCACCTTCGACTGTAGGATTGACATCATTCCAGGTTCCACACTTCCCTGCAGCCGGGTTTATTCCCTCACAGAAAAAGAGAACGACCACCTCCGCAACTACCTCAACGAATATCTACAGAACGGCTTTATCTGTCATTCGCGGTCTCCCGTATCTTCCCCTCTTTTCTTCGTGGCAAAGAAAGAAGGGGATCTGCGCACGTGCATTGACTTCAGAGCGATAAACGCCATAACGGTAAAAAATCGGTACCCGCTGCCTCTGATCCCAGACTTGTTGGACCAAGTGAAGGATGCAGCAGTTTACACGAAATTGGATTTGCGCGGGGCTTACCACCTGGTCAGAGTCCGAGAGGGGGACGAGTGGAAGACCGCCTTCAGAACGCGGTACGGTCTCTTCGAATATCGCGTAATGCCCTTCGGACTCTGCAATGCCCCTGCTGCTTTCCAATTTTTTATTGATGAGGTGTTACGGGAGTTTATCGACCGCTTTTGTATAGTCTACATAGACGACATACTGATCTATTCGGCAACTATGTCAGACCATGTACCACACGTACGAGCTGTTCTCCAGAAGCTACAACAACACGGCCTGTACGTCAAGCTGGAAAAAAGTGTATTTCACGCCACCACAGTAGAATTTTTAGGGCACATCCTAGCCCCGACCGGCGTCGAGATGGACTCCAGGAAGGTGAACACTATATTACAATGGCCGTCTCCAGACTCTGTAAAACAAGTCCAGAGATTCCTGGGGTTTGCGAACTATTATCGTCGCTTTATCGCTGGTTTCTCCAAGATAGTGAGCCCCATCACTTGCCTATTACGAAAAGGAACACGGTTTTGCTGGAGCCAAGAAGCCGAAAACGCATTTCTAGTCTTGAAATCATGCTTCACCTCAGCACCAGTACTAAAGCACCCAGATCCCAATCAGCCCTTCATCGTGGAGGCCGATGCCTCACAAAACGCATTAGGAGGAGTATTGTCACAAAGGGACCCCGAAACCGGCCTACTCCATCCTGTAGCCTACTATTCCAGAAAGCTCCAGCCAGCGGAATGCAACTATACGATCTCAGACAAAGAATTGTTGGCCATTAAGGCAGTCTTCGGAGAATGGCGCCATTACCTGAAAGACGCCAAACACTCGGTGACCATATTCACTGACCATAGAAACCTACAGTTCCTCCGTTCAGCCAGGGCTCTAACCGCCAGACAGTTACGGTGGACCCTCTTCTTTAACGAATATGACTTCAGGATTACCTACCGGCCAAGAAGAGAGAACGCCAAGGCCGATGCCTTGTCTAGGTTAAATGAAATCGACAACAACCTACTCCCTTCAGAAACAGTACCCATCATTCCAGAAAATCGCTTCCAAGGAGCAATGATCACCTCCTCCTTTCTATCCTAGCTACGAGGAGACCTGGAACAGAAAAAACCAGAAGACTGGACACGTAACATCCAGGGGGTAACAGAACAAGACGGATTACTGTACAAAGGAAAAAACTACTACCTTCCATTCAGAAGCCATCAACAACAAGCGTTGTTCCTATGCCACGATCATCCTTTATCTGGACATCCCGGATACCACAAAACCAAAGATCTGATACAAAGACATTTCTGGTGGCCAACTCTAGCCTCTGACACACAGGCACACATCGCCCGCTGTACCGTGTGCGCACAAGGAAAAAGTTCCTCCCAACCCACAGTGGGATTGTTACATCCCATACCGGTTCCCCCCTACCCGTGGCACACAGTCTCGATGGATTTCATCGTGGAACTTCCAGAAACCAAGTCAGGTGACACCACCATTCTCACTATTGTGGATCACCTCACCAAAATGGCGCACTTCGTGCCTCTCAAAAAACTCCCATCCGCTGCTGAACTAGCAGTGATTTTTGTGCACAACGTGATCCGGCTACACGGCATTCCTTCGGTTCTGATCACAGACCGAGGGCCTCAATTTATATCCCGATTCTGGAAGGAGATCTGCAGCCTTCTAGACCTGGAAGTACGCCTATCCTCCGCATACCATCCTCAAACAGACGGGCAGGCAGAGAGGACCAACCAATCCATGGAACAGTACCTCCGTTGCCTGCTACTTATCATTGACAAAGAATGGTCCGAGGTGCTGTGGTTGGTGGAATATGCATACAATCATAACAAACATACAGCAACTGGACTCTCACCGTTCTTTTGTCTTCAAGGCCACCACCCTAGAACAACACCATGGGAAGATAATCGCACCAGCGACGTACCCACTGTACAGGCGTATCATTCCTTGCTCCGTTCTATATGGCAACAAGCCCGCTTTGAACTAGCCAAAACGAAAGAATCCTACAAACACAACACAGACAAACACTGACAACTCGAACCCGATTACAAGGTGGGAGATAGGGTATGGGTGTCCATTAAAAACCTCAACACTCATGGACCCAAAAAGCTGTCACCCCGTTATGTAGGTCCCTTCCCCATAGCACAGGTGATCAACCGAGTGGCCATGAAACTAACATTACCTACCCAAATGAGAATCCATCCCGTCTTTCATGTGTCCCTCCTGAGACCCACTCACCCCGATTGTCCAAACACCACACCACCACCCCCAGGTCTTAGAGACAACCACGAAGAGTACGAGGTCCAAGCTATACTTGATTCCCGTAGAACCAGAGGTAGGCTGTTCTACCTAGTAGATTGGAAAGGTTATGGCCCCGAAGAGCGATCCTGGGAACCCTTGTCCCATGTCCGTAATGCACCTCGCTTAGTCCGCGCTTTCCACCTCCAGCATCCCCAGAAGCCGCGTCCTGCGACCCCAGTCTAGCCAGGAGGGGGTCTATTTTAGGGGTGGGTACTGTCATGTCCTTCCCCCTGCTGTTGTGTCTGGCGTGCTGAATGTACTGCCCATGCACGCGCCTGAGCACCCAAGGACCTATCGAGGAGGGTTAGCGGTCCAGTTGTTCGACGTGACCCGCCTCGAACCAATGAGCGAGTACTTCCGGGAGCGGGTCTATTTCACCCGCGAAGCCACGGAACTCTGGGCTTCGTATTAACGTCCCGCGCCTACGCAGGAGCGTAGCTCGATCTGCATCCGGACTCTCGTCCGGACCGCGCAAGGGCGCCAACTACCGCTGGAACACTCGAAGCTACATCCCGAATCCTGCTAAAGGCAAGGTAATTCTCCGTTGCTTTCTCCGTGTGCAGGAGCGCCTTAGGAGATTCCCGCGACCCGTGTAGCACACGGGGTCGCTGTAACTTTCTGCACCGCTCGTGCTCTAACGCGAGGCGGGCACATTTCTGGGTACCTCGGCGTAGGAGCGCTACCGCAGTTTCCTTGGGTTCCGTCCCTTGCTCGCCGCCTCCTCTGCCCTTATTTGCACCGCACGCTCTCTCCTCGGATGCTGGCAGGACTAGTGTCATTCTGGGAAAAGAGCACATTCCGGAGCACGTTCCGAACCCATCTAAGGCCCATGCAAGGCACCAAGCCAACCAGTCCCTACAACACTAACCAAGCTGTCTATCAGTTCTGTCTATCTGTCATGCACCTCGCGCCCCGTGGGGTTTCCCGGCGGCGCGCCTCTTCCCCTCTCAGTTGCCAGTGGAACCTGGCTGGGAAGTGTTCTGGGCCACTTCACAGCAAAGGGTATTCTTCATCTATTCCTGGAAGGCGTGCTCCCTCAGCATAAGGAGTGCCTCCTTTCAGTGTTGCTTGGACCTTTATTTCATTGCCAGAGACTTACTGAATCACTATACCCCAGGTCACGCCCACCAGCAGACCCAGTCGTGGTTCCAAGGCATCTTCCCCAGCCGTCCTCATCTCCTCTGGCTCCTCTGGCGGCCTCCCCCGGTTCCCTGGTGGTCCTAGGTAGTATTCACCCTATCTGGGGGGGCTAAGGGTACTGGAGGGGGTTGTCCACGTCATCCCTGCGGAATCACCCCACGCAACTAACAGTAAGCAGTGTGGGGATCTGACAGTGGGAGCGGTTAAGGCTCCCACTAAGCCACAACAAACAACTATGTCTCAGAGATGGGCACCCCAGGACATAGCAGGGGCCAACCCTGGGGAGCGGCGGTCCTCAGGGCCATTATTGGCTCCATGAGGGGAGCCGCACAGCCCCCTCCTTTGATGTAGTAGGGCCTGCCCCCCTCCTATTTTACACACACTCTCCTATTTTAAGCATAGAATTTGGCGCCGGGGAGGTGATAGTCCCTGGGGCATGAGGGGGTCCACGAGACACCCCCATTACTTTGGAATTAGCCCTGGGGAGGTACTGGTCCCCAGGGCATGGGCAGTCCACGAGACCCCATCCATTTCTTTTGAATTAGACCAGGGAGGCGGTGATCCCTAGGAGACAGGGGTTTGCATGGCCCCATGCAGCACAATATAAGCCCCGTGGAGGTAGTGGTCCCAGGGGCACAAAGAGGGGGGGCCCTGTGCGCTTCCCTCCTTAAAGTTCAGTGAAGCCCCGATGCCCCGTGGACCTGGCCCACCCCGGGGACATGGCTCTTGCACAGCTCCCAGCTAAAATGTACCAGCCACTTGGCTGGGGAAACTAAGGACAGTAATACATGATTAATTACATGTTGCAACATGAGAAAAATGCGACGAATAATGAGATGTGTTAATTACGGATTGTAAATGTTGAGTGAAACTCTGGAACACATTAATCAATTATCATTAAATTTACGGAGCAGTGTTAAAGGATATTTATACATATATAGATATATATCCGTTAACACTCCTCCGTAAATTTACTGAACTAAAGATTAAAGTGAGGTTATATTTAGGTGAAAATATCAGTTACATTTTCAACTAAAACAACACTAAAATTCACCAGTTATAGAATACTGAGATAACTATGACTTGCGCCCTCGCCATGCACTGCTTATAACCCCACATATGATATAATTCATGACGATTTCAATAACTTCAGTGATAACATTACTGATGGTATCTCACTGATTTCATCATTGATGACACACTGGTGCTGGATTAGCTAACAAACGTTCAAATATGTGTGACGTACCCAGATCTAAATGGCATGCTGTCCGTTACTGTCCGTTACTGTCTAAGTTACATGTTCCTGGTTTCAACCAGTCTCTACTCATACAGGATTGTTTAATGTGCAGCGTGTCAAAATGCTCAACAGTTCAGGGCTATGTGCGTAACCTTAGTGGCTAAACTTAGTGTAGCAGCTGCAATGCGATGATGGGTGTACTGCACCCCAAAATGCTGTACGTTAGGGTGGCTGACCGTCTGACCATCTCATTTTTTGCAGGTTTACCACGCTTCCGGGTGGTCTGTCCGTTACACATACTCATCTGGTGCAGGGCGACAAATATCCCACTTTTTGCTGCTCCAGCTTGCTGCCCGATAAGACACCTCGAGCAGCATGGTCGGGTATTCACATCTCACTGTATGAGCCATCTGTGAGCTGTGAAAACACAGCTTCAGGGACATGGTGCCCTTAGAGATGCTCAGGGGGAATGTGGAGACCTGCACTTGAATAACCCTGATTGTGTTATTGAAAACTTTGCTGGTGGTAAATGCTGAGAATATGCCCTTAGTGCTTAACTCATGCATTAAGTATCCTTGAAGGTGCCCATATTTAGCCAGATCAGGAGACAGAGGCATAGGAAGTGTATGATTTACCCAACATCAAACAATTTGGCAAAGTTGGAGTCCTGCGGCTGTAAAACAATACTGCTTGTTCCAAAGTCCATTACTTAACACTACTTTTACATTTGGTAAATAGACAAGGAGTTGGCACTTTCTAGTCTCACTCATTGGTGGTAATATATACTCCATTGTAGTACCTTTAACACAGACTTACTAGCAGCTTTCATTTGAATTCTAAATGTGCCAAATCTTGGACAATAAATGGGGCTAGGAGAAGATCAAAAGATGATTGCTCAAGAGCACACAGCCTGCCACATTGTTGGGACAGGATTGAAAATCATGTCTTCTGGTTCCACAGTCTCCAACTAGCCTACTAGACAACAGCTGTGGTGTCAGTAATTCTAATGGAAAGGTCGATGTCACTGTATTGTGGCCTTAACCAGATATATAATTCACTTAATTCACTGTTTATTTCCGTCATATTTAGGTGAAGTGGTAATGCCAGGCTCCAGTGAATTATCCACCTTGATGATGGTCTAGCCAAGGGTTTTTCTACAGTACTCGCTACCTGGGTTGTACCTATTTCTAAGCCCCCACCCCTCTAATATTTTCATATAATGAGCAATAGGCCATAGTAACTTGTGAGATATTTTTCTGTAGGTCCTTGGACAGTAGGTGTATAGTGGACAGTATCGTTGGTGGAGCCTGTTGCTTATAATCGGTGTTTCAGTTCTTAAAACTATTTCATTTAATTTGGATGATGGAGTTTTTTCATTTTGACTCCAAAGGCCCAGAAAGTAAGTAGTCAAGACTAAGGGGCTGATTCTAATCTTAGCGGAAGGGATACTCCATCACAAACGTGACGAATATCGCGCCCGCTGTATTACAATTCCATTATAGCCTATGGAACTTGTAATACAGCGGACAGGACATCGGTCACATTTGTGACGGAGTATCCCATTCGCCAAGATCAGAATCAGCTCCGGGAGGCGGTACAGGGGTTGGAACTCAATACCAATACAGTAAAACAGAGTAATCAGACGTAATTAACATAATTTCCAGCTGATGGATATCTTTTAAAATGACCTGATTTACTGGAGGAGTTTATGGAATTAAACCCCCAAAATGTTCTCCACAACTCATAATCCTTTCTGCTCCCCAACTTCTGGTGTGTAAATGCATGCAAAGTGCCTCGACGCATGCAAAGTTAGCTGGGAAGTGATAGTGTAAATTTAGTACGTCTAGGATTCATGGGGCCAGTTTTCTTGCAGGGCATTATTCACTGGCGTAACGAAACTTGACGGGGGGCCCTCTCTGCAAGGCTCGTAGTGGTGCCCTCTCCGGACTCAATCAGGAGCTCTACGAGTAGCAAATGCCCTTTGTGAATAGCGAAAGTTGTAAAGTTAGACTTTCGTCTCATTTTACCTTTGTGAATCGGGCACGTAGACTTTGAATCTCTCTAGTGGAGATTAAATGTATAAATAATAAATACAGAAAGGAAACACCATATGCTATTGTCTTACAGAAAGTTACATTCAACTTAAATGATTTTCTTCAATCTCAATAGGATACCAATCGGAGTTTCAGCATCTAGGCTGAGTGTATGTGCATGGTTGCTAGGAACCCTGATGGAAACAACACATGTAGGCAAATTATAACTAAAGAACACGTGTGTCCTTCATTATGTACATTCTGTTTAGTTCTGCCTCTGCAGATGCAGTACCTTCTGGCTTCCAACTAGATTTTAATTACATGCAGTAAACTAAAGCTTCAATTGTGCATTACAGGGATAAGGTGCATCAAGGGAAATCTGTGTCACCCTGGGGGCTGCAGACAGCAGCACAATTAATTTCAAACTGCTTAAGTCATTGTTTACTTGCAGCCAGATGATGCACAAGAGAGCTTAATGTGCATACCATATTTTACTGCTAACAGCAACATTTCCATGTACAATAACTGATACAAGCTACTTAAAATATAAGATTTACACCAATCAGTTGCACAGCATATTTCTTTACTGTGGAAAATGAAAAGCACGCACATATAGATATTACCTAGTGGCGTTGCCATAAGGTAGTTACAGTTACGTCACTTGTTCCATAGGAAAAGGGTTTTTTATGTTGCTAATTACTTTGTCACACGTTGACAATTTCCACAAAAGTTTCCAAAACGGTGCTACTTTTTAACTAGTTTGTGCATGGCAAGTTTCGAGTGATCCATCAAGCGGGGGCCAAGAAATAAGGGGGTCCAAAACGCAAAATCCCCTCGAATTTTCCATAGACTTCTTTAAGACAGACTACAGCAAAAATTGCTGAATCGATTTACACCAAATTTGACAAGAAGCTAGATCTTAGTCCGCAGATTGTGCTTTTTGTTATTTGGTGTAAATTAGTTCAGAAGTGTTTGAGAAATTAAGGTTAAAAAATGATGGTATACCTGGATGGTTGGGTCCTCAAGAGCCTCGAGAGACACTCACAGGAGCGCCAACTTAAAAATAGAGCATTCTGAATGGCCAAGGGAGCTCTATTTCCCTTGGGCCATCTTGCTCCTGTGGGAGTCAAACTCCCGCGGGAACGAGCACTCTGATTGTCTGCTGGCAACTTGAGAAAAATGTTGATGGCAGCCATTAGAGGACTGGGGGACGTAGTCCTCTGTCATATATAAAAAGAAATATAAGGGGGCAGGGTAGGGATATCCTGACACCCTTGGCCCCATGGGGAGGACACAGAGGGTCCTCCTCCGGTGCCAAAAACGAAATAAAGGTAAAAATTGCCGTGATCCTGTGGGACACCCGCAGGATCATACAAAAAAAAACTTAATTTTGATAATGGGAGGGGGGCACACAGCCCCCCTTCCCTAGCCCTTACGGAGCTCCTGGGAGACAAATTCCAGGGCTGAATATAGTATATATATCTGAAACATCAGATGCCCCGGGGGCCCACGCCCTGGGCTGGAAACATAGTGCCTGGGGAGGGGGGATGCGTGACCCCTATCCCTGAGACATCAGATGCCCCGGGGAGCCCACACCCAGGGTTGAAATCTTTAAATAAGGGGAGGAGGGGCACGTAGCCCCCTCCCCAAGCCATTAAAGATCCTGGTGAGCCCACCCCCAGAGCCGATTACTTTAAGGAAGGGGGCCATGTAACCCCCTTCCTAAGCGATTAATGGCTCCTAGACCCCCAGAGAGCCCACCCTGAGGAAATAGATGTTTCCCTGCCCGCACAGGTGTGGGCAGGGAAACCTGTGATTGTTCTCGCCTGGTGGGAGCATTGTTTAATCTTCCACCCAGCTAATGAAATAGCATGCTTTTCCGGCATATAATCTGATCCAGAGAATACAATCTATTTGATCTCACATAAAGTATATCTCTGTACCATGGAAAAGGTATCTCTGAAAAAACACTCACACCTCAATCCATTAATTTGAAACTGCAATGACGAACGGAGAAAATAAAGCCATAAAAGGACAAAGTTTCAAAAAGCATGTCAGAAATGTAGTATATATTAAAATGCACACACACTAACTGTGGTTTGCATCTCAATTTTCAAAATTCCTGTACTTCATGAACAAATAAGCAATTCCAAATCCTCCTTCCAATATACTGGTATAGCAAAATACATAGGTATTGGTTCATCCTTAAACTTGAATATCAGGCAACCAGCTCTGCCAGGAGGAAGTTCAGATTGGTCAAGCAGCATTGAGAGCCATGTAAATTAAATATGCAATAAGCATCTAGTGAAGCGGTGACCAACACATTTTTTCCTGGGCCCTTAAGCAGCTATTGCACATAAAGGAGGGAGAAGAAGAATAGTTGCTTTCATAAAATAAAGAAATAGAAGGCTGAGGCGGAAAATACATGACTAGGTATCTTCATCTAAAATGGCTTTTTGGGATTAGGACCTGTGATTTCTGGTGTGATTCATTCTTTTACTGTGTTACTAAGGTTATGTCTGCACATCCTGATGTGTAACAAAGAAGGGATGTTTTGCTCAGTGATATGAAGAGCTGCAGACCATCATATGCACCAGATGTAGGATTAATTAATGGAGTGCATTCTAATCAGATGTCAAAAGTTGTATCTGTGACCATAATACAGAGCCTGTGTGGGAGCGTGGAGCAATCACACGCGGAGTTGAAAAGTGTGCAGACTAGTAATGAGCGAAAGGACAGTATCCCTGATCCGTCTGTTGTAGTATTACCTACATAGAAAGCGGTGCCGGATTCCCAAAACATCTACCGCCCTCCCTACAAACTGGGTATTATAAGCATTGTATTGAATGGAGTTTTATTACATAGACCACCACAGAGTGACAGGACCACTTTTTTGAAGCGTTGTTAAACCACGGACAGAGTTCTATATGGATTTCACCCCAAAGTCACAGGGGTCTTACCCTTTGGAACTGCTGTTAAACTACCAAGGGAATGCTATATGGAGTCTACCCAAGTGCAACAGAGGATGTACTCATTAGAGGCACTGTTAAATCACCAAGGCAACGTTAAATGGAGTCTAACTAGGAATGACAGACTAAGGGAGTGCAATATAGAGTCCACCCAGAAATGACCAACCCATTGAAGCCATTATTAAAACACAAACCGAGTCTCCCGAGAAACAACAGTCAGTGCCAACACACTGGAGGCACACATGAACTAGAGTGAGGAACTAGGGTGAGGAGAAGGAAAAGACTTGCTGGTCAAGGCACTTTCCAGGCCCTAACTGGCTAATATAGAAGAAACATAACATCTAAGCACCGTTACCCTCTTCGCCCTTTATCTGGACATCTGGACTGGACAGCCTGAAAACAGAAATTAAGTAGATATAGTGGATGTCAATGCTTAAGAGTGGTGGGAGGGTCAAATAAAAAGGTCCTATAGTGGCATTTCCTCCACAAATGTGGAATCCCCAGACTCTGCGGACCAGTTGGTGGCATAGACAACAAAGTTTGCCTGCAAAACTGATAAAAACAGATTGGAAAACAAGGTAAAAACAAGACTCCATTCAGCGGTAAACCAATATTAGCCTCTAAACTCTTGGAAGTACATAGAAATAAGCAGACTCTGAGATATGATCCCACGTCATCGAGGAAATTCTGTGTTCTAGCTTTACTGAAACCGAAATATGCATGGCTCAAATCATTCAAATTTGCTGATAAATATTAATGGCAGGACACAGGCCCAATTTTTAATTTCCCACTTGACCCTACACATGAGTAAACTGGGTCATCGTATCAGGCGGAAACTTTACCAGGAAGGATGACATAGAGTAACGTACGCAAACAGTGTAATAGTACACATATCAAGAATCCCGAGTCGAGGGGTGGTTGTAAATTTAGGTGGAAAGAAGGGCTTCATATGGGAGATGTAGCTTATCTGTTACAGTTATTGAGTCTTTGCATTTTGATAAATTTTTTGAGTCTGTGATGACACTTTTGTGTTACCAGTAGCCACTGCAAGGATGACTGGAATCAGATAAGTATGTTAGGTTGGGCCTGGGCAGCCCATGCGCTGTTCTGCGAGGCGTGCTGTATTCAGGTATGGACTTGAAGCTCCGTCAATTTTTCCACCCATCTTTTTAAGTGGCTTCTGTCACTGTCCTTCGTAAACTGTAGCTTTTTATTGGTCAATAGGCTTAGTAGTCCCTCCTTAGTACCGTCTTGTCTCATCTTATAACCTCCCATAAGGACTGGCCCTCTTACGTGTGTTATTACTCGGTAGGCTTTAACTACAGCCTCTGAGTACTACTTTCTTTAGTGCTGTTTTCCTGCCTGCCATTGCAGGCAGTACATGCTCTTAACTGCTTTTTTTTATCCAGTGCGCGGCTTTCGTTAGCCGTCCCTCGCCATATTACTGTTTTTGTTTAAGCTGGCTTCCAGGGACAACATTGTGCTGACTCAAGGCTACCACTGCATCAGTGGCCTCCAACAGAGCCACAGCAAAGGGTGCAGCAGCTGGAGGCAGCTCAGTCTCCTGCTACAATAAACTCAGAAGCCACTGGAGGCAGCTCAGTCTCAGATGCGATGAATCCAGCAGCTGCTGAGGCAGCTTTGTCTCTGGGTACAATAAACTCAGCAGCTGCTGGAGGAAGGTCAGTCTCAGATGCGATTAACACAGTAAACCCGGTAGACACTGGAGGCAGCTCAGTCTCCGGTACAATACGCTCATCAGTAGCTGGACGTAGCTCAGTCTCCCATACAATAAACTTCAGTAGGCGCTGGAGGCAGCTCAGTCTCAGATGCTAATAACACAACAAAACCAGCAGCCGCTAGAAGCCGCTCAGTCACGGGAGGTCACTGCGATGAAAATCAAGACGAGTCAGTCTCAAAACCAAGCGCTCAGTCTCACTCCAGGAGAGAACTGCTATTAACAAGCAAAAAAGAGCAGGAGAGCACTCCGGGCAGAACGAGCGTTGACCCATACTTGGATTTGGGAGGCACCTTCTGAAGGGATATGGATACCGGGGGCAGCTACAGTGGGTACAAGGGAGAGGACATAGCTCCCCGTACAGGATGCACTGCCCCCGTGCAAAAGCAGGAGTACAGAACTTGTTAGAGCGGGGAACGGCGTGGAGAAACCTCCGATAAAAGCGGCAACAACCCCTACAGCCAATAAAAGCAAGAGAAGAGAACTTCCCATACAGCACAACTTCCAAGAGAGCTTCTCCCACTCCATCCAAGTGCAAAACTGCACAGGATTGACTCCCTGATGCCATTATACACACCACCCATAATGTCTTAAAAAGGCCAATCCCCATATGACAAAGGAATGCACCCATTGTGTTACAAGCACTTCACTTAGACCTGCTGCAGGAAAAACAATCTATTAACAAGCAAACAGCTACTGTTGTAACTGTGGAAAGACCAAGATATGCCTCCAAGTCAATCATCGGGAGGAATACCTATTTATTTTAAATACTTTTAAGCTGTTTTAAAAATATATATATTTATTTTGTAATATGAAATGTGTTTTTTTTATTTTACATGCAATTTTATTCATCTGTAATTAATAGATATATTATTTATTTTGAATATGTTTAAATATTTTTATTTTGTTATGTATTTATATTTTTTTAAAACACTTTAGAAATTGGAAAGATCTATCTAATCCCTCCAAAGTACAACATGTTCCTTACTGTTAAGATGAGAGTGAGAAGGGTAAATCTAAACTCTCCAAAGTCCAACACTTCCCTGCTTTTGCTTACGTTGAAGTGGAAATAATAAATCTAACCCTTCTGAAGTCCAACCCTTTCCCTACTGTTGCTTAGTTTGGAGTGTACATAGTAAATCTAATCCCTTCAAAGACCAACCCTTTCCCTACTATTGCATGGGTTGGAATAGGTATAGTAAATCTAACTCTCCCAGAGGCTCACACTTTCTATGATTTTGCTTCCATTGGAGTCTAACCTCTTCTAAATCCAACACTTTCTCTACTGTTGGGTAGATGAGAATGGAAATAGTAAATCTAGCGCTTTCCCTTCTGTTGCTTAAATTATAGTAAATCTAACCCCTTCAAAGTTCAACAGTTTCCCTGCTGTTGTTTATGTTGGATTGAAATAGTAAATCAAACCCCTTCAAAGTCCAGTGCTTTCCCTACTGTTGCTAACATAGGAGTGGGAATAGTAAATCTAAACCCTCGTAATTCCAACATTTCCCTGCTTTTGTTTATGCTGTTGTGGGACAGTAAATCTAACCCCTTCAAAGTACAACACTTTTTTTTACTATTTCTCAGATTGGAGAGGAAGTAGTACATCTAACCCCTTCAAAGTGCATTCGAGAAGTATCTTTACAAAGCCCAGGCATAGGATCTCCCTCCTCCAACTTTCAGAAGCATGCACAAGGCCTGTGAAGCAGACTTTGTCATCTCTCATTCTGGTCATTTTTTTTTATATTGTGAAGGGTAAGGTGCTACATTCACTCCTCTTCCAAGGTCTCTTCTGAACGTAATTTGTTTACTGTGCCATAGTCATAATTCTTTGCGGTTATTTATTTGATACGTGGAAATGTGATTTGTACATTTCTTGTGCGCATGCAGATTTACACTAATTAGTCATTAGTCAAAGTCATTTGTTTTCTATGTTCTCCTCATCTTGTTGCACCTGGTATTTGAATGCTGTTTTGTTAGAGTTCTGTGCTGTCCTTGAGGCTGAAAAACATCGTGTATTTCATAACTTATTTTGCAAATGCTGCATAATATGTCCCAATTTATAAAGCATGCATTTGCAATACTACCACATTACAAGTATAGGGACAGATATACTGAGTTTACAGATTTCCAGTTTCAGAAAGTCGACTTTTGTGTCTCACTTTTGCATTTCACTTATGTGTCTCATACAGTCAAAGGCTACAGAGGGCACATAAGCTGGCGACTGGTGAGTGAGATCTGCTCCCCAGAGGTGCTGTCTGCACCAGAAATAGTGCAGCATGTGTCCCCCAGCCAGGCCTGACCTAAAGTGTAGAGCCCCTCACAAAATCAGACTAGGAGCTCAAGGTAGAGCAATAACGGCACCCATACAGTTTCAGCCAGCCATCCTGAGCAAGCGTGATGTTTTTCACTTTTGCAATTATTCAATCAATCAATCAGTATTTGTAGAGTGCGCTAATCACCTCGAGGGGTATCCAGCTTATATGAATGCTTTTGGGACATTTCTGTCACTAGTTGTTCATTTAGTCCATTAGACTAGTGAGTGAGAATGCACTACTCATTCACTCTTCCATCCTCTTGTACAGTCTGATTTCTTCACTTCTCCTGTACTTTTTTCTCAGTGCAAGATTGAAAATTTGAAAGCATTTGTGTGGAGTGATGTTTATGCTGCACTTTTGTTGAATGGACACCTGAGTGTCCATTTTTGCTGAGGAGAGGCTTTAGTCTACACCCAGCGCTTTAGCCAAGATCCGAGAATGTATTCAGTGGCATGCATTTTGTAAAGGGTAACGTAGTAAACCCCTGCCTCACAAAGCATTTGCTTCGCACTACAACTCCCACTCACAGTGTAGGACTGGCCTTTTGATCAGTCCGGTACTGCCAGGTGGGTCAACTAAAATGGGCTGGTGTCCAGGCTTTTTTTTTAACCTGGCACAGCCCACAGGACCATAAAAATCAGCCCAGGCACTAGCTCGTTCAAGCTGCTCATATGCTGGTGTTAGACAGCTGGAAAGGCCAGCATGACACTGAGCTCCAGTAGGTTTTTGTGACCTGCCAATCCACTGTTTCATCTCACATTGTTTGGCTGGCCTTTCAGACAGTCTGGCAACACCAACAAGGTCAGATTGAAACTGCCAGTGTGCGGACTGTTTTTATAGCCCTATCGTGGCCCACAGGACCAAAAATACACGGACCTTTCATGCTGGCCAGCCTGGCATTGCTATAAATCTTACTGTAATTCTCGAAATTTATCAAGGTTTTTCTAATTTGTTTTGGATGTGTTGAGGGATTTTCTTGAATGTGTCTAAAGGGTGTTTTGATTCTGTTTTAAGGATTTGGGAAGTCTCATGTGTACTGTGCGGCTGGTGGGGGTGGCAGTTGTCACATGGAAGGAAATCTGCACCCAACTGGTTTATTGTTTCAGTCTGGGGCAATGTGAGAGTGACTGGGGGCTGAGTGATGGTGTGTAGGGGAATTTACATGGTGAATGGTTGCATTGTGGTGGATGTCTTTAGTACTGTTTGCATTACTGGAGGTGTTTGTAGGAGCCCTTCTGTGTAAAACACATAGAAAAATTGTTTTTTTTCTCAAAGTGTGATATTCGCGAATGCGTCCCGATGCTCAGTGCAGCCCCTCATGTAACGTTTTCGAATATTGCTGAAAAATACATTCAGTTACTTACTCACACACTAATGTACTCACTCAGAGACTGACTCACACTGTAACACCCACTCACAGACCCACCCAGAGATTCATGCTCCCACTCACAGACCCACTCAGATACTCATGTACCACTCACAGATCCACTCAGACACTCACACTCCCACTCACAGACCCACTCAGACACTCAGGCACCCTCTCACAGACCCACTCAGACTCACACACACCCACTCACAGACCCACTCAGATACTCACACACCCAGTCATGGCCCCGTCTGACAATCACGCACCCTCTCACAGACCCACTCAGACACATGCACCTACTCACAGACCTTCTTAGACATTCACACACCCACCCACAGACCCCTCTGATACTCATGTACCCACTCACAGACCTACTCAGACACTCATACACACACTCACAGATCCACTGAGACACTCTCAGACCCCCTCTGACACTCATGCACCCAGTCACACACCCACTGAGAGACTCATGCACTCACAGATCCACTCAGACTCATGTAGTCACTCACAGACCCACTCAGAGACTCATATATTCATTCAGAGACCCACACACTCATGCACCCACTCACACACCCACTCCAAGGTTCATTCACTCACTCTCAGACCCACTAATAGACTCATGCACTCACTCCCACACACATTCTGAGACTCATGCACTCACACAGAGACCCACTCAGACACTAACACACCCACTGAGAAACTTATGCACTCACACACAGACCCACTCAGAGACTCATGCACTCATTCATGGACCTACTTACATACTCATGCACCCACTCAGAGACTCACACATCCACTCTCAGAGCCACTCAGACACTTATCACCCACTCACAGACTCAGGGATGTTATAGTTTGGAAATAAAATTTAAAAAACCTTAGAAATGAACAGGAAAAAAACAAAGGTTACACGGATGTTAGTTAGGAAATAAAGTTAAAAAAAACTTTGAAATTCACTGAAAAACCCAAAAGTTACAGGGACCTTATAGTTAGGAAAAAGAATTTTAAAAACCTTATAAATTCAATGTAAAAGCCAAGGGTTACAGGGTCATTATAGTTAGGCTGACATTTCACTCGTACAAAACCATAGAAATTCAGCAGTTATAGTTACATGAGCTCACTATAACTGACGGCCCGTAATGCACTACTAATCACCTCACATATTACATAACTCATGACATGGTCGGTGACATCACTCTGTTGTGACCTACTGTGGGGCACTGTGAGATATTCTTACTGCCTTCGGCCTGAACTTCACTAGTCTCAATTTCTTCAGGTTGTAAAAACCCATCGATAACCTGAACTCACACAAACATATACAGATGACTCTTTTCACAGTATGCACTATGCATAAGTAATATATTGCATGAAAAAAGCACAAAAACGCAAACTCTTATTGAAATCAAGATTAAGTAAAACATGAAATGCAAAAAGGAGCAGCATCACTCTTTCCGTGCTGAAAGGCAAGTGTCTGTTTTTACTGACTGAAGCTGTCTCGCGGTGGTGGGGTACAAGAGGGCAGTCCCACCTAGCCTCCCCTACCAACGCCACTATCTCTTACAGAATGAGGAACTGGTCCAGTAGTCAAGAGTGCGTGGTGTACGTGAAGAGGTGTTCAGACCACCAGACTTCAGTCTGCCATTGCTCCTTAGGTGGTAGTGGATACAACAAATTTGGCCACCTCATGCTCTGGGTGCATTCTTCACCATGGGTGCAGTTACTTGTTCCTGGACTCTCTGTGACAAAAGAGCCTGATCTACTAAGCCCAGACCACAAACCAGTCAGTGTTTTTGCTTACTGGTGTGTCTGTGACCTTGGCTTCATTGTAGGATGCAGCTGATGGACTAATCAGTCACACTGCAGAATGGATATTCGCAGGAGGTCACAAAATCTGACAGAAAGTATTATAAAAGACTTTGCGTATGAATCAGGGTTGCAGAACTGGGGGCGTGGCTTGGCGCCCGCGAGTGATGGCGGCGCTCGAATGAGGCTCCGGGGCGGTGCCGAGAGACAAGCCGATTCTGCTTGTAAATCCTGGAGACGAACGGCTGAAGGAGCGTCGGAACATGCCCTGATTCCACTCGACATCGGTGGAAGTCTTTTCCTGCTTCCGCGACGCTATAATTGGCGCTTGTGAGTTTTGACAGGATTTTCTCGGCTGCAGCCGCCATCTTAGGCTCGCTGAGTGACGAGCGTTGTGTTGCGGATATTGCACCGTTAGTTCAGCGCTATGAGTGCACGACACCATATACTCCTAGTGGGCTCATAATTTACCCTCTTGACTGTTTCTCCTTCTTCACACCGAATTTCTGCATTGTTTGCCTTCTATTTGGAGCGCTTGTCATTTATATAGCGCAACAACAATGTCCCTTCATGAAGCGCCCTCATTTCCTATGACTGCTATTGAGCTGTTTTTCAAGTCATGACTCTATGTGGATTACTCTCTGACTTCCCTGCAAGTGGTGAATTTTTTCAATGCAGCACGCCTGGTTGCTTCTCTGCTGTCAATGCTACTATTTATTGCAGGCTCCTGCGAGGTGTGCGAGGGGACATTCCATTTCATATCCTGTCAACTTGCTTGAGATCACTTTACATTGAGCAGTGCTTTGGTGCCTACTTTCTGCAGCATAATGCCATATGAATAATACCTTGGTCCTATCATAGACGGCTTCTTCTGTTTTTCCATAAACGCCTCGGCGACTGTTCACACCTGAGTACTATGGAGATGGCTGCATTCCCTTCATGACGTATTCAACTACCCTCGTACTCCTGCTGTGCTCTATCTCGTGTTGTCTTCGTTTTAGCTTCCTGTGACCTCTACTGTGTCAACCATTCCACGGCTTTGCTACATGGGTAGACTCAAGTCAATGTCGCATCTGCCTCGTTCGACCAAACCTCAGATTGTGAAGAACTCCAAGGTTTTCTCTGCTTTTTCACAATTGGAAGACTCTCTTAACTCGTCTGGCTCAGATACACCAATGCATCCTTCCAGGCACTCGCAGGATAATTCTAAATCTAACACGAAGAGGCTTAAGTCGAACTCCCTCTCACCCCCAAAGCATTCGGGACCAGTATCCATGGAATTATTGTTAGAAGAAATAAGATCCTTGCGTCCTTTTATGGAAGAGACTAATATTAAGCTCCAGGTCCTTACGGATAATTGGTCGCAAATGGAAACGAGGGTAACATCGATTGAAAAATCTGTTCAGTCGTTCCAAGAGACATCCTCTGTTGTCTCAAACCTGAAGTCTCAAGTCTCGGATCTTCAACAACAAGTGGAGCAGTTGGAAAACAGAAACAGGCGCAACAATCGTATTTATGGCCTAGTTGAAGGACTCGAGGGGTCTGACACAATCACTTTCTTCAAGTCGTTCCTCCCCAAGCTCCTGCATCTGTCACAGGACAAGGCCCTCAACATTCAACGTGCTCATAGACTGGGTCGGCCACCTTCTTCTGCTTCTTCCTCACAGAGGCCCAGAGGGGTCATCATCTACTTTTTGGAATAAACAGATCTCTTGATGGTATTGGCGGCGGCCAAATCCTCTCCGAATCTGACTTGGTCTGGCTCGTCCCTATTCTTTGCACAGGATTATGCTAAGGCCACCGCCAATCGTCGTAAGGTTTTTCTGAGCTTAAGAGAAGATCTACGTGCGATGGGAGCACGATACGGCCTTTATCACCCGTTTTTATTCAAAGTTACCTATAATAATAAGACTACAACCTATGAAGATCCAGTGCGCTTACAAAGCTTCATCAATGCGCACAAATCATCTACCATGGATGCCTCCGGACCATCATCCTCTGCTCCTGGTTGACTAGTGCTTTTATGACTCTCTTATGGCTGTTGCTTTTTTTTTTTTTATCCTGTTCTTTTTCAGAGACTTTCTCTTGGTTGCAGTTAACCTGAGTTCTTCTGATTCTCCGGATATCCACTTTGCCGATTCTTTATTGTTTATGCATGATGGTTGTCCCTTGTTCTACTTGCTAGTCATGGTCTCAACATAATCTCCTGGTATGTCTTAATCCTTGTTCTCCTTTTTCGTCTTACAGGAATTTTTTCGTGTTTAATGATGTCTCCCGGTCCCTGCTTCGTTGCTCCTGGGTGTGCTGCCTCACCCATGTGGTTCCTTCCCTCCTCCACCCTTTCTCGCACCCTTCCTTTGTAGGTATGTTCTTTCTCTATTCCCTCATTTGTCTTCCCTGTGCATTCGATGATTTTTCCTTCTATTCCTCCCTCTTTCCTCTTCCCTTGTTCTTATTCTTGTCCACATGTTTCTATCTTGTCTTCCTACCTCTGATCGGAACCTTTTGCTTGTGTAAGAGTTGCATTCCCTGTTCTTCTAGGTACATTTGTCTCTCAACTTCTTCCTTATTTCTGGCTTCCTGTTTAAATTTTTATATTGTTTCCCTATATTCTTCTTTTTTTGCTAGTGCTCATGCTCTCGTTTACCTTCTTCTTTTCTTCTATTTCAGCATATCTACACTGGTTTTTCTTCTTTCTTTATGTCTTCTCTCCTTTTCATGGGTTTTTCATTCATTAGGCATGTTTTCCACATTCTTTGTGGATATGTTACTGTTATGTCATTGAATATATTGTCATGGAATGTGAAGGGTATTAATTCCCTGATTAAACGTCAAAGGATCTTGTCACACCTAGCCAAATTGAACGTTGATATTGCATTCCTCCAAGAAACGCATTTAACTGATGTAGAATCTGTTAAGCTCAAACGTGGATGGGTGGGTGAACTCTTTTACTCGCAGGGTGATGGCAAACGGAATGGTGTGGCAATCCTTTGTCGCAAGTCTCTCCCCTTTCAGGTTCTTACCCAAGAATCGGATGCTTTTGGTCGATGGGTTTATGCCAAGCTATCATTCAGAGGTGTTCCAATCTCTCTCCTTAGTGTTTATGGCCCAACCACGGGTGAACCTTCTTTTTGGGCTGATTTCTCTCCACTCCTAACTAAATTTATGGACCACAATTTTATTCTGGCGGGGGATTGTAATCAACCTCTTGATACCTTTATTGATAGGATATCCATGGCCCCCTATATTCCTAACAAACCTCATAAGCTGTTTAGCCATGCTATTTCGCAGCATAAATTAGTAGACTCTTGGCGTCTTTGTAATCCAAAACTACAGGAGTACACTTTTTATTCTCCCTGTCACCGCTCCCAGTCACGACTAGACTATGTCTTTGTCTCCCACAACCTTTCTCAATCACTTTTACACTCCGAGATAGGCCCGATACTGCTTTCAGATCATGCTCCTGTTCTTACAAGTGTTGATGTATTCCCTAAGATTGTTGGCCCCAGAAGATGGCGATTTAATAATTCCCTCCTTGCTGATCCCAAGTTTATAGCTACCTTCACTTCCTTTTTTGATGAATTTTTTCTGATTAATGACAACACCGCTCTCCCGGAACATACTATCTGGGATGCTTTTAAAGCAGCAGCACGTGACTTTATTATTAGTTACGTTGCGAACAAACGCAAGACTGCTCGATGGTTCCCCAAAAATCTCCTTTCAGACATTAAGAGATTGGAACATGCATATTTCACCTCCCATTCTGCTGATAGCTTGACAGCCCTTGTTGCTGCAAAAATGAAATTTAATGAGAAATCTACGGAGGATGCCTCCTTGTATTTGTTGAAGTCCACTGCTAAATTTTATGGGGGTAGGAACAAAGCAGGGAAGCTCTTAGCTAATTATTTGAAGATTAAACATAATAAGTTAAATATTGAATCTGTTTATGACTCTGATGACACCTTGAAACACATGGATGTTGATATTCTTGCTGAGTTTTCATGTGTTTACGAGACTTTGTACACATCTGAAACTCAACCCTCTCCCAGCTCCCTTGCTCGTTTTTTCTCCACCATTCACACACCATCCAATTTCCCCCTTGACCTTTCCTCTTTAGAATCTGACGTCACACAAAAGGAATTGCTCACTGCATTGCAACATCTCAAACTCAATAAGGCTCCTGGCCCTGACGGTTTTACCGTTGAATTTTACCTTCACTTTTCTAAGTTGTTGATTCCACGATTGCATTCCCTTCTTCATACCTTTATTGCCCAAGGTGCTTCCTCAGGGACGTTTTCAGATGCTCATATTTGTTTAATACCTAAACCTCGGAAGGACGTAAAATATTGCAAAAATTATAGGCCCATATCCTTAGTCAATATTGACTACAAACTTTTCGCTAAAGCATTGGCGGTCCGACTGGATCACCTTCTCCCCGATCTTCTAGGTGAAGAGCAATCCGGGTTTGTTAAGGGCCGACATATTACGGACAACACTAGACTTTTATTTAACATCCTGTCAAAGTCCTCCCGTTGTCAGCACTCACTTGCAGCGATTGCCCTTGACGCCGAAAAGGCGTTTGATCGGGTTGAGTGGCGCTATCTTTTTCACACCCTTACTTGGTTTGGTTTTGGCCCTAGATTTATTTCTTTAGTTTCCCTGTTATACTCACACCCCAGAGCTGCAGTATTTGCGAATGGTCAAATTTCTTCTTATTTTGATTTAGGCAGAGGCGTTCGCCAGGGTTGCCCTCTTTCCCCCTTTCTCTTCAACCTTGCTTTAGAACCTTTTCTGTCCAGATTGCGTCAGAATCCCGCCATTCATGGTTTCCAGGTTGCAGACTTTCATATTAAACTCGCTGCTTATGCAGATGATATTTTACTTTTTCTTTCCAACCCCGCAGAATCTATCCCTGCTTTTCTGGACGAAGTCCGAAATTATTCCTCTATCTCTGGGTATAAGCTTAATCATGATAAATGTGAGATCCTACCCCTGACCAAATTCACTTTCAAACAAGAATTTAGTGACTCTCAGTTTACTTGGTGTCCCTCTCACATTAAATATCTGGGATTATATATCACCTCCTCCATTCCAGACACTGTCTCTTTATGCATGTCCAAGTGCGCACAAAAAATTGCGGACCTCACTGCAAGGTGGCATCCTCTATACCTATCATGGTGGGGTCGCCTTGATACTATTAAAATGATGATCTCTCCCATTATTCTTTATACGTTATCCAATATTCCGGTATCCATCCCAACGAAGTTCTTTAAAAAGATTAACTCAACGTTATCCTCATTTTTGTGGAGTTCTAAAAAATCCCGAATGTCTCTTGCCAGACTTATCCGTCCTGCTTCTGAGGGTGGTGTCAACTTTCCTGACTTCCCTGCATATCAGAAGGCCTTTGTGTTACGTCAAGCTTCCCTCTGGCTGAAAGATCCCGCCTCCCCTTGCCCTTTGTGGATTAAGGTTGAACGTACTCTCCTTTCTCCGTTTTCTTTTGCAGAATATCTTGCTTTTTCCCGTAAACCCTCTTCGATCCCTACTCCTATCCACAAGTATACCCTTAAGCTCTTATTGTCTGCTGCCCCTAGTCCCCCTACGACCGTCGCTGATTTCCTCTCTTCCACCATTTGGCATAATAAATATCTCTTAATTGGTCGTAAGCCCTTTTACTGGAAATCTTGGAGAATCCGAGGTTTGATTTGGATCTCGCAGCTCTTCTCTGGCTCCACCTTTTTCTCTTTTCCTGATCTCCGTTCTTCTTTTGGCTTACCCCTATCCTTTATCCCCAAATATCTTTTACTTAAAGCTGCTGTCCTGGAGGTTTATGAGCAGCTCTCAGGTTCTCCTCCTTCCCCTGTTCCGCACGTCCCTATTTTTCAACTTCATTCTCTCCTACGTAATACTCCCAAAGCGTCTCTCATCTATAAATACCTTCACACACATGAGTTGCTCAGACCTAAATCCAAGGTTGAACATCAGTGGGAAATTGACCTCGAAACAGATTGGCCGATATCTCTATGGGATAAGATATGGGCAAAACTCCGTAAAACTTCCAGAGCGGCCTCCCTGACACAATCCTTATTTTTTATTTACAACAGATTACTTCATACTCCTTCTACATTAAACAAGCGATTTCCTAATACCCCAGACACATGCTGGTCGTGTGGCTCCCCCAATGCTACCTTACTTCACATGATATTTCTTTGTAAGCATGTGCATGATTTTTGGTTACAGGTGTGGGCTCAAGTCAATGTTATTTTTCATACCTGTATTCCTTTTTCTCTCACTCACCTTTTCTTGGGTAGCTTATCCCCTAGCTGGGATAATGTAGATATGTATGTTCGCATCGTTGATTTGTTATTGGCTGTAGCCTTTCAGCAGATTACTGTTAATTGGAAAAATATGTCCAATATTTCTTTCAAAGCGTGGTGGTACAATGTCCATAGACTCGATAATGCCTTTGTTTTTCCTGTTCAATTAGCAACTAGACGTGCAGACCTATGGCTCCCCATTACGCTATATTTAGATAATTGTGTTGCCCGTTCTTCTCATCCAACGCCTGCTCAACAAGAAGTTCCTAAACCCCCATGATACCCTTTCCAGATCCAAGATTTTCTAACATACTGTTTTGTTTTTATTCTTCTTGCGGTTAGCTGTTTAGCTTATGATTGATGTACCTTTTATGCTTCTTTTCAAATGCCCATGATCATTGTTTTGTTGTATATTCTCTCTTACATATTGCATTTTGTTATCCCCTTCTTCCCCTTTCCCCCCCTCTTCCCTCTCCCTTCCCCTTCCTAGCTGATATTTTGTATTGATTCTCCCTTTTTCACTACCTAATAAAAATTTTATTGAACTTAAAAAAAAAAGGATTGCAGAACTGCAGGAGCCAGCTGACTTCCACCCCTGCATTCACATTCCCTGCGTGTGAACATTTATAAGCAAGTCCCCAATCGTTACAAGGATCGTTTTGATTAACCCTGGATATGATGGTCTGAAATCCTGCAATGAAGCAACACAAACTGCCATTCTCCTACATGTAGGCTGGTGTGATGAAAAGGCAACTGGCTTGCATTAATGAGTTCATGGGACTGTGAGTTGGCAAAACACTAACGGCAGATCTGGCAGCCACAAGAATAGCGCCACAGCGAGGAGGACAGTCGTTGGAGCCCTCCAGATTCTTGGAATAGAGTTGAAGTGTCTGTCCCTCGAGGGCCTGAGACTCTCCTGAGAGGTGTGTCTCCATCACACAACATTGCCTGACCTCGCACTGGTTTCTGCATGGTGAACTTATTGGCGATGGAGATTTTTTTAAATGATTTCAAATGGGAGCCTACATCCAATGTTCAATAAAGTTGTTTACTGGGGGTGGACAAGCTACACTCCACCTTTAGACCAGAGCCTGGTTGCCCGTCTGGGTTTGGCTCAATGAGTAAGCGCCACCCCAATCACAGAATGTTTCCCTTTGTTCAGGTCTTCTGGCTGCAATGCCCCGGCAGCAGGGGCCTTGCAAGACTCTGTACCTGGCTCGCCAGTGGCGCGAGAAGCACAGATGGCCGCCATTTAATCACTTCATTAGGCTGTGTCCAATGTAAACAAAACAGCACCTCGAGCCCAGCCCGAGAACCCGCTCCCCTACTGGGAGGAGGGGGGGAAGGAAGGGCCCCTTAAGGCCACCAGAGATCCGTCGAGCAGGTTGCTAAGAGCGAGTGCGACTGGCCCATAGCAGCCCACAGGTGCAGGTGTGTCCTAAGCACAGAGAGACGAATGTACCGACGGCAAACCCCCTCTGGGAACTGCACTCCGGCCACACGGCGTTCATTAGTAAAGTGTTGACAGTAGCAGTAAAATAGTAGTAGCAGTGAAAGGCGGGTAATGTCTGTTGTCTCTTGTCTGCCCGAACCCCGAATGTTCCATTTCAACGACAACCACCAGAGGAACTCGCATAGCGCCTACATAATCCAGATGTATTTAGTGTGAGTTGATAGCAGCTTAGTAGACTGTTTTCAAATGTGTCTTTACAGGGTCCCGACTTTTCCTAATCCAATGTCCACATATCCCAAGGAAACACATCACCACACTTCGTTAATGAGCCCCCTGGAGTCCTTTCAGCGAGAGGCCAGCTATAAATAAACCACTTTTCCGAAGGTGTTTATCTGCAGACAGAAACACAAGGTCAACCAACATGTTTTATTTGACCTTTTCATGAATACACTAATCTTGGATTGGATTCTGTTTCTACATACCTTAAACGATATGTTTATAATGGGAAGGATTTGTCAAGCGCTTTTGAAAATGATACAAACATATAGGATTTAAAAAATCTGTCTCAAAGGCTTTTTAATGCAGCTAAATATTGTGGGCCTCATTTATGAGCCCCCCCTGTGACACCGTAATGTCACTTTTTGCCGCTCCGGTGGCGCAATGTGCCTCAACATATTTACAAGGCCACATAAAGCCACTTTACGTGGCTTTTCATGGCCTTGTGAATATGTGTCCCTTTCACGCTGTACACTGCGTGAAAGGGGCGTTCCATGGGTGATGCTGTGGGTGTTCCCGCCAACACCCATGGAATCTGAGGCATTCCCAGATTTTCAGGAAATTGTAAACCTGGGAATGCATCCGAATCTAACGCACCCACAGGGTTGGCGTTAGAGAGGCACAACGAGGAGAAATGTTTTCATTTCTCCTCGTTTTTTTCCTTTGCAGCACACATAGAAAGAAGAAATCACTCGAATTGATTGATTTTTTGCAGGAAGGTCACTTCCTGCACAAAATCAATCAGCCCCGCCACGCAGGCACCCTTGCAAGGCAGCTCATTGTGCACTGGCACTGGGGAAAAGGCTTGGAATGCACCTTATCACATAAATATGGCACATTCCTGTCCTTTTGTTTTGACACAAAGCAGCGCAGCAAGATTCCTTGCGGCGCTGCCCGGCACTAAACCTCATAAATGAGGCCCAGTGTGTTTATAATCAGATGATCAGAGATAACCATAACAAGGGTAAGGAGATATCCTGCAACCAAGGAGCATACGAAGCTACGGACCGCCACGTCATCCAAGGCTGGTCTACACTTACACTGAGTGGTGCTAGACGGTCCCATCTGACCGAGACAATCAAAGATGATGAGGCACGTGGCTGTGAACAGGAAATAAGTATATGTGACCCACTTAACTACCCTTGGTGTACTGACGCCACAGTGTGGCCAGACGACCCTTGCTTACGTGCAGGGTGTGGAGCTCCCCTAGCCAATTCGGAGCCGCCATTCTGAACTGTAGACACTGTGCTGGTCTGGAGCCGAAGAAGAATAGAATACTTGCGGGTTTGCAACTCTTGCAGATGGGACATCAGCTGCCCTGCAGAGACCAGCACCACCCACACCAGCCACTGTGGCTGTGCATTTAGAAGAAAATAGTAGGCCTGTGGTAGAATAGGAAGATCAGTGGTGTCTGATCAGATGTTTTAAAGTTGGCTATTCATGTCGTTAAGACCCCAGCAGGAAGGGGGAACGTACCTGCTCCTCATCAGACCCTGTGATGTGAGAGGTATCCTCCAAGTGGCTGGATGGTGATGGGTCATAATTCATAAGAGTCATATCTACTATTTGAAGAGATGCAGCTGGGAGACCTACAGGGCTGCTTCTGGGTCTTGCACTTCTGGGAAATGGAACAACCACTGACCAGCCAGAGGAAAAATAAGAGTTGTGCTGGATCCCAGTGGGTGAGCAAACTGTACATGTTGATTGCCCTCCTGCTGCTGGGGTAGACAATAGGTGTAGGTGGAAGATTGCAGGTGTGTTCTGTCCCTATAGGAAATAATATGCTTGGTAGAGCCAGTAGAAAGATCTCCACTCATTCAGGAAAGTAAGCGAATAAGAGTAAGTATTGGTACTAATCACACTTGGTGGCTGTTATAATCTCAATGTAGACTGTGTACATGACCTCACCTGTTTCCCCTCCTTTATTTCTACCATGTGGTCTCTTCCTTGGAACCTTCAGGTTGAAGCTCGATTAGAATGTTGACTTCTGGTAGTAGTTAAGCCACAGTTATGCTGGCAAGAGTGGCGGCGTCAGATTGTTAATACTTAATAAAGTAATCTGAAGGTATTTTGCCTCTATACCATCTTTTCAAATGGCGACAAGGATGGGATCCGAACCCATGTGTGCAAAGCACAATGGATTAGCAATCCATTGCCTTGACCAAATGTCTGCCACTGATTCTTTGCAGGTGAAAGTGAACCACTGGGGGGTTCTGATAGAGGAACAGGATAACCAGAAATGAGATCGCTCCCTAATGTAATGCAACAAAGCCTCTCCTCCACTGACAATAAAATAGACACGGTCACCTCTAGAATGGAGCTCATGAATTCTAAAATGTATAAACAAGCCTCTACCAGGGGCTTGTGCATGCCCTATAATTGCCTGTTTAGTAAACTTTAGGGACAGAGACACTGCTTTTCGGCTTGCAAGGGATAAAAAAGATTTGTCCTATACCAGGTACTCAGTCTCCATTTTCCCAGAATTCACCATGGAATTCCAAGAGGCGAGGTGGGAATACCTTCCACTTACGAATAAGTTGCAACAGGTTGGCATTGAGTATGCTATCCAATATTTGTCCTGGATATGGTTATCTCTCCAAGGCAAGCAACACATCTTCTCAAGTCCCCAACACGTGTCTTCTTTTTTCAAGAAAATAGGACTACTAAAATGTGGGTGTCCCCGCACGTGTGGGTGGGCCTCAGCAGCCACTGGCTAACCGATGTTGAATAATGTAAGGTACTCGGGCTGTTCCTATGTATGTGCTAATGTGTCCTAAATTACTGGAAACACAAATGCTGTGCGCAGTTAACTTACATATTCCTCTCCCGGCTTGTACAGCATGCATTACTCTAATGCCACACTTGTTTTTTTTGTTTAAATCGTTTTATTAACTGTTTTTTTTTTTTTTTTCACATTGATCAGTAAAACCTTTAATGCCACACTTGTTTATATGTAAATATTTAGGGTGTGGTGCATTCTCCTTCACCTTCTGACCACATCTGCCATTAGGAGGAAGCAATTGCCCTGCACACACGGTGGGTCCACTGGTAAATATCCTTTCCATTTTAATTGTATACTAAGTGCCTCCTATATGTGTGTTGTCTGTGATGTCAAATACAAGTTACGTAGGAGGTCGTTTAAGCATGCTTGTTTCAAGTTCACTCACTCTTTGCACACACAGCACATTGAATGCCTGCACACCTTGCATTCTGCGATGGGGACACTTTAAGTAGCATATCCGCACTTACGCTTTACAGGATAGCTTCGATCAGCTCAAAGTGTCTGCAGTTTAATGTTCTCTTCGTCCCGCCCCAGGGTCATTGGGGACACATAAGAACGACATGTATCTATCGGATTAAGGCCTCAGAGCCTCTTGGGGCACAGGGATGACTATCGAAGGCACTTGTTTTCAGCCTCGGATGCGCGCGCACACTGACCTGCACGCTGTTCGATTTATTCGAGAATAGCTCGATCCCCAGTGCCGCGTGTCACCTCTTCGCTCTCCCGGGATGCACTTTGTCCTAATCATTCCTGTAGCACAATGTGCAAATGGTAACAGTGTGCTTTATTATCTGTCGAAGGATCAAGAAAATAAAAAAGGGAAGCGCGAGTGACTAAAAGAGTAAAGCAACCTTGAAATGTGTGAGGTAGAGCCCATGAAAGCAAATTGCAGCCCGAAGAATGGATATAAATGGAGACGAGTGTAGTGATCAAGTCCACGCAGGTTCAGGTGATTCAAAGAGGTTTTATTCAAGATGGTACAAGATCACAGCGTGACCATATCAAGACCCCACCAGGAGCAGCCAGCAGGCAGCTCAGCCCAGTCAACTGTGAACATTTGACTCCTAACATTCCGTAGTTGACAGACTTGTACCGTCCAGTATCGTCGAAAGGGTAAGACCAATACGACATGATACACAGTTCAAAGCTGGAGACTCGCAGGGAGGCAACTCGAGGCTGGTGAATACAAGCCAGGAGCTGGCTTGGATGATTTCAGCACCCCTACGCTCCAACGATTGTGACATTCAGAGGAGAGATATGAAGGGAGCTGGAGAAGAGTCGATCACGCCGATCTACACACAGCGAGGCTCCTGCCGTCGGGAATAAACTTTATTGAAGGCAGGCAACATGACTGGCAAAACAGACAGAGACCAAAAAAAAATGCCAACTGCCAGATGGCGGCACGTATCCCACGGCGTGCTGGATGGCTTGCGGCAAGAGTGTGGGCCAAAACGTCTCGCAGTACAGAGCTTGAGTGCGTGCACGTCATAGGAAACACCTCGGAGGCAAGACAAACTCGGTAAGGCTAGGTAAGGCTGTGTGCGAGGGGCCTTGTGCAAATTTAAAACGGTAGCCGTTCAACTGCCATGGCACAGCGGTGACCCCTTCAAGGTATCCAGAACACCCCAAAACAAAACTCAATTTCCTGCACTCACCGGGAAATGTAGAAAGACATACATAGGCGGACACGCACTTCCACAGGAGGGCTGTGGGGACATCAGCAACATGTAGGCAGGAATAACTGAGCAAGCAAAGCCAAAAATAAAATCTTGAGCTTAATCCAGTTGTAGAAGGTTATTCACGCAGCATCACCATTTGAAAAAGGCAGACAATGTAGATTTGAGCCAGTAGCACTCTTCTTCCCCCAATTAGTACAAACATCGATACTGTCCCACGTAATATTGATTGAGGGAAAATCCCAGCTGTCAGACCACGACTCTCCCACACAGGTTGAGAAACTGAGCGAAGTTATTGTCAGAAGAGGTGCAGATAAAATGGCATGGTTAGCGCACACATATAATAGCACACTTCTTTACCAGACAGTGTAGGCGTCCATGTTTGGCAATTGAAGGCACAGCACAAGACAAGTACAGTGCAGACGTTGGTGAACGGCAGGCTTACCCTCACTGAAGGCACAGCACAAAGCGTAGACGTTGGCAAGCAGGCTTACACTCACTGAAGGCACAGCATAGGACGCAGGCACAGCAGAAGACGCGTAGAGATGATGGGGAGTGGACACCCAAACCTGTAAGGGTAGCTCTTGAAGTAGCACTTCCCCAGACGCACACCGGTAGCTCTTGAAGTAGCACTTCCCAGACGCACAGGAACAACTGGCAGACTGCTGTGGGCGACCGCTGGGAGGTCACTGGTGGGGTCAAGGATGCCAGTTGAAGGGAGGCTCTAGGTGGCGTGCGACCAAGACGGCCGCACACCATTGAGGCTCCTGCCCGGCCGGGCGGAAAAATATTCTTAACCCCCATCCTGTGCTGCATATAAGGCCATATATGTGTGCCAAAGAAGAGCGGAGCTGTTACTGACCCCTGTAGTGAAGATTTCATGCTGTGGGAGCAGTTCGTTCCAGAGTTAAGGGCCGGAGACCTCCCGTGCTGAGGGCTGCAGTGAAACTCTGAGCAGCAAAGCGGCTACACAATCAGGAAAGTCTGAGGCCGAGTGGGCCCTCCAGAAAGGGGCGGCACGGGGAACTACCGAGCTGTACCGTTGCCAGCGTATAACCAAGTTCCCCCAAGGTGTGCGTTTGTGGGGTGGAAACGAGTTGGGATCGCCACACTGACGCTGTGACCAACACTAACCGGTAGGAAGGGAACTGCATCGGGGGAACACCGCCCAGAGACTGTGCAGTCCCGTAACGAGAGTCCCGATTGGAGGTGGAGCACCGGCGTGGGGGCTGTTAAGACACTAGCGAAGGCGCGCACTGCGAACCCCCTTTGATTCCCGCGAATCCGGGACGATTGTTCACAAGACACCCAGCATCTCACGGAGGTGCCGCCGTGCGCACCATTGTTGACACTGCGGCCGCCATTTTAGCTGTCGGGCATGGCTGCAGACGCTGATGAGATCGAGTAGACGCAGGAGTTGATTCCTGCAATAGTAAATCCTCAACCTGTGTGACTGCAGCCAGGTGAAGCTAGTTGTGTGCGTCGCCCTCGGAAGAACTGAGTGGCACGGTGCCCCACCAAAACAGCGAACAGCCCTACACTGCAACTGCCAAAAGCTAGAGGTGTGGCTGACATTATGACACTATAATACTCCGATACCGCAGACAACCAGGAAGAAGAAGACTGGAAAGCATTGTTACTTGGTATGAAACAGAGCCTATCATCTATCGATGCGAAAATGGACACAATGAACGCAAGGATGGATTCGGTGGTAAATAAACTTGACTAGCATGATCAGCGGATTAAAGAAGCTGAAACCAGCATATCTGAGCTGGAGGATAGAGCCATGGCAAATAGAGATCATGTTCTACAAATGGACAGACTGCTCAAGATAATTGCGGATAAGAATGAGGACTTGGAAGCCTGTTCCAGACGTAACAACGTCCGTATTCTAGGCCTGGCCGAATTGACCAATATGGGCCGCATGGAATATTTCACTGAAAAACTAGTTATTGAGCTGTTTGGGAGAGACTCCTTCTCTGCACACATGACAGTGGAAAGAGCACACAGATCATTAGCTGCACGCCCGCCCCAGGAGCGCAGCCGCGTCCCGTGATAGTGCGCTTCCTGAACTACCGCGACAGGGACGTGGTCTTGCTTCTTGCCCAAGAGAAGAAACAGGTTCACTACGAAAACACCACTTTGGCATTGTAAATTGATACTTGTATAGCGCACTACTCACCCGTAAGGGTCTCAAGGCGCTTGTACGAATACCACTGTGGAACCCATCCTGGCTTTCCCTGTGAGGCGTCCACTCCTGGGCACCCCCAAGGTGGAGGCCAGGCATCCTTAGCGTTGTGGGGGCCGTTGTGGAGATTAAGCAAGCTATTGCCCAGAGTTGCAGAGTGGGACTCCATGATTGGAATGGCACCGAGGCGAGAATTATCAGGTCCGTGGAATTTTGAGCCCAAGACCCGCCGAGGCGGGGAATTGAACCCTGGTCCCGGGCTAGACCTCTGCATCAGGGTCTGCCACTCTAATCATTGAGCCACACTTCTCCACATTCTTCCCAGACTTTACACCGACAGTGCAAGAGGCACGGTGCAAATTTGCAGCAGTAAAGAAAAAATGCAGGCACAAGAGATCCCATACGCCATGATGTTACCAGCGAAACTGAAGATAACGCATCGTGGGAAGCAGCATTTCTTTCAAAATCCCCAACAAGCGGAGGACTATCTCAAACAAAATCATCGAACAGCATCTATGGAGGCGGAGGCACGTAGACGCTCCAGATCCCACTCACCAATGTTGAACCCAGGCGGAAGTGGACGGCTTCTCCCGATGCACACTTGGCTACCACTGACGGTCTACCCTCTGTGAACTGTTCTGAACTGGTGAAGTATTGAAATTGATAATGCACTGTAATTTGTTCCGCCCGGGCACTCGTCTCCATCCCGCTATAGCTGCCCGCCTACTGAAGTGGAGTGGCATGTGGGTGAAATAGAGGAGGAGAGTGGGCAAGACGTGAGCCCCTAGTGACTTTCACACGAGGGCGAACCCCCAAGTATCCTCTACCGAGGAGTGGTAATTGACTGACTTACGTTTCTTACTGGTAGGGAGGGCATATATGCCCGGTTAGTTGGGAATGCCGTAGTGGGCGGGGGGTGGTTGCCCTAATTTGGGAGCAATGTTTTCTACTCAGCTTGCTAATGGTAACAGCATATGTTTACGTTTCAAACACAAAAATCGAGGGAATGGCAGACACCACAAGCGACATAGATAAACTAAATGTAATATCCTGGAATGTACGGGGCCTGAATAATCCTAGGAAAAAGAGGCAGATACCACATTAAGGTTGCTCTACTGCAAGAAACACACTTGAATCCGGAGGCCTCACCCCAGTTCGCTGCGAAACGGGCATCACATCTCTGTTTTGCATCATACTCCGGGTACTCTAGAGGCGTGGCCATTCTCATTAGACGAGGGGTGAATTTTGTGCTGGGAGGTTCGGAAACTGACGCTAACGGGAGGTTTTGTTTGATCTGGGGGCGGTTGAACTCACATGATGTGACATTCGCCAATTACTATGGACCTAACACTGATGAACCACATGCTTTGCTCCTACTATGGAGTAAAATCCAAACTATGGGTACTACTTATGTCATTTGGGGTGGCGATTTCAACACGGTAGTGAATCCACAGATGGATAGATCCCGAGTTTCCCCTGTGCATTACACTAATATGCAAAAAACAACGAAAGACATAATTGACACTAACTATCTACTTGATACATGGAGAAATAAACAACCTACGCAGTGGGAAGGCACGCACCACTCTGCGGTCCACTCGACATGGGCTAGGCTAGACTACCTGATTGTATCAGTAGGGATGGCACACTGGCTGGAAAAAGTGACTCATCTTGCCGGTACGTATTCTGACCACTCTCCTGTGGTAATGGTTTTGCAGGCCCCGGTGAATCAGACCCCCTGCATTAGCTGGCGACTTAACCCCCTGCACCTTCAATACACTGTCTACAGAGCCGAAATAGAACAGGAAATTCAAGATTTCTTTGCGCGAAACGTGGCGTCGGTGTCGAGTCTCACAACTTTTTGGGAGGCATTCAAGGTCACAGTCAGGGGCTGGTGTATATCCAAAGGTGGGGGCATACTCAAAGACCTACGCAGAGATCTACACAGACTAGAAGGGGAAATAAAAGCCCTTGAAAGAGATCTTGCTTTAGGCAATGACGAAAACGTAACTAGGGCCAAAATGTGGGATAAAATGTATGGGGATACTGCCGATAGAGAAAGCAAATTTCAAGGGAAGCCTCATATGGCAAGGGTTTATGGTGAAGGAGACCGCCCAGGGAAGGTTTTAGCAAATGCGATACGCCCTCCCAAGTTCTCTAACTATATAGCAGAGATACAGGACGCACAGGGCACAATACATAGGAACCTCTCAGAGCAATTGAGCACGTTCGTAGATTATTATAGTACACTCTACACAGCCCAAAGGTGACCCCTGCTTGATTTGTCACAATACTTTGAGGACACAGCCGTGGCTTGGCTGGGGGATACTCAGCAAAAAAATTTGAATCTGGACTTGGAGGTGGACGAGATTAACGATGCAATAATGCACATGAAATCAATATGAGCACCGGGGTCGAATGGCCTGCCAATAGAATTCTATAAATCTTACGCGCCCATATTAGCCCCAATTCTGAAAGAGGTATTCTATGCGGCGATGGAGGAGGGATACTTGCCAAAAAACATGCGCGAGGCCCAGATAGCTTCTTTACTAAAACCTGGCAAATCCCTGCTCTATTGTGAATCGTACCGCCACCTCTCATTGCTGAACTGTGACACTAAAATCCTTGCCAAGGTTCTGGCTACCCGGCTCAGCCTCCTGATAGAGCGGCTGGTACTGCCGGATCAGGCGGGATTTATCCCAAACCGAACCACGTCCCACAATCTCAGGACCCTCTTAGCAGTAATGCAGGATATAGATCCCAACTGTTCGGCGGTAGCAGTTTTTCTAGACGCCACTAAGGCGTTTGATTCAGTGGAGTGGGATTACCTGATAGGAACTCTGAGATATATGGGGATGCCCTTTACCTTTTTAAACTGGGTGCAATTGCTGTATAGGCAACCAATAGCCACAGTAATGTTGAATGGAGCCTGATCTACCTCCTTTACCATTTCCAGAGGCACGAGGCAAGGCTGCCCGCTGTCTCCAATTTTATTTGCCTTGGCCATTGAACCCTTGGCTGCAAAACTAAGGCAACACCACAATGGACGGGCACAGATTTACCTGGCTAGACAACTACTTATTTCCCTATACGTGGACGATATGACTTTGTATATCAAAAAAGCCCAGGAAAACCTCAACCCAGTGCTGCGAGAGATAACTAAATTCGGGGCCATCACCGGCATACAAATAAACTGGGCTAAGTCCGCAATATTTCCCCTGATGAATAAGACCACCCCACACCAACTGGAATACCCCTTGGTATGGGAGAGTGACGAATTGAAATATTTAGGTATACATATCACCAGGGATAAAGACGCACTAATGCGTGCCAACTGCGGAGCGGCCATTGACAAGGTGACAGATAGTATAACCAAATGGATACGACTACCACTCTCGATGGCAGGGAGGATATCCCTTATTAAGATGGTACTACTACCGAAATTTCTATATCTGTTTATTAACATACCGTATGATCCTGGGAGGTTTTTCTTCAACACACTTAAGACGCAGCTTATACGACTCATTTGGGGAGGGAAACAGGCACGGCTCAACCTTGCTACATTGATGTTACCATATCGCCAGGGAGGGTATGATGTCCCCAATTTTGAATATTATTACTATTGTGCCCAGGCACACTTTGCAGTATATTGGTTTCATCCACCCCCTTTCATGCCACATCTGGTGGTAGAGAACGGCTACATGGCCGCGACGCCTCCAGGGGGATACCTATTCACGGCAGTGAAGGAGCGGGAACGTGACCCATCCACTGTGGACTGTACCATCACTGCATGGCGATGGATTGCCCGCAGACTGGAGGCCTCCATGATGTACTCCCCTAGGATGACTCTGCTGCGTATTCCTCTATTGCAGATCACGTATGAAGGGATATGTCGTAGAATGCTTGACAGTCTCCACTACAGCACCTGGGGGGATCTTTATATCGGGGGACAGTTCCGCACCAGGGAACAATTTTTTGGTGAGCACACAAAACCACTACCATGGATGTAATCATGTGCATACGGCTTAGACAAAGCGTTAAGGCCACAACCCCGGCATTTCCCGCAGAACCAGATACATTTGCACCTCTATATGCATTATTGCAAGCAGATGCCCCTAAGCACGTCACGTCCCTATTGTATAAGCACGCATAAAACGCGCCTCCCTCTCAGAACCCACAAGCCAGGATGGAATGGGATAGCGATTTAGAGGTCCCTCTGACGGATGAGCAATGGGAAATTAGTTGCCTGCAGACAGAGGCAGTCACAGCTAACAGTAGGTTACGTCTAATTCACTTTACATTTCTACATAGATTGTACCACACCCCGGTCAAGCTACGTAAGTTCCTCCTAAGGGAGGATGACAGATGTGAAAGGTGCGGGAGAGAAGGGGCGGATTTCATAGATTTGACATGGCACTGCCCTCAGGTGGCGAACTATTGGATGCAAGTTTTCGAAGGAATGTCGACCATGATAGGAGTACAAATACTACCGACCCCGCTTGCGGCCCTCCTAGGTCTGACCCAAGATATAAACACAGTTCACAAGAAGTACTTAGCAATGGGTATGTTACTTGCGAAGCACCAGGTGGCATGCAAGTGGGGAAGAGGCCGGGCTCGCAAGTTCAAGGACTGGATACATGCCATTTCCACTTGGCAAGACCACCTGCACTACTATGCTGCACTCTTACCTATAAAGTCCCGCCTGAAAGATATCTGGGGGCCACTGACTGCTTACTTTCTCGCACAGGGGTCAGACATGGGGGAGGACCGGGGGGAAAGGGGGGAGACAGCTGGGAAGGAGGAGAGGAATGCAGATCGACTAGTGGCCACGCCGGATGAAATCGATGCAATATTGCCTTGCAGTATGGGAGGGCCGAATGGGTGAGGTTATTCGGCTGGAAATGCCTAGGGTTTTTTTACGAGGCAATGTCCTCTTCATTCTGGGAATGTAAGAGTGATTTTTTCATACTGTGTTCTTTCAGAGCCCCGATCTACGGAAGCAAGTATTGTTGGTCTCTGCAATATAATGATGTGCCGTCTCATATAGGGCTGGGTGGGTTCTTTGTTATAGGGTTGGATAGAGGGGGGGAATGTTAGTAATTTGCAAAAGATTTGCTTGGTAAGGAGTATGATATATGAAAGTTACAGCTGCATTTGATTGATGTCAACTTGTTCGCTGGTGTAATGGGCAGATTCTCAATAAAGGTTTTTGAAACAAAAACAAACAAAAAAAAGATGCCAGTTGAAGGTAGATGCTTAGCTTGAGTTACTGTAGAGTCTGTACTTGGAGTTGCTTGAAGTTTGAAGAGGTGAAAGATGCAGGTTATTTTGAAGATCGTCACCAAAAATTGTAGTGATCATGTCCACGCAGGTTCAGGTGATTCAAAGAGGTTTTATTCAAGATGGTTTGTGACCATATCAAGACCCCACAAGGAGCAGCCAGCAGGCAGCTCAGCCCAGTCAACTGTGAACATTTGTTCCACAGAGACAGCAAGAAATATATTGGAGTCAAGATACAACAACGAGAAGCTGTCGTGGACTGCTCCAAGCATCCGAGGACAGAGGTCACGTTGTGCCAGAAAGCCCTGTGCCAAAGGAGAGAAAGTGGAGCAAGGAGCAGGGACCAATGGAAATGAAAAATGGCAACTAATGTTGCATCCAGATTAGAACTTGAGCACTTCTGTGTTTGTTGTGTATTCCCAGGTTCCAATCATACATGTATAAAGAAAGGTAAACATCAATAAACATGCTCTGCTTTTAATTTTTACTCCAATAAGTGTCAAACATGGGCGAGATTGGGAAGTGCTCCTTTAACTCTGTGCCAATGGGTTTTGAGTGACAGGGATCATGTAAGGTTGTAGAGTGGTAGCTGCAGTATCTTATCACCTTTGTAAATGGTTTCCTTTACTGGTGCTCCATTCAGTGCCCTGAATCGCCAGACTTTCTTTGTGAAATTTGAAGCAGCAACGCCTTTCAACCTTAGCCTGGCTCTTTCCTAACAGTTGTATCATGCTTATCGAGTAAGCATGTGCCAATCAAGGGCCTCATGTAGGAAGAGATTTTGTGGCTGCAAGCCATGCAATTTGCAGAATGACAGGTCTTGCACTAAAATATGTGTTTACTATGTATTAACCCCTTTTTATGATTCGGAAAATAATTTGAGAATTGCAACTAGAGGGGACATTAAAGGAGCACCCCTCTTAATTGTGTATGAAAATGAGATATAGCAGTGGTTTGCAACCGCAATTGCACTCAAACCTTTGAAAAATTACTGACATCTCAAAGGAGACTGTAACTCGTTTGTAAAGAGGAAGCTGTACCCACTAGATAGCTTGCCCTCTGGGAATTCTGTGAGATTGCATGGGGTGGAGTAGGCAGTTGTCCTATGAACCGCCAGCAACCCCTAACATCTTTCCAAACTGGAAACATATTTTTAAAGCATCACCCATTCCTGTAAGGAACACAAGCGTCTTAAAAAGGAATGTTTCTCATTTGGGAAGGTGAACGCAGGAATGGTGGTCGCCGGTTTCCTGCAGGCCGCCATCACTGTATTGGTAGCCATTCGCAGGCGTCAAAATAGCGACCCGCCTAAATAATACTCATTAGGAAAGTCATTCTGCAACCAACATTTTTCCACTGAACATTTTGCACAGTACATAGGTCACATTGCGTGACAGGCTTTTCACAAAGAAGTCAGAGCTGTGCCCATTTGTTGCTGTGCAGCAATCTGTATTCAAGATGACAGTTATTGTAGGAATTACAATCCCCTTTCATAGGACCCCTTGCTGCAAGGGAACAAAGTAAATTCTAATTCACGCATGAAATATAGTATAGTTAGCACACATTAAAAAGAAAGTTAAAGTAATCCCCTCTTAGCAGTTTTCTTTTGCACACTATAGCCTTCGTCTGATTTTCATTTCCAATGAGGTTCCTGAGCTGGGACGCAGCAAGAAACATTAGTATTTTCATTATTCCAGATGAATCGGGCTAGTCAACATTTCAAAAATCAGTGGTATGCAGGACACAATACATTACACTGTCTACTGCACAAAACATGTACTACACTAGCCAGAAAATGTCTTGTGATTCAGTCATTATAAAGCCCTCTGTAGATGCATTAGGGATGGTAACTCCAATGTTTCATCTGCGGACTCCACCAGCAGGAAGCAAGTAAAGTGAATAACCAGGTGAATTTGGAACTAAGGGCCAGATGTAGAAATATATTTTACGAATGCAAAAAGGCTTTTTAAAATGCACAAAACCCTATTTACAATTTGGTAACCTATTACTGAATTGCAAATGGGGTTTGCGATTCGATATTAGGAAGGGGCATGTTTAGGGTGTTCTTTCCTAATACCAAATCACAGTGGTATGTGTGAATGTTTGCAACCAAAATGTGGTAAAAAAAAATTAGCATTTTACCGCCTACTTCAAGTAGGTGGTAACCAATTCGCACATAGAAAGGGGTCCCCAAGGGATCCCTTCCCCTTTGCAAATGTTTGTAAAAATGTTTGTTTCTTTGAGTTGGAAACACAAAAGATTGCTTTATTGAAAAAGCAGTCACAGACATGGTGGTCTGCTGACCTCAACAAGCCACCGATTATTGCGATTCCCATTGGGTTGCAAACTGAGATCTACCTCATTAATATTCATGAAATAGGTCTATTTGTGACCTACTGGGAATCGCAAAATGTGCAAAACACACATTTATACATGGGTGTTTGTGATTACCTAAAAGCAAATCATAAAAATGTGCTATTTGGTAATCACAAACTATTATCTACATACATCTGGCCCAGAATTACTGATACCTGTTGGTTGAGGGACCCTAAGGATTCTATACATTGTAACACCTGGTAAATCCACCCTCCCCTGAAGTTACCATTGTCGCCAGTATCGGTAACTACACGCGCAGAGGGGTGAGTGTTACCGAGTCTATCCCCCAGACCATGGATGTCAGGAAGCACTGCTGGAGATACAGCATGTTATCCAAAATCCAGCACGCATGGGTGAGCAGCACTCAAAACCTGCTGGCACTGAATCCATCCCAGGGCAGGAAAGCCCGGCAGTCCTTGCAATGTATTGACACTGTCTGGAGAGAGACTTTGCATGCATGGAGAATGAGAGCGCCACAACGGCAAACTGCATTCCCTTGCAGGCCATGAACCCTCACATAGTTTTGGAGACACAGTGGCCCTCCTGGATTTGTGGGTATACCTTAACTCGTGACCCACATTGCCTTTGCTGGTTAATCATGATACTATGTTGGTGCAGCCGGGTCCTTGCGAAGCGGAGCTAGGATTCCTTCAAACTCCCATTGGAGTTGTTTCAAGGACATTGGCGATAACAGAAGTATTCTGGAAGTTCAGTTGTGTCCTGAAAACAAAGTTTGAACCATCTGAACATTTAACTCGAACTTTTCCAAGACTGTAGGATTATTGCTATCACTAAAGGATATCCTGTGATGAAACAAGAAGGAAATGACTTGCAAATATTTTGCATTTACAATTATGTGTAAGATTTGTAAAGGTAGCTGTGCAAATGCAATAGCTTAGGAGAAAAAACACACCAGTTATATGAGAAAGTAAAAATAGGTTGCAGTATTGGTTATATTTACAGTGATGTGTTTTGATTCAAGTGACAGGTTGTAACAAGGCAAAAATAGTGCTCAATATATATGTTGGAAGGGCTACTTTATTTCATTGCATAATAAACCCACTTTACAATACTCCCTGAAATGCACGTCCAGGAGAACCTACTCCTAATGCTGAGGCTGATGGTTCCACTTCGAAGCTGGGTCTTTTCCTGATTGGTGCATGAGGCTTTGCCAAAGCAGTAACATCTTAATTAATATTGAAACCCCAAGAATGGCAGAGCCCTGGACTTCATTAACCCCTTACACATATTCGTCCATGCGGCGGTTAGACTCTAACTAGCATTTAGTCCCTCTTTTGACACTAAATCTCACCTACGACACAACTAATGACTGTAGCATGAAGAGGGCCTCATTCTTCTCTTAACTCGCACCAAAAGGATCCCCGAGCTGCGCAGATGTTAGTGCTTGCAGGCATCGGTACTCGACTCCATAATTGTCTCTATGCTTCACATAACATCCACAGGCACCGTCTCTCTTCCATTACCCCAGGTCCCTTATGTCCTCGTCCCATTCATTTACAAAGTGGAGATAACCATCTCCCGACAGAAAAAAAGAGCAGAGGCATGCTGGGACCCTAAAACTGCCCCTCCCATCGGGAGTACATAAGCAGTACTTAACCAGCATCCCGTCTGTTCTTTTATTCTGTCTGTCGACAGAATGGACGTGGTGTGCTGTTCTGCTGCTCCTGCTGGGCTGGAGTGGTGTTCCTTTCTTCCTCCCCCCGCCCGGCTGTCTGGCTGTGCGGGCAGGGGGATTTCCTGGTCTGCCCCCGGGCCTGCCGGGCTTGCTGGGGGTCATGACAGTGATGGCCGGTGTGCTGCCTGGAACCTGCGGACCCTCTGCGGCTGGTGCACCTCCCTGGTGCTTCCGGGTCGCGTGCACATCTTCCTGAAGCTGGGCGTGTTGGGAGATGTGCCGCGTTTCCTGTGTGCCATGCCGCTGTTGGGATTGGGGCCTTGCTGCTGGTGGTGTCCGGCCCCTGCCCCGGGTGAGTCCCGCCTAGCGTTTTTTGTTTCTTCAACGCATTAGGCGCGTTGAGGCTCTGGGCTGCGACTTCCTGGCTTTCATTTTGTTGGGTTGGCAGGTCCCTTCTGGCCAGATCCGTGATGGGCAGCAGAGACTCCTGGGGATGCCGGGGATTGAACCCGGGACCTCCTGCATGCGAGGCATGCGCTCTGCCACTGAGCTACATCCCAACAAGCGTGCTCACGGCTTCCCCGTACGCAGGCGCTGTGCTGGTGATTTGCTCTTCACACCACGCGTTCGTTTGGGTGTTGGGGGCTGTTTCTTGGTACCGCGCTGCTGGACTGCTTCGGTGGTGTTGGGGAACGTGCCTCCTTGCTCCGCCTTCTGCCCGCTTAGCTGCTATGTGTCCGAGTCCTTCTCCAGCTGCCGGGGTTTGTGCCTGCGGCAGAGTGGCGCTCCTTCTGACTGCTGCCTCTGCGTGTGTTGATTTCTTCCACGAGTGAGTGCAGCCTTGCCAGGAACTGGGTTGGAGCCTAGCATCGGCTCGGAATCCTGTGTTTCTACGCTGTTCGCATGGTCTCCCTGCACCTTGCAGTGTTCCATAACTGGTGCTCATGTGGGGCACTCCGGTGCCTTCGAGTTGAGTTCGCGCTCTGTGACTGTTTGAATACCGGCTGCCTGCTAAGCTGTAAGAGTTTGCGTGGTCCTATTAGGGGTGGTATGCTCCATTCTCTTGTCCCTGTGTCCGCCCCACTCTGTGCTGGCCCCAGTGTGGGGTGGAGTTCCATTCCCGTGGTGCAAAGGATGGTTCTGTTCGAGTGTGCACAGGGACTGCTGTGAGGTCACGGTTTTTTTTGGGCCGGCGGGGCTTCTTCGCTTTCTTCTCCTTGGACGTTTCTCATGTTCTCCCCATGCTTGCCGCTGGCGGGTCTTATTGACTGTTGCTGGCCTTCTGCTGCGGGGATCCTGTGCCTCCTGGTGGTGTTTTTTGGTGCCTCCTGCGTGTGGGCCGTGCATTCTGCCACTGCCTCTTGGCTGTTGGCTGCTGGGCGCCTCCGTCTTTTTGGGCGCTTACTGCTCGTCCCACGCTGCTGGTTACTCCTTTCCCCCTTTGCTCCTCTTATTTGCTTCCTGGCCCCCTCTCTCTCCTGCTGGGCTGGGGGGTGTGCCTGGTGCCCGATGGAGTGTGGCTCGGTCCTGGTTCCTGGCCCTGTGGCGCCTCTGTTTTGTGTGTGGTGCCGGTCTGCCCGCTCCTGTTCCATTTTTGGCGGGTTGGCCGTGGCCAGGTTGGGTGGGGTTTGTATCTGGGGCCTCCTGCTTGCGCTGCTTGCACTCTGCTGCTGCACTGCATCCCCGCTTCTGCCCTCGTGTGTTGGTCTGCAGGGGCTGGGGTTCTTCCCTGTTTGGGCTGTTCCTTGTCCTTGGCTCCTGCCCTCCTGGGTGTTCCGGGTGGCTGGGCTGGTGTGCTGGGGTGTGCGGTGCTGCCAGTGTTTTGGTTCACCGTATGGGCTGTCGTGTGGCTCTCTGCCTCAGCGGCCTTCTGCTCTCAGGCTGCCTCGGCCTGCCGGGGCTGGCGCAGCGCATCCGCTGCTGCTTGCAGCAGGTCTGGGCCGCCTTGTCCCCTTGGCACTTTTCCCTCCTGGGCTTCTGTGTTGCTCTGCTGGGTGACTATGGGCTTTGTTGCTCGTCGACACTTTGCCTCTGCGGGGCGTGACATCCCTGGGTGGTGTGACTGGGGTTTGTGGTCCTCTCTTGGCCGTCGGCTCGCTTGTGCTTGCCCTCTCTTGCTCTCTTGGTCCTGCCGGGGTCTGCCCATTTTTTGGCTGCTTCTGCGCGGTCCTGCTCCTAGGGTGTTGTTGGTGTTGGTGCTGTGGTCTGGCCTGGAGTGGGCTGGGTCCCTGGGTTGGCTCTCCCTATTTGGGGGTCCTTGCCTCTGCGGCTAGCACTGTTTCTCTGCTGGCGTCTGGTTCGGCTGGTTGTGTGTCCTGATTGGCTGTGCATTGGGTTCTTGCGGCCTCTCTTCGGGGTTGCTCATTCTGTTCGCTGGAATACGGTGTCCCCTTCCTTTCTGGGGTCTGGTCTCCCTGGGGTTCGGGTGTTGGCGTGTGCTGGGGGGCTTCTTTCCCTGTTGATGCCTCCTTTTGCTGCTGTTGTGTTCTCCTTGCACCTTTCTGGAGTTCCGGTTTGTATTCCGGGCCCTCCTGTGTTCTTGGGTTGCTTTGTGGGGGGATGACTGCGTGCTGTCTTCTGCTTCTTGCCTCTTCCGTGCTGGGTGCTGTTGTTTTTTGGTTGCTCCTGGCTCTAGCGATGGCTGTTCCTGGATTCTGGGGTTTCCTTGGTGTGGCCTTGTGTTCCCCTGCTTCTGCTGCGCCCCTGCTCGTTTCCTGGGCTTGCCTTTGGCTTCTTTCGGTGGGTCCTGCTCGCCCCTCCTGTTTCTGCCACCGATCCTGCTCTCACCTGGTCTCTGTGGTTCCGCTTGGTCGGGCCTGGTTTCTTCCTGGTTGGTGCTGCCTGGGGTTGCCTGTGGCTGTCTGCTTCTCAGGCTGGTGGGGTTGGGCCCTGCTCTCCCTTTCCTTTGCGTCCCCCCTGGGGTGTGTTTCCAGTGGCGGTTTGTGTATTGGCTCTCTGGCATTCGTGCCTCTGCTGTTTGGGAACAAGAACACAACCAACTGAATGTATACAAAGGTAGTTAAACCAATGATCAGACATTGCAATAGTTATTTACAATCATCAACTGGATACATTACTAACAAAGGAAAAATATGATACATAGTACATTTGATCGTTCACATGATGACTTAAGTGATCATTGGTTTAACTACCTTTGTATACATTCACTTTGCATATGAATCAATATATGCTTATTTGATTTGGACCGTTGTGTTTGATTATTCTTTATGACAAGGTGATTATTTGTTCAGGGTCCCAGTTACCCCTAGCACAGTGCGCAGTGTCAACCATCAGTTGGTTGTGTTCTTGTTTCTTTACTTCAATGCCCGATAGGCAGCGAGCATAACACTGCAGCACCTATATCAAAAAACTATAACTGAATTGTAAAGTCAACTAACAGGAGTGCGCTGCTCCCCTATTTTTCGCATCAGCTGTTTGGGGCCTGGCTCTCTTTCGCTGGTGCTGTGTCCTTGGCTTGGCGATGGTTTTCCCCTCTTTTGGTCTGCTGGGGCTTTCCAGCTTCTGCTGGTTTTGGGCATCCTTGCCTGTGCTCTCTCTGTGGATCCTGGCGGGGTGCTCTCTTGGTTTCGGGCCGTGTCCTGGTGGGTCCTTCTGGGCCTGCTCCTGCCGGTGGTTCTCTTCCCGGGCTTGGTTCGCCTCTGGTTGGTTGTCCGTGTTTCTACCTGGTTCCTGGGGTTTCGTTGGGTGCTGTTGGGATTCGGTTTCCTCGTTGCTCCTGTCTGGCTGGCCGCCCTCTTTTTTTTCTCCTGGGTTTCTGGTTAGGCTGGGCCTCCTTGTCTTGCACTCCCTCCTGGCTCCTGGGTGTCTGGGTTCTGCTGCTGCTTGGCCCTCTGCCTTCTCTGATTCCTCTGGTTTTCGTTTTGGGGGTTTCCTGTGTTTGTTCTTTCTTCCGGCCTTCTGTTTGGTCCGGCGTTGGGGTGCTGGGGGTCTCATTCGGCCTCCCTGCTGTTTCCTTTGCCCTGGGCTCTGCGTGGGCTTCTTCTGGGGGCTGGTTGGGCCTGTGGGTCCTCCTGCCTCGGCGGGTTCCCGGGCTCCGGTCCTGGCTTCCTGGTTCCTTGTACCTTTTTTGCCCTCGTTTTTGCTGTCTCTTGGCTCCTCTTCGGCGTAGGCTGGGGTCGGGCCTGGTGGGTTTCTGGGTTTCTGGTCTGGGTGCTGTGCGCCCTGGGGCTTTTTCTTCCTTTGCTCCGGCCCTTACTGTGTGCTTGGTCTGGGTGTTGGGTGCCTGTGGGGTTGTTCGCCTTCTTGGCTTCTGTTGTGGTCTACCCTCTGTGTTGCGGTTCCAGTTCGGTTCTGGGTTGCTTGCTCTGCTCTGCCTGTTCTGGGTTTTTTGGCCACCCTGTTCAGTTGGCGGTTTTTCTTCCCTGTGGAGGCTTTTGGCCTCCTGGAGTTTCGGGTCTCTGTCTCCTTCCCTGTCCTTTTCGGTCTGGTTGGGGTCTGGCTCCTGTTCTGCCCCCGTGCTCTTGCTGGCGTTCCTCCCCGGTCCTGGCCTCCTCTGCGGGGATCGCTGGCTTTCAACTCTGTGCTCTCGTCTGGCCGGGTCGTTCGGTTTGGTGTGGTGGGCTGGTTTCTGGCCTGTGCCTTCCTCCTTCCTTGTTGGTCTGGGTGCTTGGGGCTGGGCTTCTTTTTTTGGCCTTCTCCGGGGCGGTCAGGGTTTGCTCTGTGTCTGTGCGGCTGCCAGGTCCTGTGTGCCTTCCTGGTGGTTCTGGGCTGGGGGGGCTTGTCCGTCCTTGGCCGTATCGTTTTAGCCTGGTTGCCCTGTCGGGTTTCTCTGGTTGGCGGCCTCCTTTTTGTGGTCCTGGCCTTCTGTTTTTTTCTTGGTTGTCTCCGGTCCTTGTTTTGGCCCTGCTGTCCTGTTCTGGGTTGCTGGCCGGTTGCTTTCTGCGGTATCCCCTTCCCTCCTTCTCGGTGCTCCCTTTGGTTGCTGTGTTTTGTGTGGTTTCCTGGGTGTGCTTGTGGTTTCAGAAAGGCCGGTTTTTCTGCTTTGGTATTCTCCACTTTGTAAATGAATGGGACGAAGACATAAGGGACCCTGGGGTAATGCTCTATTACTTACCGGTAATCTTCATTACTCTGGGTCCCGTTGTCCTCGTCCCATTCATACGCCCTTCCATCCCGGGCGGCCGGCCTTCATGTCTGGGCTTGGTTTTATAGGCAGGAGGCTGGGTAAGTACTGCTTATGTACTCCCGGTGGGAGGGGCAGTATTAGGGTCCCAGCATGCCTCTGCTCTTTTTTTCTGTCGGGAGATGGTTATCTCCACTCTGACGAGGAGAACGGGACCCGGAGTAATGAAGATTACCGGTAAGTAATAGAGCATTCACTGCTCTGTGACTGCTCCTAAATTACATGGGATGGTCTAGCTATCAAGTAGGGACATGCACCTTTAGAGCATGACTGCAGGTCAGACGCGAAAGGTAGATGGGTAATGGTAATTCATTTCTTATTCACCCAGCGAGTAAGTACTTTGGAAATAGATGTTTTGTCATTGCTGAAGTTTCATTAATTTTATTATTTTTAAAAGTGCAAATAGTTCAATTATACACATGAACAAAAAGACAAAGGAGTAGATTTATAAACTTGTCACGCAAAGCGACTGGCGGCTCTGCACTGCATCACAGGGAAAGGACAGAAACGCACCATATTTAACGCAATAAAGGTGCATCCCTGCCTTTTCCCCTGGACTGGTGCCCTTTTGGCAGCCGAGCACCAACGCAGGCACCCTTGCACCATAGTGCAAGGGTGACTGTGTTGCATGCAGGATTGTTTTAGTGCAGGAAGGGACACCTTCCTGCACAAAAGCAATCCTGAGGGGGAATATTCCTCAATTTACGTGTGTTGCAGTATACAGCACACATAGAGGAAGTGATGGGAAGAAATAAAGATATTTCTCGTTGTTACACCTCTCCTGAAGGTGTATGTTTTTGGTGCATTCCCAGGTTTACCAATTCTGGTAAATCTGGGAATGCGTCAAAATACAAGGGAGTTGCCTAGGAACATCCACACAAATTCCATGGAACACCTTCCCAGGGCAGACTAAGGCAACGCAGCAATTTGCGCTGCGTTGCTTTACTCCAGATATACGGAGCCACTCAGGGCCACACAAAGTGGCCTTGCATGGCTTCATAAATCTCACTTACGGTTTGTGTTGTGCATGCATCTCCCGGTTTGCGTCGTGCATGTACCATGTTGTAGTGCACACGCAACAAAAATCATAAATAGGCCCCAAAGTACACATGACAAGGCAATAAAAGGACAATAAAAGACATAAAAATCTCCAACATACAGAACTGTGGAAAGAATTTAGTCTAAAACAAAAATAAAATAAATATATATAACAACTTCCCTCACATACAATATTTAAGTTAGCAAGAGAAACTCACTGAAAATAAAGTAATCTACCCACAAAATACATGCATTGTTTATAACAATTTGTCAGTTATACAAACAGCCATATCAAAGTAAGAAGGTTACCAGAACATCTAAAGTAATCTCAATCCTACAAGCAGCATAAAAATATTTAAGTTGTCTGTAGGTGAGAGTAGGTTTTTGGAAATGATCAGGGATATATCATATAACTTTGGGCCCAACAATCAACAGTTTTGCACTTGCAATCTTAAGTGGCCTGTAACAGTCCTGATTCCCTATGTGCATTCCTATTTTAATCAATATGCTTTAGAATTATTTTGACAGATTCTCCAATCAAATTTTTTGGGGAGGTTTTCTGGGTGCAAACAGGTGCTTGACATGACACTTGTCACTCTCTATTCCAGTCTATCCAAATCTGGGGAAATGTCTCCAGATCAACCTGGGCATTCCCCTACAGAAAGGCGTTTGTTGTTGATGCTTTTTCACTGTAAAATGCTATATTTTCCATGAACTTCAATCAGAACTTTCATGGAACTCTGATATCCTTACATTTTGTCAACAATTTCCTTTATTTCCCAATTTTAATATTTATAATGATGATTTTGAGCGCAATCCCACACATGATTTATTCACTCAGTTTTTAATACTTTCACCACCACGCTTTTGATGAATGTTTACAAAAGTAAAAAAAACTGTCCAGTTTCATGTCTCATTCTCTAGAACTCACATCTGTAAGTGCAGTGGTGTTTCTATTAATTGCATTATCATTGATCAATCAATCAAGCAGCATTTGTAAAGCGCAACACAGTCACCCCTATGTGTATCTCGGCGTGTTTTCTTTGTCAGGGTGCCTGGTCTTGAGTCTCTTTCTGAAGTCTGGTAGCTAGGGGGCTGTACGGAGCATAAGGGGAAGATCGTTCTAGGTCTTGGCAGTGATGTAGGAAAAGGAGCAGCCACCCCTGCAGCTGTGACGGTTGTGGTGAGTGTGTGTGAGGGCAAGTGAAGAGGAGTGCAGGTGTCTAGTGGGTTAGTGGAAGTTCAGTCGATGGTTGAGGTAGGCAGGTCCTAGGTCATGAAGGGCTTTGTAGGCGTGGGTGAAGATCTTGAACTGGCATCTTTTCTGGATGAGGAGCCAGTGGAGGTCTCCCGGGTGGGGGGTGATGTGTGTTTGTTTGGGGAGGTCCAGGATGAGTCTGGCTGCAGCGTTCTGTATGGTCTGGAGTCTTCTGAGGAGCAGGGTGGACATTGACATAGTCAAGGCGGCTGGTTACAAGACCCTGGGTGATGGTCTGTCTGGCGTTTGTTAGAGTTCATCTTAAGATTCTGCGGAGCATACGAAGTGTGTAAAAGCTGGAGGAGGCGACTGTTAACTTGTTGTTTCATGATCAGCTGGCTCTCGAGGATGATGCTGAGATTGAGTGCGTGGTCAGTTGGTGTGGGTCCCTGTTCTGCAGGCTTCTAGCTGTGGTCCCATGCAGAGGTGTTCTTCCCAAATGTTTTGTCGAAGTTGAGGTGGAGGCAGTTGTCTCTCATCTATTCGGCTACGTTGACCTTGGTGTTGCAGAAGTTGGTTGTGGCGTTGGATGTGTCCTCGGTGAGCAAGAGGATCAGTTGAGTGTCATCTGTGTAGGAGATTATGTTGAGTCCGTGGGATCCGACGACATCTGCGAGAGAGGTCATGTAGATGTTGAACAGGGTGGGACTGAGGAATGATCCTTGTGGTACGCTGCATATGATCTCTTTGGATGCAGAGATGAAGGGAGGCAGTCAGATGCTCTGTGTGCATCCTGTGAGGAAGTAGGTAGTCCACCTGAGGGCGTCTTGCTGTATGCCTATGTTGTGGAGTCTGTTGCTGAGGGTGTTGTGGGAGACTGTGTCGAACGCTATGGAGAGGTCGAGGAGGATCAGTGCAATGGTTTATCCACGGTCGAGGAGTGTTCTGATATCATCAGTGGTGGTGAACAGCGCTGTCTCAGTGCTGTGGTTAACATGAAATCCTGATTGAAAGGTGTCCAGTAGGTGGTTTTGTTCCAGGAATTCGGTGAGTTTCTGGTTGATGGCTTTCTCAAGAACTTTGGCTGGGGAGGGGAGCAGGGGTATCGGTCGATAATTCTTTAGATCGTTGGGGTCAGCGGAGACTTTCTTTAGGAGGAGTGTGACGTCTGCGTGTTTCCATCTGTCCGGGAAGGTTGCTGTGGAGATGGAGGTGCTGACTATAGGGTTCATTGCGAGGTTGTGAATGGAAGTGATGGGGGTAGGGGTCAGTGGGTGCCCCGGAGTAGATTGAAGACATGAGGACTGAGGTGGTGAGGGAGGTGATCGGTAACCAGGTGGTGATGGTTTGGCTGGTGTTCCTTGGTTGGTTGAGGCCGTCAGGGATGAGGGTGACGGGCTGGATGTTGAAATTGATACTAACCGTTGCACACTCAAAGATTTCACTCACATCTGCAGTCACTAAATATTTCCCATTTCTCATAATGGCTTAGGATACTGGATTAGCTTCTTGGGGTACTAAGTTCCTCATTTTTTCAGACACACAAAAATGCTTTCTGTATCTTGTCCAAACATGTTATTATCTCTGTCTTCTATCCCAATTTTATGGGTGCCAACTCGGCACACACAGGTATTTACAAAATCCCCTCTTATTATGTGTAGCTGGGAGCACCCAATATTGCCTCATAACTCCCAGCAATAGTTGCATCGGGACCCCTTCATACCAGTAGACTGATGTTGTTGGCGTGTGTCGGACTGTTGGAATGTGAGTAATTCTACAATAAAGGGCTTTGGCTAGTGAGGAACAGGTAACACGCAATGGTCTCTAAAGTCTCATAGATCTAGTTTGTGAACTATTAATTGGAGCACAAATGTAACGTAAGTGCTATAAACAGACTTGGCTACCAAAAATACCTTTAAACTGTGGCTTAGGTCTTAGCAATTCCAAGGTGCCCAGCAGTCCTAGTCATGAAGCCAGCTTATAGCCCGTGTGTCATAACTGAATGTAAAGCAAATACACAGTGGGGCTCATTTATGAGCCCCTGCGTCACTTTTGCGCCACCGGTGCGTCACTTTTTGTGACGCACCAGTGGCGTAAAACATGCGCCATGATGCGCCATATTTACAAAGTGACGCATCTACCTAGATGCGTCACTTTGTAAACCCCTGCGCCACATTATACCTGCGTCAGATATAATGTATGCAGGGTGGGCGTTCCCACGTAAGTAAGCATCGTAGAAGTGACGCAGTGAAATCTACGAGATTTCACTGCGCCACTTCTAGGGTGCAAATGCGTCAATATCTTGCGCCTGCCTCACAGCAGGCGTAAGACTGACGCAGGCCCTTTCACATGGGGCTTGCCCCATGTGAAAGGACACATTGCTGGAGTTGCGTCACTTTCGTGACACACTCCAGCAATGTATCACTTTTGCGCCTACAGATACGTCAGAAATACTGACGTATCTGTGACTCCTTGCGACATGATGCGTCATACTGTAAATATGACGCATCATTGGAGTCGCAGGGAGGGCACAGTGTAAAGTGACGCATCACTGTTTTCACGCAGTGATGCGTCACTTTTCATAAATGAGGCCCAGTGTCTCTCTGATAAAATAATTCATTTTTCTTATTTCTGCCTACTTTTTCTTCATACCAAGCCTCCTTATTTATACTAAGTAACACTGTATGGGCCAATATTATCCACATTAATCAACGTCAATAGAATTATATTTTTGAGTTCTACTTGGCAATATCAAAGGATAGTCGCTAATTGTTGCATTTTCAGTTACAGGTTCATCTGGTGTGATTAAGGCATCTGCCTTCCTGTTATTAGAAGCAGGTTTAATGATGACCACAAAATCCTAATCAGAAAAGAACAGTGTCCACTGGAGGTGCCGGGCAGTTAGAGATGTGGCTTACTTATACAATTGAAAATGTCTCTGATCTGTGTACACTTATACTGTATTTTTAGATCCTAATAAAAATGTCTCCCCTCATTAAAATATCTCTTTATTGATAACAATGTTTTGTCTGTCATGGTGTAATTTAATTATTTGGGGAAAACACCTGAGCACAGAATATATCTGTATAATTTTAGGATTTCTCTGGGCTACCTCACCTCCCAGAGCATGATATGATTCATCTATTTAAAATGAATCAAAGTTCCACATTTGAGTGCTGTCAAATAGGGACACTAGAGAAAGGTTTCTTCGGGAAGCAGAAAGCTTCATCAGTTTCTTTTGGCCATACAAAAGTGGGTTCTTTAACGAGAAGTCTACTAATGGATCTGATAATTTCATAGAATTGCTGAATTAACCTTCTATAAAAATTAGCATTCATCCATTTGAATACCCTGAAAATTCATTACATTCCCCAGAAATGGTGTGAAATGCGTGTTTATCACTTTAGTAGAAAGGTCATGCTCTCCCAACCTCTGCGGTACTACTTTAACATATTGTACATGTCCACAAAGAATCTGAGTAGATCATGATGTCATCTAAGTAAACTATACTAAAGACATACCAAGACCTCCTTAGAACCTTATCAATAAAACATTGGAAACCTGCTGAAGATTTACCAGATCCGAAGGGCTTGACTTTGTTATTTAAAATAAACCAAACTTAGAGAAGAATGCAGTCTTCAACTCATTGCCTTCAGTGACTCTGACGAAATGATAGGCTTACTAGAGGTAAAGCTTAGTAAAAAGAAAAGCTCTGCATATTTGATCTGATTTGAAAGAATAGATATTAAAAGTAATGGATATATTTTGGTATGGTAAATCTTGTGGCTGCCCCCTAGTCAATAAATGTTTCCCACATCCCGTTTTCTGGCTCCAAAAACAAAGGTGAAGAAGCAGGGGCTGTGATGGCCTGATGAACTCAAAATCTATCTAATTTGTAATCTATATGCTGTCTCATATTCTGTCAGTACCTATACTCATTATAGGGCATAGCTGCTCTAGGTTCCAAATCAATCTTGCAATAATATTCTCTAAGTAGAGGTAATTAACGTACTCTATTTTTATCAAATAATTAATGAAAACCTTTATAGCAGTCACCTAAGGAGATTAGGCAACTAATGGCACAAGATGTTACATTTACTGCTAATGACTTAGAAGGGTGACTATGAGACAGTTTACAGTTTGGTAAACAATGATTGACACAATAATAAAAATTCAGTTGTCATGTCCAAGCTGCCTGTAAGGATTAAACTAAGTCAACAATGGTATGACCAGTGTCACTTTGAAAATCAAAACAAAATAATCATATCTATGTGGAAATGTAGTGGCTTGATGACACCATTTAACCATCCACTGCCTTAACCTCTTTCTTCCTAGTCACTGGTAACTGTAAATATTAAGCACATTTAATATCCATATAATTTCCTGCGCCTCGTGAATTTAAAAGTACTGAAACAATATTTTCCTACCCATCTGGCATAGTAATTTACAGAGAAATAATCATATAAGCAACTGAGGACAGATGGTATTCAGTACACAAGTTGTAAGGAATCCAGTTTACCCTGGCTACACCTTTTCTAATTCTGAAGTTGCTACTGCTTGATTCCTAGAGGTTTACTTTAATAGTCTTTTACAAAATCTACAGACTTAGTACTATACATACATATCTTTTGTATACATGTTCTTTCTCTTTCATTTTTAAAGAGCTGACCTTTGACAGTTTCTAATCGCATGAGATCAGGAACTTCAGAATTTTATTCAGCAGGCTACCAGTTGCAACACTAATAAATATTAACAGGTGGTTATATAACTGACTAAATCTAGATAATCTTGTTTTAAGTTCAACAATTCATTATCTGGTTATTTACTATCAAACAACTTCCATCCTCTCTCGCAGAAGGAAGAAAAATGATGCAGCAAATGATTATTACTCTATTTAGCATCATTGCTACTTAAGAAAGACATGACAAAATGTGCCTTCTTCTATGTATGTATGTGTGTGTTATTTCAATAGAGCGAACCTAGCCAAAGGGCAGCAGAGCGGTTTATGTGGTCTATGTAGGTCTCATAATTTGAAAATGTCATAGGTTTTGTTAGACATGGCATCCTTGGCGTGGGTTTCCCCTGTATTTTTGCCTTTACCTCCTGTGTTTTTACCGTGTTGGACTTTGTTTTTGCTGGTTTAGATACTTTGGGCACTTTGCCACTGCTGTTCAGTGCCAAAGGGCAAGTTCTCCCTCTGTAAATTGTTGTCAGGGATTAGTGTTTCCATAATTGGCTTATTTGGTTTACTGTTAAGTCCCTAGTACAGTGCACTGTGTGTGCAGAGGGCCTGTAAACCAAATGCTGCTAGTGGGCTTGCAGTACTGATTGTGCCACCCACACAGGCAGCCTTGCAAAAGGTTTTCAGACCTGCCAGTGCAGTGTCTGTGTGCAGTCTAGTACGGCGATGTCGAGCTGGTAAGTGCACTCACTTGGCAGGCACTAACCTTCCCTTTTCGTACATATGAGTCACCCCTAAGGTAGACCCAAGGTACCCCTGTGGGCAGGGTGCAGTGTAGGTGAAAGGTAGGACATGCCCTGATGTGTGTGGCATGTCTTGATAGGGGAATACTGCCAATTTAATTCAATTTCACTTTTGAAAGGCTACCTGTCCAATATGATAGAATGGGGAGTTTACTTAGAATGGGGAGTTTACTTATAACATCTTATAAGTAAACGGGCTACTCAAATCGATGAGAAAGATCCTGCCCCTTCTTCCACCCACATCGCAAAGACTTCTCATCCAAGGCCTCATACTGTCCAGGCTTGACTATAGCAACGCTATATACCTGGGCGCACCCGAAGCAACCCTAAACAAACTACAGAAAATCCAAAATGCTGCCGCCCGGATCCTCACGCACACCCCTGCCAGAGCTTCAGCCAAACCTGCTCTGAAGCTCCTTCACTGGCTTCCAGTAAGGGAACGAGTAATATTCAAAGCCTTAAGCCTGGCCCATAGACTACTGCAGAATCAGGGCCCCCCCATTCTGAGGAAATTTATACAACCGTATAAAGCCCCTAGATCCCTCCGATCGGACAAGGAGTCCCTCATCATCTTGCCGAGATTCAAGAAAGCCCGCACGGGTGGAAGGCGCTTCTCGATCCACACAGCTCGCCTATGGAACGCTCTCCCCCGAGACCTGAGGAAAGAACCTAACTACCTGCGATTCAGGAAACGACTCAAAACACACTTGCTCCCTTAATTTTTTTTTTTTTTTTAACCACATCTGTTTAAAATTGCTGTCCCCCCCCCCCCTTTTTTTCTCACCCCCGACCCCACAGGTGTAGGGATCCTTAGCGCTGGGATACCTCAGGATGACTACGCGCTCTATAAAAATTTCTAATAATAATAATAATAATAATAATAAAACTGCCCATGCCCATTAGTAAGGATGATTTTTATATGCTGGGTTTGAAAATACCACTTTTAGAAAGTGGATATTTTCTTGCCTAGCCATCCAATGTGCCTCTGCTAGGTTTGTACATTGACTGTATGGCTTTGGAGTGACAGGGGCTGGGGATGTGCATTCTGTTCAGACAGCCACTTGGAGGTGTGTGGGGGGTTGAAGTGTGTCCTGCCTTTCCAGGGTGAGTCAGGGCTGGGCTGAATAGACCTGGACTGCATTCAGAGTAGGGGGATGAGGTTTCTTTCACACCTGAATGGGCCTGGTCTGCATTGGACAATGCTGGCTCAACCTCCTGCCAGGAAGATGCACCAGAGAGGACAGAACTGGTTTGGCTGGGCAAAGAGCTTCTCTGCCACCAGAGGACAAAGGAATTTGTGCTATAAAAAGTGGGGCCCAGACCCCAGACTTTTAGATTACTTCTGGAATTCAAGAGGAACCTTTGCCAAGGAGAAGAGCTGGAGAAACTGAAGGAGAAGTACTGCCCCTTTGCTGTGTGCTGTTTGGAGTTGGCCTGCAGTAGCTGTTTCTGCCAAGGAGAGGATTAAAGTCTTTGCTGTTTGCTGTGTCTCCTGCTTGAAAATAACTCCAAGGGTTTGAAGTAGAGCTTGCCTCCTGTTTTGAAGTCTCAGCGATACAAAGATTTCACCACCAGCTCCCCTGAACATCCTTGCAGGGGTTCTTACCCACCTCTGCATGCCGAATTCCATGCACCGATCTCCGAAGTCCGAAGTCACCACACCGATTCCGACGCAGGCCCTGCGGTGCGGCTGCAAGAACCAACGCATCATGGGTCCGCAGCTAGAGAAACCAACGCAGCTGTGTTGCCAGCACTGCATCGAAAACTGACGCATCCCCGATCCCCGCGCATTGCACTGGGGCGCCAAGTCTACAAGAACGCTGGGGCCTCAGTAAGAAACCGACGCATCACCTCCCCGCACAGTAAGAAACCGACGTATTACCTCCCCTTCAGTAAGGAACCGACGCATCACCTCCCCTGCGTGGTAGTAAGGAACTGACGCATCATCTCCCCTGAAGTAAGGAACCAACGCATCACCTTCTTTGGGCATAAGCAACTGATGCATCGCCTTCCCTGTGGCTGTTTTTGTTTATGATTGTGACGCATCCAAGGTACTTTGTGTCCAAAGTGTCACAACTATAGTTTGCTATGGACAGAACTGTTTCTACCTTTTAAAAGTCATATTTTGATTACTGTATTGTGGATGTTTGTCGTTTTGGTCTTGTTTGATTCAGATAAAGATTACTTATTTTTCTAAACTGGTGTGGTGTCCATTTATAGTGTTTTCACTGTATTACTGTATGTTTGCACATATGCTTTACACACGCCCTTTGAGATAAGCCAGTCTGTTCATGCCAAGCTACCAAGGCGGTGAGTAGGGTTTATTTTAGAAGTGTTTTCCCCTTACCCTACCTAGGAAGAAGGGTCCCTACTTGGACAAAGGTGCAAATCATTGCCAACTAGAGACCTCCTTTTCTAACAGGTTTACATAAGAAATTTAATTTAAACAGATTAAGGAATAGTGCAAATTTATTGGGGTCTCCACTAAATCTCTTAGGCTGTGTTAATGGTATTATTGATACAATGTGAGAGTACCAGTACATGCTAGCCTTACAGTCTTTTACATGAGGTGGCAAGGCACAACGATCAGTAGCCTTAGGTGCTGTAGGTAGCAATATCAGATTAGTGAATTTCTTACAGGTTTTAAGAGAACTGATTTCTTATTAGAAGCGAGATGCAAGGTAGGGGTCCTGCATTGGTAGTTGCTCCAGAGAGGAGCACCCTATTTCTATGAGATACTATGCTACCTGCTAAGGTGTTGCCTATTTTAATTGATTTGTAGAGCTTACTCGCACTGGAGTTGCCTAGCTCTCGACTTATTGAGACCCATCTTTGGTGAGGCTACCCCTTTCATTTTTAATGAGTTTGAGTTCGTTCTCACCATTTTATTTTGTTCACTTTTAATTTCACCAGTACTCCTCCCTGCGGAGAGCCTTTCGTTTTTAATGAGTTTGTTCTTACCTTTTTAATTTCGTTCTCTTTTCATTTTGCCGGTACTCCTCCTTGGCGGGGAAAACATCCAGGAGGGAGGAGAGCTGCTGGGCTCCAGTTTGTGTTTCTTTGCCCTCCCCGTTTATCGTCGTCGTCACACCACAGCCACGCCACTATTAGAGGCGGGCAATATACAGACGAAAGGTGTGTGTCCGCACAGCGGACGCGCCACTGGTGTACCAAAGGCATGAATAAGGAAAGCCTGTCCGCGCCCGTCCAAGCCCGGACAGCACCAGGGTCCAGAACCCGTGGTTGTTTTGTCCCAGCTCTTAGACAGTATTTCTCTAAGGAACTTAGTGATGTAGCCACTACCCTTCTGCATGTCTGTGATGAGACACTTGACCGCACCTGTGAGGTTCTTCTGGTGCGTGAAAAATGCAGGTTTATTTCTTCGACCGCACCGATACCCAGTTCCAAGGTGTGTGTGACCTCTCAGGATTTATCCCTGGCTTGCTTTTATTCTCTTAACTGTTCCTCTTTAGTAAAACACAAATATGAAATGTCTAACCTTCTCATACATTACGCGCCCGAGCGCAGTTTTTGTGATGGAAACCTGGCTCACAGGAAAATCTGGGCCAGGCATTCTTTTATCTATTCCTCCAGGGTATGCTATAGTCAGATTTGAAAGGCAAGCCCAATGAGGCGGGGGGGAAGGGGGGGGGGGGGGGTGGGATTACTATCATTTTCGAACAGACTTTGTCATGCACGTTCACAGAACTCTATTTCTGGCTGTGAGGTGGCTCTTTTTTCTCTTGCTTTCTCTTGTAACCTCTCTGTCTCTGGGATTTTGATTTATCACCCACCAGGTCCAGCTTCTAGTTTCATTACCTCCCTGGATGTTATGCCACCACTTGTCATGCATTATTCCAATGTTACAGTTGTTGGAGACCTCAACCTTCATTTTGAGGGCACTATGTGCCCTATGGCAGCCGCTTTGGTTGTGGATTTGGAAGGTCTTCAACTTCCTCCATTAGTTTCCTTTCCGACACATAGGTGTGGTCACACGCTTGATTCTATTTTCTCTAATTTAACTAATTATTTGTTTTTGATCCCCATTACCCCTCCCGTGGTCTGATCATTTTTCTATACCTTTTCAGGTTTCTGTGTGTGCAATTTCATCTCCGGACAGACTTTCAGGACACGGATATGGACCCAGGCCTTGGTTGCTAATCGGCCTAGACTGGATAACTGTGTTGCCACAGCTAATATGCAAGTGGAAGACTGGATATCGCGGAGTTTGGACCAAATTGCACCAGTGATCGATAGGTGGACATGTAGAGTTAAGCCTACGGCTGACTGGTTCAATGAAGAATTACTTACATTTAAGAAGAACTGCAAGCATTTACAACTCATCCGACGAAGAGACTTTGATATTGCCAGTATAGCCACTTATCGGTGAGCCCTCAAAGCTTATGATAGTCGCATCAGCTTTGTGCGTCAGACTTTTATGCCTTCAAAATTGAGGCGGCCCCTAAATCTTCGCGAGAAATCTTCTTGATTGTTAAATCACTAACCCTGGTGGACAAGTATCAGCCACTAGTCCATCCTCTTCTCTAACAAAGTAATATCTATCTACTCTTCTTTCCATGAGGCTTCTAGAAATGCCTTATGTCTTGAGGTTTTGTTTAACCTTTCAGTGGATCAGACAAGGCTGCTCCAGCATATGCTTATTGACTGTGATGAACTGCGGCCTCTTATGTCATCCATACAATCTGTCTCTCCACTTGACTGTGCCTTCCCTTCCATTTTGCAGCGAGGAATGGAGGAGCTTTTACCAGTGCTGAGCCAACTAATTAACAGCTCCTTTGCAGCCCCTCTGATACCTATGTGATGGAAACATGCTTCAGAAGTTCCAGATCCAATTAAAAAAAAAACCTCACTTAATCCAACTAAGTTTGAGATTTATAGGCCAATTTCTCTGCTTACCTTCTTCTCAAAAATTGCATGAAAAATTGTAAATCAGTAGCTTTCAAAGTTTATCAAAACTAAGGACCTACTGCACAAGACATAGTCAGGTTTTCATCCCCGGTACTGTACAGTGTCGGCTTTGTTGCTGGCCTCTGTGTCGATTCTGCAGATTCTGGATAGGGGTGATATTGCAGCATTGTTGCTGCTAGATCTGAGTGCGGCCTTTGACACCACATCCCAAAGCCTTCTATTGGAATGGCTGTGGAGCTGTGGTGTCGGTCACAAGGCTCTGCAATAGTTCACAGCTTTTTTGCAGAGCCATACTTTTCAGGTCCTGCAAAAACCTTTATAGTCTCGGGTTTTTCCATTGCGGCATGGGGTGCCTCAGGGTCATCATCGAGTCCTACCTTGTTCAATGTTTACACGCGCCCCCTAGCTGATATCATGAACGTCACGGTTTTAACATCATATCATACGCCAATGATACTCAGTACTTTGTCAAGAGAAACTCAGTTGCAGGTGAGTACCAGTTTAAAATTGCCATACTCTTCAGGTACAGTGTGTAGGATCTTTCTGGCATAGATACCTGACTTGCCTGGTGTCAGTGTGTTCTGACTATAGTTCACTGGGATCCTGCTAATCAGGGCCCCAGTGATATGCTCTCTCCTCAAAAGTCTCTGTTGAGTACTTTGTACACACCACAATTGGCATACTGGGGTACCATTATAAGTCCCTAGTATATGGTAATGAGGTACCCAGAACATTGGTACACCAGGGGTCTCCTATGGCCTGCAGCATATATTATGCCACCCAAAGGAGCCCGTGCAAACTGTGTCTGCAGAGCTGCCATTGGAGTCTGCATGAAATGGTGCTTGCATATTTCACTTTTGATATAAGGATTCCCTTATATCCCCGGTCACTGCAATTTTAACCTATAAGTCACTGCTAAGGTAGGCCCTTCAGTCCAAGGGCAGGGTGCATGGTTCTAAGTGTGTGGGTACCCCTGCATGAGCAGAGGTATCCCTACAAACCCCAGACTCAATTTTCTGGACTTTGTAAGTGCAGGGCAGCCATTATAAGGTATTTAGTGGACACTGACCAGTTGAGATGTCCAACTACATAATGGCTGCCTCGAACCTGGTCATGTTTGGTATCAAACGTGTTGAAATCATGCAAATACAATGATTCCAGTGTTAGTTGCATGATATCGTGTACTGGGGGACTCCTTAAAAGGACCCCCTAAAACCTACCTGTGTAGCCTTACAGGATTTGCCTGTCAGCCTGGGCTGCTGCAGACCCTAGACCGTGTTCTGCCCCCCCTACTAATGAGCTTCACTCAGGCAGGGAACAAAGGATTTCCTGAGAAGGAGAGGTGCGACCACTTCCCCTTTAGAATTAGGTAGGATGAGGGTGCTTCCAAGGGCACATACCAGCATAAACCAGTATTGCCCAGGTCAGGAGCCCTTGTCTCCCACTCTGGCACGAAACTACACAAAGGAGAGGGGAGTGTCGACCCCCCCCCCCTCTCCCGATGCTCCCTAGGGAGTTGTCCAGACTCCTCCAGGTGGCCACTTGATTATGCCATGTTGAATCTTGGCCCCTGGGAGCATCTACCTGGCTAAAACAGCTGAGTAGCGTCCCTTATTCCCTCTGATAGGCGGATCACCAGCGAAGAGGTCCTTCCCCTCTTTAGGGTTACTTAAGGGCTCCCCTGATAGTGGGTCCTTAGATTTGTCTCAACAACACTTTCTAGATCTGACTGTCTGTTGTCTGAAAACTGCCCAAAGACTGTTCTGTTGGTGGACACTGGAACTCTGCTGTTCTTCAGGCCAGAACCTGCAGAAAGACTGATCCGATGGGAAGATTCCTATTGCACCATTGTCCCTGTGCTTTTCCAAGTTCTGCAACTCCATGGCCGTGCATCCTCTGAGTCACCTAGGGCTCAGTCTGTATCTCAGCCGAAGGAATCTCCCTTGGAGTGAAGGAGTCACTTCTCTACATCCGCCGGCACCTCTACGTTGAAGACTGGTTCGCTGATCCTGTTGTCCCACTGAGATCGCCCATGCATGCAACACAGGTGGTGGTTGGCTGGTTCTCCAGAGGCCTGACCAGTCTTCTCTGCAACTTGGGAGACTGTGATACCTCTTCAGCCAATGTGAACCACCTCCCTGAGCACCACATCTGTTTGCCGTTACCAAAGCTTGTTGGCTCTCCTCACAAAAGATCTTCAAGCTCCAAGAAGCCCCAGCCTCCTGCACTGCACAGCTCCAAGAACGACATCCTGACTGCATCCACTGCATGGAGAGCCTTCATCTCCTGTGTGCTGTTGAGGTTTCTTTGCAACTCCCTGTGCCTGCTGCCAAAGAGTCCTTGAGGGAGCTCCATAGATTCCTGCTGGCTCCTCTCTGTGCTGAGGGCCAGCCCTGACCTACCCTTGCTGGGTCAGTCCCACAGACCTTGCTGGTCTGCAACATAGCATCTTCTCCTGCAAACATCTCTTTGCGTTTGCCAAGACTTGTTGGTGGTCCTGTCGGCCATTGACCTCCCTGCACTCATTGACTGGTGTGGGACACTCATGGACAGCTCCTGCATTATTGCCTGGGCTCCATGGGGTCCACAAGGCAGCACCAACCATACACCATCAGCAGCAGCGCAGGGGCGGCAAAGAGAAGGGTGCAAATCAGCATTGGGCACCCAATGCTAGTAAATGGGAATCTTGGTCACACAAAGGGGTTGCAGGCTAGGACTAGTAGGCTGGACAAAGGTGACCAACAGCTGGGCAGGTAACTAGAGGTGTCAATGGATACCTAGGCACTGTCAGCTAGGCTCCCCAAAGTTAGGGGCTGAGGATGCAAGGGGGGCCTTTAGATGTCGGATTTTCTTTTCTGTAGCCAGTCGCAGTCAGGGGGAACCTTCGCGATGAGGCAGCAGGCATCTTCGTGGAGTCCAGGAGAGGTCAGCCGCAGATGGTGTTGAGGTCAGGATCACTGAGGAGACTTCACTGGAAAGGTGAGCCACTCAGACTCGGGCCGAGGGCATCGGGTATAGAGTGGGCAGGACTCATGGTACCGGCTGGATCCGGAGTCCTCGGAGAGGGTTTCTTATGGCCAAAGCTGCTGTCCTTGGGAGATCTGGTATTGTTTGAAGTGCAGGCAATCTTTCTCAGGGCTTATGGAAGTCGCTGGCTGCAGGACAGGTGCTGTCTTCTTTGCAGAGTCTTTAAGCGGGAGACGGGCCGGTCGGGCTGGGACCAAATCAGTAGTCATCTTCAGGCTTGGCTGCACGGCGTCTTCTTCGTCCTTCTTTTTCTTAGGTCGCAGGAATCTGAGGATCAATGTTCAGGTGTGCCCCAAATACTGGGTTTAGGGGTGTTACAGGTAATGGCAGGTAGCAGCCAATGGGCTACTTACCTTTAGGATGACTACACCCTTTGTATGTCCCCTCCTTTTGGGGAGGGGGCATCCCCTAATCCTTTTGGCTAAAAATCTACCATCCAACATGGAGGATTTTCTGAGAAGGGGGTCACTTTAGCTCGGGACACTTTCGGGGTGGTCCTGGCCAAGAGGGGACACACCTCTCCTGACTACTAATTTTCCTGCCGACCTGCAAATGTGGGGCTTGGTCAGGGGGGCGGGCATCTCCACTACCTGGAGAGGCCCTGATTAGCATAACAAAGGGCAGGAAGCCTGTGAGGCTTACCGCACTGAATGCTGTTCCTGCTTTGGGGTAGGTAAGAAGCACCTCCACCCCAAGCAGGCTTTTTTCTGACCCACAAGAACACAAAGCTCCCACATCAGGGTGTCAGAAACATGTCTTGAAGTGACAGACTGGTGCAGACCAGTCAGCTGCACACCAGAGAGTGGTCATTTTTCGGTGGCATCTCTAATATGCCCTCTGAGTGCATTTTACAAAACATCCAGCACTGGCATCAGTGTGGGTTTATTATGCTGAGAAGTTTGATCAAACTTCCTAGCATTCATTAAAGCCATCGTGGAGCTGTGGAGTTCATAATTACAAACTCCCAGTCTATGTACTCAATATGGCTTCACTACACTTACAATGTCTAAGAAAGGACTTAGACACTGTTGGGGCACATTGCTCACACAGCTATGCCCTCACCTGTGGTATAGTGCACCCTGCCTTAGTGCTGTTGACCTGCTAGAGGGGTGACTTACCTATGCCACAGGCAGGGTTTTGTAGGTGTGCCATATTGAATTTTCAGTTTTAGCTGCACCAAGACACACAGTCTTCAATGCAGGGTGTATGTGTTTGATGAGGGTTACCTGAGGGTGGCACAATAAATGCTGCAGTCCTTAGAGACCCTATCATGCTGCAGCCATTAGAGACCGTCTCAGGCCACAAGGCCCTTGGTATCACTGGTACCTTTTACAAGGGGCTTATGTGTGCCAGAGGTGTGCAAATAGTGGAAACAAAGGTACAGTTTAGGGAAAGAACACAGGCACTGGGAACCTAGTTGGCAGGAACCCAGTGCACATTCAGTCAAAGTTGTATCAGAGTCAGGCAAAAAGTGGGGGGAGCGGGTACTGCAACAGAAACCCACCTTCCTAAAGGCACTAGCTCCTTCAACTAATACCCCAATTTCTTACAAACACCATCATCGGTTGAGGATCGCGCTGAAGATGCTCTCAGAACTGGGTCTGATTCTTTATAAGAACAAATGTGAGCTCTTCAAAGACTGCATTCAATTCTTTGGATATTATTTTCCAAGAACAGTATCAGTATTGACCCAAAGAAGTTGGGTGAACGCCACCTTCAAATCAGGCATCTTCCCCAATGACTAAAAGCGGGCTGAGGTCAAGCCCCTCCTCCAGAAACCCTCGGCTATCCCGAGGGACATGAAAAACTACTGGCCAAATCTCTCCTTCCCTTCGCAGCCAAAGTCAATGAGAAATTTGTAAATGCCAAGCTGACCACCTTCATCAAAGAGAACACCATTCTCGACTCCTCCCAGTCCAAATTTCGCAGCAACCACAGCACCGAGACCACCCTCCTCGCCGCCACAGACGACATCTGCGTGCTACTCGACCAGGGCCACACCGCTGCCCTCATCCTGCTAGACCTCTCCGCAGCCTTCGACACCGTCTCCCACCGCACTCTTGCAGCCAGACTCCACGACGATGGCATATGGGGAAACTCCCTTGACTGGATCAGCTCCTTTCTCGCCCGCAGAACCCAAAGGATCAGACTCCCACCCTTCCTCTCGGAACCCACAGAGTCCAGCTGCAGAGTACCCCAAGGAACATCGCTCATCCCCACGCTCTTCAACATCTACATGGTCCCCCTCGCCGCCATGGTCAGACAGCATGGGCTCAGCATAGTATCCTACACCAACGACACGCAGCTCATCCTCTCCCTCAGGAAGAACCCCGAAGACACCAGACTCAGCTTCTAGTAAGGAATGAAGGACGTTGCAGCCTGGATGAGCAACAGCTGCCTAAAACTCAACTCAGAGAAGACAGAGGTCCTCGTCCTTCGACCCTCCCGCACTGATGGAGCAAGGACTCGTAGAAAAGAGAGTTCCTTGGAAGCAAACCTCTCATTTAACTTCTAACCTTGTATTAAATAATTAATACTCATCACATTTGACATAAAAGACAGACAAGCTTGCCTACGTGTCTTAATGATAAGTAACTCGAGCGAAAATCTAAAATGTCCGCTAACGGGAAATCTTTATTGTGCATGTGTCAACTGTATCTACGAAGTATGACGAGCTGTCGCTTGGAGGGAATTTCTTGCGCAGGCGCTATTAAAATGGCTGCTAGAAAGCTCACATGCTTGGCATCTGCTCTGCTGAAACTAAACCAAGCTGTTTTATTAATGCTAATGGTGGTATACAGTGCAACCATTTTATTTTGAAATTAATATTTGTCTTTTTGACTTTCCTATTAGTATGTATTTGGGCCTCTCATACGAATCCAAAGTCCTTGCTTGTATCCTGCGACCGGCAACCTCACGCAGCACCTACCAGTTCTTCTGGGCTCCCGCGAAGAGCTTCCTGCCTTCATTCCTGCGTGGCTGCTTGTCTCCCCCGCCGCCTTCTGTCACCTGAGGCCGCAGTAGGGCGAGACTACAGCCCCCAGCATTCCCCTTTGCTCCGCCCATTTTCGCCGGAAAACGCGCCCGGAGGCGCTATATCATCCAAGGCTCCCTCGGTGGAGCGGGGGGTCCTTGCTTGTATCCTGCGACCGGCAACCTCACGCAGCACCTACCAGTTCTTCTGGGCTCCCGCGAAGAGCTTCCTGCCTGCATTCCTGCGTGGCTGCTTTTCTCCCCCGCCGCCTTCTGTCACCTGAGGCCGCAGTAGGGCGAGACTACAGCCCCCAGCATTCCCCTTTGCTCCGCCCATTTTCGCCGGAAAACGCGCCCGGAGGCGCTATATCATCCAAGGCTCCCTCGGTGGAGCGGGGGGTCCTTGCTTGTATCCTGCGACCGGCAACCTCACGCAGCACCTACCAGTTCTTCTGGGCTCCCGCGAAGAGCTTCCTGCCTGCATTCCTGCGTGGCTGCTTGTCTCCCCCGCCGCCTTCTGTCACCTGAGGCCGCAGTAGGGCGAGACTACAGCCCCCAGCATTCCCCTTTGCTCCGCCCATTTTCGCCAGAAAAAGGCGCCCGGAGGCGCTATATCATCCAAGGCTCCCTCCGCGTCGCGGGACGCGCGCGGGCGACGCCGGGCTGAGCCCGGGCAGAGGGCGGGCCGTCTGTGGCCGTCCGGGGCAGGAGGAGGCAGGGCTGGGCCACCCCTCGTGCGTCTCATCACGCCCACCAAGGTACTGTGCCGTTGTGTCCTAATTATCCTTCCACAAACATTGTGACTGCCATACACCATGCAGTGATAACTACCATCAGGGACTGAATCTATTATCCCACCTGTATACTGCTCTACTAGTCTATTTGTCAAGTATTGTGGTATTGTTTTTTGTATCACTAATTTTCCTTTGCAATTTGCACATGGCCAAAAGGAAATCTATGGAGGGAGGTGGGGGCAGCTCTAATAAAAAGGGAAAGAAGGCCAAAAAAGTCAACCATGCAGCAGGTAATTGTGTCCTAGATAGGATTGAAGGTATTGTTGACGACTGTCAAGTTATACTAGAGGAAACTAGCTCTGCATCTACTGTTACAGGGGATCCTGCAGCAGATCCTTCCTTTAGTACTTGCACTCGCAAGATCCCAACTATGTTTAATAAAACTAGACAAGTGCCATCTACAATATCCACTCTTCCTATACCCAATGACCCCGAGTCCTGCCAGAAAGACAAGCAGGACATTTCGGATTTCACACCCACCATAGAATCTCAATCCCTTATCACACCGCTTGAGCTTTCGTGCTCTAACAGGTTTGCTATTTTGGAAGGCTTAGAGGAGGAAATTCCTGTATGCCAAGATACTGGTCCAGTAATCTCTAAAGTAGCTCAGACTCCCAGCTCCCAGGGGGTGTCCCTGGAACAGAAAATTGACCAACTACTAAAAGAGATAGAACTCTTGAAAAATATAGTCACGGAACTGAGTAAGAGGGTTTCACCAATTCTTATGCAGTCTACCACTAACAGTAGCCCTGGGATACCAATACCACTTGCACCTTTAATATCTGTCCAGACTGGCTCCCTGCCAATCGCACATAGGGGGAATGACTTAGTCTGTAGAAAGACTGACCTTTCTAGAAAGCCACCTCTGCCCTCTGTTAGTAGCAGCAAACCGTCGTATAGGGATGTTGTAATCTTAAATTGGTTGGTTACATGAGTGGTGCTATGTCATTTTAAGTATGGAATACTCATACCATTCCAATGTTGCTATGCTTAGTGACAGAGCTATGTTCTGGAGTGTGACCACTGTATGCTGATTTCTGGTGGGATTGCCAACGCTTCTCTGTGCTCCTAATAAACTACTATTCTTGTCTATCTCTGGTGTGAGGATCTAACTACAACAAATGGCGACGATTTAGCTACACCTCAAACAAAGAAGACACATCTTGAACCATGAAGATAGAGTAGATAAGATTTGGTGAAGAGAAGAAGGAAAAGAGTCAAGGGAGCACAGAATGAACCTCCGGTTCAATTGGTAAAGAAGAATCCACATTTGCGCATAACAACGTGAAGAATCGAGTAAATATCAAGATATTGATGGACATACTGCAATCCGTCAACATTGAAGAAAAGCCTATCGTGAGAAGAATCTAAACGTGTAATGGACAAAATAAAAAAAAGAAGACTTCGTGTATTCAACGTCTGACATCGTTTTATTGAAGCTACCCATGCGGACTGAACTAAAAGAAATCAAGTAAGGTGAGCGTTTAAACTTCAAAAGGAAACACAGCGAATGTGCACTTTACCGTTGGGGGTATACCACGCGAGGTCATCCCGACATCGAAGAGTGCGCGTGAGGTATTTTGAAAGACGCCATCTGTTCGAGAGACTGGTGGAACGTGACTGGTATCGACGTCTGTGTTGGTCGTTGTGCGTCAGCAAGAGATTTACATCACTACGCCTTCACGCCGCAACGTCATAAGAATCATCATCAGTACGCTCACTGGCGCAACGTGCCCTTTGTTGGTGTACGTGCTCTTCAGTTACCAAGGCAACGAACTGAGAGTCTAATACGGAGGCAATTACCGAGTGTGTTTCTCCACGAAGGGACTGAATATCAACGCGCTGAGGAGAGGGAATAATTATCCCGAAGAACATTGACGATACACGATTAAAAGGAAAAAGGGAAGGAACATTAACATTAACGTCAACTGAATATGCCTTCAGTGAATAATTTTTTTTTTAGGCTTGGCAAATTGTGGTGACACCAGTAGTATACCTATCAAGCATATAGAAGAAGTAGAAGTATAAACATGTCTCTAGTTTGTACCTGGCTATAGAAATTGGTTGGTTTGGTTGTTCACATTGCAGGTGAATTTGGGGTGATCATAATTTTTTTTTTATTTGAAAAAAAAAGATTATATATAAATAACAATCCCAAATAGGAAGTTGCATTCAAACAGTGTCATAGACAATGGAGGGGAGTACTGTGGTACCACCACCATTATTCCTACAACAACCAGGTGATCCTCCCATAGAATGGGATGAATGGATCGATATTTTTGAAAATTATATAATAGCACTAGATGGGAAAGATTTTAATGCGAAAGGAAAAAAGCATTGTTATTAAGCACTTTGGGGAAAGAAGGACAGCATGCCTTTAGATTTCTACCGGTGGGTACAGATGGTGAAGGTAGAGTGATTACAAATGTTTACAATGAAGCAAAAGAAAGATTAAGGAAACAGTATGCTAAAGAGGTGAACATTGTAATGCGTAGGCATAAGTTTTATACACAACCCCAAAGATGTGATGAAACGATTGATCAGTTCGTCACACGCTTACGTGAGTTATCCCTTAAGTGTCATTTTGGCGCAATGAGGGATGAAATGATAAGAGACCAGCTTATTGTGCAATGTTGCAACAAAAAAATGCAAGAGAGATTGTGGGCGGCAAAAAATCCAACGTTAGGTAATGCCATTGATATAGCCAAGGTGGTGGAACAGTCAGAGACATGTATGAAAGAAATGGAAAAGAAAGAGAGTACGACGAGTACGACGAATGTGATACAAGAGGATGTGGCTGCTGTAAGCAGCAACAAGAATAATGAGTCTAGTGGGAGGATACCCTCTAAAAAGAATAATAACAACTCCGAAGGGAATTCAGAGTATAACAAAACGCATGAGAAAATGTGCACAAGATGTGGAAGTACATACCACATGGCTGACTACAAGAGATGTTATGCTCTTGATAAAGTGTGTAAGATATGCGGACGTAAAGGTCATTTCTACAAAATGTGCAAAACAAACAGTAGACCGAAGGTAGCAATTGTACAAAATAATGATGATAAGGTAGTGACGACATGCGTAGAAAAAGGCCTAAATAAGATATTGTGTGTTGAAGAGGATGATTTGACTATGGCATTGGGAAGAAGAATAAGACCCAAAGCGATATTTCAAATACAGGGAAAAGACACTGAGTTAATGGTGGATTCAGGGTCTTTCTGGACAATTATCCCTCGAGCAATTTATGAGGAAAACTGGCCAGAGGTAGCGTTACTTCCTAAAGATATAAATCCAGGAGGATATCAAGGGGAAAGGATAGATATTGAGGGTTACATGCTCACTGACATTGTGTTTCAGGGAAGGTGTGTGAAAGGTAAAGTGTACGTGGCACGCAGTGGACCACCGATTTTAGGTTGGGCACATCAATATGATCTCCATATCATTCTAAATCCCAGGGCGGAACAACAGGTAATGGTGGTAGATGAGATCACAACGGAGAGTATTGTTGAAAGTATGACGAACCTGTTTTCTGAAGGGATTGGGGAACTCAAAGGGTATGTTCATAAAATAATACTCAAGCCAGATGCGGTCCCTATGCAACACAGAGTGAGAAGGGTTCCAATTATTGCCAGACAGGTGGTTAAACGTATGCTTGACGAAATGAGTGAACAAGGTATTATTGAACAGATTGAAACATCCAGATGGGTTTCACCGGTTGTGATCCCGAGCAAACCTGATGGTAGTTACAGGTTCTGTGTGGACTTGCGCACGTTAAACCAGAATATTGTAGTAGATACGTTTCCGCTGCCTAATATAAATGAATTGATTTTGTCATTAAAGGGTGGAAGGTATTTTTCTAAATTGGATTTACGTAGTGCATATCACCAAATCAAATTGCATGAGGAGTCCAAACCATTGACAGCATTTATAACAACTGAGGGAATATTCCAATTTACAAGGATGCCTTTTGGCTTGGCATCCGCGGCTGGAGTGTTTCAGAGGATGATGGGGTCAGTGCTGAAAGGTACAAAGAATGTAGTCTACTTCCAAGATGATGTGCTGGTGTTTGGAGACACAAAGGAGCATCATAATCTGGTACTTAAGGAAGTGTTAGAGAAAATGGATAATGCAGGTTTAACCTTAAAGAAAGAAAAATGCAAATTTGCGGAGGAGGAGGTAGAATATTTAGGGTACACATTATCAGCTAGTGGAATTAGGCCAAAGAGAGATTTGTTAGAGGCCATAAAGAAAGCTCCGGCTCCTTCAGACAAAGACCAGTTAAGATCATTCCTTGGTCTTATTGAATATTATGCAAAATTTGTGCATAATTTTGCGGGGAAAACAGAGGTTATTAAAGCTCTTTTGAGAAAAGGACATAAATATGTATGGTCCATTGATCAATAACTAGCGTTTGAAAAAATTAAGAAAGAAATTTGTGATGCAAAGATTCTGACTCCGTTTGATACGAAGTTGAGATCCATTTTGACTGTGGATGCTAGCGCGGTGGGGATTGGTGCGGTTCTAGCACAGGTTCATGGTTCAGAAAGGAAAACGGTTGCCTTTGCCTCAAGGTCCCTTACGAGCTCAGAAAGAAATTACTCTGTGATAGAGAAAGAAGCTTTGGCTGCAGCGTGGGGTGCTGAGTATTTTAGAATGTACTTATGGGGTTTCCAATTCACATTGGAGACGGATCACAAACCACTTGTAAAAATTTTGTCTCCTGGAGGTGCGAATAAAGGTTCTGCAAGACTAGCTAGATTAGCTGCTCGTTTACAAGAGTACTTATACAGGATTGATTATATTGCTGGATGGAGAAATTGCCAGGCAGATGGGTTATCAAGGTTACCTTTACCTTGGGAGGAAGTGGATAAATCAAATGTTGAGTCTTTTCAATGTGAGGGTGCTGTAGCTACAATGGTTGAAATGGTGAGCTGGACTAATGGTGCTGTTTGTGAGAAGGAATGGAATGCTAGTATGGACAAAGATGAAAGTTTAAAGGTAGTGAGAGATTTAATAGTGAAAGGGGGTAGAAGGGAGAGTACCCTCCCCATTGCAGTGAGACCTTTTTTAAAGGTTCTTGGGGACTTGTCTATTGTGGATGGTAAAACTAACATTATAATGAAGGAAGATAAAATTGTTCCTCCGTTAGACATGAGATTTGTGTTATTTAAACTCGCACATGAGGGTCACATGGGTCAGTCTCTTACAAAGAAGAGGATAAGAGAACACTTTTGGTGGCCAGTTATGGACAGGGAAATTTCTGATTGGGTCGAGTCATGTGCAGAGTGTTTTGAGAGTGAGAAAAGATTAAAAGTGGGTAACCAATTGAATTTGGGTAAAATTGTAGATCCCGAATTACCGTGGCACACAGTTTGTTTGGATTTCATAGGTCCATTTTCCAGCATGAAGTGCAATCTTAAATTTGGGATAGTCATGGTGGATGTCACATCGAAGGGGCTGGTTGTAAGGTTTGTCAAAGAAATAACCACCAAAAGCACTATAAACATCTTATCTGAAGTTTTTAGGGAAGAAGGCTATCCTGTTAAATTAGTCACTGATAATGGTACTCGCTAATTTCAACTGAGATGACTTCATTTTTGGAGTCCTGTGGGATTGTGCATGTTAAAACGTCTTTGTACAACCCACAGGGGAATGGCATGGTTGAAAGGGCTAATCGTATGATAAAATGGGTGATACAATTGGCTGTGGCAAGCAGAGAGGATGTGGAAAAGTTGGTTAATGATTTGGTATGGGCGTATCGTACTACAGAAAATACTGTTTCAGGGAAAATTCCATTTGTAGTTATGAGGGGGCGTGCAGCTAGTACCAAATTAGTTCCTGCTTGGATGAAAGGGTGTTTGGGTTTAGCTAGCCTGGGTGGTGATATTAAAGGGGAAGGCAAAGATTTGATGCTTAAGACAAACATAGAACCTAATGATTGGGTGAAGGTGAAACCGGGACGTATTGGTGCTGGATTTACCAAGTTTCGTGGACCGTATAAAGTGAAAGGTGTCCATAATAGACATGTTACGACATTTCGGATTTTCACACCCACCATAGAATCTCAATCCCTTATCACCCCGCTTGAGCTTTCGTGCTCTAACAGGTTTGCTATTTTGGAAGGCTTAGAGGAGGAAATTCCTGTATGCCAAGATACTGGTCCAGTAATCTCTAAAGTAGCTCAGACTCCCAGCTCCCAGGGGGCGTCCCTGGAACAGAAAATTGACCAACTACTAAAAGAGATAGAACTCTTGAAAAATATAGTCACGGAACTGAGTAAGAGGGTTTCACCAATTCTTATGCAGTCTACCACTAACAGTAGCCCTGGGATACAAATACCACTTGTACCTTTAATATCTGTCCAGACTGGCTCCCTGCCAATCGCACATAGGGGGAATGACTTAGTCTGTAGAAAGACTGACCTTTCTAGAAAGCCACCTCTGCCCTCTGTTAGTAGCAGCAAACCGTCGTATAGGGACATTGTGAATAGCGAGAGAACTCATAATGAAATTCCCTCTACTCCATTTACATTTGAAGTTACTGGGCCTTTAAGAACCTGCACTCAGGAGTCCGAGTTCTGCTCTAGGGGCAATATCGCAGCGAATCCTATCCCAGGTGGCTTGTTGACCAACCCAACCATAGCTTATATGGTCAAGGTACCTAGACTTACCAATAATCAATCCTACGAAAACGAGGATTCTCTAAAAAATAAAGCCATACACTGGGTCAGGCATGTCAGGGGGTGCAGGTCAATTATCCGCGACGATATTACCAAGGCCAGAAGAATCTCACACCATACTAGCCAATTCGATTGCATTGAGCTTACATTCTCTAATAATATCCTGGCCGAAAATTTGGTTCTTTTGGAATATCGCACTTCAGCCCCAGACTATTCCTGTATCCAGATAAGGCGTACTCCACTCTGGGTTCCAAGAGATCACGAACAAGAGGGTAGAAAGAGGATCGTAAGTAATGATTCTAACCTGAATAGGGTAGATTGACTGGTCCAAGACTTATCCCCTAAGTCTTGTCCTGTGGAGCCGGTCACTATCATTTCTAACTATACCACCGTACCATCCCAGAGCCTATCTCCCCCCTTATCGTCCACTCTGCTCTGTGAGATGTCCCCCTACATTCAGCCAACTTTATTACTTGAAAATTCTATGCCATTTCTCAATTTTGTCTCATGGAATGTCGCGGGGCTTCCCAAAAAACTCTTGATCCCGGATTGGCAAGACTTTACTAGCACGTTTGATGTTTGTGTATTCCAAGAAACATGGAGCACAATCCCTTTAAACAAATCAGGGTATTCTACATATTTCTTACCGGCCCTAAGCTCGGGGAAAGGCCGCCCATCGGGGGGACTACTTGTCTGGGTAAATATCAAGCATAATTGGCTGATACAGACCCATAAGAATGTTTCCCCCGACCTTCTACACTTGACAATAAAAGGTTCACATAGCGGTCCCACTCTAGATTTATTCAACATCTATGCTAGAGGCACGGTGGGAGGACAGACGTCTCAGATAATTTCTGCCCTGGATCATGAACTAACTCTTATTGATCCTAACTCTACTATCATTATTTGTGGAGACTTCAATTGTACTTTTGAACCCCTAGCCTCAGAAGATCTATTGGGGACAAGTGAGTCTGATCTCAAGTGGGGAATTCCGCCCCTAGAGCTCAATCCAATTAAGAAATGGTCACAAAGGGCTATTCAATTGAATGCCCTCACCCAAGAGTTTAATTTACGTGCAGTGAATGGTAGATCCACATCTGACAAGGGCGGTGCCTTTACCTTTAATAGGCTAACTACTCCATCACGCATCGATTATATCCTTGTCGACATCTACTCCTGGGGGAATATTGTGGATATGGTTGTTAGAAATACAATAGATAGCGATCACAATCCACTGTGTCTACAAATTAAAGATGTTTGGATGACCCCGCACCATGTGAACAATCAACCTCCTTGGATGGCAACTAAGGAAGTATCATTGGCAGGTTGTAGTCGACGCCGTAAATGGCATGGGATCTCACAACATGAGGAGAAGCTCGCATCAATCAAAGAACTCTTAGTCAGTAAACATATCGAGCTCTGCGAAGCCAGTAACAAAACGGACGATCCCCAACTTATATCTTCCCTTTATCATGACACTATCAATAAGATAGGGGAATTCTTCATTCTGGGGGAGAAAACTCGCTGTAAGGTGGATCCTATGAAAAGTGTGAACCCATGGTTTTCCAAAGATTGTAGAAGGGCCAGAGTGACCCTGTCAAAAGCCCTAAGAAAACAGGATAGAAATCTAATTAGAAAGGCGAGACAAGACTATTCGAGATCTTTGATAGTCGCCAAGCGGAATTGGGAGGAAAACCACTGGCAGGAACTTAAGGAGGCGGCACTAAATCAGAACTCATCGGTTTTCTGGGACCTCTTAAACAGAGCCAAAAGAGCTAAAACAGCAAGTATCCCAAACCATATAGCAGAGCTGCAATGGTTTAACCATTTCTCTGCTATATATGCGGGAGAGACTGTCTCTGCCATTCCTGTGGTGGATGATTTGTCCTCCACCGCAAATTTCCCAGCTGAGACCAATTTTGGGATTCATGAAGTCATCCTGGCTATTAAAAGTATTGCCCCCGGCAAGGCGGCAGGCCCAGATGGCTACCAGGCGATCTTCTTCTACATGATCTAATTCCCTGGGCTTCTTTCATTTCTGTTGTCATGAACGATATAGCCAAGGGTTCCATAGTACCTGAGTCCTGGAAAGCCGCAGTGGTGATTCCCATCTACAAAAAGGGTAATAGGGAGGACCCTGCCAACTATAGACCTATTAGTCTAATTGACGTAATACAGAAAGTGGTTGGCAGGGTTCTCCTTATGAGATTGAGATGTTGGATTGAGAATGGGGATGTTTTATCGCACTTTCAAGCAGGTTTTAGACAAAAGGTAGGCACCATGGATCAAGTTTTTAGATTTTTTATGATATACTGGAAAACGGTAGTTTTGGGCAAGGGCACTTTATATTTATCTTTTATAGACCTAAAGTCAGCTTTTGATTTAATTCCCCGTCAACGATTGTGGCAGGTCTTATCCCAATTAGGTGTCCCTCAAGAGATCCTTGCCTTTTTAAAGCTTCTTCACGAGAACAATCATGTTAACATTAGATGGGGCGTCCAGGGACAGCTTACAGGGAGTGTCGCGGTGAACAGGGGGGTACGCCAGGGCTGTGTCCTAGCCCCCACCCTGTTTTCTCTATACATCAACGGGGTGGTGGATCTCCTTAGAGAGGTCCCGGCTGATGCTCCAGTCCTGGCGGGTGAAAAATTTCCCACTCTCCTGTTCGCTGATGACACTCTCCTGATTTCTAAATCTCCGGCTGGCCTGCAAAATTTTTTAAATAGGTTTGACTCTTTTTGCAAGTCCTATGGTCTTATTATAAATACAGAAAAAACCAAATTAATGGTCATCAACCCCCCGAGACGTTTTAGATATACTTTTAGTCTGGATGGCATACCATTAGATATCGTGGATTCCTTCGATTATCTAGGCATACGTATTGCAAAAGGGATGAAGTGGAGCTCGCATCTGACCAAGATGCTCCTATGCCACAAGAGGGTATCTGGTGCCATTATCAGAGAACAACATCTCTCTACTAGCCGACCAGTGGCACCGGCCCTTGTGGTATATGAAGCACAGGCATTATCTAGCTCTATGTATGGGGCTGAAATTTGGGGCTACGAAAATATTCATGATTTGGTCGTCTCTGAGAACAAATTTATGAGGAATCCTATTTCTGTCCCCACCTCATCTCCACTAAAACCCATGGTCTATGACCTAGGTAGACATTCTATTCAGGATATTGCACGTTTACGACCTCTATTATTTTGGGCAAGACTGCGACGGACACCAGAACTTGCCAAATATGCTGCAGGCTTAAGTGAACTTATTTTAGTGGATACTGGGAGGAGGCTAAAATGGATCTCCTATATAAAACAAACACTGAGGTCCATTGGCTACGAAGACTGCTGGGAATCCCAGATACCCCCCTTCGAAACAGGATCTTAAGAAGGCCTATTGGAGCTGGGTAAACTCAAGAGAACTGAACAATGTAAAGTTGGGGAAGCTGAGCGAGGCTTTTTTCGAACATAAGCCTTTCTGCAAACTGGAACCCTATCTTGATTTTATTCAGTCTCCATTGGATAGATCTTTGTATGTACGCTTCAGAATGGGGTCCCTTCCTCTTAACTGTGTTACTGCTGGTTGGAAGGGATTCCTCCCTTCATCTGTTGGTTGTCCAAGTTGTCCAGCACCCAAAGAGTCTATTCCTCACTTTTTATTTGCCTGTTTCCACTATAGAAGAGTAAGAGCCAAGTGGTTGAGACCGATTTGTAGAATGCTCGGTTGCCGTGATTACCGTACTGTGTTACGCATTCTACAAACTGATGCCTCGTCCCTCACCATTGTCTGTGGTATTGCTAAGTATCTGGGATGTGCTTGGTTATTGCGGAAGAAAAAACTTGCCCTCTATATGCACTGAATTACCTATGAGACCTGTTTTTATTTCACTACAATGAATTTTAGGTCCCCAAGCTTCTTGCACTTTGCACATGTCGTTTTTAGCTATTTTTATAATTCCTTTTATTGTCCAACTTGATCCTTTTTATATTACTGTATGTTGTGCTTTTATGATATTTTTTATCGAATAAAGCTTTACCTACCTACCTATAACCCACCTGACCTCGGCAAATGCATAGTGTGAGTGAGCCGGAAGAAGTGATGATACTCTTGAACACAGTCCAAGGACGCAAAAGATGCATACCCTGGGAACCTGCACGGAAGTCCTCTGAAATTAATAGGAACACATGAAAATTATACTTTTGTGTCTAATAAGATGTGAATATGGGTGGGAATAAAGATTTATAAATAAAAATTAAGGGGTGGGATCTTTGAACAATGGACTGAAAGACTACATTGAAAAATAAGCATGGTGTGATGATCATCCCCACTTGCCTGTCAGAGTCAGTATTTTTGCGATATTGAAACATTAATGGGTGGTACATGAATGTCTAAGAGTATAATTGAGGTAGTCTTAGTTAGTCAGATGGAGATGGAGATTTGCTGAATGCTGCAGAGCTCGGGATGCTATCGGAGTGATGAGCGAATGCAATGAAGAATCGAATGCAGAACCATCTACCTAAACTTAATTAATTTAGAAGATGATCGCGGAAGAATCTCGAGGAGGAAGAGAGTGTCAGAGAGGGGTGCTACGCAAGTGTCGGTGTTAGAGAGGTCATCTATCCCGTTCTGATTTCCTGTCCTGAAGCCCTTGTCGCCTGATCTTTCCCGGGGGACCCTTCCCAGCCTCTTTGCCAGGGGGTTGGTTTTCACACTATCCTAGGTAAATATATCTTCATAAATGTGCAGATGTGCTTTTCTCTCTATCCTCTCCTTTATGAGCAACGTCATTGCAGAGTATGATATATTTGTTTGATTAATTGATTAATTGAATCCTCCTTCCTGTGAGTGATGGAGACTGTACTGTACTTTGAAAGTGGTTCACATGAAAGTAACTTAGATAAAGCCTTTACATTTTTCCCCAAGTCTGTGGTTATTTCATTGCAAAGAGAAATAATTCATGTCATTTCATCATCAACTAGTTCAACTAATGGTCCATTGACCAGAGGAAATAACTTTTTGGTCAGTGAAAGATTAGTTAGGAATGATAGATAACTAATCTTGAAGTAAGAAACAACATAAACTTTGACTCCAGCGGTTTTAGTGGCCTGTGTGTGTGTTTATATGTGTGTTTATGGGCCCAGGTGAGTATATGGTATCTGTTGCTGGTTCACCGCTGGATCAGTTTTCTGGTAGCAGAGCTATGGTTATTATTGAATAGTTGGGTGATAAGTATTGATTATTGATTTATGTCTAACAAAAAGAGTTAGCGTCTTGTTTTATGTTGCCTGGAAAATTCCAGGGAAATGAATAGCGGGTGGTGATAGAAGCCATACTGCAGTGAGGTTACTCGTCTGTTGGAATAGCGCTGAGAATCTATGCAGGGCTGGCAGTGTTAAATTAGGGACTATTTCGTATAAAAGTGAGTGTGAATGGTAGCAAAAAGGGTTCGCTAGAGAAACTTTGGTTTTATATCACCTAGAAAAGGTAATACTGAAGGAGTAACAGGTTCTCTTGAGCTTAAATGGAGGGTAAAAGGAAGGTTTTACTCGCAGTATATGAAGAGTAAGCGGAAGGTTTTACTTTCAGTGGAAAGAAATAATCTATCCTTTGGTTTTATTGTAACAGGCACAGTAGTGAATGTTTTTATGTTGTCATTAATGAAAATTGTATGCAAAGCATTGAGAAAATAAGTTTTCGTATGACCTTGTGAAGGGAGGGTCAGTCGCCGGAGTTGCACTGACGTCACAGAGAGCTGCACTGGGATAGGTTGAAACAGCGGGCGTGTGACTGACGCGTTTTTGTAAAGGAGGGGTCAGTAGTAAGGAGCAGAACTGACGACATTGAAAAGGCCATGCTGGAATTGGTCAGACCACGAGTGTGAGCCGCAATCGGATTGGGTGATTGGATGAAAGCTGTTTTTAGATTGAATGGCGGAAATTTGTATGTTTGACTCTCATTTGCCTTTTGGTGCAAGTCGCCCTGACAGAAAAGCTCAAGGGTTTGCAGATTATTGTTTTATTTATTCAGGCTATAGAATATATGGTGAAAAAAGGAAAATGTCACTAATAAAGAGAATTAAGAATTTCTTTAAAAAAGATAAGCGAATATTGACTAGGGTGGGAATTCCTATACCTCCGCCAAAAACTCATGCTTCATTTATGATGATGGAGAGAGGATATCATACATGTGTATGGATGGAGAATTGGTTAGAGTACACGAAAGGTGATGGTGTTTTGGCTTTTACAGAACATGGTACGTTTAATGTGGATGAATGATTCAGATCCGAGACCCAGGATGACGCAGTATGAGTCATTAGAATTATGGGAGACTGAATCTTATGAGCGAGAGAAGAACAGGAGTGGATGATACACGGATCATTTCCCTAGGTATTTGCGTGAGTCATGTGAGGGTCAGATGAAGCAATGGAGAAAAGCAATGGTGTCAGAAGGATTATATCCAGTATTGATGGCTGAAGAACAGTCAGGGGGCAAGTGTAAGGAAAAAACTAAACACATGAAAGTGACAGGTTATGGTGAATCAGATGATGAATTTATGGAGGACATTTTAACTAAAAACCCTCCTCAGTATAAACACATGAAAGTGACAGGTTATGGTGAATCAGATGATGAATTTATGGAGGACATTTTAACTAAAAACCCTCCTCAGTATCAGGAAGGACCCTGTAGAGTCGCTCCGAGTGCACCAGTCCTTGAAACACCCTTGATTCCACAGATTTTACATGAACCATCAGTTTATAGAGTACTTCATAATAAAGAAAAGGAAGCGTTGAATAAAAACAGAAATGAATTAATACAGAAAATAAACCAATTAAATTTAAACCCTAAAGCATTGACAATACCCGTAACTATAGGTCCCGTTGTTCCATTATATGGAGACAAGGTAAATTGTCCAAAACCACAAGCTGTAACAACTCCTTTGAATAATCCTAGAAAAGAAATTATAATAACTGATGACCAAGACAATGAGTGCGATTCAGTAATTTCATTAATGGATCTGCCGATAAAGGAATCGGTAAATGAAACCCCGAAAAGAGTTACACCCAGTAGTTCAAAAGAAGGAAGGTCAGTGACATCCTCAGGAGTCAGAAGTGCAACAGCGGTAACTCCAGAAGATCTGGGGAGATGGGCATAGAAAAACAAAGCTCACCCCCAAAGATTTTAGATATTTACAAACTGAAAGTGGAATTGGAAGAGATGATAGCTGGAAATGTTGGAATAGACACCTACGATGAGGAAGAGTTGTTGTTTATATGTAGGAGTATAACTAGAAATGCAAGATTATTTCATGTGAAATTGACAGAACTTGCCTCTGAAATAAGAATAGACGTAGGGAGATCAAAAGTGCTACAGAAAGCATATCGAGTGGAGTTTTACTGAAAAAGATTTAGAAAATATGATGTGTCTGGAAAGAAGTTACAAGTAAAGGAGTTGATGAATATTTTGCAAAAATGGGGAGACATTGACAAGTGGAAAATAAGGTGGACAAAGAAAAAGTAGGAAGCAGAGGCAAAAGAAGTGTCTACTGCACATATGTTGAAAGAGTCAGGGAAAGTAGAAAGATTGTGTCCCATGAGAGAGGTACCTGGTGGTGGATATGTTCATGTTTCATGGAGCAACAAGATATTTTGGGGCATATTCTCAAGGAGCTAACACCGAGTTATCGGCACTTTATCGCAGCCAAAGTCGCGTTAAGAATACCGCCCCATTCACAAGCTGGCACTAACAGCCATTACCACCAGTTTTCCGGCGATAGCAGCCTCAAAAAACATCGCCATGGATGACCCCGGCAACTATCACTAATGAGATGCAGAGTAGGCGTTCCCCGAGCAAAAAGCCACAACAACACCACACCTCAACATTCTCAACGACCAGCCAGATCGGCGATAAGATCTCAAAACATGCGATAAGGCGCGTCAGCAGCAGGAAATTAACACCTGATGTGACCTGGTGCAAAGTCGGACGACAACCGGCACCAGACAAGGGAGCCAAGACCACAGCCACACCTGAAGAACAACAGATGCCGTGGAGCCACTGATCGTGCAGCTCGGACCCCCAACAGGGCCACAACACCCTCAGCCACCGCCCCAGACCCATCCCGGACACCCCCTGTCCCCCTCGCGGACAAACACTGAGGCAGCGCAAACAAAGACAGCGACCTCATGAAAACACACCAACCTCACAGACCCAACACCAGGGAATGTTATTGCCCACCACAGGCTCAAAAGAACAACCATCCCACGCATCCAGACCACCATTGCCCACAGGTCAACAGTACCAACACAGCGGACAACCAACATCCCTCCACAGACCAAGATCCTGGCTGTTCTGCATCTGTTGGCCTCTGGTACCTTCCAAACAACAACTGCCAGAGTCGGAGGGGTCTCACAGCCAGCACAATCCAAGTTCCCCACAACTGTCTTGGATGCCATCATCTGCTTGGTACCACACTACCTATCCTTCACCCACACTGCGCAGGAACAGCTGGAGACCAAGCAAGGCGTCTACGCCATAGCTGGTTTCCCGCACGTGTCAAGGGACAATTGACTGCACACATGTCCTACTTGTGCCCCCTGGCAACACTGTACACAACATCCGCTACCGAAAGCACACGCATTCCATCAATGTGGGGGCGGCAGTGTCGAAGGTGTGAAGGTCCTCTACAGCATCACTGGTAAGTTGTCTGGTCTGCTCTGCTGGAGGTGTTGTTTGTCCCTCTGCAATGTGGAGGGGAGATGCATGTTAACATTGTGTTGGCATGTATGTTGGCGCATTGTTCTTGTTTACAGGCAGACTGTATGACTATGTACATTATGACTGTTTGGGAGGTACTGGATTTTGATGCGGGACAGTGGACATTTGGACTACATGACGGATGTGAGGTTGTATCCGTACATTTCCTTCTCACAGTTTCCTGCTCTGTTAGATGTGGCTGGCGTGTTTCAGCGCATGAGCTCAGCCAGTTGTGTCCTCTGTTCTGCAGTGTGGGTGTTGCACTTTGTGCCACATTGTCGTCAATGTGGGTGTGCTGTTATTGCTATGTGTGTGTGCTGCAGTGTGCCACGGGGATGAGGGACATGATCCAGGGTCATTGTGGGTGTGCAATGTGCTACACATCTTTGTCCATGTGTGCCATTGTGCCCATCTCCCCCCGTCCCCCCAGTCCCTGGTTGTTACTTACCCTGTTGATGTTGTGTCAGGTCCTCTCGAGCTGTGTCTTGACTCCCACCTCCTTGCAGCGTCTCCACACTGATGACAGTGGCCCCATTTCCTCCTGTGGCACAGGACTCCCACCTCCTGTCGACGTTGCTGCCTTCCTGTTGGTAGCGGGTTTGTGCTTGGTTTGGCTTTTTTTTCACATCATGCCAGCGCCTCGTGGCCTCCTCCATTGCCTTCGTCGACACTCTGTCTGCATTCACGTTGGTCTAATTGTGTGTCAGTTGATGGTAGTATTCTGTCACCTCCGTGATGCTGACCTGCCTTTCCTGCTGATTGCACCCCGTCTTCCTCTCACTCTTCTCCTTGGCCTTCACCGACCCCGTTGTTCCTTGCTGGTGGTCAGTGGGGCTTGTGGGGTTCACGTTGGCCTCTGCACTGGGTTCAGGGGCATCCATGGTGCTGCGCAGTTGCTTTTTTCTCCCTTTTTTCCCTGTTGCTTTCATAGTGCATTTTACCGCATGATGCGTGGGATTTGCAGGCCTGTGGCTGGTTTTCGCTGGTTTTTGTACCGCGATTGACCTCATTGCAACTTTTTTTGCATTCGTGTTTCGCATTTTTGGGGCATTTGATGCGTGATTGTGGGCCTTATCGCATGGTACGGCCGCCTTGGGAATACCACGTTACCACGGTGTTATTTTCCCGTGATAGACTGCGATGTGAAGAGTTCCGTTAAACAACTTTTACGGTAGTTATCACACGTTCTTGAGAATATCCCCCTTTGTCATTTACTAACGATTTCCCTAAACTGAGAGAGAAACCAGTTGAATGGTACAAACAGGTTGAAAGGTTTGTGAAGGTTTCGAATGTTTTGTTGAAATACTTGGATGGTCTGTTTGACATAGTGGTACCTGCTGATTTATGGACAGAATGTAAGATCACAGTTGATTGGCCTAGTGACGAGTACCCAAGAGACTCGAAAACAGGAGCACCCTCAGATGATGTGAGGAAGAAATATCACCAAGTAATTACTTTCTTGAAAGGGAAAATTCCTCCTAAAGAAACAGATTGGGTAAAAATAGATAGAACTACCCAAGAGCCGAATGAATCTGTTTATGTGTATTATGAATGACTGCTGCAGGTGTTTAAACAGTATAGTGGCTTTGAGAACATTGGAGATAAGGATATGGGTCATTTTGTGTATTGGTTTGTGTACGGTCTGAAACCAGAAATTAGTCAGATGATTCAACAGCATATGTTATGTTGGCAGGGAAAGCCCATAGATGATATTCGCAAAGTATTGTGGGATGATATTGAGGCAAGGCATAAAAAGTTAAAAGAGAAAATTATGTGGGCACACGTGAAATTGGCAGAACAACAGGAACTTAAATTAAACAGTCAGACTGATGGTCAGATGAAAAACAGGGTCAGAGTGATAATGCAGTGTGTGGTGGAAAATCAAGAGGACGAATGAATAGAGAGGATGCAAAGAAAACGTTTCCTTGTCATGGGTGCGGAAAGCTTGGACATTGGAAAAACGGGTGTAAGAATATTCAGAATAATAATGGCCCAAACCAAAATTTAAATCCACAGACGCAGAATGAGGTGCTTATGAATCAAACGCAGCAGGTAGTTAATCAGCAGTGTCAGGTGCCACCTGCCCCTATGCCAAACTTTGTGAACCATCCAAAGCACAGTACAGACGGCGGATTTCCAGGAGGAAGTGGTAAGAAAAATTCTGTGATTTCACAATATCTTTTGCAAAATAACAGTGACAGTGAGAATGAACAATGACGGTGCCTGAGGGGGGAGGAAGAGGAGTGCGCACTTGGCACTACCTTGCCGTTAGATCAGTCAGGTCCATTTATTGATGGCAAAGTGGAAGGTAATGATATCACTTTTCTATTGGATACTGGTGCTACCCGTTTTACTGTGAGAACAGCAAACATCCCAAACCTACCCCTCTCTGGAGAAGCAATCCAAATAGTCGGAGTCTCGAATCAGCAGATTAGAACCCCAATTACAGAGCCTTTGGAGGTGCAGATCGGAAATTTTAAAGACATGCACAGATTCGTAGTCCAGTGAATTTACTAGGAAGAGTTTTGCTGTGCAAAATGAACTGCACAATTTATTGCACACCGGATGGTGTTGCTCTTAAAACCTCTGATGAGGATATCGTATACAAGATAATGTTTGCAAAACAAGGCACAGAGATAGACTAAATGTATTCATTAATGTCAAAAGATGACTTACCAGAAGAGCTGAAAACAACTGTGAATCCAGAAGTATGGGATTTCACTGGAAAAAAATAGGGCTAATGGCAAATGTAGACCCAGTGAAAGTGACTGTGAAAGAAAGTGCAGTTTACCCCAACACCGACAATATAAAATGAGTCCCAAAGTCAAAGCAGGAGTAGCTTCCGAGATTGACCGAATGATTAAACAAGGCATCTTAAAAGAAATAATGAGCAGTCCTTGTAATTCACCTATTATAGGTCTTAAAAAGCCTAGTGGAAAGTACCGGATAGTACAGGATTTAAGAAAGATTAACAACATTGTAGTACCTTGTTGTCCTTTAGTGCCAAATCCAGCAGTGATTCTGTATCACTTACCCTGGAATGCAGGATGGTATACAGTAATTGATTTGTGCCAAGCCTTTTTCTCCATTCCTTTACATCCAGACAGCCAGTATCTTTTTTCTTTTAAATTTAAGGATCGTATTTTGGCATGGAACCGAGTTCCTCGAGGGTATACAGAAAGTCCTTCAATTTTCAATCAAATTCTGAAAAAGTGCCTAGAGAAGTTAATTATGCCCTGAAATTCAGTTTTAGTGCAGTATATCGATGACTTACTTGTGGCATCGAAATCCAGAGAAGACTGTGTTACTGATTCGATTGCATTACTGAATCATTTGGCTGACGGAGGACACAAGGTGTCTCCAGAAAAATTGCAATTGTGCCGAACCGGAGTTAAATACTTGGGTCACCAGAAAGAAAGGGAAGTGAGGAAAGTGGCCCCTGAGAAAATTAAAATAATCAAGCAGATGCAGTTACCTCAAACACAAAGAGAGTTCAGAATGTTTCTTGGAGTGGTGGGACACTGTAGACAGTGGATTGTAGGTTTTTCCTTACTAGCAAAACCTTTGATTCAGATGACATGGAAAAGACTGAAAGATCCAATAGTTTGGGATGATGAAAGTGTGGAAGCATTTGTAAAGTTGCGAAATTGTTTATGTGAGGCCCCTGCTCTAGGTATGCCTAATTATACAAAATAATTTGCACTGTTCTGTTGTGAGAGAGAGGGTTGTGCACTTTCAGTCTTACCCCAGAGACATGGATTAAGCCGACGTCCAGTAGCATATTTCTCTGCTACCTTGGATCCTGTGGCTTCAGCATTACTTGGCCGCTTAAAAGCAGTAGCTGCTACCTGTATGAGTCTGGAGCAAAGTGAGTCAATTGTAATGGGACATCCAGTAAAAGTCTATGTTCCACATTCAGTTGAGATACTGCTAACAAGAAGCATCTTACCCCCAGTCGGATGACTAAGTATGAAAGAATAATTTTGGGAGCAGAGAATGTGACAGTGATTAGGTGCACAATGGTGAACCCTGCTACTCTATTGCCAGATGCACATTGTGAAGAAGTGAAAGATGAAGCAGATCATGATTGCTTGGATGTGACTGAAATGTGTACTAAGCCCCACCCTGATATACAGGAAGAGCCTCTGACAGAGCCCGTCCATGAACTATTTGTCGATGGCTCTTGTTTAAGGCTTGAGGAAGGAGGACTGAGTGTAGCTTATGCTTTTTGCAAAATATCTGGGGTCATTGAAGCATCCTGTTTACCGGGAGTCAAGTAGCCGAATTCATTACTTTAATAAAAGCATTCAAAATTTGGAAAAATTGGAAAGTGACCTTATTTACTGATAGCCAATATGGTTACGGGGTTGTGCATGACTTTGGCCAGCTTTGGATACAGAGGGGATTTCTGACTTCTTCAGGATCCCCTATAAGAAATTGGAAATTTGTGAAAGAAATGTTGGAAGCAATACAATTGCCAAAGGAACTAGCAGTGGTCAAGTGTGCTGCTCATGAGTCAGGAAATGACTATGTAGCAGCTGGTAATCGATACGCTGATCAGATTGCTCAATACTGTGCAAGAAATAATATGGCACTAAACAAAAAGGTTGAAACATGTGGAATCAGCTGCCAACTTATGCTATTGGGATGAAGTGAGACAATTGCAGGATGATGTGGAAGTGAGTGAAAAGGAGAACTGGATAAAATCGGGTTGTGAAAGGAGGGCAGAAGATGATGTGTAGGTGTATCCTGATGGCAGACCAGTCATGCCAGACTGCTTGCTCTCACAAATGGCAAGAATGTACCATGGAGACACTCATGTAGGCAGGGACGCTATGATCAGACTATTTAGACAAGATTGGTATAATCTAAGGTTTAGGGTAGTCGCAGAAAGTCTTTGCCAGAGATGTTTAGTTTGTCAACAAATAAATCCAGGCAGGAAGACAGTGGTCAGTTGGGGAAAAATCGGAAAGGCAGAAGGACCATTCATAAGATTACAGCTAGATTTTATAGCGTTACCACCATGCAGGGGAATGGAGTACGTCCTTGTCATAGTGTGTTTGTTTTCACGATGGGTGGAGGCATACCCCACTAGGAGAAATGACAGTATAACAGTTGACAAATTATTGTTGAGAGAGTTAATTCCGCTCTTTGGTTTTCAGGTAACTTTGGAATCAGATAGAGGACCTCATTTTAATAATAAAATAATTTGATTAATGTGTGAAGCATTTAAAATTGAACAGAAATTGCACTGTGCATACCGCCCAGAGGCTTCTGGAGTGGTGGAGCAATTGACTGGCACAATCAAGTCAAGACTGGCAAAGGTGTGTGCATCCACATCACTGAGTTGGCCAGACGCATTGCCTCTTGTACTGATGGGACTCAGAAGTATTCCTGACAGAAACACAGGACTGAGTCCCCATGAGAGCCTCATGGGAAGAGCAATGAGACAAGCATTTATACCAGGACATAAATTGCTGAATATATCTGATGATCTGGTATTAGACTACTGCAAAGGATTGGCTGACCTAGTGCGTTCTGTCTCTCACCAGGTTGGAGAAGACGCAGTTGCAAGGCAGTTGGATCAAGCAAATGATTTTAATCCTGGAGACTAGGTGGTAGTGAAGAAGCACACCAAACAGTCATGCCTAGCACCCAGGTGGGATGATCCACTGCATGTCATACTGGCCACTACTACAGCAGTGAAGTGTGCAGGTTTGCCAATTTGGATTCATGCAAGCCACACAAAGGGGGTTCCAGCCCCTGATGAAGAAAGACCGCAACTGACCCAAACAGTTGAGGCTGCTGAAGGTTGTGCAGTCGAAGAATGTAGAGTAACAGATTCTGAAGAGGTTGACAAATATCAACCGAGCACAAGTCAGGAGGACTGGATACCAGTGGTTGACATACCTGAGGTGATTATTCAAACAAGAAGCAGAACCAGATTAGAAAGACAAGAAACTAGAGAGGTGCCAGATAGGTGTAGAAGAACACACTCAGGAAAATGTGAATAAAGCTACTGGAGACCCTGAGCAGGACCAGGACAAGGAAAGAACAAGCATTGGCATGGCCTATAGGTCTCGCCTTTGGGACCTTATAAGTGTTTAGCCAGAGATATTGACTTTGCCTATGTCTTTAAGCTGTGCTGTACAGACGTCTGTAGCATGCTGAAAAGTTATAAAGAAGTGTCAGAAGCATTTTTGTTACTTTATATATGACCAAGAAAGCATTATATACAACTGAATGAACATATTAAAAAAGTATTACCAATAAATAATATCTTGAGTTTGTTTTGTCCTTTCAATGCTGGCAACTTCTATCTGCGCTGATTAGGCTCGACCTAAACTAGCATTTACAATGCAATAGGTCTCGCAGTGACATTGTTTAAAGCTTTTAACATTGTAAATGATATTGTTTTTTATATTGGTTTATTTTCTAAAAAGTATACAGTATATATTATCAATTATGCCCCATTAGACTGGTGATGACACCCCACAGTCTGCCGGAATACCCCTGTCCTCCCCGTGATGCAGGCTGCATTGTGGCGCTTTAGGTAAAACACACTTCTAAAAACATGATCTCAAGCACGGCTTTAAGTGGGCCGGGTCCTGCCGGTGCTCACCACCGGCAGTTGTTAAAAGCAGGAGCCGAGACAGGTCCGTATCGGGCTCTCCATTTTCATCCTCAGTCTGAGAATAGAAAAAAAATCTTAACTCTGCAGCAGTTCACTATTTCTGATGTAAGTTTTATTTATTTTTGCAGTTTTGTATTGCTAAACTGGAACTGCTTTACATAAGCACCAACAACGACATCTTCATTTAATTTTTTGTAGGCATGGAGGATTAAGTAATTTGCCCAGAAACCTCATTTAATTTTTGGTAGGCACGGAGGATTAAGTGATTTGCCCAGAAATACAAGAAATGAAGCCCATGCTAAAACTGAAACCTGCTTCTTGAGCTCCAAATTTGGCAGCTGTAGCCATTACGCCACAAGCTCGGGGTGGGGGGTCCTTTGATTGAAAACCGAAATATGAGCCACACAACATGTTTTTAGAAAGCCCCTGTGCACAAGCACGCCTGGGTTTATGCCCCCTGCCATACAGGACACGAGCTGGCTGTTTTTATTTTTCCAACAGTTTTTGAGTGCTAACGGCTCCGGGCCGAGGCGATTCTATGTTATAGTTGCTGTTTGTTTTGCTCTCCAGTCCACAAAGCTTTTGAGCATTTTTAAACGTGTTGGGCATATTCCTGAAGTACAGCCAGTCATTAAGCATGGCCGCTGAAGTTGAAAGTATCTTTCATGGCAAAAAAGCCCCCGATGCACAGCCCCACAGTCTACCGGAATACCCCTGTCCTCCCCATGATGCAGGCGGCATTGTGGCACTTCAGGTAAAACACATCTTTAAAAACAACATATCACGCAGAGCTTTAAATGGGCCGGGTCCTGCCAGTGCTCACCACTGGCAGTTGTTAAAAGCAGGAGCCGAGACAGGTCCGTATCGGGCTCTATATTTTCGTCCTCAGTCTGAGAATAGAAAAAAATCTTAACTCTGCCGCAGTTCACTATTTTTGATGTATCCTATATTTTTTTTGCAGTTCTGTATTGCTAAACTGAACAATTTTCGGTAGACACGGAGGATTAAGTGATTTGCCCAGAAGCTTCATTTTATTTTTGGTAGGCACGGACGAGTTATACTCTTATTTGAGCATTTTTAGATGTGTTGGGCATATTCCTGAAGTACAGCCAGTCATTAAGCAGGACCGCCAAAGTTGAAATTATCATTCATGGCAACGTTATTACCCGAGCTGATGCTCATCTAGCGCCTCATGCAGCCCACCGAGCCACGCTATTGTGCGCTCGCGTTAAGTCTGTGTGACATCATGTTCCTAATGCCCCATATGTAGCCAGGTCGGGTAGTTCATTGGCTGAATGCAGCCACTTATGGAAAATGTGTTAGACCTCACCGTCTCAGGTTCAAATTCCGGCAGGTTCAATCAGCCAGCCATCCTTCTGAGGGTGATAAGATGCGTACCACTGCGTTGGGTACCAATAAATACCTTATAACCTATTCATAGCACCAAGAGGCCTGCTTCCACAAATATGCATGTAATTACCGGAGCTGATGCACAACTAGCGGCTCGTGCAGCCCACAGAGCTTCGCTATTGTGCGCTCTCGTTGAGTGTGTGTGACATCACGTTCTTAATGCCCCATATGTAGCCAGGTCTGGTAGTTCATTGGCTGAATGCAGCCACTTTCGGAAAATGTGTTAGGCCTCGCCGTCTCCGATTCGAATCCCAGCAGATTCAATCAGCCGTCCATCCTACTCAGGGTGATAAGATGCGTACCACTGCGTTGGGTAACAGTAAATACCTTCTAGCCTATCGATAGCGCCAAGAGGCCTACTTCCACAAATATGCACGTTAGTACCCAAGCTGATGCACATCTAGCGCCTCTTGCAGCCCATAGAGCTATTATCACCTAATTAGGCATCCTTATTTGGGGCGACTAGCCTCGTCAGCAGCTAAACAGAAAACTCAAGGAGATATTAACAAGTAGTAATTCGTATGCTGGAATCACTGCTATGTAGAGAAGTAAAATGGCACCTCAGCAGGCGCGCAACCCAATGAGCTATCTTATCAGCAATATATGCATTCCAGTGTTTACGGACTGCCTATATTAGTGACGGAACAGTATAGTATATTCAGCAGGCAGGTGCCCTACTCATTAAACCATCACAAAGTATGCATTTTTATTCTCAATGCCACCGCTGTGTAGAAAGGAGTAACATTACCCCATTCATGCTTTTAGTGCATTGATAGATTGTGTGCAGTGGAGGGATCCTGTGAGCATTGTGGGAGCGAAGAGAGCTGCGTTACTCCCCGCTTACCTCCTCCCATATAAAGGAGCCAACGCTGTCTCTGCTCCTTGTCCCGGGATTTTAAACAAGCAGTTGCTGGTGCGCCCCACACAGCACTTGAGGAAGGGGGAGGAACAGCAGAGAGAGTGGGGTGAGGGTGGAGGAGGGAGGGGAGGGAAAGAGAAGACACGCGTGACGGCCTGGAAAGCAGATGCCTTGGTGAACTCTGCCTCAACCTTAGTTTAGCACGCCTCCGCAGACAACAGAACAACCATAAAACTGAAAGACGCCGTAGACTCGGTGTCCCAAGGGCGTGTACAAACAAGCCACAAGGCAGTTTACGGACTGCCTATATTAGTGACGGCACTGTATAGTATATTCAGCAGGCAGACGCCCTACTCATTAAACCATCACCCAGTATGCATCTTTATTCTCAAGGCCACCGCTGTGTAGAAAGGAGAAACATTACCCCATTCATGCTTTTAGTGCATTGATAGATTGTGTGCAGTGGAGGGGTGCTACGAGCATTGTGGGAGCAAAGAGAGCTGTGTTACTCCCCGCTTACCTCCTCCCATATAAAGGAGCCAACGCTGTCTCTGCTCCTTGTCCGCGGATTTTAAAGAAGCTGTTGCCGGTGCGCCCCACACAGCACTTGAGGAAGGGGGAGGAACAGCAGAGAGAGTGGGGTGGGGGTAGAGGAGGGAGGGGAGGGAAAGTGAAGACTTGTGTGACGGCCTGGAAAGCAGATGCCTTGGTGAATTCTGCCTGAACCTTAGTTTAGCACGCCTTCTCAGATAACAGAACAACCATAAAACTGAAAGACGCCGTAGACTCGGTGTCCCAAGGGCGTGTACAAAAAGGCCACAGGGCGGTAACCAAAAACCCTGCAGAGCAATGACAACACAGGGTTTTAAATAAATATTGACATTGCCCAATAGAAAGCATGGGCGGGATTACAAGTCCCTCTCCTAAAATACTTTTACCCCAATATGTCTTGCTACGCGAGCAGTGCATGCGCACTGCAACGCTAGGCGAGACCTAAAAAGGGGACTGGGTCTTTGGGAGAGAAGCTAAACACTCCCGCTGGGCTAGTAAAGCTCGTGTCAGGCAGGAAAGACTTAGTTTTCAGTTTCTTGTTTTACAGAGAAGAGTCGGCAGGGATAAATCTGTGCGGTGTTTGGATGGTTGTGCGTTCTGACATCAGCTCTCCCAGGGACAGGATGGTGCCCTGTAAACTACTAAATTAGCAATCCCTCCTGGACCGGATATGGTTTCAGTGAACAGAAACCACTTCGAAAATATGCAAACCTAGGAAACGCGCACGAACGTAGCACTCCGCAATAAGTGCAGGTTTTCGCAGCCTTTGGTGGTCCTATTCACAGATAGCTAAAAATCAGTGCATTCACTGCCATCTTTAATAGGAAGCAATGTGTGCCAAAGTCCAAACAGATGCTCACAACGCTACAAATAACTAAAATAATAATTCATGGCGCAAACTCGGGCACTTGACGCAGATGCTGCGTTCCTAACTTAAATCAGTGAGCTGTCTCCACAGCAGACCTTTTGCCCTTCCAAGAATTTTAGGAATACCGAGTAAAATATTCCTCCTATGGGTATCCGTAAGTTTGGCAAGTGTTTATATCATTATGTTTTTTTGCAGTTTTGTATAGCACGAATTATTCCGAGGGTATCAGAACGCTTTACATGAGCACCACTTGCATTACAGACGGACACATTCATTTTAGGCACAGGGAGATTAAGTGATTGCCCAGAATCGAACCTGGTTCCCCAGCTTCAACATGGACCGCTGTATCATTAAGCCACATCCTCTTCCGACTTGAGTGTGTCCTTGGAAATAGAAACACCACGGAAATCGCACATTACCGCACCTTATCTTCACTTTAACTCCCTGCTTTTTCTGGCCGTTCTAACTCAGAAGTATCACCAGATTTTAGCTGGTAAAATGTCTCCGAATGAAGCACTGGGAAGGCGGTAGTTACCGTAGCTTGTAATTCTCGGTCAGGGGGCTGCCCCACTACAACCCGAAAAAGGAACGAGGAGAGGGTCTATGCCTTATATATGTCCCAACCAATATTCCTAGCACCCTATAGATTGTTGAATTTCAAGCCCCAACTAAATGTCACACAGAGTGAATAATAAATGTTATGCAGAATGTGCCAAGTCCCCAAATTCAAACAATACTTGTCCTTGTTTCCACGGTGCTACTGGCAGTCGCTATAAATGTGCAATTTCCTCATCCCAAAATCACTTATCCTAAGCACAGCTGCCAAAATCAGATAATCAGATTAGTCACAATCGACTCGCATACGCTCCAACTCGCGAAATACATTTAGGGCAATAGAGGTTTATGAAGAAATATGTGTAAACAATGTGTAAGAAAATTACATTTTTGGTGCTTACGACGATAAGGCCAGCCCCCGAGTCTGTGGCTCTACAGGGACATAGGTCTTTTCACAGGTAAAAATAGTATTAATGTGCCAGACACCCAACAGGTTGTGCAGTAAGATGCCTCCTTGTGCAGGGCATGTAGTGCCCCTCCGCTCCTGGCACTGCTAGGTTGAGGAGCAGGCTGTTCAGGGAGCTATGTGCTGGTACAAAGGAGAGTCAGGGCAGTATCGGAAGATAGAAGAGCTGTGCATTGAGTTGGGACCCTGGATAGAGGAAGGATGCACAGGGCACCTCGCAGCGCCTCGCGACACAGGAGGAATTGCATAAGAGACGCGTACTGCTGGTGGAGCACCCCATGAGCAAGCAGTGCTCGGCAGTGAGAGATGCAGTATTCGTGCACAGCTGAGAGGCAGTGGCAGGTGTGTCCTTGGAGGAGCGACCCCGGTCCGAGCGCGTGCCAATAACAGAGCATTCTTGGGCATCCGAGGGGGTGCGGCAAGCCCTACATGGAGGAGTGTATCAGCTCAAAGCCCGTGCCAATAACGCAGAACAGGGCATTCTTGGTCATCCGAGGGGGTGCGGGGCGTACCCTACATGGTGGAGTGTACCAGCTCAACGCCTGCACCAGTAACACAGAACGGGGCATTCCTGGGCATCCGAGGGGTGCAGGCCCTGCAGCAGTACCTGCTCTCAGAAGAGCGAGCCCGCTCTAAGCATGTGCCAATAACACACAACAGAGCATGTGTGGGCATCTGAAGGGTACCTCAGCATAAGGTGCATGGCTGTAGCATGAAGCAGAGCAGGCTCAGCAGTGAGGCGTGTCCTTGGGGGTGATGCTGCAGCCCAGGATGCCAGGCAGTAATGAAAGGCAGAGCAGGCCCGTACAGCCCAGCACAGACCGCATGGCTGTGCCAAGAGGCGCAGCAGGCCCCGAAGTGAGACGGGCCCTTAGAGGTGTGTCCCAGTATAGGACGCCTGGCAGTGATAAAGGTCAGTGCAGTTCCTTGTATTAACAATGTATTGTGTAAATTAATAAGCATCACATTTGACATAAAAGACAGAGAAGCTTGTCTACGTGTCTTACTAATAAGTAACTCGAGCAAAATTCTAAAATAGCCGCTAACAGGAAATCTTTATTGCGCATGCGTCAACTGCATCTATGCAGTATGACGAGCTGTCGCTTGGAGGGAATTTCTTGCGCTTGCGCAGACACTATTAAAATGGCTGCTAGAAAGCTCACATGCTTGGCATCTGCTCTGCTGAAACTAATCCAAGCTGTTTTACTAATGCTAATGCAGGGAAAGCGTTTATAAGTAAATGGGGTTAGGGTAGAGATAGGTGGTATACAGTGAAACCATTTTATTTTGAAATTAATATTTGTCTTTTTGACTTTCCTATTAGTATGTATTTGGGCCTCTCGTACGAATCCAGAGTCTATAACCCACCTTACCGCCGCACAAGCGTAGTGTGAGTGAGCCGGAAGAAGTGATGTGAACACAGTCCAAGGACACAAAAGATACATACCCTGGGAACCAGCACTGAAGTCCTCTGAAATGAATGGGAACACATGAAAATTATACTTTTGTGTCTAATAAGATGTGAGTATGGGTGGGAATAAAGATTTATGAATAAAAATTAAGGGGTGAGATCTTTGAACAATGGACTGAAAGACTACATTGAAAAATAAGCATGGTGTGATGGACATCCCCCCTTTCCTGTCCAATCAAAGTTAGTATTTTTGTGATATTGAAACATTAATGGGTGGTACATGAATGTTGAAGAGTATAATTGAGGTAGTCTTAGTTAGTTAGTCAGATGGAGATGGAGATGGAGACTGAGATTTGCTGAATGCTGCACAGCTCGGGATGCTGTCGGAGTGATGAGCGAATGCTGATGAAGAATCGAATGCAGAACCATCTACCTAAACTTAATTAATTTAGAAGAAGATCGTGGAAGAATCTCGAGGAGGAAGAGAGTGTCAGAGAGGGGTGCTACGCAAGCGTCGGTGTTAGAGAGGTCATCTATCCTGTCCTCATTTCCTGTCCTGAAGCATTTGTTGCCTGATCTTTCCCAGGGGACCCTTCCCAGCTCCTTGGCCAGGGGGTTGGTTTTCACACCATCCTAGGTAAATGTATCTTCATGAATCTGCAGATGTACTTTTCTCTCTATCCTCTCATTGCAGAGTATGATATATTTGTTTGAGTGATTGATTAATTGAATCTTCCTTCCTGTGAGTGACTGAGACTGTACTGTACTTTGAAAGAGATTCACATGAAATTAATTTAGATAAAGCCTTTACATTTTTCCCCAAGTCTGTGGTTATTTCATTGCAAAGATAAATAATTCATGTCATTTCACCATCAACTAGTTCAACTAATGGTCCATTGACCAGAGGAAAGAACTTTTTGATCAGTGAAAGATTAGTTAGGAATGATAGGTAACTAATCTTGGAAGTAAGAAACAACATAAACTTTGACTCCAGCGGTTTTACTGGCCTGTGTGTGTGTGTATGTGTGTTTATGGGCCCAGGTGAGTATATGGTATTGGACTATCTACTGCTGGTTCACCGCTGGATCACCACCGCCTGGGGCAACTCCTGGTGGCATGACTTTCTGTTCCAAATGAGTATAGCACTATGAAGCCTAGCCACCTTAACTGAACCACAGGAGGCACTCACAAAAACATAAGACAAATTGGAAGGGTCGCGGTACCTAATGAAGGGTTCAGAATGGTAAAAGATATTTCTGCGCATCACATGATGCAGTATTTCAACCCCTAGTTTAAGAAGTGGCCCGCCCAAGGTGTGATGGCACTTAAGCATTCGCAGGAAAGCTCTTACTGAAAATGGCATCCAGGTATTACCAAATTGAAAGGGAACCCTTAACAATCAAGTGGGAATGCACCCCACTTTCATCTTTCCCTCTGTGGCAGAGAATTTAGTGATTACTGATGGTAAGCCTCTCATTAACCTATTCGCAGGCACATCTCAGCATTCACCGTCCAAAATTGAGAAATGGTCCATGCAGCTTCTTAAATACATCTTCACAGTACTATACTGATTTGAAACAAAAAGTCATGCTAACTGTCTATTAAGATACCCAAAAAGCATTAATTGTGAACACAAAGAGCAAGAAGGTGTGTCAGAGGCCATGACAATGAGAGGATGTTACAAGAGACTGATAAGGATGAATGCCTCCAGAAGGTCCAAAGCGTGAGGCTTGAAGGGTCTAGGAAGACCGTTCTGACCATTGTGAGGGCTCTTATTATTTGCTGTCAACACGCCTTCTCCTAGCTGTTGAGAGTCTGTTCATAGATAAGAACACAATAAGATGATGGATGGAGTGCAGAAACTTTTTAGACATTCAACCAGTCATAGATCTGGGTTGAATACATAATCGTATTTCTGCTCACTAAGACTCCCCAATTTGGACACAACCATGTGCAAATCAGTCTTCACCCCGCTCCTCATGGGAACTGTCCAGCCCGAATTGCCAGCCCAGATCTTCCCTGAAACGGAAACAAGCATCCTGGGACTGGTTTCAGGGTATCAGCGCTCATCAGCCAGGCTAGCTTGAATCCAATGGCTAAGTGAGCAAGGGACTCACGTCTGGCCACACCTTGGCCACTTACAGCTAACATAGCAAACACAGTAAGATGATAGATGGAGTCCTGAAACTTTTCAGACACTCACCCCCAGTCACAGATCTGGGTTGAATCCATCATCTTTCTTCTGCTCACTAAGCCACGCCAGTTTGGACCCAAACATATGTAAATCAGTCTTGGCCCTGCTCCTCATGGGAACAGTCCAGCCTGAACTGCCAGGCCGGGTGCTCCCTGGACCGGAAACAAGCATCTTGGGACCGGTTTCGGAGTATCAGCCCTCATCAGCCAGGCTAGCTTGAATCCAGTGGCAACGGCAGGGACCCACGTCTGGGCATGCCCTGCCACTTAGGGTTAACATAGCAAACTCAATACAAATATGGACGGAGTGCTGAAACTTTTCAGACACTCACCCCCAGTTGCAGATCTGGGTTGAATACATCCATCAATGTTCTTGTGCTCAATAAGCCACCCCAGTTTGGACCCAACTGTGGAGTTGCCAAGGTGTGGGTGCACTACAGCCTGATGGGGGCCTACCACTGTTGGGGCTTACGACGGGGGAAAAAGGAATACACATGAGGCAGGTGTACTGGTCTGGGCCGGAAGGTCCCGAGCGACCTCCGCCCTTTTATTTATACTCTCTCTGGCCACGCCTGGCCAGAGAGTGTTACATAGTGTGTATGTATTTCCGGGGTCGCTAACATGCATAACAACTAGACCGTTACATCCCATTCCAAATCAGTTCTTTTCTTTTCCGGCCATCTTGTACACTCCATGCGAATTCTGTTAGCTGGCTGTTCGGTCGCGGGTTGGGCCGCAGGTTGTACCTGTGTCGCACTGTGCTCATCCCTCTAGTGGGACTGACAGCTCCAGCTTCGATGTTTACCCCTGGCACGTCAGTCTCTTCTCCTTCTCTTGCTGGTTGCAAGCTCTGTTGTGGTTCACCGGTGTGGGTGGGTCTCGATTCACTCAGAGTCAAATCTAGACTTGGTGCATGTCCAACTACCTGACGTTGACCTTCTGGTTCCGGAATTTCTTTGAACCACGAGATGTTCCGGGTTATCACTTCTCCATTCCGCTCCACCCTTACTGCCGTTCCTCGGACCTCCCGCACCGACCATGGACCGTCTTCATAAGGTGTCCGGAATTTTCCTCCACTTCTCCGGTTCCTTATTAGTACCATGCACCCTGGCCTTAGGGTGCGGACTTTGGCCCGCCTCCGTTGACTGGCCTTCTCATTGGTCGCGGTTCTTCGGCGCTGCGTCGCCGATGCGTTGTACGGCTCCGGCTCCCAGCTATCAGACACTGGAAAACTGTCACGCCGAGGCCCGGCTAGCATCAACAACCATGGGGTTCTCTGAGTTGTGCAGTGTGGTGTGCTGCGGTACTCCCACAGGAACTTTTGTAGCTCTACCTCCGGATCCGTTTGCTCCGCCACAGCAATGCGCAAGATTTTGTTAATGGTCCGCATAAACCGTTCTACTTCGCCATTGGCTTGTGGCCATTGGGGGGTTATGTGGTGGTGTATTACTCCTAATCTGGACAGGAACTCTTTGAATTCACCTCCCTGGAATGGAGGTCCATTGTCCGTCTTGATGGCGTGTGGCAGGCCAAAAAGTGCAAATGTTTTCAAGAGTGCCGGGGCTAGATGATTGAATGCCGTGGATGGCAAAATCTCGACACAGGGGTACTTTGTGTAGCTGTCCACTAACACTGCAGTGACCCTTCCATCGGGGGAGCTCCCGAAGTCTATGCTCACCCATGACCAGGGGGTTGGTGCAGGGTCCTCCGTCATCACCGGAGCCGGAGCTTCTGCATTCCCGGTCAGCTGACATGCTCGGCAGTTTTTGACCACCCTGTCTGCGGCTTCCTCCAGCCCGGGGAACCATAGTTTCTCCCGCAGCCAGGATTTCATTCTTCCAGTGCCCTGATGGCCATCATGTGCTAGGACAGTGACTCGGTCTTGCAGGCCTTGAGGGATGACAATCCGTGACCCTCTTAGGAGGATACCACACTCTGTCGTGCTTAGTTCGTCCCGGACTCTCCATATTTTTCCTAGTCGTGTTCTGTCTACTTCATTCCACCCGTGGACGTTGTGGAGAAAACCATCCCATGATCCTTTCACTATCGCGTCCACTGTTCTCTTGAGGCCCATGTCTGATTCCATATGTGACGTCACTTCTTCTTTTGACACTGCCTGCGGGCAGGCCCACTGGGAGATCATATTGACAAATTCTTCGGTTTTCCGTTTCTGATGTGAGTCTGGTTCCTCGTGTTGTGCCGGGTGTCGGGACAGGAAGTCGGCTGGGTTTTTGGCGCCCAGACGGTATACTAGTTCGATCTGGTAGTGTTGGAGTTGTATCGCCCATCGTTCAATCCTTGGTGGGGGATGTGGCGCCGACCCTCGGAACAGCGGAAGGAGTGGTTGGTGATCCGTCACCACTCTGAACGGGTGCCCACTGACATATAAGTGAAAATGGTTGCATGCCCACTTGATGGCGAGAGCCTCTCGTTCTATCTGAGAATATCTGGCTTCAGTTGCTGTGAGTGCTTTGCTGGCGAACGCTAGTGGTGCCCAGGTACCCGGTTCTGTTTCTTGGGTCAACACCGCCCCTAGCCCGACGGGGCTTGCATCCACGATCAGTTCCGTCTGTCGGTTGGTGTCGAAGTATGCCATTGTCGTGCTGGCTAACAGGGCTGATTTAACCTTTTGGTATGCCTCCTCTTCTCTTTTGGTCCATTGCCACACAGCGTCTTTCTTTGTTAGCCTGCGTAGAGGCTCAGCGATGGTGGCTAAATTCGGGATGAACCTGCCACAGTATGTGGCCATACCCATAACCTCTGAGGTAGTGTTGGGCGCAGGTGCAAGTTGGATTGCCTCTGACTTCTTCGGGTCCACTTTCACTCCGTCCGGACCAAAGACATATCCGAAGAACTCAATAGAGCGCTGAAAGAACTGACACTTTTCCTTATGCAGTGTCACCCCATGTTCGGCTAGCCGCTTTAACGTCGCTTTGAGTCTGCGGTGGTGCTCTTCTAGCATCGCTGAGTGTATTAGGATATCGTCACTTACATTTATGACTCCTTGCAGACCTGTCAATACTTCTTTTACTGCATTCTGGAATATCTCAGCGGCTGAGGATATCCCAAAGTTCAGCCGCCTATATCTTCGCAGGCCTATGTGCGTCGAAAACGTTGTTATGTATCTGCTGTCTTTGTCTAGTTTCAGCTGATGGTAGCCTGCGTTTAAATCTAATTTGGAAAACCATTGTGATCCATTCAGATCTGCTAGGATGTCATCGACGGTGGGCGTCAGGTGACGTTCCCTTTTGAGTGCTTGGTTGGGCATCCTCATGTCGATGCATATCCGAATTTTCCCTGGTTGGCGAGGTTTCTCAGCAATCACCATCGGGGACACCCACGGAGTCGGGCCTCACACTTTTTCTATGACTCCTTGCTGTTTGAGTTTAAGAAGTTCTTGTTCGACTAATGATCTCATGTGGAAGGGTATCCGTCTATGTCGTAGAGCTACCGGCTTCACTGCTGTGTCAATATGTAATCTTACGGGAGGCCTTTTTATGTTTCCTAGCCCTTGAAATAATTGTGGGAACTGTTCTAGGATGTCTTCCGTTTGCGTGGTTTTCACCGCATTGGCGAACGTAACTAGACTGAGGTCTTCAGCTGTGTGGCTCCCGAGTAGAATGTCGGCTTCTTTGTCTACAACATGGAATGTCGTGGTGACCTCATGATCTTCCGATTGGACGGTTACTAGTATCTTTCCTTTCAGCGGGAGCGGAATCTGGCTCCCGTATGTGAGGATTTTCACCTTCGATGGTGTCAGCTGAGGTTTGGACGTGAGTGTCTGATAATGTTGGTAGCCCATTACATTGACGGATGCTCCCGTGTCTATTAGGGCAGTGACTGGTGTTCCAGCTATCTTGACCTCACAGGTTGGCTGTGGGCGACGTTGTCTCTTTAAGTCGTTCACAAACGACACGAAGTGGCACTCTTCTTCTTCCTCTGATGACGAGTCTTCTACGTATTGCCGGTGCACCGGCCTTGAGCTGTGTGTCTTTGCTTGAGTTGGTTCGTCGAGCGATAGTTGTTTCACCTGTCTATATGATGCCTTCCTTCCTGAGGATCCTCTCGGCCTTGCCCCTCCTCTGCACACACTTGCAAAATGATTGGGGATGCCGCACTTAGTACACATCTTTCCTCTTGCCGGGCAACTGTCTTGTGGGTGTTCTTCTTTTCCACAGTACCCACATTGAGATCTTCGTGGCGTCCTGGTGGGCCACCTTCCACGGGCCCCGCGCGGCATCGTGCGTAGCACATCGGCTTTCTCTGTCTTGACAGTTACTGTCTGCTCTGCTGCAGTATGAAGGGCTGCTTCCATCGCAGACGCCCGGACATCCGACAGCTCGTGTGACCTTGCCAAGATAAGGATATCTTCTAGTGAGATGCGAGGTTGGCGGAGGATCAGAGTTCTCAGGGTTTTGTTTCGGCATCCTTGAATTAACTGCGCACGTGCTTCCTTCACTGGGTCATCCTCTGTGCATGTGCTAGCCAGTTCTCGAAGACAGGCGTGAAACCCATCCATGGATTCGCCGTCTCGCTGACATGCTTGTCGTAATTTGAACCGCTCGTAGTCTGGGTTCAGCTAAGGATCGAAATGTGCGTTCAAAGCTCTGACTGCTGCGTCATAGTCTGTTGCTGGCCCTGTGTTTGGTAGGTGTGCAAACAGTTTATAGATTTCATCCCCCGCGAAGTGTAATAGAAGCGATCGTTTGACTTTGTCGTCGGTTTCCCTCGTGGCTATGAAATAGTTATCGAGGCGGCTCAGCCACACCTTCCACCTTGGAGACGCCGTTGCGGGGTCAATTAGTTCACTAAATGGGGGCAACGCGCTCACTTGTGAGTGTGTTGGTGTCGCCAGCGGTGCTGGTGTCACTGGTTGTTGGCTTGGCCCTGCCGCTGCTTGGTCCACCATGTTGACTGCTTATGTGTGGCTCAACTTTCACTGTCTTTGAGATTTGCAGTTACCAATGCTTGATTCACCCGTTGTCTGCGAGGCGAGCTGTTCTATTCCCCTTATGCTGCCTGCCGACAATCACGCTGTGTGCGCTCCCTTGCTTGCTGAGTGAGCCCCACTGGGAGTGTCTGTACTGTAGGCCTGTTGTTGTTGCCAATGCTTAGTGGGTGCATATACACAGGACTGTAGGATCATATCTGTCCATGCAGGCCATACATCTCCCGTGTGCCATCCAATGCTGGTTGGGTCATGGCTTTCCTGTGGCTGCCAGAATCTCCCCTGAGTCACGCAGCTGGCATGCCCTTCAGCGTACTGGACCGCCCCCCTGGCTTACCGGCACTTCGCCGTCGTGGCGGGTCAGACGCCAGACTTGCGCTCACCTTCCCCGCCGGAGCACGTGTCTTCCAGCACGCGCGATGACGCACGCCGTGCCTGGGCAGCCACCGCTTGTCTGCAGGATGCGATGCGGGTCCCCCGGAGTGCCGCTGGGTCAGCGCCAGAGCACACAGTCCTCGGTGCGCTCGCGCAGCCACGGAAGCGCTGTTCCGCCGTGCGGGGGTTTGACGATGCGGGTGTGGGCCCACCCTCGTCGCCAGTGTGGAGTTGCCAAGGTGTGGGTGCACTACAGCCTGATGGGGGCCTACCACTGTTGGGCCACGTGGGGCTTACGACGGGGGAAAAAGGAATACACATGAGGCAGGTGTACTGGTCTGGGCCGGAAGGTCCCGAGCGACCTCCGCCCTTTTATTTATACTCTCTCTGGCCACGCCTGGCCAGAGAGTGTTACATAGTGTGTATGTGTTTCCGGGGTCGCTAACATGCATAACAACTAGACCGTTACACCAACCATATGCAAATCAGTCTTGACTGCCATGCAAGGTCCTCCCTGGACCAGAAACAAGCATCCTGGGACTGGTTTCGGGGTATCAGCCTCATTAGCCAGGCTAGCCTGAATCCAATGGCTAAGTGAGCAAGGGACCCAGGCCTGGGCATACCTTGGCCACTTCTGGCTAGCATAGCAAATACAATAAGATGATGGATGGAGTACTGAAACTTTTCTGACACTCACCCCTCAGTTACAGAACTGAGTTGAATCCATCACCCTTCTTCTGCTCACTAAGCCACCCAGCTTGGTCCAAACCATATGCAAATCAGTCTTGAACCTGCTCCTCATAGGAACTGTCCAGCCCAAACTGCCAGGCCTGGTCCTTGCTGGACCGGAAACAAGCATCCTGGGACCCGTTTCGGGGTCTAAGCCCTCATGAGCCAAGCTAGCTTGAATCCAGTGGCAAAGTGAGCAAGGGATCCACATCTGGGCATACCCTAGCCACTTAGTGCTAACATAGCAAACACAATACAATGATGGACGGAGTGCTAAAACGTTTAAGACACGCACCCCCAGTCATAGATCTGGGTTGAATCCATCCACCAATGTTCTTCTGCTCATTAAGTCACCACAGTTTGGACCCAACCATATGCAAATCAGTCTTGACTCTGCTCCTCATGTGAACAGTCCAGCCCGAACTGCCATGCCAGGTCCTCCCTGGACGGGAAATAAACACACTGGGGCCAGTTTCAGAGTATCACCCCTCATCAGGCTAGCTTGAATCCAGTGGCAAAGTGAGCAAGGGACCCACGTCTGGGCATATCCTGGTCACTTTCAATTCTCCGTCCTTCATTTTATTTTATGGTACTATTATGGGCACCTAAGTGGCTAAGGGTATTTCCAGACCTGGGCCCCTTGCTCGTTGCGCCACTGGATTCAAGCTAACCTGGCTGTTGAGGGGTAATATACCCTGAAACCAGTCCCAGGATGCTTGTTTCTGGTCTAGGGAGTACCTGGCTTGGCTCTAAGTTGCTAATGGTATGCCCAGACGTGGGTCCCTTGCTCGCTGCGCCACTGGATTCAAACTGGCCTGGCTGATCAGAGGTCATACCAAAACCAGGCCCAGGAGGCTTCTTTCCGGTCTAGGGAGGAGCTGGCTTGGCAGTTCGGGCTGGACTGTTCTCCAAGGGAGCAGGATTAAGGCTGATTTGCATATAGCTGGGTCCAAACTAAGGTGACGTGGTAAGGAAAATAACGATGGATTAAATCCAGATCTGTGACTGGGGGTGAGTGACTGAAAAGTTTCAACACTCCGTCCATCATTTTATTTTGTGATGTTCCATAGATATTTCAGTCTGCCATTCAGTATGCTTAGGTGAATATATAGACTTCAACAATAGAATTTGCGACCCTTGGGTTTTTATGATTAACGTCTCTCCGGAGACCTGATTTACTACATGTGTACTACTTACATGACTTAGCAAACCACACTAATTTCACCTAAATCTGGTTGGAGTTATTACTTGAGCCCATAGAGCGTCCTTTTACACACATTTCTCCTTCAATTGTGTTATCTTTTCCCGCCTAGTCCTACTTACTGAGGAATCCCGACTCATGCGCAATCCACCGAGCTCTGTTGAAGTCTGAGCAATTACTGAATAGGGTGAGTCTTACCTTCGTATTTTTGCATTGGATTTCCACAGAGGCGAGTAGTCACAATAGCTCACTGTGGCGATTCACCACCAACTCCTTTTATTATTTTTAATGAGTCCTCTGACGCATTAGCGTTCACCACTATTAAGTCAAAATCAGAGCTTTGAGTCACATTGAAGGCTGTGTTTCCTACTGTTATATGCGATACATACCTGTATGTTATAAATTTTTGTAACCTTCCTTCTTTCCTTACAGGTAGCTCCTGATAGCAACAGGTACCTTAGTTAAGCAACGCTTATACTAGCTACACACTTTATTTACCAGTAGCTTTTAGATGTAGATAGTTCCCTTTCCCTGTTTTTGGTCCTGAAGAATCGCGAGTACATCCACTCTATGCGAGAAACATGTTGACCCATATCTTTTAGCATAGGACACTCTAACACAAGACATTATACTCGGGCGAGTGCCATGCTCACACGTTTTTAATCAGGGTAGGAGACCTCCAGAATAAAAAGTTAATTCGTACCAGGCACTCCCAACCCTGTTTTAAATCACCACTACACATCTACACTACTCTGGCCCCACACCCGCACTTCATCATACAGCAGTTGCATAGAAGATCTCCGACAAAGCGCCCCTTTCTCAGGGAGCCCGTTGGGTATTGCACTGCCGACCCGACGAGGAGCAGCCCATATGATGAAGCATGACACCTGAAAGGGTGTGTGAGGGCACCATAATCCAACACATGGATTCCCAACCTTAGACACACTGTCGATTTAGTTGGATCCAGCCTCCTCTTTGACTTCACCGACTATCACAGAGGAACGGCATATACTCAAATTTTGTGATTGTTGCATAGATAAGAACACAACTGGGGGATTAGTGCTGAGGGTTTTTCAGGTTGTGGTACCTGACACTTTGCAAGACAGGGAGGTTGCCCTGGCTCATCAGGAACACCAAGGCATCTCCAAGACTAAAAGTAGATTGCTATGGTTTCCCAGAATGGATCACATGGTAGAAAAAAGTGTCATAAGTTGCAGATCATGCCAGCTCATCAGCGGAGTAGAATGACCAGCTCTAGTAATCACTGAGGAATGTTGCTCAAAACCCTAGATGAAAGTCAGTACTGATTTCTCTGTGTTTTGAAATGGACAGCAAGCCTTTGTAATGGTAGATTAATGTGCCAAGTTCACAGCTGTGGAAGTGGTGACATCTACAGCATTTGGGCATGTGAAACCAAAGATCAATGCTACATATGAAATAGTCCTGGAAATAAAAAGATAATGGCCCACCATTTCAGGGTGATGATTTTCAGAATTAGTTAAGGCAGCTAAAAGTGCATCTTCAGAAAATTTGCCCCCGGTGGCTGCAAGCCAATGGAGAGGTGAAATAATTGAATTACACCCTGCATAAAGCCCTATGCATAGCGGGTAAGTGCTTGTGTGAGAGGACATGAGGTCTAACAGCCAGTGCTGTCAACCTTGGAACTGGAGAACCAGGATTGAGTCCAAGCATCAGTTCAACCTTTGGTGACCCTGGACAAATCACTAAGCACCAGATGTATAAATGTAAGGCAGCAAAGTGCAACCAGTATTTTTGCACCAAGTAAAGATTTTAGGAACTAACCTATGTATACTATTAGCCCGGCTGTGTGAACTAAGGCCTGATCCAAGACCTAGCAAAAGACTTGGAAATGTTGCTTGCTAATCTGCTTCACAGTAAGATATTAATGTGCTGTTATCTGCATGGTGGAGTTTTCTCACATTCTAGAATGGGAAGGGATGCAGTGAGTCACTTGGCCCTAATGTTTATGTAGCCCATGTCATTTGAACCCCCGAGGGCAGGGCACAGACAAGGGGATAAATAAATGGGTCTGGTACCGCTCGGCATCCCATCCAGTTTCACTGGTGTGTTTCTGTGCATCCAATGCATACAACATGCAGCAAGACCCTAAAGTGTTGACTGAGTAGGGTGACCCCACTAATAGCTCCTTGGCGTGGCTGATGCAGAAGTGGTTGAGCCACTTAAAGCTCAAGCTAAGCTTCAGCCAAATGCCTGGCTCAGGCTCAGCTTGAGGTCTTTTTGGATCGAAGAACCCAAAATGATCAAAACTTTCATGTGGCTTCTGTCTGCAACCCACGCTCTAAATTCCCTGTTTGACCAAATTATGTGATCCTAGTCAAGCACTTTTTTCACCAAGCCTATTTTTTTATTGTCTGGCTTGATAGTGCAGCTGTTGCCAGACAATTATGTGAGAATCACAAGGAGAGGGGTTTTGTCTCCACCCACATGTTCAGAGTCTGGAGTACATGTTTTGATTGGACACAAGTTGTGTGCGCCCACATAAAAGTGCTTGACCATCACACAGCGGTGATCATTTTCTTTATTTTATCCAGCTGTCTGAGATTAAACTTTTAAGGGCACACACATGGCATTATAATGCTGTTACAGAGACATAGATAACTAAATTATTGATCGTGTTTTCTCTGACAGCAGCACAGATGGGAAAGAGGTCAGTCATTATTACCCTACATGGATCTTTAGCTCTGGCTTGACAGGTCTGTCCCCTGACCTTACGTGATCAACAAAGAACAGTTGTCAGAGTCCTACTCATAGAGGGACTTAGGTTCTACATGCATTGCCCCTTAGAAATAGGGGAAGCTTCTAGAGGCATGCCTTTGAAGTGCACAGGTGCACTTCCTCCCTGGCTGTGGCTCCAGACTAACTACAGGGGATATGCAGCTTTCAGTGTGGTCCTCCTGAGAAATTTATTGTGCTGAATCTGTCTGCTTCCTCTACAAAAGACTGCATAGATTGCACTTCTTGGCTTGTGGCAAAGTTTATACTTGATGCAGCAGGACTGAGTTGGTTACGGTGGCAAGCCAACGATTTTGGCCATAGGCCTTATCAGTTCATTGTGAAATGTTATTATAAAGGCACTAACCCTAATGTACTTATTGTGAAAAGTATATGTTAAAGTCGATAGGAATTTAGGTGCTGATTGTTATTACTCCATATTAAAGCCTCCAGATAGGTATTTCGTTACATGGAATCGCACATAAAACCATAGTAGGCAAAGGTTTTTATGTTGCTTACCCACTCTAACAGACACTTTGGGAGGTTCACTGAGATGATTCTTGTTAGGTCCTATTGAACAGCGTTGTATATTGTTTTTCAGCCTGTATTTTTCGATATATTTATAATTTTACATTTGTTCGTATGCTTGTTGCCAGTTTATGTGACCTTGAATAGGCCAGCATTGGGTAAAGTGTAAAGCTAATGTTAGAGGATAAAAGGCTTCATCAATTGATTGGGAAAAGCATGCGATATTTCATAGGTTTAATCTGTTTGTTATGAACTGTTATGACTAAGGGGAGAGGAGTTGGCCTAACGGTTAGGGCGCTCGACCTCAGACCTGGGGGAACTGGGTTCGAGTCTCAGTAACAACGTTAAACCTCCTGTGATTCTGGGCAAATCACTTAAACTCCCCGTGCCTAACAAAAAAATGAATGTGTGTCCTCATGTAATGTAACTGGTGCTATGTAAAGTGCTCTGATACCTGATTAGATTCGGGTCAAGCTCGTGCTTATAAAACTCTGCTAAAAACAAAAAAAAAGCCAGTAGGCCTGACCTACTTTTGGGAAAAGCGTGTGTTAAAGATGATGTCGTCTTAAGGATGGATTGTTATTACACTGTGGTAAAGCCTATAGGCAGATACTTTGTTTCATGGAATTTTACAATTTACTAAAGAAGGCAAGGGTTTTTGTGTTGGTGATCTCCCTGAATTTACAGTGGGGATAGAAGATATGCACTCCAATACTCCTTATTAGGTTCTCTTAAGAGAGATAGTATTTTGCTTTGCCAACTGTTATTTTGTATGCATTTGTACATTTATGCCAGATGGTTGCCTTGTGGAAAGGTTAAACTCAGAACAATGGGTTTACAATGATTATGATGACAAGCCCATGTTAAAGGCTACATGCCGGATTGTTGATTATGAAAAGTTACGATAAAAGCAGTAGGCCTGCCGTATTGATTGTGAAAAGCATGTGTAGACATTTATGGGTGGATTTTTATTACTCCGAATTAAAGCCGCCAGGTTTTTTGATACATGGAAACTCGTAGATTACCTTAGTATGCAACGGTGTTGGTGTTGGTTACCCCCTCTAACGAACCATGAGTATAGAAGATTTGCTCTATTAGAATCCTTGTTAAGCCCTGTTAGAAGAGATACTATTTTCCTTTGCCAACTATAATGTTGTATACATTTGCAATTTTATGACTGCATGCCTTATGGTTGCCTGGTTGGAAAGATTATGCACAGTACAGTAGGTGTGAGTTAGTTATGGTGACAAGGCAATATGTTTTTTTTCTTTTTTTTTTTTTAGTCCTTATTTCACCATGGCTACTGCATTCTGAACCGCTTACATGCACCCTCGATCCATCCATGGTCCAGGCAGATTCAGACTTTTGGCCTCCATGGCACTAGTCTTATAGGGAGCGAATGGGGTCCACCGCCACTAAATCCATGGCATAATGTAATCATTGGACCATGTATTCAAATTCGTAGCCAAACCAACAAACTTTAAAATTAATAACCCCCTATGCTAACCAATTCAAGTAGTCCTTCCAAAACACTTTTGGCCTGTGTGGATTGCATTTGATGTCTAATTTACATGTCCAATTTACTGTATTTAACCAAGCTACTGTATGGGGGGGGCAGGGGGTCTAGCCATCTTATACAAATCTCTCTTCTAGCCAATAGCAGCAGATAGAATAAAAGGCCCCTTTGCTTACTATTCAGAACCTGTTGGGATACCCTGTCTACTCGGTCAGGACAATGTTCTTGGTTAAAATGGCCCTTAAAGTAATTTCAACATTCTTCCAGAATTCTCGGATACCTGGGCAAGTAAAGAAAGCATGAAGATCACTGGCCCTTAAGAGATGACACCTCTTACAGCTGGGGACCGGTTGCAATAGGAACTTGGCTAATCACTGTGGAGTCCAATATTTCCTATGGAGGACAAAGAAATGATGGCGTTTGAGATTAGCCGGCGATACATAGGCACATGAAGTTTTCAAAGATTCCATCCACAAAGATTGTATGCCATCTTCCTGTAATATACTAGTCCAGATACCCGAGGGAGCCTTCATTTTGTCTTCTTCTGCCTCCAAGAACTGACCATACCATTTTGCCACTTCTTTAATGCCTGGGTTTGTATCTCGTAGGGAGGCTTCAAAGTCCCAACTGCCCCCCACCTCCTCTGCAATGGTGGAGGACCATAAGGTAAGTAGCAGGTACTTAAACCTAGATCACTTATTGCCTGTTCTATTGTTTAAAGCCTCCCATGGGATCATTCCATCTGCTGATAAGAGGTCCCCCCAGGTTGTTATTCCTGCCTGTTTTAGCGGCAAACTCAGAGCGTCTTTCATACACTCTGGTGTCCCGGGGAAATCCCAAATTGGAGAGCAATCCGAGAAGTAGCCGATCTTTAATAGTTGTCTCACTGTGAGCTAAAGTTTGAATGCAGATTTTAGGACTTTTAGCCTCACTTTTTTTTTTTAAATATGGTCTCCGAATTTATATAAAAATGCTTTAGGGCTTAGATCATTAACCATTTCTCTCAATATTAGCCCCCATGTGCTGCTCGAAGGCTCCCCTGCCATCATGCGGATATTTTTAAATTGGAAAGCCATGCAGTAGGGTTGGAGGTCGGGCAGGGCTAATCCACCCTTTTTAAGGCTGCTCCGTAATTTTTTCCATGACAAGCGCACACCCCGGGATGCCCAGATAAAACTCGATATTTTACCCTGAATTTTATTTATTTATTCTTTAGAAAAGCTAAGAGGTATACCATCAAAAAGATAAGCTAACTTTGGTAAGACAGACATCTTAATTAAATCCACTCTCCCGTAAATGGTGAGGGGTAGTTTCTTCCACCTAGTTAATTGCTTCACCACCTCTTTCATCACTCGCTTCAAATTACAAGAGGGGCTCTCTTCAATTTTATCTGTGATAACTATCCCCAAATATCTCATCTCTTTACATCTTCTACCACCCCAGTCCTCCATATTCCAGCACATCACGTCTGTCTTTGATGAGTTTATGGAATAACCTGAAAAGGCCCCATATTCTTTTGTCAGTTGTTCCATTCTAATTAGTGTTTGGGCAGGGTCTGAGGTGTATATTATTAAATCGTCCGCATAAAGTGCGATTTTACTGTGTGACGGAAGTTGATGTATGGGTATAATTTGATCATCGGCCCTCAACAGGTATGCCAGAGGTTCTATGTATAGATCAAAAAGGAGTGGGGACAAGGGGCAGCCCTGCCTTGTCCCTCTATGGATCTCTTTGGCCGAAAGATGTGCATACAACTTTTGCATTGCCCTTATGAAGTCTCGACTAAAACCCATGGTATCCAGCACACCCCATAAAAAGCCCCAGCTAACTCGATCAAATGCCTTGGCGGCATCTATGGGGATTACCACCAACGGAATCGATCGGGCAACTGCTAAATCTATTGTTCCAATCAAGGACAATGTAGGATCCTGTATTTGTCACTTTGGAACAAAGCCTTTCTGGTCCATATGGATTAGTTGAACGGCTACTTTAGCCAAGCGGTCCGCCAGTATGCCTGTGTAGATTTTGTGATCTGTGTTCAGCAATGAGATCGGGCGATATGAGTCAGCCTTCCTCGGATCTTTGGCTGGTTTTAAAATCAGTGTAATTATAGCCTCACTCCAAGACCTCGGGTCGACCCTTCACCTCTGTAAACTGAATTAAAAAGGGCATTCATTGCTGGCACTATCTCGTCAACTAACAATTTATGGACTTCAATTGGTATAGAGTCGGGTCCCGCTGCTTTGCCGTTTTCCATATGTTTGAGCTGCTCTCTGATTTCCCTTTCTGTGATGGGAGCAGCAAGTTTGTTCCTACCCTTAGATGTTAAGGCTGGGAGACCTACATTATTTAACCAGAGTTTCAGTGCCTCTTCGTCTGGCCGCACTGAGTCTGTATATAACTCGGAGAAGAGGGAAAACAAATTCTCCTGTATTTCCTCTTCTTTATTTATGATGGTTCCCTCCTGATTAATTCTCAACTCTCTGATATTATTTCTCATTCTCTCAGCCTTGGACTTCCACGCTAAGAGTGCTCCGGCTTTATTAACAACTATAGTCCTAATTGGTATGCAGAAAAATGTTATGCCTGATCCGATAGGTCTGGCCAGGTAATCATGAAAAGTTCTTACAAAAGGCAGTAGGCCTGTTTATTTGTTGTGAAAAGCATATAGTAAAGCAATTAGGTCTCTAACAATGGATTGTTGTCACATTATGTTAGAGGTTGTAGAAAGGTATTTGGGTACATGTAATCCTACAGATTACCAATGTAAGCAAGGGTAATGGTCACCCACTCTAACAAACCCTGGAAGTAGAATTTCCCTTCGACGATTCTTGTTAGGCCCTATTAATAGGGGCTGTTAATTGTTTTGACAATTGTAATTTGTACATATTTGTAATTTTATAAACGTATGCTTGATGGTCACCAGTTCCTATGCACTTCTTTAGGCCTGAGTTGTTTACAGTGTTAAGTTAGTGGTAAAGGCCTTATCAGTTCACTGGTTAAAGTTGTCAGATTTGATCTGTTTATAATGAAAAGTTAAGACAAAACAAGCAGACTCTACTTGCTTATTGTGAAAAATATGTTTTAAAAGCAAATGCTTTTACGGGTGGATTGTTATTACACTGTGCTGAAGCCTGCAGGCAGGCATTTTGTTGCATGGAATCTCACAGATTACTGTAGAACACAAGGGTGTTGGTGCTGGTTACCCACCTGAACAAACAATGGGGATAGATGATTTTTGCTGTGGTGATTTGTATTAGGCTCTATTAGTAGGGATATTATATTGTTCTGACAGCTGTATTTTGAACATCTTTGTCATTTTAGTATAGTATACTTGATGGTTACCTTCTGTGAAGTCTGATGAACCACCACAATTGGTCTGAGTTGCTTATGGTAAAAAGTCTAGTATAAAGATTATAGGCTTGATTATTTATAATGAGAAGATATGATAAGGGCAGTAGGCCTGACATATTGATTGTGAAAAGCTTATGTTAAAATATATAGGCATTTAAGGTAGATAGTAATTAAAGTCTATAGCTAGCTATTTTGTTACATGGTATCTCACAGGCATTTTGATGCTGGTTATCTCTTCTGACAAACCATGGGTGTAGAAGATTTGTACAGAATGTTTGTTAGGCCCCGTTAGAAGAGGCAATATTTTGCTTTGCTAATTGTCATTTTATGTTTGTATGCCTGATGAATCCCTTCAAGGAAAGCGTATGCTCAGTAAAGGAGGCATCAGTTGGTTATGTGGATAAGCCACTGATAACACAGAAAGGGGTGGGAGCACTTACAGGCCTGATTGGTTCACTATAAAAACTATTTCTGTTGCCATAGGTTTGATCTGTTTATTATGAAAAGTTATGATAAACACATTAGGCTTGAAATATTGGTTGTCAAAAGTATATATTGAAATCACAGGCATTTAACTGCATAAGGTAATGGTTCAATGAATTCTTGAAACGTCCTTGTTGAGATCTTACCAAAGATGATTGAACGAAGGTCAACACCACAAAAATAAGAACAATTAAGCAACCTGGGTAAACAAGCACACATTTTATGGAGGCTATTCGACACCCTCATCCCATATAAATTCAATACAAATACAAAATACAAATACAAATACAAATTCGACACCCTCATCCCATTCCTGGAGCTCCAATTAGCCCCCCCACCAACCCACCAGTAATGCTCACCAGTCCCATTAAGTAGTCCGCTAAAACATGATATGAACTCACTGCAGAAGCATCTTAACAAAAGTTTTGCAAAACACTTATATTTAGATCTGGTGAGATCTGGTGATGGTGCAAGATTCAACTTGAGTAATCATTACAGTGCAAAAAAATGTCAATGTCAAGAACCACTAACTGTAGCAGGTGGACTGCAGCTAGTCACAGCATTGCCCATGGGAGTTTACAGTGTACTTTTTTAGTCTAGCAACCGGGTGGAGATTTAAAGGGGTAACTCATCATATTAGTGTTCCACACACACCTACAAGCACCTATTTTGCATATGTCCTGAAAAAAGCCGAAGGCATGCATCATGTTCTAAATGCACACATATGCTGTAACCCATTCATCCACATTTCACTGATAGGTACACCGATGCTCCCACACATCAACCTAACCTCACATTTTTCAATTACCACCTACCAGTTCCCTTCACGGATGGCTAGGTCCTCTCAACTCTCTCAAGCTTCCCTCAAAGACTCTCCCTGCCATCTGTTCTCAATCATTCACGAATCTGTCAGGTTTGCCCAACAGGTCTCACTCACTCAGTACCAGAACTTTGTCGTTCCCGTCACGTTTCTCACTTCCTCCAGTGTACCAGTTTTGACCTCTCCGATATTTCAAACCTCACTCTTCCACCGTGCTCTCTATGTCTTCCCAAAATCTGACAATGAATGCACTTGAACTGCATGATAGGCCCAATGCTCATAACTGCCAAACAGTTACATGTTAGGAGAAAACCTACGGCCACCCACAGATCTTTCAGCAACAGCACTTTACAGCGGCAAGATATAAACATTTATATTAACAATTTCAAGGTACAACACCAAGTCCCAGAATGTAACGTGGTGTTGGCTAAAAAGCCGGTGCTGACTGCAAATGACATGCAGCCAATTGGCAATGTATGTGGCCATGGAACATTAAGGCACCGGCTTTAAAAATTCCCTCCGAATAGCTGCCCGACAATTTCGAAATACGCCTCTAGTCTCCTTTTTAACTGGTACCTGAGCGGTGGTGCTGAGGCCTCTGCACAGGGCAGCGGTGGTAAGGCTGAGACGGGACAGCATGACGGCAGATGAGGCTGCGGGGAGAGCTCTGAAGTCAGAAGAAGGTGCAAGGGAATGAGTCTGATCTAAGTGACTTGAATGACCGCCACCTGACCAAGAGACCGGAAAGAGATACCGATCTCTCGCGAACCTCCCGCGACTCCGCCTCCACCAATTAGAGCTTTTGACATAGCGTTATGAAAACAAAAGAAAGACAACGTCTTCTGGAGTGTTAGCAAAATCTATCGAACTGATAGAACTAAATCAAAACCTGTTACTTGAATCTTTGGCGAAAGACCTAACATTTTCAGACACGAAAGTAGATGCCTATGTTTTATGCTCACAGAGGACAAGCTGGCGACAATGTTGAAACGATAGTGTTCTTTGCCCGTGCCCTCACGTGCATATCTTAAATGGGCGAAAGTGTATCTTCATGCGCGTTTGGAGTTAATAATCTCAATCGAGCAGCAGTATTCCGCGGTACCAAAGTGCCAAAAAATAAGTGAAGTCTAGCAAACCAGTGCAGCGTACGTGTAGTGGTGGTCAGGGAGATAGGAGGTTGAGTCGAGAGAGCATTGAATGGCGTCTCCCTAGTTACACAAGCGCCCGCGCCTCACACTGAAAGGAGGCAGCAGGGGAGGGGAGAGAGGAGGGGGCCGGCGTCTGTTTCCCTTGCGGGAGCGAGCAAGTTAATTACAAACATATGGTTTAGAAGCTCGCTTCCGCAAGTGAATCACCAGACGTGCACGCGTTGCCATTGGAAGCAATGCAACACGTGCACGTTTTTGCGGGGAAAGCTATGCCGATTACTAAAGGTCTCTTTCCTATGCATCGCATGTGCGTTGCGTAGGCGAGACCTAAACATGGCGAAGGAAAAACCATTGAGTTCGATCTTCAAGAAAAGATCGATTCCACGACAGCACGGTGCCCTGAAAGCCAAAATGGCCTAATCTAGTCAACAAGTTAGAATATGAAACCATGTCAAATGCTGCTGATAGAACTAGCAGCACCGCCATAGCAGATGCCCCTCCATCCAAAGCCTTCCTGACTGTGTCCGCGACTTCCAGAATAGCAGTCTCCGTGCTATAGCCTGCACGGAAGCCGCACTGAGAATCATGAAGCAAATCATTAAATTGAACAAAGGTAGACAGTTGACGATGCACCAGTTTTTCCAAAATCTTTGCAGGTGCAGGTAGCAGTGAGATGGGCCTAAACTTGTTAAGCACCCCGTGGGCCGCATTAGGCTTTTTTAGCAACAACAATAGGAATGCATGTTTCCATAACGAAGGAAAACAGCTAAATTTCAATGCGGCATTCCAGATTTTATTAAGAATAGGATTTAAAGTGTGGGCAGCTAGTTTGAGAAACTGAGGAGGGCAGGTATCCTCTGGAAAGCCAGAGTTGCACTAAAGCTCTTCAAGCAGTGCTAAGGCATTGCTTGTTGCCGCTCATTTCATCTGCATGTGCTGCATTTCACCTGGCCACTTACTCTAAACCAGGAAATCATTAAGAAATGTTGTTGTCCATAGTGTATCATTGTTTTACCATTCCAAGTTGGCCAACATGTTGGTTTATATATGGTCGCAATGCTTGAACTTTAAAACAACAGCCTTTACAATACCTTTATAAGACGGACACCTGATGCTTTTTTTGATTTGCTTATTGCAAAGGTATGCCAGCCATGCTTAGAAGGCAGCAGGTTTTCTTTTTTTTCTATTTGTATTCTTTTAATTTATCTTGCACTTGTTGTATTTGTGTGTGCCTAATTGTGGTTGTGTAAGAAGGTGAACAGAAGCATGAATTAGACGATGGATGAATGTATGCATGAGTGCAAAGATGAGTGACAGTGTGCATCTATGATGACTGACTGATCTCCTACACCCATCAGTGACACAAAAGGCACTTTAATTCATAAGCCAGACCTATTGGCATTGCCAATGCTTGTCTTCATTATCACCAATGAGAGCATCTTTAAATTTGTGAATTCAGGATATGCGCTTTACCTTCTGTCTGAGTTAATAGACTATATTGTCCCTCAATGTATAATAGGAATCCTGTCCACATATAGGGTACTCATGACAACTGACTTACCGCTTAGTTCACTAGTATCATTGTTGTCAGGGCATGGGATGGGGAAATCATGTTTCTGTGTTCATGTTTGAAAGCTATCCCTTTAAATAAACACCTCTCAGTGCAGAGATATAATCTGATGGGCTAAGGTGAAATGCTTTCGGCATGTTAAAGAAACACACTTTTTGAATTTTGAAGAGACATTACTGCATGACTTGCACGCTAAATATTGTTATAGCTGGGGCTCTTAAAATCAAATGGCTCCAGGCTACAGTGATAAAACGGTCTGTCTGGCAGACTTAAAGAAACGAGAACGTTATTGACAAGAAAGGGATTTTTTATTGAAACTAGCGCCCAAATTGTCAACGGAGGCCTTAAACGAGCGTGGTTGCTCAGATCTCGTTTCAACAAACCCGAAAGAACGCAACACGCCTCTAATATGATTGTTCTTGCACTGTACCAGCAGTAACCCGTGATAAACAGCCTCCATCTTCCGAAGAACGGCGAGAAAGAACATACGCACATACCTGGAGGCCTGTGCCAACTGTGTTTAAAAGAATGATCGTTTCTGAGCTCCAGCTGCCCCCTGGTGGAACTCTGGTACCGAGTCTTTCTACAACGTAGGTAGTTAAGCCAGCTCTGTCTTATCTTGTACATACATGACCTTTAACCATCCTGGAATTTCTGCATAAAAATATAGTTGTCAATTCTACCTTTCTGATTTAAGAATAGTAACGGTTTCAGTGCGTCCTTTACCCAATTAAGGGGCATATCAGCAAGGGCCGGCGATAATTATCGCTAAGCGCACTTAGCGCTAGGATAATTATCGCCGGCTATCGTGGAATTTTATCGCTGAGATAGCGTGCTATCAGCAGTGCTTATCTCAAAAGCGATAAAATTCCTCGTGCTAACAGCCAAAAGTGAGATTATCGCTGGAAATCCAGCGATAATCTCACACATTTTGGCGTTAGCTTTCTGATAAGGCAGGGCATACTTAGCCATTACATCCACCTTACATTCGATATAATGGCTAAGTCAGATTGAAAGCAGGCATAACGAAAGTAGCGTTAACTGTGGTTAGCGCTACTTTTCTTATCGCTATGCCTGTTAGCGATTCCCTTGATAATTGGAGAAATGTCGGTTAGCGACATTTCTCCAGTTAATTTGGGACGGAACGCCCACTTTGCATCTCATTAGAGATGCAAAGTTGGGCGTTATGGGAAAGGGAGCTAAAGCAAGGAATCACACGTAAGCGTGACCTTGCTGATTAAGCGATAAAATTATCGCCGCCTTTCGTCCAAAAACGGACGCTAAAGCAGCGATTATTTTTCATCGCCAGCTTGCTGATATGCCCCCAAAGTTATTTAAACATACCAGAGCGCGCAACGCCCACATGAGCTAAAAGGGCTTTAAACTCACCCATCCCAACTCCTACTGTGTCTCAGCCCGGGCTACTGAAGCTTCCGGGACTGCCACAGTGCTTGGCGGCGATGGAGATGAGGCCTCGATCACAGCCTCGTGAAATACTTCACAATTCATCCAGGGTTGAAGTGCATAAAACAAGTGTGGGAACATTGATCCAGAGTATACAGGGGCTGGGCAAGAGATGTGGCTATAAATGAAAGAAATCTTTTACAACTATTTTGTTGGTCTTTCACCTTAATGTAAATAAAATAAGTTGCAAGTTACCTGTGTGAAATGCATTTTTTAATGTCATGAACGCTCAGTTGCTTAATGCGATCATTGCGGATGGGGAGACATCTGTTACATCACGGTCTTCACACCACAATACGTTTACAACGCAGGCCTAACAACGCAAGTCGTTAGAACGACTTGCGCTGGATGGCGCTATACACTAAGGAATAGTATGATTTACTATTCCAACACCTTCCCTACTGTTACGTAGGCTGGAGTTGGAATAGTAAATCATACAATTCCGAAATCCAGCACCCTCCAGCGCAAGTCATTGTAACGACTTACGTTGTAATGCCTGCATTGTAAACATATCGCGGTGTGAAGACCGCGATGTAACGTCACATATTCTTGCAGATGTCTGTGTGCGTAAGCAGGCAGTCGCACCACTAAATCCTGGTTGGTGCACCAGAGAATACTGACGTGTATTTATAGTGCTATGAGCTCCTAGTGTGCAACTGAAAGCACTGTAAGTATGCAAGTCATTATAAGTATAAGATAGCCTGCAGCAAAATGTGTAAAGAAATTTTAGGAGGGATGTGCAAATCCATTTTGTAGCCATAAAGCCTATAATTTGCAAAACCACAAGGCTTGTGACCACTAAATCTCTTTTTTTAAATTACTAAACCCATTTTGTGATTCCGAAACAGGTCACGAAATTGCAAAATGGGTTTAGACGGGCATAATGAATCGCTTTTCACAAGGAGACTCTTGCACAAAGAGAACAAAGACAGTTTGGGGTATAAGTATTAGACCTAAATCTCAGAAGTTTAGATCACTTCTGGACTCAAGAGGAACCTTTGCCAAGGAGAAGAGCTGGAGAGCTGTGAGGAGGAGTACTGCCACTTTGCTGTGTGGGGTTGGCTTGCAGTTGCTGTTTCTGCAAAGGAAAGGACAAAGTCTGGAACTTTGTTTTGAACCTGCTTGAAGAAGATGTCCAAGGGTCTGTGTGCGCTGGCCTTCTGATCTGAAGTCTCAGGGACACAACAACTTCACCCCAGCTTCCCTGAACTCTGCTGCTGAGAATTCTGACCTGCCAGGAGGTGCTTGTTTCTGTTCTGGGCCTCTGTAGATTGTTCATGCTGTTGGGAGCTGGAAGAAACATAACAAACTGAAGAAATCAATGCATCGCTCTTCTTGCAGCAGGTTTTCTGATGCAGCACCACTGTGTGAAAAGAATCTCCACGCTTCACCGCAGCCAAACCGACGCAGCCCCTGTAGTCGCTGAAAGAACTGATGCATTAAGGGATTGCGGCTGACCTAACCGACGCAGTGGCGCTCTACACCACCGCATCGATTGCCGACACATCCCAGAGGCCCACGTGTGTGCGGCAAGTTTTCCCGCCGCATCACCCACGTATCAGAATCATCTTGGAGTCGATGCATCACTTCCCCCTACAGACCGGATTCGATGCATCACTCCTCCTGCATGCAGCAGAACTATTGCATCGCCTCCCCATGGTCTCAGGAACTGACACATCTCGTTGTTTCTCGAAGCTTCCCATCTCTGCGGCTGTTTGGCCTTGTGAATTTTGACGCATCTACAGGTACTTTGTGAGAAATCATGCATCTATAGTTTTCTATGGACCCAGTTGCTTGAACTCTTTTTAAAGTCATATTCTCATTACATGTATGTTGGATTTTTGTTGTTTTGGACTTGTTGAGTTTAGATAAAGATACTTTATTTTTCTAAACTGGTGCTGTGTCCATTTGTGGTGTTATCACAGTATTACTGTGTGTTTTGAGCACAAATACTTTACACATTGACTTTGGGATAAGTCTGTCTACTCGTGCCAAGCTACCCAGGGGGTGAGCAAGGGTTATCTAAAGTGCGTATCCCCTTTACTCTGACTAGAAACAAGGGTCCTTATTTGGACAAAGGTACCAACCTCTGCCAACTAGAGACCCCTATTTCTAACAGCCATCTTGCATTTGATTAGCTATATGGCTTGCATTGACTTGTTCGCTGTAAAAGTTGTAAAACTAATAAAACTGTTTTATAAAAAGAAATATTTTTTTTAAAGGCAGCACTGTTTTCTTTAAAGAAAAACAGGCAGTATTTAAAAAAAAGTTTACTAAATTTAAATGCTATCACAGACACGGTGATCTGCAGCCCACCATCCATCCCTGTGATGGCATGCAATCACAGTGACCTACTGAATATGATGAGGTAGTTCTGATTGTGATCAACTATGATTTGCAATTTTGTAAAACAGACCTATCTGTACATAGGTCACTTCACAAAATTATTTTCTTTTTGCAAATAGTCAGTGCACAATTTACAACCACTTTTTACCAATGAATATTTGGCACATCAGTTTTGATAAAAACAAGTGTGTTAAAAGTGTATATTTGAGGTAATACGCAATCAGACTATGTGTAATGCAAACCTTTTTATAAGTGTCCATTATATGAATTCACTTCAGAACATATCTGATAATCCCCGTACATTTTCTCTCAAAAAGAATAAACCTTTGTCACCAAAAAACCTCAAATGACTCTGTGATTTAAAGCTAAAGGCTGGATTACAAGCAGCTTTTAGATTTGCCAATTAACCAGTTGCACAGATTTACACTTATTTCAGGTAGCAGGCACCCTGATAAGAAGGTTTGCTTCTTCTTTTGATATCTGCCTCTACCTTGGCTCCACAGAATTGTGGACCACCACCCTTCTATTTCAGCCAGAGCCACCTGAAGGCCAGCATTATCTGTTGCAGAATGGAAGTAGTTTTTTAAATCTATTTTTGTTAAAGTATGCCACGTTCCTAATAGATGCTGCACCCTTCAACCACTGAGGTCATTCAAAAGATAATTACAGGGAAAGGAGGTTTGTTTGTTTATCCTTGCTTCTTGTGCCTCATGGTGGTACGCTCTTTCTGACTAATCACCCACTTGCAAGGTGCCCATTGGCCCCAATTGGAACTGTGGTGAATGGAATTATTGTGTGGCATCCCATACTGCACAATCACAAGAGGTCCTGTGTTCCTGCTTCAGCATTTACAGGCTGTAAGGACAACAAACCAGATTTTACCAGCCAGAAAATCCAGCATGTAAAGAAAGTGCAACCTATCCCTCAAACATTTTCTCTGCAAATTCATGTGCTGGAGCAGAGTTTTCTATTGAAAATTTATTGAGATTTAAACTCCAGTTTTTGTTTATATGTCATAATTAAAATTACTGATAATTAATTATTAGATACTCATTTTGTTGAAGTTTCTGATTAACCAACTTTACTAATGAAAGAGTTACACGCGGGAATGCATTTATGTTGCTATATTAATACGTGAACTAAGTTGGTGAGCGAATTAATTAAATATGTGTGGCTAAAGTGCTGTTTGTAATGTGTTTGCGCTTCAAAATAACGTGCTTTTAATGCTTCTTTATGTTGCAGATGGCTAGGTAATTACATACACATAAGGGTATTAGTGGGAATTAACACTGTATAATCATTATGATGTGGTAACGTTGTTTTGTGTTTCTTTTAATTAAGATGGTCCGTTTTGGCCTAATCCAAGATGGCCGATATTTACAGCCTGCATTTGAGTGGTTGAAATACGACGAGAGGCCTCGCTGAATATGGTTGGAAACCACCTGACCTCGGCCTCTGACTGTATTAAAAGTTTCCGTGAGGACAGCAGCTCTGGGCCTGCTGCCAATTGCCCTTGGAAAAGAATAAAGCCACAATAAACTCTGATAAACTTGCGGTGGCTTCACTATGATTCCGAGGAAGAGCATTCATGAATGTTGCATTTTAAGTTTGAGCTTCCTTCTTCCGTGTTTTTATTTTTGAGATTTTCGAGAGCGGAGGTTTTTTAAATGTTGCAAGTCAACATCCTTTCCTGCTCGCTCTGCTCAATGGCTCAACGGACGTTCAGAGTTTGTTTGTTACTTTCAATGTTTAAATTTTAGTATAAATATTGTTAGACTAGAGAGGGTCTAAGGCCACTTCTTCTTGAACCTATGCTCGAGGGGATCGACGCTGATTGAGAGGACGGTGACTCGGGAGACTTTACTGAGAGACTTGTTCTGACCCATTGACCCATTTAGCTAGAATAGGTAATTATGAGAATAATGATTTTGCTATTGATTGACTTTCATTTGAACTAATTTAGATAAAATAACCTTTGTTTGAATTCCAGTGTCGGGTGGTTATTTCTTTGTCATTTATTGAGTTTCAAATGTATTTCCAATGTTTAAAATCATGACTCAAGACAGACCTTTTAGGTCGCATTGACCTCGCTTTAGATGCAGATTGTTTAGGTTTTCTTTCATATATTCAGTGTGGATAGAGTAATAGAATGAATGTTAGTGTGATGGGCCCTAGCGCATGATGAGTGTATGTGCGTATGACTGTGGAATTTCTCTGTCCGTGGAAGTAGGGAGAATTTATATGTTCCGATCTGCAGCACATGCAGAGACATAGCGCCAAACAGGTCATACCTTGCATGGTTAAGTTTTCAATATATATAGTGGCTGCCCTTAGGCATTAAACACTGGGCCAGTGGCAACATTAAAAGAAACTGGACAGAAATGATGGTTTCTGGCTCTTGTCCTATGGTGATAGAGCATTGTCACCTGAGGCATAGCAAAGGTGTCTGCTGCCCAATGTGTTGTTAGGCTGAGAGATAGCTCAACTATGTGCCTAACCAGAGGCATACGTCTTCTGCCTAAAGCAAAAAGGAACAGGTTCTGGAACTTGGCTACTAAGGAAAATACGGAAGGAATCAATTAAATAGATACCAATATGGTGGCAGAGGTTTGGATCACCCACTTTTCAAGTATATACTCAACACCGCAATGTGTTGGATTAATTGATGAAAAATCGGAGGACTCTACAGGAATTATTTTACCGTTTTGAACAGTCCCGATAATCTTCCAATCGTCACGTTCGAAGAAGTAGAAAATGCTATCAGGAAGGTAGTTCCCCATAAAGCCCCAGGTCCAGACAAAATCCCGGCAGATTTATTTTTGTCAGAGATGAAAATGTGGGAACCCCACCTTACTTTGATATTTAATGCCATTTTAAAAGGTCTACAGGTACCACACTCCTGGGCTGGAGCAGATATTTTCCCAATTTATAAAAAGGCAAGTCCTTTAGACCCCGCAAATTATAGGCCAATTTGCCTAATAGATTCTGTAGGGTTATTCTACTTCGGCTCTAACACTGGCTAGATGACCAAGAAGTCTTATGCCTATTTCAGGCTGGCTTTCGAACGAGCAAATCAACCATAGACCAAATTGTTAGGCTCCAGTTAATTTTTGGGAAGGTGGTAACAAAAAAGGAAGACCCTATGCTGTATTTATGGATCCCAGAGCGACTTTTGATCTGGTGCCGAGGGCCACTCTATGGAGGGTCTTAGCTGAGATGGAAGTATCAAACTACATATGTAGAACCATATAGAGACTCCATGAGTCTAATTTTGCCCAGGTCCGGAGTGGCAGACTAGACGAACTTACAGAACCCTTTTTCATAAATAAAGGCGTGTGGCAAGGGTGTGTGCTTGCCCCCACCTTATTTACATTGTGTTAGACCTGGCCCCATTGGCGTGGGTCTCCCTTCCATTTTTTTGCTATTGCCTCATATGTTTTTGCTGGTTTTAGATGCTTTGGGCACTGTGCCACTGCTAATCAGTGCCACAGTGCAAGTGCTCCCTATTGTAAATTGATGTAAGGATTAGTGACTCCATGATTGGCTTATTTGCTTTACTTGTCAAACCCTAGTACAGTGCACTGCCAGTCCCCAGGGCTTGTAAATCAAATGTTGCTGGTGGGCTTACAGCACTGGTTGTGCCACCCACCAAAGCAGCCTGTAAAGTGTGTCTCAGGCTTGCCATTGCAGAGCCTATGTGCTGTCTGGTACTGCCATGTTGACTGGCCAAGTGCACCCACTTGCCAGTCCCTAAACCTTCCCTTCTCTTCATATCAGACACCCCTAAGGTAGCCCAAGGGCAGGGTGCATTGTAAGTAAAAGGTAGGACATGCCCTGATGTGTGTGGCATGTCCTAATAGTGAATTAGAGCCATTTTCGTTTTTCACTATTGCAAGGCTACTGTTCCCCATAGGCTAGAATGGGCAATTTGATTATAACACCTTATAATCCTAACTGACCCAGGGAACATGGTAGAAATTCGAGTTTAGTATGCCTGAACTCAGAATGATAAAATACATCTTTTAGTGAAGTTGGTTTTAACATTCTGTTTTTGAAAATACCACTTTTAGAAAGTAGGTATTTTCTTGCCTAACTATCCAAGCCTGCCTCTGCAAGGTTGTGTATTCCTTGTCTGGAGTTTGAGTGACAGGGGCTGGGGGATTCCAGAAGGCATGGTGAGTCAGCACAGGGCTGAATAGAGAGATCTGCATGTAGAGTGGTGGGAGGAGTTGCACCTGGGACCCGAATAGGGCTAGGCCTGCCTTCCACAATGCTGGCTCCACCTCCTGTGGTGCGCCTGATGTCCCTGGCCCACACTGTCAAAGGAAAGAAGGAGTCCTGTAAACAAAGTGCTCCAAGACTGACCAGAACTGGTTTGGACTAGGCAAAGGCCTTTCTACCTTCAGAGAACAAAGAAAATATGAGTATAAAAAGGGGGGCCTAGACCCCAGAACTTTAGATCACTTTTGGGGAATAAGAAGAACCTTTGCTGAGGAGAGGAACCAGAAAGAGAGACTGCAGGAGGAGACTATCCCTATGCTGTGTGCTGTTTGAGGATTGGCCTGCAGTGGTTACCTGATTGCCAAAAAAGGAGAAAGGACTTTGTGCTACTTTCATCAACTTGTAAGAAGATCTCCAAGCGCTTGAACTAGAGCTTGCCTCCTGCCTGAAGTCTCAGGGATGCAAGACTTCACCAACCAGCTCCCCTGAGTTCCCTTACTGGGAATCTGAAAGGCCTGCTGGTGAGCTGGGCCTTCTGAGAGACTGTGTGTCGCTGGGAGCTGGAAGCGCGACTCAAGACGAAGAAGCGTGTCGCCGCCGCATCAGATGCCGTCACATCACCAGAGAAGTGTGTTGCTGCTGCAGCAGCTGTTGTCGCATCGCTGAGGAAGCGTGCCGCCACTGCTGTTGTCGCCATCGCATTGCCGAAGCACCCCGCATCACTGGAGAAGAGTGTCGCCGTCGCAGCAGATGCCGTTGCATCACCAGAGAAGCGTGTCGCAGGGCCTGTCGCGGCTCAATAAGATTCACCAAGTCGCCGCACGGCCGTCGGGCGTGCACGCATCACCCCTTCGTTGTCACAACATCAAGAAGACGCCATTTTTGTTCATTGCACCGGGTCGTCATCGCATCGCGGCATTGCTAGTCGCATCGCCACAGAAGCGCACTAAGAAACCAATGCATCACCTCCCCACGAGGTGAAGAACGGACGCATCACTTCCTCTCCGGTAAGGAACCGACGCATCACCGTCCCCTACGCAGCAGTAGGGAACAGACGCATCACCTCCCTCGAAGCAAGGAGCCAACGCATCCCTGTTCTAGCATGTAAGGAACCGACGCATCACCTTCCCTGCAACTATTTTGTTTGTATCGCATTACGCATCCAAAGGTACATTGAACGCTAAGTGTCGCATTTACCATCTAAAGAGAACTAAGCTATTTCTACCATTTTTAAAGTACAGTATTGTGGATTTTTGTCATTTGTGGACTTGTGTTAAGTTTATATAAAGATACTTATTTTTATAATACAACCTGTGTGGTGTCCATCTGTAGTGTTGTCACTGTATTACTGTATGTGTTCACAAATGCTTTACACACTGCCTCTGAGATAAGCCTGTCTGCTCGTGCCATGCTACCAAGGGGGTGAGCAGGGGTTATTTTAGGAGTGTACCCCCTTACCCTGACTAGACGCAAGGGTCCCTATTTGTTCAAAGGTACCTACCTCTGCCAACTAGAGACCCCCAAATCTAACATTGGTGGGCAGTGGTGAGGATTCAGCTCTTGCATTTGTGACTCATATACAGTGATTGGTGGACAATACTAGTGAGTGTAGATCAAACGCAACCATATGCATTTTGGTAGATTTTTCCAAGGGATTTCCTATTTTTGCCAAAAACTGCCAGGTTTAGTCACTATGAGTAAAGCAGCATCCATTGTATCTGTTGATTTTGATTTTGAAGAGGAGAAACTAGAAAGCTACAATGTGAAACAGCTAAAGCACTTCTGCAGGAGATTTAAAGTTGCTATGACCGGTCTCTCCAAGAAGGATGAGTTCCAGAAGGTGCTGTGGGCCTGGGTGGAAGCAAGGAGCACCCCTGAGCATGTGGAGGGGGCTGAAGATGCAGAGGAGCAGCTGGAAGGACCATTGGGTCCAGGGTGGAGGAGAGAACCTTCCCCGACAGGTATCAATGTTTCTGCCAAGGGCCTGTCCCCAGAGGAGCTGGAGGACAGGGAGAAGAGTAGGATGCATGAGATGGAGCTGACCAAGCTCAAGTTGAATGGGCAGTCAGAGAATAAGAAATTGGCACTAGAGGAAAAGAGGATGAAAATGGAGCATGATGGAAGTTTGAGGGAGTTGGAGTTGAAAGCAAGGCGCTTAGAGATTACTCCCTCTAGTGGCAGCACACCGTCCATGCCTGTAGAAACAAGAGTATATCCCTAAGGATGTGGTGAAAGAGTTTTATAAAAATTATGACATTGGGCAATGGTTCAAGGCCTATGAGGTAGCCATGTCCTCATACCGGGTCCCTGAGAAGGATTGGGGAGCAGGGTTGTGGGGGCGATTCCTTAGTAAGGGGTGGGATACCTTGTTGGACTTGGCCTCTGAGGTCCACAATTCTTATAGCCACATGAAAGATGCATTGAAGTCCAGGTATGGGTTGACCCCTGAACTGTATAGGCAGAGGTTCAGGAGTTGCAAAAAGTTAGAGGGCAGTACCTGGGTAGAATATATCACTTTTTCTGCAGAGCATTGGATGGTTGGGTGAAGGGTAGCAAAGTGAATGATTTTTAGGCGCTCTTTGATTTAATTGCATGGGAGCACTTGTCAAGTAATTGTTTTCCAGAGGTGTGCCAGCACCTGATTGATAGTAGGCTGACTAAGCCTAGGAAGCTTGCTGAGGAGGCGGACCGCTGGGTGAGCACCTGGGTCCATAGGGGTCACGTGGGAGACTCCGCCAAGGGTGAGCAGCGTCCCCAGCAGAAGAGTGTGGGGCAAGGGTAAACAGAGGGAGTTCGAGAAAGGACCCCAAAGTAATTCCCAAGGGAACCGAGGGAAAGGTTCCCAGCCTCCCCCTGAATAGAAGCAAGGGGGCCCGACAGGTAAACCTGTTCAAAGAGGGCCCCTGACCTGTTTTAAGTGTGGCCTAGTGGGACACGGTTCATGGGATCCCACATGTCCCCAGTTTGGGAAGACAGCATCCACTGGTGAAGCACCCCGGCAGTTGGCTAGTGTAACCCTGGGGGAGGAGATGGGTGCCCAAGGTGGGTGGGGTCCCGCAGAGATGTCCCTAGTCTCTTTAGGAGACTATGAGGTGGTGCCCAGGACCCAGCTGCCTGATAACACTAAGAAGTGCAGGCAGTGACCAAAGGGTGGAGGCTCTGAGAGACACCAGAGCCAGTGTGACAGCTGTCAGTTGTCGGCTGGTGTCTGAGGAGCAGGTTGTCCCCAACGCATTTTACCCAGTTGTTGCCGGTGAGAACACAGAAAGCCACTGCAAGGTAGCTCAGGTTCCCTTTCAGTGGGGGGGGGGGGGGGTCTCTAGGACTCTTCAAGTAGCTGTAAGGCCAGCCATGCCTGTTGATTGTCTGTTGGGTAACGATTTGGAGAGCTACCCTTGGGCTAAGGTGGACCGAAGTGCTCATTTAGAGATGTTGGGTCTGCCTGAGTAGGCATGCGTGACCACTCGGTCTATGGCAGCCAGTAAGGGTGTTCAAGAGAACCTGGAGCCTGAAAGAGTGGCCCAGGTACCTGCCTTGAAGAGAAGAGGCTGGAGATGTGGGAAACCCGCCCCCACAGTTCCCACGGCCCAGGAAAAGGCAGACCCTGAGGGGGATGCCCTGGAACCTACAGGGGAACAGGCAGCGGAACTGGGGGACCTGCATGAGGTGACCCATTGGCAGCAGCAAGGAGGACCGTCCAGAGAAGAGTTCAGTGAGGAGCAGAACAAGTGCCCTTCTCTTCTGGGTTTGCGGCAACAGGCGGCAAACCAGGCAGCAGGTGATCAGTTCGGGTCACATTGTATCTACTGGGAGAATAGTCTCCTGAATAGTGAGCCTAAGGTTGCTGACCCTGGACCAGCATGTGTGCTGGTGGTACCCCAGCGCTTCAGAGCCTTCCTACTGGGGCTGGCTCATTATGTGCCATTAGCAGGACATTTGGGGCAGGACAAGACCTTTGAATGGCTTTTCACCCACTTTTATTGGCCCCAAATGCGCAAGAGTTTGGATACTCATTGCAGGACCTGTCAGACTTGCCAGGCAAGTGGAAAGAGTGGGAGGAAGCAAAAGGCTCAACTACAGCCATTCCCTCTTTGAATGGGTGGGTATTTACATTGTGGGGCCACTGGACCCCAAGACAGCCATGGGCAACAGGTTCATCCTGGTCTTGGTGGACCATACCACCCGGTACCCGGACGCCATCCCGCTCAGGACAGTGACGGCCCCCGTGGTGGGCCGTGCACTAATGGGGATTTTCTCCCGTGTGGGGTTCCCCAGAGAGGTGGTGTCTGACCGAGGTACAAACTTCATTTCCAAGTATATGAAGTCCCTGTGGCAGGAGTGCAGTGTACAGTACAAGTTCACCACTCCTTACCACCTCCAAGGTAATAGGCTGGTTGAAAGGTTCAACCCGACCCTCAAAGGCATGATTATGGGTCTTGAGGAACTCATGAGGCGTAAGTGGGACGTCCTCTTACCATTTCTTCTCTTTGCTTACGGTGAGGTGCCACAGAAGTCCCTAAGGTTCAGCCCATTTGAACTTCTGTATGGCCACCCAGTGAGAGGACCTCTGAGTCTGGTCAAGGAAGGCTGGGAGCAATCTCCCAGGAAACCTCCCCATGATGTATATAGTTACAAGCTGGCCTTCAGGAACCAGACTAGGCGATTCAGACAACTCGCTGAGGCAAATCTGGAAGCCAGCCAGGAGGAGATGAAGCGGTGGTGCGACCAAAATGCCACTCTGGTTGAGCTTCAGCCTGGTCAGAAAGTGTGGGTCATGGCCCCAGTGGAGCCCTGTGCGCTCTAGGATAAGTGGACCGGACCATTTGAGGTGGTGGAGTGCAAGAGTCAAGAATGTCAACCGCCTGAAGCCCCACTTAGAGAGGTCCGAAGTGGGCATGCTCTTAGCGACAGATGCTGGAATGGAGGAGGAGACTGAGCCTCTTCCTGACCTCCTGTCTGCGACAGGGCAAGATGGGTCAGTGGATGGTGTAAACCTCTCTTCCACATTGATCCCGGAGCAACAGAATGACTGTCACCAGTTGCTGGGACAGTTTTCTGAACTGTTCTCCCTGATTCCCAGTGTAACAGATTGGTGCATCCATGATGTGGACACTGGAGACAGTCCTCCTGTTAAGCACAAAACGTACAGGGTAACTGACAGGGTGAGAGCTTGCATCAAGGAGGAGGTCTCCAAGATCCTTGCATTAGGGGTGATTGAGTCCTCTAACAGTCCTTGGGCCAGCCCAGTGGTCTTGGTCCCAAAGGCTGCCGCACCGGGTGTCATGCCAGAACTACGGTTCTGTGTGAACTACCGAGGACTCAATTCAGTCACCAGGACTGACGCTCACCCCGTCCCCAGAGCTGATGAGCTCATCGATCGGTTAGGGGCTGCACGGTACGTCAGCATGTTTGACTTAACGTCTGGGTACTGGCAGATCACCTTGACTGATGGGGCAAGAGAGAGGTCAGCATTCTCCACACCAGATGGGCACTACCAGTTCCAGGTTATGCCCTTTGGGATGAAGAATGCCCCAGCCACCTTTCAGAGGTTGGTAAACCAGGTATTGGCTGGACTGGAGGAGTTCAGTGCCGCCTACCTGGATGACATTGCAGTGTTCAGCGCCAGTTGGGAAGAACATCTGCCCCACCTCTGGGAAGTGTTAATGGCGCTGTGGAGAGCAGGCCTCACGGTCAAGGCAAGTAAGTGCCAGATCGAGCAGGGTTCCGTGGTGTACTTGGGACACCAAGTTGGGAGTGGCCAGGTGGCACCCCTACAGCCAAAGATTTCGACCATCCTGGCTTGGGAACCCCCCAAGACCCAGACAGAGGTGAGAGCCTTTTTAGGGCTCACTGGGTATTACAGGAGGTTTGTCAAGGGGTATGGCAGCATGGTTGCCCCCTTGACAGAGCTGACTTCCAGGAAGCCGCCCAAGAGAGTGATTTGGACTCACACCTGTCCTGCTTTTGATGTCCTGAAGACTGCCATGTGCACGGCACCCGTACTCCTGGCACCCAACTTCTCAAAAGAGTTTATTGTTCAAACAGACGCTTCAGAGCATGGTGTCGGGGCTGTTTTGTCACAGATGAATGAGGAGGGCCTAGACCAACCTGTAACCTTCATCAGTAGGAGGTTACTTCCACGGGAACAGAGGTGGAGTGTGATCGAGCGCGAGGCATTTGCTGTGGTCTAGGCACTGAAGAAGTTGAGACCATACATGTTTGGGACTCACTTCTGGGTTCAGACAGACCGCAGGCCCCTCAGATGGTTGATGCAGATGAGGGGTGAGAATCCAAAGCTGTTGAGGTGGTCCATTTCCCTACCGGGGATGGACTTCACGGTGGAACACCGCTCTGGTACAGAACACGCCAATGCTGATGGTCTGTCCAGATTTTTACGCCTTAGTGATGAGAACTCCCAGGAAGTAGGGTAGTTCTCCCCACATTTTAGCTGGCGAGGAAACGTGTTAAACCTGGCACCATTGGTGTGGGTCACCCTTCCATTTTTTTGCTGTTGCCTCATATGTTTTTGCTGGTTTTAGATGCTTTGGGCACTGTGCCATTGTTAATCAGTGCCACAGTGCAAGTGCTCCCTATTGTAAATTGATATATGGATTAGTGACTCCATGATTGGCTTATTTGGTTTACTTGTCAGACTCTAGTACAGTGCACTGCGAGTGCCCAGGGCTTGTAAGTCAAATGCTGCTGGTGGGCTTGTAGCACTAGTTGTGCCACCCACCAAAGCAGCCTGTAAAGTGTGTCTCAGGCTTGCCATTGCAGAGCCTATGTGCAGTCTGGTACTGCCATGTTGACTGGCCAAGTGCACCCACTTGCCAGTCCCTAAACCTTCCCTTCTCTTCATATCAGACACCCTAAGGTAGCCCAAGGGCAGGGTGCATTGTAAGTAAAAGGTAGAACATGCCCTGATGTGTGTGGCATGTCCTAATAGTGAATTACAGCCATTTTCGTTTTTCACTATTGCAAGGCTACCAGTTCCCCATAGGCCAGATTGGGCAGTTTGATTATAACACCTTATAATCCTAACTGACCCAGGGAACATGGTAGAAATTCGAGTTTAGTATGCCTGAACTCAGAATGATAAAATACATATTTTAGTGAAGTTGGTTTTAACATTCTGTGTTTGAAAATACCACTTTTAGAAAGTAGGTATTTTCTTTCCTAACTATCCAAGCCTGTCTCTGCTAGGTTGTGTATTCCTTGTCTGAAGTTTGAGTGACAGGGGCTGGGGATTCCAGGAGACAGGGTGAGCCAGCACAAGGCTGAATAGAGAGATCTGCATGTAGAGTGGTGGGAGGAGTTGCACCTGGGACCTGAATAGGGCTGGGCCTGCCTTTCACAATGCTGGCTCCACCTCCTATGGTGTGTCTGATGTCCCTGGCCCACACTGTCAAAGAAAAGAAGGAGTCCTGTAAACAAAGTGCTCCAAGACTGACCAGAACTGGTTTGGACTAGGCAAAGGCCTCTCTGCCTTCACAGAACAAAGAAAATATGATTATAAAAAAGGGGGACCCAGACCCCAGAACTTTAGATCAGTTCTGGGAAACAAGAAGAACCTTTGCTGAGGAGTGGAACCAGAGAGAGAGACTGCAGGAGGAGACTATCCCTGTGCTGTGTGCTGTTTGAGGATTGGCCTGCAGTGGTTACCTGATTGCTATAGAAAGGAGAAAGGACTTTGTGCTACTTTCATCAACTTGTAAGAAGATCTCCAAGGGCTTGAACTAGAGCTTGCCCCCTGCCTGAAGTCTCATGGATACAAGACTTCACCAACCAGCTCCCCTGACTTCCCTTGCTGGGAATCTGAAAGGCCTGCTGGTGCGCGACTCAAGACGAAGAAGCATGTCGCCGCCGCAGCAGTTGTCGTCGCATCACCGAGAAAGCGTGCAGCCGCTGCCGCTATCGCCATTGCATCGCCAAAGCGCCTTGCATCACTGGAGAAGAGTATCGCCATCGCAGCAGACGCCGCTGCATCACCGGAGAAGTGTGTCGCTGCCGCAGCAGCTGTTGTCGCATCACTGAGGAAGCGTGCCACCGCTGCCGCTGTTGCCATCGAATTGCCAAAGCGCCCCGAATCACTGGGGAAGAGTGTCGCCGTCGCAGCAGATGCCATCGCATCACCAGAGAAGTGTGTCGCAGGGCCTGTCATGGCTCAAGAATATTCACCGAGTCGCCGCATGGCAGTCAGGCGTGCACGCATCACCCCTTTGTTGTCACAACATCAAGAATACGCCATTTTTGTTCGTTGCACTGGGTCGTCATCTCAGCGTTGCTAGTCGCATCGCCACAGAAGCGCAGTAAGAAACCAACGCATCACCTCCCCACACGGTGAAAAACGGATGCATCACCTCCTCTCCGGTAAGGAACCGACGCATCATCGTCCCCTACGCAGCAATAGGGAACCGACGCATCACCTCCCCCGAAGCAAGGAACCAACGCATCCCTGTTCTTGCGTGTAAGGAACCGACGCATCACCTTCCCTGCAACTCTTTTGTTTGTATCGCGTTACGCATCCAAAGGTACATTGAACACTAAGTGTCGCATTTACCATCTAAAGAGAACTAAGCTATTTCTACCATTTTTAAAGTACAGTATTGTGGATTTTTGTTGCTTGTGGTCGTGTGTTAAATCTATATAAAGATAATTATTTTTAAAATACAACCTGTGTGGTGTCCATCTGTAGAGTTGTCACTGTATTACTGTATGTGTTCACAAATGATTTACACACTGCCTCTGAGATAAGCCTGTCTGCTCGTGCCAAGCTACCAAGGGGGTGAGCAGGGGTTATTTTTGGAGTGTACCCCCTTACCCTGACTAGACACAAGGGCCCGTTTTTGGTCAAAGATACCTACCTCTGCTAACTAGGGACCCCCAAATCTAACACAATGTATATAAATGGTCTGGTTGGTTATTTAAATAAATGTCAATGCACTCAAACTTGCAAAGATGAGGGTTTCGGCCCTCACATTTGCAGACGACACTCTTCTTTTGCCCAAGTCACCGATGGGGATCCAGAAAATACTGAAACAGTTCTGCAGGTTCTGTTTAGATATGGGGCTAGACGTTAACGGATCAAAGACTAAGTATATGGTCTTTAGCCAATGCCACTCAAATGGATCTGCTCCAACATTAAATGGGGTTCCTATAGAACAGATCCAATTGTGTGAATATTTGGGTGTCACCCTCAATGAAACGATGGAATAGGTGCACCACATCAGGAAAGGAAGGATCAAATTAGAGCAACAAATAGGAGGGCTGCAAAAGATACTTTGGGGACTTCATTATAAACCATTCTCTTGAGTAGAGCAGCTCTGCACAGGCCAGGCTCTGGGGGTGGCCCTATATGGAGCAGAGTTATGGGGACACAATAATCTCAAAACCCTAGAGCTTGTGGAAAATAGATTCTGAGGGAGGTCTTAAACTTACCGGCTATTATCCCTTTGATCCCCTTAAGACTGGATACCAGCCTCAGATCAATCATGGAAAAAGCAGCAGTTAGACCCTTGACATTCTAGAGAGAAGTCTGGGCTACCCAAGAATTAATAAACTATACAGCAATAGTTGTTTTAGTGTTACAGTGACAAAGTGATAACCATGATGCCTTCGTGTTCTCTTGTGTCTCCTGTTCAAGGCTTTCCCTTTCTTTACTCAAGCCAGCCTAATTGTTATAATTAATAAAGACATCTATAAACAGCCTTTAAGAGGCACTATGGTATTAAGAGTTACTTTTTCTTTGCAGGGCATTGCCCATCAGCCACATATTCTATGTGTTCAGGAAGTTGAAGGAATACTTGTATTATTTGGGGAAGATCCACTTTTGCGTCACTTTTATCATCGGAAAAGTGACGCAAGGGGCGTCAAGGGGCTTGTAAATCTGCCCCTTTGCATGCTAGAATATCGTTTGCTGCAAAGTTATTTCAAGGAAACTCTTTTTTACCAGTTCTGTATGCCTGGTGCCCTTCCATCTTCCATGAGAACTGCTCAAAGATGCGTGCTGCCAACAACTATTTTATTTTGATTTAGAATAGTGTAGATTCTTGGCAGAGTAACTGACAGGCAAGTAATATTGTCAATGGGCGCTCACTTATTCAACCTCAGTAGGAATGGAAGACGCATTAGGTATCAAACTGGAGACTTGCCAGTCACATATCCCGAAATTAGGTGTGTTAGCCCACTAGGATCAATATCCTGAGACCTGTACATGTGTGTGGCTCAAAGAAGCTTATGTTGCAAAATCCTAATGAACAGACTGAAAACATCTTTTTGTTCAACGGTTAGACAATAGTGTCTTTCTGAAAATGGAATTAAAAATATTTTATGAGCTCATTGTCATTTGACAGAAGGAATTTTCAGAGAAATGGCAAAAAGGGTCCTCGTCTTGAAACCACTGCAAAAACTCGTTCTAAAGTGCTTTGTATTGAAAGTTGTCAGTTTACTCATTTTCCTTTTAAAATATGCGTCAGTAGCCTATAAATATTGGTAATTTCACTGAAACATGTTTGTTACAATCATATCGGGTTTAAAATGCACAAATCATCTCTCTGCTTGTATTGACTCTAAAGAAAGCTCCGCCCCATTTCTTAAAGGGTTAGCCTCGCCTTCATTGGCTGACCTGTTAGCCTCCCCTGAATTTCAGATTTAGTTGCACCCTGCATAGAACATACCTCCTAAGTACACAATTTACCAATTCAATGGCACCCAGCAAAGGAAAGATGCCTGTGTGCTTGCGATTTGTTTTGGGAAGTGAGGAGGGGCTAATCATCGGGCACGAAGTCCCATCCAGTAAGTTCCAGCAAAATGTCCCAATTTTTATATCCCAAGAGCCACTGCCCTGGTGCTGTCTGCATGAGAGGCAGCCCAGCACTGCCAGCCCCTACATCTCTCCGAGCACTCTCATGATGACCTCACAAAATAAGGCTACACCTCTTAGACTACGAAATGCCCCTCCACCGCCCAAGACTGCTCTCTCACTCTGCTAGAAACCCCCCTCGCCATCAGGCTACCGCACTGGAATGCACAAGCTCCTACCCGGCCTCTCCATCCTATCCCCAGCCATGCGACATCCTTTCCCACCCAGATCATTGCAGGTTCAGCATAACATCACCATCCTCCGCCTCATCCTTTCTATTGATTTAACCCTCTCCAGTCGATTCCATTCATACACTTTATTCGGCCAGTACAAAAACAGTCATAAAAGTACATAAAACATATGATAAATACAGTATAAAATGTGTCCAAGTAACATGCACAGTAATTAAAACCATGTTTTAACATATCTAATCAAAATGAGGAGATCTGCTAACACATAACACTTTTCCTCAAGTGATGGCTTTCAGAATAAAAAGAGCATCAATAACAGCACACAAGGGGCCCCTCTTGTTTCTCATGCCCCAATCCCAGCCACGCTGTATCCCAAACACATGATTTCCCAAGAAGGCAATCTTCTCCCTAAGAAGCATCATTCAGCTCATGGAGAGGAACTTATCCCTGTAGAAGGCTATCTCCTGCTTCCAGTTTTTATCCCACTCCCTCGATCTTTCACCACTGTCCCCAGCATATGCTTTGTGCTTCTAGCCATTATTTTTCACGAACATCTTTACAATTGCATATCTCCTGGTCTACTGATTGGATTTGTGTTGTTTTGGTCTCAAATAATGTAACTGTTACTCTATTGTACTAAATTGGTGTGTTTTCACTTCATTACTGTTTGAAGTGCTGCATACATACTTTACACATTGCCTCTAAGTTAAGCTGGACTGTTTTTGTACCAAGCTTCTAGAGGATTAAGCACATATTTTGTTTAGGTTTGCTTTTGTTTCACCCTGACAGAGATTGTGGTTCCTGCTTGAGTAGGGTTTCACCCCTCAACCAGTAACATAATCTCCAACAGGTACTATCTCCCCAGTTCAATATTATGCACACAAACGTTATCCCATCACTTTGAGTCTGTGGGCTTTCACACATAATCCAAATGAGCCAATGAAAGAGACACAGCAGGAAATGCTTAATGGTTCTTTTCTAAGACTCTCACCCACTTTAAGTGGCGTGCTTCATCACAGGGTCTTTTCCTCATTCCTACAAACCAGGATGGGCTCAACCATATTCCAGGGAGCACTCATGATAGTTTCCTACCAAGGTCTTCTACGCAATGCACGTAACTCTGGAACCTCCAGGTATCACTTTAATGATGGGTTTTGTGGTATAGATAAAAACAGTCATGAGTTGTTTATAGGATATAGTGACTCATGTAGGTCCTCTAATCAAGGACCATTAAGGGTTCTCTCTGGGTTCTTTTTCCTGGGTTTACTTGGATTATGTGTCCAAGCCCAATGGTCCAAGGTATAGGATGCCTTTCCTGTGCACAGTACATATAAATGAATGGTCGCGGTAGCAATTGCTTCTATACAGATAATAAATAGTAGCATATACCAATGACCTTGTTATGGCAAACGTCCAATTTATTCACTATAGAACAGACGCATGTAATGCAATTATATTCAAAGCATTAGCAGAGGAAGGCAACGCATTTGCTCATTCATATCACAGTGCAATATATTACAGTGCTCTTGGTGTGAGTAGGAAAAAAGGGGATGGAATGGGAGTTGGGTGGTGACGTATGAGTGAAGGACAGGGAAAAGGTGTGAGTGACATATATACATCAGTTATACATGGTCTGAACTTTTACAGTCCGTGATAAATCAAATGTTCCTGTAGGTACACATCACTCTAATGGACAAACACTAATTCGTACAATTGTCGCCAGAGTTGGTGACCCTGGTGACCTTTGCAGTATTTGGAAAATCAAGAATACATTTATTGTGCTACTTCTTGGGCAGGGCAGAGGTACATCGTGTGAATTTACTGTTACAGCAGTTGACATTCAGAATAAACATACAATCTACAGTGAAAAAAGAAAATATAGACATGGAAGGGTTGCCAGCTGGCTCATTTGAAGGACAACTTCATTTATTGCATTTACACATGTTGGAGTCCATTGTCTAATTCAAGTCACAAACAGAAGATGGAAAAGACAAGCCATTGTAAAAGAAGACATCAAATTAGAGTGAAAATTAAGCCAACCAATGGTGAGCAACGGTCTGGCTTTAGTCTCACTGATAGAATGTTAGGATTTGGTAATCTGACAATAGGTCTTTTGTTTGTTTGTTTAGGGTTTTTTTTGTTTTTGTGTTTGAAAAGCGTGACTGTTGCCCTGCTGGGTGCCCTGTTGCCAATCACAAAACTAGCCCCAACAGATGACTCGAATAATGCTGATTTTGCGGCTTTCCTATAGGGAAGATATAGCTGCATCCCCTTCAGGGCATGAGGCAGGGCGTTCTAAGCTTTAGCAGTTGAAGATCTACTCCCCACAACAATTGAGTCTGTAGTGTGGATTCTCAGGTAATTGCCAGATCCTGAACGGAGAAAGTGAGTTAGATGGCATTCCTGAATTTTGCTCTGAATGCTTAAGAGCCCTTCTTCTGTATTTCTTGATGTATCAGACATAAAAATTTAAACGGGGTGTCTCCTCTGTTTGAGCGAAGGAGCATCGCCCCACAAACCAAAATGCCCCCAAAAAAGCCCCAGGGATGAAAATAAAATGTGAATAAAGTTAATGTATTACCATTTTATTTTTCATCCACCCATCCCGAACAGAACGTCAGGACATGGCGGGGCCTGCCTAGTGACAGCAGTTGGAAGGAAAGTGGGCTGCCTGGGCAGTCCAAAGTGCGCAGGTCCTTTCGCTAGCTGTCTTGCGAGGGCCAGCCAGACATGCGCACTTTGTCACCACTCTAATCCAGCCATCTTAAGACAGCGGTGCTAGACCAAGCCCAGGCCTTCAGTGTCCTATGGAGCATCGAGACAGTTTGCTCCCTCCAATCCTGGCTCTGCTCTCATGCTGGTTAATAGCATGAGAGCAGTGCCAGGCTTGGTTAGGTGCGTTGTTGAGGGGCCCGTGCTGGAGGCAGAGCCGAGAAGAAGAAACCGGACCGGGGCGAAGAGGGCGTTTGTCAGATAAGTGCCTATTTATTTCTTTTCTTTGTCTAATGTGTGCAGTCACCCACTCACCACCCATTTGCCTGCCCCACCACTCCGTAGTGCTGCCAGATACGACTAAGTTAAAACCAAATTCTTTTTCAACCAGAAGCCAGTGAAATGATTGCCGATAGGAAGAGATATGTGCATCTCTTGTCAACTTGAAAATCAAGTGAACTGCTAAGTTCTGAACCACTGGAGCTTCTTGATCTCGATAGAAGTATATTCTAGGTTTAGGCTATTACAATAGTCAACACTCTGTAGGATTAAAGCTTGAGCTGCCAATTTCTGACCCTCTAAGGGAAGACGGGGGAAGATGTTCTTTACCGATGCGAGTTGGTAAAAGCAGGTGGATACTACCTTATTGCTTTGCATATGGAAAAACAGCTTGTCACCTAGGTAAGCCCCCAAATATTTGACTACCATTTAGGGGTAGCAATTGAACTAAGACCTGTTGTACAGGGTCCTGCACCAATTGGGAGCCAAGAAACGACAAAACGTTCTTATTCACAAACTTTTCCAACATTTTCTCTGAACCCGGCACCAAAGACACGGATCAAACATTTGCTGAAATAGCTGTATCAGCAGAAGGTTACTTTAAAATAGGTGTGAATGCTGTAGGTCCGGGGGAACTGATGCTGCCCCCATCGAAGCATTGCAGAGTTGAGCAAACCCAGGTCTCAGTTTGATAGCAGCCAGGTGTAGTCTCCTGGAAGAACCCGGCTCAGGGAGAGCCAGATCTAACAGCCAGGAAGGGCTCTGGCGCCACTTCTGTGTAAAGCGAACCAAATCCAGAAAGCAAAATCAGTTCTGGTGGGCCAGCCGCATCCCCTTGCTCGGTCTTTTGCATCCAGACTGCTTGCACTGTCCAGGAGGTTTGCCCTAAAGATGGACATTGTTTAAAAAAGCTTTACATCTGGTTTGAGGTTTCAAGCCTCCCTCCAAAATGAATTCATGGAAGAAAACGTGACGGATTGGGATTTTTAAATAAAAATGGTTTAAGAACATTGATCAAAACTAGATATAATTTATTTACATGCATACCAGGGATCAAACGCTGTCTTTCAGTGTCCCACTGCATAATCGCAGACGCTCCAAGACAGGTACTCAGCCATCATACTCACTGACAGGTAGTGATATAGGGACTGAACTTGGCTTATGCAGGGAAAGTACTAAAAAGGGACACCTAGCAGCAGGGCAGGTTGACAGTCATGTATCATCCATCATATGGGTACAGACAGGGTCAATGCTAGACCCGAGTCCTGCTACAGATGTTGGTATCCACTCACTGGAGAAGCAAGAGACGGTGGTAATGATTGGCAATGCCACAGTCCGGGCTGGACTGTTCCCATTGGGCGCAGGTTCCAGACTGATTTACATATGGCTGGGTTCAAACTGGAATGGCATGGTGAGCAAAAAAACTATGGATTTAGGCCCAGATCACTGTACTGAGGTGAATGTATGACATTGTCTGCATTCTGTCCATCCACTGTTGTTTTTGCATTTGTCACCCCGAGTGGGATGGGTATGCCCAGACATGGGTCCCGTGCTTTCCATGCCACTGGAATCAAGCTATCCTGGCTGATGAGAGGTGAAACCCTGAAACCGGTCCTAGGATGCTTTGTTTCCAGTCCAGGGAGGACCTGGCCTGGCAGTTCGGGCTGGCCTGTTCCCATTGGGTTGTGGAAATATGGATTTTTATGATCAGTTATGTCCCCTATCTTGGACCCCAACGGTTTCATGTATAAATCACAAGTACATGTATGTTCCCTCCAGTTCCAGTTATGAAGACGCAAACACATGTGCGTCCACCGTCAACATGTCCTCTTTCAGATCCGCCATGAATGGGCCGGATATTCTATTCCTAAGTATGAAAGGCCACCGGCTTTATATGGTTCATTCATGCCATTTTACAGTCCAGGCGAGTAGGCCCTGATTCTGCCATCAAGCTTTTCCTGCCTTCTGCCTCTGAAAGCTCCAGTCTGAGCTCGCATCTGTATCCATGAACTTTGTCCTACTCCCTGCGCGGCTAACGATGCCTGACTCCAGCCTGTTGCCTGCCAAAAACTGTATTTCACCTTCGAAATTATCTGCTCCGCTCCCTATCCAATGCATTCCTGTCTAGTAGTTTAAGTAAACATTCTTCCAGCTACCGAGCAAAAGGCCCGGCTTCTCTGTCTTTATGCAAGTAATTCATAGCCCTGTTACTATGGAAGATTTCTGCCCCCGCATCTAGTGTAGACACTTAGACGCTTGTACACGCACTAACGGACAGTATAGTCAGTATAGAATAAGATTCTATCCTAAGAGACCTTTCTTTTTGGATAACACAGTTCTTTAAACATAGGATGTTAGATATGATTTGGGATTAGGTTGACTTGACCCCCCAGACTTCTGTCTCCACATGTAGAGCTAAATGTCAAGTTCCCTTCACCCCCTAGTTGCACGTCAATCACACGTCATGCTGCTGCGCGCGCATCTCTGCCAAGTATTTCTGCTGACATTGCGAAATTCTTTCATGGAACCACCCTATTATGACATCATACCTGATGACGTTCTTTAGTTACACCCAGTTACACCCACTTTTGCTACGCATGTACGTTTTATCTTTGCTATCAATTGTTACGCCTCCTCCATATGTTTCACTATAATGCATATTGTATAAAAATGATTACTTGTCAATAAAGGGGGTCTTCACTTCCTGAACCTTCGTGGTGATGGAATGTGGAGCTCCTCAATTCGAATTGAGCCTGGAATAAAGCCCGTTCCGAAACTCTAATACCACGGATTCTGCCTCTTATTTTACTGAGCTATTATTATAGATTTTCCGCATCAAATTAAGTTCCGGTAATTAAATTATTTACCACATAAATGGCGCCCGAATAGGGACACTTTCTCATCTCACGCGCCGGAGGTGCGTTGCAGGCCCGGTCTCCTGTCACAGCTGGACGGACAACAACGCGTACCCACAGGATTTCCTGTATCTCCCTCCTGCCGAGCGGGGGTAACTGAGGCTGCGATCAACACCCAGACGAGGCGGTGAGAAGTGCGAAGTATCCCGACCAGAGCCTAGCTGAGAGAGCAAGATCCGAGGTATACAGAGGCCCACCAGTTCCGAAGTTCCGAAGTTCCGAAGTATCGAGTCGAGTCCAGTCCGGTTCAAGTTCAGTTCAGTTCCGAGGCCTTCCGTTCCGAGCTACCCGGTGAGTACCATTGTCGGGGAGGCGTTCTGACGTGCACATAAGTTGTGCCGGTCAAGACGGGTTTGGGTACACAAATCCGGTCTGCACTGTTTCAGCAGTGTATCTGTACTGTTTAGCAGTATATCAAGTATGTCTAGTATATGAAGTCAGAATTATCTAGTTAGTATCGAGTATTATGCTTAGTGAACGGCCATCATTGTTGTTCATTAAATGTTAAATGTTAAATGTTTTAAATACGTTCTGCATATTGTGGTGTGAATGACTGTTCATTATTGTGTTTCGTTGTATTAAACGTGTTCAAAATTAGGTATCAGATCAGATCAGTTCTCAAAATGCCGCTCTTTTCGAAATTAAGACAGATCAAAACTAGAAAAGGGGTACTCGAAGAAGCTGTTCCCATTCCTCCTAGGGACACTCCAGGGTACTTTATGTATCATAAACATGGCCTAGACGCCATATTATTTCTTGATTTATGGGTAGACTACACCAAGGAATTACCAGAAAGTCAGAGGTGGCCCGCAGCTGGGACCTGGGATGCAGATTGCATCGTGAAAGTAGAGGAAGAATTATGGAAAAAGAAAGCTAGACAATCACAGAAAGACGCCATTGAATTATGGCGTAAAGAATCGTATAGACGTACAGAAAAAGCACGTAGACAGGAAGAGAAGAGTAAGGAGAATTTAAATAAAGTTCGAGAAAATATATTAATTGAAGAAGGTACTCGAGTAAAATCAGAACAAGTAGACAGACAACGAAATGCGCTTATGAATGGTATGTATCCTCTCCTGGCCGAAGGATTACCTAAGGCTACTCCGGAGATACCAAAAGACTTGCCACCCCCATTATTTCCGATAAAGGTACATCCCAAAGGGCATCCCAGAACCGCAGAAGATGTTTTTCTTTCCTCTTATTTAGACGACGCAGCTCCCGAGTATGCTAATGCTGCGCCACATAGACCGCCTGCAGAGGGGGTTCAACGCCAAGACCCTCTTCCGTCTGTACCTCCGCAACAGCAAACTCCGACACAAGTTCCGGCAAGCACATCTGTTTCTACATCTGCATCCACACCTATGGTTGCTATATCACGTTCGACGAACCCTTTCACATCCAGCACCCCAGGTGGTGCTACTGGAGGTACATCAAGCATTTTTTCCACGCCACCCAGAACAAATAAACTTTCCTTTCAAGTATTAGCCCACCAACGTACGCCCAAACTAGTAACTCCCAACACGCTCAAGGAACTTCTAATAGATTGTAGATATGACCCTGTGCCCGGAAAAGGGGACGAAATGATGTTGGCATCATTACGTATCCGACGAGCTGCTATATATTTAGGGAAGCTACCAGGAATGACTACACACTTAGAAAATATATATCACTTTGTTCAGTCAGGGCGAGACCCTGAGAGTATTAACAGAGCCATGGAGTACCAAAAAGTGGAAATACAGGGGGAACTGTTACGTTTCCTCATAAATTGTGTGATCAGAAATCAAGACCAACCAGGGGTAAATCCGAAAGAAATGCAAATTCTTACCACATGGAGTCAGAATATATCAGAGGGGAGACATGATAAACGATCATGTATAGTAGCTATGTGCCGAAAGATCCGCAAAGAAATAGAACGAATACACGAAGAAAGATTAGCAGTAGACGAACCTGAACAAACCGAAGACGAGGAAGAATTAGAACTGCCCACAGGACAGTTAGAAACCATGGCCTATGTAGGTAGAGGAAGATCTTGCAATAATACTAGATGCTTTACTGATCCGATACGTCCGATACGTCCAGATAATAGCAGAAATTTCCAAACTCCTATAATAAATATAAGGTCCCCCGAACATTCGTTCCAAGCCGCTGACAACCTACTCCGAGAACGAAGGGGTTATCATATACTCGATTCTATGGACGAACAAGAATTAGCCAGGTCAGCCGTTCATTGGGTTGATAGTCCCGGAAAATATAGTGATGATACATTAGCACACACGTTTTTGAACCTCGCCCCAGATGAACAGCGTTTAGCTGGTATCTATATGATTCAACAACTCCTTATATTATATAAAAGCCAACACTCCGACCCTGGTCCCTTACCTGATATATTGACTAAATTACTCACGAATAAATGGAGAGGTTCAGGTACTGAGCTAATTAGAGAAATACTAGAATCCAGAAAGCAGTACATTCTTTTTGTATGTCCCGAACATGTTTTACTGCCCATCAAGGAAAGAACGACGTACTATATGGATAGACAGAATCCCTTACGCGAAGTGCACCCGATAAAAGGTGAGGACAATCAGTTTAAACGTGTGTTTGTATACACACCCATATCTAAAATAGAACTATTGGAAATGAAGAAGGTGGTACCCAGTCATGACAAAGACCCAGCGGGTTTCCACCGAGAAATTAAAGACATGTTGCTCATGGGTGAGTATACCTATCCCGACATTATGACAATATTGAAGGTATTAATGCCTGCGGGCATTTATGAAAAACTCAAGGAAAAGGATTGGGAGGTGGGAGACCAAAAGATAGATTGGACAGCATTAGAAAACGAAGAAAAAGCTCGAGGTCCAGGTTCAGGGCTCGGGGACAAGACCAAAGCACTACCAGGTCTACTAGTACAGGTACTGCCACGTTTATTAACTACGAAAAAGGAAGACTGGGGTGCAATCACAGCCTGTAAACAGAAATCAGATGAAGACACTAGTGATTTCTATTCCCGATTTGAAAAATGTTTTGGTATAAATAGTGGAATAAAAGCAAGTAGCGAGTCGTATCCACACCTGTTTGTGACAAAATTGGTTGAAAATGCCTTGCCCCAAGTTAAGAATAGAGTATTGAAATTCGAGAGTACCTGGCAAGGTAACACTCCGTCACAAATGTTACAAATGCTACAGTACCATCACAATAGAATTAGAGAAGAACAAGAACATGAACATAGACGCATGAAAGACACGAAAATGAAAATGCTAGTTTCCCAGACAGTTCCAGCTGATGGTCATAAAAAGGGTATGACACAGTCCAGTGTTTCAGCAGGTCCTGTAAAAGGGACGTGTAACTATTGTAAACAGCCAGGTCATTATGTACACGATTGTCCCGTTTTAAAACATAATATAGCCATAGGTAACACAAAAGAAAGACCAAGACCACTTAGACAGGATCAGAACCAACAAGGAGCTCCGCAGCATGCACAGTCCATGCCAGCTCCGCAACAATCTATGCCAGCTCCACCACCGCAGCCTATTGCTGCCACACAAACAACGACCCGACAGATGTATCAGACCGCACAGTATGACTACCCTGATTATCAACGATACTCATGAAACAGCCTAGAGAGGGAAGTTGGCTTACCCCTTATTGAGGTCCCTGTAGATCAAGAAGGACCTTATGTACACAGTGAACTATTAGGCCAAGATAGAAATTTTTTACTTGATACAGGGGCAAGCCGAACAACAATAAAACGTAGTGAAGTTCCAGGGGCACCCCTCTCAGGCTCACAGAATATTTCCCTTGGCTTTTCAGGAAAACCTATCGTTAACGAAGTATCACAGCCTCTTCCCCTTACGATTGGTCCTTTGACACGAACTACAGATTTATTGCTTACTAAATCATGCCCAGAAAACTTGTTAGGTATAAAAACTTTGAAAGCTCTAGGAGCTATAATATGTTGTTCTCCGGAAGGAGTAAGATTGTTTTTACGTGATTTCAAAGGGCACTATGTGTCCCGAGACATGGATCACCGACTGCAGACTTTACCGACACATTTATGGGCACAAGGCCCTACAGATGTTGGTTGCATGAACATTACACCATATCGAGTCACACTAAAGGCAGGAGTGGTACTACCCCGAATGCGACAATACAAGTTACCCCCAGATGCTGTAGTGGCTTTACTACAAATCATTGACGAGCTCATTACCCAAGGAGTGGTTGTGGAAACAGACTCCAATGTATGTAATTCACCGATAATTCCGATTCTTAAACGAACTGATCCAAAGGCCCCGCCAGTATATCGATTGGTTATTGATCTGCGCGAATTAAATAAATGTATTGTACCACAATACCCCGTAGTTCCAGACATTTCTTCATTACTGACAGCTATTGATTCCGAAGCAACATTCTTTACTGTAATTGACCTCAAGAATGCCTTTTTCAGCGTCCCAATAGATCCGGAAAGCCAATACTTGTTCGGATTTAGTTTAAATGGACGAAGCTTTAAATTCACACGCGCACCCCAAGGATTCACAGAAAGCCCCAGCATCTATAGCCAAGCACTGAAACGAGAACTTGACAGTATACACATGCCAGTCAACACTGCCCTGCTTCAATATGTCGATGATCTGCTGATCACCGCTAGAAGCGAACCTGAATGTGAAAAAGCCTCACTGACGGTTTTACAATTTTTGGCCGAAAAGGGGCACAAGGTGTCCCCTTCTAAGCTGCAATTCTGTGTCCAACGAGTTGTTTACCTTGGTCACTCGCTGTCCAAGGAGGGAAGGCAGCTTACACCAGATCGCATCCAGTTAATTGCTAACATGCCAATACCCAAGACACGAAAGGAGGTGCGGGCTTTTATAGGCCTCACTTCATATTGTAGGCAGTGGATCCCTCAGTATGCATTTCTAGCAAAACCACTCATTCAATTGACAACACAGGAGGCAGCCACATCGACTGTTCTCCCTTGGACTCAGGAACATACACAAGCTTTTGAAAGCCTAAAGAAAGCTTTATGCCAAGCACCCGTTTTAGCAACACCATGTTACAATAAACAGTTTACACTCTTTGTTACAGAACGCGAAGGTACTGCCTTGTCAGTACTCACACAGGAACAAGCAGGATCACACAAACCATGTGCTTATTTTTCTAGTACATTAGATCCCGTAGCTCAGGCTCTGCCTGCGTGCCTGAAATCAGTGGCAGCAACAGCTTTAGCAATTAGACAAAGCGATGCCATAGTGCTAGGACACCAATTGACAGTACAAGTACCACATGCAGTAGAGGTTCTCTTGAACCGCACACAGACACAACACTTGACTATAGCACGACTCACTGGTTACGAATTAACATTGTTTCAGCCACATATAGAAATCAGACGTTGTAGTACATTGAATCCTGCCACACTGTTACCAGTAAACGGAACAGACCCACTTGCACATGATTGTATTGAAGTTATCACTATCACGACGAAACCTAGACAAGACTTAACAGACGTCCCATTGTCAGACCCAGACCTGACGTTGTATGTAGATGGTTCATGTATGAGAACAAGTACAGGAGAGTTAGTGGCCGCTTACGCAGTCACAACAGACACTGAAGTCATTGAAACAAACAGCATAAATACCTTGTCAGCTCAAGCCGCAGAGCTCATCGCTCTGACACAAGCCTGTATTCAAGCCACAAATAAAAAAGTCAACATATACACTGATTCACGTTATGCATTCGGAGTTGTACATGACTTCGGCGTGCTGTGGCGAGAGAGAGGTTATTTAACTTCTCACGGTGCCCACATTCAGCATGGACCCCTCATTCATGCCTTATTAGATGCAATACATCTACCCACTGCAATATCAATTATGAAATGTAAAACTCATACGAAAGTTACTGATATCATTTCTCAAGGCAATGATCTAGCTGACAGAACAGCTAAACAGACTGCTCAAACTCAAACGTCTGACATGACAAAGACAATAGTTCCGACACCAACACATTGCATGACGGTTAAGGATCCCGCTCTTGACGTAATTGACATACAGACACATGCTACACCAGATGAAATAAAGAAATGGACTGAATTAGGAGGGATCCAAACGGATCAAGGATGGATGACGAAGGAAAAATCTGTGTGGTTCCTTCCTGATTCAATGGTCCAAGTTATCATTAACACTGTACATAGTCCAGCACACCTAGGAGAAAAAGCTATGCTAGACAGCATTCAACATATTTGGTTCAACAAACATTTACGAGCAGCAGCTAAACAAAAAGTTCGTACCTGTATGATCTGTTGTCAGTTTAACCCAGGTAAAAGCATTCCCGTAGAACAGGGTGGATTTCAGCCTCCTGATCACCCTTTTGAAGTCCTCCAGATGGATTATATCCAGATAGAACGATGTCGAGGATTCAAATATGTTCTCGTAGTTGTCTGTGCTCTTTCCCGTTGGACAGAGGCATACCCGGTTTCAGATTACACTGCCCCGACTACTGCCAAACAGTTGGTTCGAGAATTCTTCCCACGATACGGTTTACCACGTGTTGTCTACTCAGATAACGGCCAGCCGTTCTCCTCCGAACTAATGAAACACGTTTCACTTTTGTTAGGCTATCAGTGGAAATTCCACTGTGTCCGACACCCCGAGGCAGCAGGTCTCGTGGAAAGACATAATCAGACCCTGAAAATTAGATTGTCCAAAATATGTAGAGAGAAAGGTGTCGACTGGGTAGTAGCTTTACCAGTTGCACTCTTTTATATGAGAATGGTAGCACACTCTCGAACAGGGCTATCCCCTTATGAAGTGATCTTCGGTAGACCACCAAATATGTGGGGGACGCCTATACCACGCAAAATAACTGATATTGACTGTAATATGCTGACAGATTACCTGGCTTCCTTGATGTCTGCACTACAATCTTGTCGTTCACAGGTAGCTGCAGCTTTTCCCGACAACACCGAGGTGAAACCCCATGACGTAATTCCAGGAGACTTGGTATTAGTGAGGAACTTTGACCGGAAGTCTCAGCTGGATCCTAGGTGGAAGTCGCCTCAAATCGTACTGTTAACGACGAGGACAGCCGTGAAGATCGAAGGTCGAAAGGGCTGGATACATTCAAGTCATATCAAGAAATTTCATGGACTACCGTCCGACGTAAATGACACACCTCGCGTGTCTTCACCGATTGACTCAAAACTTCCTTTGATTGAACTGAATAACAATGAACAATATAAACTAAAACTTCGGTCTAACAAGTCAGGCAATTTGATTGTTTAAGTCCTCTCCAAGGTGAATCGGTCGAATTTGTCTCTGACATGTATCCCTTAGACCTGTATAGAGAAAGAAACAGAAGGATGAAGTTGAAACAACATGCGTACTGTAAATCACTGCGTAGTCATTGCATAGTGACGTTTTTGATTTTGTTTTTCTTAAGTCTTTTAATAATTACTGCAAGTATATTGTTGCACATATATTATCCTATTTCTAGACATGTTTATAATGTTACTGCTGAACATTCTTTTAGCGAATTACCTCCGCATGAGTTGTCCTATAGATTTGCGCTGCGCAATAACACTTTTATTAGTATGTTACATCATTCCCATCAGGTTAGCAATGCTACAAATTGTTGGATATGTGGCCGACTCCCTCCCTATCAGAACTATAAAGGAATTCTGCCTCTCTTCCCATACCCGTTTACACACAATGGCTCCTGTGGAGCATGGTTTAGTTTAATTAATTCTCTAGATTCGAATTCTGTAGTTTATCAAGACAACTGGGTATGGGGAAATCTGAACTTAGTTTTACTCAAAGTCTGCTACCCTAACAAGGAGGGACTTCCCAAAAGAACAGGAACTGATTTAGAAAATGAAGTATATGGATTAGGTAATTTTACGCTTAATCTCATGATCCTGAATGTCGAATCCGAAGCTGCACCAATTCTGCCCGCCATGTCAGTATTTCCAGTTAAAGGTGAATTATGTGTAAGAAAGAATGGTTCCATACATATGGGCCATAGTAGATGCACCACTGTAATAGAATTTAGTGATCAAGGCAAGTCTACATTTAGAGCTTCCCGCCATTCCTACTTCATATGTGGTCAGACGGCATATATACGTTTGCCTCTAGATTGGGATGGTACCTGCTACATCGGATTCCTTATGCCACCTGTTTTTCTAGCTCCTCCTGATTATCATAGAAATACTCATTTAGTACACAATAGAGAACGGAGAGATCTCCCAATAGTCGATTACACTGAGACAGCATGGGAAAAATACACAGATTTCAATAAAGGTCTCTTTCCCTATATAGGTACAGTTACCAATAGTAAGCTGATACGTAGATTAACCAGAACACTTGAAGCAGTAGTGAACGAAACTATTTCCGCCTTAGGCAATTTAACAGAAGAGCAGTCTGCTATGCGGATTGTTGTGCTTCAAAATCGTCTTGTCCTTGACGTCATCCTGGCCGATAGGGGCGGAGCTTGTAGGGTCATCGGATCAAGCTGTTGCATTTTCATACCAGAAAATTCGCCGTCTGTATATAAAGCCATAACTCGCCTTCATAAGATTGTAAGCCAGATACACCAGAATCCAGGCACCTGGACTTGGTCCAGTTGGTTTTGGAGTGTATTATCTACCTTTGGATGGAGGGTCCTATCCTTCCTAGGTATTGGCTTTCTCATATTATTCAGTTGCTGCTTATGCCTACAATGTGGACCAGCGATTTGTGGTCTGTGTGCCACATCGTGTATTCCACCACCAAAATTTCGTTCATCCCAGAAGAAAAAAGAAGAGCAAATGATGCTATATGAACAGATCAACGGATTGATGAAGATTGATATCTCTTAACGGGCAAGTAGGGGACAAGGAGGGAATGTGGAAATATGGATTTTTATGATCAGTTATGTCCCCTATCTTGGACCCCAACGGTTTCATGTATAAATCACAAGTACATGTATGTTCCCTCCAGTTCCAGTTATGAAGACGCAAACACATGTGCGTCCACCGTCAACATGTCCTCTTTCAGATCCGCCATGAATGGGCCGGATATTCTATTCCTAAGTATGAAAGGCCACCGGCTTTATATGGTTCATTCATGCCATTTTACAGTCCAGGCGAGTAGGCCCTGATTCTGCCATCAAGCTTTTCCTGCCTTCTGCCTCTGAAAGCTCCAGTCTGAGCTCGCATCTGTATCCATGAACTTTGTCCTACTCCCTGCGCGGCTAACGATGCCTGACTCCAGCCTGTTGCCTGCCAAAAACTGTATTTCACCTTCGAAATTATCTGCTCCGCTCCCTATCCAATGCATTCCTGTCTAGTAGTTTAAGTAAACATTCTTCCAGCTACCGAGCAAAAGGCCCGGCTTCTCTGTCTTTATGCAAGTAATTCATAGCCCTGTTACTATGGAAGATTTCTGCCCCCGCATCTAGTGTAGACACTTAGACGCTTGTACACGCACTAACGGACAGTATAGTCAGTATAGAATAAGATTCTATCCTAAGAGACCTTTCTTTTTGGATAACACAGTTCTTTAAACATAGGATGTTAGATATGATTTGGGATTAGGTTGACTTGACCCCCCAGACTTCTGTCTCCACATGTAGAGCTAAATGTCAAGTTCCCTTCACCCCCTAGTTGCACGTCAATCACACGTCATGCTGCTGCGCGCGCATCTCTGCCAAGTATTTCTGCTGACATTGCGAAATTCTTTCATGGAACCACCCTATTATGACATCATACCTGATGACGTTCTTTAGTTACACCCAGTTACACCCACTTTTTGCTACGCATGTACGTTTTATCTTTGCTATCAATTGTTACGCCTCCTCCATATGTTTCACTATAATGCATATTGTATAAAAATGATTACTTGTCAATAAAGGGGGTCTTCACTTCCTGAACCTTCGTGGTGATGGAATGTGGAGCTCCTCAATTCGAATTGAGCCTGGAATAAAGCCCGTTCCGAAACTCTAATACCACGGATTCTGCCTCTTATTTTACTGAGCTATTATTATAGATTTTCCGCATCAAATTAAGTTCCGGTAATTAAATTATTTACCACATAAATGGCGCCCGAATAGGGACACTTTCTCATCTCACGCGCCGGAGGTGCGTTGCAGGCCCGGTCTCCTGTCACAGCTGGACGGACAACAACGCGTACCCACAGGATTTCCTGTATCTCCCTCCTGCCGAGCGGGGGTAACTGAGGCTGCGATCAACACCCAGACGAGGCGGTGAGAAGTGCGAAGTATCCCGACCAGAGCCTAGCTGAGAGAGCAAGATCCGAGGTATACAGAGGCCCACCAGTTCCGAAGTTCCGAAGTTCCGAAGTATCGAGTCGAGTCCAGTCCGGTTCAAGTTCAGTTCAGTTCCGAGGCCTTCCGTTCCGAGCTACCCGGTGAGTACCATTGTCGGGGAGGCGTTCTGACGTGCACATAAGTTGTGCCGGTCAAGACGGGTTTGGGTACACAAATCCGGTCTGCACTGTTTCAGCAGTGTATCTGTACTGTTTAGCAGTATATCAAGTATGTCTAGTATATGAAGTCAGAATTATCTAGTTAGTATCGAGTATTATGCTTAGTGAACGGCCATCATTGTTGTTCATTAAATGTTAAATGTTAAATGTTTTAAATACGTTCTGCATATTGTGGTGTGAATGACTGTTCATTATTGTGTTTCGTTGTATTAAACGTGTTCAAAATTAGGTATCAGATCAGATCAGTTCTCAAAATGCCGCTCTTTTCGAAATTAAGACAGATCAAAACTAGAAAAGGGGTACTCGAAGAAGCTGTTCCCATTCCTCCTAGGGACACTCCAGGGTACTTTATGTATCATAAACATGGCCTAGACGCCATATTATTTCTTGATTTATGGGTAGACTACACCAAGGAATTACCAGAAAGTCAGAGGTGGCCCGCAGCTGGGACCTGGGATGCAGATTGCATCGTGAAAGTAGAGGAAGAATTATGGAAAAAGAAAGCTAGACAATCACAGAAAGACGCCATTGAATTATGGCGTAAAGAATCGTATAGACGTACAGAAAAAGCACGTAGACAGGAAGAGAAGAGTAAGGAGAATTTAAATAAAGTTCGAGAAAATATATTAATTGAAGAAGGTACTCGAGTAAAATCAGAACAAGTAGACAGACAACGAAATGCGCTTATGAATGGTATGTATCCTCTCCTGGCCGAAGGATTACCTAAGGCTACTCCGGAGATACCAAAAGACTTGCCACCCCCATTATTTCCGATAAAGGTACATCCCAAAGGGCATCCCAGAACCGCAGAAGATGTTTTTCTTTCCTCTTATTTAGACGACGCAGCTCCCGAGTATGCTAATGCTGCGCCACATAGACCGCCTGCAGAGGGGGTTCAACGCCAAGACCCTCTTCCGTCTGTACCTCCGCAACAGCAAACTCCGACACAAGTTCCGGCAAGCACATCTGTTTCTACATCTGCATCCACACCTATGGTTGCTATATCACGTTCGACGAACCCTTTCACATCCAGCACCCCAGGTGGTGCTACTGGAGGTACATCAAGCATTTTTTCCACGCCACCCAGAACAAATAAACTTTCCTTTCAAGTATTAGCCCACCAACGTACGCCCAAACTAGTAACTCCCAACACGCTCAAGGAACTTCTAATAGATTGTAGATATGACCCTGTGCCCGGAAAAGGGGACGAAATGATGTTGGCATCATTACGTATCCGACGAGCTGCTATATATTTAGGGAAGCTACCAGGAATGACTACACACTTAGAAAATATATATCACTTTGTTCAGTCAGGGCGAGACCCTGAGAGTATTAACAGAGCCATGGAGTACCAAAAAGTGGAAATACAGGGGGAACTGTTACGTTTCCTCATAAATTGTGTGATCAGAAATCAAGACCAACCAGGGGTAAATCCGAAAGAAATGCAAATTCTTACCACATGGAGTCAGAATATATCAGAGGGGAGACATGATAAACGATCATGTATAGTAGCTATGTGCCGAAAGATCCGCAAAGAAATAGAACGAATACACGAAGAAAGATTAGCAGTAGACGAACCTGAACAAACCGAAGACGAGGAAGAATTAGAACTGCCCACAGGACAGTTAGAAACCATGGCCTATGTAGGTAGAGGAAGATCTTGCAATAATACTAGATGCTTTACTGATCCGATACGTCCGATACGTCCAGATAATAGCAGAAATTTCCAAACTCCTATAATAAATATAAGGTCCCCCGAACATTCGTTCCAAGCCGCTGACAACCTACTCCGAGAACGAAGGGGTTATCATATACTCGATTCTATGGACGAACAAGAATTAGCCAGGTCAGCCGTTCATTGGGTTGATAGTCCCGGAAAATATAGTGATGATACATTAGCACACACGTTTTTGAACCTCGCCCCAGATGAACAGCGTTTAGCTGGTATCTATATGATTCAACAACTCCTTATATTATATAAAAGCCAACACTCCGACCCTGGTCCCTTACCTGATATATTGACTAAATTACTCACGAATAAATGGAGAGGTTCAGGTACTGAGCTAATTAGAGAAATACTAGAATCCAGAAAGCAGTACATTCTTTTTGTATGTCCCGAACATGTTTTACTGCCCATCAAGGAAAGAACGACGTACTATATGGATAGACAGAATCCCTTACGCGAAGTGCACCCGATAAAAGGTGAGGACAATCAGTTTAAACGTGTGTTTGTATACACACCCATATCTAAAATAGAACTATTGGAAATGAAGAAGGTGGTACCCAGTCATGACAAAGACCCAGCGGGTTTCCACCGAGAAATTAAAGACATGTTGCTCATGGGTGAGTATACCTATCCCGACATTATGACAATATTGAAGGTATTAATGCCTGCGGGCATTTATGAAAAACTCAAGGAAAAGGATTGGGAGGTGGGAGACCAAAAGATAGATTGGACAGCATTAGAAAACGAAGAAAAAGCTCGAGGTCCAGGTTCAGGGCTCGGGGACAAGACCAAAGCACTACCAGGTCTACTAGTACAGGTACTGCCACGTTTATTAACTACGAAAAAGGAAGACTGGGGTGCAATCACAGCCTGTAAACAGAAATCAGATGAAGACACTAGTGATTTCTATTCCCGATTTGAAAAATGTTTTGGTATAAATAGTGGAATAAAAGCAAGTAGCGAGTCGTATCCACACCTGTTTGTGACAAAATTGGTTGAAAATGCCTTGCCCCAAGTTAAGAATAGAGTATTGAAATTCGAGAGTACCTGGCAAGGTAACACTCCGTCACAAATGTTACAAATGCTACAGTACCATCACAATAGAATTAGAGAAGAACAAGAACATGAACATAGACGCATGAAAGACACGAAAATGAAAATGCTAGTTTCCCAGACAGTTCCAGCTGATGGTCATAAAAAGGGTATGACACAGTCCAGTGTTTCAGCAGGTCCTGTAAAAGGGACGTGTAACTATTGTAAACAGCCAGGTCATTATGTACACGATTGTCCCGTTTTAAAACATAATATAGCCATAGGTAACACAAAAGAAAGACCAAGACCACTTAGACAGGATCAGAACCAACAAGGAGCTCCGCAGCATGCACAGTCCATGCCAGCTCCGCAACAATCTATGCCAGCTCCACCACCGCAGCCTATTGCTGCCACACAAACAACGACCCGACAGATGTATCAGACCGCACAGTATGACTACCCTGATTATCAACGATACTCATGAAACAGCCTAGAGAGGGAAGTTGGCTTACCCCTTATTGAGGTCCCTGTAGATCAAGAAGGACCTTATGTACACAGTGAACTATTAGGCCAAGATAGAAATTTTTTACTTGATACAGGGGCAAGCCGAACAACAATAAAACGTAGTGAAGTTCCAGGGGCACCCCTCTCAGGCTCACAGAATATTTCCCTTGGCTTTTCAGGAAAACCTATCGTTAACGAAGTATCACAGCCTCTTCCCCTTACGATTGGTCCTTTGACACGAACTACAGATTTATTGCTTACTAAATCATGCCCAGAAAACTTGTTAGGTATAAAAACTTTGAAAGCTCTAGGAGCTATAATATGTTGTTCTCCGGAAGGAGTAAGATTGTTTTTACGTGATTTCAAAGGGCACTATGTGTCCCGAGACATGGATCACCGACTGCAGACTTTACCGACACATTTATGGGCACAAGGCCCTACAGATGTTGGTTGCATGAACATTACACCATATCGAGTCACACTAAAGGCAGGAGTGGTACTACCCCGAATGCGACAATACAAGTTACCCCCAGATGCTGTAGTGGCTTTACTACAAATCATTGACGAGCTCATTACCCAAGGAGTGGTTGTGGAAACAGACTCCAATGTATGTAATTCACCGATAATTCCGATTCTTAAACGAACTGATCCAAAGGCCCCGCCAGTATATCGATTGGTTATTGATCTGCGCGAATTAAATAAATGTATTGTACCACAATACCCCGTAGTTCCAGACATTTCTTCATTACTGACAGCTATTGATTCCGAAGCAACATTCTTTACTGTAATTGACCTCAAGAATGCCTTTTTCAGCGTCCCAATAGATCCGGAAAGCCAATACTTGTTCGGATTTAGTTTAAATGGACGAAGCTTTAAATTCACACGCGCACCCCAAGGATTCACAGAAAGCCCCAGCATCTATAGCCAAGCACTGAAACGAGAACTTGACAGTATACACATGCCAGTCAACACTGCCCTGCTTCAATATGTCGATGATCTGCTGATCACCGCTAGAAGCGAACCTGAATGTGAAAAAGCCTCACTGACGGTTTTACAATTTTTGGCCGAAAAGGGGCACAAGGTGTCCCCTTCTAAGCTGCAATTCTGTGTCCAACGAGTTGTTTACCTTGGTCACTCGCTGTCCAAGGAGGGAAGGCAGCTTACACCAGATCGCATCCAGTTAATTGCTAACATGCCAATACCCAAGACACGAAAGGAGGTGCGGGCTTTTATAGGCCTCACTTCATATTGTAGGCAGTGGATCCCTCAGTATGCATTTCTAGCAAAACCACTCATTCAATTGACAACACAGGAGGCAGCCACATCGACTGTTCTCCCTTGGACTCAGGAACATACACAAGCTTTTGAAAGCCTAAAGAAAGCTTTATGCCAAGCACCCGTTTTAGCAACACCATGTTACAATAAACAGTTTACACTCTTTGTTACAGAACGCGAAGGTACTGCCTTGTCAGTACTCACACAGGAACAAGCAGGATCACACAAACCATGTGCTTATTTTTCTAGTACATTAGATCCCGTAGCTCAGGCTCTGCCTGCGTGCCTGAAATCAGTGGCAGCAACAGCTTTAGCAATTAGACAAAGCGATGCCATAGTGCTAGGACACCAATTGACAGTACAAGTACCACATGCAGTAGAGGTTCTCTTGAACCGCACACAGACACAACACTTGACTATAGCACGACTCACTGGTTACGAATTAACATTGTTTCAGCCACATATAGAAATCAGACGTTGTAGTACATTGAATCCTGCCACACTGTTACCAGTAAACGGAACAGACCCACTTGCACATGATTGTATTGAAGTTATCACTATCACGACGAAACCTAGACAAGACTTAACAGACGTCCCATTGTCAGACCCAGACCTGACGTTGTATGTAGATGGTTCATGTATGAGAACAAGTACAGGAGAGTTAGTGGCCGCTTACGCAGTCACAACAGACACTGAAGTCATTGAAACAAACAGCATAAATACCTTGTCAGCTCAAGCCGCAGAGCTCATCGCTCTGACACAAGCCTGTATTCAAGCCACAAATAAAAAAGTCAACATATACACTGATTCACGTTATGCATTCGGAGTTGTACATGACTTCGGCGTGCTGTGGCGAGAGAGAGGTTATTTAACTTCTCACGGTGCCCACATTCAGCATGGACCCCTCATTCATGCCTTATTAGATGCAATACATCTACCCACTGCAATATCAATTATGAAATGTAAAACTCATACGAAAGTTACTGATATCATTTCTCAAGGCAATGATCTAGCTGACAGAACAGCTAAACAGACTGCTCAAACTCAAACGTCTGACATGACAAAGACAATAGTTCCGACACCAACACATTGCATGACGGTTAAGGATCCCGCTCTTGACGTAATTGACATACAGACACATGCTACACCAGATGAAATAAAGAAATGGACTGAATTAGGAGGGATCCAAACGGATCAAGGATGGATGACGAAGGAAAAATCTGTGTGGTTCCTTCCTGATTCAATGGTCCAAGTTATCATTAACACTGTACATAGTCCAGCACACCTAGGAGAAAAAGCTATGCTAGACAGCATTCAACATATTTGGTTCAACAAACATTTACGAGCAGCAGCTAAACAAAAAGTTCGTACCTGTATGATCTGTTGTCAGTTTAACCCAGGTAAAAGCATTCCCGTAGAACAGGGTGGATTTCAGCCTCCTGATCACCCTTTTGAAGTCCTCCAGATGGATTATATCCAGATGGAACGATGTCGAGGATTCAAATATGTTCTCGTAGTTGTCTGTGCTCTTTCCCGTTGGACAGAGGCATACCCGGTTTCAGATTACACTGCCCCGACTACTGCCAAACAGTTGGTTCGAGAATTCTTCCCACGATACGGTTTACCACGTGTTGTCTACTCAGATAACGGCCAGCCGTTCTCCTCCGAACTAATGAAACACGTTTCACTTTTGTTAGGCTATCAGTGGAAATTCCACTGTGTCCGACACCCCGAGGCAGCAGGTCTCGTGGAAAGACATAATCAGACCCTGAAAATTAGATTGTCCAAAATATGTAGAGAGAAAGGTGTCGACTGGGTAGTAGCTTTACCAGTTGCACTCTTTTATATGAGAATGGTAGCACACTCTCGAACAGGGCTATCCCCTTATGAAGTGATCTTCGGTAGACCACCAAATATGTGGGGGACGCCTATACCACGCAAAATAACTGATATTGACTGTAATATGCTGACAGATTACCTGGCTTCCTTGATGTCTGCACTACAATCTTGTCGTTCACAGGTAGCTGCAGCTTTTCCCGACAACACCGAGGTGAAACCCCATGACGTAATTCCAGGAGACTTGGTATTAGTGAGGAACTTTGACCGGAAGTCTCAGCTGGATCCTAGGTGGAAGTCGCCTCAAATCGTACTGTTAACGACGAGGACAGCCGTGAAGATCGAAGGTCGAAAGGGCTGGATACATTCAAGTCATATCAAGAAATTTCATGGACTACCGTCCGACGTAAATGACACACCTCGCGTGTCTTCACCGATTGACTCAAAACTTCCTTTGATTGAACTGAATAACAATGAACAATATAAACTAAAACTTCGGTCTAACAAGTCAGGCAATTTGATTGTTTAAGTCCTCTCCAAGGTGAATCGGTCGAATTTGTCTCTGACATGTATCCCTTAGACCTGTATAGAGAAAGAAACAGAAGGATGAAGTTGAAACAACATGCGTACTGTAAATCACTGCGTAGTCATTGCATAGTGACGTTTTTGATTTTGTTTTTCTTAAGTCTTTTAATAATTACTGCAAGTATATTGTTGCACATATATTATCCTATTTCTAGACATGTTTATAATGTTACTGCTGAACATTCTTTTAGCGAATTACCTCCGCATGAGTTGTCCTATAGATTTGCGCTGCGCAATAACACTTTTATTAGTATGTTACATCATTCCCATCAGGTTAGCAATGCTACAAATTGTTGGATATGTGGCCGACTCCCTCCCTATCAGAACTATAAAGGAATTCTGCCTCTCTTCCCATACCCGTTTACACACAATGGCTCCTGTGGAGCATGGTTTAGTTTAATTAATTCTCTAGATTCGAATTCTGTAGTTTATCAAGACAACTGGGTATGGGGAAATCTGAACTTAGTTTTACTCAAAGTCTGCTACCCTAACAAGGAGGGACTTCCCAAAAGAACAGGAACTGATTTAGAAAATGAAGTATATGGATTAGGTAATTTTACGCTTAATCTCATGATCCTGAATGTCGAATCCGAAGCTGCACCAATTCTGCCCGCCATGTCAGTATTTCCAGTTAAAGGTGAATTATGTGTAAGAAAGAATGGTTCCATACATATGGGCCATAGTAGATGCACCACTGTAATAGAATTTAGTGATCAAGGCAAGTCTACATTTAGAGCTTCCCGCCATTCCTACTTCATATGTGGTCAGACGGCATATATACGTTTGCCTCTAGATTGGGATGGTACCTGCTACATCGGATTCCTTATGCCACCTGTTTTTCTAGCTCCTCCTGATTATCATAGAAATACTCATTTAGTACACAATAGAGAACGGAGAGATCTCCCAATAGTCGATTACACTGAGACAGCATGGGAAAAATACACAGATTTCAATAAAGGTCTCTTTCCCTATATAGGTACAGTTACCAATAGTAAGCTGATACGTAGATTAACCAGAACACTTGAAGCAGTAGTGAACGAAACTATTTCCGCCTTAGGCAATTTAACAGAAGAGCAGTCTGCTATGCGGATTGTTGTGCTTCAAAATCGTCTTGTCCTTGACGTCATCCTGGCCGATAGGGGCGGAGCTTGTAGGGTCATCGGATCAAGCTGTTGCATTTTCATACCAGAAAATTCGCCGTCTGTATATAAAGCCATAACTCGCCTTCATAAGATTGTAAGCCAGATACACCAGAATCCAGGCACCTGGACTTGGTCCAGTTGGTTTTGGAGTGTATTATCTACCTTTGGATGGAGGGTCCTATCCTTCCTAGGTATTGGCTTTCTCATATTATTCAGTTGCTGCTTATGCCTACAATGTGGACCAGCGATTTGTGGTCTGTGTGCCACATCGTGTATTCCACCACCAAAATTTCGTTCATCCCAGAAGAAAAAAGAAGAGCAAATGATGCTATATGAACAGATC